>NC_051316.1:70316567-71566567 GCF_015220235.1 Choloepus didactylus
TAGATTTTCTGAAAGTACAAAAATTAAAGGCTTTATATCAGACTGAATTTGTCATTTTTTTCCTAAGTTATCAGGAGGTAAATAAAGAAGATCATTGGTTCTCAAATTAATGGAACAAAGGTTTTTGGAAGTTGAAACTAGATAATCCTTTGCTAAATTAAATAAAAGCAGGCAATTCCTAGATCATTGTAAGCATTTCCTCATAAATTTATCTTAAACCATTAGAGTGCTGGCAATGATTTACTTTGGTTCCTCGGGTAAGGTGGTCCTTACCTGTTTTGTCCATAATATATAATTAAGTTTGTCATAGCAATAATTCATGGTGTTCTGTTGAAAGCCCTATATGACTACTAGGTATTCTTTCCTGTAAAGAAGTTAGAAAACAATAGGCTAACAATAGATCTATTGGCAGATAGGCAATTTTAAGCAGTGAAATAAAGCGAAAGCAATTGGGTGTGCTTCCCCTGTGCTTCAAACAAAAATGAGGACACTGGATGTGGTCTGGGGAGAAGAAGGGGCACTGTGTGTGAGGCCATGTGGATCCCACTGGTGTCTTCAAAGTTCCCGAGAAGGCAGTGTTGTCATCATAAAGTACTCTTTAAGTTCCTTAAAAAACAAAACAAATTTAAAAAAAACAACTTTGATTTCTAAGTATTTATCACTCCTTTCAAACCTAGATGTGAGGGTTTGCTATAACCATAAACTTTATTCACTTAAAAAATGAAAATTCTGTCTGTCATTTTAACAAATATGTACTGTGTGCCTACTAATGATAGCTGGCGATATCTAGATACACCCGATTTGATTTCCTAAAGATTGATTTTGAATGTTACTTTACATAGTTTTTCTAACTTATCACTCACTACTCTTGACCTTCCTACGAAGTTGTTAGCTTTTAGATTCTCTTGGAATTTTGCTATCTCCTAAGGACAGCTTGAGAATAAAATACACATATGAAAACCCATTAACATGAAGTTACAAATATTAGCTAAAGGCAAACGAAAGGCCATGAAGACTTTGCATATCACCACACTATTTGATTACTATTTTTAAAAAACTCATTCCATCAATGTTTTTGTTGTTGTTAATTAAAGAAGGCCAAAAATAAAGGAATGCTTCCCTCTGATTCTGGCCACAACAATAAAAGGACATTTTCAGGAACACATGAAGAAAGTATAAGGTGAATTAAATTAGAAACTGGGGCCATTTATGTCATGGCTATACAGTGATTTATTGACATGTTCAGAATCACTTAATTTAGGAATTAAATAAAAGTTGAAAGATCTTGGAAATTTTACAGGATATCAGACTTTGATATCCTTTAATCTGGAAAACACATTTTTTTTTTTTCTCATGACTTCTCTAACTCATTCACTCAGCAAATCATTGAACATCAGATTACTTTGTGGGGTGACTGCCAAAAGAACCCAACCTAAAATAGAGCATGAAATGAATGAACTCAAGTTCCCCAAAGGTAGATTATTATGATGAAGGGATGGTAAAAGAAAGGGCGAACACCAGAAATTCGGAATTTATCTGGACTCTGTTAAAGGCTTAAGACTTTCTGGAATATCAGCAATCCTAAATTCTCTAGGTATGTGAGAAAATCCTGTAAATACCTGGTTTGAAGGACAAAATACTTTATGAGAAGTAAGAGGACAAGAAGGGGAAAACAAAAATTGGGTTAGGATGCTTTCCAATCAATAAAATTTACTTAGTGTTTGTGGAAGTTCTGTTAGTACACATGATAGTAGCAAAATAATTCTAAATTTGTACATAAATGTGGACATATAAATAGTTCTTTACAGTGACGGCATTTGGCAGTATGGGTAGGCAGTGCTCACATTTCCTTCTAAGAGAAACAGCCCTGTCCACAATTTCCATTACCTAGGCAGCCATGTTTTGCAGCAGGTTACAGGTTGCTAGACCAGAGGTATTATCTGAGCCAAGGACAGTTGTTACTAGAAATCTATAGCATGTCTGGCACAAAAGGAGAGCTGGCCCATCAATTCTCACTTTGGGTAATTGGAATTAGAATATATGGAGAGTCTGCTAGAATTAACAGTGGGAGGTGAAGTTGAAAAGTCTTGAATTAGAAACAGAGTCCACAAAAGGGAGTGATGGCACCCATGAAGGGTGCCTTCTAAGCTAAGGCTATGAGGAAGAGGAAAACGAATAAGAAGAGGGAGCCAAACTGAAGAGAAAAATGGAGTAGACTCTCAGAGAGGAGTAAGGAAACCATGAACAGTAGATGCATAGAACGTGACAGAAATTTGGTTCCTGACATCAACCAGCTTCTGTCCTTTATGAATTCTTATACTGGACTCCTTCTCCCTGAGGTAACCACAGCGAGTCTCTAATCCTTAGAATCACTAAGGTCTAATCACAATAGCTTATATAATAAAGCACTACTGGAAAGGCTAGACAGGGAAGCAAGCCCTCATTTAGCATAAGGAACTGCAGCAACTACTACACTTTACATGTGTTTGTGTGTCTGTGTGTGTTATTACAACTTAATAAAAGCTGATCCCTTGGAAGTATCTTTGATAACTACCCCACAGATATTCATCAAATGCATTTTATGTGCAAGGAATTGTACTGGGAATTGTGATCATATACAAAGAAGACATGCACTCTGACCTCAAGAAGCACTCTTTGGAAGATAAATATATATACACCTGACTAAAAGACAAGATGAGGAATAAATTTTGTCCTTCACACTTGGCAGGTGCACAATGATTTTTATGGGAATAAATGCATTGTATGATTGAATCATGTACAAAATGCTTTTGGAACATCTAGGAAGGAGCAATTAATTATAATTGGGATGATCAGGGAAGATTTCACTGAAGAAGTGTCATTTTCACTGGACACTGAAGGATGGGTAGTTTTGCAAGATAAAAAGAAATGTGGAAAACAAGCTAAGGAACTAAGGTGTGGATGTATGTTGGATTTCTGTAACAGTCTGCTGAAGGTGGGACACAGGTATCTGGGCTAAAGATGGGAGATGAAAGAGGAAAACTGATTTGGTGCAAGCCTGTGGAGAACATTAACTATTAGGCTAAGGAGTTATGATGTTATTCAGTAAACCATCAAGAAAATAGATAATCAAATATATCTTCTAAGAGGACAACTCAAGCAAAAGAAAGAAAAATAGAGTCGGATTGAGAAAGGACACTAGAGGCTGGGAGATGAATGAGGAGACTTTACAATGGGTAGAACGTGTGTGGGATATAATAAAAGCAGGGGGAGGAGGAATGGTGAGCAGTAATGTCAAATCAACAGTATTTGCAAACTGTTTAGATGGGGGAAGGGAGTATGTAGGATAGGTGAAAAAAGAACAAAAGATGACATCCAGGTTCCCCACATGGTTACTGGTGAAGCTGTTAACCAAGATAGAAGATGTCATTTGATTGGAGTAGGTTCTGAATTTCTACGGGTTGAGTTTGGGGTACTAATGGCAAAGCCATTTGGGGTTATCTAATAGGCAATTGGAAATGCAAAACTGAAGTTCTAGAAAGGTAGACACCTACATCTTCAGGTTTGTAAGAGGTAAAGACTGAGTGGTAGATGCAGATACTTTAGCAAGAAAGAGAGTCAAGATGAGAAAGAGTAGAAAACAACTGAAAATATGTTTAACAGGAAAGGTGAATGATGAAAAGTCAGAGAGAAGACTGAGAGAGTGGTTAGAGCAGTGATGCATAGGAAGTATAGTATCATAGAAATAAAAAGAAAAGGGAGATAATTTGAGGAAACTGGTGGGCAACAACATCAAAGGCAGCCAACATTTAGATTAACAGCTGGATTTGATGAAGTCAGGAATGCCTTTGAAAACTGCAGTTGCAATCTAGTTATGAGAACAGAAGACAAACTGCAAAGGATCAAGCAGTTTAGTAGATCATGATGAAGAAGCAATCAATATTAGCTTTTTGCTAGAAGGTGGGGTACAAAAAGAAGAAGGATGGTGAGCAGTAGTGAGAGAAGTGGCACGATCAAAAGAGGTTTAATTTTTGGGACACGCAGGTAGCTGAAGTGAATAAACTTGTGGGGAGAATATGAAATATTTAAGAAAAAAAATTCAGTTTATGAGGCCATGACTTCCAACCTTTTAATATGTCCTCATTGCTCTTACAACATCATCTGGACTCTTTGATAAAGCTCAGGAGACCTTCTGGGTTGGCCCTTGCCCCTATATGGTACACCCACACCCTCTTTTCCTCACTACCCTCACTCTTACTCTCAACACTCCTGACATCTCTCAGTTCTTCATGGGCCAAAATGTCTAGCTTCAGGGCCTTCTCCTATGCTGTCTGGGACACTCCTTTTGCCTGACTAAACTTAAAACGTCCCTTCCTTGGAGTGGTTTTCCTTCAATGTCTCCAGGCTAAATTAGATTCCTTTGTTATGTTTCAAAAACAAACAACTCATACCTACCATAATCAAACTTCTAATGGCTTATCTTTTCTCTTAGACTGCAAGCCATAGGATGTACTGTCTGTCATATTCATCATTATATTCCATTGCCTACCACTGTACCTGACACATGGTAGAAGCTCAATACTGAATGATTAATAGAAAAGTGAAAGAAATCAAGTCCGTGACATAGAAAGTTGGGTGAAGGTTTTCTGTAGTTCTCAAAGAACTACTAGAGCCCTTACATTAAATGTTGATGACACAAAGAAGAGTCATGTAATTCAAAATAATTTTAAGCACTACAAAATTATTTTGAATAGATTAGGTTTAAGGAAAAATATTCACCTAAAGACTGTAATCATTATGATTTTAAAATGTGAGTATGCTCTTATTTTTCAGTTCGTGGCCTATCACCAATTATATTTGCTTCCTTTGTTTTTACCTCCGTTTAATTCTCAATTGCTTATTCCTCTTTCAAGTAGATTAGACCTTGATCTTTTTCCCTAGATAACCCTCTATCTCCCTCTCCACAATTCAGCAATGGACCCAACCTGATTTTTTATGACCAGTCTCCAAAGTCCAGTATAGAGATCCCTTACACAAGTTTTAGAAATCAGGACAAGTTTTCAAGTGGAAAGGCAGGTGAGAAAATATGGGCAGAGATCATTCTGGGTCACCCAAATTCCATGAGTGCTCTTCTGTAAATACCTTCAGTGGCCAGGTAATTAAGGGATAATAAGCAAATCAAATCACTCACATTTCAGCAAAGTTAAGCAATTAGATAGAACAAATTTCCAAAGTATGCAAAACATCAAAGTGGCTTGCTTCCCACTAACTACATCATCTTCCTGTAATGCCAGCCCACTTGTTTCCTCACATATTTTTAATGATTCTCCTCATACTGAATAGTTCTTTTTGGCTTTCCATCTCTAGATTCTGAATTCCAAATTTAGCAAATTTTCTTTCCTGGCAGTTTAAAAATTGCATTTCTCATGGCATTATATAGGCATTGCTAGGCGAATACTCCCATTGTTATTTTCTAATTTAAGTTAAGGCTTTGAAAGTTTTCAAGACTACTTAAGAAAGGGTATCTGCTTTTGCTAAATATATACTAGAGACTGTGTCCCTGTTTTATCGATGGAAACTACTGCTATTTGGCACTCTGAGGACCCTCTTAACTCCAAAAAAAAGACATACCTATCCTCAAATACTTACTCAGATTGGGTAATTAACTTATAAATTGGACTTTCTTATCTACCAAGTGGGCTTTGCCTTCAAAGACATAAGATATTATGTCTTTACATCTGGGAACTATTAGTAAACCTTAACAGTAACTAAATATATGACCTGTATGTAATGTATGGGCAAAGTCTATTATTCCACATTTAAACTAAAATTTTCTTCAGCTAAGAATAATACACATACATCTCAATTTTAGCCATGCATTGAAGAAACCCTAAGAAACATCTAACACATTCTCTCACAGCAGATCTTGCTCACCCAAACTCCTAACATTTCCCAAAATTTGACCATTTGAGTAGCATTTTCATAATTTTTGTCATATTCACTTACCATAAATTTCCTTATATTTTATTTAAGCTAACTTTTAAAACACTTAAAACAAATTTAGTTTTAAAAGAAAACTAACTTGTATTTTTCTAACATTAAATATATGCATGAAATATTCATTATGGAAATAAAAACAGCATCTAAGTTTCAATGAAACTAAAAGCTGTACTTTGGTTTCAATGTGGTTTTGAGACACAAACCACATTGAGAATAGGAGATCCATTATGGTAGTGATTCTCAGGCTTCCACCTTTCTGCTTCTACTCTCCTGAGTGATTACAGCTGAAAGACGATGGGCCCAATACACATGTCTCCTGTCAGTCTAGCTGGTACACACAGAATGGTGAACAATTAGAACCCTATATATCAAAACTTTATAGTCAGATTTAGAATAAAATATTTTATTTTTATTTAAAATTTCAGTCATTTCAAAAACAAACTTTTGTAGGGGCAGAGAGAGAGATGGAGGGTTGGAAGGACTTTATGAACAATATCATAGGGATTCCTTATATTTGTATACCTTCTTACCATTTTCAAAGCACTCTGATACACCTTATGTGATTTGAATTTCATGATAAGCCAGTGAAATGGAAAGCAAGCATAGGAGTCCTAGAATCATCAATATTATTTGAAGGCCTGAAAGCCATTTTTAGGAGTTTAAATAGCATAAGGGAGGCTGGTTCTTTTTCAAAGATAAAACTAAAATATCACATTTCTTCTCTTTTAACTGTAATTAATTAGTAAAGAAGTGGGTCTGGTTGGACGAAAATAAAGAGTATCTGCTTTCTACCCAGTACTCTTTGTTTTTTCTTTATTTTTCATGGACCTCATTCTGAAATACCTAAAGATTATACACATACATATATATGTACACACACACACATGCACAGATACATATACATATATATATAGAGAGAAAGAGGCTGACAGGAGATGTTTATGTTGGGCCCATCTTGTGACAATAAATATCTCTCTGATTCATTTAATATAGAACAACAAATCACCACCTAATCAAAACCAGTATGCCAGTATCTTTGATAGAGAAAAATATTTCAGAACATGAAGTAAATAAAAAGTACATTTAAAAGAGTTCTTGGTTAAAATGTTTCTTGGCTAACAATTACAACATTTATAGCTATGTGTTTGCATTTGAATACAGTTTTATCTATGGCTTATAAATATAAGAACACTGCAGTGTTCTTATATTTGAACTTTATTTTAGTCCAATTTACAATTGAGAAGACTGAGGGCCAAAAAGTTTAAATAACTCGCCCCAAATTAAATAGCAAAGGAGTGGTTCAGGTTGGATGAGAACAAAGGTTATGTTCTTCCATGCAGGTCTCCTTGCTTTTCCTCATACTCAAATGAAAAATACAATAGCAACACAAAGAAAAATTTTCAATAAAATTAATTACTACTAAAAATCTTCAACTATTTTCTTTTTGTAGATTGCCCTCCAATTTGCCTACAGGCTTAGTTTTCACAGCTGTATTTTGTTTTCTCTTCTTTTCTTTCCAATGTATAACATAGTCTCTCCTTCTATTACCCCCAACTTAGAATTAAAGAAACAGACAAAATGATATGCCCAATGCCATGTACAGAGCTAGAAAATGATAGAACTGGGACTAGAGTTCAGATCTTTTGTATTTCATTCTGAAGCTCCTTCTACTGCACCACACTGCCTCATAAAGGAAAAGATGCCCCAATTAAAAAAAAAGATGCAAAAATCTAAACTTAAGAAATAGATCAATTAATATGCCATCCTTCAGTTTACAGAAAGATTTACTACCACTGAAGGAGGCTTGTAAATCTTGAAAATCCCCCTTCTGCATAATTTAGACTAGTTTCTGGTCTCAAGAAGCTTATACACCATATACAATTTGACAGAAATCCTGGAGAAGAATGACTACTTAGAAGTAAAGGATTTGGGTCAATATCAAGTCAATCAGAAAACAAAAGAAGGCATCTTGGAAATTATAATGGGAACCAATGGTGAAAAAAATGATTGACATTAAACACTACTCTGCAGAAGCCGTGCAGGAGCCCATGAGACAGTGCTCCTGTGTATCATTATATGGACTGTTTACGTAAGAAACATCAGGGGATAAAGCACAATTACAGAACATTGTTTCATTTTCCATAGCACAGATGCAGCAGGAAGGCAGCTGCTTTCAAGACCATGCACAGGTTCCATATTGGCAATTGTGGAAGATACTAAAATCTTGCCTTCTAACTTAGGACTTAAGACAAGTGTTCTCAAAGTGTAGTACAAGGCCAAATTACAACAAAACACTCTATTGTGCTTGTTAAAAATGAAGATTCATAGGTCCTGATCAAGTCTAGACATTCTATTAAGACAGAATGTCCAGGGGATAGATCAAAAATAGGTATTTTTAACAAGCTCTCCAAATGGTTGATACAGCAAACTGAAGTTTGAAAATCATTGACTTAGAGAAGTTATCAGACTGTTTAGAATACTAATTTCTTAAACTTTCTCTCTGATGTTTTATGTCCTAAGATTTTATGTCCCCTCATGATTGTTTACTAGGAATCAAAAGTAAAGATTCAGGTGTTTAGCAACTGCAGAAAAACACATTGATATGGAGGGTTGATCTAAGCGACCTCAATGTTTATTTCCATGCTTGGAATTCAGCCTCTGCAACTGCACTGAATTCAAGGGAGTGGTGGATAAACTAGATGAGAGCACACGGAACTCAGAAAAAGATGAAAGAAGTCCATCAACTCATGAAACAAGTTTTCAAAACTAAATTATAGGTAAAAAGATCAAACAACAGCATTTCTTATAATGAGCTATATGTTCTGGCCTAATGATTTCGCAACAGATTAATTTTAACAGCATGATTGATAAAGAATGAATAAGGAGAATAAGATCTCAATTTTCAGCTGTAGCAATTCTGTGGTATCTTAAAAATCTTCACAGGCAATATCGGCTTGTACAATGATTCTCCAGGGCTAGCAGCTTTTGCTATCTATCTATCTATCTATCTATCTATCTCTATCATCTATCATCTATCTATCAATCAATCATCTATCTATCTCTCATCTCTTTATTTATTTATTTACTTCAAGAATTGAAAGAAAAAAACAAAGTGATGAATGCACAAACCACAAAGATTGAAACAATAAATTTGTTCACACTTCAGATTAGTAAAGTGGCATAATATTGCTCAAGGTACTTAATTATCATCTTGAGTTTTAAATGACATCTTTAAATGAGTAGTTCTCATACAAACAGAACATTTATAAAAAATTGTAGACTAAAATTGCCCTACTTTGATGCTATATGTTTTTGTTAAATTACAGCTCAGATTAATACATGACTCTAAGAGTCAAGAAACAAAGATATAATGAACACTTTCTGGATGTTATAGTTACAATGCCCTGAGTAATAATAAATAATGACAGTCAAGAGTAGTAGTAGTTACTTTATTTCTTGGAGGAGCATGAAAATTTAAAAAATAGTTTATAAAAAGCAAATCTTTTTATTAAAATTTCAAAACTTAAAAACATGAAGGTCAAATAGTATTAATTAAACATTCTTACTCTGTAAAATGAATCTGTAAAAGCTGCTTTTAAGAATTTATAGACAATAAATAACTCCAGAAATAAAGGAAGGTGGAGGGGTGTGAACTAACTAGGACAGGAGAAGAGTTTGAGATCTCTGTCAATTAACAACTTGGCCTCTGAAAATTTGTGTCTCAATACAGAATTCTATACATATGATAGTTCTGGCATAGCACTTTCACATATTTAATGTAAGATCACTTGTTTCTGACTAAAGAAAAATTAGCTTTTTTTCTTGTAGTAAAAATGTCTACTATTGTTGAATGTCTACTGATCTATGTAAGTCAGGAAATCTACAAGCACTCATTTTTCTAGACATAAAGTAAGATACCTGATTTCTTTGTGTCAAGAATCCCGTGAGGTTGGTAATATTATCCTCATTTTACAATTTGGAAAACTGTGGCTCAGAGGTTAAATGACTCCTCCAATGATACACAGGTAGGCAGCAACAGTAGTAAGATTCGAACAGAGATTTGTTCATTTTTGAAGCCCATGCTTTTCCCACTATAATATGCTGACTTCCATGAATCTGTGGGACCCACGATACATTTACTGCAACTGCTTTAAGGAGTTAGGTTTGTAGGCCTAGCATTCAAAATCATCTTTTTGCTTCTTTATTGTTACTTGTATGCTAGGGTTTCACCAAAGCCATTTGTAATGGGAAAAACAATTTGACATCTCACTTGCATGATATAGGTTAGGTTCAAAAATATGTACTGAGGTCCTATGGTGTGTCAGGCCCTCGGGATATAGTGGTTGAAATAAGGTCCCTAACCCTCAAGGAGCTTACAGTCTAGTACAGGAAGATAGACACTACACAAGTAAACAAATACGCTTCAGGTAGCGACCAATGTTTGAAAAAAAATACAGCAGGGTAAGTAGATGAAGGGCGACTGGGGAACATGACAGTGTAGTCAAGGAAGGCTTCTCTGAGGAAGTGATGTCCTCACTGAGACTGAATGATGAGAAAGAGCCAGACAGGCAAAGAATTAGCAGAAGAGTGTCCCAGGCAGAAGGAACAGCAAGTATTAAAGCTATGAGAAAGGAACATCTTGGTGTATCCAAGGAACAGCCAGAACGGCCAGTGTGCTAGAATGGAGTGAATGACTCAAGAGAGTGGTAGGTGAAGAGTCAGAGAGGTGAGCAAGGCCAGGTCAGGAAACCCACATCCAAGGAAGGACACACCTTCATCACGGAAGAATGGCATGGAGGGGACGTGGTCACTGTGAGACAGGAAAGATGGCAATATGTTGGCATAGCAGGTTCTCAGTTCAACAGCTATGCCAGCATCTTGCCTCCTCTCCAGTTCCAAGGTACAGGATAACGCCAAGCCACTGCAGTACTTCACTTTTCCAAAATCTTCCCTTCCACCTGAGGGAGGGAAAACACATTCATTAATTGAAAATGCAAGCTTGTTTCTGAACATTATTACAACACAGTCTTCCTTAGAGCATCCAATTTTGAAATGTAGTTAAGCACAGGAAGGTTGTGGTTAGTTCTCTTTTTTTAATGTGCTTTGATCCAAAATGAACCCTGAGAATGTTTACTGACTGCTTATGAAACGACAGGGGGAGAATTCTGACAAAAATTTTAAGTCAATAAAGTCTAAAGCTGATGACAGCTAATTACAGGCTGTTACAACCATATTTATAGTCCATAACACATCCCAGTAGCTCTCAGCACAATTTTATTTTTACTCTAATAACTCTACTTTGTCACTTTCTGCCACTCAGATGTACTTAAACAACAACAAGTGGTTGCCCTGCTGTTTACAGTTCATTGCTTTATGTGCTCTTAAAAATAACAATTCAAAGCTAGGAATTCATTCTACATGTACACTTGCAAAAGTACCAGTACTTTTGCAGTTATACATCCAAGGATGTTCATTTGTTGCAGCAGTTTGTAAGAGCAAAAGAACTGGAAACAACCCAAATGTCCATCAATTTAATTGATACTGGCTAAATAAATTATATATAGTCGTACAACAGAGTTCTTACTGTGTAGTCCTCAACAAAAGTTTAAGGCATTAAGATTAAGGACACTGTGTATAAGAACTTTTGTATAAGTAAAAACTTTGATATATATACACACACATATTCTGGGG
Source organism: Choloepus didactylus (assembly GCF_015220235.1). Lineage (NCBI taxonomy): Eukaryota > Metazoa > Chordata > Mammalia > Pilosa > Megalonychidae > Choloepus > Choloepus didactylus. The sequence continues at coordinate 70,328,238 of NC_051316.1, forward strand.
TATACATACAAATTTTTCTTGAAGAATACATGAGTGTTATTATCTCAAATGATGATTCACTATTTAAAAATAATTGTATGGTAGAATTACAAATTATTTGTTTTCTCCTTCATACATTTTTCTATTACAAACTACTAAATATTATTTATGAACAATAAATGACCATAGGATACAGTGCTAAAGGTCTAACATCTAGTTATATACTGCTGACAAGGTATTGATTAGAAAGATGCATATTCACTTAAATATTACACTACTATTAAGTGTTGGTCAGAAATAAAATAGCAGCATTTCCTAAGTCTGGTATTAGTATATATACATATACACACAGGCTTTCATTTATGCAAGTGCAAAATGTAAGGTGTATTTCTTGTGGGAAGGGTGTGAGGTTGTGAGGGTTCCATTGCACAAGACCGTCTAAAACCCCGTCCCATGGCTAGGTAACTGGCTGAAAGGTGTTAACTGTCTTCCTGGAATACTTGATCTCCTAGAATCTAGAAGAATATGTGTCTTCCTAAAATTAATTTGGTACCATGATCTACTAATGTAATGGTATATAGAAAGTTTTGGCTCATCAAGTACAGAACACTGTATCAAAGTCAGTGGCAAAGACAATATGGATTCGGTAGGAAAAAACTAAATTGACTCAAGAAGATTTAATTAAATCAAGTTTCTCCAAAAAATATATTCTATTTTTTATATTCCTAATATATAGCATTCATAATTGAGAGACAGATGAAGGTTGCATATTTTTAGATGGTACACCACATATTTGAGAGTAATAATTTCTTGTGATTTGTGTAGACTGATTTTTTCCATAAAGAAAACTGACTTCTAGCAATTACCTTATTTATCAGCCATATGAAGGAGATATCTGAGAAGTCAGATGGGTTATTTTATACAAGGATCACTTAAAGGAAAAAATATGGTAATATATAATGCATGCCCTACCTCCCTCTTCCTATTTACTTATACATTAAAAAGAAAAAGGAAGAAACAAATTTACTTTATAACTTATCAAATAAGTTCTCAATTTACAAGTTAAAAGTCTAAAGGAGATGCCATTTTAACCCTATTAAAGAAGCTGTTGCTCCTGCAACTTAGGTTGTTTCTTTAAATAATATCCCTGATGTATCCAGTGCATTGTGACACCCAATAGATTACTGATAAATGCACACCTTGCCACATACTCCTGGAACAAATTTCTTGCAAAGATCCAGCCTAACCATGGACTATGTTACAAATGGAATAACAGAAAAAATATTATAGGAAGCTGTATTGTAGTCTGCAGCACTTAAAGTTAAAACTTAAAAAATACTGGCAGTAAAATGCCCTAGAGACTATGCAGGGCCTATTTATAAATTCTTTTTAAAAAAGGATTTTTTTTTTACATCTCAAAACTTTAATAATGCACTTAACAAAATAAAATTCAAAATCTATCTTGAATTTCTGAAAATATTTTAACTGACTTTAAATTCATTTTAAAGGAATAATATGGTTTCATTTTGTAAATAATGTATTTAAAACTATTCTGGCAGCAAATCTAGCATGTCTCCAACATGTGGGAGGCTGGAAGGTGTTAGCTAGACCAGCCCCAGTTAGTACACAGACATAAAGAATGAGAACAACTCAATCACTGAAGCTTACAAAATGGTGTAACTTATACTTAATGTGTTTTTCCAAAGTGGAATACAATCTACTTAACGATACCGATCAAAAGCAGTGTGTTCTCTGCCCAATGTGCTCGAATGGCCAATTCTTGAGACACCAGGATTTCAAAGAGAGAAAGAGTTTATTGCTAGGTGCGAAGTAGGAGATCTGACAGCCTATAGGCCTAAAAATCTGTCTCCCCTAACTGCAGTAATTTTGATAGTTTTACAGTATCAAAAGATGGGCAGGTTTTAGGATAATGAGCACAATGGCTTGAGATGACAAGGTATTGAGCATGAGCAGATTGATTACATGCTTAGTCACAGAATATAGGTAAGAAAATGGAGGCCTTAATATGACGATGGGCATGATTTTTAGTATTACAATGAGGTACGGGTCACTTTTAGGTTAAACTTTAAGCTACTGCGCATGTCAGGCTGACCCATTTTGGTTAGATCCAGCTTCCTTTATCAAGATAGCCTTGGAACTGGGGTGGCTGACTCAAGGCCCTTCATTAATAAACATTAGGGGCTGTCTTTCGTGATCATAAGACTCTATACTTGAAAAACCAGTTATAGGAATACAAGTGAGGGTCAGTCACAAGGTTTACCATCACAAGGGCACCAGATAAAGATATACAATCATTATCAGAGATCAATGCATCTGGATTTCAGGTACTTCCCTCTGTCTATTCTGATATACCAGAAAGTAAAAAGGAATATCTATATAATGATTCAGTAATCATAATCATCCCCTAAAGCCTAACTTCTAGGTTACATTAATGTCTCCTTTTTAGAAGTTTCCTGGAAAAGGCCAGGGGTAGGGGTGGGGGTGGGAGCTGATTATGTATAACGAGTTGGAATGTCCTATTTTTTCGAATACAGTATTATGGAAAAGTTTGTGGTCCAATCAAGAACATAACTGTGGGGAAAAATAACATTTATTGAATGTGTTGTTATTGCTTTTGGGAACAGACAATTTGACAGGCTGTCCTTAAAACTGCTCCCTAACTGAAAGAAGCCAGATGTGCATCTGCTCTACCTCTGAGGGGCTGGAAGAAAGAAAGGAGTGAAATTATATATATTTTTTCAAATTAAGAAATATCATTGCTTATAAATTGGCAAAGACAATTTTATGGCTATTGGGGGGCTCAAAGCCAACACACAACCCCATGTATTAATGACATACATTGCACACACTGTCAATTTTCATTCACCAAAAAAAGGTCCCAATAAGGGGAAAAAAAACAAATACTATAAAAATATTTTCAAGTTACATGTGCTTAAACACTCACTAAGCCATAGCATCATTGAGGAAAAATACTAAAATAAACACAAACAGTTTTAAAGTTAAAAAAAAAAAAAGGCATTCATAGTATTTTCTGTTTTTTTTCAAAGTGTCTTCACATTAGCAAGACTGAATATATTTATACTTATGTGTATATGTATGTGTATAGCTATACATACGCATACACACTTATACACATATATGGCATACATAACATTAATTTCTATATAGTTCAATATAGAAGGGAAACACCAAAGATAGACTCTTATTGCTTTTAATTTAGGTATATTAATAAAACACAAACGAATATCTATGTCAGGCATCAGAAACAATCCCCAGGTTGCAACTACTAAAGTATAGAGGGACTGACAAAAAAAAGTTAAGTTTTTAATCCCTGTCCTCCCCACCAGCTCCCTCTCTCAACTGCTGGAAGACCTGATCTTCCCCTCTGGCTGCCCAATACCCCCCACTGTGGTACTCACCAGGCCTGCTCTCCTTCAGAGAGCCCTAAATTACACTCCTCTGCCCATTCTAAACTCCCTTGTCCTCCCTACATATGTTCTTTACAAGAAAGAGAAAGAGGAAATCTAGCCCTTCACTATGGAAGTTCAAGACAAACTGCAAATGATTAGCAGGTGTCAGCCTTCAAGAGGACCTGGATTTTTTGGAAGATGAGTATTACACAAAATTAATTTTAATTGGTAGAAAATATGGGAAATATTTTCTAATTGGGAGATCTCTGTCCTACAACCCATCGCCTAAAACAGGCCAAGATTAAATCATTTCCTACTTTCTCAAAGCCATAGAAACCCAGTGAGAAGGGAAGGGGGTAGGAGAAACAACTATCGTTTTTTTTTTTTTTGAGAGAACAGCATATACTTGGCTTTATTCTAGGTATTTTTACTCCCCCCCCCCCATTTAAATGTCAGAAAAAAATGGCCACAATAGGTATTATTATCTCCTGCTTACAAATAATCAAGCTGAGTCTGAGAAAGTTTCAATATCTTAAGTGTACAGCCCAGGGTCACCAACCTACTAACAATTCTGTTAGTTTAGCATTTGTAGGGCACCTATTATATGCCAGGCACTGTGAAGATAGGGTCTCTGTCCATGTGGGTTCCCCAAGGTGGGGGTGTCCTTAACACATTATTTATTTCCACATAATTTGTAAGCCCTATGATCAAGTTACGCATAAAGCATAATAAGAAAGCATGGCATTGTGATGGATTACAGTAATGACCTCAATTCTTCCTATGTCTTCAGGGTGGCCAAGAGACCTCACAGTATACCTTCCTACTCTGACTCTGGAGTCAACCATGTAACTTGTTTTGGTCAATGTGATATGAGCAAGATATGATGCAAGTAGGGCTTGAAAATCACTTGTGAAACTGGGCTTGTCCACTCTTTCTCTCACTTTTTTATTAGAGAAGTTGTAGGCTTACAAAAAAATCCTGCATAAAATACAGAGTTCCCATATACAACCCTATTATTAGCACCCTGCATTAGTGTGGGTACATTTCTTACAACTTATGAAAAAAAATTTTTATAATTTTACTAATAACTACAGGCCATGGCATACTCTAGGGTTCACTATCAGTGTTGAACATGCCAATGGATTTTCTAAAAATTTTATTCTAGTAATATATATACAACCTCAAATCCCCCGCCCCTTTAATAACATTCAAATATATATTTCAGTGCTGTTAATTCATTCACAATGCTGTGCTACCATCACCACCATCCAGCATCAAAACTTATCCATCATCCCAAACAGAAACTCCTCACAACTTCAGCATTAACTCCCTGTTCTCTACCCCCACTCCAGCCCCTGACACTTATATTCCAGACTCAACTCCATGAATTTTCCTACTCCAACCATCCCATATCGATGAGATCACACTAGATTTGCCCCCGTGACTGGCTTATTTCTTTCAAAATGTTGTCCCCATGACTCCCAGTAATGAGCCTGGATCTGGCATCATGAGATTGAGAAAAACTTCTTGACCAAAAGAGGGAAGAGGAATGAAACAAAAGAAAGTTTCAGTGGCTGGGAGATTTCAAATGGAGTCGATAGGTGATTCTGGAGGTTACTCTTATGCATTATACAGATATCCCTTTTTAGTCATTAATGTATTGGAATAGCTAGAAGGAAATTCCTGAAACTGTTGAACTGCAACCCAGTAACCTTGATTCTTGAAGATGACTGTATAACTAAATAACTTACACGATGTAACCGTGTGATTGTGAAAAGCTTGTGGCTCCCTTTATCCAGTGTATAGATAGATGAGTAGAAAAATGGGAACAAAAACTAAATGAATAATAGAAGAGGATGGGGGTATGGGGTGTTTTTCAGTGTTTTTACTTTTATTATTTTTATTGTTTTTTTTGGAGTAATAAATGTGTTCAAGGGCTGTTTGAGGTGATGAATGCACAACTGTATGATGATACTGTGAACAAATGATTGTAGACTGTGGATTATTGTATGATATGTGAATACATCTCAGTAAAATTGCAGGGAGAAATGTTGTCCCCATGTTCTCATATAGACTGTGGTGGTGAATGCATAACTATGTGATTGTACCAAGAGCAACTGATTGTACACTTAGGATGGATTGTATAGTGTATGAACAAAACTGTTTTAAAAAAATAAAAACAGAAAACTACAAGTGCTGGAGGAGAAGGGGGTAAAGAGGTATATCTATTCACTACTGGTGGAGAAGTAGAATTGTGCAAACCCCTCTGGGACTAGTGTGGCAGTTCCTCAGGAAGTGGGGTATGGAATTACCATGTTATCTGGCAGTCTCGTTACTAGATATATGCCCAGAAGAACTGAATGAAAGCAGGGACACAAATAGACATTTGCACACTGGTGTTTATGGCAGCATTATCCACAATTGCCAATGGACGGAAGTGGCCCAAGGGTACATCAACTGATGAGCGGAAGGACAAAGTGCGGTGTATACATATGATGGAATATTGTGTGGCTACAGAAACGAGTGAATTCGTGAGGCATGCAAGGAGGTGAATGAATCTTGAGGACATTATGATGAGTGAAATAAGCCAGTAACAAAAGAACAAGTATTGTATGGTCTATGTATCGTCTTTATGTTGAAACTTTAAAACCTGTGTGAGACCAAAGGAAGAGATATTTATTTTCTCCAAAATTTTAATTCTCTGTGGCACACTGTGTAATTTAACCTGTCTGGTCAGTTTAAATATCATAGTCCATATGGAACCTATGATAGGGAATGAAATCTTGTTATTCTGTACAGGTTAATGTAATACCCTGACATTTCAAGAGTATTTGGGGCAGAAAATAAAAAAAAGTATTTGCAAAGTTCCTTGAGGGAGTGGAGAAAAAATGTGAAACAAACTTACCCACCTTGGGAACTCCTTATATTCTTCTCAAACATTAGGGACTCCCAATTTAAATAGCCAGGTGCTCAATCTTGAGGCTTGCCCTTATGAAGCTTATTTCTGTAATGGTGAAGCTAAGCCTTATAATTATGCCTAAAAGTCACCCCCAGACCACCTCTTTGTTGATCAGATGTGGCCTCTCTAAGTCAACTCTGCAAATAAACGATGCACTACCCTCCCTTCTAGGTGGGACATGACTCCCAGAGGTATAAGTTTCACTGACAATGTAGGACATGATTCCCAGGGATGAGCTTGGCCCTTGCATCGTGGGATTGAGAATGCCTTCTTGACCAAAAGGGGAAAAAGAATTGGAACAAAATAAAGCTTCAGTGGCTAAGAGATTTCAAATAGAGTCGATAGGTCATTCTGGAGGTTACTCTTATGCAGACTTCAGTCAGGCATTGCAATCACAGTATGCTAGGCCCCAACCAAAAGTATTCCTGAAAACCCTAAAGAATAATCTGGGCTCTATCCATGACTATATAAAGGTTTTACTTATCAAGTTTATTTTTTCAGAAACTTAAAGCCTCCAGGTTGTTCCTATGACAGATAAGCCCTGAAACCCAGAGGCACCAGTCTCTCCAAGTTTCTTTCCTCTACCCTGTAATATTGACAACCCTTTTCAGCATGAATAAGTTAGAATGGTCACTGCCTAGGTATCTCTGAAGACTGAGAGAATGATCAAAGGAGAGGGAGGAGTTGTAATGGAAAAGTTAGGATTTAACAAATGAGGAACCACCAAACTGTCTTCCACAGCAGCTGAACCATTTTACATTCCCACCAACAATGAATGTGTTCCTATTTCTCCACATACTCTGCAACACTTGTAATTTTCCATTTTTTTAATAGCAGCAGTCTTAGTGGGTGTTCTCATTTTGGTTTTGATTTGCATTTCCCTAATGGCTAATGATGTTGAGAATCTTTTTATGTGCCATTAGTATATCTTCTCTGGAGAAATGTCTATTCATGTCTTTTGCCCATTTTTAAATTGGATCATTTGTCTTTTGCTGTTGAGTTGTAGGATTTCTTTATATATTGTGGTTATTAAACCCTTATCAGACATGTTGTTTCCAAATACTTTCTCCCATTGTGTAGGCTGTCATTTTACTTTCACGATAAAGTTCTTTGAGGAACAAAGGGTTTTGATTTTGATGAGATCCCATTTACCTATTTTTTTCTTTTGTTCCTTACACTTTGGGTGCAAAGTCTAAGAAACCATTGCCTAACATGAGGTTCTGAAAATGCTTCCTATGTTTTCTACTTGGAGTCTTAAAGCTCTGGTTCTTATATGTAGGTCTTTGATCCCTTTTGAATTGATTTTTGCATATGGTGTGAGGTAGAGGTCCATCAACATTCTTTCAGGTATGGACATCAGTTTTCTCAGCAGCATTTGTCTAAGAGATTACCCTTTACCAATTGAATGGACTTGGCACTCTTGTCAAAAATCAGTTGGTCACAGATGTGAGGGTTGATTTCTGAGCTCTCAGTTCAACTCCATTAGTTTATATGTCTGTCCTTGTGTCAGTTCTATGCTGTTCTAATTACTGTGGCTTTGTAATAAGTTTTAAGAATGGGAAGTGTTGAGTCATTCAACTTTCTTGTGCTTTTTCATGATGGCTTTTGCTATTCTGGGTTCCTACACTTCCATATAAATTTGATGACTGGCTTTTCCATTTCTGCAAAAAAAGGCTGTTTGAATTTTTATTAGGATGGTGTTGAATCTGTAAATCACTTCGGATAGAACTGACACCTTAACAATATGTAGTCTTCCAATCCATGAACAGGGAATGTCCTTCATTTATTTAGGTCCAGTAGCTTTGCTGTGGATTTTTCAGGATTTTTCAGATCTGCAAATAGGTTAAGTTTCACTTCCTCCTTTCCAATTTGGATGTCTTTTATTTCTTTTCCTTGCCTCACTGCTCTGGCTAGAACTTCCAGTACTATGCTGAACAACAGTGGTGACAGTGGGCATCCTTGTTCTGTTTCTGATCTTAGAGGGAAAGCTTTCAACCTTTCACCATCAAGTATGATGTTAGTTATGGGTTTTTTACTTATTATGCTCTTTATCATGTTGAGGAAGTTTCCTTCTATTCCTAGGTTTCTAAGTTTTTATCAAGAAGGGGTGCTGGATTTTGTCAAATGCTTTTTCTGCCATCAACTGACATGAACATGTGTTTTTTTTTCCTTCCATTGTGTTAATATAGGGTATTACATTAATTAATTTTCTTATGTTGAATCACCCTTGCATACCTAGGAAAAATCCTGCTTGATCATGGTGTACAATTGTCTTAATGTGCTGTTGGATTGTTTGCTAGTGCTTACTTACTTTCTCTTGAGCCTTAGCCATCATTTTTGGAACACACCCAGGATACTCGGTTGAAAAATGAGACACAGTGAAGCAGAGCCCAGTCATCTTAGTAGTCTTGGCCAAGGCCAGTTTATCAACCAACAGCCAGCCAACCCCTACATGTGAGCAAGCCCAACCAAGATTATTAGAGCTGCTTAGTTGAGCACTCCAGAAGTGTAAGCAAAAAACACTGTTGAACAGCTATGGAGTTTTTTGGTTTTTTGTTATACAGTATTATTTTCGAAAGATAACTGATACTAGCATAATGGTTAAAGCCATGTACTCTGGAGACTGACCAAGTCCAAATCCAGATAGCTGTGTGACCTTGGGCAAGTTACTTAATTTCTCTGTGCCCCAATTTTTCCCTCTCCAAAAATGAGAATAGTACTTACATAATAAGGTAGTTGTGATGGTTAAATGAATAAACATATGCAACCACTTTGAACAGGGCCTGATGCCTAGATAAAAGATACATCTTTAATTATTATTATTATCATTAGAACAGCAAGTAGGTCATGTTTGCTAAAGCCACAAATTTCACCACTGGTACAACAAAGTCAACTGACAACCAAGTTCATTCTGGCACTGGGCTGGTAAATTACAAGATTTCAATGAATATCTTTGAATGAATGAGTAAACTTTGATCAAGTGCTGTTCTGCTAGATCATGGGCTCCTAGAGGGTAGGGAGCAAGTCTCATTTATTTCTGCATTCCCAGGACACAGCATAATGAAAGGCATTCGGCAAAAAGGTCAATTGGTATTTGCTGAATGAACCAATATTCAGGATTTTTCTAGATCAATAGGAAGCCACCAAAGGGCTGTAAACAGGGAAGTCACATGACAAGATGTGTGTTTTGACAAGATCACTCCAGCTGCTTGTCTTTGTTGGGGAATGCACAGGTAGGACCAAAGTGGATGCACAGAGGCTAGCTAGGAGCCCAGGCAGACATGGTGTGAACTTGGAATAGAAGAAACATGTACACAGATTCACAACTGTGCCGGTTTGGATATATTATGGCCCCCAAAAGCCATGTTCCTTAATGCAATCTTGTGAGGGCAGATATTAATCTTTTGATTGAGTGTTTCCTCAGAGATGTGACTCAATCAACTGTGGGCAAGACCTTTGATTAAATTATTTCCATGGAGATATGGACCCCACCCATTTAGGGTGGGTCTTAATTAAATCACTGGAGTCCTTTAAAAGAGCCCACAGACAGATGGAGCTAAAAGCTGCTCAGTCAGACTTTTGGAAAGATGCTTGGGAGCTAACAGAGATGCTCAAAGATGCCTGGAGATGCGGACAGAAGGATGTTTGGAAATGCTAAGCTAAGAGTGCACAGGAGCTGAGAGAGGAGCTGAGACATAAACCGGACCAGGAGACGCCAGCCACGTGACTTTCCAGCTGACAGAGGTGTTCCAGATGCCATCAGCCATTCTTCAGGGAAGGTATCTTCTTATTGATGCCTTAGTTTGGACACTTTTATGGCCTCAGAACTGTGAATTTTTAACTGAATAAATCCTGTTTATAAAAGCCAATCCATTTCTGGTATTTTGCAGAATGGCAGCATTAGCAATTCAGAATGACATATTTGAGAAAATTTGCTAAGAGCTTAAGGACCTAAGGAAATGAAGGAACCAAGAAAAAATCCCAGTTTTCTGGTTTGTTTCTCATCCCTAGATGAACAGTGGTGACTTTCACAGAGATTGGGAATTCTGGAAGAAGAAGAAATTTTTAAAATGTAGAGTCATGATTAGAAGATACCTTGAGTTCACCTAGTCTAAAGCGCCCATCTGGAGCTTCAATCTAAAGAAGCTGTTGCATCAATTTATTTGAGGACTGGTGCTCCTAAACACTAAATCAGACCTTGATGCACTGTAAATGCTCATTTAACTTTTATGGTTGAAGTGATCTGAAGGAAGGCTATGCTGTAACTTGTTAGAGGGAAAACAACAGTCCCACTGTGGAAATTTCTTGAATGACATTAAACCTTTAAAGGAAATTGAACTCTGGAGGAAAGAGTGTATATATGCCACATTTAAAATCAGTTTTAGAGACTAAGTATGAATCCTTTCTTGCTTCACAAATTTTCCACAGACCTAAAAATTGAACTCAACTTTAGAACATTCCATACACACAAAGTATAAATATGAACTCTTTGTTTTCTCCCTTAGACTCATCTTAAACTCTAGATTCCTAGAACTTCATCAATTGCAATTATTTAAAAAATCAAATGATGGTCATGATTCAATTATTCTTTTGAAGATTGCAGTAGCCACCTTATTGCAGTCTATGTCACCAAAAACGACCAGCTTGGATAGATACCTGACATCTTTAATAAGATTTAATCCTTAATCATGCCCTTATCAAAAGCTTGTACTTTGTTAAATTAGTTAATTGAATGTTTATTCTGCAATAGGGTCGTTACTTTATTTGGTTGTGGGTCATTCTGTTCTCTTTAGATTTCATGGCCATGATTGCTACCCTAATTCCAGCTAGCCATCCAAAAAACATTTGGTGTTAGACAGGGATGGTGAGAGACTGGGGATAGCTCAGTGCAAACCTATCAACACTTCTGGAAAGAGATCAAAAGCATACCAATGGCAGATGAGTGATATTTTCATAGGTGAAAATGTAGACAATGTGGGGCCATCATGAATCACAGGAGGAACTGAGTGACTTATCAGTAATATATGTAATACATGGTGCTTTCCACATCCAAACACAAAGACCCCCTCATGACTGGATACCTACCACCTTTAAAGATCTGGTGCAGTATATGTCATAAAAAATAAAATCTTTATAATGACTGAGTTTTCCTTTACATTCACATTCTAGATCCTCCAAAGACTGAATTAAAGGGAAGGTGAATTTAGAATATGATAAGTGTCTAGCACTTTATATTTATTCTCTCATTAAATCCTAACTCTAAACCTAAGAGTTGTTGAGGAAAATTATTTACATTTTACAGATGAGGAAACTAAACCTCAGAGAGGATAAGAGATTACTTCACAATCATACTGCTAGTAATGTTAGAGTCAGAATACAGCAAATGCTAGAGTCAGAATACAGCAACAGTATGCCCCTAAACAAACTTCCAGCATTACCACCATTATTTTCTACTCACAACAAGGATCTCCCTTTGGGGAATACATTAATCTCCTTACCACCCCCGCCCCCCCCACCCCCAGCATGTCAGATACATTTGCACCTCTGCATTGATCATACCATTTTGCCACTCCTGAAATTCTCCTCTGCATGGTCATTCTGCTTCATTATTCAAAGGGGTCCACCCAAAAGGAAGCATTCTGAACTCAAAAAATGATTCACCTTGTTGATTCACAACAAAACTGTAAATGATTTAGTTTTCTTATTTGTCAATAAGCTTCAGAATACCGTCTGACCACAAAAGTAGAAATGCAAACCATATTTGTTATCAGGCCAGATGGTTGCCTGTGAAACCAATCACCACCAAAGTCAGACATAAAGCATACATTGCAGGGATATCTCCCGAGTAATCAAAAAACCAAAGGCTCCAAATACTATCACCCATAAGTTGCCATTCCTGTCATTCTCTTAGCAAGCAAGTCTGTAGCCCTTTGCAAGTGGTGTTCCCTAAGTCTGTAACACCATCCTAAGATGCCCCTTGATCCACCTGACATACTAGAATTCATCTTCAGTGCTCTGCTCAGGTGGTGCCCCCTTTGCCTGTATCTCCCCACTTTCACATATACCTTGAGGTATTCCTTCTTTCCACTATGCACATCTCTCTCCAACTAGCCTGTGAACCCTTTGTGGTCATGGACCAAGTCTTCTTGCACTTTTTATCCTCAGGTCCACTGATACACTTGACACATACATAAGCTCAATAATGCTGAATGAATAGACTGATGACCAACAGTTATTGACACATTGGCTGAAAAAACCCTGGAATCAGGAACGGGGTGTGTGTGTGTGTGTGTGTGTGTGTGTGTGTGTGTGTGGTTATCTGTACAACATCCAAACAACTGTTACAAATCAAGGTCTGTAGAAGCTTCTATGTTCATTCACAGCTAATTATGTTTTCAAGGGAAGATGGTGGTCAGAACACACTAAAGAAGATGCACTAACACTGGCCTTTGTTATACAAACCACTGTGGCAGAATATGTCTAGTTTTGACCTGCTGGATCCGAATCTTCTGTAGAAGGGTGTGAAAGAGAAAAGAAAGCTAGCAAGGAAACTAAAGTGCTGAACCCACAAAGAAATAGGGTAGCAGAAAGGGAAGGTGGGAAACTAAGTGGAGACCAGGAATGCTGTGGAGATAACATCACCATAACACTGACTCTTCTATGTCTAAATCTTAGTGGAATTTTAGATGAGGATCATTTCCAGTAGCAAGACTTTACCTTTTTTCCTTCCATCCACTGAGAGGTGAACAAATCAGGTACTGCATAAAATATAAAGCAAAGTATACGTTACAGATACGTTGTTTTCTGGGATCTAATAAACCTAAATTACTTGTTGAACCAGGGATCTGAAGTTGTGCATCAAACCAGTACCATTTGACTACTCTGTGCCAAATGAATTTTCTCCTCTTTCCCATGTTTCTCTCTTCATAGAGACCAGGTCTTTCCCTGGATATTTTTCAGTCTGAGACCTACTTGGACGTTTCTCAATTTGTTTTGGTGGAAGGAATAAAAAAGTTGAATTTTCACATCCAATACAATCCACCAACGAGATTTTGAATATGGTATTAAAATAGAGAAAGAGGAATAAGAGAAGGTTGTTTTGTGGCTGCCTTGGAGGTACACAATCAATATCGTGGCAGGGATTCCTAGTTATCCAAAGACCTGGATCCTTTCCCTGCCTTGTGTGTCTCCAACAAGATGATATACAGCTGATTCTCTTTGCAGGTGGGGCTGGGAAGGGGATTTAAGCCATCTGGGGTTCAACTTGGAACCTTAGATTGGAAAAGAAAGTCCTATGTTTGAAAGGGCCTCTACCCAAAATGGACCAAAGCCCAGCTCTATTCCTCCTAAGTCTCATAAGATTTTGTGATGTAGTGGTTTAAAGTATAGGGTGCAGGGTGCATGACAAGGTTACAATCTCATTCCAACCCTTATACATCCTTGCAAACTGTATGACAGGCAACCACTTTATCTGAGTCTTGTCTTTTTATCCACCTAATGGGGACAATAATATCTACCTCATAGAGTTGTTGTAAGAATTAAATGAGACTATGTATGTGAGAAGTAAACAATGTATAGACAAGTTTAACACACCTGGCAAATAAAAGATCCTCAATACAACTTGCTTTATCCTTATCCATTCTTGCTGAATGATTAATATATGTTAACATCAAATAAATATAATGAGAATGATGACAGTGATGATAAATAACTTAGTCCAACAAAAGAACATACCCAAGAATGCTGGGTTATGTTTACTGGAGGTTTTTCTTTTTTCTTTTTTCCCTTGTGGGTAATTTGTTGCTGATGAAGACACACTGGCAAACTGGGCCCATTCTCAAGTATGCTTGCATAACGTTTTTGCCCTAAGTAAAAGCCAATGCCCTGGGTCACTAATGATGACCAAACAGTTTACAGAGCGAAAGACTACCAAGACTCCCGGAAGAGCTAGATTCCAGAGAGAGGCTTCAGGAAGGATTCCAGCCACATCACATCAAGGCAACTGGAGAGAAGGTCATAATGCACAGGTTGTAAGTAACCCAGGGTAGGGGGTAGACAGCCCGCAGAAGGAAACTGCAGGGATAGCAGCAAAAACAACAGCTAAATCATTTGTTTCTACTCTATGCAGGCAATCTGCTAGGCTTTATATTAATGCTATTTCCAACAAAGCCCGGCAAAGTAAGCAGCACAATCCCATTTTATTCTCTTTATATAAAGAGGATGTACAGAATTGATGTGTCCATAACTCAAATCTTTGTTCAAGCAAAAGGTTCATGAAAAGGAGCTGTGCTTTATTTTAAAACAAAATAACATCACGTTTTTCATTTGCAGCTACTCTAGTTGTGCTGCCCTTTCCTAAATGTATCTCCAAGGTCCCATCTAGGGTTAAAATTCTTTTAACATACACCCCCCAAAAAAGATAAATATTAATACATGTTCAACAAGAATGGGAGTAAATGTGTACATTTTTAGGTGTTTCCTCTCAACAAACCAAGGTGTTCTGGAAATAATTCTTAAAGTATATAAATCATTTTCCCGGTAAATACCCTTAAGCATCTCAAAGAAACTCAAGAGACAGAGAGGCAACAAGGAAACCAAAAGAAAACTTGGAGAACCAAAGACGAGCCTAATGTCAGGGGAGAGAAAATGACCCCAAACAGCAATGGAACTTGGTGGAAGTGGGGAAGGGGCTGTGCTCTGGGCCACAGTAGCAATATCATGTGCATATTGTCATCTCTAGCTTTTTACACTAATCTTTCTACCAGGATCTGGTAATCTGATATAACCACGAGAGAAGAGTACTTAATCCCTCAGATGGCGAGGAAGCCCTTGTCCTTGGTTTTTTGTTTTTCATAGGACCAGGTATTGTTACTACGAATCTATTTATTATTTACTACAGAAAAGAGCCATGTATGTATCCTTAATTATGTTTCTGCTTGTATTGAGAGGGGTTATCATTCACGGGAAGCCTTACGTCTTGATTTCTGATGTCCTCTCTGAAATGCAAGAAACAAAAAATCAAAGTAATTTCATTTCCTGATGGCAACCATTAGTGACTTCAATTAATACTTGGCATTCTAAGACAAACACGTTAAACTTTTAAGACAGAAATATAGGAAGGAAGATTCTCTTCCCTATTACTTTACAATTAGTTTTCTCTTCTAGAGACATAGCTGTGTTGGACTTTTAAAAAGGAAAAACACTTAAGAAGGAATGGAGAAAGTTTTACCTACGTAATTTCAGCTTTGGTCCTACCATGTTTGATACTCAGAGAATGCATACACTGCCGTTTAGTATACTGCAAAGTGTCTACTACAGCAAGGACAATGATATTTTTAACCTGAAATAAAATATTCAGGTGGATTGTATGTGGAAGAAGCAAATAAATGGTAAGGCACTTTTCAAATATAGTGGGATGGTCAACAAAGAATCAAGAAGGCATAAGTTTCATAATGTGGGTAAAAAGAAAATGTAAAACAAAAATATATAACATATTGTTCATTCACTTAAAACACTGGTGACAAACCTTCGCAAATTTATTTACTGTAAAGGAGAAATGCTTATTTTTTGAAATATTATGCTCTTTAAATTAGGCTTAGAAATCCTACTAAAAGCTTATTCTACAACTTAATATAATTCTACTGAGCTATTTCAGAACATTCAAATATGACCACCTCTATTTTTCAATAAGCTTAAATATTAAGAATTACACTCATTTTTGATATGTACAAAAATATATATAGTAACTACTTACAGTATATGATGGGATATGCATGAATGAATCCAGAGAGAATATAACTCTTTATCTCCAAATAACATTTGGTGAGCACAGATATTTGCTTCTCACTAGTTTTATTACTCAGTGTTCTAGTTTGCTAATGTTGCCGGAATGCGAAACACCAGAAATGCATTGGCTTTTATAAGGGGGGTTTATATGGTTACACAGTTACAGTCTTAAGGCCATAAAGAGTCCAACGTAACACATCAACAATCGGGTACCTTCACCAGAGAATGGCCAATGGCACCCGGAAAACCTATGTTAGCTGGGAAGGCCCGTGGCTGGCGTCTGCTCCAAGTTCTGGTTTCAAAATGGCTTTCTCCCAGGACGTTCCTCTCCTGGTCACAGCTCCTTTTCAAAATGTCACCCTCAGTTGCTCTTGGGGCATTTGTCCTCTCTTAGCTTCTCCAGAGCAAGAGTCTGCTTTTAACGGCCGTCTTCAAACTGTCTCTCATCTGCAGCTCTTGTGCTTTCTTTAAAGTGTCCCTCTTGGCTGCAGCAAGCTTGCTCCTTCTGTCTGAGCTTATATAGTGTTCCAGTAAACTAAGGCTCACACTGAATGGGTGGGGTCACACCTCCATGGAAATTATCCAATCAGAGTTACCACCCACAGTTGGGTGGGTCACATCTCCACGGAAACATCCAATCAAAAGGTCACACCCTAATCAAAAAGATTAATCAATCTGCCCCACAAGATTGTATCAAAGATAATGGCATTTTGGGGGACATAATACATTCAAACCAGCACACTCAGTTTATTTCTGGTTTATAGAATGTCTTAAAAACAACATAATTATGAGCAATTTAGTCCCAATTCCATGTTACAAAATCAGACTCCAGTCTTCTTTCAGATGAAAACTTGCTTTTTATTTCCCTCAAGTTTCATGATAAATGATGGGGGATGTAAGAAGATAGTACTGCTGAGAGTACAGGCTGCTGCCTGGGGTAGGGGCCAAGGAACCCCTTCTCCTTTTTGGGAATCCTAGTGCTAGCTGGGCATCCCCCAGCACAAGGGTTCTCAGCCCTCACCATTCACTAGATCCTGTGAGCTTTTAAAAACGACTTTTACAAAAAATACTGATGCCTGATACACAGCACACCAAATAAATCAGAACTTCTTGAGGTAGGTCTGATCATTGGTATTTAATAAAAGCTCCCCACATGATTATAAAGTGGTAGAGAACCACAGAAATTAAGGCTTTGAGAGAGAAGGACAGTTACACCACGATCAGTTTATTATTTTTGTTGTTGTTTACAAGCTAGAGAACCGAAGTGTTGAATGGAGAAAAAATGTGGGTAAGACTGTGATAAATTGATAACTAATGGAGAAGGCTCTATCTATAGACACCAGCAGATGGAGTGAGTCCTGAGTCCATGAGTCCTGGGAGTGACTCCATCACGCAGGCTGTGTGCCTTCACGCAAATCATCTAAGTCCCTTGGGGTACAGAATTGGAAGAGAAGGGAGGGTGGAAGGCTTTCCACTCCCAGCCACAGCAGCTGTACTTTCATCTGTTTTACATGTCAGGATTCTGCATGAAATTTCATTTCAAGAAAGTATTCTTTGGCTTAAAATAGTTTGAAAATAGCTGATTTGGGTGTTCTCTGAAGTCTTTTTTCGAGATAATTTTAAAACATCTCGTGAATATCAGGAATTGGCCCATGGGTCTAATGTAGAAAAGAACTTAAGATAATCATGATGGAGCTTCTGTTCCCTGAGGTTATAAAACCCACTCTTCCACACTGGTTAAATTCTGTGGGCTGGAATTTTATCCAAGATGCTCCCACAGTCTCGGCAGTGTTTTCTCTCCCTCCATCTCTCAGGTACTCAATAACCCTAAGATTTTCCCTCCCACCATTGCACCAGACTGCACTCCCTTATGAATTGATAAAGATTATCTGCAAACTAACTGTAATTGATTCACACCCAGATTATAGCCTACAGTTGAGACCCTAAAACATCACTGCTCTGGAGACAAATTTTCCTTATGGAATAAAGAGCAACATTTGTGCCACCTCACTGCTGGGTTTGTCCCCCGAGATGAACTCTCCATCCTTCTCCACCCTCCTCTCTGCCCTGGGAGGCTGACCCATAATGGACTACATAAACAGATCCTTACCCCTCTGACTTCACTTCTTGATGGGTAAGCAAGGAGGAGCCCTGACAGGAGATCTGTAGCTTGCTCCCTGAAGAGCTTGCCAGCGGCTGGCTGCGACCCGCCCTCAGAGTGACTCCTTTCAGGTTCCAGAAACCACTCTCTCCCTTCATAACTTCATGCCTGTGGGTTCTCACTATTCTGCTCAGACAAGCCCTGTGGGTTCCCTACACTCTGACCCTTCTCCCTTTTTAATAGTTCCTTTATTAAACCCTCCATGAATTACCATGTTCCTGATAGGCTCCTGGCTGACACATATTTCTTGGTCTTAGATTTTCACTTCTGGGTCTTTAAATTTTTTGAACAGATACATCACAATCAGGACTAGCCAGCACAGGATACCACCTGTGCCTTGGAGACCTGCTGAGGTGCTGGACAACAACCCTTAGCTACTGAATCATCCAGAGACTGGAAGGAAAGGTGGAGGGAGGGGACTTGGGATGGCTGGGACGGTGACTATTTCCCCACCAGTAAGGAAATACCAACCAGTGCAGCTAAACTGGCTGAATGTTAATTAATACTGTATATGATGATGGTTATTGCAGAATGACCAAAAAAAAAAACAAAAAACAAAAAATGAAAAGGTTATATCTTTAGTAACAAATTATAGTAGCTCCATATGATGGAATATAATACAGTATTAAACATTATATCTTAGACAATATTTACTGATATGTGAAAATAATTACAAACTATTTGGTAAAAAACAAAGCAGTTATAAAATAGCGAAAGCTGTACAATCCTGATTTTGTTTCGATATACATGTTTACCTACACTTATATCTTTAGAGTGAAAGGCTAAGGAAATATATCAAAATGTTAATAGTGATTATCTCTGAATCATAGAATAACTAATTATTCTAATTTTCTTTATAAATGTATGTGATTTCCAAAATTTTTGCAATAAATTGATTTAATTTTATAGCAAAACTTAAGATAACATTACTTTTTAAAAATGGATCACAGTAAAAAAATACATAGTTGCTACATTACATATGTAAAATAGCTTTTTTTTATTGTATTCTTTCCATTGCTATGGTGGGTTGCAATTAAGTACACCCCAAAAACATGTTCTTAGTTTAATCCATTCCTGTGGATGAGGATACTTCAGTTATGGTGTGGCCCAACAGAATCAGGATGGGTCTTAATCTTATTACTGGAGGACTCATAGAAAAGGCAGCAGAGGGGGAAAGCCATGGGAGTAGCAAGAAGCTGGAAGTCAGTGGAACATGGAACCCGAAAGAGAAAGAAGACATCACCATGTGCTTGACCATGTGACAGTAAAGCCAGGGACCCAAGGATCGCCAGCAGTCAGCACCAAAATGCCAAAGTCTTCAGGGAGAAAGCATCACCTTGTTGACACTTTGATTTTGGATTTATCCTAGTCTCAAATCCATGAGCTAATAAATTCCTGTTGCTAAGCCAACCCATTGTATTGGATTGGTTTTAGCAGCTGGAAAATGAAAACAGTTGCTCTCATTATAGGCA
Organism: Choloepus didactylus; assembly: GCF_015220235.1. Taxonomy (NCBI): domain Eukaryota; kingdom Metazoa; phylum Chordata; class Mammalia; order Pilosa; family Megalonychidae; genus Choloepus; species Choloepus didactylus. The sequence continues at coordinate 70,348,026 of NC_051316.1, forward strand.
AGGTTCAAGATAAATTACTGGTGTCCAGGGTTTTGGATTTACCCCCCAGAGCATTTCCTCATTGCTACCAGAGTTAAATATTAACTCTTCACTGATACCTGTTCATGGTGTGTGTGTATGTGTGTATGTATGTGTATACAGGGGACAGGTGGTAATGGGAAATGGCATAATTGTGAGTAGTCTGGGAGCAAATTTAATCGGGAAAGAATGTATGACATACTGAAATAATAACCCTAAAAAGTGAACTCTTCAATGGAAGCAAATTTTCCAGAAGTTTAATACAGAGATTTAACTATTTTAAAATTACAGGATGTTCTGAAGAAAAAGCTTCTGGACTTGATGGGATTTATAATAACTATTAATAAATACTTGTATTCATTGTTTAGAAAGTGATTTTTCAATGCTAACCCTTTTAGGCCACTTAATTTTATTAAAATGGGTTAGTTCTGGGCTTATAAATTTTGCTACTACTCACATTAAGTATGGGAAAAATACTTATTTAATACTATGCCTAAGTGGGCCAAAATCTACAAATCTTTAATGTAGATATGAGGTTAAGTGTCACTCTATAGTCTCCTATATAGTACAGAAATCAAAAAAATTCCAGTCCATTTTTCTCACCTTTAAGGCGGAAGGCAGGAGGCAGGGGGCGGGGGGGAGGGGGAGTTAGAGATGAATTTTTTGGCCATGACCATAAATTTCTGTTTCTCTTCACTATGAACCAAATTACTTTCATAGATGTGTGTCGCTTTTCTGCACTTGATGTCCATTCTTTGAAGCACAGTCATCCTATTAAGAATCTTTTAACTTTTCCATTGTAGCTCACTTATACCTCAATTTTATGCTACCTGACATCGATGGGATTTTCTCTATAAAAAGCAAGCTGGCTGAGTCCCTTAAAAGTTTTTGATGGTTAATTAATATTCTCCAAGCACTCTGAAATTAAAATGTGCCACATGCAGTAATGATTTTTAAAAATAAAAATATAATTACAGGGAGCTACCATACTATAACGTTTTGTGCGTCTATATTGTTTTAATCCACACTTCAAAATCCCCCCAAGTCAGGAAGCAGTGCAGCTATAAGCATGTGGTCTGTATTTTCTTTCAAGTAAATGCAAAGCCAGGCCAAAAAATGCACCTTTCATCACACAGGTTGCTCTCCATAACTTTTAGGCTCTAAGCACATATAAAAACACTATTCTGAGAGTGAAGGAAGCACTCCTAAAAAAGCAGCAAGATGGAAATTGACCAGAGACAGTTCTGAGTCCCAACTCTGACTCTTGAGGCTCTGTGATCTTGGCCGCAATTCCCACAACCATAAAACTAGGAGCGGTGGACTAGGTCTTCTATGACGACTCCTTCCACTCAGTCTCAGTGCCGTATTGGCTGCTACCCAAAATAACTGAGTTTGGGAAGTCAGCCCACTTATTCTATATGCCAAATCATCAAAAAGCATGATTCTGACTGATGGTGGAAATTTGATCAATTATATATTTAATTTATTAACAATTTAAAAGATTTTAAAAGGTGATCTCTCAAAAGACAACTTCTTAGTGCATCCAATAGAGAGGACTTAAGTCTAAGAATCTAGAAGAATCTAGTGATCTCCTTGGAGGAAATTATAAATTGAGGTAAGGCTGAGGTTAGATACCCACTCCCCATCACCTCTGTGTACTACTAAGACTTCATATTGTGTGGTCTTCCACACGGCACATATTTTTTGCATTTCTCAAGTGAGTAAATGGTATTTGTACATGGGGTACCAGAGACACTTATAGAGGAAGTAAGAAGCAGTGTTGAGATTGGGTACATGAAAGAACTTCTGCTTCTAGAAAACCACTTGGAAGCCTTGGCTTCTGGAGAATATGGTTCATTACACTTGGCTTGTCCAACCCTTGCCAGCTTTCCAACTTAATAACTTGATTAGCATAAAAAGTCTACTGGCAAAAGCAAACACTGAATTGTTTAAATTTTCTCTCACTTTGATGTTGAGTGTTAAAATTTTTCTTTTTAAAAGATTCTAAAGCATCACCAACAGCTTTAAAGTAAATTAAACCATTTTTAAACTCTTAGATAGTATTACAAATAATTTTGACTTTTGCGTATTAGCCTTTGTCCATATCTAGCAGACTTCTAAAATTATAAGCAAGTGTTCAAAAATTCAATGAAAAATGCATTGCTTATAAAGATCTGAGAGAAATAATATTAATAGCATGAGGGCAGAACAGAGGTAAGTAAACAAAAATTTAAAAAGCAATTACTCCTTTAGGACTCATAATTGCTGTATTTTGCCAGTAAAAATTTCATGTTACCTGTATTAATGATCATACTTCTGAATCAGTAACTCTTAAAATGTAAAATTAAGCTAATTCATAAATTTAAATAACTTAAAACACTGCAAATTTTAAATGAATTAATAAATATATTCCTAAGTCCAAGAAGATGATAAAATAGCTATCTTCAGTGTTATCGGAATAACATTGTTTCCTTCCATAGCTCCTAGAATTTTAATTGTGGCAATGAAGTATTCTACAATATGTGGGGTGACAGTTTCAGAACCTTTCCATAAAGTCAGTATTTCCATGTCTTTTAAACTCTTAACTAACCAAGCAGAAAATTCTCATTTAAAAGCCCAGCAAAGCTATGAATGGTTGGACACGTTAATGACAATCCACCGAGGAGCTAGCAGAATAGAAAACAGACACTAAAGTCATTCATGAATGGAAGACAGAAAACTCTTGGAATGATAAGAGAAATCATGGTGTAGCATATTCCATTTGGGGCCACCAAGGTCAGTGTGAGGTTGGTGCTTGCTTGTAAACCAAAATGTCAAACGCTCACCTTAAATTTTTTTTTTTCTATTAGAGGAGTTGTAGGCTTACAGAAAAATCATGCAGAAGATATAACAGTCCCACATACCACCACCAACACCCCCAGTTTTCCCTACTATTAACACTTCGCATTATTGTGGAAACTTTGTTACAATTAATGAAACAATATTATTATAATTACATTATTAACTGCAGTTCACTGCTTGTGTTGTACAATTCTACTGTCTTTTTTAAAAAAATTATTATAGCAACATATATGCAACCTAAAATGTCCCCTTTACCACATTCAAATATCTAATTCAGTGTTAATTACATTCACAATATTGTGCTACCATCACCACTATCCGTAAAAAAAACTTTTCCATCAAGCCAAACAGAAGCTGTCTACCAATTAAGCATTAATTCACCATTCCCTACCCCCACCTTGGCCCCTAGTAACCTGTATTCTAGTTTTTGACTTGATGAATTTGCTTCAACTAATTATTTCATATCACTGAGATCATACAATATTTGTCCTTTTGTGTCTGTCAAATGCTCACTTTTTAAAGAGCCCATTCACTGAGGTGTGTTTTTCTGGAGTTTTTATAAAGTGCAAGTCCTAACAGGTGCCCATTTTGACAAAAACAACACCTCCTTGTGCTCACAAGCACGTATGGCTTGTCACTTGGCACTCGGTGAATTACTTCTTGAAAAGTCTTGCTTTCAACAATAATTGAGAAATACAGACCAGGGCTCTCTCCTAAAGCCACCCTAGGAAGGTGAGGATTAGACCAGTCAGGGTTAGCTATTTTTGCTAACGTTCTCATCATGGGTATAGTTACCACCCAAGTGGATGGGAAGCTAACATGTTTTACGATAATAAACTAGAAGAAAAGTTAACAGACACTGTAGGTCACAATTCATTCAAAGGAAGAATCAGAGAATCTTAGGATGTGAAAGCTTGGATGGATCCTCTGTTGGACCAGATTGGAAAGTCTAATTGCCTCATATGAACAATGCAGTGAAGTAAAACCAAATATGCTGCAAATCCTCTTAGCCCCCAAGAAATAGCAAATCTACATTAAATGTGCCTGATGCACCATTTCCTGATCCCGTCTATGATGTGAAACGCAATGGAGAGTAAGCCAGGCCGTGGAAGAGATGGCCTTTGTGAGCTCTTCTCCCTGAGTTCCTGCCACACAAAGTAAGTAGTCACAGAACCACAGGGTGTGAAAGGCTTAATTACTTTGCAATCCAAGGTCCATTTAGAAAGCTTCATCGCTTCTCTGCCTTGTGGCTAAGATCAAGTATAGAAAGCATCATCTTGTGTTCCTAAACTCTGATCTTGTCTCCAATGTTTCTATGTGTTCACGTGGAAATTGCTTACGTTTTAAAAAATCTGACTTTCTATGGTTGTGGGGGAGGGGTCGGAGAGAACTAATTTTTTTGCCATTCATCATGTGCTAGGCATTTTCCATTCATGCTCTCAGTTAAACTGAACAATCATTCTCTGAAATATGTCATTACAACCATTCTGCATGAGGTTCCAAGAGGTGAAGTGATCTGCCGAGCACAACAGAGCTAAGAAATAGCAGAACCTAGATTCAAACTCAGTTCTATCTGGCTCCAAACTCAAAGTACTTTCAATTTATCATGTCATAAAAGCAGGTTTTAAAATATCTAATTTTTATCCTAGGAGTCAGGCAAGCCACGAAGCAGGGTTTTCTCTCATTACAAAGCATTGCTGCATGACTTTTTTTTTTTTTTTTTTTTTTTTTTTTTTTTTTTTTTTTAAATCATCATTTTATTGAGATATATTCACATACCACGCAGTCATACAAAACAAATTGTACTTTCGATTGTTTACAGTACCATTACATAGTTGTACATTCATCACCTAAATCAATCCCTGACACCTTCATTAGCACACACACAAAAATAACAAGAATAATAATTAGAGTGAAAAAGAGCAATTGAAGTAAAAAAGAACACTGGGTACCTTTGTCTGTTTGTTTCCTTCCCCTACTTTTCTACACATCCATCCATAAACTAGACAAAGTGGTGTTTGGTCCTTATGGCTTTCCCAATCCCATTGTCACCCCTCATAAGCTACATTTTTATACAACTGTCTTCGAGATTCATGGGTTCTGGGTTGTAGTTTGATAGTTTCAGGTATCCACCACCAGCTACCCCAATTCTTTAGAACCTAAAAAGGGGTGTCTAAAGTGTGCATAAGAGTGCCCACCAGAGTGACCTCTCGGCTCCTTTTGGAATCTCTCTGCCACTGAAGCTTATTTCATTTCCTTTCACATCCCCCTTTTGGTCAAGAAGATGTTCTCCGTCCCACGGTGCCAGGTCTACATTCCTCCCTGGGAGTCATATTCCACGTTGCCAGGGAGATTCATTTCCCTGGGTGTCTGATCCCACGTAGGGGGGAGGGCAGTGATTTCACCTTTCAAGTTGGCTTAGCCAGAGAGAGAGGGCCACATCTGAGCAACAAAGAGGCATTCAGGAGGAGACTCTTAGGCACAAATACAGGGAGGCCTAGCCTCTCCTTTGCAGCAACCGTCTTCCCAAGGGTAAAACTTATGGTAGAGGGCTCAACCCATCAAACCACCAGTCCCCTATGTCTGTGGTCATGTTAGCAACCATGGAGGTGGGGTAGGCGAATACCCCTGCATTCTCCACAGGCTCCTCAAGGGGGCACTACATCTTTTTTTTTTTTTTTTTTTTTTTTTTTTTTTTTTTTTTTTTTAACTTTCCCTTCTTTTTTCAAATCACCTGTATGAAAAAAAAAGTTAAAAAGAAAACAAACATACAATAAAAGAGCATTTCAAAGAGACCATAGCAAGGGAGTAAGAAAAAGACAACTAACCTAAGATAACTGCTTAACTTCCAACATGTTCCTACTTTACCCCAAGAAAGTTACATAATATAGCAACATTTCAGTGAACTTGTTCCTACTACAACCATCAGAAATTAACAGACCATAGTCATTTCTGGGCATCCCCAGAACGTTAAATAGCTTATCTGTTCTTCCTGGATTATTGTTCCCCCTTCCTTAATTGCTCTCTACTGCTAGTTCCCCTACATTCTACATTATAAACCATTTGTTTTACATTTTTCAAAGTTCACATTAGTGGTAGCATATAATATTTCTCTTTTTGTGCCTGGCTTATTTCGCTCAGCATTATGTCTTCAAGGTTCATCCATGTTGTCATATGTTTCACCAGATCGTTCCTTCTTACTGCCGCGTAGTATTCCATCGTGTGTATATACCACATTTTATTTATCCACTCATCTGTTGAAGGACATTTGGGTTGTTTCCATCTCTTGGCAATTGTGAATAATGCTGCTATGAACATTGGCGTGCAGATATCTGTTCGTGTCACTGCTTTCCGATCTTCCGGGTATATACCGAGGAGTGCAATCGCTGGATCGAATGGTAGCTCTATATCTAGTTTTCTAAGGAACTGCCAGACTGACTTCCAGAGTGGCTGAACCATTATACAGTCCCACCAACAATGAATAAGAGTTCCAATTTCTCCACATCCCCTCCAGCATTTGTAGTTTACTGTTTGTTTAATGGCAGCCATTCTAACCGGTGTTAGATGGTATCTCATTGTGGTCTTAATTTGCATCTCTCTAATAGCTAGTGAAGCTGAACATTTTTTCATGTGTTTCTTGGCCATTTGTATTTCCTCTTCAGAGAACTGTCTTTTCATATCTTTTGCCCATTTTATAATTGGGCTGTCTGTACTATTGTCATTGAGTTGTAGGATTTCTTTGTATATGCAAGATATCAGTCTTTTGTCAGATACATGGTTTCCAAAAATTTTTTCCCATTGAGTTGGCTGCCTCTTTACCTTTTTGAGAAATTCCTTTGAGGTGCAGAAACTTCTAAGCTTGAGGAGTTCCCATTTATCTATTTTCTCTTTTGTTGCTTGTGCTTTGGGTGTAAAGTCTAGGAAGTGGCCTCCTAATACAAGGTCTTGAAGATGTTTTCCTACATTATCTTCTAGGAGTTTTATGGTACTTTTTTTTATATTGAGATCTTTGGTCCATTTTGAGTTAATTTTTGTGTAGGGGGTGAGGTAGGGGTCCTCTTTCATTCTTTTGGATATGGATATCCAACTCTCCCAGCCCCATTTGTTGAAAAGACCATTATGGCTCAGTTCGGTGACTTTGGGGGCCTTATCAAAGATCAGTCGGCCATAGATCTGAGGGTCTATCTCTGAATTCTCAATTCGATTCCATTGATCTATATGTCTATCTTTGTGCCAGTACCATGCTGTCTTGGCAACTGTGGCTTTATAATAAGCTTCAAAGTCAGGGAGTGTAAGTCCTCCCACTTCGTTTTTCTTTTTTAGAGTGTCTTTAGCAATTCGAGGCATCTTCCCTTTCCAAATAAATTTGATAACTAGCTTTTCCAAGTCTGCAAAGTAGGTTGTTGGAATTTTGATTGGGATTGCATTGAATCTGTAGATGAGTTTGGGTAGAATTGACATCTTAATGACATTTAGCCTTCCTATCCATGAACATGGAATATTTTTCCATCTTTTAAGGTCCCCTTCTATTTCTTTTAGTAGAGTTATGTAGTTTTCTTTGTATAGGTCTTTTACATCTTTGGTTAAGTTGATTCCTAGGTACTTGATTTTTTTAGTTGCTATTGAAAATGGTATCTTTTTCTTGAGTGTCTCTTCAGTTTGTTCATTTCTAGCATATAGAAACATTACTGACTTATGTGCATTAATCTTGTATCCCGCTACTTTGCTAAATTTGTTTATTAGCTCTAGTAGGTGTATCGTTGATTTCTCAGGGTTTTCTAGATATAAGATCATATCATCTGCAAACAATGACAGTTTTACTTCTTCTTTTCCAATTTGGATGCCTTTTATTTCTTTGTCTTGCCGGATTGCCCTGGCTAGCACTTCCAGCACAATGTTGAATAACAGTGGTGACAGCGGGCATCCTTGTCTTGTTCCTGATCTTAGAGGGAAGGCTTTCAGTCTCTCACCATTGAGTACTATGCTGGCTGTGGGTTTTTCATATATGCTCTTTATCATGTTGAGGAAGTTTCCTTCAATTCCTACCTTTTGAAGTGTTTTTATCAAAAAGGGATGTTGGATTTTGTCAAATGCTTTTTCAGCATCTATTGAGATGATCAATTGATTTTTCCCTTTCGAGTTTTTAATGTGTTGTAATACATTGATTGTTTTTCTGATGTTGAACCATCCTTGCATGCCTGGAATGAACCCCACTTGGTCATGGTGTATGATTTTTTTAATGTGTCTTTGGATTCGATTTGCAAGTATTTTGTTGAGGATTTTTGCATCTATATTCATTAGGGAGATTGGCCGGTAGTTTTCCTTTTTTGTAGCATCTTTGCCTGGTTTTGGTATTAGATTGATGTTAGCTTCATAAAATGAGTTAGGTAGTGTTCCATTTTTTTCAATGTTTTGAAAGAGTTTGAGTAAGATTGGTGTCAGTTCTTTCTGGAAAGTTTGGTAGAATTCCCCTGTGAAGCCATCTGGCCCTGGGCATTTATTTGTGGGAAGATTTTTGATGACTGATTGGATCTCTTTGCTTGTGATGGGTTGGTTGAGGTCTTCTATTTCTTCTCTGGTCAGTCTAGGTTGTTCATATGTTTCCAGGAAATTGTCCATTTCTTCTACATTATCCAGTTTGTTGCCATACAGTTGTTCATAATATCCTCTTATAATTTTTTTAATTTCTTCAGGATCTGCAGTTATGTCACCTTTTTCATTCATTATTTTGTTTATATGGGTCTTCTCTCTTTTTGATTTTGTCAGTCTAGCTAGGGGCTTGTCAATCTTGTTGATCTTCTCAAAGAACCAACTTTTGGTGATATTTATCCTCTCTATTGTTTTTTTGTTCTCTATGTCATTTATTTCTGCTTTAATCCTTGTTATTTCTTTTCTTCTACTTGGTTTAGGATTGGTTTGCTGTTCATTTTCTAGCTTCTTCAGTTGATCCATTAGTTCTTTGATTTTGGCTCTTTCTTCCTTTTTAATATATGCGTTTAGTGCTATAAATTTCCCCCTTAGCACTGCTTTTGCTGCATCCCATAGGTTTTGGTATGTTGTGTTCTCATTGTCATTCGTCTCTATATATTTAGCAATTTCTCTTGCTATTTCTTCTTTAACCCACTGATTGTTTAGGAGTGTGTTGTTTAACCTCCAGGTATTTGTGAATTTTCTAAGTCTCTGATGGTTATTGACTTCTAATTGTATTCCATTGTGGTCAGAGAATGTGCTTTGAATAATTTCAATCTTTTTAAATTTATTGAGGCTTGTTTTATGTCCCAGCATATGATCTATTCTGGAGAAAGTTCCGTGAGCACTAGAAAAGTATGTGTATCCTGGTGATTTGGGATGTAATGTCCTGTAGATGTCTGTTAAATCTAATTCATTTATCAGATTGTTTAGGTTTTCAATTTCCTTATTGGTCTTCTGTCTGGTTGATCTATCTATAGGAGAGAGTGATGTGTTGAAGTCTCCCACAATTATTGTGGAAACATCAATTGCTTCCTTTAGTTTTGCCAATGTTTCTCTCATGTATTTTGTGGCACCTTGATTGGGTGCATAGACATTTACGATTGTTATTTCTTCTTGCTGAATTGCCCCTTTTATTAGTATGTAGTGGCCTTCTTTGTCTCTCAAAACATCCCTGCATTTGAAGTCTATTTTATCTGAGATTAATATTGCTACACCTGCTTTCTTTTGGCTGTAGCTTGCATGAAATATTTTTTTCCATCCTTTCACTTTCAATTTCTTTGTGTCCCTGTGTCTAAGATGAGTCTCTTGTATGCAACATATTGATGGTTCATTTTTTTTGATCCATTCTGCGAATCTATATCTTTTAATTGGGGAGTTTAATCCATTTACATTCAACGTTAAAACCGTGAAGGCATTTCTTGAATCGGCCATCTTATCCTTTGGATTATGTTTGCCATATTTTTCCCTCTCTCTATTAATATCCTTTATTGTACCCATACCGAATCTCTTTAGTACTGAACCTTTCTCCAAGTCTCTCTGTCCTGTCTTTGTTTCTCTGTCTGTAGGGCTCCCTTTAGTATCTCCAGTAGGGCAGGTCTCTTGTTAGCAAATTCTCTCAGCATTTCTTTGTCTGTGAAAAATTTAAGCTCTCCCTCAAATTTGAAGGAGAGCTTTGCTGGATAAAGTATTCTTGGCTGGAAATTCCTCTCTCTCAGAATTTTAAATATATCGTGCCATTGCCTTCTCGCCTCCATGGTGGCTGCTGAGTAGTCACTACTTAGTCTTATGCTGTTTCCTTTGTATGTGGTGAATTGCTTTCTCTTGCTGCTTTCAGAACTTGCTCCTTCTCTTCTATGTTTGACAGTGTGATCAGTATATGTCTCGGAGTGGGTTTTTTTGGATTTATTCTATTTGGAGTTCGCTGAGCATTTATGATTTGTGTATTTATGTTGTTTAGAAGATTTGGGAAGTTTTTATTGAAATGCTAATAGACAAAGCAACCAGGGCCATTAAGGAAAGGTGCCCTGGGCAGAGAGATCAGCCTTGCTTCGGGATTTGCATATGCGCCTCAAGGCCTGATCTCCGCCCTTCCCCTTTCTGTGTTCACCAGAACTCCAAAAATCCTCTGGTTTTACTTTGGAGCTTCTCGTGTTGTTTTCCTTCTATGCCCGTCTCCTCTCTGCTGGGCTGGCTGCTCTCAGAGTCTCTGGTGTCTGGCCTCAGTCTATCTATGGTTGGAGTTTGAATCAGTAGAAAGAGTTTCCGATGAGAGCAGCCACTGCAATTCTCCCTTCTCCTTCCTGGAGCTGACAGCCCCTCCTCCCCCGGGACTGAGCCTGGCAGGGAGGGGCGCGGGTCCCCTGGCCGCAAAAACTTACAGATTTCGCTGATCTCAGCAGTTCCACGTTTTCATGAGTGTTGTATGAAGTATGCCCAAAGACAGATTGCTCTGTGGTGTCCAGTCCACGCAGTTCCTGGCTTTTTACCTACTTTCCTGGAGGAGTAACTAAAACATACAGCTCACCAGTCTGCCATCTTGCCCCGCCTCCTAGAGCTCAATTCTGTCTGCATGACTTTTAAGTGACAATTTTTTGCTAGTAAACCCGTATTGGATCAGCGGCCAACTGCGACTTCCTTATTATCCTACTTCTTACCCTATTGTTCCCAAGCCTCTCTCCTCACAGTTTCCAAATACTCTTTGCCCATTCATGGCCACTTCTCTTATTTTTATCACAGGGTTCCATTTTTTCCCCTATACTTCCAGAATTAAATAAAACCAATGGATACTTAGTCAAGTAGCAAAATGGTGTTTGCAGTTCCTGACTGTTCCCGGGGGACATGTTCCCTGATACATGGCAGTATTTTTACCTCTCATGATTAACTCTGATGCCATTTCTACAAACGCTTTCCCATGATCTGGCAGCGCAGTAGGAGAGGGTATATCTGTGCTGTCGGAGTCATAACTAAAGAATTCTGATACAAGGTCTGCCCTTAGTGTGAATGTGAGTTGAAATAAGTATGATGTATGATGGTCACAAAACCCAAGTTCTAAATAGCTTCTTCAAGTTACATGGCTCAAAAGTGGGATGATTTATATAAGAAACCAAGTCTCACCCTTGGGCCTAGGCTTCTCACGACTGTAAATAAAATTATTATCCACCCTAGACAAAATTGAAGACTCCAGTGAAGATAGACTCAAAGGATAAACATGACATGTATTGAAGAATGATTACTAGAAATATGAGTTGTCCTAAATTTGGATTAATAGAATCTAAACTATCAAATATGCTAATTTCAGAACAGCACAAAAGGTATAAATGCAGACAAAAAGGAATAGGAGTTCATGAAGCCACTAGAATCACATTTTTTGTGGGACCCATTACAGGAAATACATTTTACATCATGACATCATGGAACACTATACATATATAATTAAAACAAAAGTTTTACAAAACAATACTTATATTACTATGTGCAATGTACTCTGATACTTCTCTATTTCCTTCAGGTTCATTTTTAAAATAATGCTGGTGGTGATCATGATGAACTAATTGGTCAGACCCACCCTTTGGAAAACACTGCACCAGAGGACTATCAGAGGCTGGGCCCTCTCTGCTTCTGTCTCGGCATTCTTGCCAGATGATTCCAGCCAAGGCTCAGAACCCTTTTCAAACTAGTGCTCCAGGCAGCAAATATCAATGGGAGGTGGGAGAAAGAACAGTTCCAAGGGGAAAGGGTGTCAAGAAAGAGTAGACGTTTTTGCCATTTTGTTCTGTTTGTCCCTAGTGCTTGCATAGAGCCTGGCACATAAGAGGCACTCATGTTTATGGGAAGGTTGCATCTGTAAATGTCTCCTAACAAGATCAGAGGTAATTTTGGTCCTTGAAGGCCCTCGAGTCTCCTTGCTCTCCCTCCCTTTGCCACCTTGCTATCTTTAAATGCAAAGCTTTTAAGATTCAATGGCTTTGAGTACAGTATGTACCTTCCCTGCTCTCCACACCTCACCTAGTAATAAGAGTCATCTGCACTCTTGATGGTATCTCTGTTACTTTCAAAGACAATTGTTTTAAAATTAAAGAATTACCAAAAAAGAATTAGGAAGTTGAAAACCATGGTAGAGTTCCTTGATAAACTGGTCCTAGAAGAAAGGAGGAAAGCCAACATGCCAGGACCTGGGCTGGATACAGGTGCATATATTTTCTCACTCCATCCCTTCAACAGTATGATCAGTTTTACTGGTGAAGAAACAAGAAGTGAGGTCACACAGTTAGTAAATATTTGGCACAGCCAGGATTTAAATCTAGGTATTTCATAGATCTTTTTTATTATACCTCATCTGCTCCTGGAAATGACATATTAAATTACATGGAAACAATGATCAGAAGCCTCAAGCTCACTTGAAGTGTGTGAATTTAACAGGTTATCACACTGTAAAAATAAAACCTGATATGCTAGTAATATACTTCATCATATAACTTCTATTTTTTCTTCCCCAAATCTCGGTGAGTTATTCATTGCTGGATATGTTTTTCTTGGCAGCTGCTCATCTTGGCTCAGGCGTAAGTTCTTACTGCAGAGTAATTCAGATGTGTTAAGTCCTCTATTACATAGAGAAAAAACAAGACTGTGTGTGTGTGTGTTTATGTGGATCAAGTCCAAGAGAAGTATAAAATGGAAACAATATATGAATATGGAGGTGGGGAAAAGGACTGTTGAAAGAAGTTGCAGGAAGAATCAACAATTTTGACTTTTTGGTTCTCACTGAAGCAGTATAAATAAAAGGAACAGAAGAGAATAGTATGGGTCAAGTTTAACTCACATCCACCTCCACACAAGTGTACACAGCTTGACACAGTCACAGAACCTGCAATTGTAATTTGCCCAGTCATGACCATGAGTCACCATAAAAGTTACTAAGAAGGTCGTTCAAGAAAGTATATTTCTGATATGTTTACAGCAGTGGTTCTCAACCAGGGCAATTTTGGGGACGTTTCACAATGCCCAAGACATTTTTGGTTTATGCTACTGGGTAGACGCCAGAGATGCTGCTAAACATCCTACAATGCACAGAACAGCCCTCACACCCATGAATTATATAACCAAAATGAAAACAGTACCAAGGTTGAGAAACCATGGTTTACTGCGTGGCACTATCACCTGAGCAAAATAACCACTATTCTCCAGCTGACTCTGGACTCATCTGTAAAATGGAGATGACTATAGTACCTGCTTCACTGGATTGCTCTGAGTATTAAACACGTTTTATTATGCAAAGTATTTAGAATAGCACCTATGACATAGTAAGTGCTCAATAAATGTTAACTATCCATGTTGTTATTATTAGCATAATCAAAGCCCACCACTGTACAGGACAATATTTCCCAAAGAATGACTGCTTTTTAGGTGGATTCTGAAAAGAAAAAAATTCTTGGATCAAATAGAAGTGGAAAACGGTGGGTTAAAATCAGAAAAGTTTCATTATTGCAGGGCTTTTCAGAATCTTTAATAAAAAATATCTATTGTTAATATCAAAAGACAATTATGGCATGCAGAATTTCCACAATTGATCCGATCAAAGAATTCTAATCAGAATCTTGCAGGATCACACACAATTTGGGGAAAGGCTGGTGTAGTGAAAAGGCAGTGGACCAAGTTTCTACAGATTGAATTCAGCTCTTGATCACCTGCTACAAAGCTGGGGTAAGTCCCTTGACCTTCCCTGGCCTCAGTGATCACCAATGCGAAAGAGTTGACTAGCTCTGGCCCTTTCAGATCTGAAAGTCTCTGAGTCTCATGCACAGTGCATTATCAGCAGCAGACCTCACAGTCATGCATTATCAGATGACGAGGACGCCAAATGCAGAGCTGTGACAATTATTGGGAAAATCATGCCCCCAAATTCCTTTATTGAATAAATTAAAATATCAAAGGTGGGGAATCAAGATGAGTGTGATATATATATAAAATAAATTCTAGCTTAATAGTTGCTGTTGTTTTTGCAAATGGCAGCTGAATTTTTTAAGCAGAAAACAGGACTAACAGTTGAATACAGGGGCGATAAAAAATGCTTCAACTATTTAAAGTGTACACTAGTATAATCCTCTCAATTCTCTCTTGTTAGGAACTAACTAAAGTCAGCAAAGAATATGACAACATGGTTTTTCTACCTCGAGGAACTAAAATTCTATTTGTGGAGAAAGATTTACATGCAATGAGTGCTGAGACAGAGGTTTAAACTAAGAATAATCTTAGTTATTGTGCTTTTTAAAATAAGTCAATGCACAGTGGCAAAAACACAAACTAAAATTTGTAAATGAAATGCAAGAATCTATCTTTTTCTTTGGGTTTCCAGGTGAAAATTCTTCTTACCTGCTGTTATGGCATCATCTCCATGTGTCAGGCGTGTACTGACACAGTAGGCATGTGTGCTGCTTGTCACACACTGCAATCTTCAGCCCTGAGTGTGTTCATACACACCATTATCAAGTGAAGCCCGAAGACCCACTCTCAGAATAATCACCCGAAAAAAAGCTTTTGGTACCTATGGATCCCTTCTCAGAAAAAACGCATAAAATAAAATATATCCAATTATAAAGGAAACCAATTTTATTGAAATATCTATATATTAAAAAACAAATTTGATATAGTAGTATACGTGATTCTTTATTAACAGATCAAATTACAAGACCTAACAGTAAGTCTAATAATTTCTATAACTTCATTCATATCATACATAAATGATATTTCTAATTATCAGCAACAACTGTAATGAGATATGAAAATATCTGTGATTTCTATTGGTGACAAAGTCACAAATCCTGCAAAATACGAGTGTAACATGTTGCCTCCATTCATCATTGAAGGAAACGCTAAATTTTAATTAGAGATTAGTGAAAATAAAAATGCTTTTTTAAATTCACTTAAGCTCACAAACCCCTGGATTCTATCCAGAGTCCCTTGGAATCCAGTGGGCCTCAAAAGAAGTCTGACAAAAAAACCTGAAGTTTTAATTAGCTTCACCATTTAAAAAGTCATTTTTCTACCATGAAATTTGTTTTTTATGCTTTTTTTTTTTTTACTTTCTTCTCCTGTTTATTCAGTTTGTCCAATTTTGTCATTACATTTTTTTCTTTGACCTTTGAACTCATTTTGATATCAATTTTTGCTATTAAAGCTCCTCTTGTTTTTCTGCTTTTTAATTGTTTTGTTTAGTCCTGCAGAGTAACTCAGTCTACTCTTCAGCCCTCTGTTTTTGCTATTTTATTGTGTCCCCATGCTGAATTTCAGACATTGCAAAATGTTAGCACCAAAAGGGGCCAGAGCAGTTATCCAGTTCAGCTTAAAGTCACCTTTAACTTCTACAACATAAAAGCTAACTATTCCTGACTGCCTCACCATCTGGGATACAGAGCAGTGGGAGAGGCTGAGGGGAAAGGAGAGCAGTGCTAAAGGGAAAGCTTCGGTCCACGTCGATCACTGGATACTGGGGTGTAAGGTGTGTGAGGTGTATGGAGGGGTAGTGCCTTCACAATGGAAATTTCCATAAGTTCCCGAGAAGAGGCACAGTGACAGCAGGCACTTGGAACTTGGCAAGCAGAGCATCAAGGTGGCTCACATCTGAGAAACTCTTAGGGAGCTCCAATGGGTGCCGTGTTTACACACTTGCAGCCCATGTGACTTGTCCAAAGCCACAAACAAGTCTGAGCTGGAACTCAGGTCCCTTCCTTTACCACCCTCTGTCTGGGTTCATACCCCCACTTCAGAAACAGCAAAGCACCATTTCCACCTCATCCTTTAGGCTTTTACTCTTTCCCTGGTGGGTTCAGTTATGCAACTCTTGTCTCAAACTCATGCTTTCATTATGGCGGGCTCCAACAGCTTTCCTTCAACCCCCAAATGTCCAACACACTTTCCAGAACTATCAACCCATGCAGAAGGTCAGGTGAGACAGTAAAGAAAATGGAATTAGCATTTATTTAACTTTCACGAGAACTGAGAAAGATATTATTATTTTCACTTCACAAAAGAGGAAACCAAGTTTCAAGAAAGTTCAGTAACTTCTCCAAGGTTACACAATAAGTGGAAACCAGCCCATACTTGTAACTACACTTCAACATATACACACACAAATGTTATCCTTTCATTCATTCCCTCATTCCTTATTCACTGTTTTAAGAAATAGTCTTGAACACCTACTGTGGGTTAGGTGTTCCAAAGTCTCTGTATCCCAACTCCAGTGCCACAGTGTCAAAAGATAAATGCCTATATGGTTCTTTAGGAATGATCTTCAGTGAAAATTTACAATCCATCTGAAATATAAGTTGTGGTACTTTAAAAAGATGCTACCTACTTCTTTTGATCATAAGCATTACTACTTACACAATCTACATCTTTTGCCGGAATTACACATGAAAGACTTTGAATTAGCTCCAAAAGTCATAGAAAAAAGTGCTAAAAATGAGGGCATTTAAAAAATATATACAGAGAGAACCTAAGATGGCGGCCAGGTGAGACAGAGCAAAAGAACACCTCCGTGAAAAACAATGGATAGAAACCAGAGGGTGACCCAGAACACCACTTCCAGAGTAGCACCAGCTGGACAAGGTCTGCTAAAGCCACAGGGAATGTGCGTTTGGTGAAACCAGGAGTCTGCATTCTGAAACGAGTGAGTCGGCTGAGTCCCTCGGCCATGCTGCAGTGTGGGGAAATGGTGGGTTGGCGTTTGGAGACAGAATAGTTCTTTTAAAAAAAAAAAAAAAAAGAAGCCCGAGAGCAACTGCAGATAAGATGGGAGCAGTCTGGACTAATGCCTCGGTGTCTGGTGTGGAGGATACCCCTTCCCACACTCACTGCTGATTGTCTCGGGTCCAGGGGAGCAAAGGGGAGCCAAAAGGAGAAAAAAAAATGCGCAACTTGCAGCCATTTCCCCAGCAGGCGGGGCTACTCCTGCCCAGGGCTGAACACACAGCACAGAGCCTAGCCAAGAAACCCAGCCCGACAGGGAGTCTTTCCGGCAGCACCGCTCACACGCCATAATATCAGCCATGGACAGTGGCCTTGAATACACCCACGGCTGACTGTCCCGGAGCTGGGAGGGTGGAGCTGTGCGGAAAGGGGGAAGTTAACGCATCCTATTCAACCGTCTTTGAAGTGGGCTGGGAACGCCCCTGCACAGCCCGGTGTCCCAGGGCTTCTCTGGCAGCCAGCGCTCACTTGTGACGTGGCATGGCCCTCCCCCCCGCAGCAGAGGTCCTGGAAAAGCACAGCAGGGAGGGGGGATCCACTCGGAAATCCCAGGGAACCTACACCAATACCAAGGACTTTTGGGTCAGCAGCAGAGAACAGCCTTGGATCTCCAGGAACACCTGGGAGGTTTGATTGTTGGAGTTGCCCTTCCTCCCTAACTGCTCAGGCACATGCCCCTCATTCAGGGCGGACAGCACCCACAACACACCCAAATTAAGTGCACCAATTGGACCCCACAAGAATCAGATTCCCACATACCACAAAGTTGGGGAGAACTGACTTGAGGGGAATAAGTGACTCACGGCCACCATCTGCTGGTTAGTTAGAGAAAGCGTACGCCACCAAGCTGCAATTCTGACAAATTAAAGATCAAGTAAAGCAAATGCCAAGAGGTCAAAAACAACAGAAAATCTTAAAGCATATGATAAAACCAGATGACATGGGGAACCTGAACCCAAACACTCAAATCAAAAGATCACAAGACACACAGTATCTGGCAGAACTAATCAAAGAACTACAGACAGGCAATGAGAGCATGGCATGGGATATAAAGGACATGAAGAAGAGCATGGCACAGAATATAAAAGACATAAAGAAGACCTAGAAGAGCATAAAGCAGATATTGCAAGAGTAAATAAAAAAATAGAAGATCTTATGGAAATTAAAGAAACTGTAGGCCAAATTAAAAAGACTCTGGATACTCATAATATAAGATTAGAGGAAGCTGAACAACAACTCAGCCTCCTCGAGGAGCACAAAACAGAAAATGAAAGAACAAAAGAAAGAATGGGGAAAAAAATTGAAAAAATTGAAATGGCTCTCAGGGATATGATAGATAAAATAAAACGTCCAAATTTAAGACTCATTGGTGTCCCAGAAGGGGAAGAGAAGGGTAAAGGTCTAGAAAGAGTATTCAAAGAAATTGTTGGGGAAAACTTCCCAAACCTTCTACACAATATAAATACACAAAGCATAAATGCCCAGTGAACTCCAAATAGAATAAATCCCAATAAACCCACTCCAAGACATATTCTGATCACACTGTCAAATACTGAAGAGAAGGAGCAAGTTCTGAAAGCAGCAAGAGAAAAGCAATTCACCACATACAAAGGAAACAACATAAGACTAAGTAGTGACTACTTAGTGGCCACCATGGAGGCGAGAAGGCAGTGGCATGATGTATTTAAAATTCCGAGAGAGAAAAATTTCCAACCAAGAATACTTTATCCAGCAAAACTCTCCTTCAAATTTGAGGGAGAGCTTAAATTTTTCACAGACAAACAAATGCTGAGAGAGTTTGCTAATAAAAGACCTGCCCTACTTCAGATACTAAAGGGAGCCCTACTGACAGAGAAACAAAGAAATGAGAGAGAGATATAGAGAATTTTAACAGACATATATAGAATATTACATCCCAGGTCACCGGGACACACGTCCTTTGCTAGTGATCATGGATCTTTCTCCAGAATGGACTGTATGCAGGGACATAAAAACAAGCCTCAATAAAATAAAAAAAATAAAAAAATGAATTTGTTCAAAGCACATCCTCTGACCACAATGGAATACAAATAGAAGTCAATAATCATCAGAGACTTGGAGAATTCACAAACACCTGGAAGATAAAAATGAGGGGGAGATGAAAACATTCCCGGATAATCAAAAGGTGAGGGACTTCATCACCAGTAGATCAGTCCTAAGCAGGCTGAAAGGAAGGGACACTAAACAATTGATTGAAACCACATGAAGAAATAAAGATTTCCAGTAAAGATCACATGGTAAATATAAATACCAATACTACTGTATTGTTGATTTATGACTCTACTATTTACTCCCTACAGGATCTAAAATACATAAACTGTAAGGATAAATCAGTGGTTTTGGACTCAATGTAAAATATGTAATTTTTGACAAGAACTACATAAAGGTGGGGGAATGAAGGAGTATAGGAACACAGTTTACGTGTCCTATTGAAGTTAAGTTGGTATTAAAGAAAAACAAGATTGTTATAGATTTAAGATGTTACATTTAAGCCCCAAGGTAAACACAAAGAATGTATCAGAGAATATGACCAAAGAGATGAAAAGTAGAGTAGGGGTTCCAAGAAGTGGGGGAAGGGGCAATGGGGAGTTAAGAAATGAGAGTAGGGTTTTTGCTTGGGGTGAAGGGAAACTTCTAGAAATGGATGGTCGGAAGGTGAAAGCATTGCAATATTCTAAATGTGATTAATCCCACTAATGGAATGCTAGGGAGGGGGTGGAATGGGAAGATTTAGGCTATATGTATCTTTCCACAATTGAAAAAAAAAAAAAAAATAAGACAGTCTAAATAGATAACAATTAAATGCCAAGGATGATCCTGGATGGGATCTGAGGTTGGAGGAGAGGAGGCTCAAAGGCACACAGATGGGACACAAGAAAAAAAAAAAGGAAATATAGAATGCAAGCTTTATATCAATGTTGAATTTCTTGAACTTCTTAGCTGCGCTTAATGAGATTGCATAAAATAATGTTCTTGTCCATGGGAAAGGTATATGTGAATTATATTGTTTGTTCAAAGATATGTGCAGCTTGCTCTCATATGTTCAGAGGACAGAGCAATAGATGATGGATGTTAGGGAGGGAGGGAGGAAGAGAGGGAGGGAAAGAAAGAGAAGGTGGTGTGACAGGATCTTAAAGGTGATGGATCGGGGTATCGGGGGAGGGGGGTCAGGGTATGATGGAGTTCTATGTATAGGGTTTGTACTGTTTTTGCAACTGTTCCTGTAAGATTGAACTTATTTCAAAATAAAATTTATTATTAAAAAAAAAAGCACCAAAATAAGTTTAGAAAAATTCAAGTAGCTGTGGCACTGAATTTTTCTGTAACTGTTCTTGAATTAAGTTTTCAATAAAGTATTTACAGCACTACAAACCCCCCAAAATATATATATATATATACACACAAATGACTCCCAAAACAATTTTTAAAGGAGTTCCACAAATATTCCATTTAATTATTGGGAGGTTTAGCAAAGTAATCAAGAGCAGGGATGTGGGAATAGGAGAGACTTAGGTTTGAATTCTGACAATACTATGGCTGTTTGATCCCAGGTCAATGTTTTAACCTTGCCAGGCCACACTTTCCTGTCTGTAAAATAAGAACAATCATGGCACCTGGATCTTAGGATTACTGGAAGATTATCTAAAGTAATACATATAAAGCATGTGGGACAAAGCATGGCACACAGAAAACAATCAATAATAAAGCTATAATTGTTATTACTACTATCGTTCTGGCAATTAGCAGAGGTGGACACATACTTTTTAAAAATATTTGCTTCTGAAAGAAAAGATTTGGATAAAATTGACATCTTGGGAGTTTTGAGAAACAGTTTTGTGCTAGTTCTAGTTAATAATCTGGGCATGGATTCTGAAATAAAAGTTGGTAATAATGAATTATGCTTTCCATTTATATTTTAATATTTCCAGTATAAATTATGGTTTTTTAGTTTACTCTGTAGAACTACCTAACACATAGTAACTTGCATATTATTCTGAAATATATAGGTAGCTATTTTAATCATTTATACTTTATTAAATTTTGTAAAATATCAATGCAAAATAAATTTTGCAAAATATCAACATCTATGATTAGTATAATGAACTACATCTTCAGAAGGATGATTTACTTTCTGAACAAATCTTTTATTAATTATTCTTAATAAGTAATAATTAGCTTTCCATTTTCATTGTTCTGTTTTTGACAACAGATTAATTTTTAAAAAAGGAGATGTAGGACATCAGCTTTGACCAATTACTAAATAAATTTATTTTTAAAGGAAACAGAATCTTTAGAATGTTTTGATCACCTTTGTGATTACTTATCATTTGATGCCATTTCTCCAGAATTTGAAAACTTCTAAGCACCAGGAATAGAAATTATATTTAAAATAAAATCTTCAAAAAAACAATTCAGTTGGTTAGTCTTTTTAAAATATTTCTTTAAACTCTGATGTATACTAATTATATCTTTCTATATAGTAGTCTTCTTTTATCTACAAAAATGCTTTCAGTCACTTCTGGATGAAAAACCACAAATTGCTGAAAGAACGTACCTTTTTGTTAATTCAATTCAATATTTAATAAAATTTAGATGTCTCAGTATATTTTTCCTCTTTCATGAGACTAGAAATCTGTTCCCAGAGATTAAAAATTAATGATAAAACTCCAATTTTGCAATTATTAGAAGCAGTTAGAATGCTGCTTATCACATCAGTCCAGGTACTAATCTGTTATTTTTTTTTTACTTTGAATTACAGTTCAAACTACTGTTTCTTAATGGCTATCAGTTAATTTGCTCATATATACTGATTAAAAAAGTGAATTAATGTTATCCATTCAATTTTTTTTAAATCACCCTAATCTCAATTTCAAAATAAAAAATAATTAATAAAGCAACCTAGAATCTTATCATTATTAGGATACTGGCAAACATCAATAGTGTTATAAAACTGTATTAAAGTTAGACTGTAGGCTAGGGTTTTCTTGTTTTTAATTTTTTAAAAATTTAATCTAGTTCCACTTTTACCCATAAAAAGGAAATCAGTTTTGACTCCAGACACAGAATAAGTAAACTTCAAGTAATGAAATTACAAGTTAGTTATTTGAAGACCCACTCTAGTTAAAAGCCAGTTAAACCCTTGTTTTAAAGTCTTCATTCACCATATGGAAATTTTACCACAAAGCTCATATTTTTATTGTTTGAGGTCACTTTCTTATTTGAAACTTTTTTTAAAAAGTCGATGAAATTGAAATAATCAGCAAAAGGTCAGGTTTAAAGATGGAAAACCCTAACAGAATCCCATGGGGTTATTTAGTGATGATTTGATGGCTTGAATTTCCACTTGAACGTGACTATAATTCAAAAATCTCAGGTCATTTTAGTTAGTAAGATCTTATTTTGATGTGGCGGGAATCAACTCTTTGCTTTCATTCAACCCTGGTAACTCCAAAACACTTTCACCTCAAATGTCTAATAAAATTGGCCTTGATTGATTATATTATCGCATTTAGATCAGTTACAAAATCACACAGAAGTTTCACAGGAAGACCTTTATCTTATATTATGTATATCCAATTTACTAATGCAGCCAAAGTCCACCTGAGTTTTGACTGAGATAACTTAAAACATCGGTTTCAGATTGCAGTGGTTTGCAGAAGCAGTTCTTTACCTTTTCTTCTACCCGGCTCAGACTCAGGATTACTTCCAAGCAAATAGCTTAGATTTAAGATATAGGGAAGAAAACCCAACAGGCAACAGAAAATTTACCTCAAAAATAACAGTAGTATTTTTATGTGACCAATGCTTTACAATCTTGGTTATTTTAAAACATACAATTTTATTGTACTTTCCCCCTCTTCCAAATTGCTGAACTAAAGTACAAAAATCAAACCAGAGAACTACAATGCATACACTAAATAATTCAAAATAAGTAAAACCCCTAAATGCATCCTTGAGCCATAGTCTCCCACATGCAACCCATGAAGGAGGGTTTATAATCAAATCATATTCTGTATTTTTTTCTTTTTTTCCAATTAGGTTGAAAGAAGTTTGAATAAGGCTAACTGCCTATACACAAATGGCACTAATTTTCCCATTTAGATATAAGTCTTTTAACTTCAGCTGTTATGCCCCTGGCAAGGAAGTGGAGCTGAATTGGACAAGACTAAAAGATTTCGTGGGTTTGATTTGCTCTGGATTATGAAGTCTGCTTTGCAAATGGGAGAGACGATTACTCCCTTTTTTGCTACTGCTAACTCACAGAAATCACTGTAAGAGGGCCATGGGGAATTATACTCGCAGAGACTTCTCTTCTGCTTCTGAATTCATGTGGACATAGGCTTATCCGGCAGAACAATGATCGGCCCACACAGTTTCTTTTTATTATTTTTCTTGTTACAATGTTTCATGTCTTAGTACATGATCCTTTGTCAGAGGCAGCGCAGATACAGAAATAGAAACTGGGCCACAAACTACTTAACATATATGGTCCCAAGAACAATAAAAATTGCATGCCTTCTTTGCTAAATGTATAATTTGTAATTAAGAATAACCATTCACGGATTAGTGCTATTCTGTGATGTTAAAGAATAGTTCCTCAAAAGGGGCAATCTCCTAAAATGGATATTACTTACTTTTATAACACATTTAATTTATAAGTTGGTGGCACATATTAAATAGCTTGGAAGCTGGTATATAGATAAAATAGATATATTTCATAAAGATATAATTAAGAATTTCTTAAAAGAGATTTATGTTTTCTGGTGTCTACGGTATTTTGCTACTCCCAGTAATTACAGACTGGCTAACAAGTCAGTTACATGATAGAGTATTAGAACATGCTAGGAAATCTCATTACTGCGGATGGAGTACATTTTAATCCCAAACTCTTCTTTTCCACACACCTACCGCCACCTCCCATCCTCATCCTGCTGCTCCAGTGGATGATTTTTCCTTGTTTTCAGCCATCCTCAAAATCATTTTAATAATTTCCTGGATTCCCTCCTCACATAATATGTGGAGAAACAAGCCTCAAATCCGCAAACAAATCAAGCACATTAGGACACATACTGTACACTGAAATGACTGGTTCACTTTCTAAACACTTAAATGTATTTAAAAAAAGAGGACATAGGCAAGGTTTCCTCAGTGCAAACACATTTTTACAATACAAAGATCCAATTTCACTGCTTCTTATTTAAGATTTACCTACTCTA
Source organism: Choloepus didactylus (assembly GCF_015220235.1). Taxonomy (NCBI): domain Eukaryota; kingdom Metazoa; phylum Chordata; class Mammalia; order Pilosa; family Megalonychidae; genus Choloepus; species Choloepus didactylus. The sequence goes on from NC_051316.1 coordinate 70,372,358, forward strand.
GATTCAACAACAGTTTTTTTTTTCTATTCTATAGATACATATTTTAATAGAAATAAACTTTCTTGCTAGTAAAAAAAAGAATTAAAACACTTGGGAGATTACTCCTTTGGAAACTGTCCTTTGTGTCAAAAAACTGATAAAATATAATTATCAATTATTTTTTTAATTTATTTTATGATTTCAAAGTATTGGAAAAGAACTATTACTATTATATATATTCTAGAAGTCTTCCAAAAAAGCATTTTCTCTTGAAGCTAGATTTCATCCCTGATTACATTTACTGAATTTTTATAGTTTAAATTTGTTAAGAAACTCCACAATAGTTATAATGCTACAGCAACCTAAATACACAAAATGAAGAAAAACCGGCACTGATATGAAAAATTTAGTAATACCTACTCTCCCAAACAAATGACATCTTACAAACCTTTCACTGAAGAAAATATTTGGTAAAGTGAATGGATTAAAGTATTTTGAATTATCACAAATAGCTACCAACCATATTTAACTATAACTTCAATTTTAAGGCAAACTAAGAGAAATATTTTTTTAATATGAGAAAGAATGATATGCAGAAATATTCTTATACTTCATCCAGTTTAATACTATTCACTACAGGATTTGTGATTTGCAAGGGTGCATTCTCTTTAAAATTCTAAAAGTACAGTACACAATTTTATGCTACCTTATTTTACTTTTGTCAAGCATTTTTGTAGTTTCTAGAATAATTATCTAGTTTTTACATTACACAAGAAAGATACCCTTCACTTGTCTTTCCACTTGCACTTTAAAAAAAAATGCTCAAGTATAGAGCATTTTGTACCTGTCTTATTCATCAATTTAAAATTTCTAAAGAAGCCAACAGTTCATGTTATTAGTAAAGAGCTTTGTCTCTGATATGTGCTTTTCAGAATTTAAGAAACAACTGCGTAGTACTATAAAATTTCACCTGGAAGATAAATCTGTACTTTATAAAAGAGTTTCTCCCCACATTTACATAGCAAGGACTATCCACATGCACAATAAAATCCTGACACAATATATACATATATAAACAAGTTGATCATTCCATAAAGTCTGATAATTGTATTATGAAAAACACAAGTCAAAATTTTCCATTTCGGATACTAAAATTTATCTCAAGAAGATTTTATATCCTAAGATTACAGAAGTTGCTTAACTTTCACAAGGCTGTCACAAAGTAAGAAAAGAAAAAGGGGTGAGGGGAATAGTTCTCTTGGGTGGAATTAAACAACTGTTATTTTCACATTTTTGCCATAAAATCAAAGAGGGCCTTCACTGAAGGATTTACCTCCCCAGATAATGAAAAATCCCCAGACCTGAAAAATAGTCCTCCCCTCCACCCAGCGACATTCAACAACAAATAAACCTAAAGTTGCTGTTCAGTTTTAAAACAAATTTTTACCCATTCGAGCAGAATTTCTTTAAAACAAAGTGTAAAATAGATTTTGTTTAAATTTCTGCCAAATGAGATTAATATTATAAAGCAGAAGTAATAAACTACAGAGAATTTGAAAAATGGGATCATTTTTCTAATTCCACTTTCAAGCTGCCAAGATTTCAAGGAAGAAAGCTGACAGGCCCGAACCCTGAAACCAGAGGTCCAGGACTGTGAGGGGGCGCCCAGCCACAGCCTCAGCTCAACTCCAGAGTGTGGGTCTGAGTTGTCTTTCTTACCCCTATCACTATTATGCAGGAAAAAACCGTCCTGCAAGAAGCTGATTAAGGGGCCATTTCGAAGTTTTCCTTGACTTCTCCCCTGCCAAAGCCGCGCTAAATGAACACTTCTTTTGTATTTTTCATGACTGCCATTATCTCGCTGCAGGATCAGAGGCTCTTTTAGGTGAAGGATTGTTGGAAAAATCAGGATTCTACAGAGTATCATTTTTCCCAACTGTATATGGCGAAAACAAACTAATTCTTCTAGTGTGGGTTTTAAAACACACCCCAAACTTCTTTTCCCTCTAAGAGGGGAATGCAGAGTTAAGTTCTAGAGTGACTAATGTTATATGGTAAATAACGCTGGTGGAAAGCGCTCGCCCCCAACACGCTCCAGGACGCACACAGTTCCTTCATCGCGGCTTGAGGGAGGAGAGTGGACCTGTGCCTACCCAGTCCGCGCCAGGGAAACAATCCTCGATCTGGTCAACAGGAGGAGGCGGTTCTGCGCAGAGCCAGGGCCGCCGGCGCCCCGGGATGCGCCGCACCCGCCCGCAGCATCTTCGCTCCGGTGCCCGCGGGCGCCGGTGGCGCCCGGACCCAAGCTTAGCCGGCCGCGTGCCCAGCGCCGAAGCCCCCTTCTCAAATCCACCAGGGAGGCGCCTCCGCCCGGCTCCCAGCGCAGCGGGACCGGCCCCATCCCCGCTTACCTGCGGGTCCCGGTCTGCGGATCCAGGCGCCACCCGGCCCCGCCTCGGCGCCTAAGCAGGGGCCGCATCCCATCTGCCTGCCTCCGGCCCTTTCCGGCCGCCGCCTCACTGCTCGGGTCCAGGACCCGGTGCGGCCCCTCAGCCCGCGCGCGAGCGCCGCGACCGGGGACGCGCGTCTTCCTCCTCCAGGCGCGGAACGTGGGACCGGCAGCCCCAGCCGCGTCTCAAGTTGTGAGGGGGCCGAAGCCGCTCGCAAAGCTGCTCCGGGGAGGTTCGGCTGCGGCCGCCCCCGGCCTCCACCCCTGGCCCCGGGCAGGAGCGGGCGGGAGTGGACGGTCCCACACCTCCGCCCCGTCCACACCTGCCGCCGCTGGGGCCGCCACTGCCGCGGCTCCTCCCCGGCTCCTCCCCTCACCCGTACTTCCCCCGCCCCAAGCCCAGCTGCGGGCCGGAGGGGGCCGGGCGGGACCGAGGTCTCAGCTGCAGCGGAGCGCTGGAATTTGGTGGGGAAAGCGGCAGCCACTACCATCTCCACAGCCAGAGCAGTCTTTTGCGGGAGGGAGCTTCTCGCAGAGAGTTGGAGCGAAGAAGAGGAGAAAGGTGCCCACCTGCGTGAGTCGTAGCTCCCCGGTGCACTCTCTAAATCCAAACTTGGCTAACTGAACTGCGGAAGTGGCTCCTGGGTCGGATCCCTGCATTTTGTAGGGATCCTCTAGAAACGTGGCTGGTAGCACGGGCCTGTGGTGTAGCAGGCTTTGGGGCAAGGCATTCCCTTCTATCTGGAGTGGACTCTTCCGTATCCACAAGTGAGTCCCCGTGCTTCGAGGCCTATCTCAGATGCCATCTCCACCGAGAAGTTTTTCAGGTGCACACCCCCACCCAGAATTGTTTCCAGATGTCCACCCGCGCCCAGCTCTGATTTCACCATCTTTTTTTATGGTCAGAGTCTTTGAACCTTTCTACTGGCCCTACCTTTGGATGAGAGCGTTTTGTGAAATGCAATGGGCCGCCCCAAACACGTTAGTTATTTTTGTTGTACAGTGTGGATTCATGTTCAGCACTATAATATACAAGCAGAGACATTTATACTTTCCTAATCCTTTCCACTAGAGTTTAAATTCCTTGAAGGAAGAGGATACAAGTTGCTCACCTCATGAGGACTTCAAGTAAATACTGAGGGGTACATGGCAGGGTGATTGGGCCAGACGACATAGCCGTATATTCTGGCTGTCCTACTCCTTTACAGCTTCTAGAAGCCCAGCACCGAGCCTTGCAGCTGCATGTAAGGCGGAGAAACGTGTGTCTGTGTGAGTGTAATTAAATTTTGGCGAAAGTCAGTCTAGTTCCCGCAAAGAAAACTTCCGCGGGGGGGGCGGTGGGGGGAGGGTGGGCAGGGGGGCAAGGCTCATAGTGGTATTTTTCTGATAGTGGAATGCATCTCCACTTAAAAAATCATTTATTCAACCAAAATGAAAAACATTCATCAGATATTCCCTAAGGAGTTTTTACTTCCTAAGAGTTCTTTTCCTTAGCTACACTATAGAAAAGACAAGTCAATGCACTGATTTATTACATAAATTGCATTTGCATGAACTCTTGAGCTCAAGGAATATGTAAAAGATTCAAGTTTAAAATTTTCCATGTAAACTAGAGTTTAATAAAAATGTTTGTATACCATGTATTTCTTACATTTAAGTATTATGTTTTGAGTTTAAAGGCCAGTAGTGTTTAATGCTTAACAGTGTAAAAACTCACATAAACTTCAGCTCAAAACAATTGGATCCATGAACCCCATTTTAAAGAACTGAGAAATCTCATGCAATCTTGACTACTTTGACCAACAAATAAGGAAGAAAAGCTAATCAGATTCTTGCTATTAAAATATTCCTGATGCCTTTGTGAACAGTGAATTTTTGAATATTATAGTCACCGGTATAAAGCAAAAAGCAAATATTTTGCAAATGATGAAGAAAAATGTGCCTTAAGATATAAAAGATGGGAGTCTTAGAAAAGGCTAACTGCTATTTTTTAAATGTAGTTAGTGAAACCTGTTCATAGAAAACTCAAAAGCATTCTTTGAAATGAAAAAAAAAAAAGTTATGACCCTACGTTAGCATGGAAAACATAGCATCATCAAACTCATACAGCTGTTTTAAAATAATAATTCCAAGGGTTAAAAGAAAAAAAAGATTTCATTTTAGTAAGTTCCACTATAGTAGACTTTGTCCAAAGTCCAGCAGGAAAAGATATTGATAAACAAGCTTAAGCATTTCATTTGTGGAACTTATTTGTAAGCTTTTATACAGAAGTCCAGAATAACATTATGGAAAAGATGATATAATTACTCAACCGAAATTGCATATCCTAATACAAGGCGTAGAAAAGAGCATGAAGGAACAAAAGAATGATGAACGAATAATTCACCTGAAATAGTAAATATCAACCCAAACAAAACTATTTTTAGCCCATAGAAGGAGAATTATCTTTCAGGCTGGGACTAAGGCAAACAAGCTGTTTGCCCTGAGACAAACACACATAATATCACAGTAAACCTAGAGTTAACAGAACACAGCCATAAACGACTCACACTGCAAACCACACGGGCATCTGCAGCTTAAACTATCAAAAGGGCTTGTCCAGGGTATTTCACATACAACTCTTTGTTCATATTTTACTCCATAATAATGACAGCATTGTCTGAAATTTGAGAATTTCCCCTTCAACCTTTATCTGCAAGAAAAAGATAAACCACTACTCATGTTCTAGCTATACCTAAAAATGAACAAATAAATCAAATTTTCTCCCACAATCTAAATGATCTCTAAATGTATTACTGACCAAGGTTCATTTATGATTTAAATTATTTATAATTTCCATACCTTAAAATTTGTACTGCGTTACCCAGAATGTTTTTACATATCCACTTGCAGATATGTAAGTGGAATAGAATCTTTATTTCACTCAAAGTTCAAATATGTGTTTGGTTTGTGTTTTATATATATAAGCAATACAGGAGAAATGGGAGTAGAACAAAAATACCTGTTTATTAAAAAATAAATGCAATAATTAGAAAACAAATCATTAACAGAAAGTATACAAAAAGTGTTCTCTATGTTGTTTTTACTTTAGTTAGTTGTCAAGTTTTTTCCCCCATAAGCTAAATTGAAATAAATAAGAAAACATAACACTGATAAATAACCATTCAAAGAATTTAAAAATTATTCATGAATGTGCAACCCCCATCTGTCCTTACACAACCGTTAACACCTTAGTTATCTTCCATTTATAAACAATTATTATTATTACTTTTGAACACTGAAGTGGTGCAAGAGGCATGAAAAAGAAAGTAAAAATTACCTTAATTAGAGGTCTTTCTGTCATTCTTTAAAGTCCTGAGAAGCTTTTATAAGGAAGTTTACAGATAAATGTATTTAATTGATTCATCTCTTCAATGTCATTGACAAATATCTTTAATGTTTTCTTTTTGCTGAAAAAAAATCTTGTGGAAAGTACAACCCAGCAGATTTCTGTGCAAAATGTTAACATCCTTAAAACTGGATGGTGGGTATAAATATCTGATAATATTTTGAAATGTTTCATAATTAAGAATGAAAAATTGAAATAAATAAGAAAACATAACACTGATAAATAACCATTCAAAGAATTTAAAAATTATCCATGAATGTGCAACCCCCATCTGTCCTTACACAACCGTTAACACCTTAGTTATCTTCCATTTATAAACAATTTTATATAGCTGCGATTTCATGCCTGCTACTTTCTAAATAACAGTCCTAGCTGAAGAGACAGGTGGGATCAAAGCATTTTTTATGCATGTAAAAACAAGAAAATGAGTATTTCTAAAAGAGACAATTCCATGCTTTTCATAGTAAATACTTGAGATGAACAAGCTGAAAAATTTATATGATGTATCTATCATTCCATGCTGGAATGTTATTTGGCATAGCGGTGTTATTTTCTTTAAGCCAATTAGTCAAAAACAGAGGTTTTATTTCACCTAACTTCCATAAAGTAGAAATAGTAAAAGAAAAATTTTAATTTTGAAATCAACTGAATATGAAAAAATGAGCCAGTTCCAACTTTCTTCCTTATATGGCTTTTATAAGAACGTATAGAAAGCTGTGGTTTTCATTCCCTTAAAAATGGAATGGCATATTCTTGGATTATACAAGTGCCTTTAGGTATACATAAACTTATTAAATGGTAACTCAGTTTCCAGAATTTTTCAACGTTCCCCATTCTACCCTCATCTTAGGAAAAGTCATGAAACTTTTTGTTAATTGAAAACGTGGTCAACGACACCAACTGCTGAAAAAAATTCTTGATTTTGCTAACATACAGAAAAGGAATTGCTGACTCAGAGAAAATGAATCTCTGTCTTGCTTATCTTTGAGTCATCCATATTTTGAAGAATCAAAAGAGGGCAGTGGTGCCTATGGGGGAAGCAATGGTTCTCCATCCTAACACAGACATGGATGATATGAGTATACATCCATGGGTTTGGCATCAATTCCAGCCTTTACTCCACTCTTGGAAGCAAGTGAAAGCAATGTTTTTAAAGGAGTAACCTTAAATTTTCTCTAATTTAAAGAGATAAATCCATTCATATGCAGTAGCCTTTTAGCTATTAATAAAGAATTATGTGTAGCACAACTCACAGCTTATAAAGGCACACCATAATATTAAGTACCACAGAAGTAGATAAGAAAATATTTAAAATGAAATTCCAATCATTGTTAGCTTTATCCTAAGAAAAATAGTTTACTCTTTCTTATGGGGACACCCTGGTGATGTCTTCCCCTTTGTGTAGGTTCAGGCTTTACCTGAGTGGTGAGATGGAGAAGCACAAGCATAAGTACAAGAGAAAGAAAGGAGGGGCTGTTATGAAGTGCTTTGCGTTAGAGATGTACAGGTGGATCAATACCAGTCTTACTCAAAAAGTGTGTCTTGTACAGACACACATTGGCATCATGTGGGAACTTGTTAGAAATGCAGAATCTCGGGCCCCACACCAGCCCCCTGAATCAGAATCTGCATTTTAACAAGATCCCCTGGCAATCTGTGAGCACCTTAACATTTGGGTAACATTGGTTTAGAGAATAAAATTTGTATATCCTCTAGTTGCCTGGATTTTCTTGCAGGAGAAAGGCAGAATATCTTTGGGTCAACTAATTTTCCTGGAATTTTTAGGAATCCCTCAAAGTGGAAACAAGATTTCCAGGGCAATGATTCTAGAGCAACCTTTAAAAATTGGGCCATTAGAATCGTGGATTAATGGAGACATGAGAGACCTTGACAAATCATATGGCTTTTACCCTGCTTCATTCTGGACAATTTTCTGTTTTTTTTCAAGGCCTCTGGGATCATATCAAAGTTTTCTCATGGGGTTTATGGGTGAGTTTCAGGGGCTGACAAATCCACTGAATACAAAATTACGTGACCATATATGTCTGTCTTTCTAAAACGAGAAGTCTTGGTGTTCATCAAATTCTCAAAGGGATCTGCCCCTAACTGTTTAAGAACCACTGACATATCTTACTTCCCTCTAAATCCAATTTCATTGTTTTCATCCCTCTGATTTGTTAATATTCACTTGAAAAGACTGCCTATTTTATACTGCCTTCTTTTTTTTTAAATTTCTGCTGCATGTGGTTAGTACTATTAAAAAAACCCTCCGGAATCAAGGAAACGCTACCTTTCAGTCAGCTTTTATTCTGGACAAAATATTTTCAATGATGAAACTATTTCTCAAATGCCAGAAATATTTAAGGATAAATTTAAACTAACCAAACATTTCTAGAAAGTCTGTTCCGATGTGTATATGTCTGTCTGTCTGAAAAGAGTTAGAGAAGCCAAAGAGTAAAGGAAACGTCAGTGTCTCCCAACTGTAACAGGGCAGCCGATGAGACATTCCAAGTTCCATACTAATTTCTAGCCATCCATTCCTTACTTGAACGGGATCAGACTGATTCCTTCAATGAATGTATTTATCAGAGAAAGGGGGGTGGGGTAAGGAAATAATGGACTGTTTAGGACCATCTTGAACAATGTAAGTAATGGGCCACAACTTCCATCAGGCAAAGAAAGCACTACTACATCTGGCTAAGGTAAGGAACTCTTGCCGTCTGGTTAGCACACTAAATTATTATTTTAGAGTGGTACAAAAGTAGGTCTCAGTCACCCTTTTATTCTGGCATTGTAGTGGATGCAGTGGAAACCGTATTTAGGCTTTGAAATGAAATGAATTTCCTCCTCACTGCTCACTCTGCACTTACCTTAGATAAATCCCCAATCTCGTTCTCAGCTTATACACTTGTAAAATGGTGAAAATACTGTAGGGCTTGCTTCATATGATTGCTATAAAAATTAAACAAAATAATGAATATAAGTTAGTCAGCAGGGTGAAGGGCACATTCTTTGTGCTAAAAGGAAGAAACAGAGAGAGGCAGAGAAATGAAGAAAAAAAAAAGCCAATTCCATTTCCCCTCCATTATAATGGTGCTGCTAAACACATAGTGTGTTCAGTACTGTCTAGAACACATCAAAGACCTTCAGATGTCTTTGGACTGTTGGTTTTTAGGCTGAAAAAGCCAGCAATGCTTGGAACAACATCAAGGATTCCAATCCATCCCCACTCCCCATCCAATGAATGACTAGTTAAAAGGCTGTGCCTGTATGCATGTTGGATGCAAGAAAAAACAAGTTTACAGCCAGGGTAACCTGGCACGTTCCTTAAATCCCTGTCCAGCTGTGGGAAGAGAGCTGGGATCTACGCAGATGTCCAATTCAGGCTCAAACTGTGTGTGTCTGTGTGTGCGTGTACGCACGCGCACATGCTAAAGATAAAAATACAGATGATCATTGTGGCCACTATTTATTCTCCAAGAAACTATCTGAGATGGTAACTGACTGTCTTAAGGGAGCCATGTTGACATACCCAACATCCTCCTGTAAGAGGCCTTTGTGTTGCTAGGCTGTATCTTACATAGTTTTAGAAGAGGATGTGTGAGAGGGTCTTTATTCTCCCTGTTGACTATTTTGTAAATCTCTAGTGCCTGAGACTTCTGTGAATGTATTCTCATGGTTAGAGGCTCTATCACCAGAGCAGCTTTCCCAGACTTGGTCCCAACTCCCTTCTCCCCTGCCCAGTTGCTTTGTCTTCTGTTTTCCCACAATTAAGGAAAAAAACACACAAAACAACTCTGTAATATCACTTGCAATTCCTCTCCTCTCCTTGCCTTTCAGGAACAAGTACTGCACCTTATTTGTCTTTGATTTGCCAGCCTGGCCCATTTCCAAGCACAAGGCAGGTTCTAGATAAAAGCAAGAATGAATACCCAAGTCCAGCATTTGCATTTTGCAAACTTGGAATTCCACATTAGGTGTTCCATGAAAAAAATTATGAGTCAGACTCAGAAGGGGAAGAGTGGCCAGTTGGATTAGTTTGAGAAACCTTGGGTTTACAAACGTTAAACAAATTTTTCAGAAATTATATGACCTATCAGAGCCTTTAATAATCTAGCATATATTGTATTTTCCAAACATTTTCAATCATGGAACCCATTCCCATGTTTTTAGAATTTTGCAGAGCACAGTTTGCAAAACTCAACCCTAAACCAAACCAAGGGAATTCACAAATTCACCAACAGTTCTCTGATGCTTTCTAAATTACAATGTATCACCCCCTTTCAACAAAACATTAGACAACAAAGATCTCCCTGTGACCAAAAGATTGATAAATACCAGATTCTAAACAACATTTAATACAATGGAATTCCAATAAATTCCAGTGAAACAATTTAGACACCCCCTTTGGAGTGTAGTGTAACATGATTTCACCTAGGTTGAATATTGACTAATGTTATTTTACCCAAAGAAATTCAGCACAAAGGGAAAAAGAGGGAAAATATTTGACCAAATATTTTTTTCAGACAATTGGTGTCAGCATAGCAAACAGTAATTACAGCTCTGGTTTTGGGCATGTACCATATACTTTTTAAAAAACTTTCACTAACTATCCTGAGAAAAGAGCTTGAACAGATGGATAGCACACACGAGAGGTGATTGTGTGAAACAAATCCCTGCAGGTGGTGATATTTTTACACTAGGTTTTTTTCTCTGCTTCTTTTCCATAGTCCCCCCTTCCCTGCTTCTTCCAACTCCCTTCTATTTTCACCTCTCTTCCTCTTATACTCTCTTATACTCCTCAAATCACTGTACTTTTTTTTCTTCTTTTTGTTGCATCAGGGTTAATAGATATTGCTAAATCAACACACAATATTCACTGAGTCAAAGGTCATATTAAAAATATTTCACAACTAGTATGACGTGGGCACTGACCAAGCAGAATTAAGGGAGCTATGGCTCTGGAAGGCCCCAGATCTGCAAAGAGTTAACCCATTAGTTTCTGGATCAAGGGGGCAGGAGAATGTCCCCTGGTAAGGGCCCCAGAAGCAGGAGTTAGAGAGAGGCTCTGGAGGGGCCTCAGGGGAAAAGCTGTTAACTTTTGGTCAGATTTCACCAACCAGTCAGATCAAGTCCATGCCAGATAAATGTCAGCCCAACGTATGGTAACCTTTTGCTGAGTGCTTACTATGTGCCTGGCATTTTTCTAGGTCCTCAAGATATGACTTCTTTTAAATAAAATCTTTTAAGACTCATTTACCATTCAAATTCAATTGTAAAGAGCTCTCAGATGTAATCATAGAAAATTGGAGATGGAAAAGGGCCCAAACAGGCTATCTAAGGGCAAATTTCTGCCAAAACAGAATTTCTCTTGTATGTTTAGTTTAAATCTTTAAGATTATCCCAGGTTATCCCAGATTCTAAGAGCTCTCACGGTTGGGATGTATTTCCATTTCATTTTGTGTGTGTGTGTGTTTTTTTTTTTTTTTTTTTTTTTGTGCTGTTCAGGTATAATTTTTATCATATATACTCAAATTATCACTTCATATTTGGACTGTATTCGTAAGTTCTTCTCCTGCAGTCATTTTTTTTGGAGAAATGAACCTTTTGAGGTTCATGAAATCATTTCATCATTTCCACTTTTGAGACTAGTGCCTGAATCATCCTTTCTACCTTTCAGGTTCATGCCTGAATCAGGAATTGTATGAGACTTGTATTTCATATTTCACTCTCGAATATAAAAGGAGTGAATAGTGAAGGTAGGTGGAGCCAACTTCCTAAGCTAAAAGGAAGGGAAGATGAGCTGGGACAGCCCTAAACCTCCAGTGAAAGTAAAAGAATGGAAGAAAACACAAATAGTGGACCGGGAAATAGGACTTAAAGCAAATTTAGGTAGTATGAAGTTTCTTATTATGTTGTTGAATATTTATCTTGTTTTCTTTACCACACTGACACTCACCATACTCCTCAAATCTCGATAATAAAAACATTCTTCTTCTAAAAACCAGAATAAAAAAGGCAGGAACAAGCACAGTGCTGCCGTCATGTAAGCAAATTATATGGGTGGGGGTACTTCAGGGACAACTGAGGTCAAGGATTAAAACACTCAAGTGGAGACATTTTCTTTCCATCTCCTCCTATCTCTGTTCATGTGCTGACTTTGTTCTCTCCCCCTGTAGAATAACTTTCTCCTTGTGATGCAAAGTATGGCTGTAGGTTACATATTTATATTCTTTCAAATATCTAGTAGCTAATTAATGAGCTCTTGGCATATTTAAGAGCTTTACCCATACTCCCTCACAAGTAACAACCTCAGAGTGCCTATCCTGCGGGAGGTAAAACTATTATGCCCATTTCAGATGAAGAAATTGAGGCACAGATGTTTAAGCAGCGTATTCAAGGCCACTAGCTAGAAAGGGACATGAACCTAGGCAGTCTGTTCCAGGGCCAGAATCCTTAAATGGAAATATTCTGGCTGACATGAGTTTTAAAATTAATTAAATTAATTTAAATTAAGAACAGAGAAAAAAAAAAATAAGGTGTGTATGTGCTGGGGACAGAATTCTCACCACAGCTCTAGCCAGACAATACTCAGGAAATCTAAAACCTTTGATCACACCATGTGGGCTATCGCCAGATGCTTGGCCTCCTGTTCTCAGGGCCTCCTGCTTTGCCCCACTCATGGGCTCAAGTCTCCACACTTGCTTCCTGTCTTCTTTTTTGGAACCTCTGCTGGATACCTGCTTAATGACTCTGAATCATCATTTCCGCTTTTGAGACTAGTGCCTGAATCATCCTTTCTACCTTTCAGGTTTGTGCCTGAATCAGGAATTGTATGAGGCTTGTATTTCATATTTCACTCTCAAATATAAAAGAAGTGAATAGTGGAGGTAGATGGAGCCAACTTCCTAAGCTGAAAGGAAGGGAAGATGAGCTGGGACAGCCCTAAACCTCCAGTGAAGGCATCTGGAGATGTATAGGACCCATTACATCCACAGAGTTGGGTCATTTATTTCCAGGGAATCTTCTTTGAGGGTTGCACCACAGTTTTAATTTCTCTGTTCCCCTCTCTGTGGAATTTCATGGTGAATTACCTTCAATTTCACATTTCCTAAAAATGTAGACAGTAGCCCTGTTTGGCAAAAGACATTTGCAACAGCATAGCCAACAGAAATTCAGAATGGAAATTGGGAAGAAAGAGAAAGAAAAATTGATTCTTATGGGAAATCTTCAGAATTGAAGACCATGTGTAAAATTAGGAAGCCTCCCTGATTTTGACTGCTAGGTATGGAACAGTTGTAATTTTTAACTCCTTATTCCTCAGCTAATTGTCTACAACACTGTGTTTGGTTTTCCTCATAGCATAAACTGTCAAAAGTTATTCATCACTGCCATGAATGTGAATTGACTAAATGGAGACAATTTTTAAAAATACATGATCCAACACACAATTAAATACAATGCAACTCCTCTAATGATAATATAGTTAGGTTCCCATCTCTCATTGTCTGCAACAAACCTATAAAGTAAGAATAGACCAGGTAAGTGGCTACCGTCGGGGCGGCATACAGGTAGTATGTTCCCTTAACACGGGTTTCTCTGGGATCCATTAGATCCTTGGAATAGACATGCTGTGAATTTGGACAGTCTGATTCCAGAATCCATGCTCTTAACCTTTATGATTTTTCCCTTAAGTTCAGATCCAGGTGGGGTCTTAAAGCAATGTTGGCTGAGTTTCAGAATGCCAGAGTTTGTAAATCCCAGGATTTACCCAGTACCCATCCTACCTCACGTTGCTTCCAAATACCTCCCACATTTGCTTGATCCATAGAGACACTTAAAAAAAAATCCTTTTTATCATTATCATCACAAAATTAATTTAACAACTACGGTAAAATTGGGGATAATGTGAGAGAAATCTGAATATGGACTGGATATGAAATGATAAGAAATCATTGTTAATTTTCTTAGGAGTGCTAATAGTATGTAAGAAAATGTCTTAAATTTTCAGAGATGCATGCATTTAGGGGTTAAGGGTCTTGATATCTGGGGCTTGGTTTAAAATAATTGGGCAAAGAGAAAATAGATGAAGGCACTATGGTAAAGTGATAACAATCATTAAGGCTAGGTGATGGACATATGGGACTTGACTATAATATTCCTTCTACCTTCCAGAATATTTGAAATTTTTATCATAAAAAAATAAATGTAACATTATGTTTCCTTATTCCAATACTACCACTCTCCCAATTCTTACAGTAGTAGCACCTGGTTTCCAGAGATGAACCCTCTCTGTGAACCTCAGTTTCTTTGCTGCACCCACTTTTGTCTGCCATGAACAAGGAGTATGAGGGGAGTTTATCAGTCTATAGCAGCAGATCGTAAACTTTTTTATGCTGACCTACATTCAAAAGATGATGTTCAAATATGTGCCACTCCCCAGTCTCTGCCTCTTACAAGCCTGTGAACTTTAGGTAAATTACCTCCCTGCTCTAGTTCTTTACTGGAAATAGGGATCATAATTGCATTTACTTGAGAACTAGTGTTAGGATTCAGGGCATGATGCATGCAAATCACTGAGAATTTTGCCTAGTGATAGTGAGCACCCAATAAGCATTAAATATTTCAACACTGGTCAAAATAATAAATTATTTGTGTTCTACCTTGCAAGATGCCTCCATACTCTAGTCAGAAAAAAAAATCACCCCTTAATAAGGCAAAGCTTTGCAGTAAAACTCAGTTCTCATCTTTCCCACCTCAAACAGAAACATTTGCAGCTTTCTCTCAAACCAAATAGAAGTTGTTTTTCTTTCCACAACAATATTAATTCCTTTGATTAGAGAATAAGAAGGCCATTGGACAATTTCTGAACTGTGAATAAACAAATACAAAGGGGATGATAAAAGCTGGGTTTGTTGAGCAGGCATTGCTCATTCCAGACCGATGACGCACTTTGGGTTAAAGATGGTGAAGATACAGAAAGCAGTTGCACTGACATTTCAGTGCATTCCTTTAGCTGTGTTCATTAACGCCTCATACTTCTGGATTCAGGGTACTGGCCTCTCTCTATGGAGGACATTATTTCAGAGGAGGCATGCCTTTAGTGAATTGAAAAGGACCCTGAAGAGAAAGCATGACTTTGGCAACCCCTCTCTCTTCCTCAGTGAATCTGGATGCAGGGCTTTAATCTTCTCATCTCTGAGCTTAGGTCCCCTTTCGTTTTGCGATGCCCTGTTATGTTGCTTTGTTTAGGTTTCTCTGGGAGGCCTGCCAACCCTGTTCTCAGAGAAGGTTGGAAATGATTGAGATCAAAAGTTTTGAGACAGTGTTACATTTCCTTTTCTTCCCAAGCTTTTCTTTGTTTAGCTTCATGCCCTGTTTTGTCTTAAATCTTCTCTCCCTATGTGGTGCCTCTGCAGCCAAAGAGATTGCTAAATCATAGAATCATATACTTTGAAATGATCTTAAGAGTCATCAAATCCAGCTACTGAATATAGGAATTTCCTTTATAATTATGACCCATGCTTATTCAGATATGATTGCACACTTCCTAACAGGGCATTCATAACTATGCGGGGTTCTGATTTTTAGTTTTTAATTTAATTTCTAGAAAGTTCTTCCATATTATTTTAGAACTGTGACTAGTCTTTGTTCTAGCTAATGGAGTTGCACAGAATAAGTCTATGTGATAGGTAGCTATCTCCTTCCCTCTCTTCCTGCTGCCCTCCCCCCTCCTCTTTTTCAAAGTAAGAATCCTATTGTCTACACATTATGGAGAAATTAAGGTGTGGAAATAGAAGGTGACCAAAAAAAGAAACAGACAAATGGGCTTTACAGAATTTGTTCATGTATTCATTCATTCAGCAAATAGCCCAAGATATGTGCCAGGCACTGTGCTACATTCTGGGGATATATAATACGAGGGACACAGCACTATATGCACAGTTTATAATCTAGCAAGAAATACAAACAAAAGAAAGGTAATTAACCAAAGACAACTACAGGATAAAATAAGAGTTTATAACAGGGCACTTTCCCTAGGTGGGCAGCCACAGACGTATTTCTGAAGAAAGAAATATTTGACCTGAGATCTGAAAAATGTAGGAATTGGCCAGGCAAGAAAATACGTACGTGGTGAAGACAGGGTGGGAAGGAGGAGTGAGAGGAGAAGCATTCTAGGCTGGTGAAGCAGTGTTTGTGGCTGCTGTGAAGTGGGGAGGACCCTGATACATTAAAGAAATTGAAACAAGATCTATGTGCCTAAAACTTTGTGAACAAGGAGGAGTGTGGCAGAAGAAGGGAGGGTTTTATAGGACTTTGTACTTTATTCTGAGAGTTATAAGTAACTGGGGGGAATTATAAACTGAGAAGTCATTCCAGACATTTTACCACTGTGACCACCCTCTCCTGGACATATTCTAGTTATTCAGCTTTCTGCTCAACCCGTAGTGCACAGCACTAACCACACAGCCAGCCAGGGTCTGCTCGTCCAGAGGAGTCCGGCTCTGGCTTCTGTTGCTCTAGACCTTGGATTAATGCATCGTAACAATGCACCTGCTTGAACGGCCACTATGTCATGATAAAGTATCATATAGACTTTGTGGTCAATTAAAACCCAAACCTGGTTTTGGTTGGATTTTTGACCCTAGATGGACTATGCAATAGCTGGACTACAGAGGAAACTCAGGTCCAATTGAGATATCCAGGCTTAAATTCTTTTTCTCCCTCTGCATCTTGTTCAGCCAATATAGTTAGAGAATTTTGCTTTCATTCTGATTTTCCACCTTTTATCTACATATTTTTTTTCTGATTATAAAAGTAAACTTTGGAAAAATACAGAAGAATATACTAAAATGAATAGAAATAATCAATAATCTAAACAAGCAGATAATCATTGTTATTCTTGGTGTTTACATCTTACTCTAAGTATCATTTTCTATGGTTGAGATCATACTATAATGTTGTTTTGCAACCTGTTTTCCCATTTTTATTATTCGGTCATAAGACTTTATTTTCCGAAGTCATTAAATGGTAATCATATGGGCTTCTCATTTAAGGATATTTAAGTTACCTGATTTTAAACTATATAAAAAAACTATAAGATTATATTTATATTTAAATGCTTCCATTTCGGAATATTTTCTCAGTGAAAGAACCCTAGGAGCTTATTTAAAACTTTTTTGATACATATTTACAAACTGCTTGACAAAACTGGTTTACTGATTTAAATTTACACTTCTACCTGCATTGTATATTCTTAAGGAAAAAATAACCATGCTGGTTAATAGGAGAAAATAGATTTGCATTATTGTTTTAATTTTCATTTTTGATTATTATTGATGTTGAAGATTTTTAAATGTTTAAGCCACTTATATTTCCTTTTTTGTAAATCATCAGTTCTTGTCTTTTTCCATGCATGGTGTTCTTACTGATGTTCTTATAAATTTGTATAATCCTTTATATATAAGAAATTTTAAAAAAAATTTCTAAAATTTTAAAATATTTAAAAAAAATATTTATCCTAATCTATTTGGACCTCTTAATTTTGTTTGTGATTTAAAAATATATATATAAAGTTTAAAAAAGTACAGCCCTATTTTGCACAAACACCATTTGACTGCTACTGTAGTTGAAAACTACCGTTTTCCTCACCTGACTGACTTTCTTTTTCAGTCTGACATGAGCTTAAAAAAAAAAAAAAGAAAACAAAGAAAAGAAATGAAAAAAAAAGCTTTCATATGCATTACACTCGATAAATCTTATATAAAATCCTTTCAAATGTGGTTAGAAACAACGCAGGAGGAGTCTTACTTCTCTAACAAAGCTAAGGACTTAAAAATGTAATTGGGTATGAGTCAGGGCCTGCTGACTCTGGATTGCAAGAGTTGCCTTAATACTTTATTCGGTTTGCATGTATGCCTGTGTATTTCATTAGACAGAGATCTAGAGAGGAAATTAATAAGATTCATATAATATTTTCTCTTCTCTGGTGCAAAGTGACCTCACAGCCACCATCAAAGGATGTTAACTTATTTCTTATAACCTTTGTTTAAAGCAAGGTATTGGAATCAAACCATTCTGAACCTATTTTCTCATCTGTAAATGGGGTTACCAATGCTCTTTTTACAGTGCTTCTGTTAGATTAAACACAGCAGTGTATTTAAAGTATCCAGCAGTGTGCAGCAGTTACCTAGTTAAGGCCGTTCCCCCTCCACCTCTCCCTCAGTCTCAGGCTGCAAAAGGCACTGCAGTTCCTGAGAAGGAGCATGTGTGCATCTGAGTGCAGGTGTCTTTCACTGACAATCCCAATTACCAGAATATTTTTCCTGAATGGAGAAGTAAATTTTGGCCAAATTTTGCATAGTATTCATTTGTTCAACAAACATGGTAGAGAATCTAACAGGTGGCTGCCATTGTGCAAGGCACTGGTTATACAGAGAAGAATAAAACTCTTTCTGCTTTGATAAACCAGCATCAGAACCTCTTGAATAAATACTCTGAGAAATATTTGTCAATCAAATTTTACCATTTTTTTGTTCCACTACTTCAATCCTAAAATTTCCTGGAAATGAGGAATAATTACACTGAACACTTAGCACTGATATATGGATGAGAGCAACTTGGCAAATGCATTGTTAATCCAGAAGATTCAGAGAAAATATTGTATTTATTGAGTCAATTAAGTACAGAGATAGGAATTCTTACAGTACGCCATGGTATCAAGTATCACCAGGAAGGATGGTTTATGTGTGATGTCAAAAAAATATTCTAAAAAGAAGATTCAAACAGCAAGTGTAAGCCATTTGCTCCTGGAGGAATTGCTGATTCATCTGGCTCACACAGGGCAGATTACTGACCACATAACTCTCTGTGGAGTATTCAAGTCTTTTGAGGTTAACGCTGCTTCTAACAGTAAGTAAAATGAACTTCAATGAATTTGTGATTCACATTTTTCTTGTACATTTATTTTATTTTCAAGATGCATATTTGTAAAGCTTTGCAAAATAGAAATTTAGTTTTAGAAAAGAATGTCAAAAGAGATTATCTTTCACTCACTTCATTCATTTTATTTAATAGAATAGGAACTTTTGTTTTATATGTACAAAATGCCCATGGCTGACAATGGAAGTTACCGAGTCTTTTTTTTTTTAAGGCAATTATTTTCCCAAACTTGGAAAAAGCCCAATTTGAGGAATACTTTAGGAGAAGTAGAAAGCTGATTTTCATTTCTCTTAACTTGTATGTCCCTAATATTTCTTCAGGACCCCCAGCTCAAATACAGTTTAGATCATTTTTGATCATTATTTTCAAAAGCAAACTTGATTCAGTCACATTAAGTAATTTCCTACGCAGTAAGTGAACTGTGGAATATAATGTGTTACCGTCATGGTTTATGCTCTCAGTTACTCCTCTCCTTGCCGCAGCTGTGCACATGACTTTCTGGGAGCTGTCTGTGCAGTCTCATGCTTAGTTCATCGTTGGTCAAAGTTACCTTTCTAGTTTATGGATCTTGGATATTTAGAGATCAAGCAGAATTGGAAAATTTTTAAAAAAGGAAAGGAAAGAATAGAAAAGTAAGGAAAAGAAGGCAAGAGACAAATAGAAAAGAAAAAGAAACAAGCAAATCTTAGACTTGTTTTAATTAATTTGGATAGTCTCTGAATCTTCTGCCATGCACCCCATCATTGCCACAACAAATTTATTTTCTCTCAAGGCAGGCTTGTAGGTAGTTTAATAAAGAAACCTAAAAAGTGATCTGTAATCATCTGACTAGGCAACTTCTGAGTATATGTAATCCACACCCATCCCGAGGCATTTGATTGCTGGATTAATGTTCTTTTATAACTAAAAGCCAAAGTAAGCACTTGCACAAATAACATCACCAACAACACTGATTACATCTTTAAGATGATAGCCACTCGAGATTGCGTGTTGAGGAAGGAATCGTTATCATTTCCTCTTCCCGCTCTTTCTGATCACTCATATGCCTTCTAACATACATACATGCATGGAGGAACACACACTTGATTTAACCTTGTAATGTGTAAATAGAATTTCTTAGTACAATCAGAATTCACTTCAGTTTTTCCATCTGGGGGAAAACCACACTAAATGATCTGGAGAGTTATGAAATTTGAAATTGATTTTAACAGGTTCTAAAGTGCAGTTATAATTGGATTCACATGTATTTTTGCTTGCTATGGTTTATGAAGTACCTTTTTATGCAAACAAGTTTTATTTCATATTTCATCAATTTACATAATATTTTATTGAGTTATATGCTAATAGTAAAAATTACAAAGGGAATAAACAGGATTAAATGCAATTCACTCTCAATAAGCCCATGACTCTATTTGTGGGAGTGAAACTCTACATGCAAACCAGAGATGGCATCTTTAGCTGCAAGAACCCTGCCTCCCATGAGTAGTTACAGAAGAAGCAGAATACCCCGGTTTACCCAGCAAGCCAATATAATGCAGGTTAGTTAAGAGAGCTTCTACTATAAAAATGAAGGGCACAGTCTGGACTCCTGAAGATAACTGTATAACAGTGTAGATTACAAGGGGTAACTGTGTGTGACTGTGAAAGCCTTGTTGATCATATTCCCTTTTATCCAGTGTATGGATGGATGAGTAGAAAAATGGGGACAAAAACTAAATGAAAAATAGGATAGTAGGGGGGATGGTTTGGGTGTTCTTTTTTACTTTTATTTTTTACTCTTATTCTGATTCTTTCTGATGTAAGGAAAATGTTCAAAAATAGATTGGGTGATGAATGCATAATTATATGATGGTAATGGGAACAGTTGATTGCACACCACAGATGATTGTATGGTATGTGAATATATTTCAATAAAACTGAATTTAATTTAAAAAAAAACTAAGGACACAAGGATAAATTTGGAGACTTTAGGGGAAAGGTTTAGCATTGATTCAGCACCACTGCCAGAGAAAGAAATGCTTCTTGGAGGGGCTCCTCATTTCTGGGTAGTTGTCACTCTCAGACTCATCTTCAGTGGGTAATCTCACTATCCATCACCACCAATGTGGCCTTTCCTATGAGATACCTTTTATTTTGACCTTTCTCCCTTTTCTCTCTTAATTTTCAACTTATTCTGAAAAGTATAGAAAAGAGTGCCACCTATCCCTCCTTTCAATTCATATCTTCTTTCCCTGACAACTTAGAATTCATGACATTGATGGGTCTTCTTGAGAGTAGAGTAAAAATAAAAAATAGAAAAAATTGAAAAAAGTTGGAGGAACTAAAAAAATTAAACCAGGACACATTGTTTATTTGATATCACTGTCAGGATACTTCCCACAGTGTTCTGAGAATTGCATTTTGTTTGTGGGTTTGTTTTGTTTTGTTTGTTCTCCAGAGGTTATAAGAATAGATGTCTAAGGAAAATCTTTGAGTTAATGAATATCTTTTGGTTCTTTCTTGCCCTGTTAATTTAATATATTTTTTGTAATTCACCAAACAAGCCAAGAATATATTTTGTTAATTTATTTTGAGTGTATGTATTTTGAGCACAGTTTTTCTGTTAAGCTACTGAAACGGGTTTTTGGGTGTAGGGAATCTGTAACAACTTATTAGAGAGTAGGAAAGCAAAAAGCAAAACAAAAGCCGTATTTCCCTGTGATAAAATTATACCAGAACACGTTTTTGTACATTTTTCTTTGCATCCATAGTTTAGTTTATGCTATATTTTCACATTCATTCATTTCTATTATGCTTGCCATACATTGGACTGCATTTCCAACCGGACACATAATGAGACCTTCCAAATCAATCATCTGCAGCTTCTCAGAAAAAACTATAAAATTAAGTGTGTTCACATAAACTTAAAAAATACACTTGTTTGGTCTTCATTCTCCCGATTCTGGAGAAAAGGGCTAAGTTTCCATTTGTTTTCTATGACTTTATCTATGTCCCTGTTCCTGTTGCTTGGACTCCTGATTTGGGGGAGTGTGGTGGTGCATACATGTGAGTGGTTTTTTCAACTATGCATGAGGTTTGAGAGAATAGCTCTTAGTTAAGGATAACTATAGACCAGTCACCAATAATTGTCAGTGCATTTTGGAAGGTTGGACTTCACTAGGGACATTAAGTTTATAGGTTTATTTGATTGAATGTTGGATATTAAAAAGAAAAGGTGATCAATAAATGTAAATAAAACAGCATCATAGAAGCACGAGACCATTAAGTTCTACTGTTTTGTGCCTTTTTCATTCAATCTGAAGAAGATCCATTTTGTTTTATAATCAAAAAGCTTTCTCACTAAACCTGGAATTTCTTTCTTTAAATTTACCACTTCCTCTGTAGCCATGTGCTGCCTTGGAGCCTCAAGCAGTACAAAAATCCTAGATGTGAGATTACAGGGATAGCCTCTTCTGTGTACATGCATAAATATATTTAAAAATGTTTGAATGAATTCACATGGTCTGAGCCAAAAAGAATAATGAAAAGAGGAATGCATTGGAACAGAAGCGTAGAAGTCAATTCCATACACACACACACACACACACACACACACACACACACACACACACACAGCTGGGTCCTCTTCTAACCATGGTTCTTTGATTTCCTTCTTCCCATGAAAATTATGGTGGCATCTTTATTTTTTGAGGTGTGAAAACCACATTATGTCACAGATCTGATATTTGTGATGCCAAATGTTAGTATTTGTACATAGGACATTGTGTACATCTTAGACATTGTGCCAGTTTGGATATATCACCCAAAAAGTCATGATCTTTTAACCCAATCTTGTTGGATGGAACCACTTGATTGAGTGTTTCGATGGAAATGTGACTCACCCAACTGTGGGTGATACATTGGATTAAATTATTTCCATGGAGATGTGACCCCTGCCCACTCAGGGCGTGTCTTGATTGGTTCACTAGAGTACTTAAGAGAGCTCAAGAGCTGACACAGTTGCTTGCTGACGACTGGAGATGCTTGGAGATGCAGACAGAAAGATGTTTGGAGATGCTAGCCCAGAGTTTGCCCCAGAAAAGCTAAGAGAGGATCCCCAGAAGCTTAGAAAGAAACTCTGAGGGAGAACAAGCAAAGATGCACAAGGGGTGAGAGACAGAAGCTGAGAGACACATTTTGGAAAAGCCATTTTGAAATGCAACCCGGGAGCAAAGGACCAGCAGACACCAGCCACATGCCTTCCCAGCTGACAGAGGTGTTCCAGACACCATCGGCCTTCCTTCAGTGAAGGCATCCTCTTGTTGATGGCTTAGTTCACATACTTTTATGGCCTTAGAACTTAGGTTATTTGTAACCTAATAAATCCCCTTTATAAAAGCAAATCCATTTCTGGTATTTTGTGTTATGGTAGAATTAGCAAACCGTAACAAACATCAACAGTATGAAATGCTGTACAGAGAACTTCTAAATTCCCTCCCTAATTTTGCAGACATCAACGATAATAATTGAGTCTTAATTGTTCATTACATTGAGAGCTGATTTCTGTCTAAAATCCACAGACATATCTTCCATGCAGCAGGCAGTGTGTAAATAGTGGCTAAGAACTCAGTCTCTGAATCCAGATTGCCTGGGTTCAAATCCTGGCTCTGCTCTTGGGGACTGTAGGACCCTAAGCAAGTTGCTAACCTCTATTTACCTCTGTTTCTCTATCTGCAGAATGGCCACACTATTAGCACCAATTTCATAGGATTGTCATGAGGATTAAAAGAGTTATTACATGGAAAATACCTAAAACTGTGCCTGGCATACAGAGGTATCCAATAAATATTATCTATTATTATTATTCAAGCAATTCCAGAGTTACAGGTTTGGGAACTCAAGCTGAATATTGTTTCTCAGGCAAGAGATCCTGGCTGTGTAGTATTGTTTATTCTAATTATCTACTTCACCTATATCTTAATTATTTGCAAGTCTCAGTCTAGCCCAATTTGGGGACATCATTCTTGTTACTACAGAAAACAATGAGAGGCAATAGGCTGAGCTAATGTTTTCCTCGTTTATTTGGATCCTGCATGTTGTAGCTGTCCCAGATCTTCCACATCCCTGACTTGTCTGGCCCTCTTCAGTTTTTGCAGACATGGTTACTGATTTTTAACTTATTTTAACCACATACATTTATCGAATTGCCATTTGGCAACTGCATCCTCCACTTTTGCAGCACTTGCTAAGTCTGACAAAATTAGGATTTTTGGCTTGTTCTAACCTTTGTATTTAGCTTCCTAGGATGACCAATATATCTGCCTGCACAAAACTTTGATGGCTATTTCATGTCTTTCAGCCTTGCCTCCACTTCTTCCAGCTCCTTACTCCAGGCTGACGGCAGAAGGAGGCTTAGAAAACCTTGGTTTGGAAGTTTTATCTTTAAACACCATGAGAGACACTCCTTGGCTCTTACAAGCTCCTGAATGTAACTGTGTTTCACAAATTTCAGTGTACACCAGAATCATTGCGAGGCGGGGGTGGGGGGTGGGGGGGTGGGGTGGAGGGTTAAAAAGGCAGATTTCTGAAACTTTTTTCCAGATATCTGATTAATTAAGTCTTATATGGGACCCATGAATCTGCATTTTATCCCACTTGCTAAGTGATTCTGATGCAGAAGCTCCAAGAACCTTAATTTGGAAGACAACTTCACTAATCTCTGCCCTTTATTACACAGTTTGCTGGACTGGTTTCTTCTATGATTATCTTTTCTTCCAATCTGGAAGGCGTTGTGCATCGGATCAACTGTGCCTAAAAATAAATTTACAGTCAAAAGGAGAAGCTGTGTGGAGATAGCCTTTTCCCCAGGGTTAGAAAATTTTCATGACTCTGAATTTTTACAGTAACAAGCCAAGTGGCCAGTAATATCTTTTTGACATCTTATCTTTCAGAAAACAGAAAAGGCTCCCAGACTTTCCCAAAATTACTCTTCTATATTATTTTTTCAAAACTTTCTGAAACCTACCCCTTTAGTAGAATATGCAATCAGAAGATTTGGAAGAAGAATAAAACTGTTCGCTTAGCTTTTCCTTGAGCAATTCTTCACTCCAGTGGTTTTTCTGTGTTCTTTATTTTTTCTCATCTTGGCATCTTCACACACACATGCCTGCCTTCAGGCTTTATGTTACCAAACTAATCTCAAGCCGGAGGCTAGGAGAAAATAATAGAACTTTCTTTATTGAGCAAGGCTGAGTAATGCCACAGTTCCACCTTCCCTGGGGCTCTGTGTGCCTCTGTAGCCAGCTAACCTGGACCTATTCTGGATGAAGTTCAGCCCTCAGCCTCCTGCCTGCATGACTTGAGTGAACTACCCTGGCCTAACCCTTCTCTCTGTGAAGGATTTAAACTGCACAGACAACATCAAAAGCCATTCCTGTTTCCTGGTTTCTCTGGTTTGTTAGGTATTCCATTCCACAGCACAGTAAAATGCTAATGTTTGTAATTTGCTAGAGACTGGCTTGTGTGCTGAGAAAGGTAACACATGATCTCTGCTCTCCAGGAGTTCATCTACTACCCAGGAAGACAGAAAAATAACTGACTACAATGTAATGTGACTTGCACCATAACGGTGGATCAAGTGCACAGAAGTGATCTCCCTTACTGACTCATGATTGGCAGTGTCCTTGGAGCACCTGGGCCTCCCAGAATTGATGTATCACAGTCACCTAAACCCCCACCTTCCACTTTGCTCTCTTTCCTCATTATTGTGGTTCTAGATCACAGACGAATTCCCCGAGTCCAATCCAATGACAACATCTTCTGAGCTCTTCCTTTATCACTCACCAAACATAAAAAGCTCTTCAAAGTCTTCTGTCTCCCCTCAATGGAAAACAATTCCCCCTTCCTTTGAAATCCCATAGTATTCCATTTCAGCATCCCTGTGGTACTTACCAAAGTGTACCTTGCCTCATGACTATTTAAGTTCATGCCTTTTTCCCTCCAGATTAGAAATTACCTGAGAGCATGTACTCCACCCACTTCAGTGCCTTGCACAGAGCACCGCACATAGTTGATACTCATAAAGGAATCGATAAAGGAAACACCTTCTGACGAAAGCTGCTGAACCTGAACTAGCCAAGATTGTCCTGATCTGAATTATTTCTTTTTGGTTTTTGATAATGCAATCCTCCATCTCTAGCCTTGGGGGAAAAAATCTCTAAATTCTAGAAAGATTTTAGTAGATTCAAGGAGTTTTTATCTACACATAATGTATTGAAAGGCAAATATTCTAATTAATCTATGTTTATATTTTAGTAGCTGCACTTTTCACAAACGCCTCAGATATGTAACCCAGAAAGTTAAGATTTATAGGTTATTGAGAAAAAGATACAATAAAAAAGTGGCAGTAGAACTGTCCCTCAAACTGCTAAATGAAAATGCTTTACCTTGACCTTGTAGACAAAGTGAAAATACTGGTGAAAATACTAAATATAGAATATTTACTTAATTGCTGAGGCAGCAGGTGAAATAATGAAAGGGAAGAAAATTGAACATTTACAGAGAATTTCACCATGCAAATTGCTTTCACATCCATTATCTAAGCTCTATAGCCAATGGGTGACATTGGATCTTTTACAAATCAGAAACTGAGGCTCAGAGAGCTTAAGTAACTTTGACAAGACCACTTACTTAATATGTATAGGAGCCAGGGTACAAATCCAGTTCCAACTCTAATTGCTATCCTCTTTAGTTTGCTGGTTAAGGATCAGAGATATGGCTGAGCCACCAAAGGTGGGCATCAGGTCTAATCACTTTAGTGTATTTTTAATGTATTATAAACAGAATTAATAATTTATTTATTCTTCAGATTGTAGTCTTTCAAATGGCTACATTATTGTTCAAAGCTCTTATATATGATTATATAATATTCAGGTTTGGAATGAAGGTGCATAATTGTACTAAATGACCCTGGAAATGCAATATAAGACCCATTATATTTAGGATCTGGGAAAATCCCCAAATAAGTTATCATTCAATTAAAAAACACTAAGGTTAAGGTTTGGTAACCTCTGGAAGGGGTATGTCAGGCTACTGATTCCCGTTCTCCTCCTAAGTTGGAGTTGATGGGATGGGGGTAGGAGGTAGGGAGGCATTTAGATTCTCTATTTAGTAATGTACGTATTCTCTCTAACATTCAGTTCTTTCATTTGTAAAAAGGAAAAAAAAAAGTCTCCACTTCATAGAGATGTAAAATGAGATGATGTATACACAGAGCTTACCAGTGGCTGAATAAATCTTAGCTGTTTTAATTATTATTCTTAAAGCATAAATATTCATTCATTTAGTTTTCATTTTGCAAAAAATTATTGAGCAACTGGAAGTGTCAGGCACTATAAATATAACAGTGGATAAGACAGACAAAATTGTTGACCAGTGGAAAAGTAAACAACAATTTTATTAGAGGGTAATTATATTGCCTTTAACAGTAGCAACTACTGAGTGCACATTATTGCCAATTGAACTGCCCATCAATCATGCAAGTTAAGAATTATTATCTCCATTTACAAATAAAGAAACTGAGGCTCAGAAATAATAAATGACTAGGCCAAAGCCAAAGAGCTACTGACTAAGGGAGCTAGGATTTACCCCACGACTCATAGTTCCAAAGCCTATGTTCATTTCACTGCACCCCAGACATTCTTCTCACCAGGTCCTTAGCTCAAGCACTTCCAGCTCTTATTCCCTGTACTTAGAAAATTAGTTTTTGGAGCATGATGAGAGTTTCAGAGAGTAACGGCTTAGGTAAAATGCTATAATTAGTTGGAATAAAGGTAAAAATATAGCATGCATGCCATCTCTGGCTCTCTATTTCATTTATTAATTCCCTTATTCAATGACTATTTACTGAAGATTGTTCATGTTCTGGGCTCTTCTCTAGGCTCTATGGATATAAGTTTGAACAAGTCATAAACAGCCCCTACCTTCATGGAACTTAAAATAATTACAAATTGTTATAAGTCTTATAAAGGAGACAAACAATGAGCTGATGTATAGGATAAAGAGGAGCCGTTACTTACCTGAGAGAGCAGGTTCAGAAGAGCCTCCCTGAGTGAGTGATAGCAAAGCCCAGGCCTGAGGTTGAAAAGGAGAAAGCCAAGGGCAGATGGGAGAGGTGAGCTCTGTTATAGGACGAGGAAATAAGCTTGTGCTAGGGACCCAATAAGACTTTGGAGTAAGTCAGGAACTAAAAGAAGATGGCCAGTATGACTGGAGCTGCCAGTGTAATTGCCCGAGGGACATTTCTTGGTCTCAATCGATTTATAAACATAATCTCATTTCTTACTTCTTTCATTCTGTCCAGGAACTGATCATCCTCCTTCTTCCACATGCTGCCTCTCGTCCTTCCATCTGGGGTTCTCTTTTCTCTAATCTCCGGCTGGACCCATCCGGAAGCCAAACAGACAAAGGCATTTGAGTGAAACTTCCACAGACGTCAGTCTTCCAGAACACAGAGTAAGGTTCAGAAGAGAGGAAAATCCATTGGAGGAAAAACAGTGAAGTGAAGAATATCCAGCCGTCCTCTCTGTTGGCAGGAGCACCAAAACTGCAGGTCCAAAGCAGAGGGGGAATGGAGAAGCAGTACCCCAATCTTTCTCTCTTCACTTCAACCTACTATTAACTACCTCCTATTAACTAAATCCAATTATAAACCAGCCTAAAAGGGAGCAGGGATGATGTGGCTTGTAAGTGTCAGCCTTCCTGGGCACAGAGTAGAGCAAAGAAGGTTTGAGAACACAAGGGAGAAGCAAAAGGAGAATAACCCGCAAAATAGATAACAGAACACTTTGATACTTTCTAAAAAAATTTTTCTGTAGGAAAAAAGTACTACTAACTATCTGATGGATACAGGAGATCAACACAGGTAATGGAGGGGAAATCCCAAAGCTCTAAGAAGATGAAGCAGTCTTAAGTTATAACAATCATGAGTGTTCATTACAATGAAAAAGAAATGGAGCCTGATATTTCTCAGCTTCTCTTTATCTTAATTCATTTTTAGAGATACTAATGCCTCATTTTTTCTATTATCCCCTCCCCACAAGAAATCATATTTACCTGGAGCCAAGCAATAATTGAGGCTACTTGACATCTCATGAGAAAGTAGAGACTTGTCATTTCTAGCTCCACGTTATTGTAATTACAAACGTCATCTTTTTAAAAATGTGGAGACCCACAGGGTGGCTGAATGGCAAAGACATATTTTTCTTATTTCTCAGTTTTGCCTTGGATTTTAGTGATGCTGAACACCCTGGGTACACTAAAAATGATCCTTAATGTTCTCTTTGACACATCTGAGGGAGGTTACTGATTCCATATTGAACCAAGCAGAAGGTCGTGGCCAACATTTTGTGGAAAAAAATGAAGAACTCCCAAATGGAAACAAACAGTGACTACTTATTCCAACTTGCTATAGCAAGGGAGCCAGACCCCATCACTTGCATTTGGCAGAGACCCAAAGGCAGGCAGAGGAGTGGGAAGGCTGTATAGCAGAAAAAATAGGGAAGACTTCAGGTATGCCCTGATTGGAGGCTGTTGACCTGAGGAAGATGAAGGTGGCTAACGAGAAGCAGGACATACTAAGTGATAGGTCAGGGGATCATATTTGGTTTTCTCTGGTTGGTCCTAAGTTGAAAGCAGGTGCAAGAATTAGAGAAGCTGTCCTATATTGATCAAGTCCTGGCTATTTGGGGCTGATTATTACGGGGGTTGTGGTTTGACTTCTTGGGATGATTGCTATAGATAGTGACCAGCTTCCTGGACTGATTGTCCATGGTCTGGTTACTGCTGATAGAGGGTCAGATTTTCCAGTCATTGTCTATTTGTATACTCAGTCTCTCAGTTTAATGAAGAGTTTGTCACGTCAAACCACATAGATAGCCATGCCATGTGAATAAGGGTGACTTAAGAGAGAGGTGTGATTTGGTATCTTTTGGATTTTTATGAAATCCAACACTTTAAGCAAAGTGTGAGATGCATGGAATCTGGGCCATGCTAGTGCTTATACAAGTTGAAGTTGGATTAAGAGAGCATGACCATTCAGAAAATGATCAGTCAAATAATAAACGAAAGAACACTGGGCTAGAAAGCAATAACCTTGGTTCTAGTTCTGGCTCCACTACCTATCTACATCATTTTGGAGATCTAACTTCACTAACTGGCTCCTCTCCTTAAGTTAAAAGGATACAGTCTAAGACCCCTTTTAACTCTATTATGTCATTTTCATTATTTGAATTATTATAATTATTTATTATAAGGCTTAAGGATTACAACAGTAATGCTCAAACAGACGTGAGATTATTTTAAGGGGAAGCAGAATCTCTTCCATTCCCAGAGGAAGGGAAGGAAAACAGGTTTGAAAAAAGAGTGGAAAACTAATATTTACAGAGCATCTGATGTGTCAGACACTCTGCTAAGCATGTTTCATACTTTATTTCATTAATCTTAATACTCAACTCTACTTTTTAAGTATCATTTCCCTTTACTTCACATGTAAGGAAACTAAGGCTAGGGAAACTGCATCTTTTGCAATCTTGCTTCTACTCTCATCAAGATTCAAAACTTCTTGCTCAAACTTCTCAGGATTTTGGGGGGCTGACTATGTGCTCTTTCTTGAAACCCTCTTCTGCCAGGCTCCCTGAATCCTGACTTTCCTGATTTTATTTCTATTATAGCAGGTATAAATTTTGCAAACCATGTAACTTAGACAAACAAAGACAAAATTTTATTTCATTCCAAATGAATTAGTGGCTCCCATGTCCATTAGCGGTAGAAAACTTACATCTGCCAAATCATGATCACTGTGGCTCTTCTGGATTAAAACACAAATCTCTTCGATTTTTACCTTCTGCATTCCGTTGTCTTTCCCAGACTGATCAAAGCTCTCAAGGGCTTATTTTTTGCTTTTCACTTAAGAGAGATTGTCTCTGCTGAAATTCACCTGTGATGAAACTCCTCTCTTCTCATGCTCCTACAGACTCAGTGGTCTCCCTTTGTTGACTCATTCCCTCCCTCCGTGCTGGCTTAGTCATATCCTCTTTCCATTCATGGCTTTGGCTGGCACCCTGCAGCTTCTGCTAAGGGCTACCCTAGCCTCATTTTATTCTTTGTAAATTGGCATTTTGACCCACTTTCCTTGGTGGCAATCCCTTGCAGGAAAACTATGTCTCAACTCTCAGCTATTTCCTATGCTTCATCAGATTACAAAACCTTTTTGGATCTCCAACATACCTCAAGGAAATCTAAGGAGGCTGGGCGGTGGGTGGAAGGAGTGGAGAGAGACTCTCATCCACTCTGCCTAGATGTGCCCTGACAACTTTTGACCCTAAGGCAATCTATCTCCTCCCAGGGTAGGAAAAAGGAGCACAAGCCCCGTTGCTTTTCAATCCTCAAACTTATTTAGGAGTCACTCTTTTCTGCCTGGATTTTGACCCTAAGACAAGAGCTCACACTAGTATTCAAGCTCCCTTGCTCTCCTTGCCTACTCTTCTCCAGGCTTCTTCCTCAGTCCAGAAAAGATTTTTTCTCCTGTCTTTATGGTGCAAAATCTGCTCTTAAATCACCATAAATTTTCACAGGTTCTGTAGTTTAAAAAGTAAGAGTTCACCAGACCTTTGGGGGGCTTTTTAAAAAGCCTGTTCTATTTCAAAGTCTCTATCTTTTTTCTTTGAAAAGGATAATCTTTTTTTTCTTGCTGAGACATTTGTCCCTATATTCTTTGTTTTCTTAACACATTAAGCCTCAGCCTCAGGGTTTATAGTCTTCTATGTGCAGCAAGGAGTTGGAAAGAAGGAAGAATACAATATATCGAATAATGTTTCAAAATATTATTCTGCTAGAATGACTTTAACTGCTTCTTCTTCTCTTTCTTCTCCACATTGTCAATATTAGCGTTAACGAAGACATTGCCAATGAACAGCTTCTGCTCTTTCTATATATTTTCCTTTGGTGCCTAAATATAGTTTCATATCTGTAATTCTTCATTCTTTGATGCCTATAACCTTTATAACCTTTTGAGATTTTGACAAAGCCATGGTCTTTCTTCCCAGAAAAATAAACTTAACCATATACATATGAATTTTTTTGTCCTTTAAGGAGGTTCACAGAGGTTCTAAACCATTAATGGAACCATAGAGGATATAACTATGGGTTTAAAATTTGTCTTGTTCATTGCTATATTTCTAGGGCCTAAAAGAGCACCTGATACAAAGAAGATCTGCAGAAACAGTTCTTCAGTTAAATAAATGGAAAATTAATAACTCTCATACTCAGCTTTCTCCTGAATTGTAACCCATTTTACCAACTGCCGTTCAGATGTCACACCAGAATCTCAAACTGAAAGCATTATCCGTCATTTTTGTTCCATATTTAAATCAATGGCCCCTGAATATCATCCCAATTATTCAGGATCTACATTTCCAAGTCTTTGACTCTTTCTACCTTCTAGGTCATTTACCTTCAATTGGCTTCCAAGGCTTGTTGATTCTATCTCCATGATATCTTTCTATTTTCCACAGTCTACTGCCACTACAGGAGGATGATACTTTGGGGGTTATCTGTCCAGTTCATAATGACCCAAAACTTTTAGTTCTCATCCAC
This sequence comes from Choloepus didactylus, assembly GCF_015220235.1. Lineage (NCBI taxonomy): Eukaryota > Metazoa > Chordata > Mammalia > Pilosa > Megalonychidae > Choloepus > Choloepus didactylus. Next base: position 70,404,748 of record NC_051316.1, read on the forward strand.
AAGATGGGTTTCAGGAAACCATGCTATAGCTTGTGCCCATGTCCACAGTTGATTGGACCAGGGGAAAACACCTGATTAAAGCTGGGCCAATCACATTCTTTCTTCTAGGAATGTGGATTAGAACTAAGAAATTCTAATTGACTTTGTATTAATTCCTCAATATGTAAAACTATAGAGCTATGAGACATGTACCTTCAACCAGGTGGAGTGAGTAGTAGACAAAGCAGATATACTAAGAGAAAAGAATAAAACAGTCATTCAGAGAGAAGCAGGAACCAGAAAATCAGAATTCAAGGTAAGTATTCCTGGTTCCTGGCTTCCCAGCACCAGGTTTCTTTCTATTCCTGAAGTCTAGCTGCATTCCTGCCTTGCGTGCTGAGGGACCCTCCTTTTTTATTCTTATAGCCTTTAAATAATTTTTCCTGATTTGTTAGCTTACTCTAGCTTGTTGCTTTCCATTATTCATGGGGCCAAATATTAAAATGGTTTTTGCGGTGTCTCAGTTTCAGCTAAGGCAAGATAGCAGATATTATATTTCAATGTTAGTTGAGAGAAGGACCTGCCATGGCAGTAAGCTATTGCCAAAATCCTTGAACACCCTCACTCACGTGAGGCTATAAATGAGTGGAGAGAATGGACAGCCAAAGAGAATTTATGAGAGGAGTTCTTTGTAGGGACTCCAGCCTCCCAATATTGGAGTTCTTAATTTCTAATGCTAAGCCCAGTGAAAGAAGCTTCAATGGGACCTAGCATTCATTTAAAAAGGGATCCTGCCCATGAGGGAATCTGTGGAGCATTATAAGAGGCTGTGGAGTACACCCCCTTAGGGTGAGGGAGTTGAGTGGTGGAGGGTGGGGTGAGGGCAGCAAGGGAGATCAAGAGCATCCACACAGGCAGTTTATGTGTAAATTATCTTATGCTTTGACAAATATACAGCTGTGTAAACAACTTCTTCAATCAAAATATAGACATTTCCTTCACTCAAAAAAAAAAAAGGAAAAGAAAAGAAAAAAAGAAAAAAAGCACACCATATATAGGACATTGCAGTAAAGTAGCCGCTCAGGCACAAATTTTGTGCCTGAGAACTGTGGTAATTCCTGGCCTTTGTGCGCTGATTAACAGACCCCCTCCTTCCTCCTGCATTCTCAACCTTATATCTTCTCGTCATTGAAACAATAAGCTTAGATGGGAAGGCAAATCTCTTCATCTGTTTCATTGCTAACAGGTTGGCTCTCACCTTCTGACCAACATGTCTTAATGTACTTGAGAAAGGTGTGACACCCCAGTGTTATCTTCTGGTAAAGCTGCCCTTGGCCGGAGTTTGTCAGTTTGTCGCACAGTCACACCTGTCTTAAGAGAGGCTGGGAAATACTGGCTTTAGCTGAGCTGCTTTTTGATCAGTTAATACTCTGGAGTTCTCTTACTACTTAAAAGCACTGAAAAAAATACTGAGAGTAACTGACAATCTCATTCACAATTCTCTTACACTCTACTATCTTATTATTCTGGCTGAAATACAATTTGGTCATTTCACTTACCTTCTCAAAAAAAAGGTTCAATGATGTACAACTCTCTACTGGATAAAGTTCAAACTCAGTCTCCCCTTAAAAATAATTCTTAGTGTTTTGTTAGACAAATATGCCCTAGATTTAATTATCCATTTTTCTATTGTTGAACATTTACTGTTTCCTTTGTTTTGCTATTATGAGCAATGATGCCTTAATGCCCTGCTGTTGACATTATTGTGAACAACCACAGCCACTTTTAAAAGGACATTTAAACATATTACTTGTAAATCCATATGCTTTGACAAATACACACCTGTGTAAATAACTACTTCAATCAAAATATAGACATTTCCTTCACCGCCCCCCCCCCCCCGAAAAAAGTACAAGATTCATGCTTACTAAACACTGACTGAGTGTGTGACAAATGGACTAACTCTGCCATGGGAATGTGAACTATGAGCTGTAGAAACTCAGGATCATGAACGAAGTTCAAATAATTAAGTTCTTGCAGTAATTTCCTAAGGGTTTCAGACATCTGATCTTTTTTTCTTTATTAGAGAAGTTGTGCATAAAATATGGTATACCCGTACACCACCCCACCACTGACAACTTGCATTAGTGTGGAACATTTGTTACAATTAATGATAGCACATTTTTAGAATTGTACTATTAATTAAAGTCCGTGGTTTAACTTAGAGTTCACTGTTCGTTAGTGTAGTTCCATAGAATTTTTGAGAAAATTTTTATTCTGTTACCATTTGTCCAATCTAACATTTCTCCTTTTAATTATATTCAGATATATGTTTCAGTGTTGTTAATTGCATTCACAATGTTGTGCTGCCATAACTACCATCCACTACCAAGACATTTCCATCCTTCCAGAAAGGAACCCTGTACATTTTAAGCCTTAACTTCCCTTTCCCTATCCCTGTCCCATCCCATGGTAACCTATATTCTAGATTCTGACTCTATGTGTTTGCGTATTCTAATTGTTTCAAAACAGTGAGATCATAAAATATTTGTCCTTTCGTGTCTGGCTTATTTTACTCAACATGGTGTCTTCAAGGTTTATACCTGTTGTTGCCTGTATCAGGACTTCATTCCCCTTTATAGCTGAATAATATTCCATTGTATGTACATACCACATTTTAATTATCCATTCATCTGTTGATGGACACTTGGGTTGTTTCCATCTTTTGGCAATTGTGAAAATAATGCCACTGTGAACATAGGTGAATCTGTTTGAGTCCCTGCTTTCAATTCTTATTGGTACATACCTAGTGGTGGGATTGCCAGGTCATATGGTAATTCTATACTTAGATTTCTGAGGAGTCGCCAAACTGTCTTCCACAGCAGCTGCACCAATTTACATTGCCACTAGCAATGAATGAGTGTTTCTGTTTCTCTGCGTCCTCTCCATCGCTTGTTAGTTTCCTTTATTTAAAAATAGCAGCCATTCCAGTGGGTATGAAATAGTATCTCACTGTGGTTTTAATTTGCATTTCCCTGATGGCTAATGATGTTGAGTGTATTTTCATGTTCTTTCTGCCCATTTGTAAATTTTTTTGGAGAGATGACTATTCAAGTCTTTTGCCCATTTTTAAATTGGTTTGTGTTTTTGTTGCTAAGTTGAAAGATTTCTTTGTATATTCTGGATATTAAACCCTTATGAGATATGGGGTTTCCAATTATTTTCTCTCATTGTGCATGTTCTCACTTTACTTCCCTTGTGAAGTTCTTTGAGGAACAAAAGTTTTTGATTTGATGAGGTCCCATTTACTTATTTTTTTCTTTTATTTCTTGTGCTTTGGGTATGAAATCTAAGAAAACACTGCCTGAAGATTCTTCCCCATGTTTTCTTCTAGGGGTTTGACAGTTCTAGCTCTTATAATTAAGGTCTTTGATCCATTTTGAATTGATTTTTGTCTGTGGTATGGGGAAGAGGGTTCCTTTTGTTATTAATTAGTTAATTGTTTTGCAAATGGAGATCCAGTTTTCCCAGCACCCTTTGTTGAAGAGACTATTCTTTCCTAATTGAAAGGTCTTTGCCACCTTGCCAAAAATCATTTCTCCATATTTGTGAGGGTTGATTTCTGAGCTCTGAATTCTATTCCATTAGTCTATATGTCTGTCTTTGTGCCAGTACTATACTGTTTTGGTTACTGTTGCTTTGCAATAAGTTTTAAGATCAGTAAATGTGAGTCCTCCAACTTCATTCTTCTTTTCAAAATGGTTTTAGCTGTTTGGGCCCTGTGTCAGTTTGTATATGTTATGTCCCCCAGAAAACGCCATGATCTTTGATTCAGTCATGTGGGGGCAAGTGTATTAGTGTTGATTAGATTAGAATTCTTTGATTGAGTGTTTCCATGGAGATATGACTTAATCAACTGTGAGTGAAAAGTTTGATTGGATAATTTCCATGGAAGTGTTACCCTTTCCATTCAGGGTGGGTGTTAATTGGATCACTTGAGTAGGATAAAGGAATTCACAGACAGAAGGACCTCAGAGCAGCTAAGAGTGTCATTTTGGAGAGGAGTTGCAGCTAAGACAGACATTTTGGAAGATGGCCATTGAAAGTTGGCATTTTAGAGAATGCCATTTTGAAGCACAACCTGGGAGCAAGCGGATGCTAGTCACGTGCCTTCCCAGCTAACAGAGGTTTTCTGGATGCCAATGGCCTTTCTCCAGTGAAGGTGCCCTATTGTTGATGCCTTACCTTGGACACTTTATGGCCTTAAGACTGTAACTTTGTAACCAAATAAACCACCTTTATAAAAGCCAATCCATTTCTGATGTTTTGCAAAATGGCAGCATTAGCCAACCGGAACAGGCCCCTTATGCATCCATATAAATTTGATAAATGGCTTTTCCATTTCTGCAAAGAAAGTTGTTGGAATTTTGATTGGGATTGCGTTGAACCTATAAGTTTCTTTGTGTAGTATTGACATCGTAATTATATATAGTCTTCCAATTCATGAACACGAACTATCTTTCCATTTATTTAGGTCTTCTTTAATTTTTTCTAGCAATGTTTTATATTTTTCTGTGTACAAATCCTTTACATCCTTGGGTAGATTTATTCCTAGATATTTGATGCTTTTGGTTGCTATTGTGAATGGAAAATCTTTCTTGATTTCTTATTCCGATTGTTCATTGCTTGTGTGTAGAAATACTACTGACTTTTACATATTGATCTTGTATTCTGCCATTTTGCTGAATTCATGTATTAGCCCTAGCTTTGTTATGGATTTTCCAGGATTTTCTGTATATTGGATCATATTATCTGTAAACAGGGAAAGTTTTACTTCTTCCTTTCTAATTGGATGTCTTTTATTTCTTTTTTTGCCTAATTGTTCTGGCTAGAACTTCCAGTACAATATTGAATAATAGTGGTGACAATGAGCATGCTTGTCTTGTTCCTGATCTTAGAGAGAAAGCTTTCAGTCATTCATCATTAAGTAGGATCCTAGTTGTGGGCTTTTCATATATGCTGTTTATCATGTTGAGGAAACTTCATTCTATTCCTAGTGTTCTAAGTGTTTTTATCAAGAAAGGGTGTTGTATTTTGTCACGTGCCTTTTCTGCATTAATTGAGATGATCATGTGGATTTTTTCCTTCATTCTGTTAATGTGGCTTATTACATTAATTGATTTTCTTATGTTGAACCAACCTTGCATACCAGGCATACATCCCACTTGACCATGGTATATAATTCTTATAATATTTTGTTAGATTCAGTTTGCTAATACTTTTTAAAGAATATTTGCATCTATAGTCATAAGATATTGTTCTGCAGTTTTCTTTTCCTGTGGTATCTTTATCTGACTTTGGTATGATGGTAATGTTGGCCTTGTAGAATGAGTTGGGGAGCATTCCCTCCTCTTCAATTTTTGGAAGAATTTGAGTCTTCTTGGACTGTTTGGTAGAATTCCCCCATTAAGCCATCTGGTCCTGGGCTTTTCTTTGTTCGGAAGTGTTCTAGTTTGCTAATGCTGCCGGGATGCAAAACACCAGAAATGGATTGTCTTTTATAAAGGGGGTTTATTTGGTTACAAAGTTACAGTCTTAAGGCCATAAAGTGTCCAAGGTAATAAATACATCAGCAATCGGTACCTTCACTGGAGGATGGCCAGTGGTGTCCGGAAAACCTCTGTTAGCTGGGAAGGCACGTGGCTGGTGTCTGCGCCAAAGTTCTGGTTTCAAAATGGCTTTCTCCCAGGACGTTCCTCTCTCAGCTTCTCCGGAGCAAGAGTCTGCTTTCAACAGCCGTCTTCAAAACTGTCTCTCATCTGCAGTTCCTGTGCTTTCTTCAAAGTTTCCCTCTTGGCTATAGCTCCTCTTCAAAATGTCACTCACAGCTGCACTGAGTTCCTTCTGTTAGTCAGCCCATTTATATGGCTCCACTGATTAAGGCCCACCCTGAACGGGTGGGGCCATGCCTCCATGGAAATATTTCATCAGAGTTATCACCTACAGTTGGGTGGGGCACACCTCCATGCAAACAACCTAACCAAACATTCTAACTTAATCCCCATTAATATGTCTGCCCCACAAGATTGCATCAAAGAATATGGCTTTTTCTGGGGGACAAAATACATTCAAACCAGCACAGGAAGTTTTTGATTACTTATTCAATCTCTTTACTAGTAATTGGTTTGTTGAGAACTCCTATTTCATCTTAAGTCAATACAGGTGGTTTATGTGTTTCTAAGAATTTGTACATTTCATCAAGGTTATCTAATTTATTGGTATACAGTTGTTGATAGTATCCTCTTATAGTCCTTTTTATTTCAGCAGGATTGGTAGTAATGTCGCCTTTTCATTTCTGATTTTTGTTATTTTTATCCTCTCTCTTTTCTTCTTTGTCAGTCTAGATAAAGGTTTGTTGATTTTATTGATCTTTTCAAAGAACCAACTTTTGGTTTTGTTGATTCTCTCTATTGTTTTCTTGTTTTCTACTTCATTTATCTCTGCTCTAATATTTGTTATCTCCTTCCTTCTGCTCACTTTGGGTTTAGTTTGCTCTTCTTTTTCTAGTTCTTCCAGTTTTGATATTAAGTCTCTGATTTGACGTCTCTTCTTTTTTAAGGTAGCATTTAGATCTATAAATTTCGCTCGGCACTGCCTTTGCTGTATCCAATAAGTTTGGGTATGTTGTATTTTCACTGAAATTCACCTCTAGTTATCTCCTGATTTCACTTCTGATTTCTTCTTTAATACACTGGTTGTCTTAAGAGTATGGTTTTTTAATTTCCACATATTTCTGAATTTTCCGTTTCTCTCTCTTCATTGATTTCTAGCTCCATTTCACTGTGGTCAGAGAATATATACTGTATGATTTCAATTTTTTTGAATTTATTCAGACTTGTTTTGTGACCCAACATATGGTCTATCTTGGAGAATGGTCCATGTGCACTCAAGAAGATGTGTGTTCTGTTTTTGATGGGTGCAGTGTTCTAATCTGTTTAGAGCATCATTCAAGTTCTGTACTTCCTTATTGATCACCTGATTAGATGTTCTATCCATTATTGAAAGTGGTGTGTTAAAGTCTCCTATTGTTAACATAGAACCCAGATATCTGGTTTTTAATTAAACATACTATAAGAATTTAGAAAGGGAAAAATGATTAATATCCTTCATTTTAGAATTATTGTTTCCATCATCCTTTTCTTTAACTTAATTTACTATTAAAGGGAAATTTAAAGACTTTAGTTGCACCTCTCCTTCATACTCTTGTACCATCCCTGGTAAGATGGATCCTGTAAGTATTAAAAGTGAAATAGGAGAAGAGAGAAGAAGCATCATACAGACCAGAGAATTTAACTCAATGGTATTAGTTCAGGTAAGGCCAGCTGCTTATAACAAACCCCCAAATGTCAGTAGCTTAACACTAAATAAGAATTTATTTCATACTCACATATGGTTTAATTTTGGTCTTCATTGTTGGGGAGAGGAAGAGGGTGGAGACATTGGTGGACTTGGCACCTTGCCACTAGTTATTCAGAAGGCTGGTTGACAGAAACTCTGTTGTCTTCAACAAGTAGCTCCCGAGGCCATCCTGGGTGTTACTATCCAGGTGGAAGAAAGAGGAAATAGAAGCACACCTGCTTCATAGCTACCTTGGACTGGAAGTAACTAGTCACAGGCCCAAATTAGATAAAAGGTGGCAGGAAATTGTAGGTCCTTGCTGAGCAGCCCTTGCCCTGGTCCTTGCTGGGCAGCCCTTGCCCTGCAACACCCCTGCATCATGGGAAAGGGGCAGAAATTTATTGAAGGATGACATCTCTCTCACCCATCAGCATTAGTCAAATAAGAAAAAATTGCTTGAAATCTATATAGAGTGCATATATGGCGAGGGTTGGGAAGGTGTACTTGAAGGTCCCCTTCATTCTGCTACTCTCCCCAACAAAATGTGCTGATATATTCTTTGTTTTCTTTAAAAAATTACTAAGATTCTCAAGAGTAGTCTCTTTTCTACTAATTGTGTAGGTTGGAAATAAATGCCAGGTTAGATAACTTTTCTGTATTTAAATTTTACAAATTCAGGAGTCATCATTATAAAGTGAAAAGTGACTGGATATTTGAGTCACACAGATTTTGGGCTTAAATACCAGCTAGTCCACTGCTAAATTGTGTTTTTCGGCAAATGACTTAACATCTCTCAGCCTCAGTTTGCTCATCTGTAAAATAAGGAAGAACATTTGGCCAGTGTGAGATAATATAAAATGCCTTGTTTTAGCCTGTTTTGCCTTTTTAAGGACTTGATCTCACCCAGACTGATGTGCTAGGCATTGTTACAGAATGTTGAAGGATTTCTTTTCCTATTTCCTCTTCCCATATTCATTCTATCACTGGCTTTCTATTCTATACTTTCTCCTGCTCTATAACTTATCTGTTTTTTTCATTCTGTTCTCTTCATCAGATCTCTTTAGTTTAATGCCAAGTCTAACCTCTCTCTGCTAACAAAACCTTGGCTTGTCATCTGAGTTTGTTTTTATCCTGTTTTAGCCACATTCACTCACGATCTCCTCTAAGTCTCCTCTCAGCTTAATCTGAACCCTAGAATTCCCTTTCTCTTATAGACTCCCTTCTTAAATTTCTCTGCTGGTTTCATGTAAAAAATCAATAGATACTTATTTCCTTTACTCTGATTAAATCCCAAAGCCCCTAAAGCTATTGTCCTTCTCTCTGCCCCATCCCAATCCTGATCCTCTCTTAATGGTCTACAGAGATTCACCTGCTAGACTGCACACATCACACTCTCATACTCTGCCAGAGATGTCATGCAGGGAATTCATTGAAACCCCTTCTTGCATGTCGCTCCGAAAAATGCAATTCTTACTCAAGCCATCATGTTGTAATCTTGGCCTCAAAGAGGGCTAATGTAACACCGACTTTCACAGCTGCCTCTTTTCTGATTGCTTTACATTGACAGACAAGTAAACAAAGGCATTGCTGCCATTGACACTGGGACAAGATCACTGCAGGTGAAAGCGTGGACACTTGCTATTATTTTTTTGGCTATCCAGCAGGCAACCCCCCCCCCTTTCATTTTGGGAAAGCCCCTGCCCCATGTATGTGCCTTTGGAAGAGGTAGGGGCATAGATCCTAGATATTTCTTCTCTAAATAACCTGACAGCTCAGGTTTGTGACTCAGGCATAACCAATCACATGCTCCCACCTGGGACTTTAGACCTTGAGGAATGATACAAAGACTCCAAGATGTTCTCTGAAATAGATATTCATTAGAATAGAATAGCAGCGGCAATAGCTGCTGCTGGCTTTGAGTGTCCAGGGACCTTACATGCCAGGGACAGGGCCCTAACCTTGACCATGGCTACCTAAGTGACTATTTGCTAAGACTGGTTCTCCATCTTTCCTCTCCACTCTGAAAGCTATCTGATATCCTAAAATAAATTTCTTTTCTGCCTACACCAACCAAAGCAAGATTTCATGTTTACAACCAAGGATTCTGACTGGTACAGTAAATGATGTCTGATTTAGGAGATCTCATGATATAACAGAGAAAGTCACTGGACTTATAGTTTATGATCCAAGCTTGAATCCTGGCCCTTCCATTTAAATAGCTATGTATTTGGGGACAAGTCACTTAATCTTTATGTGCTTCCCTTCTTCCTCTATAAAATGGAGATAATAAAGCCTTTCCTAAATAACTGGTCGGGTGGATTTTCTTAAAGCCATGCCCTTTGACTCATGTAAGAATTCTGTGGAAATGGGCCCTATAATGAACAGTGTTCACAGATTCAGTTTCAGGCTGTCGCACCGCTCCGTCTCACATCTGGTGTTCTTCTATGCAGTGTTTGGTAATAGATCGCACTCACTCTTTCTTGAGCCTTTCTCACCAATACCAGCAACCAATCATTTGCTTTTGCCTTTTGCTCTACTCCTTGTACTGCCAACTATGATACGATACACATCCTCTGAAAAAATACTCCCAAGAATGGAGTTATGAGTAATAAATAGTAGTAAATGAACTTTTGGCTCAGAAAAACATGTTATCCCCCTCTTCATGTTTTGTTTTCCATGTAAGCATTCCCCAGACCACCACCTTACAGAGTATAATGAGTGTCAACTAAATTAATTCAAGTGAAAGATCCCTCTGATCTGCAAAACACCGTGTGATAATTTCTCTCAAACAATGGGCCACCAAAGAACCTCTCTCCCTTGTGTGGTGTTCCCACAATGAATGTGGACTGGCCCTGCTTCACCAATAAAAAGTGACAAAAAATGATGCTGCCTTAATTTTGAGGCTACGTCATAGGAAGCATTGGAGCTTCCACTGTGTACATATTTTTTTTTTTACTAGAGAAATTGTAGCTTTGCAGAAGAATCATGCAGAAAATACCAAGTTCCCCTATATCTCCCTCACACACTCAGTTTTCCCTATTAACATTTTGTGTTAGTATGTTACCTTTGTTGCAATTCATGAAACTATATTATTATAATTATACTGTTAACTATAGTCCATAGTTTACTTTAGGACTCACTGCTTGCATTGTACAGTTCTATCTTTTTAAAAAAATTTTTCTGGTACATGTATACAACCTAAAATTTCTCCCTTCGAACCACATTCAAATATGTAATTCGGTGGTGGTGTGCTGCCATCACTACCATCATTACCAAAACTTTTCCGTCATCCCAAACAGAAACTCCTGTATCAGTTAAGCATTAACTCCCCATTTCCTGCCATCCCCTGGCCGCTGGTAACCTACCTTCTAGTTTCTGACTCTACAAAATTGCATATTCTAATTATTTCATGTTAGTGAAATCATACAGTATTCACTCTCTTGTGTCTGGCTTATTTCATTCAACATGATGTCTTCAAGGTTCATCCATGTTATCTCATGTATCAGAACATTATTCCTTTTTGTGGCCAAATAATTTTCCATTCTATCTATATACTGCATTTTGTTTATCTATTCATCTGCTGATGGATACTTGGGGTGGTGTCCATTTTTTTGGCAATTGTAAATACTGCCATTGTGCTGGTTTGAATCTATTATGTCCCCCACAAAAGCCATGTTCTTTAATGCAATCTTGTGGGGCAGACTTGTTAGTCTTTTGGTTAGGGTGGAAACTTTTGATTGTTTCCATGGAGATGTGACTCACTCTACTGTGGGTGAGACCTTTTATTATATTATTTCCATTGCGGTGTGAAACCTGCCCATTCAGGATGAGTCTTAATTAGTTCACTGGACTACTTAAGAGAGCCAAAGAGCCAAGACAGCTGCCGATGCTTGGAGATGCTTGGACATGCAGACAGAAGGACGTTTGGGGATGTTAAGCTAAGAGATGAAGTACAGAGTTTGCCCTGAGAAGTTAAGAAAGGACCCCCAGATGCTTGGAGAGAAACAATCTGGGAGAAAGAAGCAAGAACACGCAGGAGTGAGAGAGAGGAGCTAACACAGATGCCCAGAGACATTTTGGAGAAAGCCGTTTTGAAACACAATCTGGGAGTGAAGGACCAGCAGACACCAGCCACGTGCCTTCCCTGCTGACAAAGGTGTTTTGGATGCCATCAGCCTTTCTTCAGTGAAGGTATTCTCTTGTTGAGGCCTTAGTTTGGACACAATTATGACCTTAGATCTATAAATTTGTAACCCAATAAATCCCCTTTATAAAAGCCAATCTATTTCTGTTTTTTTGCATAATGGCAGCTCTAGCCAACTGGAACAGCCACTTCAAATGTTGGTGTACAAATATCTGTTTGAGTCCTTGCTTTCAATTATTTTAGGTGTATATCTGGTCACTGTGTACTCTTGGAATGCTCACCTAGGGAATGCCAGCCAGTCAGAAATCTAAACTACCCTGAGACTGTAGGGAAACCCAAGCTAACCACATAGGCCTCTTGGAAAGAGGGAGATACCTGGCCAGTTGCCATTTATTCCTACTATCCCAGCCCAGGTGCCAGAAATGAGTAAAGAAGCCACGTTGGATATTCAGGTGCAGCAAACACCATGTTAAGAAGACCTGAGTAACCCAGCTGATAGCATAAACCAAGGCCCTGGACATATAACCCCAGTTGAGTCATTCCAGCTGACAGGATCATGGAGCAGAGACGAGCTGTACTCTCTGTGCCCTTCCTGAATATTTGACCCATAGAATCGTGGGCATAATACAATCGTTGTTGTTTTACACTGCTAAGATTTGAGGTAGCAGTAGATAGCGGAAACATGTTATCTAAGTGTATTATTATTAGATGAGGGAATAAAGTCTTCATTTGAGCAGAGTTCTCTTGTGACAAATGGTAAATGAAAGAGTCTCCACTTTGTGAGATCCAAAGACATGCTTTGCAGCATGAGTCATATGCTTCCAGTCCACTGTAAATTTTGCTAATAAGCCAAAGCAGTTGGCCCCACTCAGAGCACCCTTGGTCTCTTGTCATTACAGGGACCTATGCAGCCATAGGTGGAGCCTGTTTGCCATCCCTGCACTTTAAAAGACCTCTGAATTAGAATTGTGGATCTGGGTATGTGCAATGGAGGGAAGATATTGGAGTTCTCAGTATGGTTTTGTTTTTTTTAAATTATTTTTACAACTGTTTTGAAAGTTTGAAATTCTTTCAAAATAAAAAATTTAAAGGAAAAAAGTGAATCCACATTAATAATAATAATACTAAATTTACAAGATTAAGCTTGAGTCTTCTTTGTAGATATACATATTTATATATCTATATATCTATATATTTAAACTTTTTATTGTGGTAACACATAAAACCCATAATTTCCCATTTTATCCACTTTCAGTTGTACAATCCAGTTGTGCTAGTTACATTGACAAATTGGTTTACCATCACCAGTATCCATTACCCAGCATTTTCATCACCTCAAACAGAAACTCTGTGCCCATTAAGTAATAATACCCTCTTCCCACCCTCCCACCCCATTCCTGGCCCCTGGTAAACTATAATACACTCTCTCTCTCTAGAAATTTGCTTTTTCTAGGTATCTCATATATCTTTACGTGAATCTTTCATCTGAAAAGGTGCACTAAACGGAGAATCTTTCAAAATACTCTAACGAATGCCAAATGTGTTAATTTAATAAAAAGGCAGCTGAAAAAACGTGTGCAAGAAACCTATTTTTAAAATATGTGTGTATGTATATGGAAAGATAGACTTGTATCTATCTTGATACAGTATATATCTATAAAAAAACATAAACAAGCATGGTGAGATTACAGATTATTTCAATTTTCTTTTTTTGTGTTTTTTCCTTTTTTTCCAATTTTCTGCAAGGGGTACATAAATCTTTTGTAATCAGGAAAAGAAGAGTGAAATGTGATCATAACCAGGGATGATATCTAAAATCTCTAACAACAAGTACAAAGTGGGCACTGGCCAACCTGGTGGGTATTGTAACCTTGATCATCACCACCGCTGCCACTTCAGAGATGGTCAGGGACAAGTTATTATTAGATCATGCCTTTGCTGCAGCCCATGAGAAATCACAAACTTAAGGAATTAATGAACTAAGTTATATATTTACTCCAAAGCAACAATGATTTCTCAATTATGTGGGGGTCCTGTAAACCCATACTGTAAATACTACTGTGTCAGTCAGGGTCCTGGAAACAGAAACTATATCAGTATAGAATTATTAATCATGTTTTGACAACTGAAAAGGCAAAAAACAAAACAAACAAAAAATAAAAACAAACAACAAAACACTGGCGTATTACCAAGGCAATAACTGCAGGAAGTAGCCACTGCTACTAGGGCTGGGAGAAGCAAGGAACAGGCAGGATTATTGGAATTTAGTAGTTTGGAGGAGGATCCCTGCAGAGCTAGGATCCAAACCTCGAGGAGGGGGTACCATGTGATACGTGCTGGTGCCTCAGGAAGTCTGAGGAAGTACCTCAAGCTGCTCTGAGACTCACATCTCTGAGGAGGGAGAAATGGACAACTCCTGCGGGTACCTCTAGGTGGTGGGTGGGTGTGTGGGGGGAGGGTTATGGGATAGGTTGGAAGTTCAGTCTAGGAATGTGAGGGAAAACACACATTCCCTCACATTCCTACTGGACCAACTGCTACTGCTACTAGTGAGGAATTATTTCTGAGAGGAGCAGCAGACGTACAAGAAGGAAAAAGTCCCTTCTTTCTCCTCCAACCTTTCTGTCTTCCTTTTGGGCTGTCTGTTGGGCTGGGAAAGTAGAGTTGTGGTTTGGCGAGACCTAGCCCCAGCATCATACACAGAACATCAAAGGGTGGGAAACTCGACCCACCACAGCCACCCTGTCTCCACTGCTGTAGTTAAGAGTGCCCGGTTCCAATATTCTATATTTAATCAACATTGAGTCTAACAATGTGCTACTGACACCCAGTAATGGATCTTTTTACCTGTATTATACCCCATTTTATATCTCAGCTTCTAATCACCATATCAACCAATGGGTAATTGTAAACAAATCATTACATGGTCCCTGGAATTCCACTTTGGGACTTGGATTTGACTAAAAATATTAGAGCAAGTCTCCATTGCCAAGGAAGATCAGAGGTTCCCATCCTTACTTTTCTGTGCTTTTATTGTCTTCTGCACAAGAAAAGTGTATAACTAATTTAAAGATCCACAAAGAACTCTTCTTGATAATTTGGATTTCAATGAGATTCCTTCAGTTTATATTGAGGGTCTTTATGAACAGGAGGCTGTGATTCTAACATTGTTGTCAAGAATGTCTTTTTCACGTAGTACATCATCCTCTTCTTGAAGACTCCTGGGACACATTCCTGCCTGCTCTCACTACCAAGAACAGATGTAATTTCTCTGAGCAGTCAGTCTGTTTTTATCTCGTGGGCTTTGAAATATGTAAGTGATCATGTTTTCTTCACTAAACTGCTGGCAAGCTTACTGCTAAATTTCCTCCCTATGTTGTCCCTTATCCCAGTATATTTGTGGATCACAATGACATATATATTTTGTTCTATTTCTGTCTACTCTTTGTTCCTGTTTTTATTTCTTTTATTCCACTTTTAACTTACAGCACTTAATGCCATTTTATAAATGCATTGCAAGCCTCCTGATATGCATTAGGGAAAAGGCAGAACATAAATATATTGATATATACAAGAAAACAAATAAAAATGAGTTTGCAGGTGTTCTTGGGAAAACGATATCTGACAAGACTCAAGTGATGAATTTCCAGCAATAGGCCAAGTAAATAAAATAATGAGGTGTTTGGGGACTGGTGGAATGTTTATATCTTTATTACTACACTGCAGGAAATGCAAAACAAGAACTTCAAATGTAGTATTCATAATTTAAATATGCTCAGTTTTACTTTGTGACCACCTATATGCATCCCTCTTTAAGAATGCTCTTCAAAAGTATGCAGCAATCTGAAGTATCATTTGGTTATGTCCAGGGCCTGAACTTTTTTGTTTTACCTCTACTGGAATATATTTACATTTCAGCATTGACTAGCAATGTGAAAATTCCCTAGTCTTCTTTGCTAGAATATGAATCTTAGTTGAGGGCATTCCTGGTGAAGTGATTCACAGATGAGTATGAACAATGACAAACAAAGGCAAAATAAACAAAATGTATGACAAATGTACAAAGATTTTCCTGCCTCGCAATGTATTAGTCGTATCTGGTCTACGTCAATCCCCACTCCAGCTCCAGGGTAACTGGTTGACAGAAGACGCCTCTGCAGAGGGACGGGAGCATCTTTGGCAGATGAACTTGGATTCCCAGTCCCCATTCCTAGGGGATATCACTCGGAAAACTAAACACTCCACCAGTGTTTGGGAAGAATCCTGGCAAGGTAAATATTCCAGTGTCTTACTACCACACTCTTGCCTTTGGGCCACTTAATATTTCTGAGCCTCAGACACGGGGAAATAATACTGTAGATAATCAAGAGAATTAAACTAGCCAGTGTTTGTGAAAGAGCCTGGCTCATAATAGGACTCTGAAAGTGGTAGCTATTGCTATTGTTATGATAAACTGTCTCCTACTTGAGAGGACACAGATTATAATACACCCTCCTGGGGTTCCAATTTCCTGCACAGAAACACAACTGCTTGAAAAGAAAAACTGTCGAGCAAATCCATTGTTTTTAACTACATGAGACTAAAACCAATGGCCAGAGATTGGGTTGAAGAGGCTAGTTGCTTTCAGGGGTTAGCTTTCTGGGGTGCCAGCGGCAGCATCCCTGGAAACTTTAAGTGACCTTGGTGTAGTCCTTAAAGTAGTTTTGCCTCTTTACAGAGCACCACATACAAATTGTTTGCTGTCCAGACTATGTTCCTTTGAGGTCAATGCTCTGTCTGGTTTGGTAGCTCATCTGAAAGGCTGCTGCTGACTAGAAATAGCACTGAATCTATCCTATTCCTGCCTGGTGGGAGCAGACAGGAACTACATCCTGCACAGGCAAGGCTGGTGTGGCGGTGGGAGGTTTGTCCTATGTTAACAAGTATGACCCTCCAGAATTGCCCGAGAGAGCTGTAACTACTTACTGAGTAGCAACAATACTTAAACGTCCAATACCCACACAAATGTTTGTCTTATCTCTAAAGGGGTTACACAGATACATGTGAGATCATCCACTGAGTTGCAGCTATTTCACTTACATATGAATTTTATTGATTGTAGAATAGCCTAAATGCTCAACATTTGACCTTCTGATTCTACTGAGGGCATCACAGGGAAACTTCTCTAAGCCTGAGCCTCTGCCCAGCAACATCTTCTGCTGTGTTTAATCCTGCAGGCCTGTAATTTCTTGGTTACACTACTGCCCATTCTACCAGAATGGGAGCTCCTGAAGAAAATGGTTTCTCTTTGTGCTTTTGTATCTACATTGCAGAGCACGTAGTAGGTGTTGAGTAAATGCGAGTTAATTGAAGTAAGCAATCTGGTGAACATGAAGCCCTATACATGCCTGTATATTTGCTAACTGGAATCTTAAAATTAGAGGGGTTTAAATACCAGTGCCAAGTCCAATCAAGGAACATTATGCGTGATGATTCTGAGAGGCAGAAAGGTGAAACAGATTACCCAAGATCACAGTTGCAACCAATGGCAGAGACAGGACTGGAAATCAACTATCTGACTCAGTTCAGTTGTTTAGAGATGATATGTGTATTGGGTTGAATGGTGTCCCACCCAAATTCACCTCCAACCTGAACCTCAGAATGGGACATTCTTTAGAAATAGGGTCTTTGCAGATGTAATAAAGTTGAGACCATACTGGATTAGGGCAGGTCTTAAATCCAATGAGTGGTGTCCTTATAAGGAGAGAGAGATTTGGAGACACACACAGATAGGCTCACAGGGAAGTCCATGTGAAGACAAGCAAAAATTGGAGTCTTGCAGCTATATACACCAGGTAAAGCCAAGGACTGCTGGCAAGCACCAGAAGCTAAGAGGATGGATGCTACAGGTTCTCCTTCAGAGCCTGCAGAAGAGGCCAACCCTGTCCACATCTTGATTTTGGACCTCTAGTCTCCAAATGGCAAGAGAATAAATTTCAGTTTTAAGCCACCAAGTTTGTGGTGATTTGTTACAGCAGCCCAAGGAAACTAACACAAAATATAATAAATCATTTTAAAGCCAGAAAATCCCTTCCTGTCAGTGCTCGTGTTTCATTCTGTTAGTCATGGCAACTAAGGTTTCAGTGGGATTTCATCTCATTTGAGGGAATCCACAGGACCAGCATCCTAATCTCTTCTCCCTCCCACTCCTTTAAAAGTCTCCCTTAGATGCTCCAAAAAGAAAGTAAAATTCTTCCTGAAGATCCCATTCTGATTTTCCATTCAAACATTCATTTTCTTTTTGTCAAAATCAATTTAAAATAAAATGCAAACTAATGTTGTTTCCTCCTTTCCATTTTGGATGTTTTCTCTCAAAATTAGAGTTCACCACTGCTGTCACAAAGCATTAAAACATGGGAAGTTTGTGATAGATCTTATAAATGAGATATTCTGGCTTTTTTTTTGTAAGCTGAAAATGTTTTCCACAATCTTACAAACTGAAAGCATAAACATCATTTAAAACTGCTATAAGCTATACTTAGGATTTGAATCCTAATACAAAAGTGGAAAAAATATTTCTATTCCTACAGGTTTTTTTTTTTTTTTTTTTTTTGCCAACAGACTTTCAGCCTAGAAAGAACTGTTTTAAGAGAAAAGAAATGTTTAGAAGGTCTAATCTAGGGGAAAAAAAATGGCACATAAATCACAAATTTGAAATACAATTGGCTTATAACACAGTAATAATAATAACATTTATCTTGAAGGCTTATAATATGTTAGGCATGATTCTCATAGCTTTGCTTTTATTAACTCATGTAATGCTTTAACCCAACTACTATCTCTATTTTATATTGTAACAAAAATATCTAGCACGCCTAACATCTTCTGAGTGATAGCTAAGTACCAAACATGAAATAAGGCACTTCGTGTACTTTCTATTATTTAATCCTCCTAGTGGCCATGGAGGATTAGAATCATACCTGGAGGTGGGGCAAGATGGCGGACTGGTGAGCTGTATGTTTTAGTTACTCCTCCAGGAAAGTAGGTAGAAAGCCAGGAACTGCATGGACTGGACACCACAGAGCAATCTGACTTTGGGCATACTTCATACAACACTCATGAAAACGTGGAACTGCTGAGATCAGCGAAATCTGTAAGTTTTTGCGGCCAGGGGACCCGCGCCCCTCCCTGCCAGGCTCAGTCCCGTGGGAGGAGGGGCTGTCAGCTCCGGGAAGGAGAAGGGAGAACTGCAGTGGCAGCCCTTATCAGAAACTCATTCTACTGATCCAAACTCCAACCATAGATAGACTGTGATCAGACACCAGAGAATCTGAGAGCAGCCAGCCCAGCAGAGAGGAGACAGGCATAGAAAAAAACAACACGAAAAACTCCAAAATAAAAGCGGAGGATTTTTGGAGTTCTGGTGAACATATAAGGGGGAAGGGCAGAGCTCAGGCCCTGAGGCTCATATGCAAATCCCGAAGAAAAGCTGGTCTCTCTGCCCTGTGGACCTTTCCTTAATGGCCCTAATTGCTTTGTCTCTTAGCATTTCAATAGCCCATTAGATCTCTGAGGAGGGCCCTTTTTTTTAATCCTTTTTTCTTTTTCTAAAACAATTACTCTAAGAAGCCCAGTACAGAAAGCTTCAAAGACTTGCAATTTGGGCAGGTCAAGACAAGAGCAGAATTAAGAGAGCTCTGAGACAAAAGCCAATAATCCAGTGGCTGAGAAAATTCACTAAACAACACAACTTCCCAAGAAAAGGGGGGTGTCTGCTCACAGCCATCATCCTGGTGGACAGGAAACACTCCTGCCTGTCGCCAGCCCCATAGCCCAGACCTGCCCCAGACAACCCAGTGTGACGGAAGCGCTTCAAATAACAGGCACACACCACAAAACTGGGTGTGGACATTAGCCTTCCCTGCAACTTCAGCTGATTGTCCCAGAGTTGGGAAGGTGGAGCAGTGTGAATTAACAAAGCCCCATTCAGCCATCATTTCAGCAGACTGGGAACCTCCCTACACACCCCAGCAGCCCAGAACCGCCCTGGGGGGACGGCACTCACCTGTGACATAGCACAGTCATCCCTCAACAGAGGACCCGGGGTGCACAGCTTGGGAAGAGGGGCCCACTTGCAAGTCTCAGGAGCCATACGCCAATACCAAGGACTTGTGGGTCAGTGGCAGAGACAAACTGTGGCAGGACTGAACTGAAGGATTAGACTATTGCAGCAGCTTTAAAACTCTAGGGTCACCAGGGAGATTTGATTGTTAGAGCCACCCACCCTCCCTGACTGCCCAGAAAAACGCCCCATATACAGGGCAGGCAACACCAACTACACACGCAAGCTTGGTACACCAATTGGACCCCACAAGACTCACTCCCCCACTCACCAAAAAGGCTAAGCAGGGGAGAACTGGCTTGTGGAGAACAGGTGGCTCGTGGACGCCACCTGCTGGTTAGTTAGAGAAAGTGTACTCCACGAAGCTGTAGATCTGATAAATTCGAGATAAGGACTTCAATTGGTCTACAAATCCTAAAAGAACCCTATCAAGTTCAGCAAATGCCAAGAGGCCAAAAAACAACAGAAAATTATAAAGCATATGAAAAAAAACAGACGATATGGATAACCCAAGCCCAAGCACCCAAATCAAAAGACCAGAAGAGACACAGCACCTAGAGCAGCTACTCAAAGAACTAAAGATGAACAATGAAACCATAGTACAGGATACAAAGGAGATCAAGAAGACCCTAGAAGAGCATAAAGAAGACATTGCAAGACTAAATAAAAAAATGGATGATCTTATGGAAATTAAAGAAACTGTTGACCAAATTAAAAAGATTCTGGACACTCATAGTACAAGACTAGAGGAAGTTGAACAACGAATCAGTGACCTGGGAGATGACAGAATGGAAAATGAAAGCATAAAAGGAAGAATGGGGAAAAAAATTGAAAAAATTGAAATGGACCTCAGGGATATGATAGATAACATGAAACGTCCGAATATAAGACTCATTGGTATTCCAGAAGGGGAAGAAAAGGGTAAAGGTCTAGGAAGAGTATTCAAAGAAATTGTTGGGGAAAACTTCCCAAATCTTCTAAACAACATAAATACACAAATCATAAATGCTCAGCGAACTCCAAATAGAATAAATCCAAATAAACCGACTCCGAGACATATTCTGATCACACTGTCAAACACAGAAGAGAAGGAGCAAGTTCTGAAAGCAGCAAGAGAAAAGCAATTCACCACATAAAAAGGAAACAGCATAAGACTAAGTAGTGACTACTCAGCAGCCACCATGGAGGCAAGAAGGCAGTGGCACGATATATTTAAAATTCTGAGTGAGAAAAATTTCCAGCCAAGAATACTTTATCCAGCAAAGCTCTCCTTCAAATTTGAGGGAGAGCTTAAATTTTTCACAGACAAACAAATGCTGAGAGAATTTGCTAACAAGAGACCTGCCCTACTGGAGATACTAAAGGGAGCCCTACAGACAGAGAAACAAAGGAAGGACAGAGAGACTTGGAGAAAGGTTCAGTACTAAAGAGATTCGGTATGGGTACAATAAAGCATATTAATAGAGAGAGGGGAAAAATATGACAAACATAAACCAAAGGATAAGATGGCTGATTCAAGAAATGCCTTCACGGTTATAACGTTGAATGTAAATGGATTAAACTCCCCAATTAAAAGATATAGATTCGCAGAATGGATCAAAAAAAATGAACCATCAATATGTTGCATACAAGAGACTCATCTTAGACACAGGGACACAAAGAAATTGAAAGTGAAAAGATGGAAAAAAATATATCATGCAAGCTACAGCCAAAAGAAAGCAGGTGTAGCAATATTAATCTCAGATAAAATAGACTTTAAATGCAGGGATGTTTTGAGACACAAAGAAGGCCACTACATACTAATAAAAGGGGCAATTCAACAAGAAGAAATAACAATCGTAAATGTCTATGCACCCAATCAAGGTGCCACAAAATACATGAGAGAAACACTGGCAAAACTAAAGGAAGCAATTGATGTTTCCACAATAATTGTGGGAGACTTCAACACATCACTCTCTCCTATAGATGGATCAACCAGACAGAGGACCAATAAGGAAATTGAAAAACTAAACAATCTGATAAATGAATTAGATTTAACAGACATATACAGAACATTACATCCCAAATCACCAGGATACACATACTTTTCTAGTGCTCACGGAACTTTCTCCAGAATAGATCATATGCTGGGACATAAAACAAGCCTCAGTAAATTTAAAAAGATTGAAATTATTCAAAGCACATTCTCTGACCACAATGGAATACAATTAGAAGTCAATAACCATCAGAGACTTAGAAAATTCACAAATACCTGGAGGTTAAACAACACACTCCTAAACAATCAGTGGGTTAAAGAAGAAATAGCAAGAGAAATTGCTAAATATATAGAGACGAATGAAAATGAGAACACAACATACCAAAACCTATGGGATGCAGCAAAAGCAGTGCTGAGGGGGAAATTTATAGCACTAAACGCATATATTAAAAAGGAAGAAAGAGCCAAAATCAAAGAACTAATGGATCAACTGAAGAAGCTAGAAAATGAACAGCAAACCAATCCTAAACCAAGTAGAAGAAAAGAAATAACAAGGATTAAAGCAGAAATAAATGACATAGAGAACAAAAAAACAATGGAGAGGATAAATATCACCAAAGTTGGTTCTTTGAGTAGATCAACAAGATTGACAAGCCCCTAGCTAGACTGACAAAATCAAAAAGAGAGAAGACCCATATAAACAAAATAATGAATGAAAAAGGTGACATAACTGCAGATCCTGAAGAAATTAAAAAAATTATAAGAGGATACTATGAACAACTGTATGGCAACAAACTGGATAATGTAGAGGAAATGGACAATTTCCTGGAAACATATTAAGAACCTAGACTGACCAGAGAAGAAATAGAAGACCTCAACCAACCCATCACAAGCAAAGAGATCCAATCAGTCATCAAAAATCTTCCCACAAATAAATGCCTAGGGCCAGATGGCTTCACAGGGGAATTCTACCAAACTTTCCAGAAAGAACTGACACCAATCTTACTCAAACTCTTTCAAAACACTGAAGAAAATGGAACACTACCTAACTCATTTTATGAAGCCAGCATCAATCTAATACCAAAACCAGGCAAAGATGCTACAAAAAAGGAAAACTACCGGCCAATCTCCCTAATGAATATAGATGCAAAAATCCTCAACAAAATACTTGCAAATCGAATCCAAAGACACATTAAAAAAATCATACACCATGACCAAGTGGGGTTCATTCCAGGCATGCAAGGATGGTTCAACATAAGAAAATCAATCAATGTATTACAACACATTAACAAGTCAAAAGGGAAAAATCAATTGATCATCTCAATAGATGCTGAAAAAGCATTTGACAAAATCCAACATCCATTTTTGATAAAAACACTTCAAAAGGTAGGAATTGAAGGAAACTTCCTCAATATGATAAAGAGCATATATGAAAAACCCACAGCCAGCATAGTACTCAATGGTGAGAGACTGAAAGCCTTCCCTCTAAGATCAGGGACAAGACAAGGATGCCCGCTGTCACCACTGTTATTCAACATTGTGCTGGAAGTGCTAGCCAGGGCAATCCAGCAAGACAAAGAAATAAAAGGCCTCCAAATTGGAAAAGAAGAAGTAAAACTGTCATTGTTTGCAGATGATATGATCTTATATCTAGAAAACCCTGAGAAATGAATGATACAGCTACTAGAGCTAATAAACAAATTTAGCAAAGTAGCGGGATACAAGATTAATGCACGTAAGTCAGTAATGTTTCTATATGCTAGAAATGAACAAACTGAAGAGACACTCAAGAAAAAGATACCATTTTCAATAGCAACTAAAAAAATCAAGTACCTAGGAATAAACTTAACCAAAGATGTAAAAGACCTATACAAAGAAAACTACATAACTCTACTAAAAGAAATAGAAGGGGACCTTAAAAGATGGAAAAATATTCCATGTTCATGGATAGGAAGACTAAATGTCATTAAGATGTCAATTCTACCCAAACTCATCTACAGATTCAGTGCAATCCCCATCAAAATTCCAACAACCTACTTTGCAGACTTGGAAAAGCTAGTTATCAAATTTATTTAGAAAGGGAAGATGCCTCGAATTGCTAAAGACACTCTAAAAAAGAAAAACGAAGTGGGAGGACTTACACTCCCTGACTTTGAAGCTTATTATAAAGCCACACTTGTCAAAACAGCATGGTACTGGCACAAAGATAGACATATAGATCAATGGAATTGAATTGAGAATTCAGAGATAGACCCTCAAATCTATGGCTGACTGATCTTTGATAAGGCCCCCAAAGTCACTGAACTGAGTCATAATGGTCTTTTCAACAAATGGGGCTGGGTGAGTTGGATATCCTTATCCAAAAGAATGAAAGAGGACCCCTACCTCACCCCCTACACAAAAATTAACTCAAAATGGACCAAAGAGCTCAATATAAAAGAAAGTACCATAAAACTCCTAGAAGATAATGTAGGAAAACATCTTCAAGACCTTGTATTAGGCGGCCACTTCCTAGACTTTACACCCAAAGCACAAGCAACAAAAGAAAAAATAGATACATGGGAACTCCTCAAGCTTAGAAGTTTCTGTACCTCAAAGGAATTTCTCAAAAAGGTAAAGAGGCAGCCAACTCAATGGGAAAAAATTTTTGGAAACCATGTATCTGACAAAAGACTGATATCTTGCATATATAAAGAAATCCTACAACTCAATGACAATAGTACAGTCGGCCCAATTATAAAATGGGCAAAAGATATGAAAAGACAGTTCTCTGAAGAGGAAATACAAATGGCCAAGAAACACATGAAAAAATGTTCAGCTTCACTAGCTATTAGAGAGATGCAAATTAAGACCACAATGAGATACCATCTAACACCGGTTAGAATGGCTGCCATTAAACAAACAGGAAACTACAAATGCTGGAGGGGATGTAGAGAAATTGGAACTCTTATTCATTGTTGGTGGGACTGTATAATGGTTCAGCCACTCTGGAAGTCAGTCTGGCAGTTCCTTAGAAAACTAGATATAGAGTTACCATTCGATCCAGTGATTGCACTTCTCGGTATATACCCGGAAGATCGGAAAGCAGTGACACGAACAGATATCTGCACGCCAATGTTCATAGCAGCATTATTCACAATTGCCAAGAGATGGAAACAACCCAAATGTCCTTCAACAGATGAGTGGATAAATAAAATGTGGTATATACACACGATGGAATACTACACGGCAGTAAGAAGGAACGATCTCGTGAAACATATGACAACATGGATGAACCTTGAAGACATAATGCTGAGCGAAATAAGTCAGGCACAAAAAGAGAGATATTATATGCTACCACTAATGTGAACTTTGAAAAATGTAAAACAAATGGTTTATAATGTAGAAATGTAGGGGAACTAGCAATAGAGAGCAATTAAGGAAGGGGGAACAATAATCCAAGAAGAACAGATAAGCTATTTAACGTTCTGGGGATGCCCAGGAATGACTATGGTCTGTTAATTTCTGATGGATATAGTAGGAACAAGTTCACAGAAATGTTGCTATATTAGGTAACTTTCTTTGGGTAAAGTAGGAACAGGTTGGAAGTTAAGCAGTTATCTTAGGTTAGTTGTCTTTTTCTTACTCCGTTGTTATGGTCTCTTTGTAATGTTTATTGTATGTTTGTTTTCTTTTTAACTTTTTTTTCATACAGTTGATTTAAAAAAGAAGGGAAAGTTAAAAAAAAACAAAAAAAGAAAAACAAGGAAAAAAAGATGTAGTGCCCCCTTGAGAAGCCTGTGGAGAATGCAGGGGTATTCGCCTACCCCACCTCAATGGTTGCTGACATGACCACAGACATAGGGGACTGGTGGTTTGATGGGTTGAGCCCTCTACCATGGGTTTTACCCTTGGGAAGACGGTTGCTGCAAAGGAGAGGCTAGGCCTCCCTATGGTTGTGCCTAAGAGCCTCCTCCCGAATGCCTCTTTCTTGCCCAGATGTGGCCCTCTCTCTCTGGGTAAGCCAACTTGAAAGGTGAAATCACTGCCCTCCCCCCTACGTGGGATCAGACACCCAGGGGAGTGAATCTCCCTGGCAACGTGGAATATGACTCCCGGGGAGGAATGTAGACCTGGCATCGTGGGATGGAGAACATCTTCTTGACCAAAAGGGGGATGTGAAAGGAAATGAAATAAGCTTCATTGGCAGAGAGATTCCAAAAGGAGCCGAGAGGTCACTCTAGTGGGCACTCTTACGCACAATTTAGACAACCCTTTTTAGATTCTAAAGAATTGGGGTAGCTGGTGGTGGATACCTGAAACTATCAAACTACAACCCAGAACCCATGAATCTCGAAGACAATTGTATAAAAATGTAGCTTATGAGGGGTGACAGTGGGATTGGGAAAGCCATAAGGACCACACTCCACTTTGTCTAGTTTATGGATGGATGAGTAGAAAAATAGGGGAAGGAAACAAACAGACAAAGGTACCCAGTGTTCTTTTTTACTTCAATTGCTCTTTTTCACTCTAATTATTATTCTTGTTATTTTTGTGTGTGTGCTAAGGAAGGTGTCAGGGATTGATTTAGGTGATGAATGTACAACTATGTAATGGTACTGTGAACAATCGAAAGTGCGATTTGTTTTGTATGACTGTGTGGTATGTGAATATATCTCAATAAAATGATTAAAAAAAAAAAAAAAAGAATCATACCTATGTGAACAAACTGAGGTCCTGTAATTTGCCCAAAGACATAGATTTAGTAAATGGTGGCACCAAAAGGCAAGTCCACTTCTGGCTAGTCCAAAACCCATGCAGTGTCCACAGGCAGCAGCTTCTCTGAAGACAGGCAGAGGTTTGCAATTCTTTCCCAGCCCTTGCTAAGGAACTCACTGAACCTCTGCCTGCCTCACTCACCATTTTGTCGACTTTGTTGTGTCCTGGGATGAATATTCAAAATATTTAACAACGGAATGGAAGGGATACCAACCCATCAGCACCTCTGGGGACCCTGACCTGGAGAAGGGGTCAGTATGACTCCAGGCTTTATTCTTGTGTTGCTGGACCTTGTTGGGGTCAGAGTGGGGTTGAGGGATCATGGGATGGTGATGAGAAGGGTGTCCCAAAGGTGGGGACAAGAGGACCAGAATAGCATAATGGTATATTCAGGAGTCTCAGAGAAATGCCTACTAACCAATCACCATGAATGTATTTTAATATTTTAAGAAGCAATGCAAAAAAAAAAAAAAAAAAAAAAAAAAAAGAAATCTTGGCAATATAAACTAATTATAGGAAATATTGAGAAGTAGTATACAACAGAAACTAGGAGCTTAGTCTCTGAAGCCATTCTGACTGGATTCAAAACACAGCTTTCTTAGCCACATGATATTGACAAATTACTCAACCTCTCAACCTCTGTTTTCTTATCTGTGAATTGGTGTGGTAATAATACTTCCTCATATGCTGGTAGTGTGTATTGAGAAAGATAATCTAAATAAAGCCTGTAAGAGTATATTTGGCATATAGTAAGCACTCTGTGTGTCAGCTATTAAACACTTTTTAAAGCCCCTATATATCTTTAGAGGGCATCTTCGTACTTATTTCTCTTTTTTGGTTGGTTTTAGAAGACTTTCTTATAATAGTTTGCAACCACCAAAATCTTTCCACTACTATAATGTTCGTGATCCTTAATATTTCCCCTTGGAAGAGTTATTTTGCTGCATTCTTGGTTCTAAAAGTCTTTATGGTTAATGCTAATTCTTTATTAGCTACATCAGTGGAAGACAACACCTAATGCTGAAGATTATTCCTACCTGTTTTTTTGTTTGATTTTTAAAAAAATTTTTTAGTGCTTTCTGGTGTTTTTTCCCCTGATGGTTAATTTTTACTGTAGTACACCAAATTAATAATGTACTATTTTAGTTTCTTTGGTGTTTTGAATCTGTATGTACCCCAGAAAGATATGTTCTTAAATGTTCTTAAATCTAATCTATTCCTGGGGGTGTGAACCCACTGTATGTAGGAACTTTTGTTGAGATTACTTCAATTAAGGTGTGACCTAGCCCAATCAGTTTGGATCTTAATCCTATTACTGGAGTGTTTTATAAGCAGAATGAAATTCAGACCAAAAAAGAAAACCACAGAGTGAGTAGCCGGAAGTTGAATATCAGTGGAACCCAGAAATGAAGGGAGAGGCCAGAAAAAGCAGCCTGTGCTTTGCCATGTGACAAGCTAAGGACCAAGAAATGCTGGCAGCCAGCCCGAGAATGCTGTAGTCTTCAGGAAGAAAGCACCACCCTGATGACACCTTGATTTGAACTTTTTTCCCAACCTCAAACTATGAGCAAATAAATTCCCATTGTTTAACCTGCCCCATTTCACAGTATTTTAATATTTTAAGAAGCAACGCAGCTTTGGAAACTAAAACCGATTTTGGTACCAGTAAGTGGGGTGCTGCTATTGCAAATACCAAAAATGTAGAAACAGCTTTACAATTGGGTAATGGGTAGAGGCTAGAAGAATTGTGAGGTGCTTGATAGAAAAAACCTAGATTGCTTTGAAGAGACTGTTGGTAACAATATGAATGCTAAAGTTACTTCTGGAGAAGAAAATGATAAATGTAGTCACTGGAAATTGGAGGAAACAAGACCCTTGTTTTAAAGTGGCCCATTACTTGGTGAAATTGTGTTCTGGTATCGAATGGAAAGCAGAACTTGAAAGTGATGAACTTGGATACTTAGCTGAGGAGATTTCCAAGCTAAGTGTGGAAAATGCAACCTGATTTCTCTTTGCAGCTTATAATAAAATGCAAGAAGAAAGGATTAAGATGGCCACAAAGAAACCAGAAATTGATGGTTTGGAAAATTCAGAAAATTCTGAGCTTCCAGAAAGTGAGTCCCTAGAGAATAGTGCTCCATGTGAAGGTTTAACTGAACAAGAACCACTCAGCAATTTCCATGCAAGTCAGAACTGGAGGTGTAGTTACCTGGGAAGGATCTGTGGAAAGTCTTACAGTCTGAAGATGTGGACCCCTGTGAACTACATGGAGAGCCAGCAAGTACTTTTGCATAATTTGTATGACCAGAACCACTGCCAGCCTGGACTAAAATGGACAAAGAAGGAACCAATTGAAGGAAGAATGACTTTAAGGGCAGAACCGTGGAAGCTGAAGATACCTGGACTGAAGATTTCTCCTCGGGCCAAGAGAGCAGGCCCATCTGTGTGTGTGGAAAGGGTGAGTCTGACCCAGTACCTGGAGAGGGCAGGACTCCTGCCCCGTTGTTCAGGAAGAGTGCTACCACCTGCATGCTTGGAGATGGTGGAGCCTGTGTTCCAGAATTCATGGAGAGTCTGGCCGCCACCACAGGGCTTGGAGAGGATGACGCCTTCACCCCAGTGTTCTGGAAGACCATGGCTGCTGCACAGGCACTTGGAAGGGGTGGGGCTGCTGCTTCATCAGGCCAGAGGACAAAACATCTATTCAGAGATGACTCTCAGATTGTGAAATCTAACGGAGTTTGCCCTGCTGGGTTTGGAATTGTTTGGGACTTAAGACCCCTGTTTTCCTTCCAGTTTCTCCCTTCTGGAATGGAAATGTTTATCCTATGCCTGTCGCTCCATTGTATTTGGAAGCATAAAGCAGATATTTTGTTTTCTAGTTTTCTTAAGGCCACAGACAGAGGGGAATTGTGCCTGGGACAGACCACACCCATAACTGATTTCAGTGAGACTTTGTACTAAGCACTGCCTCTGAAATGACTTAAGATTTTTGGGATATTGTGATGGAAGGAAAGTGCTTTGCATATACAAAGAACTTGTCTTTTAGGGGTCCAGAGAGTGGTGGTTTGAAATTGTATATGCTCCCAGAAACACACGTTCTTAAATCTAATCCACACTTGGGGGTGTGAACCCATTGTAAGCAGGACCTTTTGATGAGATTATTTCATTAAGGTGTGGCCCAGCCCAATCAGGATGGGTCTTCATCCTATTACTGGAGTCTTTTATAAGTGGAATGAAATTCAAACAGAAAAAGAGAGAAAGCCACTGAAGGAGGAGCCAGAAGCTGAACATCAGTGGAACCCAGAAGTGAAGGGAGAGGCCAGAAGATGCTGCTATGTGTCTAAGCATGTGACAAGCTAAGAACCAAGAATAACTGGCAGCCAGCTGGAGAATGCCACTGTCTTCAGGAAGAAAGTGTCATTTTGATGATACCTTGATTTGGACTTTTTCCCAACCTCAACCTGTGAGCAAGTATATTTCCATTGTTTAACCCAACCCACTTCATGGTATTTGCTTGAGCAGCCTAGGAAACTAAAACAGTTTCCCAGCCGCTAAAACAAATACCATCCAATAGGTTGGCTTAACAACAAGAATTTATTGGCTCATGGTTTCAGAGGCTAGAAGGTTTACTTCCTCCCAGGGTTGGTGTCTTCTGACTGTCTGGCAATCTGGGGTTCTATCACATGGCAATGCACATGGCAGTGTCTTCTTTCTCTTCCTGATTATGTTGACTTCCAGCTGCTGATTTCCCAGCCAGAAGCTGGTTGTTCCCAATGGCTTCTTTCTCCATATGACTTTCAATCAGCTTATAAAAGATTCCAGTAGTTCTGATTAAATCTCAACCTGATTCAGTTGAGCTACATGTTAACTGAAATAATATCTTGAAGAGATCTTATTTATAATGGGTCTACACCCACCAGAATGCAAACCAAGACCAAGAACATGTCTAACCCTCAGTACTCAATTCAATCCACTGCATGTAGAATCCCTGATACTAGGGAAATTCATCTACTGTGAAGACAGACTTGAAAAAATCCATTTACAATAGGGCTTAAATAAGGTGGATGGAGCCATCGTCTCTGCTTGGGTAGGCAGGAAAGGCTTCATAGATGAGGTAAGTGTCCCATTCAGAGGCAGAAGACCCACAGTACAGGCAAAGAAAAGAGCATGGCATGTTCTGGAACAGTGAGGATGTACATGGGAGAGTAGAGGGGAGGAGGCTGGACAGGCAAGAGGACCCAGGCCAAGAAAGACCTTGTTGTCATTCTGAGGCACCTGGATCTAACCCTGTTGACAAAGGAGCTCCTCAGGAGTGACATGCTCAGAAAGACATGTCATAGAAAGAACACAGTGGCAGCAGGGATAAGGCTGGGTCTGAAGGGATGTCAAGAAGAAAGTTAACTTTTAGTCTATGTTGTACTTTTCCTAACATTGGATGTGTATTTGGAATCCCTTGCATTGTGACACCAGAAACATGCTGGATTGTGAATCATGCAATGTGCAGTATCCAGTGCTCTCAGTGAACTAGGACTGTGCTTCTGGAAGGATCCACTGCCTCCCCAAAGCAGGGCTTATGTGTCCCTAAAGTGTGCTCCCACATCACCTATTTTTACTTCTGCTTAGCTTTTAGCACATGGAATTGTCCCATTACATGTCCATCTTCTACTCTGAACTTTGGCTCTTTGAGGCTAAGGATTATGTCTCTTCCTTGGGCCCAGTGAGGTTTGTGAAGGCATTGGACGTGAAGAGAGGACAGAAGCCACATTGCTTTGGCTTCTTTCACTCAGGGTGTGGCAAGCATCACTCAGTGCCATCGTTGACATAGTGAGCACTCAGTTAATCTTAGTTGAGTGAATGAATGATGTAAATGTGATGAGTAAATGAAAAAAGGGACAGTTAAAAAGCTACTTTAATGAACTAGGTTTCTATTATTTATCACAGATATTTCTGATATACCTGTGACTTATATTACCAGTTACTGTTAATTTTCTTCAAACCATTATTAAATGCTTTTTGACTACATTCCTTTGTAAGTAAATGGATTTTTCTAAAAAGCTTGAAAATAATTCCTTTTTAATATTGCTTCTCTGATGCACCTGTTTAGAGGGCCCTTTTAATTTTCGTCATGGACAAAAATTCAGCAGTCTTTTCCACATGGTTGCAAATGTTTGATTAAGTAAGTGTTACCAATTTAATCTCTGAAGTGAGTTCATAATGCTGAACTTAGGAGAAAGAAACTACTATATTTCTCTTCAAAAATTTTTCTCTTTTCCTTTTCACTTAAAAAATACAGACACTATTCATGTTCATTATAACAAACTAAGCAGTATAGAGTTGTATTAATCACCTTATTCATTTCACCAAAAACATTTAATGGGGGCCCACTATATTCCAGGCAGTTTGATAAAGAAGGTAGATACAATGAAATGGATAGATAGGAAATTGAAGGACCACACCCTTTCATTTACTGCTATATATCAGGCCTTAAATTTTGTCCCGGGGATACCAGAATGAATAAAACACAATGACTGCTTTTGTGGCACTTACTACCTAGTGAAAACCTGAAGATAATACAAGATGATCTCTACTGGAGAAGAAGAAAGCATATAGTTTTATGGGATCCCTGGAGGAGTGGGGGAATTCTTTGTTGGGCGGGGCTGAGGTAAACTTAGGCCAGGGTGCCAGCCTAGCAAGTCTGATACAATATTTAGCCCCACAATTGAGAGGGCAATAATCAAAGCAGATGATACAAATAGTGGTTGAGGACTAAAGTTAAAGGTCAGAATCAGTGACACAAACCAAGTGTTCGAGGGCTGAGGTGGAAGTCAGAGACCGGAAAGATACCGAGCTGGGGGAGATAAGCTTGAGGTCCCTAACAACAGGGAGTTGAGTTAGAAGCTGTGGCGAGTGTAGGGGTGCCCAAAGGGCAGGATGGGACTGTCACAGGGCATGGCAGGGAGCTTGGAGACCATCCAAAGACCATGAGTTTGGAGAGAACCTGATTAGGTCTAGCTTTCACTCATGAGAGGAACTGTACATGAAAACAGTTAAGAAGGTATTAAAACAGCCCAGCATAAAAGAAACAGAGGCCTTAAGCAAAGTAGCTAATACATGGATGGAGAAAGGAGAAGGTGAAGAGTTGAGAAACATTTCAGGATGTAGGGGAAAACGCGTATGTCAAAGTATTTCCAACTCTTTTCCTCTGCAGAGAAAGTGCAAGGGAGAATGGAATTGAACATTTCTTACTCCTTTTTATACACTTTCAATTTTTGGAGAATTTACCTAGATTGAAAAGAATATTTAGAGTGCAGTGAAAAGCATTTCCTTTCACTTCTGTCTGAAGGCAAGAAGTTTATAATCACATGAAAATTAAAATTGGAGACAAAGGAGATTCTCAAACCCATAATAGGGATATGTGTCTGTCATATTTATGACCCAGAGACCCTTTTCTAACCAAATGGAACTAATCTTCAATGAGTCTGTAAGCTTGATAACGATTTGAATGTGTCCTGGATATTTTGTTATTTTCAATTAGAAAAGACTAGCATTGCTTTGTATCTTCTATTTTATTATACGTGTGTTGGTGTGTGTGCGTGTGATTTATTATACTACTAATAAAGAAAAAAATGATAAAGGCATAAATTCCAGTTCTCATGGACTTAATTTCAAATCCTAACATTTCCCCTCTACAAATATGAATGAAATATCACCCAATGTCTTCCCTTAGAAACATGATTTTAAATTACCTTTTAAGGAATCCTTAATTCCAGAGTGTCTTGTTGGCCTCAATAAGAAAATAATTTCCTTAATCTTTCTTTCCCTGGACATAGCCCACTCTTCTCTCTAATCTGCTTTGTTTTCCACAAAGTTCTTTTAAAAGATGAAATGCCCATATGTGTGCTTCTTTCTTCCTTTCAGCAGATGCTCTCTCTACCACATATTTACATAATCCGGCAGCCACTTCATCAGTCTGTCTCTCTCATGTGGAAATCACCAGAGTCCAAAGGCCCCTCTAGGGTGGCACTGCACTAATTATTTGTACGACATTGCTGGAGGAGCCATGCTTACTCCGGACTCATTTTGAACTTATCAAGGAAGGATGTGGATGACATCAGGGAAGGATTTTACAAGACTCTGTCTAGACTGCCAAAACAATCTGTGGTGGGAGAAAATTGCGTAAATATGGGCTACCAGGAAACAGTCATTTTTCTTCTCCCCTCCTTGTGGTCTTTTTTTGGTGTGGGACAGAGCACAGCCTGGGCTGGCAATTCTGTAAATTATACTCTTTGAATCATGTAATAATAACTCAAGGACCAGAATGATTTAATGCCATATGGTAAGTGAATGTGGGAATCATCTTGGACCAAATAAATAAATAGAAGAAGCAAGTAACTTTGAGCTAGTTTTAACTTACATGTTTCTTCCAAATTTCCTAGTTTTATCCGTGGTTTTATGGGCATTCTGGTTAGACAGATAACCAAAAGGATAAATAATAGGTGGACAAGTGATGATCCAGTTTTTCTCCCTTAGAAGAGAGTTGGGGCAATCTAAGGAGACATTTGAAAGTCACTTTGCCTGCACCTGAGACACTCAGGGCCTGGCAGAGACCCTGGTACATTAAGATGAAAAGAAAAGCCCCAAATGCTTCCCATGGGGCAAACAATGTGCTCTTTCCAGAAATACAAGGATTCACTGATTTGAGGCAGTGATTTGCTTGGTCCAGTCCCCCAAAAGCATAACTCGGTGAGTTTTCTTCATTGAGGCTCCCTTTTTATTCTCAAGCCCAGGAATAAATGCAAAAAACTGGAAATAGATGCACTCCCTGAAGGGCCAGACCCAGGCAAACCTGTGCTATGGGCAACATTTGTCTTTATTTTAAACAAAACCCGGAACACAAAAAAGAGATTCAGAGTCATGCAGCACTGAATTTGAAATCCTTGGAAATATTGGTATTTCTTCCTTTTACCTCTGTATTTCCCCTTTCCATATCCTTATTCCATCTTTGGCATAAATTCTCTTTTCCCTACCCACCAATCACCAGACACCTTCTACCCTCATGCTGCCTTAGATCACACAAGTGTGTTCCAAACTGGCCCATTTTTTGGCCCAAACTTTTCAAGGCCTTGTTGACAGTCACTGAATGTTCAGGCTCAGGTGTAAGTGACCAGTTGTGGCTACATGTGTCATCTGTGTGTTCCCATTACCCACTGCTGCTTAACACACCTCAAAAGTAATGGATGGCTCCAAACAACCATTTTATTATATTTCATGATTCTGTGTGCTGGCTGGGACTTGGCTGGGTGGTTCTTCCACTGATCTCACTTGGGGTTTCTCATGAGGTTGCAACAAGATGGCAGCTGGGTTGAGGATGACACTTGGGTGGCACCTCCATGCTCCTCCACAAGACCCGCTCCACAAGGCCTCTCATTTCCCAGGGCCTCTCTGTCCTCACCCCACCATGGTAGCCTGGACATCCTACATGGTGGCTCATGGCCTCAACAGGAAAGAAACAAAAGCTTCCAGGCCTTCTTAATGCCTTGGCTTAGAAGTCCCAGAACACCAATTTCTTTGCAGGAGAAAGGGACATAAGCTCCATCTCTTGGTGGGAGGGGCAGCATGCATGCACACAGAGGGATGCAGTTGTTTGGGGCCATCTTTAAAGATCAACTACCACACTAGGAGTCTCTATATATGAAAGGAAAGAAAGAAGGAAAGAGAAAAAGGAGAAAGAGGAAGAAGGAGGGATAAAGAGGGAGTAAAACGGAGAAAACGGGAGACAGGGAAGAAAGGAAGAGAAGGGAGAGGAGAAAAGAGGAAAGAGATTTTCACAGAAGCCATGCCTAAAGAGTCAGTCTCCACTGATGGCCATATTAGGCGTGTGGTCACATTGCAGTAGAGATGAATTGGAGTACTCTTGAAACTCGAATTGCACCATGTGGGGACATTCTGCATTGACTGCCGTTAATCCATACCACATGTCTCCTAGGAGCCACACACCCCAACCCTCCCATTCAGACACATTTGGACTCAGCCTTAACTTACATAGAATTGTAGTGGAGCAACTAGCCTCATTGCACAGCACAATTATCTCCCACCCAGTGCCGAACATAGGAGAATCTGTGAGATGGGAAGGAGTTAGAGGCTACGTAAGCGAGGATAAAATGAGTGTTAGCAAAGGCTTAGACACAGAAAAGTGTGTGGAATAGATGGGAAACAGAGAGCAGCTGGGGTTAAAAGGGAACTTGGCATTCAAAATCCAAGCTCCCTGTCACAATTCTGTCATTTGCTGGTGATACGACTCTTAAATCGTTGGAGCATTTGAACCTTGAGTCTCCAGTTTCCTCAACTGGTAAATGGGGATATAGAACTGCCAACTCCTCGTGATTGATGGATTGAAAGTGATGGGATCATGCATAAAATTCCTTTGTAAACTCTAAAGTGATTTGTACATGTAAGACAGCAAAAGCAGAAGATGAGAAGATATATGCTAGAAAAACAGTTTATGACAGATTATAAAAAGAAAATAACAGAACATGTAAATTCAGTGAAGCTGGAAGAAATTACAAAGCATATGAATGACATAAATGGCCCAAGTTGTGGATCTGTACAAGCTACAAAATGTACTTTACATTGCTCTGCAGTTGAATTTATACTCCTTCTGTTCTACTTTGGTAATGAGTAGACATTTTTAAAGTTTTGGTTAGCTAGTACTATTTGCATTGCCTCTGCAATTACAGTTCAAGTAGAGATGATCTATCAAGAGTACAAGTTATTCCATTTTTAAAGAGTCTATAGGTGTTTTTCTCTCAGATCCAAGGAAATTACCAGACACTCAGGGCTTACAGTGACCTTACAGATAGCATGCATAAGATCTCATCAAGAACAAATGAGTCACAGGGAAAATCATTTTACTTAGAGCTAACTTCTTATCCTTGATTCAGATGAGTTGACTCTGGCTTTGGACCAGATGTAGGCAGAAGGGAGACAGAGAGGACAAAAGGGAAGATGCTGTTTCCTCTTGCCTTTAACAGGTGGGTGTGTCTGCCCATAAATCAGGGCCAATGCTCACGTGAGTTTTCACACACATGTGGAGTGAGGAGATAGCCAAAGGTGCGCCTGCAGCTGTGTATGAGTTTTCCCTTCCCTCCTTGTTGAAACACAAACACTGCTTTCATCGAAAGAGACTGACTCCCTTACAGAGCCTCCCTAGAAGCCTGATGCTCCAGGAACCTGTGTGTAGTTTCCAGGACTGCAATTGGTACAGTGCTGAGCAAGCATGATGGGGAACGTGCCATCAGTCAACTGTGCAGGATTTAAGATGGTGCAACCGGCAATGAGTCATCACTCTGGGAAAGTGGATTCAGGCTGTGGGGTGATCCTATCTTTGTTCCATTTCATCCAAAGTGACATGGATGTTGATTGCTTCCCTGAACAAGTGGGGATATCAAGATGACTCAGGCTTGTACTTCATGGCCTGCTCTTGAGATATAATATGAATCCAGTCCTTAGATTTCTCTCCCTTCATGTTTGCAAATCTAGAAGGTGTCACTTTGTGAAGTACTGAGACAGGCTGGTCCAAGGGGCTCCAGAGATTGAGATCCACAAGGTTTCTGATAGACTGGTTCTTAGGGAGAAGAGATTCCTTGGAAAATTTGACTTGAGGGTGTAGTATTTAAATTATATGCAGACAGCAAGCCCAATTTTGACTTCTTTTGGTGGAGCCACAGAAGAAATGTCCTCAAATAAATCACCCTTGGATTCAAAGAATAGACACAAGAACTTGCAAAATAACACTTTTTAAAAAACTCTTAATTTTCTTCAAATTTATTCTTTAAATAAGAATTGACTAGTACCACCTACATTGTTTGAATGCCAATTATTACTAAAAATGAAAGGGGGAGCTCTTGCAAAAAGAAGGGACACAGTTATTTGAAGACATGCCTTTTGAACTCCTTAAGATAAATTACAATTACAATGAAATTAAACTGGCAGATACTTAGGAGAAAATTGTGGTAGTGGACAGCAGAAGAGATGAAACCCTGCCTGACCTCCACTGGCCAGTGATACACTCCCATAAGCCTACCATGCTTCTGGTGGGCTCTGTTGGTTCATGGCTACATTGGGAAGTAAAGTTGTTCTTTGAAAAAACAAGCACAACTGTTGAGTCAGCCACAGAAGCCACTTCTGTTGGCAGAGTTCAAGCCCATATCCATAATGCCAGACGGCCTCCATCCAAAGTGAGTCATTTGGCATGGCTGCAACTGCATAGGGCATTTAATTTTTATTTATTTT
Organism: Choloepus didactylus; assembly: GCF_015220235.1. Taxonomy (NCBI): domain Eukaryota; kingdom Metazoa; phylum Chordata; class Mammalia; order Pilosa; family Megalonychidae; genus Choloepus; species Choloepus didactylus. Next base: position 70,442,398 of record NC_051316.1, read on the forward strand.
TATCTCCTACTGATTTCTCTTTCCTTGTGTGAGGTATCTCAGGGAGTGCTGGAAACACAATGATTTTATTCTTTAGTTTTTCCTGGCTTTCTTAAGAAATTAGTACTAGAGGAGACAGAAAAAAAAAAGTAAATATATACATATATTTCACACATACACACACACACATTGTCTAAAGTGCTACTACATAAAGCCAGAATGAATCAGTCAAATCAATTTGGCATCACTATTGGCAAGATAATCCTTTGTTGGCTTCAGATTTGAAGTGGCATTATGTGTAAGTGCAGCCTAAGTTTTTTTAAGGGTAGAAAAGGAAAGTGCTGAGTAAAAATAGATTTTTTTTGGTAATGCTTCTTAGTTTTAATTTGCTCTATTTTTCAACTCAGAATGTTGAGGTGAACACCTAAATCCCACTCATTTATGAAAATGGTTCCTGGTGATGTTGCTGGATTAAGGATGCTTTTCTTAGCTTTAGAATAAAGAGAAATAGGGGGAAAGTGTTCCTGTTTAAAGACTAATCACTGCACCTAGTGACATGATTTTCAAGGGGGTGGGGGGCAGTGGGTGCTTTTGCGGGGTGGGCAGCATGTTGTCAGCGAGAACACTGGTGGAGAAGAAACTTGCATCCGGTCTGGATTCTTCCATGACTTAAAGCATCTTTAGCGAGTGAGTTAACCACTTTGAGTCTACATTTTTTTCACCTGCAAATGAGAAGGTTGGATCTGGTCATCTTTATGGTCTCCTCCAACTTTTATATTCTGAGTCTTTTAATGGCATGTAGATCAAAAATGTAGAAAAGCCCAGATACAAAAGTCAAGTCATTGTTTCTAATAACTAATTTGATTTCGCTACACAGTTGATCCAACAGGTTGAGATCTTATTAAACTATTTTAAATGTTTGAAAAATATTCAGTTGACCAGAAAATGGATGATTTTAGGTTGAATGTCTTATTAGCCTACAAAGAACATAAAAATATATGTGGGGAAAAATACCATAATAGGGATCAGTTTACTTAGTCCACTTTTTCTTTGTTTGATATTAGTTACAAGTGGGATTTTAAGGTGAAACATCAATGTTGACTTATGCTGAAGATTTCCAAAGCTTAAAGATAGATCTTAAATGTCCAAAATGTTGCCTGGACAGTAGGTAGTATACTTCAAGTTACCAAAACCATTCCTGCCCTTATTTCTGGAAAAAAATTAAATACATGCCTTTCTTAGCAAATTAGGATCAAGACTTTCTCATCTCTTCCTGGGCAAGCTTATCAAATACCATAGGTGTAACTGTTATTTTTATGCAGACAAGTCCCAAAGTCTGTGCCCTAACCTTGACTCAATTCCTGAACATCAGACCCACATTGTCTGTGGAAAATCTCCACTTGGAAGCCTCTGTGACAATTTAAATTCTACCTCAATACTGTCCTGCCAAAGTCTGCTCCTCCTCCTGGGTTTGCTGTCTTGGTTAATGGCTCTATCCACTTGTCACCCAAGTTAAAATGCTAGAAGTCATCTCTGACATATATCTCTATCTTACACACCAAATTCAAATATTTTAAGAACTGGCAAACTAGGGACGACTCCATTTTTGTGTGTGCTAAATCATTCTTTTATTCTTTTCTTTGCAATGTGATGGAAATTTTAAAGTAGTGAGAAAGAATACAGTTAAACAATCCCACATGGAATGTTATTTCCTATCAAATGCAATACTCTCAAAATAACTGGATATTGTTGTTGGATTTTACATGGATTTTAGCCTTCTGCCTCACTATGGAAACTTAATTGTCCAAGTCGTCCTGAGCCTGGAATAAACATGGCTCATTTCTGATTGGGGCAAATGACAGAACTTGGTAACCAAAACTTACAAACAAACTCTGAAGGGGATTTTCAGCAAGAGGAAAAGTGTGATCAGTTTTCTTAGAGGGGAGATTGAAATAATTTTCCCCTTCTCCCCAATGGCCTCAACTCTCATTAGCCCTTCTTCAGGTGAAACCCAGTAGGCCCTAAACAAAGGGCAAGTTCTCAAAGTGTAGTCTCTAGACCAGCAAATCCTCAGGCACCACCCCAGACCTATTGAATGAGAAACTCTGGAGTAGACACAGAAGCCTGTAGTTCAGCAAGCCCTCCGGGTGATTCTGGTGTCTGCTAAAGTGTGAGAACCACAGCCTAAAGAATTGCAAGCATAGAATTTAAACATATTAAAAAATCTCCTCTAGAGTAGATATGCAAATATTTTGTGGGAAGGATGTCATGACCCTGGACCTATTTTGTTAAAAAAAATGATAGTTGACTATACTAATGGCCCATATTACTAATAATTTCTAATTCTTTAAAAAGGAGAAAGCTTGGATGTAGTGGATCTAAACCTTACAAGTTTTGGTCCACAAAGACAGGGGTTTTTACTTTGTTTTGTAAATTCTACCAGCTAATCCTTTCTTATATCCATTTCCTCAATCTCTATTCTCACCATCATGACCGGAATTTATATATTCATCATCATTTACAAAGGCTATTTAGTAGTCTCCCAAATGTTCACAGTCATCCTTTGTATAGCTACCCGAGTTACTTTTCTGAAACATATGTCAAATCATGTTACTCCAACTTCTCAAAAACCTTCAGTGACTCCACAATGCCTTGTAAAAGTGAATTTTTAAAGAAATGTTATTTTAGTTCTTTCACTAATTACTCCTCTGTGCTCTGGGTTTCAAACCTTCTCCCTATGCTGTCTGGCTTAGTCACATTGGACTAGTCAACACTCCCCCAACATTCGCATACTTCAGCATCCCTGGGTCTCTGATCATTGTGATCTGCAAATTAAATAACCTCACCATATCTTCTATTTAAGCTCCATAACTTCCTGGGTGGTGCCTTCTCCAATATTTCTCACCAGAATTAATTATTCCTAATCCTGGGAAGAAGGGAAGGAATAAAATATATTCTAGTTTTGTGCTGGGTGTATACTATCCAATTTAATCTTTATAACAACCATACAAAGCAGTTCTCATGATCCCTATTGTACAGATTAAGAAGATGAAGTCCATAGAGATTAAGACATTTGCCCAGGATCACAATCATTATAACTGGGTAGAGACATAATTCAAACTCAGACCTATTTGTGGCTCAGGGCTGATTATCTCTTGGCTTTATCATGATACGTCCCCATCTAACTTCCATTTCAATACCTCACATTATAGCCATTTTTTTGACTGAATCTTCTATAACTGCTTGAGAGAAGGTGCCCATTGCCACTACAGTGCCTCTCACATGTAGGTGCTCAATAAATTTTTGTTGTAATAAAATGAATCAAATTCTTGTCCAGCCCCTTTCCATCCAGCAACCGAAATGCTTTTCAAATGCGGTAATCTCTCTTTAACTCTGATTTTTCTTTATGGATTGAGATACTCTTCATTAATTTAGTCACTGCGTGAGGCATGAGTGAATCAGTGCTGATGCTGGTAAAATTTTCACTGTTTTTGCTTCTACAATGCTGACAAGGCTTCTGGTGTATGACAAACATTTTGGCTCAGCTCAGATTTAATAACCAAACTGTTTGTACATGCTAATATAATAGATGGCTCCCTTTCCTCTCTCAGAAATTGCAGCTTGATTATTAATTATGAACACCCAAGGATTGTGTGCTTTTAGCAAACTACAAAGTTCTTCCTTGTCCAAGCTTTTCTTTACTTCTCAAAATGAAAAATGAAGAAATGAACAATATTTGTATCAAGGGATTAAGTGCAGTAAGGGAACAAAGCAATGGTTTTGAGAATTTAGTATGGTCAATCTGTTTCAAAAAATGACTGAAGTAAAATAATTGACTCAAATTTCTTCTTCACAGGTTCTTTATAGATGCAAGATAGGCTGACCCATCCAGACCAACAAGTTTTGGCCTTATTCCCTAGCAACAACTGGCTTGGCTTTAAGTCAGTATCTTTCTGACCTCTCTTGATCTCCCCAGAAACTATAGCATCAGCACATTTCCCCAAATCCCGGCTGCCCAATTACATTTCTGTCTGCCCTGGCTATGCAGGCTTATCAGATGATTGGAGTCCTGACTGGCTACTTCCTAACAGAAGTGCTTTCTCTAGATAACACCTTCCCTTCTTTTTTCCAGGGTTCTACCTTTGAAGTTACCTGTTCTTTTAAAGGACTCAGTGGGTCACTTGGCTTCAAAGCAGATTCAAGCATAGCAAACTGAAGACTCTAAAAACAAAACCCAAAGAGACAAAGGGAAGGAAATGAAGAGTTAAGATGGTTCCAAGAGAGGACACTATTGAAGTGAATTATTGATCTTTCTGAAGAAAGATTTCTGTTTTGGACTGTATTCTTTCATTAACCTTTTTTTCTCAACACCTACTTTTCATCAGGCAGAATCTGGGAGGTATAAAGGAAAGAAAGTTAGGTTGAATCAATTATCTATTTTAAGAAGTCTATGCCAAATGATCAAAGCAAAGAATTGCACTGGAATTTCTTCAACCACTACCAGTTGTTGAGGAGACAAAAATTTATTCTATGACATTAAGACAACTCCTATTTGTTTAATTCAACAGAATTGTTCCATGCTCATCCAGTTTTTCAGCACAGCAGAAGAAATAAGAGAATGACCGAAACTCTGGTTCTTTTTTACAGCCTCAATTGCTCTTTTACATTTCCAAATGACAGCAATTCACTCCAGAAAGCCCCACTCCACTGAATTTCCTGCTTTTCATCTATTTTTCACCAGTTTCTGTTTTGGACCATATTCTTTCATTAACCTTTTTTTCTCAACATCTACTTTTCATATTCCAAAGTGGCATACATTGGGGGACAGCCAGGTTTGGGCAATAGGCTTAAGGGAAGAAGGTGTGGTTAGGGTGGTAAGAAGGTATTCTGGTTCTTTTATTTACTCCCGTCCAGTCTTGGTAAAAATGCAGCCTTTGTATGTGTGTTTTGTTTTTTTTTTTAAATGACTAACAATGAGTATGCCCTTCTTAGAATAGGCTGTGCATTTATATTAGCTATTTAGGAAATTACACACTCAGGCATTTTGGCATGGGTGCTCAGCTTTTCAAACAGTGCAAACAATCAAATTAATGCACAAAAAGAAATCAGGGAAATTGTTTTTTTATTTGATTTTAATTTTGAGTGAGAATAACTGCATGTTAAGGAAGGCATCTCTTTGAAAAACGTTACTCAGAATGGAAAAATACCTTCACAGGAACTAGCCAAATTTATTTCGGCATTGTATTGGTAACATAATGAAAGTATCCTGTAACTATTAATTTCCCAACAAAAAGGGACACAATTTAGATCTAAACAGAGAATTTCTGAGACCATGACCCCAGAAATCTTTACTGAAAAACATTTTAAGGATGGTTTTTTGATTGTTCTTGGGATTGGATGGTTAGAAATAATGACTTGGAATCAAAGACGTTGATGCAGGATGAGACATTGAATTCCACATTTTACCAACAGAGGATCTGTAAAGCCGAGGTGAGTGATGTCGTGTCATCCTCCTCATTAGAGACAGAGGCAGGGTCTGGCTTTTCTGCATTTTCCATTAACCCATATTACCTTTTGAGACCCTTTTCATTCTAGGATGCTTGAGTAAACTCTACCAGGATGGTAAGTGCTGAAAGAAGTAAAACACTCAGGTTTTTAACATTGTAAAGAATAATGTGGTTCTCATAGATGTTTATTGTAATCTTAAATTCAATCAGGTACAGTTTACATTCTTGTATTAATGCTGGCATAATTGTTTTGTCTCTTGCCAAAACAATTGTTTTATGGCTGTGACCCTCTAAGAAAGCCACAGTGCATAAAGAGATATTTATGTTATGTGGGGAGCACTCAGATTCCCGAAGTCATAAATGACTTCTGAGTTACACAAAAGAGGTTTAATTTCAGCTTTTTCCCCTTATTTGGGAAATCTCAGTCAAGTTTCTTAACAAATTGAAGTCAATATTAAATTGAAGTTCCCTGTGAAAATAGATTTCTTGATGGAAAAAGGAAAGGGGATCAAACTGGCTGAACAAAATTTACAAGGTTAAGTGAAAAGCCCTTGGCCAACTCTAGGAGAGTGTCAATTTTGTTCTTATCTTACTGAATAGCATGTAGTTATCCTAAATAGTCTCTAGATTTCAACATTATAAATTTATTTTTCTTCTTAAATCTCAAATTATTAAATCTGCTCATTAGGGATCTCTCTTCTTTCCCAAACATTGCTAAAATAATTTAGTTAGCTGACCTAGTGTAGTTTGGGGGGAACAGGAAAAATAAATATGAAGTACATTCACAGGTAAAAAACAGAAATTATTTCCCCAAATTATAATTCTGTTAATTCATGTACATATGTCTGTATAAATTACATACTTTTCTGCAATTTTTGATGCAGTCTAAAAAATCAATGTCTTCTTTTAGAAATACGTCTCTTTTCCATTATTTCTCATCTTCATTTTTCCTAATTTTCCCAATAACATCAAAAAAGAGAGAGTAGAAACCAAAAGTAAATCATGGAGAGAGACTGGGGAATATACATCAAGCTTATTATTATTATCATCATCATCATCATTATTGGCTTGTTTGTTTTTGCCTTCTCCTATCAGATATTGTAGGTCCAGATGGATTCTAGCCTCTTCAGCATCAGACTGATAATCCTGGGAGCTGAGCACCACTGGAGCTCTTCACTGGATCACTGGTGTGTGTGTATGTTATGTGTACATGTGTGGGGAGTGGTGGTGACAAAGCAGTGGAGGGAGGGAGAAGGAGAAAGAACAAGAACAGAGAGCATTCAGGTATTTTATTTCCCCTGAACCACCAGGCTGACTTACTTTAGAGTTACTGTGCTGATCCATCCATAGAACCATTTTGTCTTGAAACCTTATATTTTTACAAGTCTTTCTTTCTCACGAAACTTAACTAAACTGGGGATTCCTAGGGGATGCTAAGATTGTCCTCAGAATATAAGATGGGAATTGGGTTATAGCACCTATTCAATAAACATTTATTTTTCAACTAAAAGAGAAAGAAGAAAAAGGATATAAATTGTTTAAATAGGGCAAGATTTACTTTTCAGTTTGTTTTCAGTCCCAAAAGAACCTCTTTCTTTTTTCCTAACCCTTTACATGTTTAGTTCATATAAAATTATTTCCTTTCCCATTCCTTTCCTGTTCTCTTTATGTTCCTCTTCTAATCTTGATTCTTTCAAAACTAGAAGGTATAATTTGATTTCTTTTGTATTCTGTGAGCTCCCTAGAATGCATGCCTTTCAACTCTCTTTGCTGGGGAAGGCAGAAACATGAAATCATGCAAAAATGTCTTCGTATTCTGATCAGAGACATGTCTGGATGAAGAGAAGGAGATGAAACTGAAAAACCACTTCAACAGAAAATCAAGGGAAATGTAGAAAAATCTTTCATCATTAATATAGGCAAAAGCATTAGATTTTGTCCTAGTAACTCTGGGATTGAGAGTGGACAAATCTGTACAATTTTTCCTGATTACCAGAAGAAAGCAAGTTTTCAGTTTAATCACTCAACTGGAGAAACTTTCTTACATTTCAGCCTTTTTCCTTCAACATTATATACTTCTTTTCCTTCCATTTCTCTCTAGCCCCTATTTCCAATCTTTGAAGCTATGTCTTTCCTCTCATTCATATTTAACAAGCATTGTTTGATATCCACTCTTTGCCAGGCTCTGTGCCAGCTGCTGGGGATAACAATGATAAATAACCTCCGTTTTCTGTTTTCACTGAGCACTTAACCTAATAAGTTAGACAGACCAAAAGATATAATAATGTACATGTTTGTATCCAGATTCTTTAGGGTCATTAAATGCTGAGAATATCATGGTGCTCCTGTCCATGTATTATTAAACATAGATATAATATTAAATTCTAAAATATATGTAAGAATTCTAAAATGTATGTAAGAAAGTATAACAAAGTTATGGTTTTCTTCATAATGCTTACTCTGACATTTTAAAAATAAATCTAATATAAAATTCTTTCAAAAAACTTAAAAAAAAATTTTTTGTGTTATACTTTTGTATTTAGCCCGTTGGCACGTTTACTTTGCTTATTTTGCCATCCTACAATGGTGGAGTAGATGAATAGAGCACAGGGTAACATGGTAGCTCAAACTAGGGCACCCAACCCAAGTGGGGAGAACACTCCCCAGTGGAAGCAGTGCTTGGTCTGGGTCTTAAGAGCTTTGTTGGGTGCAGAGCAACAGAAACTCTTATTATTCATTGCAGGTGGGAATGCCAGACGGTGCAGCCACTTTGGAGGATGGTTTGGCAGTTTCTTAAAAATCTAAATATAGTCTTGGCTCCTAAGTATTTACCCAACAGATTGGAAAACTTAAGTACACACAAAAACTTACATGCAAATATTTATAGCAACTTTATTCATAATCATCAGAAAGTGGAGGCAACCAAGATGTCCTTCAACATGTGACTGGATTAAAAAAAAACAAAAAACTATGATACAGCCATGCAATGGAATGTTATTTAACAATGAAAAGAAATGCAATATCAATTCACATAAAGACAGGCATGAATCTTAAATACATATTGAAAGATCTGGCTTGTGAATGAATGAAGGAATGAGGGAATGTTTTAGTCCCAGCTCTGCCGCTTGCAGGGTGACCTCAGGCAAGAGCAAATGTGTCTTCTTCAACTATCAACACCTTTCTCCGGATAAGGGGGGTAGGGCCTGACATCTACAGATTGCATTCAGTTCCACTATTTTATACCAAGGAGGTTTTTGACTTTGCAGTGAATGAAGAACTTTAAATGAAGTGTTTCAGATCTTTGTGAGTTTTTGTGGATGTTGTTGTATTTTGGTTCAACGTCACTTAGATCCCTTCATTACAGAGTAGAAGTATTATTTGGAATTCAAAAGATCTTGGATCTTCCAAATGGAATTCCAGCTACCCAGGCTGTCAAGGGGAAGGGATTAAAATACAACCAGGGAAGTTTCTTTACTACCTTTTTAAAGAATCACTGGTTTACAAAGTCCCATTAGGAAAAACAAAACAAAACAAAACAAAACAGGATGAGAAAGAGGGGGTGGAATAATTTTAAAACTGAAAAGACAAATGATAGGGAGCAAGGAGGGGGAACTGAAGGTTTGTAGGACAATTAGAAAAGAAATTGTATTCCCCAGGATGTCTTTCTTCTTTTGACCTGTGTTGGCTAAAGAATTTCAATTTGTATAAAAATTTCAATTTGTATAAAAATACTTTGGATTTCTGTGATATGATAGGGATTAATTTTCTTTAAACTTGAACTTCATTCATATGAGTCTTTCTGAAAGTGTGGATGGAAGGACTTAAGGAAAGCCTGGCTGTTCTAGGCCAGTTGTTCTCAGGTTAAGGCTAACATAGGATCCTTGTAAAAATGCAGACTTCTGGGTCTTGCTGCAGCCCTACCGGACCGTGAGCTCCACAAGAACAGGGGTTTGTCTGCTGTGTTTGCTGCAGTACCCTCAGCACCTCCAGTGCTTGGTGCATGGCAGGTGCTCCACAAACACTGTTGAATGAGTGAAGGAGCATCTAGAGGGGGGAGTAACGAGAACTTGCACCTTTAAAAGTTCCCTTGGGGGATGTTATTAGGAAAAAACATAATCAAAGCAAACTGGAGTCTATGGTCAACAGTAACATTGTAATATGCTTCCATTAAATGCAACAAAGGCAATATACCAAAGCCAAATGTGTATGAGAGGGGGATATAAGGGAAGGATATGGGAATCTTGGTGGTAGTATTGTTGTCTGACTCTACTACTATATTGTATTGTATGATATTTTATTTTTCTTTTTTTTAATCTTTTTTATTATTCATTAAAAAAAAAGACTTTTTTTTTCATAATAATCAATATGTTCAAGTGCTGACTGTGGTGATAAATGCACAACTGTATGATGATACCATGAACAATCGATTGTATACTGGGGATAATTATATGGTATGTGAATATAGTGCTATAAAATTGTATGGAAAAATATGGACAAGGATAAAAGTACTGGAGAAAACATGGAGAGAGGGATGTACATATTTACTGTTGGTTAGGAGACAGAATGGTATAGCCTTTCTGGAGGACAGTGGGGTGGTTCCACATGAAGCTAAGCTTGGTGTGGGTGCCATAAGGTTCTGCAGCCTCATTAGGGGTCATTTACTTGGAGGATCTGAGAGCAGGACTCAAAGGGACATGTATCCATTGGTGTTTATGGAAAGAGTATGCATGATTTACAATGGGTGGAGGTGGCCTAAGGGTACATCAACTGAGGAACAGAATGGTGAACTGTTGTGTGTGTGCATACAATAAAATATTGAGCAACTGTGAGGAGTGAAGCTGTGAAACACCCAAGGAGGTGAATAGAACCTGTAGACAGCATTTTGAGTGAACTACACCAGAAACAAAGGCAAACACTATAATGCTTCACCAATATGGACTAACTACGATGTGTAAACTCAGAATTGAACCTTAGAGCACAGCTTATCAAGGGAACATTTATTGTAATGGTCCCTAGATTGTAAGCTCTTACAGCAATCATATCTATTCCTGAATTGTAATGGCTATCTCCAGATTTCAAGATGCTGATCCCTTTGTGTATAACCTCATCCATCCCTGGAACTTTGGGTATCTGTGTGACACCTGAAACTCAGAGCTAGATCTCGGCAGATATGAAAGTCAGTATTAGCACATATAGCAACTACTAAAAAAGCTGAAAAAGAGTCCAGACTTCAACTAGAGATATGAATGAAGAAGATGTGGTTAGGACCAGGGCAAATTGGGCCAAAGGGTAAAGGACAATACTGACTGCGTTTTAAAACTTCAAATTACATGTGAGACCAAGGGAAGAGATGTTCAGTTGGTGCAAGATCTATATTTCCTAAATGATTTAACCCATATAGTTTGTTCAAATACCATAATTACATGGAACTTTTAATAGGAATTGAGACCTGATAGGTTTGCATAGGTTAATGTGAAATAGCAACACATCCAAAGTAGTTTGGACAGAGAAAAAAATATATACGCAGGGCCTCCCTGAGGAGCTGGAGGAAAATGCAGAGCTGTCAGGCTTCCTCACCTAGATTGTTGCTGATGTTCTCACAAACACTGAGCACTGGTAGTTTGATGTGCTGAGCCCTCTATCATGGGACTTGCCCTTACGAAGCTCATTACTGCAAAGGAGAAGCTAAACTGCTTATAATTGTGCCTAAGAGTCTCCCCCTAAGAACCTCTTTGTTGCTTAGATGTGTCCCCCTCTCTCTAGCTAAGGCAACTTGGCAGGTGAACTCACTGCCCTCCCCACAACGTGGGGTGTAAATCTCCCTAGCAACGTGGGTTATGACTCCTGGGATGAATCTGGAATCCAACATCATGGAATTGAGAACATCTTCTTGACCAAAAGGGGGATGCAAAATGAAACAAAATAAAGTTTCAGTAGCTGAGAGATTCCAAATGGAACTGAGAGGTCACTCTGGTGGGCATTCTTATGTACTATTATAGATAACCCTTTTTAGGTTTTAATGCATTGGAATAGCTAGAAGTAAATACCTGAAACTATCAAACTGAAACCCAGTAGCCTTGACTCTTGAAGACAATTGTATAACAATGTAGCTAACAAGAGGTGAAAGTGTGATTGTGAAAGCCTGTGGATCACACTCCCTTTATCCAGTGTATGGATGGATGAGTAGAAAAATGGGGACAAAAAACTAGGTGAAGAATAGGATAAGGGGATGATTTGGGTGTTCTTTTTTACTTTTATTTTTTATTCTTATTTTCACTTTTTCTGGTACAAGGAAAATGTTTCATAAATGGATTGGGGTGATGAATGCACAACCATATGGTAGTACTGTGAACAATTGATTGTACACTTTGGAGGATTGTATGGTATGTGAATATAGCTCAATAAAATTGAATTTAAAAATATAATGAAAAGAAAAAAAAAGTTCCCTTGGTGTTTCTGCTACAGGCACACCTCTCCCCACCCTCACCCAAACCACACACTGAGAAACCTTTATTCAGACTTTCAAATTATTCACCATGGTATAGTAGTGATGTCATGGCTATTGTAGCATTCTTCACTACTTAATGGTTACAACACTTTCCTGACTTTCTTTCCATTGTTTTTTTGTGAAATATAACACACACTGAGAACACTTAAATGTCAGCTTAATAAATTATTATACAGCAAACACCTGTATAAACCCTACCCGGGTTGAGAAATAGAAAGTTGCCCCTTCCAAGAAGCCCCTTTGGGCTCTTCTCAGTCATGATAGCTTGTCTCCCCATGAAGAGAATTATAACCGTAAATTTTCTGGCAGACAAGTCCTTGCTTTTCTTTGCTGTTTTCCCATCTAAACATATATCCCCTAATCCTATAGCTTTGTTCTACTTATATATAAATAGAATTGTACTGTATGTATTGTGTCTGACTCCTTTTACTCAACCTTATGTTTGAGCAATTCATCCATGTCCCTGTGAGTAACTACAGTTTTTTGTTTTCTTGTTTTTTTGCCTGTTTATTATTCCACTGTATGAAAGGGTTAGCCTGATGGGCTTATCATTATTATTAAATGTAGAAGTCAGTCTGAGTTCCCTGACCTTTTCATCAGTAAGGAGATTATATGCCATATAAGTACCCATGCTTTAAAATAGCATACCAAGCAAACAAGCTGCATTTGTCAAGTAGCAATTTCATCAATTTGTGCTAGTCAAAGCATGTTCAACTGGTGCTCAAGCCCCTGAGTAGTTTGAGTTGGTAAGTGCTCTCTGCCTCTTCCACTTAAGGATTACAGAGGCCAGGGAGAGTGTTGAGCTTCATGATGGAGAGTGTGAGCTTTAGAGTCAGGCCACCTGGGATTGATCACTGCTTCCTCTTTTTACTAGCTGTGTGCCCTTGGACTACTTACTTACTCTGTCTGAGCCTTAGTTTCCTCTTCTATAAAGTGGGAATACTAATAATACCTACTTCAAGGGATTGTTGTACTGATTTAAAAAGATAATGTCTGAGAAGCACTTGATTAAGGCTGGGCACTTAACACTTGCCAGGTATGCTTCTAAGTGTTTCTCAGGGCTTCAAATGTATGAGATAATTTCTCCTTTGACTTAGAGATCCACAAAGGAAATGTTGGAAAGGCAAGGGTATGGGAGATCAAAATAAGGTGAGGTCTGGGCTTCTCAGTCCAAATGGATTCTATTTCAGTTCTCTTGGACATTTTAAAATAGCACAGAATAACCCCTAAAAGTAAGCCTTGGGAAGTACTTAGAGACATACTCATGAGGGATGCTATTTTTCAATGTCTTTAATTTTTTAATGGACAATGACATTTTATAAATAAAATAGTCTCTTTCTTCAGTTGTTTCCTCTGAACTAAGAAGGTTTATGCTGTCAGAGTTATACTAGATTAAGAGCTTTTTTGTCTAATTCTGGAAAGCTGTACATTATAAGTCTAGAGGAGTATTAATGAGGAAATGAATCACAAGTGAGTAATATGATTACATGACCAAAGATTTTAGTTATAATTATAATGAAAGTTAAAATTTATTTAGTGCTCATTTCTGTATGGTAACACTAGTCCTTGAAGTAAGTACATGTGGTAAGGTAAAGTTTTGAGATTTTTCTCTGTATTTCCCCCCTTTGCCTCCACTCAGATTTACCCTTTCTAATGAATCTCTCATGTAGTTAGAAAGTCAAAGCAGAAGAATAATTGTGGGCCAGTTAGTGGGGATTCTTAGAAGTAACCTGTATCATCCCTCATACCCTCTTTTCCTCACTCCCAAGCAACTTGTTACCACCTAAGAGTCTGGAGTTTGCTGTCTAATATGGTAGTCATGAGCCACATGTGGCTATGGAGCACTTGAAATTTGGCTGGTCTGAATTGAGATGCACTATGAATATTAAATAAACAGGGAATTCCAAAGACTTAGTATGAAAAAATACACGTAAAATATCTCACTAATAATCTTATATTGATTACACATCAAAATAATAGGGAGACATTGATTTAATAAAATATATCATTAATACATTATTGAAATTAAATTAATCTGCTCCTTCTAACTTTAATTTTAAAGTGGCTTATAGAAACTTTTAAATTATGTCTAGGACTTGCATTATGTTTCTATTAACGACATGGGTTTAGTATCTGGCACAACACAGACAGCAAAGGTTTCGCAGGTGGGGAGGGGCAGGAAGAGACAAAAATCAGAAAACCATATTCTTTTTTCTTTCTTTCTTTTCTTTTTTTTTTTTTCTTTGATAGGAAAAAACCATATTCTTATCCTTCAAGAACCAAGACTTGAATGAATAGAAATCTTGGGGTTGGATAAAATAAGAGATTCCAAGTAAAGGGAATAGTTTGTGTGAGGATATGAGGATATGGAGTTAGGGGAAGGAATAGCTTGAAATCCCATAAGCCTGCTGCATGGGGGACATGGGAAAAGTAAAAGGAGAAGCATTTAGAAATACGAACAGAGGCCAGATCATTCAGGGACTCGTGTCCTACTGAGGGGTTTGCACCATATCCTTAGGGAAAGTCACTGAGGGCTCATTGGAGGATTTGGAAAAGAGTAATAAAGAATAAAACTCATTCCAAAGACAATATGGATAATGATTAGAAAGAGAAAAGGCTGCAGAGAAGGGTATGATTTGGGAAGCTGTGGAGAGAGAGAACTTGAGAGAAGGAGGGAGGGCGGAGGGAAGTAGGGGAGAGAGAGAGAGGGAAGGGGGAGAGAGAGAGAGAGAGAGAGAGAGAGAGAGAGAGAGAGAGAGAGAGAGAGAGAGAGAAAGGAGATAGAGTGAATGGGGTACTGAACTGAGAAAGGAGCCATGAGAGAGAACGGCAGATGGATTGGGGAGATATCTGAAAGCTGAGTGCGCGGGACTTGGTGCCTAGTAAAATGGTGGAGGAAAGGGAAAGGGAGAAGATAATGAAGACTATTTTTCAGTGTCTTTACTTTTTTAATGAACATTGACATTTTATAGATAAAATTGTCTCTTTCTTCAGTTGTTTCTGGCCTTGGCACCTGGAGGGTGCTTAGTGACCAATATCAGTCCTGAAAAAGGAATAATCACTTCTTACTTTCAGATGATGGTGGTAGTTACCCATTCTTTTAGCAAACACCAATTCATTAGAGCTATAATGATTCCAAACTTACATACAGTTTGTTTTAGTTTCCTAGAGCTGCTGAAATAAAGTACCACAAACTAGGGGTTTAAAACAGTAGAAATCTATTGTCTCACATTCTGGAGGCTGGACCTGAAATCAAGGTTTCAGTGAAGCCATTCTCCCTCTGAAATCTGTAGCAGAGAATCCTTCCTTGCCTCTTCTAGCTTCTGGTTGATCTTTGGTGTTCCTTGGCTTGTAGCAGCCTAACTCCAGTCTCTTCCTCCATCTGAACCTCTGTCTTCACATGGTGGTCTTCTCTCATGTTTTTGCCTTTTCCTCTTCTTATGAGGATACCAGTCATATTGGATTAAGGGTCCATTTGACTCCAGATGACCACACTTTAGTTTAATTAATTCTACCCATGATGACCCTATTTCTAAATAAGGTCACTTTCTGAAGAATACTGGGGATTAGAACTCCAGCATCTTTTGGGGGGACATCATTCAACCCATAACACATGTATATTTAGTTCTTCTCTCCAAATGGATTTGCCCTCTGCTGTGTAATTCTCACTGCTTTTGAGTTGGTGGGAATGAAAAACAGAAAAGAATAAGTTTTGGTATAAATAACAGGATAGCTGTGGCAAACATTTGCGGAAAAACACCCTATAAAGTCCTGGATAGGTTGATATCAGTAAGAGTGAAAGTGTAGAAAAGTTGGGCAAAGAGAGAACATTAGGAGATTGTATCATCTCCCAATTGTGCCAAAACAGTGGGCACCGATGTCCTATGGGAGAAAAGATGACCAGAGCCTTGGTTTAAAATCATTACATCTGAATCCCATTTTCTAATTGGAACTTGACTCCACTTAAAACAGCAAATGCTGGGGCCTTGGAAAACACTCCCCTCAACCCACCCACCCCCCCTAAAAAAAGTCCATAGGTATTTCAGAGAGAAGTGGCTACTTACTTGTTGAAAGGAGCTTGTTCAGTGCTTAACACGAACAGTGAACCCTAATGTTAGCCATGGGCTACGGTTAATAGTACAATTATAATAATATTCTTTCATCAGTTTTAACAAATGTACCACACCAAGGCAAGATGTTAATAATAGGGGTGGTATGTAGTAACTCTGTAGTTTCTGCATGATTTTTCTGTAAATCTACAAATTCTCTAATAAAAATAAAATAAAATGGTGATAGCACTATATTCCTACCTAAAACAATAAAATAAGAAGTGGATATTATAGACGCCAAACACCAAAGTATTTGACAGCTTAGATGAACTAGGCAAATTCCTGGAAAGATACAACTCATCAGAATTTTCACAAGAAGAACCATAAAATCTGAATAGTCCAGTATCTATTAAAGAAACTGAATATACAATTTTAAACCTTCTCAGAAAGAGAAGTCCAGGTCCAAATCACTTCACCAGTCAATTCTTCCTCAAATTAAAAACTAGATAATTTACCAATCTTATAGAAATTCTTCCAGAAAAGGGGAGAGAAAAGGATCACTTCCTAACTCATTTTATGAGCTCAAATAACCTTGATACTGAAATCTGACAAAAGCAGTAAAAGAAAGGAAATTTGCAAGGCAATTTCCTTCATATATGCATAGGCAAAAATCCTAAAGAAAATATTATTAATTGAATCCAGTCATAAATTGCATACCTGTCACATTCTAGTGCTGCAGATATCTTGAAATATTGTTTATTCATTATTAAAATTAGAGTAGTTGTAAGATACACAAGATATTGTTATTTAATGTATTAATAAAGAAGCAATGCAGTAATGAATCACAGATCTTTTTATATTTTAGTAACCGTATTTTGACAGAATTTTAAAAATTTTTTCTAAACAAAAATAAAATTTGTTCATTTGTTTTCTTTTTAAACTTATGTATTCTATTTTGTGTATTTAAAAGCTGTATTCCAAGAAGGGTCCATTGGTTTCACCAAACTGCCACAGTGACACGTGGCACAAAAAGGTTAAGACCTCTTTCCTCAGGGTGGTTACCACAACTGACAATTCTCACCCACATGCTCAGAACATCCAAGTACATATTTTGATCCATACTCTTCAAAATGAGCAGATAACTAAGAATCAACAGACTTAAGAAGAAAGCATCTAACATGAAATGGAGATTGAACAAGAGAATGGGTGGGAGATAGGAATTTCAGCAATCTGGAAGAAACAGATACTATGCAGGGAGTAGAAAATTTTTAAAAACACAAAAAGCTATCATTAATATTATCAGATAAACCAAGACATCACATTCATTAAACAAGAGTGGGATGTTATATATAAAGAACATTTAGATAATTCTTTAAACTCTCAGAAATTAAAATGTATATTAGGGAAATGGAAAACTAGAAAGATTGAAAGACAAGGTTGAGGAAATAGCTCAGAAAATAGAGAGGGAAGGAAATAGAGAGGGAAGGAGGGAGGAAAGAGCAGGAGAGGGAGATGGGTGGGTGGGGCAGAGAGAGAGAGGAAAGAGTGGAAATGAGAGAAAAGCAAAAGACGAGTAAAAAGGAAAAGGAACAAAGAGGCATAGGCATGTGGCTGGACCTACGGCAGTAGGCACCAAGTCTTAGAAAATCCTTGCATCACATGTTAATGCTCACCTGAGAGCATCCACCACAGAAGAGGCACTAAATAACCCAAATAGAATGACAGCCAGTTGATATCAGTTAGCCTCCGTCACTGGCCACTTTAGTGGAATAACTTTAGGGACAAGAGATAGAGGTTATATGTGGAGCCAAGAGCATAGTTTCCCATTCAATAAGACTTATCTAGTTATTCCACTACTAAATGTCCCAACTACCAGCAACAGAAACCAATTCTAGATTCCCAAAATAGTATCATCCCTTGAGAAGATGAACTAGCCACTTGGTGGCAAGTTGAATGACACTGGGCACTTTCCACAGTGGAAGAGGCAGCAATTCATCTTGGCTGGAACAGAAACATAATCAGAGTATGGTTTTGCATTTCATGATTGCAGCAGGGGCTTGGTCAGCACCAATATTTGGAAGTATCAGAGTTTTTGGTAGAGGACCTTCCACAATATCACATCAGATCAAGAAATCCACTTTAGAGCAAAAGAGGTGTGGTGGTGGGCATATGACCATAGGATCCACTTCTCATCTCATATCTGCACCACCTAGAAGCAACCAACCAGATAGAACACTGGAATGGCCTATTGAAGGCAAGCTTAGGCACAAACTTAGAGACAAAGTCCCCCCAAGGATGGGTGCCATGCTTCAGGACATAGTATGTTCCCAAATGAATACCCTATATATGGTGTTGTGTCCCAAAAGGTAGAATGAAGGTGTGCAAGTAGGCGTGGTTCCACTTACTCCCAGTTGGGGAATTTGTACTTCCTGTTCTTACACTCTGGGCTTTGCTGATCTGGAGGGCTGTTTCCAGAGGGCAAGTTCTCCCATCAGTTGATACAGCAAGACTCCCATTAAGCTAAGCTACAGTACTACTACCCACCCCCTTTGAGTTCCTTTTGCCCAGAGAGATATAGAGAAATCAACTGTGGGAATTTAGATCACTTTAGATCACTTCTAGTTGGGTGTATTTGGTAAGTTTTCTTGCAGAAGGTTACATTTGAGCTAGAACTTGGATATGATTTAGAGAGAGAAGGGCACCTTAAGCAGAGGGAACTGAATGAGTAAAGGTGTCAAACTGTTTAATAACGTAGAGATTATATAGAGAATGGGAACAGTTGAGTTTGATTGGTTCTGGCTGCTTGGAAGAGAGTGGTGGTAGACAAGCCTGTAAAGAGAACTTGGGACTGTATTGTAAAGACCTTTGAATGACAGTTTAAGAATAGTGAATTGTATTCAATAAGTATGAGAGAATCTAAAACATTTGAGCAAGTGAGTGATGAGCTCATACGTTTATTTTAGGAAGATTGACCAATGACCCACAATCAGGAGGTTGGAATTCCATTCCAACCTCTTGTTGCTATGTGCCCTTGAATAAATTGTACAACATCTCTGTGTTTTGGATTCCTTATCTGGAAATGAAACTGGGGTTCAAATATTTTTCTTAAGCAAGGGGATGACTTACAGATAATCAGAGATTATAAAGAATGCTGTCTCTATTATAAAGCATTGAGAATTTTTGGTCCAGTTATTAACAGATTTCATCTTCATGAACCAGACTGTGAGGGTGATCCCTTCATTCTCCCAACTCCAGACCCAGTGAATGCACTGAGTGGTTCTATTCTAAAATGAGACACCTCTGTATGTATGTGTTTAGGTGGGGGAGGTGGTGGAAGGTGCCTTGACTGGGACTCAACAATAATAGCTGTCACATATTATAGATGTACTATGTGCCATATGCAGTGCTAAGAGCTTTACACATGTTTTCTCACTTAATCTGCACAACTGTCTTATAAGAAAGGTCCTAAGGAACACTGGCAACTCATTCATGCATCTGCTATAAAGATGTTACTAGAGCAAAGCTTTATGACTATATAACAAAGGTATTTGCCCCCTGTGTAGTGACTGGAAGATTCTGATTGTGATCATCTAGTTTAAACAGTCAGCAGATGCCAGACCAATGTGCCATTAACTGATGTGGGAAAAGGGTGGGAGATAAATTCCAAGTTGACACCTTCCTCATTTAAAAATGATTTTTTTTTTTCTATTCCAGCCTGGGAAAGGGAGTAAGAATGACTCATTTATTAATTTGCTGAATGGCAGATACTTGAACTCTGGTGAAATGTATTATCCGGCATCACTGTTTCATATCAGAAATGTATCATCAACAGAAAAAACCTGATGACTTTTTTTGTGATTCAATTTAACGCATCCTGTTTTCCATCCCACCAGAAGAAGCCAGGGTCCATGTAAACCTTTATTGGGAATACTTAATCTCTCTGAGTCTCAGTTTTCTCTTCTGTAAAATAGAGTAATCCTTAACTGAAGGGTTATTAGAAATCATGTGTGCAAGGCACCTAATACAGTGCCAATCACACAATAAAACCTCAATAAAGGTGTCCTTCCAATCATGTCTACTTCCTTTCTATACAATCTACACTATGATTTTGAACAAGTGCTTCCAGTAAAACATCTTTTAAACTATTTGATTCCTTGATCGTAAGTGGGGGATACTAACAAAAGTCTGATGGGAAAAGCTCTAGATACCACCTTCAAGCTAATGTATTCTGTGGCTTATAAGGCTTTTGTGATATCATCCCAGTCTAATGCTTTTTTCATCTCTCCCCCCAGTTCCTTATCTGCATCCTAAAATTAACCACTTGTATCTCTCCTACATATGATGTTTTCTTCTGTGGTAGATTAAATTATATACCTTAACAAAGACATGTTCATAATCTTAATCCACATTCCTGTGGGTGCAACCCCATTTGTAAATAGGAACCTTTAAAGATATATTATCACATAACATGTGGATTCGTTTGTGAATAGGATCTTCTAAGATTCTATTTAGGTGTAGCCCAACTGAAGCAGGGTGGGCCTTAATCCGTGTTATTGGAGGCCTTATAAAGAGAAATAAGAAAAAACCACAGGAAGACATCTGTTCTGTCATGTGACAGAGGATTGCCCTTACCAAAAAGCTACCAACACTGGAAGAAAGCATGGTCTTGCCAACACCTTATTCAGAACTTCTGTCCACTGAAACCAGGAGCCAATAAATTCTGTCATTTAGGTTGACCCACTGTGTAGCATCTTGGCAAACCAAGACAGTTATTGGTATTGGAAAGTGGGATGCTGCTATTGCAGATACCTAAAAATGTGGATGTAGCTTTGGAGCTAAGTAATGGGTAAATGCTGGAAGAATTTGTAAGTGTTGTGGATATTAAGGGAATTTCTGGTGAGGGCTCAAAAATAAGTGAGACCTGTAGAGCAAATTCCTGTCATCTTAGTGAATACGTATTACTTGATGAGCAGAATGTTGGAGAAACAGGGACATTAAATGTATTTCTGCTGAGGCCTTAAGAGGAAATGATGAATGTGTATTGGAAACTGGAGAAAGAACAATCCTTGTTATAAAGCGGCAGACGACTTGGCAAAATTGTGTTCTGATGTCGGATGGAAGGCAGAACTTGTAAGCGATGAACTTGGCTATTTAGCTGCAGAGATTTCCAAGCTAAGTGTGGTCTGGTTCCTCCTTGCTGTTTATAGTAAAATGCAAGAGGAAATGGGTGAACTGAGAAGTGAACTCTTAAAGTACAAAGGAACCAGCTATTGATGATTTGAAAATTTCTCAGCCTATCCAGACAGCAAGCTCTGATACTAAGACCACAAACAGCTCTATCAGGGCCCTCCCTGAGCTCCTGGAAGATAAATTCCCAGAGAATGGGACTCCATGTGAGGGTTTAAGCACCCTTTGCTGAGGAGATTAGGCATATGACTCATGGATAAAGTCATTTCAGAGGAAGTCAGGATTTGAGATGTATTTGTCTAGGAAGGATCTGTGGAAAATTCTTTTGTCTCATGGCTTGGACCCCCCTGAACCACACACAAAACCAACATGGACTTTTGTAGGAGCAGAAGCACTGCTAGCCTGTACTGAAAGGGCCAGAGATCAAGTTATCACCTTGTGACTGGAGGCCAAGAAATCCCAAGGATTGAAGCAAGCCAGCAACAGCATGTTACAGACTTTGGGGATTAAAAAAATTAGTCTTGCTGATGCCTTAACTTGGGACTTCTAGCCTTCAAAATTGTAAGACAATAAATTCCTGTTGTTAAGCCAACCAGTACATGATATTTGTCATAGCAGATTGGCAAACTAAAACACCTCCTCATACCAAAATGCCTTTTTCTCTTTCACTGCCTGGCTAATTCATATGCAATCATCATACCCTCCACAAAGTTCTTCATTCTCCACCCCACCCCACCCTATCCTCGTTGGCTGAATTTAATACTTTTTCTTAGTCTGTGGTTCACAGTATCTCTTGCTTACCCTTGTTATGAAATGTAATACACTGAATTGTCACAGGATGGTTTCTCCCACTAGAATGGAAGTTCTCTAGATTGGGGTCTGTGTTTCTAACCTCATTATCTCCAAAGCCCAATATTGGGCTCAGTATCTAATCTCAGTATCTCCAGAGCACCCATGATTGGTGCTCCACTAATGTTAGTTACATTTTGAATGATCATGTGGTGGGGTAACAAATGTCAATGATTTCCTCTCTAGGGAACAATGCTGTCAACATGGGACTGTCAGTAAGTACCTTAAGAATGTAAAGATAAGAAAATAATACCCTCTTTCATTGATGGTGGGAATGTAAAATGGCGCAGCTGCCATAGGGACATTATGGTGATTCCTCAGAAAGGTAAGTATAGAAATACCTTACGACCTGGCCGGCAATCCCACTTTTAGGTATATACCCAAAGGAATTGAAAGTAGGGACACCAACAGATATTTTCATGTTGACATTCATAGTAGCATTATTCACAATTGACAAAAGATGAAAGCCAACTTGGTGTCCATCAACAGATGAATGGATAAATGAAATGTGGTTTGTACGTATAGTGGAATATTAGTTAGCAGTAAAAAGTAATGAAGAAGTTCTGATACATGTGACCTGGATGAACCTTGAAGACATCATGTTAAGAGAAATAAGTCAGACACAAAAGTATAAATATTGTATGATCTTACTGATATGAAATAATTGGAATAAGCAAACTTGCAGAGTCAGAATCTGGAGTATAAGTTACCAGGGGCTGGGTTAGGGATAGGGAATGGGAGTTAATGCTTGAGTTGTATAGAGTTTCCATTTAGGTTGATTGTAAATTCTGGTAATGGATAGTGGTGATGGTAGCACAACATTGTGAACATAATTAACAACACTGAATTATATACGTGAATGTGGTTAAAAGGGGAAATCTTAGATTGTATATATGTTATTAGAATAAAAATTTTAGAAAACAACATAGGGCTATACAACACAAACAGTGAATTCCTATTGTAAATGATGAACTATAGTTAAAGGTATAATTATAGTTAACAGTAGAATTACAAAAATGTTCTTTTATGAATTATAACAAATATACCACATTAGTGCAGTGTTAATAATAGGGAGGTATATGAGAACTCTGTATTTTATGCATGACTTTTCTGTAAACCTACAATTTCTCCAATTCAGAAAAAAAGAAAAAGAAAAGAATACCATTTGCCCATTGAGCCTTTTGGTTCTGATAGTGGCATTATGATATACATTTTGGAAAGAATAAAAGTTTCTGATGATGATAATACTTCTTTAAACAGCTCTAATGACCAATAATGGAGCTATTACTCATGAATTTATCTAAACTGTTCTCAAAATCATGTATTCAGCCTGTATCTACTTTTTAAGCTAACAAAGCCAAATGTAAAACATTAAATACACAAGAGTATTTAATTTGGAGGCACCAAACCATCTTTCTTCAAGTTTTAAGGGGGTACTTCCTGGATTTAATATAGGAGTTTTTATTAAATAAGTTAATCAGTTCATAGTTGCCCTATTTCTTTTTCCTTCTTTTCTAAAATTTAACTGTAACTCCTTTGCTGAAACCATTCTAGCCTAAAGAATTCGTATCTCTTTTTTTAATTAAATCTAAGATAATTTTCAGCATTTTGATTATAATCACCTATAAATGGAGCCCAAACAAGGACAGTCTTCACTGGTTCAGAGGTCAAGAAAGGCATATGATTTACATTTATGAGAACACAAATAGATATAAAATGCCAGCTAAAAAAAATCCAAAGTTGTAAACATAATGTGAATGTATAGTTATGAAAATCCACTTGGTGATCTCAGGCTTGTAAATAACTCAGAATGATTTTCTCTTGGTTAGAAGCCAGTTTGCTAAATTCTATGACTATTTTTGGGAAAGTATGTATCTTAAAGACCATGTAAAAAATCTAATGCTTTCCTTCCCTCTTTACAGAGTTCTTTTCCTTCTTATAGTACTGTCCTGTTTCACCAAGAGATTTAGAATATATTTTTCTAAAAGAAGGAGAATTTTCCCCCATGCATATCAAAGAGCATGCTCTTATTGTGACTAATGAGGGGTAAAATTTCCTCAACAGAAAATAAAAATTTGCTATGATTTTAATCCACCTTCATCATCTTCATGGTTTGACTCCTTTTTGTCATATCCATTTATTTTGTGTTTCTGGTTTTCTTATATTGGCTATAGCAAGTTCTCCCTTATGTTTTTTAAATGTAAATGGTGTTGGAGTTACCAAGGATAAGTTGCAATGCTTTCCACATGACCTGTCCTTTCCACATCCACTCACGGAAGTAGGCATTTCATGGTAGAAAGCATATTAGTCTAAGAGTCAAAAGTGTTTCTGGTACTTACAGTTCTTCTTACCTTGGCTAAATCTGGAATCCTTCTAAGAGGTTGTAGTACCAGCATAAGATAGAGGCTCTTTTGCTTAAGGGATTTGAAGGGATTTTAGTGGTCATGGTAGATGACTCCCCAGCAGTATCCCATCCCTAGATGATTAATCTAAGACAGTGGTTCTCAAACTTGGCTGCACATTAGACTTGCCTGGGAAACTAAAAACACTGGATGCCTGGGCCACACCCCAGGCCAAGTAAATAAAAAACTCTTGGGGGTTGGATTCAAATATTTATAATTTTTAAAATTTCCCCATGTGATTCCAATGTGCAGCCAAGGCTAGGAACCATTGAACTTGGTATTACCATGACTTCTGGTTTCCAAATGACTATGTGATCCAATTTTGGTTAACAAAATGCAAGGGAAAGGCTGCAGGAAAATTCTGGGAAAAGAGTTCTTTCCCCAAAAAAGAAACACAAGGGACAAAGGGACCTACTAAAAGTCTGAGGTTTAAAACATCTCACAGAGGCAGGCAGAATTGCCGAGAGAATCAGAAAAAGAAGTGGAGCCAAAACATGAAAGATACTCCACCTTAAGCTTCCATTTATTTGAGATTATAAATTTCCTTATTGTTTAAATCAAACATGGTTTTTCTGTTATTAGCAGCAGAAAGCATCTCGTTCTGGTTTGGTAGAGCTGTCGTTATGCAAAATACCAAAAATTGGCTCTTATAAAGGGGACTTATTAGGTTACAAATTTACAGTTCTAAGGCCATAAAAGTGTCCAAACTAAAACATCAACAAGAGGATACCTTCAATGAGGAAAGGCCGATGGCGTCTGCAACTCCTCTATTAGCTGGGAAGGCACAGCTGCTGGTCCTTTGCTCTCAAGTTGCATTTCAAAATGGTTTTCTCCAAAATGTCACGGCTTCTGTCTCTCTTACCTTCTCTCAGCTCTCTGCTCGGTTCTCCTGGGAAGTTTCTCTCTAAGCATCTGAGGTTCCTCTCTTAGCTTCTCCAGGGCAAAGTCTGGGCTTCATCTCTTAGCTTAGCATCTCCAAATGTCCTTCATCTGCATCTCCCAGTGTCTACGTCTGGGTCTGTGTTGGCTCTTAGCTTCTCCCAGGGACAAACTCTGGATTACATATTTTAGCTTCTCTCCAAAATGTCTCTCTCAGCTTCTCTTCATAATGTCTCTGCCTTTTATCCTCTCATAGAAGACACCAGTGAACGAATTAAGACCCACCTGGAATGGGCGGAGTCACACCTCCATGGAAATTATCTAATCAAAAGGTCTCACCTACAGTTGGGTGAGTCACATCTCCATGCAAACATTCAATCAAAAGGTTCCACCCATCAAGATTGGATTAAAAGATCATGTTCTTCTGGGGTCCATAACAGTTTCAGACCTGTATACATCTTGAGTGATTCAGAGATGTTTAGCAATGGATTCCAAATGAACAATACTATAACTCTAGGCCAGTGGTTCCCAAGCCTGGCTGCATGTTAGAATGAGTATCACTTGGAGAGTTTTTGGAAAAATGCTTTGAACCTCTCCCCAAACCTATTGAATCAGAATTTCTGGGAGTGGAGCCTAGGAATGTATATTTTTACAAAGCTCACCAGAAGACATCAATGTGGCCAGTTTAGACACTGGTGTTTGGGAATGACTACTTTTTTAATGAAGAAAGAACAAGGATAGAAGAAAAAAGTTATTGAACATGGAGTAATTTAACATGGAAAGAACACAAACATCATCTAATATGACTTTATCCCCAAGATACAGAAACTAAAGCTCAGAAAGTAAAAATACTTGCTGAAAGAAAAACATCTGGTTCTTTGACACCAGCAAAAAAAGTTACATATTTTATATATATATACACACATATATATACACATATATATATGTGTATATATATATATATATATATATATATATATATATATATATATATATATATGCATGTATTTGCATTTGGTCTTCCTGCAACTGAATATGCCTTTCATTTTGAGTTACTGGATTAGAAAATGAGCAGAATGATTGTGTGCCAATTTTTAAAATGTGTCGGCCTGGAGACTGCCTGAACTATGTACTAAAAGATATATTAATATATTGTTCAGCTAACATGTAGCTGATACCTCATTCCAGAGAGACTTCTTTCATGCACTGCTAATGCTCAAGAATGTTATGAGTTAATTCCACTGGAATTTTTCTTTTTTTTTTTGCCTTTTTCTTTCTTGAGGTAGAATGTGATTGGAAACCAGAGAAGCTCTAGAAAAAAATTCAAGCAATATCTCTTATCAGTTTGTTTGATCCCCTTGTGTTTATTAACCCTTTAAATATGCCTTGAGATACATTTTTTCTGCCTTAGGATTCTTTAGCATTCTTTCAAAACATCTTAGATCATTGGTCACTATGTGAAAATTTGTACTGAGGATGGGATTTCTTATCCCACATACCAACTTCTATAGAATATTCTTTTATTTTGTACAGCCAGGGAGGAAAATTTGCCCCTTCCTAGCTCAAGCACCAAAGGAAAATAAATGCAATATCCTATTTTGAAGGGGGATGGAAGATTGAAGGTCTTCACCAAGCAGATAGTAGCTATAGGTAGATTGTAAGTGGCTAATATAGGGCAATTCCCACAAGTTGTTTCTGAGAAGCTGTAATATAGACCTTGTCACATTCACTATAAAATTTGACATTATCAGGGTGCTAACTGTGTTTCTTCAGACAGCCCTGCTATTTACGGATTCTTCACCAGCACAGAATTTGAAGAGTGAGTATGTAGGGGTGTTGCATTCTCCACACTCAGGTTGCCTTTAGTACAATACATAGTGCTTTGAGTGTCTGTACATGGAGGATTCAGTCTCCTTTATGCCTGATGGATTAAAAAAAAATTGCAAATAAACAAAATTTAAAATATCAGTCCTATCAGGCACTGTTTCCATATTTTTAAGATTTTATCTCTTATTTTCCCTCATCTAATCTCAAGGGGATTTGAGATACCGACACTTGATACATGGGTCATAAGATGTGGGAAAAATAGAAGCCAGGGAAGGAAACCCATTCTATTTTGTTCTCTTGGGCAACACGGATGCTTTACATAAGGAGAATCATAGGGTAAAATGAGAACATATGGAAAATACTTAAGTGAGTAAAACTGCAAGAGATTCATTAAAACACTGTATTGGTATATTAATATCTTTGTTTTAGAAACAATTTAACCTCTGTGATAGGAATGGAGCTATGTCTAAATTGCTGTTCCCAAAGTTTGTTCTGCAGGACAATAGTTATGTAGGTTATTAGTTATGAAAAATTTAGGTGATCAAATAATATTGGTAAAAATGGGTTAAACAGAACCCCTTGAAGTCTTTAATACTCTACTCTGGAGTGTGAATATCCAAGAGAGAGGCTGTAATATGCAACCTTTTTGAAACATGTTTGACCACATGATTATTTTTTAATGAAGCATTTAACAGGACTAAACTTGATCTGTATTAATCTGAGGTATCTCAGGGACCACAAGAATGAATCAGCTTCTCAGTCTTAGGTGAAGTGGAGCCCATTTCTAAAAGGAGTAGAGGAGGGTCAGGGGCAAAGGGCTGGGGCTACCCAGTGTGACTATCCCTGCAGATAAGAAGCATTAGAATGGCCCATACTACAGCCTTGATGTACTTATTCACCAGAAGCATGGAGCTTCTTTTCTGTGGTCCCTCAAGATTTATTTGTAGCCCTCAGTTACAAGAAAAGTTACAGACAAATTCTTATTAGAATCTGCATACCTTATTTGATAAATTCTTACAAAAATATCTGCTTTTTAAACATACACAAAGCACTTTACATCTCCCCACCAGGAGCCATACTTCCCAATCAGTATCCAGTGACTGAGCTCATCTAGTGACTGAGCTCATTTTGTTACTGTTGCTGATGTCATGAGTTTGTGAGCCAACTTTCCTTTGAAGAGCTGGCTCTTAACCATGTTAACTAGTGGCTGCAAAAGAGGATCAAAATGAAGCACCTCTTTCTGATTCTTGTTTCTCTTTCAGCATTAAAATGGTAACAATCATTTATTGAGTCTTGAACTGTGCGAAGCACTTCTGAATTATCTCTTCTTTTTAAAACAATCCTCTGACCTAGGTATTATTATTGTCATTTCACAAGCAAGGAAACTGAATTTTGGAGAGTTTAAATAACTCACCAAGATCACAGTTGTCTTCCAATAAGCCTGCAGTTCAACGGAAGTTGAAAAAAGAACGTATGGATGGCCTCCAGGAGGACAATAAGGAATGTATTAATTTGTATGTAATCTATGAAGTCCAAAGGAGAGCTACTGCCCCCATCCCCCACCCTCCCTCCAGGTTTGGTAAAAACCTTCGTAAATCCCCTGTTCTTTTCAGTTGCCAATCATACTAATCTCCCACAAATATGATCAAATACAATGTGTTTGTATTACAACGGATAAGGGACAAAATATCTAAATGATTTTGTAATTAAAAACCCTGAACTTACAAGTTGGTAAGCCAACCATGGAAAACAATACAAATATAAAATTAATGCATTAATGGTGTTTATGTTTTTATTACCCTGTAATTATATCATTCCTGTGATTGCTTTTCTTTACATGCTAGCCTGTAAAATGTTGTTGCCTCAACCTGTTTTAAACTTCTACATTTGTAGGATTAGGACTAGTGATGTTTTGCCAGTTTCCATGAAAGAAAAGCCGGATGCACAGAACCCACCTTCTTGGATAAAGTCCTTTATTAATTTAACACCTGCACTCCCAGCTGTATTCTTTTCTGTGGGATAGTTCTGGTTTATAGATAAAAGTACACTCTTCTGCCATGAGAAACATGTTATGAAATTAGTATTGTACTGATTTTTTATACTTTGCTGTTATAACTATATTAGCTATCCTCTCACTGTAAATATCAATCTACTGCGAAGTTAAGAGTGCTTATTTTTAGAGTTGCTTATTGAAATAAAATGTTCCATGTGATATTTTTCCTTGTTATAAAATTCTTCATTCCAAGGTGCTTTTCACTTGTCCTCATTCATTCTGTAAGGTTCCAAATGCTGCCAAAATTGGCGTAAATGCATAGAAACATAATTAAGTCCAGACTTGCCAAGATGGATTAATTAATGAGTAGGTATTTTTTTTTCTTTTCTACAGAAGAACCAATGATAGAACCAGGGACCTGCATTTTAAACACGCATCAGAGGTGAATCACATGCAAAAAGTCCATGGACTTCATTTTGAGATAGACCATAATAAAACAATCTTTGATTAAATATGCCTTAAATGGGAAATAGTAGACCCAATCTAATTGGGTTTCTAGAAGTACATTTTCTAGCAAGATTTGAGGAATCAGTCTGTTATATCAAGTGAGGTTTCCTTGGTATATGTGCCTGCAGAAGTAAAATGTCCTGCCTCAAAAGATTGGGTTTGTGTCTGGAAACAATACATTGCTATCAGGAAATGTATTAATTTAACCATCCACTCCTATTATCAATTTAAATACTTTTAGAGTATGTAAATATTTAATATTTAATAATTTATAAATATATTCTGATATTAAGCCAATATTACTAATTATTTAAAAATAAGGAAATTCCTTATAAACCACCAGGTTTTTATTTAAGCTAATAAATGATTATCATTTGCCCCAGAATTATAAGGAAAAAAAAACAAAAAAATAAGTTTACTAGCAGATATTCCCTGTTCAATTTAGCCTTTATCTGTCCTGCTTTGGAGAAGTTCCAGATCACTTTCCCCTCAGCCATCAAAGCACTTTGATCACTTTTCCCTTGCCAGTCAAAGCAGCATCGTATAAGAGTATCCCAGGGCAATCAATGCCTTGTCCTACAACTCACCAGCTTTCAGACTCGCCCCTCACTTCCTCCCCTACCTGCAGCACCTGAGAGGCAATGAGGGCAGTTCCCTGACTACTACTTCCATTCTGTAATAAAATAATGCTGGAGGAACACAGGTGATAAAGGAAAAACTTTTCATGCCATTTAGGATCTCACAGCTTTCTTGAGCTTTTCAGGAATCGTACAGCATCCCATTCAGTGGAAAGGGAAAACTCATATAGGGCCAACACAGAAGCAAGTGAGGAAATATTTTGATTGGCTGACATTAAATTTCCATTTTTACAAACGGGAGTCTTACAAAATGGGGAGCAGATATACGTTGATTAGTATGGCATGCTTGTCCATTCCCATAACCTATCTTTCCTGGACTGAAACTAGTTTTATCACCAGATGTTGCTTATCAGCAAGCTTGTAGGGTGTGTTCCATTTTCTTGGAAAATCCCTGCAGGTCAATTGCTTTTGTCTTCTGGAAAAGCCCTTCTGGAAAAGGGAGGCTCCTCCTGGTTACACCCAATGCAAGCAGCTATTTTATTTTACCCGACAGGGGCCACTGCTAAATGTGGAAACAAATGCTACTTTCTATATTGTTTTTCCTCCATTAGGACTCACTGTTTGTGAAGTGTAGTTCCACTGACTTTTTAAATTTTTTTTTATTGTTACTATACAAACAATCTAATATATCCCTTTTAAAGACGTATTAATCAAATATTGTTTTATTATGGTCTATCTCAAAACGAAGTCCATGGACTTTTTGCATGTGATTCACCTCTGATGCGTGTTTAAAATGCAGGTCCCTGGGCCTCATCCCAGACTCTAGGGAAACTTTGTGAACTCGTGAACTCTAGGGAATCTGCAATTTTAACAAGTACCCCAGGTGTTTATTATGTACACTGAAGTTCAAGAAGCAGTACTCCAGAGGGCCAGACTGACTTCACTGTATGCATGAGAAAAAAAAAAAAACAAAACCCACAAAGTATACAGGAGACTTCCATGAAGATACTAAAATGAGGAGACTCCTGACTCTCTTCTAGAGAAATTCCATTAAAATATTTATAAAACAATCAAAACTGAAAATATTCCCAACCAGAGCAGCAAATGATGAGAAATAAGCCTGTACCAGGTTATGTGACATTTTCACAAGCTGCTCAACCTTCAAAAAAAAAAAAAAAAAAAAAAAAATCCATTGTTTTTTACCTCTAAATTCAGATTGTGATCTCTACCCCATATAGGGGTTTTGAAGATTAAACAGTAAGGCACATAAGGAAGCTAGCACAAAGCCCACCCTATGGGCAGCACTTAAAAGCTGTCCACACTTCCCACTCTTTCCACTAAGAGCATCAGCCTCTCCTTCCCCCGAGGCTAGGTATGAAAGCCTATGAAAAAAAAAAAAAAGAAAAACAAGGAAAAAAAAAGATGTAGTGCCCCCTTGAGGAGCCTGTGGAGAATGCAGGGGTATTCGCCTACCCCACCTCCATGGTTGCTAACATGACCACAGACATAGGGGACTGGTGGTTTGATGGGTTGAGCCCTCTACCATAAGTTTTACCCTTGGGAAGATGGTTGCTGCAAAGGAGAGGCTAGGCCTCCCTATGGCTGTGCCTAAGAGCCTCCTCCCGAATGCCTCTTTGTTGCTCAGATGTGGCCCTCTCTCTCTGGCTAAGCCAACTTGAAAGGTGAAATCACTGCCCTCCCCCCTACATGGGATCAGACACCCAGGGGAGTGAATCTCCCTGGCAACGTGGAATATGACTCCTGGGGAGGAATGTAGACCCGGCATCGTGGGACGGAGAACATCTTCTTGACCAAAAGGGGGATGTGAAAGGAAATGAAATAAGCTTCAGTGGCAGAGAGATTCCAAAAGGAGCCGAGAGGTCACTCTAGTGGGCACTCTTATGCACACTTTAGACAACCCTTTTTAGGTTCTAAAGAATTGGGGTAGCTGGTGGTGGATACCTGGAACTATCAAACTACAACCCAGAACCCATGAATCTCGAAGACGATTGTATAAAAATGTAGCTTATGAGGAGTGACAATGGGATTGGGAAAACCATAAGGACCACACTCCACTTTGTCTAGTTTATGGATGGATGAGTAGAAAAATAGGGAAAGGAAACAAACAGACAAAGGTACCCAGTGTTCTTTTTTACTTCAATTGCTCTTTTTCACTCTAATTATTATTCTTGTTATTTTTGTGTGTGTGCTAATGAAGGTGTCAGGGATTGATTTAGGTGATGAATGTACAACTATGTAATGGTACTGTAAACAATCGAAAGTATGATTTGTTTTGTATGACTGCGTGGTATGTGAATATATTTCAATAAAATGAAGATAAAAAAAAAAAAAAATGAAGGAAGTAAACCTGCCATTTCAAGTGAAGATAACAGTATTTGTTACCAATAAAAAAATTTTGAACTTCCAACGGAAAATTAGAATTTTGGAAAACCTGTATCCCCCAGAGTGGGTTTAGAGTTTCTCAATATTTAAAGATTTTTGAAGAAATGTGTTGTTGTTAACAAATGTGATTTTTTGATGTTATATAATAAAGTGTATGAAAGCCCATTTGCTGACTGCACCAGTCAAAATGGTTTGGTATTTTTCTGGGGCCCCAAACCCAAAATTTTTAGGGCACTAGTTCCATAGGTGTCCCACCTAGACTTTTGCCCCTATGCCCAGTGTTTACAGAAATCTGCCTTGCCTCCCACCTCATTCTTATATCCACCCAGACCTCCCAGGAAGTATGATTCAGGCACTTTGCAGATACCAACTACCACTGAGGCCTAGAACCCCTGCTCATACCTCTTGATCCTTTGTTTTTGAATTCTCAGTAGTCTGAGGCTCACATTCACGATGTGGCCCTGTAATTCCTGCCTTGCCCACTGGCTCCTGTCTATAGAGGGATTCTCCTGTGGGTCTGCTTGGTTCCCAGGCACTTCCCTGCTGGCCTCAGGTACTCTCCCGCTCATCCTGGGAGGTGTCAGAGTTGGGGCTTACACCACTTTCTGCAGTCCTCATACAAATGGTATAAGGTTAAAACAAAACAACCTTGCCCACACTTTGGCCCTCCTCCAAGTGTGCATCTCTACTTATACACTGCCTTGCCTCCAGCTTTGATTCAGATTCCCTTCATATTCATTTATATCACCAACTAATCAACTGAAAATTAATAACATAAAAGCAGTGTCAGCACTGACTATGACAAAAGTTTAAACTGTACAAGTAAACAAAGAAATCCACAAGCATCTAAGCAAGGGAAAAACAAAACCCTACCACGATTTACTGTCAAAAAGTTAAAATCCAGTTATTTTCAGATTTCTCCTGTGTAAACACAAGTCAATTCTAAAAGATCACTAAGTGGCATCTTTGTGATCTTCTCCCATCTCTCTCAAGGGAAAATAAAAGTGTGACTCAGGAGTTTTATACCAAACTGAGTTGGGAATAAGGGGAATAGGACATTGACAAATTCCTGACATCTCCGAGATATTCCACCCATCTGGCTTTTCTACTAAAAAGTTACACATAAGGGTGAATTTTGAATATTGTATTATTTATCCCATTGATTTTTAGTATATTTTTAAGGATATGTTCTCATAGGGCTGGAGAGGGAAAGACAACGACCACTTGAAAAGAAGTTTCTGTTTTTATTAGTCTTTGTGTCTTTTATTTTTCACACAAATACTTCAGAAAAAAGGTGCTAGGTATGTTATCTAGTCATATTTTTAATAAATATTCAGCTGATAACACAGTTAAATGCTGTTTCTTAGAGGATTCTCACTGACTCCATGGAAGCTGAGTATGTAAAGTCAATACACAAAAATAAACAGAAATGCATTCATTGCCAGGCTCTTCATTGGAATTTTCTGTCTGGAAGAGTCAACTAAGAAATGTTCTTGGATAGAATTCAGATTGCTCTGGTTTATTAACAAGCACAGAGTTCGTGGGTGGGGGCAAAGCTTCTACGGTATCTGCAGTTAGAGAACTTCTAATCCCTGCCTCATTTCCAGTTTAATGAGGGTAATAATTCATACTGAATGTGATGTTGAAAATATTTTTTCCATCTTGCTTAAATTCATTTACTCATTCATCCAAAACATACTGGGCCATGCTAGTTAGAAAGAAAATGAACACAGATAAGACCCAATCCCTATCCTCAAAGAAGTTGGTTCTAATCAATCTGGGAAACTGAAAGCTGAAAGCTGTTTTTTAGGTTCTATAAAGTTTTGTTTTGCACTGGCTATTGGAAAATAGAAGAGAGTAGCTGTAGAAAATCTATCTTCTGTGTGTATGAAGAAATGATGAATAAGTCTGACTTCCTCAATTTTCAAATAAAAACAAATCACGAATGTTTACTACATAGCAGATTCTATGCTAAGTATTTTACACATTTTATTTCATATAATCCTCACAGTAGTTCCATTTTAAATAGGGGGAGGAGAAATTTTACTAATTGAGAACCTGAGCTTAGAGAAGTTATTAGCCAAAAGTCAAATCCTAGCCTCCATGATTTTAGAGTTGGTGGCTTTTGACTTCTCTGCTATGTCACCTCCTGACTGAATGGGGAAGATATGTGCCCTATGTCATGTGCACAAAGTAAGATTGACTTGTATGTAGACCTTCATCTCATAGAACTTTTTGCCACCCAGAATGACCTCAGTCAATATGGGTTCCGAAGACTGGAGTATGAAGCTAATCAGGGATCTATTGTCATTTAAGCAGATGCAGAGGACAAGAAGAAGAGGGGGATTTATAGCCCTTTATACACTGTGCTGAAAGTATATGTTTATTATTATAGGCTTCTCCTGTTAGATTATGATTGTTTCTAAGGTATGATCACTTTTACTGCTGTGTCAATGGAAACTACCACTGTGTCTGACAAAGAACAGCTTTTCAATACCTGATTTTGAAATGAACCATTCAAGAAGAATGATTGATATGCCAGACCTGCCCATAAACATTTGTGAAGCCCCAGGCTAAAATACAAATAGGCAGTCCACAGCCTACTTTCTTTCTCTACCCATCCCCTGCTCAGTGCTACAACATAAGGGGCTTCAGAATTTGGATATGGATACTCCAGCCTATATATCCAAGGTCTTTCCACCCGATCCCTATGCAATAGATCCCCTTTGCCACTTCTTAGGCCTGGAGTTAGTCCACTGGAAGCACAGTGTATCCTCAGGAAGACGGACCAGGGAAGATAACTGTGCAGCTCTAGAAGATGGTTCGGGTCCATTTGGGACAGAGAACTCTGGGTACCTGTGTATCAGACCATGGTCTAGAAGAAGGAGGCACAGGGACTGTGTGGGCCCAGCTTCCCTGGGTACCTTTGATTATGAGCCCTGTGAGAAAAGACAACCATAGGAAGCCTAGAGCAGAGCCTTTCAAAATGCAGGATTTAAAAGCAGAACTGGATCTTACTCTGACCTACTTTATCGAGTGAGGAAATTTAAACTCAGACACTTCATCCAGGCTCAAAAAGTAGCAAAAAGAAGATCTGGAACTTGAACCAATGACTTCTAATGTCTAATCCAAGACATTTTCTGGTGTACCAGTTATCCCATTGTGTTTCTATAAAGAACAGTAACAAATCCTCCAGAATATTTGAAAGTAGTAAACTCCCCCTTTGCTTTTCTCTGCAGGAAAGGATGGATTCTCTCTCTGCACATCATTAAAAATTCACATCAACTTCATAACCTCCGGACCTCTGACCTCCAAAGCAGAGAATGAGGCTGATAAAATGATAGCAAATTTATAAGAGCTTCTGTCTTCTGTGTAGCAGGACTGTCAAAAGTGATGCTTGCTCT
This sequence comes from Choloepus didactylus, assembly GCF_015220235.1. Taxonomy (NCBI): domain Eukaryota; kingdom Metazoa; phylum Chordata; class Mammalia; order Pilosa; family Megalonychidae; genus Choloepus; species Choloepus didactylus. The sequence goes on from NC_051316.1 coordinate 70,478,470, forward strand.
GGTGAAAGAAAATTGAAGTTTTGTAAGAGCTGTAGTCAGAGACTTCTCCTTATCATAATAGGTCACTAATCCAAGTCAGTTTTCAGTCTGGCACTGGGTTGTGGCAATTGAGCATGTTCTTTCTCATTAGTTCTAATACTAGTTAGACGCATTAATACTAGTTTTTTAGGTTTCATGTTAATTCTGTTTGTGACTGAAACTTCTAAATTGAAAAGGAAGGTAGGCCTTCTTATGGGTACTGCAGCCCAGACTCTAGGCAAAAATTTGATATGATGTAACCAAAAAGAGCAATTTATTAGTTTGCCTTTTGTTTAATAAGAAAATATATGAAAACAGCAAAGATGAAGTCTATCCAGTGTCTCTTAATGTGAAAGAGTCCATAGGCACACAGAATTGTCCTGTGTACTCAAACTTAACAAAGGCTTGTTTATAAATGAAACTGTTTTCAGTTTAAACTCTTTTAAACTGAAGCTCTACCATTTTCCTTCTACACTGATTACAAAGACAGTTATTTAAGATGAATTTGTTTATTTATAGCTATCTTGATTTTCTTTATAAACTATTTGACAGTGATTTTCCCTGGTTACCTGAAATGTAACTTACTGGGAAATTGAATAGAATTCTCCTTTATCACAAGGAGCACACTTCCCCACATCTTCCTAGAGGGTGCTCCTAAAAATAAAATGTAGTTACATATATAAAATGTGTATACGTCTTCTCTGTATTCCAAAATTATGTTGCTTATTTTGTTTTTTGTTAGCATTATTATTATCTCTATTAATTGAGTAGTTGCCAGAAGTCAGTACTATACTGTGTACTTTATACGTATTTTCTTCCTTAATCCTCACACAACTGGGAGAGGATTTTTTGTTTTTATAATCAAGAAAATGAAGCTCAGAAAATGTACGTAACTTATCCAAGGCTACTTAGCTAAGAAGTGGCTAAACAGGGATTCAGTGCTAGGTCTGACTGATTCTTCCTTAGTTGTTTGCCTTTTATCTTAAAAATCTAAATGAGATCAAATTTTTGTTTTTTATTTTACTCATCAATCTATTTGAAGTCATAGTTGATTATTTCAATACAAGTGAAGAGTAGATGATATTTATATTATCAACCCTCTGAGAGAGGTGGCATTTCTCATGCAATTTCCTATCCCATATGTGTATTTATAATGTTTTGGGGATCCAGACATTTTCTTTGACATATGCCTTGAGTATCCAAAAGGAAATGAGATGTTAAAAGAATAAAGACAACATACTGGGTCGATCTTTGGGAAATAGGGGTCTAGATTGGTGAGGCTAATATGCATGTGGTATGTCACTAACCACCATGTGATACGTAAGAACAAATCTCCAGGTCTGTGTGTGAGCTGGGGCAGGACCTGGGAAGGTTCTAGGTTTCCTCCAGATATCCCTGGCTGTACCGTAAATCCCAGCAAGGTGATCTGCCTGTCTTGGCCATTTCTTGTTCAGTTTTCAGCTCATCTTGGAGACTGGTCAGAAGCTTTCAGAGAGAGTGCTGATCGTTCAGGCTTCCCTGCCATCTAGTCCCTCTGCCCTTTTGAAAGCACATATCCCAACAGCTGAAGCAATTCGCTTTTCCCTTAGGGACCCAAATCTAAACACTAGACCTTCCCTCCTGCCTGTAATTAAATCTGGCAGGCAGGTCATCAAGGCCACTGGGTCAGGAAAAAGAAGAGAGAAGTGAAAGAAATGGCATTTGTTTCTTGGCTGGCCCTGGTGCTTCTCTGAGAGGTGGGCCCTGGCAGCCACACAGTGGACTCCCTGTGCCCAGAATACTCGTGCTTGCTCGGGGGCTGCCAGCTGGCTCAGAAGTGGTGGTTCCCAATCAAGGACTTGCTAGCTTATTTAGTTAGCACTCGAGGCTGTAACACTTTGCTGGTGGCCTGCTGCTGCCCCCAAAGTTATTTTCCCTATCACATCATCTCAGATTAAAATACAGCAGAGCTTCTCAAGCTTTGACGTGCATCTCAGTCACTTGGAGGGCTTGTTAAAATACAGATTCCTGGACTCCATCTCTAAAATATTCTGATTTAGTAGGGCTGGAGTGGAGCCTGAGAATTCTCACTTCTAACAAGCTCCCAGGTGATACTGATGCTGTCAGTCCCCAGACACATTTTGTAGTATAGCCTGCAAGCAGTCAAGGGTGGGGAAAATAGTTGAGATCAAGTGTCTAGAGATTATGAAAACAAAGAGGGACTCTAAAAGAAGGTATCTAAGTGGGGATGTGTAGGAGCTCCATAGTTGTTTAGACATAAAAAAAATCTGTTCTATAATTTGCTTTCAAACCATAGTTGAGGACATTGTTCAACAATTGAGTAGTTGAGAAAACACTTTGTCTCTTTTCTAATTACATAACAATAAAAGCACAGATCTTAAGTGTACAGTTTGATGAATTTTGACAAACGCACACACCCATATAATCTACACTCCTATAGATATAGAACATTTCCATCACCCCAGAAAGTTCTTTCATGTCCCTTTCCAGTTAATCTCCCCCTTTTCTGCCAGGAAACCACTATTCTGATGTATTTCACCAAAAATTATTGTTTCTTATTCTAGACTTCATATAAATGGAAACTCACAATATGTACTCTTTGTGTCTCCTAACTTCTTTTGCTCAGCGTAATGTCTTTGAGATTCATCATTGCTTTCGTATGTATCAGTAGTTTGTTCCTTTTATTACTCAGTACTATTCCATTGTATCAATAAACTACAAATTTGTTTATTGATTCTCCTGTTAATCAATAATTTGTTTAATTCCTATTTTTGGCTACTTTGAGCAAAGCTGCTATGAACATTCTTATATAAGTATTTTGGTAGATCAGATGGTAGGTATGTTTAACATTTTCTAAAGTGTCTGTATCACTTTACACACTCATCAGCAACATCTGAGAGCTTCTAATGCTCTCCAACATTTTATGGTGTCAGATTTTAAAATTTCAGTGGGTATATAATGGTATCAGTATCCAACTGTGGTTTAATTTACAGTTTCCTAATGACTAACAATGTTGAGCGCTTTTCATGTGTTTTATGGCCATTCATATATCTTCCTTTTTTGTTCAGGTTTTTGCCCACTTTAAAAAATTTGGGCTGTTTGCCTTTTCAGTATTGAGTGGTACAGGTTCTTTATTCTGGTTTTAAGCCTTTTATTAGATATTTGTAATGTGACTATTTCTCACAGTGTGTGCCTTTTCATTATCTTAAAGGAGTCTTTTTGGGAGCAGTTATTTTTTATGAAATCTTTTTAATCATATTTTTCTTTTCCGGTTAGTATTTTCTTTGTCTTGTCTAAGAAATCTTTGGCTACCTCAAGATCACATCTTATGTTTTCTTTTTCTATAAGCTTTATGGTTTTAGCTTGCTTGGTTCATCTCAAACTAATTTTTATGTGTGGTGCACGCATGTAACTTTTTAGTGATTCTCTTTTTGTCTTAGCTGCCAAATATATCAGAGTCTCATTTTAAAATTAATCCTGGCAGTTATATTAACTATTATGGCTTTTGCATTTGCATTCTTCTCCTTACCCTTGCTGATTATCTCATATTTCTATTTTTTCTTCTTATTGTATATGACCTTTGTTTAAGAGAAGTATTTATTAAATTCAATAACTAAAAATAAGTAGGATTTCCTTATTTATCCTACTAGGTAGTAGACTTAAAGCTAGCTATTTCAATTTTTATTCTGTTGTAAAAAACAAACAAACAAACAAACAACATAAAAGCAGGTGGTACCCCAGGCAAAGGCACACAAAGTGATCCATCCAACTGAATAAGAAATATTGGATTTAGTGAGATTCAGATTAATGCCTTCTGGAATCAGTCTGGGATTCAGATGCAGTTTAGATCCCAAAATCTGGCAGAAGAATTTCTCTGATTCCACTGTTTGGCTTTGGTGCAACTTCCTGGGGTACCACCTCACTGTGCCACCAGTTGGGCTTCTGTTTTGTTTGGTCAGGAAGAAAGGCAGAAAAAGTGAAAAGGATGTGGTTTTTCTCACCATGCCATACCTCAAGTTCATATAGCTATGCTTAGGGTGTGGTATGAGGAGGAATGAGAATGTGAGTCAGATGCCCTGACAATTTGCTTCCCCCTTGCAAAAGAGAGATATGTGTGCTAGCCTGGTTCTTTCCACTAGCCCTGCTTTACTAACAAAGATCAAACTCCATCGTACAGAGCCCCATATTTACATATTCATGTATTACAACAACTATAAAGCCTTCAGCGTAGTTAAGGCAGGCTCTTAGCTGCACCAGATACTCAGCTTAATAGCTTTATTTCCCAGCCAGCCTATTTCTCTTCCAAAGAAAACAGTGGAATACAACCGAGTACAAGCAATGTTGTTTGAAAGATAACCTTAAATTCTTTCTAATTTATAAGAAATTTAAAAAATAAGATCTTTGAAAACATTGGCATTTCATTATTAATGTATTTCTTATCACATACCTCACAGCTTATTGTGACATACCCATGTGTCTGGATTCTTCTCTGAGTCATTAACTTTGATTACTTGTTGATCATTGTCATCTTAATGGAAACCTCCTTTCGATGTATTTGTGAGCCTTTTGGTCTGCTGTTTCTCCTTTCCTTCTCATTACTCTGAAAAATATAACTCATGTGCATTGAACTTAAAAAAATCAAAGCCCTAGTGAGGGTCCCACCGATCCTTAAGAAGCAAATTTGTGATGAGTTTCTGGAGAATAAGGAAGCCTCTAGAATGAGGTTCCAGAATAAGGATAAATAGATAGGTATGTAGATGGATAATAGACAGATAGATAGATAGATAGATAGATAGATAGATATTGGTAGAGACCGGTAGAAATAAAAAGGCTTAGGTATTCACAGCCTCTTTCCATGCATATTGGGATCATGAGTAGTTAGGGGGCAGCTTACATAGTAGAAAAATAGGATTACCATGAAATGTACAGAGAATGCCTAGATAAGAGAAGATAATAGGTTTTGAGGAGAGAGGCAGAGAAAGGATAATAAGGTTGAGAAATGCACAGGTTGAGTTAAGGGAGATTGAGATTTTTAGAGAAGTATGATGGGGGGAGGTGGATATGAGAGTGATTTTAAGAGCAGCTACCATTTTGGAAAAGATTTTTGGAGTTAAAGTAATAGAGAAAAGAGAATTTAAAGAATTTCTTCTATATGTTGAAACTAAAATCCCCTGGGCTTTTTTTTTTTTTTCATAGTCTGCAGTTTAAATTAGAATTAGTTCCAATTATTATTTACGCCCAAATTATTTCTTTGACTAAGATACCACGCTGAGACTGTGCCACAAGGCTTTCCTGCTTTTAAAAAGTCAGAACCCCACTCTCTCATGCAATGAAATCAATATTTAGTGAAAACTTGTTTATTCTCTCCCTGTTGTGGTACTGCCAGCTGGAGGAGTTTAAGACATAGCTCTGCTTACAAGGTTTACAACCTAAAAAAGCCACAGGTATGTAGGGCAAGGCAAATAAACACCTATGATATTAAGGAAAAGGGTACTTGCCACAAGAGAGGCATGCAGTGACAAGAAGCGGTCAGTGGATTAGCAGAAGAATCAGTTGGTGTCATTCACACTGAGTTGGTGAAAATATTAAGGAGTGGGAGACAGTCGGTGGTGTCCAATACTGCAGGCAGCCTGAGCAGGCTATGAACCAAGAATAGACCTCTGCAACTGTGACCTGCTCCTCTCAGCACAGTTTCAGAAAGCAGTGGAAGCTGACGTCCATGTGTAGTGGTTGTGAGTGAGCCGGTAGTGAGAAATGGAGGCTACTCTTTTAATACATTAAACAGAAAAATATGAAATAGTAATTTTTAGAGATAAAAGATTTGAGGAGAGACATTGTAGGTTAGGCAAGACTCAAAAAATGTTTTCAGGCAAGGGAAAAGAGCTAGGGAGAAGTCAAATTTGAATATGTAGGTGTTAGAGAAAAGTCCTAGATGTGGTTGTATATAAGAACCCAGAGGACACGTAGAGGAGGGCAGGACTCTTACTTGTCAGAGATGACAGTGGCAGTGGAAAGAGACAAAAGGAGAATATAGAGCCAAAGAGATTTAAGCAGAAAAAAGGGATGTTAAAGGAACGCCTAAAGACCTGCCATTTCTAAGCAAAGCTGGAGTCGAGACATCGGTTGGGACCATGGGTTCAGAAGCAGGGAGAAAATTAGACTGAGCTGCTCAGGATCTGGAAAAGAATGAGTGGTGCACCATACCCTTGAGAGCCCAGCTGAGGTAAGGGAGCATGAACTTGCAATAAACCAAGTTTCCATTTCCTGGGATTGAGGGCAGAGAGGGAAGACAACATGAATTTCCCCAGGGCTGGTGAGTGATACTGTGGTCATGGCTACAGTGTTGACCCACTGACCAGAAGTGGCCATTTGGGATGAGTTGTAAAGGCCCCATGAGACTAGTGGGTTAAGAGATCTTTGAAGAGTTCAAGAGAAAAATTATAATGAGGATAAAGAGCAGACCACAGTGAAGGAATTGGACAGATGAAAGAACAGAAGGCTGCAATCAGAGAGGGAAATTCAAGAGCCTGAGAACTTTGAGGTGGAGCCGTGTCACTGCTGTTGGGAGGGTAATGAACAATGAGACCAAACACTCAGAACAGTCAGCCCCGTGAATGATGAAGTCATAAGCACCGATGACTGGGAATGAGACGGAAAAGGATTGTGCAGTACATACTGAAGTAATTGAGGATAAAAATAGGAAAAAGAAATTAGAGAGGCTTCACATAGAAGAATACTGAAAATATGCCCCAAACTGAGGCATTTAAATAATTCAACACTCTACTTTCGAACATGTACACTATAATGCAGAAGGCAGCGGAGCATGGGCCTAAAGACGGCTAGGTAGAAAATAGCATAGATAATAGCATCAAGTCAATCTATCAGTCTAATGGAAAAGGGTTGAACTAAGTGTATTTCAGCTCTTTTCAAAATTTACATTGAATTATACTTTAGAAGAGAAGTCATTGAGATGGTGGTGGAAAAATTTTCTTGAGGCAGCAGTGGGAGACTAGAAATATGACCCCTTGTGATGGTTAAGTTCATGTGTCAACTTGACTAGGTTATAGTGTCCAGTTGTTTGATCAAGCAAGCACTAGCCTGATTGCTACTGTGAAGATATTTAGTGAATTTAAATCATTAGTCAGTTGATTGCATCTAAGACTGATTACATCTGCAATCAACAAGGAAGGTTGCCTTCAGCAATGAGCGAAGTCTTATTCAATCAATTGAATGCCTTAAAGAGAGTACTGATGATTTCGTCAGTCAGAAAGAAGAATTTCTATCTCTACTTTGGCCAGCCAGATTCTCCTGGGGAATTTATTAAAACCTTCATTGGAGTTCTCAGCTTGCTTCCTGCCCTGTGGAATTTGGATTTGCCAATCCCATCCCATGGTCATGTGAACCAATTCTTGAAATAAATCTCATAATATTTACATATATATATATGTGTGTGTGTGTGTCTGTGTGTGTGTGTGTGTGTGTATCCTGTTGGTTCTGTTTCCCTGGAGAACCCTAATACCTACATTTTATGAAACCTGAGAGTTAAGGGAAAGTTCATTCATTCACTGATTCAACAAATATTTATTGAGAACTGAATATGTGCCATGTGTTGGATCTAGGACAATGAATGAATCCATAGGAAAATAGGCATTGCCTCTGCCCCCATGAGGCTTACAGTGTAACATGAAAGAGGGGAAAGATATTTCCTTAGGAAAAACTTTAGAGATCTGAGTACAAGCGGTTTCAATTGAAGGAGTAGTTTTTTCTGTCGACAAGTACTTATTAAGTATTTACTATGTGCCAGGCACTGCATTGAGAAATACTTCGAAATACTTAGAAATACTTTGGTGAGTAAAACAGACACCAGCTCTGCTCTGTTGAAGCTTATAGTCTGTTGGTGGAATGGGGTAGGGGAGATGGGGGGTGAAGAGCAGACATTGATTAAGTATATAATTAGAAACGGTGATAAATGTTATGAGAGAGAAGTACTGGGTACAACAGGGTACAAATAAGGGCAATGATGTATGGTAAGGAATCAAGACAGGCTTCCATTAAGAAGTGACATTTGAGCCAGATTTGAAGGGTGGATAAGAGTAGTTAGCAAGGAAGGGTTGGGTGTAGTTGTTTCAGTTAAGAACGGTATGTCTAAGCCTTGAGCAGGAACAGGCGTGTGTATTGCAGGAACAGAAGAAAACCCGATATGATTAGATGCTGGAGGAGAAGCACAAAGAGGCAGAAGTTGAGACAGCAGAGGTGAACAGAGGTCAGATCACGTGGACCACTGAAGGCCATGCTGAGAATTTTGGACTTTATTCTAAGGAAATGAGAAAGAATTCAAAGATATTAATCAGGTAATTGGTGTGATCACATTTTGTATTTTTCTTTTGGTGTGGGAGGTAGATTGGAGGGGTTAGGATATGTATTAGGAGACCATTTAGGTGGCTATTGCAATAGTGTGTGTGAAATACGGCGGCAGCTTGTCCAGAATGGTGGCAGTAGAAATGAAGAGAGTTATGCAGATTGGAGGGATATGTAGTAAGTACAATGGACAAGATTGGCATGAAAGGTGAGGCAGATTTGATTTCTGAGAGTCTGGCTTTCACAAGGGTCAGCACATTTTTTTCTGTAAAGGACCAGATAGTAAAGATTTTAAGCTTTGCGGGCTATACAGTCTCTGTCACAACTGCTCAACTCTGCCATTGTAGTGTGAAAGCAGCCACAGTCAATACATAAACGAACAAGCATGCTCCAATAAGACTTTAGTCAGGGACAGTGAAATTTGGATTTCACATAATTTTCATATGTCACAAAATATTATTATTATTTTGATTTTTTCCCAACCATTTAAAAATCATTAAAACCATTCTTAGCTCTCACCCGCCATGCACAAACAGGCAGAGGCTGGGATTTGATCTGCAGGACTCTACTTGAGCACCTCTGGACAGGGGACTCATCAGCAAGTTGTGATAGAAATAGCACAAAATTGAAGTCTGTTTTGCTCAAAACTAGAGCAGGTTTCTGTCACTAATTTACCTTGCTACCTTGGAAAGGGAAGGGGACTAAAAAGTGTATGCTGATTGCCAGGTATTCAAATACATCATTTTAATTAAATCCTCCACAGCATTCCTAGCAGGTCAGTATTATTATCCTCATTCTGCAAAGGAGCACCAAGACTCAGGAAGTTTAAGTAACTTCTCCAAGTTCACGTAGTTACTGAAACAGAATTCAAGGCTCTGTTTGACTCAGAAATTCATGGCTTGTACCAACACACAGTGGCTCCTTGGGCTTCAGTTTGCTCTGCTACAAAGGAAAGGTGTGGCTCAAGATGATTTCTGTTGTCTCTTTTGTCTCCAGTTCCTTGTAATGCTAAAGGCATCAGGACATCATGGCCGGGGAGGGGGGTCAGTGAGAAATGGAAATACACTAAGTGCCCTACCTCGTGACACCCTTTTCCTTCTAACTTAATGTCACCTTCCTAAATTGTAACAGGAATAGCTGTCCAAGTCCAAAGTTACAGGCAGATACTACTTCAGATTTAGCACTGAAAGAGTGTGTGAGTTATCCAAATGGGCAACAGGAACTCCAGGTATTCATTCTCTCCATAACATGCAAAAAAGTTCTTAAAAATAAAATAATTGCACAATATAACAATCATGTAAGTTTCTAAAATTAGTTAAGAAACTTACTCATCAGGTTTCAAATCCAACCCATTTCTTTTAACTGACAAATAATGAAAACTTTAGAAGTGATTTTCTTATTTCACTCTGCCGTGTTTAGTACAGGGCTTTGTATTTGAAAGCATTAGACTGTTCAAAATATTTCCCACACAATGACTGGGCAGGAAGATGGAATGAAAGACAGAAAGAATGAACAGGTGGAATACTCATTGCCGAACAGGGGTAACTAAGGGCAACGACGTTCCAGGAAAAAGGGTAGTTTTCTTCCTACACTGAAAAGTGTTTCCAAATAAAATGTTAAACATGGAATTAACTGGAGTCAGGCGGCAACCACCCTTTTAGAAAATCCCTACACGGACATTTATTAAATATCACAATAATCCTTAAAGGAGTTATTGTCATGTATATTCATAATATATGAAGACATTAATGCAATGATTATGTACTCACCAAGAATGAAAGAGGAATGTAGGCTTTATATTTGTTATTATTTTTTTAATTGTCACCCTCTGAATTCAGTTTTCAAAAGAGTCAGGTTTTCTCCTTTATCACTAGTTGAATCTTGGCTTTGTGAGTTAAACTGCTTATGCTTAAACCAATTAAGTCTTACTGTGTTGTTGTTGTTATTGTTTTACAAACGTGGCATTTTTCTTTTTCCCATTTTCCGTTATTGGTGAGGCAATATCAGTTAGGAATTTGGAGCAATCAAGAGACCTGACAGAAAACTCTCAGCTGTGTGCTCTCAGCCATGTGCTTCACATGTGCACTTCCTCGGGTCCCCATAACGTACCTCAAGGTCACCCTTTGATTATTACTGTGCTGTGGAGCTAAATAGTATTTTGGAGCATCATTTTATTATATTTGAAACAGACCAAAAGAAAACACCACAAATGTGAGTATTTTACTCAAAAGTCTTTTGAAATCTAACACACAACATCAAAATGCAGAGGATATATTGTTTTCTTTTTACCCTTAATGTAACTAGGCAAAAGATTTTAAGTTTTCATTGATGATATTTAAAGATATTTAAGCAGATATTTTGTTTACTTCTTTAAAACATTCAAATGTTTCAGCTAACTCCTATTCATATTCAAAGGTAATACTCTCCATTGCAAGCTATAAGAGCTTTATTTGTTAAATTCTCCTGTCCCACAGCCTGCCAAGCCATGGTTGAAGACTGGACTTGCCTAAACCCGCAGAAGTGAGAAGATTCTACCTGGCTGCACAGGGAAGCTGAGGGTTTCTGTTCTGGCTGAACGTAGGAAGATGGAGAGAGGGGTACAGGTACATGAACAACCTTCTTGCCTTTCTTCCCCAGGGAACTGGGACAAAGGCTTTTACTTCAGAACAAAGCTAAGGGTAGACTTAGGTCCTGAGAAATGTGTGTGGGGTGGAGAAAGCTGTTCTCCCAGACGTGTTTGGGGTATCTGGCTTTCTTAACCAGTGCAAAAAACAGCAGCATTCTAGATAGTGCCCAAGCAGCCATAAATATAAATATTATCTGCACTTTCAGTTTCTCTATTATGCATCCTGAGTTAAATTATCTTCCCTAGAAAAGGTAAGGTAAAATTAACTGCAGAGAGCACAAATTCAAGTCTAAATCTCTGAATATTGTAAAGATAGGCATAAGAGAATTAAAACTGTGACTTATTCTCTCTGTTTTTCATGCTCTCTTGCTTAGTCCATTGTGATTAAACCTTAATCAACTTGGAACATGGTTATTATAAATAGCATAGCTAAATATGCTATATACTGAATGAAGCATGAAGCACTGCATGATTTTTATGGAAAAGGCAAGGTGTAACTCTTCTCTCCCTTCCTCTTAAGTAAATGACTTGATTACTGCTGCACCTTCCCTAAGATTAAATCCAAAATATGTCATCCTATTTGTCCATCTTCTCTATCAAGTCCCTCTGTTATATTCTTCAGGTGAATCATGTGAATTTTTTTTTCAAAATGGATCAGAGCAAGTCTGGGAGGATTTCATCTTCATGACATCTGTAAAAATGTTGGATGCAGTTTTTCAAAAAACTTCCAGGTAGGTGAGATAAGTGAAATTCTCAGAGGATTGTCTGGCAATTTTTTTCAACAGTGTTTGGAAAGTTGTTTCACTTTGCAAAGGCAATTTGTATTTAAATATGCTGTATTTTTGCATAATTGAGTAGGAGAATTTCTCAAGTTTCTGATTTTTTAGCAATATAGTGTTAGTAATAAATCTCTTAGAAGTTTGGCACAGGTGCAAGTTTTCTTACATAGAAGTCGTTTCCCTTTTTTTCTTCTGATAATGATAATTTCTGTGGCTTCTTTGAAATGTTCCAGGAGTAGAAGATGAAGAGTGGTATAAGGCAAAATTGTGATTATTGAGGATAAGAGGATGTTAGAAAAGAGAGTATTGGTATTGATATTAGATTTACTTCTAGATTCTCAGCTCTGTAGGACTCTGTGTGTAAATACGCTCATGAAGTGTTAGATTTCAGTATTTTGCTCTATTTCTTCCAAAGTGCAGATAAATGATGTTGGGAAGAGAGAGGTCAACTACTTTTGAATATAAGCAAGAGTAAATAGAATGGAGTAAAATTTATATTTCATAATGCTCTGAAGGTAAAGCTAAGAGTAACCTCTATTCTATAATCAAATTGAAATGTTTTTATTAAGTCTTGATCAAAATAATATTAATTTAATCAAGATCATTTTTAATGATTTTTATACTTTTATAATTATTTAAAGGCCCAATTACTTTAAATATATGGGGAAATTTCACCTTTCCTCTATTTTTTTAAATTTCTTACAAAAAAGAGCGTATATATTAGAAAATAAAGTTAAAGGAAAGTTTATATGTCTCCTCTAATTGTAAACTTTTGGTGATACAAATATGATGCTGAAATAGAGCATAAATAATTTTTATTGCCCTAGAATAAAAGCACTGGATTTATGAACTAGATATTTACATTACTGAGATGAGGTGCTATGATCTGAATTAACCTTCTTTAAAGGCAACTTCAGCTTGAACTTTAACACCAAATTGAACTTGCAAGTTTATTAATAACTGAACATTATCATGTTTTCATCATACCTTAAAGTGTGCACATTTGTTTTATGTATGCACAAACTTTAGCGCATGCTGCTGTTTTTCTTACACAACTGATTTCTCATCTGATTATCTGCCGTGGATTTTTCTAACATAAGAATGACGGAACAAAAAACATTTTATTTTATCTGATAAATACAGTAGTATTGGACAGGGGGTGGCTGACAGAGATTTTTTTTATAATCAGTGCAGTTTCTCCTAAGAGATTTTGGGCTTTCCTGTAGACTTTAGGGTGAGAGGCACAAAGGCCGCAAGCATCCAACTTACCTGGCTCCTGATACCTGAAAGTCCATCCCTATCCTTCCCGGGGAATCCTGGCAGCCTCCAGATCATAGTTTGCTCCTTTGGATCGTTACTATGTTCATTCCTGGGCAGCCGGTACAGGAGTCTCCATGGTGTACTGTGCAGCCGGGAAATCAATTCCAGTCCCGAAAGCAATGATGTTGGAGATTTCTGCCTGTACACGTCATAGAGACATTTTGAAAATCCATATAACCCATTGCTTAAGTTGACATCTGAAACTTGTCAAAATATAAATAATTGTAAATTACATAATTTCTAACTTATTTTAAATATTTAACAGTTAAAAATAAAACTTACATAATCTTTCAATTGCATCCTGTGGAATATAAATACCAAAGTGATTTGATTCTCTACTATTGCCCATCTAAATAAATGGTAATTTTCATAAATAAGCTCTTCTTTAACAATTAAAAATTTTGCATGTTTCCTTTTACATTTTTCTCCTTGTACCTTTCCTTGAACTCAAATTTTCATTCCTTTTCCTCACAAGGTTTTATCCTAATTTCATATGATTTTATTCTTATAATGTAATTTTGTTCTCAAAAGTCTTCTATTAGTCACCATATTATACTTCTTTGCAGCAAAAATATATACTAAATTGATTTTTAAAATTTCCTAATGGGTTCTCAATGCTAAAAAATTCTCTTGAGTAATGTTACAACTACTAGTAGTGAGTGGTTGATCAAATGTATTATTGAATTATATTCATTATAGTTATATTAAAATACTGATAAAATGTATTAAATTAAAAGTAATGAAAAGTGGTGTTTTAAAAAATTAACTTTTATTGGCTATACCTATCTTAATGAAATGGATAGGGTTTTCCCCCGTTATATACATATGAATATTATCTATTGCTTGAGTGAGTTAGGGTTTAGCATTAATTACATTCTTGTTTTTCATTTTAATTGAGGTAAGTGTTAAAAAACCTTATTTGTAGGTGGGATGGAAGGACTTTTATACAGTTATGACATTTAATTCTTGGACCTTTGTTCAAATATTATGTCAAAAATTATATAGTGATCTGCCATGCGAAAGTAGTTTTAAAGATCTGTTGGCTGAAAGTTTGTTTAGCCCTCCTTCATTTTTGTGGAAAATCAGGCACTTATAATTTTTGAGGAATTAGATGCATGCGTGATTTGTTACCCAAACATTAAATTCTTTCATTCTTTCATAACTACATCAGCACAGTACACTTTTCTTAATTATCCCAGTGTTTGCGGCCACGTTGAAGTTTTCTTCACTCCAAGGCAACACTTCGTAAGATGACGAATGGATGAAAAGTGTGACTTTCCTTTCTAACCCGACAAAAGGGCGATTATGAATGGCGGTGCCTTAACTGCAGGCTCTTTCCTAGGGAAGAGTTCCCAGGGAAGCTGTGGCTCCGGACACATCCTTAACACTGTCCATGCCCTTGGAAAGTCCTTGTGAACCCTCAGATTGATACTCTTGTTTGAGGACCACTGCTTTGAAGCATCTGTGGTCCCTTGGTGGCCTGAGAGTTATTAAAGGACAAATCAATAGGAAGGTGGACTGTTTCCATGTTTTGTCACTGCTGGTTTTTCTGTGACATTTTATTAGTGATTATCTCTTACAGCCCTGCCTTAAGGTAACTAGTATAAGTCAGGGTGGTGGAGTGGGAAAAGGCTGGGATTGAAGAGTCTGAAAAGATGGTTTCAACTATTTGTTCTGCCCCTGACTGTCTATGTGCCTCTAGAAAACATCAGTTCTCTTCTCTGGGCCTGAGCATTCTCATTTGGTGACTGGGCTAGAACAGTGTTTACCAAAGCTAAATGAGATGACAGATGATTTTTAAGTGATACGTGGACACACTTTCTTTATTTGTTATACATTTCTTTTCTTTTTGTTCTTGATTATAAAACATTTTTTTCCTTAAACTTTTTATTTTGAAATAATTTCAAACTTACAGGACAGTTAGAAATATAATACAACCTCATACAGAGAACTCCAGCAGATTCCTCAGATTCCCAGACTCACATTTTGCCACAGTCTGTCTGTCTATCTATCTATCTATTTTCATCTTTCACCTATCTATATCATTTTCTGAACATCTGAGAGCAGGTTGCACACATCATCCTCCTTGGTCATTTAATACTCCCATGTACATTTCCTACAAACAAGGAAATTCACTTATGTAACCAACTTAAGTGCAGTTATCAAGTTTAAAAAATTTAACATTGATATAAAGCTTAAATTCTATATTCTAATTTTTTCATATGTTCCAATAATGTCTTCGGAGGCTTTTCTCCTTCATTCTTAGCTCCTATCCAGGATCACATATTGCATTTAATTGTCATTGTCTCTTTAGTTGCTGTTTCTTCTTCTTTTTTAATTGTGGGAATGTACATACAAACACAACTCTTCCCATCCCAACACCTCCCAAGCATATTTGTTATACATTTCTTTTATTGTTTACCAGAGGTAAAATTATCATACTAAATCCATGATTTAAAAAAAAAAGTTTCTTAGAATGTACCTAAAGTGAATAGTTAAGGATTTTTAAGAGATGCATTTAAAGAAAACTATTAAGTTAACTGGATATGGAAAAACCCTGAAGGAGGTATGGAAATGAATGAAGCTTGAGAAACACTGGAGTAATTACGATTGCTATGTCTTATCAGGGTCCAGCATTATATGATTTTAAGGGAAAAAAAAATGGTGAAAGAAAAGGAAGGAAGGAATGAAGGAACCATGGACTTTAAAAAAGATATATTTCTAGGCAGGTTCATAATGTACCATAATTGTGAATGGTAAATATTAACTCACCTAAGAAGCCCCAGAAGACAAGTTCAGGCAAATTATTCAGTTAAGCAGATCATAGATGTTTTAAAGGCAGAATACCAGTTGTGCAAGTCAAGCTTTTAAGACACTAACTATGAGCTAAAAATCTTCACCATGTCTATCACAGCCAAGTGATGTGGAAATTTGGTGCAATTACCCAGGCAAGGCAGGGAAATAAAACCTACTACAAAATTCAGGGGACTGAGCTACATACCTACATCAGCTATCTTCATTGATTCAGTTATCCAAAATCTAGTACCCTCCTTGCCATATTACCTGTATTGCCACAGCTAATTCCATTGCTGGAATTTTAATTAGGACAGCTTACCAAATGTCAATTCCCTCCAAATGACTGGGTTATCCAGATAGCTAAAAAATTTAACTTTTAAAAGGGTTGCTCATTACTTAGAGATAACGAATAGCTTGCGTTAGTAGGCATTAATGTGAGCAATTTTCTAAGCCTTGTAGATGTTGGGTATACTGTGTAAAATACATCCAGTTATTAAAACTAAGATAATTTAGCTTCATTTGTTCTGTTTTTATGTTCAATTTCCCTGAATTGTTTTAGCAAGATATTAAGAGTAAAATCTAACTTTTATCCTTCTTTCCTCCTATGTCCTAAGCCTTCTTTAAGAGTCTATAAAATGAAAATTAAGCCAAATAAAAATATTTAGTGTGTGCACGTGCATATATGCACACACAAATAAACACCACCAAACAAAATTTCTCTTAGAAATGCTATAGTTATATACATATCCGAGAGGGGTTGATCCAAGGAGTATGTAAAAATTGAATCTAGCTATGCCTTAAGCTAATTCCTTTCTTGTCTTCTGGTCTTTTCTTCTGACAAAAACAGGTCACTCTATTCGATATAGCCTTCAGTGTCTCTTCGATCCCAAGTACCGTTTCTCTAAATAACCAGAGTAAGTTTATATTTGTAATTTTATTTAGCACTTTCTTACCACCCATTTTTTCTATTTAATTCAAAAACCTTTTGTTGATAGGGACATTTATGGAGAATGGGCCAATTTCTCTGAGCATTTCTTTTTGCTAGAAAAGGGCACGATGTTAAGAAAAATACACATTTATTGAACACTTACTACTAAGTAGGCACAATGTGTGCAAAAATCTTCATTATTCCTCAGAACACCATGAAGAGATATTTTATATTATGGGTAAGTAACCAATTCTCTGAGGTTAATTAATATGCCCGGGATCATATAGCTATCCATGGCAGAGTTGGAAATTGAAACTAACTCAATCTCTTTCTGAAGCCAGGAAGACTTTCTTCTATTTCACACCTCCCCCTTGTTGCTAATGGTTTCCATCTAATGTTTGTTGAGTGAAACCTAATACTCAGACATGTTCTTTCTAGATAGATTTTGATAGCAGATGTCAGTTTAAATCCCTAGGTAACTGGGAAAAAGGAGTAGAAAAGTTTGGAAATTTTCCAGTATGCTATGAGTAATAGTGAGGCAATCTGGGTAATACATAAACCCATTGACACCAACTCCTTCTCCAAATTTCCCAGAAGCATTGTTTTTTAGCAGGGCAGGTCAAAAAAGGCTAACTGGCTGCCTGAAAAGGAAAGGTGTGGCAGGAGGAGCTTTGCTCAAACATGGGCAGGTCATTCTATCTGCCAATACAGTCCTGGAAGGGTCTGGTTTGAATATGTGTCAATCCTGGGACCATCCCACCACCATTGACTGAGCCAGACCATCAGTGATGGATTGCAGTGTCCCTAAATGTCCAAGGCTGTGGGAAAGCTGGCAATGTGCACATTCAATGCAAAATACCTGAGGATTATGTTCCTCAAACGCATGCAGGTTATTATACTCATTATTAATGGAAACAGTCGTGTGCTCTTGTCATTCTGAGTGCTGGTCTGTTAAATATATGTGCAAATTTTCAAAAACTATTCCAAAAGATAGCAGCAAGCTCACGTTCAGACTCTGGAAAAAGAAGGAATGGGCTCATTGCCAAGAGGGAGTTAGATGATGCTAATAAATCACACTTGGGAAGGACTTTTTCCATATTTTACGTCATCTGATCTGCAACAGCCCTTTGCAGTGGTGTGTGGCATTTTTTATCCTACCCTCTTGCTGGGTTAGGAAGCAGGTTCAGAGAATAACTATGATTTTTAAATGCAAATTGTGTACCAGGCTCTGTGTTTAGAACATTGCTTGTATTATTTTATTTAATCCTTGCAACAAACTTTTTTTTTATCTTCATTTTATTGAGATATATTCACATACCACGCAGTCATACAAAACAAATCGTACTTTCGATTGTTTACAGTACCATTACATAGTTGTACATTCATCACCTAAATCAATCCCTGACACCTTCATTAGCACACACACAAAAATAACAAGAATAATAATTAGAGTGAAAAAGAGCAATTGAAGTGAAAAAGAACACTGGGTACCTTTGTCTGTTTGCCTTGCAACAAACTTAAGAGGAAGATTTCATTATTATTCTGTTCATTACATGAGGAAATTGAAGGTTAGAGAAGTAAATCACCCATAGTCATGTGGCTGGTATGTGGTCCTGAGATTTTTAGCACAGGCCAAGCTGACTCCAAATCACTTTATCATCATGCTGCATCTATTTGATATGTACTTAAATGATTTGCCAAAAGTCCCTAATCTCAAACCCATCTCTCTAATTCCAAAGTCCTTTTGTTTTCTATATCCAGATTCTTCTCAATATTGAATCTGGTAGTGGATTTTATTAAAGGAAGCTGTGGATTCTTCCCCTCTAGGAATCCCTAAAGCAAAGTTATTTACCCTAAACTGGCTTCTGCATCCAGAGAGCAGCATATCCATCAGGAAACAAATATTTTCTGAACACTTACAATCTCCTGTACTCTATGCTAAACACTGTTGAGTTCACCAAAATGAACCTGATGGCTTCTAGAATTCTGGCAGCAACGTCTTTCCTTAAAACCAATGAAGATAGGAGCCCATACCCTTTCAGGTTACATATTTACTGTTAATGGTAGTAGGGACATAAAATGACCTCATTTCCCTCGGTGTCATTTGAGGAGTGGAGGTGAAAGCCCAGCTTCTTGACTTTGAATCACAGGCAAATTGATGGCCACCTTCAGGTTCCAACCTGCAGAGCAACCTACCTCTGGAAGCCTCATCATTTGGGAAGACGAGTGTGCCAGGCTCCACAAACCCGGACTTGCTGGTGGAAGGCCTCTGCAGCCAAGAACAGCACAGCCAGCAAGGGGTGGTGGGTGGTGGGAAGGAAGCTCACCGCTGGCAAACGGGCAGAGTGAGTCACCCGTTTGAAGTGAATGGTTATTCCAAGCACAGCAAAGGTGAGCAAGCATTTCCTTCCCATGACCACACCGACCACGGTGGCAACAGGCCTGTTAGTGTAGGAAACTGAGTCACAGGACAGGAAGGTTTCAGCGTCGTGGAAGAGGAAATTGCTAGTCTATATTTTAATATAAATTTCCCCAAGATGAATTTGGCCTCAGCCTAGTGACATGTGAGTCTGCTTTATGTAAATCAACTACTTTTCCGATATCCAAAGCCTTCCCCTGCTCCCTCCCACTCTTCACAGGGAAACTGATTGAGCAATTTGCATGTACAGCCTGACCCTTTGACAGAATTAACTGTTTAAAGGAATCAATTAATTTTAGTAAATCAATTAATTTTAGTGATAAGTCGTTCCCAGTGACTCCAACTTTGGGCCGGATTGTTGGTATCTCGGCATGCTTCCGGGCACTTGCTAGCTCTCCCTAGCAGTAGGGCTCAAAAGCTGAACCACATTTCCTAGACTCCTTGTGAGCAGTGCTCTGGTTAGAGACCTCCAGTGAGGCAACCTCATGAAATTTGGAACGTGGAAGAGAAGGCACCGTTATTGCTCCGGCAGTAGCGGACGGGTGGGCAGACACAGGGTCTTCAGTAGATAAATGCCTAGGATTTAGCCATTGGCTCCT
The DNA here is from genome assembly GCF_015220235.1 of Choloepus didactylus. Taxonomy (NCBI): domain Eukaryota; kingdom Metazoa; phylum Chordata; class Mammalia; order Pilosa; family Megalonychidae; genus Choloepus; species Choloepus didactylus. The sequence continues at coordinate 70,498,313 of NC_051316.1, forward strand.
GGGATCCTCCTGAAAATCACCCATGTTAGTGCCGCAGGCAGCTGAGATGACCAGTGAAGGTTCTTTGCAACTCCTGAACATCCTGATATCCCTAACTTCAGTGGTAGTTTCTCTGATTTTCTCACCTTCCAATGTTTTGTAATTCCCGAAATTAAATTCCTACCTGATTGAAATAGCAAAGAGGTTTCTGTTTTCTTGACCAAACGCTGCCTAGTACCTATATCAAAGGAGCAAAGAATGCATCCAAACAATTTGCCTTCCATAAAATTAGGAAGCATCTATTTCCACCTAGGAATTCATCTTTATCAAATTACTTGTATTTTCATTGTGTACCACTTCTTGTGGCAATGAACTATAAAATGTATGATTCAGTGATGAAGCATATTTCATTTATTTGTTCCTATTAAAAATACTTCAAGCTTCAAGGCATCTCTAGTATAATAGCAATCCAATACATATCCATTTGCTCTATGCCCTTCATCCCATTATGGATACTGATTCATATTTAGATTCTAGTTGTTTAGCCTGTTCTTATATCACAGAATATAAACACACACACACACACACACACACCTGAATTTTATTTTTTATTTTGCCCTTGTCTGAACCTTTATGAGTAAAGTGTAGAAGGAGAGACAGATAGCTATAAGTTGACTTCATAACAACAGCTTCTGAAATCTTGAATCATACAGGCCAGAACAAAGAGGCAAGATAAGACTTTCAGAGGAAGTGTCATCTTGGTGAATTAACTTGCTTTTTCCCCTGGCCTCGGACTTAATTTTTGTTCACTCGTGTCTCGTGTATATTTATTTTATTCTCATTTCCCAACTAGCAAAGGAAATATGCTTACTCTTAGACACTACTTTCCTGAAGCTCAACACTGTAAGAAAGGGGATCTATTCCAGATAGCTTAAATGCTAAGACCTTGTCATTACTGGATAAACATCTAATCAAAATGGAGTGAATAAAATACTATGAGATTAATACATTTGATATTCTTTGATATGTTTTATTTTTGCAGGTGAAGGACACTGTAAATGAAAGAAATACTCTGAGAGATTGTGGATGACGTCATTTGACTACTTGATTTTCTCAGAAAGTCAAAGTTCAAATGTTAATTTCCCAAACTACATCTCTCCTTCCTTTGGGTTTTGCTGTAAGATTTTCAGTGTAAATCAGAAATCATAAATTAGAAGCCCATTCCACAGACTGCAGATGACCTGCAAATTCATTCATTCACTCAAAAAATGTTTATCAAGTTTCTATTGTGCCAGACTCTACACACTGGAATAGGGCCATGAGCAAAATGCCAAAATCCCTGCCCTTGAGAAGTTTATAATCCACTTTGGGGAAGACAGAAAAAGATCAAGTAAATAAAATGCATATGCATTTTAGAACAAAATCAAGCATGAAAAGGAGTGAGGGGAGGCAGTGTGATTTGAAACAGGGTAGTTAGGGAAGGTCGCACTGAGAAGGGGACATTTAAAGGAAAACCTGAAGGAAGTGAAGGCTTGAGCAGTGACTATTTAGAGAAAGGCATTCCAGTTGAGGAAAGATCTTTCATGAGAGGTCATTGCATGTTCAAGGAACAACTGGTGGATAAAAAGTATTTTGTTTTTCATTGTCTAATTAGATACATTAAAAAAAAAAAAAAAAAAAAGGAACAGCTGGGCCAGTGCAGCGATGACAGGTGAATAGTGACCGGCTGCAGGTCAGAGAGGTCCTGGGGCCTGACTGTGTGGAGCCCTGCAGCCACCGTGAAGAACTCTGTAGACAGGTTCTGTAGGTTGGCACAGTGGTTTTACAAAAAGTAATTCATTGCAAACATTTAAAAACCAGGATATTTTCTGTAAACATCTGGATTTCTAATTTTCCAGAAAATTTGAAAGATTTGACAACACTCGATGTATATTACCACGTTGTGATGGTGAAGCTGCGTGGTGGCGGCTGCCTTGAGATGGTTCTGGTACCCACTGGGGCCCCCTCTTCCCAGGCCCCCCTATTTTTTCACACTTGGCCTGCTTCCCTAGGACCTGGAGGGATTTTTATTTGGATCCCTGTAAATGGAGGGTTAATTGGTGGCTCATTTACTAAAACACATGGAATGTTCTTGGAGCTGAGCTCCACTGACTCTGTATCCCAGCTTAAATCAGGGTCTGGCCTATATTCGGTGTTTAATAACTTTTGTTGATTAAAAAAATGAATTAAAAAATAGAACGAAGAGTGTGACTTTGAACAGGTTACTGAACATCACTAAGGAGGGAAAAAAAAACATCAAATGAAAAATTCACTCTTCTCTCAGGTATCCTGGGTGTCTCCATAGTCAAAGCCTGGCTGGAACGACTCTGCCTTGGTGTGTCCAGTCTGGCTGGGAGTCCATGTTGCTCTACAATTGGCTCCAGCTACGTGTATCAAGCCGCAGCAACAGTGGCTTTCAGCCCAACAACAGTGACATCTGGGTGCCTGCAACTGTGTAATCAGGAAGACACAAGGTTATAGAATATATGTCACAAACTCAGTAGTTCTCGTTTCCTGTTTCCTTTTGGGTATCCAGAGCTGCCCGTTGATATTAGGTGGTTTTTTTTATTGTTTGTTTCTTTTTATACCTGGAGTTCAGCTTTGTTCGACAGGTAACATTGAGGAATAGAATTTAGTGTGTATCCATGTGTATGTCTTTGGAGGTCAGGAGGGGAGATAGGAGAGAAAAAGCGTGTTGTCCATTATCAAATCAAAATAAAGGATGATGGCTCTTTTACATTTGTGGTCTAAATTGACACTCTGCTAATTACCAATATCCAGGAATTGATCTGGACTGTTTTGAAATTCCACAAGGTTTAAACATGATCAAATGGCCTCCATATGGATGTTTTTTCTCTTCATTATAAAACATATTTCTCCATGGGCTGATGACTCAGATGTTATTACATTTTTATATTCCTAATTCTGGTAGCCAAAAGGTAGGGTTGAGTCAGCCAAATGTTTTCTCAATGAGTTACAGAATGTGCACTTACTTACTCATGAGAAATGCCATTGTGTACAGCAGACGTGTTCTGGGGCAGTACCAACTTGTGCCTGGGACATTTAGGTATTCAGGATTTTTTTTGATTAAAAAAGCATGAGTAAGAATTATTATTATAGCTAACCTGAGCCTTAATAAGTATGCATTGAAGAAGAAGAATAGTTATTCACAGTTTAGAAAATTCAAGGTGAAAACATAAGAGTAAATGTAATACCCAAACATTTTAAGGTGAAAAAGAGACACGAATTTTAGCAATTTCTTTAAAATGACTCAGGAATATAACTGATTCAATCCTAAAGGACTGACTTGAAAACTTTTCCCTTTGAGTGAGGAGAATGGTTACAAGAGCAGAAATTACATTCTGAAGTAGATCTAATGGGAGTTAGTGGCTTGTTTAGGAATTGTGGTTTCTCTAGTTTAGCAACGGCTCTGCCAGCAAGCATATAGAAATAGCCTTCATGTGTAAGACACTAAAATAAGAAGACCTCACTGGGTATGGACAGAAGTAAAAATAACTGCAGCTACTGTTGCAGGAAAAGTAAGGCACAGAACTAAACATGTAGTGAATTTAGACACTAAATTGTGAATTTGAAAAGTGCTGCACAAAGTTTCTAAAATTCGGTGCCCACTATGTTGACGCCCTAGGTTGGATATCATGGGAAAGAGACTTGGAAACAGTGGTGTGTGCTGGAAGTTTATTGGAGGTACTTTTGGGAGTAATACCCACAAGAGAGTGAGGGAAGCAGGAGTGGGCAGAGGAGGAAGTTGATCTGCGATTCAGGTGTAGCAAAGGCCATAGCGAGTACTGTAGGAAACTCTGGAGCTGGGCTGGACCTTCAGAGTTGTCGTAAATTGAGGCTCTCCTTGGCCAAAGGCACTTCAGGGGTGTGGGGGGCTGGAGACTCATTTGCAAATCTTCATTAGCTGATGCAAATGACATTGGAAATGGTGAATGACCCTGGAAAAGGTGAATGGCCCATGGGTCTCACTGAATTAACCCTATATGGTGAGCTTAGAGGAAGAAGTGTAGTATAAGTTAGAGGTATCTCCTAGCTATAAGGTGGTAGTTTTGCAAATCTTTTTTTTTTTTGCTATATAAATCAACAATGCAGAAACATTATTTTCATAATTTTTATTGGAATGTACTTACCAGTAATCATGGCCATATGATTAATTTATATTAATTAATATAATATATATTATAATTATAATTATAATATAATTAATATAATTACAGTCCTAAGAATTGGAAGATTCTACTGACACTGAAAAATTATTAGACCAATGAAACAAAAAATACATAAACCCCAATTTTAATTTTTTAACTGGTGTTGTATTTATTGAGGGGAAATGTAGATGAACTTTTGATACGTTTTAGTTTATTCCACTTGAAAAAGAAAAGTAGAAACGAGCTTTCAACTTTCATAAAAATTAATTTTCTTCTAAGGAGGAAACCTATGTGTTTTGTGTTGTTACCAATGAAATTATATTTAACTATTGAAGCCTTGATGTCTTATAATGCTGAACATGTTTCCATTGCACTCAGTAAGGGCCATTTGAGTTCAGTGGAACTCACCCGTGAATGCTCCTGAATGTTAGTATCTGAGCATATTACTCAGTTAAAAACCGCTGAGTCACCTACTGCTTAGAAATTAGAACATGCTGTTGAATCAGAACCTAGGTTGTAATGCAAAATCAAATGAATTTATTTAGTGAGTTTACATGTGGGTTTTCCAACATGATATGCAAAATCAAATATAGTGAGCAATGGTTCTGTTTTTAATTAGACCATTCAAACCTTCATTTCCAAGCATGGTAATTATATTAATATTTTATTAAATTATGCATCTCTTCTACTGATCTGTCTAGCTATTGATCTACTTAAGTTGTTCTCAAATAGGTTACATTATACCAGTGGCTCCCAAGCCTGACAGCACATTAGAATCATCAGGAGAATTTTTAAAAAAATACCAATGCCTGGGCCCCATTTCCTGGAATTCTGATGTAATTGATGTGGGAAGAAGCCTGGGCATCAGTATTTGTGTTGTTGTTGTTAAGCTGCCTTCATGTGTAAGCTCTTTAACTTTTTTTGAAAAAAAAAAAAAGACTTTATACTCTTTATTCAAACACCTGTATCTACAATGTATCTGAACTACCCACTGAATTTGCTTTAAATTGAGGTAAAATTTATGCACAATGAAATGCACAGATTAATACAATTTAGTGTGTTTTGATAAATGTATACTCCTGTGTAACTACCACCCCAAATAAGGTATAAAACATTTTCATCACTCAAGAAAGCTCTATGAGTAACCCTTCCAAGCAATCCCTATCCTCCATAAACAACCATAGTTCTGATTACTTTTCACCATAGGTTAGTTTTACCTGCACTTGAACATCACGTAAATGGCAGTATATATTCTTTTGTGTCTGCCTTCTTTCATTTCAGTATTTCATACTCACTGATACTCTTGCATTCTTGTTCATTTTTTATTGCTAAGTGGTGTACCAATGTGTGAACATATAACTATTATTTTTAATCCATTATCCTATCAATGAAAATTTCTGTTGTTTTGAGTTTTGGGCTATTATTAAGTTTCTATAAATTATCTTGTGCATCTTTTTGAGGGCACATGCATTCATTTCTCTTGTATATATACCTAGGAGAGGAAATGCTAGATCATAGGGAGATAAAGGTTTAACTTTTTAAGAAACAGGTAAACACTTTTTCGAAACGGTTGTATCATTTTAAACTCTCATCAGCAATGCATTAGGGTTACAGCTTCTCCATGTTCTTTTGTTGACTGGTGTGGTTGCTTTTTAATTTTATACATTTTAACTGGTATGAAATGGTACCTCATGGTGGTTTTAATTTGAATTTTTCTTTTCATGAGCCTATTGGCTATTCATTCATCCTCTCATGAAATAACCAAGTCTTCTACCCATTCTTTTAAACTTGTTTTTCTGGTGCCTTTTTGCTACTTATTTGTAGACGTTTTAATGCTCTGGATAAAAGTCCTTTGCACTGTAAATATTTTCTTCCAGTCTAGCCTTTACTTTTCATTTTCTTAATATACTGGTGCTTTTTTAAAAAACGCCAGGATTGAGAACCATTGCTTGATGCCATAATTGTAGTTGGTTTTCCTCTCACTTTCTCACAACTAGATAAGAGTTTTCGTTTTCCAAAAACTTTGTTTCCTACTTGTTCATTCCTTCAATAAATTCACCATTGTGTTGAATTTTCAGCATAATTTTTATTTGACAATTTTGCTTCAGTCTTGGTACCATCTAGAGTTTAAACGTCATTAAAATATGCCACATTCTGCATGATGTATTAAATTATAGACCAGTTGACTGTTAAATTAATCAAAATATGATCACTTCTTATTTTAATGAATTGCTTATGATACAAAATTCTCCAAAATCCAGAGTCAACGTTTTCCCTCGACTGGTTTCACAGTTAACTGCCACAGAGTACATGAAACAACAAAAACAAAATGGATTCCATTGTTTATTTTTTTCCTAAGTATATTATTGCAGAGCAATTGAACTTGACATTCCAAAATACATCATTTGGCTATTTTTCACAATCTTTTCTGATTTTATAATGATTGAAATTTTTAGAATACCTAACATTTTTTAATTTGTTGCCTCATTTCTTGACATGTTAGCGTATGGAAGTAAAAGTGGTCATCAGATTCAAATAATGTAGTCAAATAAAATTTAATGGAGGTTAATAGTTGCCTTTATACTGGTAATGGCAGACTGATTGTAGAAACATTATTTTTTTCAGTGAAACATTCAGTTCATCCTTAGTTCCTCCTTCTCATTTAAACCCTTCAGTCCATCAGTCACCAAGGTATGTTAATGCTCCTTTCAGAATTTCTCTTTTATTTTGGTCCCAATTTTCTATTCTCTCCATCATTTCTTTTATTACCCCCAATTATCTCTCACCTTGACTCTTGTAAAAGCCTTTTAACTTGTCATTCTCATACTAGCTGATCCTTTTTACTCAACTTCTGGACCACTGCCAGAGTGATCTTCCTCAAACAAAATCTGATCAAGTCACTCCTTTCTACATTTTCCTAAGGTTCTCCTTGTTCTCAGATAAGACCCAAAATGCCTTAGCATGGCTGTCAAACCCTCTAGTCTCTCTCAGGTCTCATCTCCTGCACAGGATACCACATAACTTTCACTCCAGGCATACTGAAACACTCACTTTTATTTCCGTGCTTTTACACTTATTGGTCCTGCTTTCCAAGATCCACTTCTTCCATTACACTTCCTGGTGGATTTCCCTCATTCCAGATACAACACAAATATTGTCTCCTTGTTGAGGAATTTTGTTTTGGTTTGCTAATGCTGCTGTTATGCAAAATATCAGAAATGGACTGGCTTTTATAAAAAGGTTTTATTTGGTTACAAAGTTATGTCTTAAGGCTATTAAAGTGTCCAAGCTAAGGAATCAACAATAGGGTGCCTTCATTGAAGAAAGTCCACTGGCATCTGGAAAACCTCGTTAGCATGGAAGGCATGTAGCTGGCGTCTGCTTGCTCCCAGGTTGCATTTCAAAATGGCGTTCTCCAAAATGTCAGCGGTCAGCTTTCAATGGCTATCTTCAAAATGTCTCCCTAAGCTGTAGCAGCACTGTGCTCCTTCTGTCTGAGCTTTTATAGGGTTCCAGTAAACTAATCAAGACCCAGGCTGAAAGGGCAGGGCCACATCTCCATGGAAATAATCTAATCAAAGGTATTACCCACAGTTGGGTGGGTCACATCTCCATAGAAACAACCTAATCCAAAGATTCCAACCTAATCAACACTAGTATGTCTGCCCCCACAAGTCTGCATTGAAGAACATGGCATTTGGGGAGACATAATACATCCAAACCAGTACAAATTTCCTCCCATTTCTTACTCATTGGGGGCCATCAATAAGAAGATGATATCTAAAAATATATGCAGACTAGTTTCTATAAAAAATTTCCCTGTGAAAAACTCTCAAACTTATTTTACTTTCCTGCACATACAAGTTCCATGGAGTCATGAATATGTCTATATATGATATTGTTAGAATGAGTCTAAGGACTTTATACAAAATAATACACAAATATGCAGTATGTGTATATATAATAGATAAATTAATCTTTGCTTTACAATTGAATTTGCTACAGGACTTCCAATATGATCCCTTAGTAATGATTCTTAACCCCTTTGAAGTTATCAATCCCTTTGAGTTCTAAGCTCCAGAATTCTCTTTCCAGAAAACAAAAATACACATATTTGTATATAAACCACATTTGAGATATAGCCTTATGGACTCAAAGACTATGTGAACATTTTTCGAGAATCCCAAGTTGAGAAACACTTCCATGGTGTGTTTAAAATATTGTTTAATTGTCAAAAATTCAATCTGCAAATCACTTTTTAGAGGCACAAACAACATACTACAATCTAGCCAGCTAGCTCTAATAAAAAATAGATACTTTTGGAAGAGAAGAGACATTATGGTGCCTAATAAAGGCCTTTTAATGGTTTTGTAGGTGCCGGAGGCTGGAGGGAAACCTGTGAACCCCTCTGGTTTCAGCAGGACTGCCTGCGCTGGGGCTTGCCTTGGAAAATCATCCTCAGCTCACCCCTACCTCCACCCTTCCTTTACCTGGGATAACATTTTGACTAAACAACAATCAGGTGAGAAATATTTTTTGGTCGCACCCTTTTTTCTATTTATTCACAGTGTGAAAATCTTTAGCAGAATGTAATTTGCTTGGATGCTTCTCTCTGTTAGGACTCACCTTATATCACCCATCCAAAAACAATTATTTATGTGTTCATTTAACAAATAAGTATTGAGCTTCTACTATACATCTAGCACAGTTCTAAAATAGAGTATCGGGTGAGAAAAACCACAGTCCCTGCCCTCATCGAGCTTGTGGGCTACTGAGGGAGATAGACAATAATCAAAAAGAACAGCACAAATAATTACAAGTCATAGTGCTACGAAAGAGATACACATGATGTTGTGAATGGATATAACTGCAAATGAGACAAGTCAGAAGGTCAGAAAAGGAACTGAAAGCACTGAGGTTTGAAGAAAAAATGAGAGTTAATCAGGTAAAGGGAGCAGGGGTAGAAAAGTAGTCCACACAGAGAAAACAACCTGTGCCAAGGCCCTGTGGCTTGAGAGAACAAATTAATTGGAGGTGCAGATGTAGCGTGTGTTGCTCTTGCAACTACCTACTCTTTCACTTAAGAGACCCAAGGCCTTGAGGTCTTGGCATAAAGCTATTGAATGGCAACCACAGTGCTTCTGTTGTGGGGAGAGGCTAAGAGCAGGGCAAGGTATATGAGTCTGTGCAACAGAGTATCCATTTTTTTTTTTTTTTTTTTTTTTGGCTTCTAGATAGAACAAAAGGATTGCCAGTGTGTGTGTGTGTTGGGGGAGGGGTAGCCTTTAAAATCTTGCACCTTCACGATCATGCATAGAAGAACACTGATCCATAGAGAGAGGGCAGCCTCCAAAGGGGACACAGTTGACAGCTCAGAAAGTTCAGTAAGACAGCCAGAGCTAGGGAATGGCAGAGCATTTTAAAGGGAAGCAAAACCTATTGAAGGAATCAAGTAAGAAAGAATCAAGATAGAGTACTGTGAGAAAGTTTAATGCTTACGTGAAGGTTCGACCAAGACACAAACATCTGAGCACAGAGCTAATTGAGTAAGGCAAAAGCAAGTCGGGACACACAGATGAGGTTTCCCTGTGGACCAGTACAGCATCTTTTCTCCAAGGTAGACCTGTAAGGATCCATCCTAGTGATGAGGGGCAGAGTCGACTCTGTACCCAGTTTATATTCTCCTTGGTTTGCAAAACACATACAGAGAGTGAACTTGACCTCGGTCTCATTTAAGAAGAGAGTTTCAGACATTCTTGACAAGTCCTATTTTGTCTTCATAAACTGCTGAGTAAAAAAAAAAATCCTTACAAAGAGATACCTCCACTTGGTCAATCCTTGCTGACTATTCATGACTGGTAATGAGGCTGAACACAGCCAGCTACAGAAACACCTTGACCAAATTCTGCCTTGATTTTTGTTTTGTAACTTATATGACACTTTATGTTATATCTTGTTAAATTCTCATTACTCCAAACTTCTGGAGTAAGTTGTCTAAAGCCAAAATGAGTTGGACTATTTTAATTGAGCCAGGTACTTCAGACAGTTAGTGATACAGTGATGTGTAATCCAAAGCCAGCATCACCCAGTTCATTCCCTGACAGGGTTAATGCGAACGCAACCCCACGATCTATGTCAGGCTGTTTCGCCTTCCAGCTGAACAATGCTCCCCTTTAAGAAGCATCACAGAACCAAAATTGCTGGGTGAGACCTGATTCAACTTGTTCCTCTATTGTAGCATAAGATTAAAGCATTTTTTCACCTCCTTCTCCCCTCCACCCCATCCCTCCTTAATCCTCTATCCGGCTGATTCATAACAGCTGTTAAATAACTAGACATTTAGGTAAAGACAAACTGAACCTATAAATCAATGTATGTGCTATAATAACCAACTCTTTCTGGCACGGTTTGCTCATGCTCTCTTGGTTTGCTCTTTTTATGCTGACTTCAGCTGCAGCATCTGTATGAAGGGGGTTTAGAACAATTGTAAATACTAATCTCCAGGCCGCCAATGTCATTACGGAAATGGATATAAGTAAATGAAATTCACAATACATACTTAGATGTGGGGTGGGAGACTTTGAAGACATATGCATCCTCCAAACTGTTACAATCCTCCTAAGTGGGAATATTTGTCAGAATTATCTTGGTTGTAAACTACAGAAGCCAATGCCAGCTTGTTTAAGCAGCTCAGGGGAATTAAGAGAACACAGGATTTTTCGTGGTCCCCAGGTGCAGGGATGTAGGGGGGCCTCAGGAGGAGACTGACACCAGAACCTGAAAAGCCATCAGGACTTTCTCTCCAGGTCCCCTGTCTTCCTCTCAGCCCATCTGTTCATTCTTCTTGCTCTCTGGTCATTGGCTTCCTCTGGGTGAAGGGCACTGACTAGTTATTCAGCAAACCCATTATCCTTTTTTCCTTCTGGGATACATCTAGACTGCATTTCCCAGTCTTCCTTACCAATGGGTATGGCCATATGGCCCAGTTCTGGCCTCACCTCAAAGCCTGGCCCATAAGAAGCTCCCATGCTATTCTCTCCCCTCTCTCACCATCTGTGCTGGCAGAATGAAGACCACTGAGGCTGCAGGATGAAAGGAGCATGGGCCCCAAATGACTGCGTGCCCTCCCCCTGCTCTTTCCCCCTCCCCACTGTGGGCTTGATGTGACTGAAAAAATAAAATTAAATTCTTTTATGTTCTCTTCAATTCCATTAAGTTATTGAGGTTTCAGAGATTATTTGTTACAGCAGCTAGCATCACCTCATTCTGCTTTCCCTATTGTGCAAAATTCCCAACCTGTAGCTTCTGAGATTACATTTTACAAATACAGCCCCTCCAAAAAATAAGGGAAAAACTTCTCTCTCTTGGCCTCTGGACCAGTGGGTCAATTCCTACCCTTGATGTGATCACCTCTCCTAAGGGAGGTGGGGTTGTCATGTGCAAAATGGCCACTAGAGGGTCCACCATGTGAACATCAGCTTGTTAAGAGAAGAAAATCAAGAATAAGTTTTGAGTTCTTGTCCCAGCTCTGCCAACTCAGTGAGTAGTCTTAAGCAATTCACTTAAGCACTTTGGGCCTCAGTCCCCCTCATATTGAAGTAAGAGGGATTTAGATTAGATCATCCCCAAAGTCTTCTGCAACTTTAATACTATATAATTCCATTAGGCTTCATACTCTGCCCAGAGAACAACTCAATTCTTGCTCATTAAGAGGAGTTTCCCTGCAGTATTTTTGAGGCTTAACCTAAGAATACCCAATGTGTCACAGAACTTTCTTGTGGTTCTCAGATACCGTACTCAGTGTCTTAACATCTGGGAACGCATAAGGATACCATTCAAACAGTTAATTCTATGATCTTTTTGGGGAACATGGAGGCTTCCTCTGCTGAACTTTCTTATGGATTTCTGGAATCACAGGGTCTTGATTAAGAGGAAGATGGCCAAAGTCAGATTGCCTGGGTTGGGATAATCAATTCCACCATTTACTAACTGTGGGATAATATTTACCTCAGAGGGTTAGTGTAAGGATTTTTTTTTTTAATGCAGAATCTCAGGCTTTACCCAGATATACTGAATCAGAATCTGCAGGTAACATAATCCCCAGGGGATCTGTATACTCATTAGAGTTTGAGGAACGCTGTCCTGATTCACAGAACTTCTTAAAATGAAACCAATGATTAGCCATGTTAGAATCACCTAGTATATTTGTCAAATACTTATTTCCCCAGATCCCACCTGAAATCTAGTGGGGAATAATATTCTATGTGATTATGATGCTTATATTTGAGGAACAAAGTGCTGTGCACTTTTGAATATCAATATTTTAACCCATCTGCTGCCCGTTTATTTTTAGCTCTGAGTCCATGGTCACGTGATTATTGGGTTTGCTGTACCGTTTGGGTTTGTTGCACTTCCTTGGCGCAAGTTAGTCCCCCATCCTTCCTGAGCCACGCAAGGCATAGATTCATTACACTTGGAAAACTTCCTTTCCTGGACTGGTCTCACTGGTTTTTCCTTTATCCTCATATTTCTGTCCAACTATTGGGGAAAGGGGTTTGAAAGTGGGTGGCAACCATACTCACAGGTTCTTCAACATCTTGGGGTAAAAGTTCCCTTCCCAATAGAACCACCTGGAAGCTTCTCTATAACTGATTCCTTGAGAGTCTTTTACAGGGAAATTTTTTTAAAAAACTTCCAAAATATAAATTCATAACATAATACTGAAGGCTTTCAGCCTAGTTTAAGGAAAAGGGCAATACAAGAGAAGTTATTATACCTACTTCTTGTGCCTTCTCTACCACCTATTAGCTACTGGCCTTAGGCAGATGAGGTAACCTTTTGGAGACTCCTTGCCTCGTCCATGAAATGAGCATATCCATGACTGCCTGAAGGTTCGGCTGGGCTCCAGGATGTCCCTTGGGAGGCCTTCCAACTCTAAGATCCATGATTCCATTTTTTGTCAAGTCAACATACATAGTTGTAATCAGTGTTTTGTGTTTCTACACCCCTAACCTCTTTTATCTCTTTTCCTCTCCAATCTGTCATCTCCTTGCATTCACAGATGTACACCTCTTCCTTATAATGATTTCTAGTAAAAATGCATTTAGAACATTCTTATCAGAGAAATTTACTTTCACTATAAATTTAAAATATGCTTGAATTTAAGATAATTAACCTGTCCCAGTTAAAGGATCATTGTATCCATTAATTATATAGGTAAGTGGGTGCAGGTGAAACTAATAGGTGTGGATAAAGAGCCATATTTGAGAATTTTAATGGTAGCCACTTAATTTAACTACCTGCTGAGTTCATCCAAAACATATGAGCACAAAATGGTAAGGCAGAGTAGTTTTACCTGCAATGGAGACACTCAGCAAATATCATTAGTGAATAAGAAATCTGAAAAATTCAATGAACCAATGGAACAGACAAACAGGACAGATAATTGCTTTAATGTACCAAAAATGATCTGTTCTCATCTACATTTGTTGAGTTTACCAGGACTGATCAACTCTCGACTCTGTCTTCCTAGCTGCTAAAATTTTCCAAAGTAGGGTAGAAGGACAAGGTGCTTGTTGAACTGCAGTGAGACTTGTCTAAGTGACCACTTATAAGTTGAAGAATTCTTGTCTAAATATTCCCTGAATGCTGCACTTAAGCAGCTATCATATTACTAAACTGATAAAAAGACTCTGATATACTGTTTCCTTTTGTATTTATATCTTGCTATAAAGATATATGACTGTATGATGTATTCAGTAAGAGCAGAAGCATTGGAAGCAGACAAACCTGTATTTGAATCCTGGACCACACACTAGTTATGTAATCTTGGGCCAACATCTTAAGTTTTCTCATTTGCCATGATGTTAATAACACTTTCCTCAGGAGAATATTGAGGATTAAAAGAAAAAATGTATGTAAAGCCTGCATTTGATCATTCTTTTAGTCAACAAGCATTTACTATTTGCCTTCTCTATGCCAGGCATGATGTAAGTGCTCAAGATTTAGCAGGGAATTAGCCAGACAAGCCCCTGCCTTCACTGAGCGGACATCCTAGTGACCCGTCACATTTCCTCGCTCATAGTAATCACGCAACAGATGATGACTGTTATTACATTGTTATTGTTATTATTATTAAATATAAACTAATCCAAAATTAGATTTTAAATTCAAAATGCCATTAAACATTTTAAAGGCACAGTGATAAAAAGATATCTTTCTTCACAAGGAAGAATTTAAAATGGGCTTTAAAATTTATTGAAATTGTGTTGAAATTTCCCAGAAGGGTGATGCTTAAGAACACGGACTCTGTGGCCATTTGATTAAATTTAAAACCAAACTCTGACACTTGTTAGCTTAATAGCCTTGGGAAAATTACTTAATCTATCTCTGCCTCAATTTTCCCATATGAAAAATAAGAATACTAATAGTTCCTACCTCAAAGAGTTGCTGTGAATGTTAAATGAATACATGTAAATCCTTTAGAACAGGGCCTGGTATAATATACAAATGTGTTAACCAATGTAGTTGTTGTTACTTTTATTATTAAAGATTTTACAAAACACATCACTGTCATGTAGAGAGAAACGTGATATAAAATAATTAAAATGTACTTCTCTAACAGCACTGAAATATATATCTGAATGTGGTTAAAAGGGGAAATGTTAGGTTGTATATAGGTAATAGAATAAAACTTTTTAAAAAACAAATCCATGGAATTGCACTACACAGTGAACCCTAAGTTAAACCTAAGTTAACTGTGGTTAATAGCACAATTATAAAAAATAGTACAATTATTAAAGTGTGCTTTCACAAATTGCAACAAATGTACCACACCAATGCAAGGTGTTAATAGGTTGGTATATAAGAATCCTGTATTTTATGCAGGAGTGTAAACCCACAACTTCTCTACTAAAAATTAATTAATTAATTAATCATTTAATTAAATTTAATTAAAAACTTCCCCTGGAACATATAGAGGGAGTAATTCAAGAACTTTTGCATGTGTCTCTGTTTGGTTACCCTCTGCTGTATTTTCCAAACTGTTCCATAGGATGTTAATATGTACTAAATGGAAAAAAAAAAAAAGAAGCAGAGTTACATAATCAATTAATTTGAGAATGGTTGTCAAAGTTAGACAACCTTCTTACCACAGGACTTAGAGCTGCTTTAGTATGTTGATGTGAAAGTTCAGTTTCTAAGGCAGGGTGGGGGGGTAATATACATTATTCTCCAAAAGTATTTTGCCAAAATCTTGAAGATCTAGAGTGTTCAAGAAAATAACGTTTGGGAAACAGTGATACGGGGAAGGAAATATTTATGTTGGAATGTACACAAGGAAGCATCCTCAATTTCTAAAATTTTAACAGAAGAGGCTTGGACTGGAAAAGTGATTTTGAAACTGGCAGAAGGAGACAGGTAAGGGGCAAGGGTCCAGTGGTATGCTGGAGTCAGCTCATACTGGCTTGTGAGAGCCAAGCATTAAATTTTTAGGAATTTTGGGAGCCAGTTATTAAACAGATCCACTATGGTTATATGGCATAAAAGTGCAATCCTCCCCAAAAGTTATTTTATCCTGCAATATTCAATAATTTTGTTTTAACACTCTTTGAAAGGTCAAGAACAATAGTAATTGAAAAGGGGCAGGACTATTCTTAAGGAATTTACTTGAGGAGGCTGATAAGAAATTCTTTTCGTCTTCAGCATAACCCTTTTCAGGTCTGGTCAAATTTCCTTCACATCCTGAATTATGCGGCTGTATCAGTTTGTCAGTCTGATATTTTCTTCCGCTTGAAAAAGTCGTCCTTTGGATTCACTGATATGAACCTACAGAGGAAGTATATAGATTTAAAATATAAATTCCTGTTAATCTAGCTTGAATGTTTGACCTGGAGGGAACTTAAGAGATTGTCTGATCCTTTGTGGATATTAACCAAGATTTGTATTATACTATCCTTATGTCCTTTTATCTTTGGGAAGATTGATGGACAAATATGTCCTTAAAATTATCTCCTTTTATATTGAGGGATTTTTTATAATTGCATATCATGTAGTTTTGAAAGATAGAATGACATACATATATTCATGAGAATATACAATATTCGATCTTAAAGAGTGTTTCTAGTTGCTGTTGAAAGCTAGCTAAAACACATTTCAGGAGATGGAGTATAAATTTTAATATATCTAAAATATCATTCATTTGAAATATTGCCATTTCAACAAATGAAGTCACAGAAACCAATAATCAATCTCTAGCTTGACTATTCCAATTACAGTATTGATTTGCATATAGGAAACAGAATAAATTGTAAATGCTTTAAAAACTTCTTGGAAAATAGATGGGCTTTTGACAAGACTGTTCATATTCCACAAATTTTTTATTTTCATTAGTTTTTTATTATAAATGTAATAAATGACTGTTGTTAAAAGAGTTCAGATAGTACACAAAGGTAGAAAAAAATTAATTCCCTCTTTTACCTCATCTCAAGTCTTACTTTCTGGAAACTGACTATGTGTATATGAACCTGCATGTGTGTGTAGATGTGTCTGTTATTGATTACATAAATTGGTTCAAGTCATATTATTTTATAATTTGCTTTTTTAAGAAATTAACAATATCTCTTGGACTTGTTTTCCCAAAGATTGCATGGTATTTCATTGTTGAAAGCCCCATACTGTATTTAACCAGTCCTATATTAGTAGACATTCATGTCATTTCCAGTTTCAGTAAAAGTCTTTGTACACATAACTTTATGTAATATGTGAGTATATCTCTAAGATAAACTCTGAGAGCTAGAAGTGTTGAAACTACAACTAGAAGTGTGTGGATGTTGACCAAGTTTCCAGATGAACAATGTTAGAATTTGCCTATGTCTGAACACTGTCCCCAATACTAACTGTTGCCAAACCTTTCTAATCTTTGATAACATGAAGAAAGTATTTTGCTACTTATCTCCCACCTGGACCACTGAAAAAAATTCCTAATTGGTTCTGACATATTTCATTTACTCCTCCAATCCATTCTCTAGATAGCAGTCTCAGATCTAATTGCAGATCTAATTACATCTCAACTTCTTAAAACCTTTAAAACTCTTTAATAACTGCACACTGCTCTTAGAATAAACTAAGATTCAGAATATACCTACAAGACCATGTATGATGTTTCTTCCCTACCCCTACCAAGTTTCTTCACCTATCATGTTGTGCCTTTTTTACTTATTTGGTTTCTTTAAGTTTTGCTCTCCTAACCTCAAGGCTTTCAACCATGTTCTTTCCGCTGCATGGAACACTTGCCCTCCACAAACAGCTCATTCTTTAAGTCTCACCTTAGACGTCATTTCCTCATAGAAAGCTTCCCTGACACTCCCCCAAATTTAAGCTAGAGCATTTGCCATTCCTTCCCCCACTCCCTTGGCTTATATTCCTAGTTTCTAATACATTGCCTGGTAATATTACAAAATCAATAAATATTTGTTGAATGAGTATATACAGACTATATCCAGCACAAGGCCTCTACAGTCGAGTTTCTGCCTTTCTTTACTCAGGTACTGTCCAACTTGGCTCAAACCTTAATAACACCTCCCCATCCATAGGCCCTGAGCTCTAGAAAAGATTTCCATGCTCACATGTACCATTCCCTATGAGGAGCTCTCTAGAATCCTAGGCTATCTCTTGCGTGTTCTCCGTTGTCAACTTGTTGTGAGCCCTTAATTTCAAATTCTATTCTTTCTTTCCAAAAAATCATTGAACTTGACACTTTGGGTCTTTCCTACCTTTCCCTCTCCGTCCTCACCCAGGAAACAGACATCAATTCCTCTGTGTTCCTGGACCTCTAGTTCAGGCTGCCTCTGCCTTTTCCCACACACAACCCCAACCCCTAAGATCTAAGCCTGGCCAGAACCTGCCCCACAAGCCCCACCCCTCGCCTAGGGGAAGGATCAGATAGGTATAGTGAAGGTTAAGAAACTTTTGAGATCTAAGTAGCCTTACTTGTAAGGGCTGCCCAGAAGCTAAGGAAGAATAGTGTAACCCCTCAGGACCACTATCACCCCCTCTTCCCTCAGGCTTTCTTTCTGAGACATTGTGTGTAACTTAATTTATCCAGTAAATACACATTAGGTATCTACAATATATAAGGATCAGAGCTTAGAAAATGTTGCACATAGGGAGTAAAACAAATAAATATGATATGCCTGCCACCCTTAGGAGCATATTCCTGATGTAAAAAAGAGAAATAAAGATAACCATACCCTTCATATTTGATAAATCTGGTAGCTTCTAAACCTCTAAGGGTTGTCTAATCTAGTGATTAAATCCATATCAGCCTATATTACCTATGGCAGGTGAACTTTTTGTAAGGTCCTCAGATAATTATTTCCATGCTATATAGACCTTTCTGGAATACTCTCCACTTGTAGCACTCCTGGAATTTCCTGAGAATTTCTGAAATAACAATTGATCACTGATAAAGTTAGAAACCCTCAGTCCATACTGTTGTTCTCAGACCCCTTACCCTACTGTCTGTCCACCCATGAGTAGAGACAGGGTCCAGAATAGCTCTACCAAGATTAAAATAAAGCTCAAATGATAACTTTATACACAGAGCTTTATATTCAGAACCATTACATTCTATTAATTCATTTAGAAAAGAGTTTCCTATATAAATTAGTTTACCTGTCTCTTAAAAAATAATTCTCAAGGAAGCATTTCTCCTTTACCCAAGCTCCAGAGAGAGCTACAAAAGCCCCACATCAGACCTATTATGCAACCCTCATGTCCTACTTTGTTGAGAAAATGAGCCCGACAAAAGTGATTTTCTTCAGGTCCACAATACCTTCCTGACTCTTTAATCTAACATTTTAAAGGATGAATATAGAGAACTCACATTACCCTTTTCTGAGTCGTAAAAGGAAAATGTACATGATTTTCATCAAGATTTAGCCTTTAGAGTCAGAAATAGGTGTTCTGATATAGAGAACTGTCCACACCCTTCTGTTTTCAAGAAGAAAACAGAATTACCACGGTGGCAAGACATCTGCACAAGGAGTGTCAGAGGAGAGCACTGGGTACTGAGGGCTCTGACACAGTTCATCTGACGAAGACTCTGGGAAGAGATCCCAGTCAGGGGCCACACTAACATGGGGCTCCTCAGCTTACTCGGAGGCAGTCATTTGGGAAGATCAAGATAGGGTTTTGGCCTACTGGGGCTGCCGTAGTGCCAAGGCTAAGATGGAGCCAGGCTAGTGGGGACGAAGACTCAGGTTTGCATCTAGCTAGTGCTGAAGCAAAGCTTAAGAAGGGGGACACTGTCAATTATTTCTGGAGCAAAGGTCAAGTAAAAAAAGCACACACACACAAAACCCACAATCTTGGGGTACCTAACACACAGGCTTACAAAAAAACTTGCAAAAAATGGTACTTTTTCTCGTACACCTTTTATCCCAGCTTCCCCCAAAGTTAGCTTCTTACATGAAACTACCATCAGATGCTGTGGTGGCCTCTTCATCATCAGTGTTTAACACAGGATCTTGCCTATCCTCCAAAAAGATAGGGGGATTTGTTAGATTGTGGGAGATTAAGGGGGAAATTTTCAAATGATGTATTAACCTGTGAATTGAAAGTTTTCAATGTTCAAATACATTAAAAATAGGGAGGGACTTAGGGGAAGGGTATGGGACTCCTGGCCATTGGTGATGTTGTCTGACTCTTTAGTCTACTTTAGTTTAATGCTATCTTTCCTTTTGCTTTCTAGCTGTCATGTTTTTTTTTTCCTCTCTCTCTCTCTCTTTCTTTCTTCTTTTTCTTTTTGTCTCTCTACCTTCTTTAATTCTTCCTCCTTCTTTGTGGAAGAAATGGAAACGTCCTTATATAGATAGTGGCAATGGTGCTGCATACATAAATACGTGACTATACAGGAAACCAGTGATTATTTACTTAGGATGGAATATATGGTGTGTGAACAAAACCATCTTTAAAAAAAATGGGTTGATGGAGAAAGCTTGAGGGCACTATATTGAATGAAATAAGACAGACACATAAGGACAAATATTGCAGGGTCTCACTGACATGAGCTAATTATAATATGTAAACTCATAGACATGAAATATAAGTTACCAGGATATAGAACGAGGCTAAAGAATGCAAAGCAGTTGCTTATTATGAGCAGAATGTTCAGCTAGGGTGAACTTAAACATTTGGAAATGGACAGAGGTGATGGTAGCACATTGTGAGAATAACTAACAGTGCTGAATGTTGTGTGAAGGTGGTGGAAAGGGTAAGCTCAGGGTCATGTATGTCACCAGAAGGAAAGTTGGAGGTTAAAAGATGGGAATGTGTAAAACAGTGAATCTTGTGGTGGACAATGTCTGTGATGAACTGTACAAATATTAAAAATCTCTCTCATGAACTAGGAAAAATGTATGACACTATAACTAGAAGTTAATAATAAAGGGGCATATAGGAAAAAATATATACCTACTGCAAACTATGTACTACAGTTAGTATTTTAACATTCTTTCATCAACTGTAACAAATGTACTATACCAAAACTATGAATCAATACTGGGGAGGGGGGGCAGTTAGGATTATGGGAGGATTTGAGTTTCCTTTTTTTGTCTTTATTTCTTTTCTGGAGTAATGAAAATATTCTAAAAATTGAAAACAAATTAATTGTGGTGATGAGTGCACAGCTGTATGATGGTACCATGGGCAATTGATTGTACACTTTGGATCTTTGGATAATTGTATGGTATGTGAACAATCTCAATTAAAAAAAAAAAAGGCTCTGCTAGAATCTAGCATTAGCTTTAGATTTTGCCAAACTCCTGGGTGCATCCCAGTCATTAAGCTTTCTCTGTAGTCAATAGAATTTATTAAGGACATTCTTTAGCATGAATTATATCAAAATAAATTTCAATCCTCTTCTTTACGTTATTGACCAGAAAAACTGATTTTATTTTATTTTACTGTGCTCGTGCTGGTTTGAAGCTGCTATGTACCCCAGAAAAGGCCATGTTCTTTTTTTTTTAATAATTCAATTTTATTGAGATATATTCACATACCATGCAGTCATACAAAGCGTACAATCAATTGTTCACAGTACCACCATATAGTTGTGTGTCCATCACCAAAATTAATTTTTGAACATTTTCATTGCCACATACACAAAAGTAATAAGAATAAAAATTAAAGTGAAAAAGAACAATTAAAGTAAAAAAGAATACTGGGTGCTTTTTTTTTTTTTTTGCCCCCATTTTTCTACTCATCCGTCCATACACTGGACAAAGGGGAATGTGATCCACATGGCTTTCCCAATCACATTGTCACCCCTCATAAGCTACATTGTTATACAACCATCTTCAAGATTCAAGAGTTCTGGGTTGTAGTTTGACAGTTTCAGGTATTTACTGCTAGTTATTCCAATTCATTAGAACCTAAAAAGGGTTGTCTACATTGTGTGTACGAGTGTCCACCAGAGTGATCTCTCAGCTCCTTTTGGAATCTCTCAGGCACTGAAACTTATTTCATTTCATTTCACATCCCCCTTTTGGTCAAGAAGATGTTCTCCATCCCATGATGCCAGGTCCAGATTCCTCCCCAGGAGTCATATTCCATGTTGCCAGGGGGATTTACCAGGCCATGTTCTTTTAATCCATTCCTGTGGGTGCAGACCTGTTGAGGGTCGGACCTTTGGGTTAGGCTATTTCAACTGAGATGTGACCCAGCCCATTCAAGGTGGGTCTTAATCCTTTACTGGAATCCTTTGTGAGAGGTAAAAAGACAGAAAAAGCCCAGAGAGCTCAGAGAGAAACACCCAAAGAGAGCTGAGAGAGAAAACTCCCAGAGGAGCTAAAAGGGGGCCCACAGAGGGAGGCACTGGAAGCAGAGCCAAAGGCAATGAAACCTGGGAGAGAAGAACCAGCAGACACCAGCCATGTGTCTTCCCATGTGACAGAGGTACCCCAGAAGCTGGTGGCCTTTCTTCAGAGTCCAGGTATCATCCTGTTGATGCTTTAATTTGGATATTTTCATGGCCTAAGAACTGTAAATTGTAAGTTAATAAATCCCCATTGTAAAAACCAACCATTTCTGGTATATTGCATTCTGGCAGCTTTAGCAAACCAAAACAGCACCATTTTACACAGTCCTGAATTTTCCATCAAGCGCACTAATACTTTTTGAAAATAGTGTGAATTATACAAAATACATATATAATGTGTTTTAAAATCTTATTAGATCAATGACTAATGAAAATATATTTGCAGTAGAGCTTACTGATACGGTACTTTCCATTATACACCTTATATACACAGTACAATCTTCCAACGATAATGAGAGTACTTGTTTCCTATATTTATAGTTATCACATATAGTACTCTCTGCTTTACCAGAGGAGCTAGTTGACAAACCTCCATGGAGAAAGAAGTTGCAATTGGGGGTTTTATGAATTTAAAAGGAAAACGATTAGATGCACCAAGATCAGGATTAATCTACTCCCGTTTTTTATGTTCACTGAAATAAATCCACATATATAGCCCATGAAATGAAGAGAAAATGTTATGCATCTTTAAAGAGTCATATTTGCTACTCCTTATCCCTTGCTCATTAGAAGGTTTTAAAGAGCTTTAGCTTCTTCAGTTTCATGGAGATGCTTAAAAATTCATTTTGTTTTGCTTCAGGTAATATACATACACACTAAGGCTTTTTTTTTTTTTTTTTCTTTTTTCTGTGTCTGCTCCTCTAATCCAGGATTCAATTCCTCCACAATAACTTGGATATTTGTTTTGAGATGAAATATTCCAGAAATTTTTGTTTGACTTACTCAGCAGAACAGCTATTTCTCAAACCGGCTCACTAATCCACAGAATTATATCTATAGCTTACGTCTATCCATAACAACTTCATGGCAAATGACATAGCATTAGCCCCTCCCTCAGCAATTTAGATATGTAGAATTTTAATTCCCGGGTTTTCTTTTCCTCAATTCCCTTTTTATCTTTCAAAGTTTCTCTGCAAAGTTCCCTGCTCTAGCTCTATTTTGCCTACTATTTAAGGACTCAACTCTAGTTCCCTCTTTTTATAATTATCTCCAAGGAAAGAGACAGATTGCTTTTGTGTATTCTAGTATTACAGTCCTTGCAGTTGGTAAAATTATATATAAATTCATGAATCCTAATATTTTGTACGATAGGAGCCCATGATGAGCAGACTGTAACAGAAAGTAAAATGGCGTAAATGACTTTGGTCAGCTAATATTGTAACATCCAGACATCCCAAATAAAAGTTTTAATTATTACTTGGCACTATACCAATTTACACATCTAATAATGATCATATGTATAATGTTCATTATTGTGCAGAGTACAATATTACTGAATGGTAGAAAAAGCACTGGTTTAATATTAAGAAAATAAGATGTAAAATACAGAATATAAGTTACCAGGAAATAGATGAGGCTAGAGAATGGGGAGCAGTTACTTAATATGTGCAGAATGTTTAACTAGGTTGAACATAAATGTTTGAAAATGGATACACGGTAGCACAATATTGTGAGTATAATTAATGGTGCTAAATTGTGTGAATGTGGTTGAAAGGGTAGTTTAGAGTAATGTATGTCACCAGAAGGAAAGCTAGAGGTTAAAACATGGGAATATAAACACAGTGACTCTTGTGGTAGACGATGACTGAAGAGTACAAATATTAAAAAGTTCTTCCATGAATTAGAACAAATGTATGACACTATTACAAGGAGTTAATAATAGGGTGGTATATGGAAAAAATGTACCTATTGCAAGCTATGGACTATATTTAACGGTAATATCTTAGTATTCTTTCATCAACAGCAACAAATGTACCACATCAATACTAGAGGTCAACAATGGGGGAGATAAGGAGTGTGGGATGTTTGGGGCTTTCTTTTATATTTTTATTTTTTGGAATAATGAAAATGTTCTAAAATTGACTATGGTGATAAATGCACAACTATGTGATGATACTGTGAGCCATTGATTGTATACTTTGGATGGATTGTATGGTGTGTGAATATATGTCAATAAAATTGCATTTTAAAAAGATGTATGAGACAATAACAATTTATACACTGGATACTAGATAATATAAAGGAATTATTAATTTTTTGAAAATTATAATAATGGAATTAGGTTATATATTGTCTAAAAAGTGCTTATCTCTTAGAGCTACACATTGACGTATTTTCTGTTAAAATTATATAATGCTCAAAATGTGCTTTAAAATCATCCAAGGATGGCAGAAGAGATGAACAAAATTAGCCCTGTGCTGATGGCTGTGAAGCTGCTGTGGGTACATGGGGGTTCATTGTATTCTTTTCTCATCTTTTAGTTATGTCTCAAATTTTCTATTAAAAAAATGAGAATAAATCAAACAAAATATAATTTTATATATAGGGTATGTTATATGACTTTAAGCATTTTAGTATTTGTCTGCCCTAACTTTGGTCTTTGGTCAAAGAACAACCAGCCCATTTTGGAGTTGAGATGTACTGGTGTTTTGAGGGTAATGATTTTACAGAATCATCATTAACATTGTGTAAAAGCCTGTATGTTCACATAACTCCAAGCCGTTTTCACACCAGATGGAAGAATATATAACATTCTCTCCCCTCCTATCAGACTTGCCCATTTCTCCCTCCTCCAGATATGTCACTGAATTACTTCAAAGTTCAGCCTTCAGTCACAACAGGGGACCCCCAAAGTTTGTGCCATGTCAAGTATCCTAACTCACAGCTTTATTGATGCTTGTGTATCCTTGGGAATATTTATCACTCATCTGCTTCTATCTTGCCACCCATCTACCACCAACACTAGCACATTCTGACATTTTCATGATCTCTCGGGCATTTGCAGTACTGATAATCTTTCTTACAAGTGTGTAGCAATATCTCTGCTAACATTTCCTCCAATGTTCACTTATATATCAATATAATATGAGGTAAAAATGTTTGCATTCTCCCAACATGTCCTCCATCCTGTACCCAGACTCATAGCTATAGAAAATTACAGTTGATATTAGAGATTACGTGGTCTGGTGCTTTCAAAAGCATGTCATAAGAGTTATTATTAGGCATCTGGCAGAAAAAGGATTGCTTTTACAGGGTAGCTTTACAGAAATTTTGAGAACCTTTAAAATACTAATAAAGGTGATTTCTAGTGGGTTAAAGACAGCATTTCCCAAATGTATGTGCTCATGGAAATATTTTCCCCAAAATCCCCTTGGTACCAGTGTTTTATGAAATATGCTTTGATAATTAAGGCTGTTCTCATATTGTATAAGGGGAAAACAGAGTCTAGAGAGTAGCAGTGACTTGTCCAGAATCTCTCAGATATATATGGTAGGACAAGGACTACAACAGTTGAACTCCCTTTCTCACACCCAAGTCTTCCACGCCTTTATGTGGATCCAGTCTCATGTTTTGTTTGCTTCTTGTAGCCAGTGGCAAGTCGGAGTTAAAGGTATCTAGAATGGACTTCGTAAATGGGACTCAATATCACACTCCTCATAATTTTTAAATATAGAGGATAGGAGTATGGCTCGAATATGCCCCAAGTTTTTTCAGACAGTCCCAGTTTCCAAGAGTTTACCCAATTTTCTCCATGAGGATGTTTGCATTTTTTTCAGATCATATATTTCAATTTTGGTTGGAAAAATAAACTTATTATAGGTTAATAACATACAAGAAATTTGACGGTAACAAAAGGCATTCAACAAATTTCATTGAGCGCCTATGATATGACAGGCACTGTGTTAGGCACTAGGGATAAAATCACTAATAAGCTAGACACAACCCTGGCCTCATGGAACTTTCTGACTAGTGAGCAATACCCACCAGTAAACAGGCACCAATGCATATAAATATAGAGCGAGATGAAAGTGCAGATGAGGGACAATTAAGTTGAAAGAGAGGTGGTCGAGGAAGCCTTAACAGAGGAAGTGAGGTTCAAGTTGACACCTCAAAGATCAGTAGGAATTAGTCAGATGATGGTGAAAGGGATTGGGCGAAAGAAGAAAAGAATGTTCTAAACAGATCTTCAGAGGCTCTGAGACAAAAGAGAGCTTGATATGTTTGAGGAGCTAAGAACAGCATCGGAGGTAGACAGGGTGAGAGATGAGGATGGAGCTATAGCTCTGCTGGATCACAAAGGCCATGTTAAGGATTTGGGGTGTTCCACAGATGGGATGGGGGCCACTGGAGTGTTTTAAGGAGAGGAGTTTTGCATTAAAAGTCTCACTGGGCTGCAGAATGAGGAACTAAGAAGGGTCGAGGCAGAATACCGTGGTGGTTATCCTTAGAAGATGATGGCCTATGCTAAGAGAGTAGCAGTCTGGACAGAGAAGTAGAGAGTTTACGAGGTGGATTGACAGGACTTAGCGGTAGATATGTTGGGAGCAGTGAGACAAAGCAAGTCAAGAATGACTGCTAGATTTCCAGGCTGAAAAGCTGGGTAGATGATGGACCATTCATAGAATAAGAAATCCAGCAAGTGGAAAAGAACATTTGAGGGAGCGGAAGTAAGATATGTTAAGAGAAAACTGTTATGATCATGTTCTTAGGGTAGCATTCTGGATAAACCAAATGCAAAATGTGTATTGAAAACTTATTTATGTCATAGGTTATACTGTCTTACTGTTGTTACATATCAGAAGAAATATAATAGTAGAGAATTCCTCTGACATAGTTAATAAAATTTGAAAACAATCTTTGCCACTCACTGGAAATGTATAGATTATTTCTAAGCCTCAACTACTGTTTATTACTCTGGCTCTCCAGGTTTAAATATTCTTTTGTTATAATAAAAGAGAAACTAAAGGTCCAAAGTTATCAAGAAGAAAGAAGTATAAATTGTGAACTATAGATGGCCTAAAATTTCTGTCTTTTTATGGCATTCTGTGGTTTTACTTCATACTTACAGATTGTTTTGTGCACTTTTTAAGATCATTTTCTAACAGTTGGTAAAAATTCCCCACATGGGAATAACTACAATTATACCAGCTGGTGTTTATAGCAAGTGACAAGACTGAATTAAACCATTAATATCTCCATTTCAGGATAGTTTAGAAGTACAATAAAAGTGTTTCAAGAAAGCACTGAATGTTAAATGATGCCCAAATGAATTTGTGTTCATATCTGCTTTGAGCAATAGTACTTGGGATCAAAATAGAATGCTACCAACATGAGAAAGTGATGGAAAATTATTTAAAGTTTAAACAGCTTGCAGCAAAATACATTCTCCCAATAAATTACAAATTTAATATCCTAACTAAGTTTGGCAGAAGTCTCAGGAATTTTCGTATAAAAACTCTGGGAAATTCCCAGCTTTTAAAAATTAATAAGGAGGGAGGGGCAAGATGGCAGCATAGAGAGGTGTAGAATTTAGTCAGTCCCCTGGAGCAACTAATAAACAACCAGGAACAACTAGCAAATAATCTGGAACAACTGCTGGGGGACAACCATGACTGTCCACACATCATACACCAACCTGGATTGGCTGGAATGGCTGAGATTGCAGCATAAAATCTGTAAGTAAAAACTGTGGAACCATGCCAGGAGTCCCCTCCCCCCATGCCAGGCTGGGCTGCAAGTTGGAGGTTAAAATTTGGGAATGTATAAAACAGTGAATCTTGTGGTGGACAATGCCTGTGATTAACTGTACAAATATTAGAAATCTCATTCATGAACTAGAACAAATATATGACACTATAACTGGAAATTAATAATAGAGGGGTGTGCCAGTTTGAATGTATTATGTCCCCCAAATGCCATTATCTTTGATATAATCTTGTGTGGGCAGATGTTATCAGTATTGATTAGATTGTAATTCTTTGAGTGTTTCTTTGGAAAGCACCCCACCCAGCTGTGGGTGATGACTCTGATTGGATAATTTCCATGGAGATGCTGCTCCACCCAGTCAGGGTGGGTTTAAGTTGAGTCACTGGAGTCATATAAATGAGCTGATGGACAGAGGGAACTCAGTGCAGCTGTGAGGGATGTTTTGAAGAGGAGCTACAGCCAAGAGGGACACTTTGAAGAAAGCACAGGAGCTGCAGATGAGAGAGAGTTTGAAGACAGCCATTGAAGGCAGACTCTTGCTCCGGAGAAGCTGAGAAAGGACAAATATCCCAAGTACAACTAAGAGTGACATTTTTGAGGAACTGCAGCCTAGAGAGGAACGTCCTGGGAGAAAGCCATTTTGAAACCAGAACTTTGGAGCAAACGCCAGCCACGTGCCTTCCCAGCCAGCTGAGGTTTTCTGGACACCATTGGCCATCCTCCAGTGAAGGTACCCGATTGCTGATGTGTTACCTTGGACACTTTATGGCCTTTAGACTGTAACTGTGTAGCCAAATAAACCCCTTTTATAAAAGCCAATCCATTTCTGGTGTTTTGCATTCTGGCAGCATTAGCAAACTAGAACAAGGGGTATATAGGGAAAAATATACCTATTGCAAACTATGTACTACAATTAACAGTATTTTAACATTCTTTCATCAACAATAATAAATGTACTATACCAATACTATATGAGTCAGTAATAGAGGGGGTGTGGATTTGAGTTTTCTTTTTTGTTTTTATTTCTTTTCTGGAGTATTGAAAATGTTCTAAAAATTGAAAAAAAAAATGTGGTGATGGATGCACAGCTGTATGATGGTACTGTGGGCAATTGAGTGTGCACTTTGGATCTTTGGATGATGGTATGGTATGTGAACAATCTCAATAAAATTAAATTAAAAAATTAATAAGAACTTGTGTCCTTAATATTCAAGGAAGGATACTAAAAACAATAGGAATCTACTTTATAAGGGGGAAAAAAGCATATCTCAAATTAAAGAACTGCTTTTTTCCTTTTACCACAGTTGTATTTTCTTTTAATTTTTAATTACTTTCAAACTTACAGGACAGTTACAAAAGTAATACAAGCTCCATATAGAGAACTCCATCACACCTCTACTCCTCCAGATACCCCAGATCCACATTTGCCATATCATTCTATCTATCTATTGATCAATTTGTCTATCAACCCATTTCCTGAACACTTGAGAGTAGGTTGCACACATCATGCTCCCTAAACATCTCATACTGCCATGTACATTTCCTAGAAACGGTGATACTCACTTTTGTAACCACCTTAAGTGCACTTATCAAGTTCAAGAAATTTAACACCAAGAGAAAGCCTATAGTCTATATTCCAATTTTTTCATGTGTGCCAAAAAATATCCCTTTGAGCCTTTTCTTCACCCTTGCTAGATCCCATCCAGGGTCATGTATTGCATTTAATTGTCATTGTCTTTTTAGTCGCTCTTTTTATTTTTTCATTGTGGGAACATATATACAATATACATTTTCTCTTCTCAACCACCCCCAAGCAGACCATTCCATGGGATTCATCACATTCACAATGTTGTGGTCCCCTCACCACCTTCCATTACTGAAACTTGCCCATCCCCCAAACAGAAACCCTAAATCCATTATGCATTAACTCCTCAGCCCCAGCCTTTGGCAACCTATACTCTAATTTCTGTTCCTATAAGCTGGCATATTCTCGGCTATTTTCTTTGCAATTACCATGGGGCTTAAATTTAACATCCTAAATCTATAACAATCTCATTTGCTTTCATACCAACTTAACTTCAGTAGTATACACAAACCATGTTTCTATACTCTTCTGTACATTGTATCCAAAACCACTTATTTATCATTATTTTTATGCATTTGCCTTTTAGATCCTGTAGGAAATGCAAAGTGGCATTAAAAACTAAAAATACAATAATATTGGCATTAATATTTACCCATGTCATTACCCTCACTGGAGGTCTTTATTTCTTCATGCAGCATCAATCTATTGTCTAGTGTCCTTTCTTTTCAACCTGAAGAACTCCATTTAGCATTTAAGGCCAGTCTAGTGGTGACGAACTCCTTCAGCCTTTGTTTATCTGGGAATGTCTTAATCTCTCCCTCATTTAAAAATAACAGTTTTGCTGGATATAGAATTCTTGGTTGGAAAATTTTTGTTTTAGCACTTTAAATATGTCATCGCACTTTTGCCTTTAGTTTCCAAAATCAACACTTAATCTTACTGACATTCCCTTGTATATGACATGTTGCTTCTCTCTTGTGGCTTTTAGAATTTTCTCTTTTATCTTTGGCATTCAACAGTTTGATTATAACATGCCATGGCATGGCTCTATTGAGGTTTATTCTGTTTTCAGTTCACTGAACATCTTGGATGTGTATTTTATTGTCTTTTGTAAAATTTGGGATTTTCAGCCATTATATTTTTGAATATTCTTTCTGACCCTTTCTCTCTTCTCCTTCTTGGACTCTCACAATGTGTATATTGGTATGCTGATGGTGTCTCACAAGTTCCTCAGCCTCAGTTTACTTTTCTTTATATATTCTTCCTTCTGCTCCTCGGACTGGATGATTTCAATTGTTTTCTCTTCAAATGCTCTTTCTTCTGCCAGCTCCAATCTGCTGTTGAACGCTTCCAGGGAATTTTTGATTTCTGTTACTGTGGTCTTCAGCTCTGTTTGGTTTCTTTTCATAATTTCCATCTCTCTATTGATACTGCTTTGCATTCATCTGTTGTTTACTGGTTTCCTTTAGTTCTTTGCCCGTGTTTTCCTTTAGCTCTTTGAAAATATTTAGGACCATTTTTTCTTTTAAGTCTTTGTCTGGTATGTCCCAGGTGTGGTCCTCCTCATTGATGGTTTCTAATACTTTACTATTCTCCTTTGCGTGAACCATTGCTTCTTGTTTCTTTGTATGTTTTGTAATCTTTTGTTCTAACCTGGATATTT
Source organism: Choloepus didactylus (assembly GCF_015220235.1). NCBI lineage: Eukaryota > Metazoa > Chordata > Mammalia > Pilosa > Megalonychidae > Choloepus > Choloepus didactylus. Next base: position 70,529,332 of record NC_051316.1, read on the forward strand.
TTATTTTTAACATGTTATCATTGCAATTTAGACTCTGAAACATCTGTTCCTTAAGCTTGTATCAGCTAGGTTTACAACAGAGCTTTCCTTGAACATTAAGAGCTCACACACACAAAGAAAGATGATGCTTAAGAAGGGAAAAGGAAAACAACTTTCCCAGTCTTTGCAGATTGACCAGGGTAGGTGCTTAACTTCAGGTCTTATCCATACAATGAGTTTAGGAAATATCCCAAGGTAAGCCACACTGGACCTCCCTGATCCTTTCTGTACAAGTCTTGGTCCTAGGAATTCTCCTATTTACATAGTTTTGAGTGTCCTTTCTTCCCTAGGCAACTGTTTTATCACAGTCCTTGGCACTGCATTCTATGTCCTAGAGCCAGCAGCCCTTTCCCCAGGCAGTATGACTTGGCTGCTCTCACATAGCAGTATTCTGTAGAATAGCTCAGTGAGCTCTTTTCTACAAGCAGGGCAAGTTTTGGGATGGTGAGTCCCTTAGGCCACCACCAGATAGATTGGGCCAGACATGCTGTGCTCTACATATAGTAGAGCACGAAGGTTACTCTACTCCCTACAGGACCAGGACCAGCCACCTGCACTGAGAACCAGGCCAGCCTCATGCTAAGCTAGTGAGGGGCTGGGGAAGGGCAACCAGGGCACAACAAGATCCTACTTCTTTTACATCGTCTTTCTATTGATTCAGGGCTCACCTGATACTGCAGTTCTTCAACTGTTTTCAGGAGCTTTGAGAAAGATACCAGTTCTTGCTGGTTGTTTAGAGCTTCTGTGAAGTGGGGGGCAGGGGGAGAGTCCACCATCTTCACAAGGCCCCATAATTATGCTTTACTTATTTATTCCCATTTTTGTTTGAAATATTACCTCACTACATTTATTACTTTCTTTAAATGAAAGCAAAAGAAAGAAAGGGATTGTAATGTATTAAACCACTACTCATTTCTTTCTGGTTGTCGGGGAACTAACTCCAGATGTGTTGAATGGCGGAGAATGTATTTTACTGATCAGAACATCTTAGTAGCTAAGAATGGAAGTTCAAGATGCCAAATACATTTGATATCAACAGCCATAGGAGATTTTCTCCTTCTCTAGCTCTTAAGGGTGTGCTAGCTCATCCACTCACATTAACAATCAGTTGGCAAACAAATCTTAATTGTGGGTTTGAAGATAATTCAGAGCAACTAAAGCAGTCAGGAACTGAAGATCCAGTGAGAAGAAAAATGTAATGCAGTTTGCGCACATTTTCTTATACTTTTTCTGGGGCATTTGCAAATTCACATTTCAGGGCATCAAAGCCAGAGAAAGTAGTGTTATGAAGTCTGTGGCCATTTCACTGGCTGAGCGTTCAAAAGTTAGCTTTTAGGGCTACGAAGACAGCCACTATATACCACACCAATAGCCTGGAGAAAAATGAGCCCAACATTCTGCCAGCAGATTCCCCCTAAAACATTTGCCAATCCCTAACCTATAAATGGGTGAAGACAGTAATTGTAGTTTAAAGCTGTCAAGGAAGTAGGGCCTGGTAAATAACCCTAGTATTTTATTTAAGATCCTCAAATGCCTATGCCTTAGGAATAATCACAAATTGTAAATAAACCAGTTTTCACAAATCATGAAACAGCCTCAAATCAGTTTGGTCCCTAACTGTATCAAGGTAACTTGCTTGTGCTACCTACCAAAAGAAAATTAAATTCTCTTTCAAGGAAATTAACACCCCCTACAATTTTTCATACATAATGTCTGAAATTAATTTAAAATTAACAGGCATACCAGTACAAAGAATCAAATGACTGAAGGCCAAGAACAAAAATGGGCAGTGAAAATAGATCAGTGAATGATCTAGACACTGAAGTTATCAAACACAGACTTTAAAACAAAGACAATTATCATTTTCAAGAAAAGATATAAAAAGATGGAGCATTTCACCACAGAACTAGATTTATAAAAAGCATCAAATTGAAATCATAGAACTAAAAATACAATAACCATAATTTAAAATTCAGTAAATATGCTTAACATCATAGACACAGCAGAACACAAAATTAATGAAATATCCAGATTGATGTGCAGAGAGAAAAAGGAGAAAAGATACAGAAAATAACATGAGACATGAGACACAGAGAAAAGACCTAATATATTTGTAAAGGAAGTTCCTAAAGGGGAAAAGAGAAGGTGCTAGACAAGAATTTTGCAAAAGTGATGAAAGACACCAATAATTTAAGAACCTTGTCTTACCCCAAGTAGGATAACTACAAAGAAAACCATGGTTAGACACATTACAGTATAAGTACTAAAAGCCAAAAATAAAGAGAATATCTTTAAAACCCTCAGAGGAAAAGGACACATTACCTTAAAAGGAATAACAAGAGGCCAACAGCTGACTTTTCGAATTTTTCAACACAAATGATAGAAACCAGAATGACATCTTTGAAGTGCAGGAAAAAAAAAAAAAAAACTGCCAACCTGTAATTCTTTATCTGGAAAAATATCCTTCTAAAATGAAAATGAAATGAAAATATTTTCAGACAAACAAAAACTGATCTCATTTGTTGCCACTAAAGACATACTTGATGGAGATCTTCAAGCAGAAGGAAAATGATCCCAGATGGAAACCCAGTCATCCAAGAAGGAAAGAAAAGCACAAGAAAGAATAAATAGCAGGTAAACCTAAATTACTATTAACGATAAAAATAAATAAAACACATAAAATTATTTCAGACTATAACTTGCAGTTTGATAAATATTGCCTCGACCAGACTTTTGAGCCATATTTTAGTTTTTGGCTACATTGAAGGAAGCACAGGATACTGTGGGAGGACACGGCAAGAGAATCCAAATACCTTGGAGACAGAAGATTTTTCTGAGGAAGTAATAGAAATAAATTATCTCCAATTACTCCCCTTAGGAAAGTCTTTGCTCATGACAAATTAATTAGCCCATAATACCTTGTGTATATCCTATGGTTTCTTCGCTTGGGATGTTTAATCATGCTCCTCTTTCTGACTAAAATTCAAACATCCTCTCCACATCCTCCCACTCTCCATATGTTAAAATCTTTCAAGTTTGAAATTAAGTGCTTCTATCACTGTTAAGCTCCCACCTCAACCCTGCCATTCACCCCCTTCCCCAACTGCAATAATCTCTTTCTTCTGTAATAGCAATGTGTATTTATGTCATTTTCCCTATTCGGATTTAGGGTTTTCAAGAACATTACATCTTATTCATCAGTGTTTACCCTCCAGTAGATTTCTGTTGAATAGATAGATGGATGGATGGATGGAAGGGGGAGATTTTATGACCATTCTCTAGGTGATCAAGGATTTTGCTGTGATTTGGCACTTGCTTAGCTATCAGTCAGGGCCCATCATGTCCTTTTCTCTCCATTCTTGCTTTCTTTTGGTTTTAATACCTCTTTTGCTGGATCATCAAATGCTATAGCAAGAACATGCTGAAGCTGGTAAAAAACAAACAAAAAAACCCAATAACTATTTTTCACTTTGAAGCTATTTTAAAGGGTACCATGAAAGAGAAAGTGATAAGTTGTTGATATGGTGATTTGGTGATGGGAGGAATATAAACTATAGAGTTTTTAAATATATTCAGCTGGTTTATAATTTGCAGAGTAAGTATATTAGCAAGTACATGCCCTTGAAATTAGTGTTTATTTATGCTGCTTTATATTTGGGTCAAGACAGGGAAAATAAGCAATTTGTAGAAAAACAGAAACAAAATACTGAGTTTTTCTTTTTTTCAATGCAGTGGCTCTGTAAAGATAGATGAAGTTTTAAAAAATAATCTATTATTATTCAGTTATGCAAGGTAAAAACTTCCACCAACACCAGCAATTTAGGGAGAGAAACACTGCCTGGACCTTCATTAACATAATGAAACAAGCATCCTCAACTGGACACATGCAGAGTCCTCAGCATTTTTCTGGTAGGTATTTAGATGGATGATCTAGGAAAGTCAGAATCCATTAGCATTGACTCTTGGTTTTCAACAGCATTTGAAAAAAGCCTGTGTTTGGGCATATGTGCACTGAGTGAGTTTTCCATCACTCTCAGAAACAAAATTAGACAGAACTGGTACCATATTCCATGGGTTTAAGTTACTTGGGTAACAACAAAATGGCTACCTGACATCCATTCTCCACTTCTTCCCAACATTCATGATTTTCTTGGAGATTGCAATGTGCTCGTCTTAAAACACGAACAAACAAAAACTAACTGCATTTCACAGTCTTTCTTGCAGCTAAGGATAGGTGATGTGGCACAGCTCTTGCTGATGAGATATAAGCAGAAGTCAGGTGTGGATTTCTGAGAAAAAAAAATCTTTTTCATGGAATAAACACTACCCACTTGTTTCCTCCTATGGACACAATGACTAGAGCTTGAGCTGCACCATCTGTCAGGAAAATCATGAGAAAAAGGCCAAGAGAATTGCAGAGACTTCTCTTCTGATCTCTAAGGTGTGGAACCAGTGCCAGCAACTGCACACCTCCGGACTTGTTAGGTGAGAAAACTAAGCACTTGTATGTTTTATGCCAAAACTTTTAAGGTTTTTTGAGATTTAATCCCAGAATAAATACCCACCAAGAGCATGAATCATTGCTTACAAATTTCTACCTTCAACTACCTAGAATATACTGTTTTCTCCTCAAAATAGGAATGAATGAATGAATGAGCTAAGCAGTCTTTCTGCTGTCATGGCAACTTGTAATTTGAAATGCCTATAACAAAGAAGTGTGTGAAAGGAGTATTGCCAAACTCTACATCAGGTAACATTACCCAATTCAAAGCGTAAGTCATAGAATACACATTTGGACAAAAAGTGGTCACTGTTCTATCCCAAGATTTGTGGGTAAAGCATGGACACCTTCCTATGACAGCCCAGCTTCCTGCAGGGAGAGGCGTCACAACTTTGGAATCAGACCTGTTAGTATAAACTGCTTTTCTGTGATCACAAAATCAAAAATGGAGAAGGTAAGCATGCCAGTGGGAACACCAGTAGAATCAATCTTGAGCAAATGGGGAATGCAGAGAGAAAGGAAATACAGTAGGAGGATGAAAGTTCAACCCTTCCTCCTTTGGACAGGTCTCCAAGCAATATGCCAAGATTGGCAGATGAGGAAATGAAGTTTCTCTCCCACTCTATTCAAGAACTTTCTACGTCAAGAACTCTTGACCCACTGGTCATTTTTAGACTTCAAGAACATGAAAAAGTAGCTCTGCATTATAGAAAGCGCAGAGACTTTTCTACACCCTTGCTAACTTAAAGTGTGGTTCCTGGACCAGTAGCTTTGGCATCCTGGGAGCTTGTAGAAATGCAGAATCCTGAGCCCACCTCGGATCTATTCAATCAAGTGATTCCTTTGCCTGTTAAAGTTTGATATACACTGAGCTAGAAGGTCTTATTAAGCATTTGTCTGATTTGATATTTGAATAGTTATTCGACTTTACTTAAGTGAATCCACACAATAGAAAATTATTTTTCCCTTTGGTTTGTAGATCTTTCTACTTATAATTTGGTCATGGATTATAACTTCCTCTAAGTTCTGATTATTAAATAATTTTTTAGAATGTCTCTCACACAATTTTTCTTTCTCTGTTATTTTGTAAAGTGATTATGTTAGAAAAATATTCTTGAGAATAATTAAGAAATGAAAGAAAATTAATTCCCCTTTCCCCCGGAGAGGGGGAGAGATGTGCCACTGATTAGGAATTACATTTCCCGATTCTAGAATCTGGGCCCTTTAGTAATGTTATGTACTTTCTATTTTCCTCTGTTTCATGGTGAAGTTTCAGTTGTGTCATTTAGCAGCCTAAAGCCCTTGGGAATTTAAAACCATCTTTTTCTTCCTTTCTCCAACATACTTTCATTTGTAGGGAAGCTCTTAATGAATGACAGGAGCAAAGACCAAGTGACTTGACTGGAAAACAGATGATTTGTTTTCTATAAGTTTACAGTCATTTTTAGACATTTTTAAAGAAAATGAATTTGGGAGATGGGTAAGAAATTGGAATTCTATCTGCTGACCATCCTATCACAGAAGTGATACAATTGTGAGTTAAGATATTGTCTCTACCTTTCTTTAAAGAAAGGTGACAGGATAGGCACAAGGTGGTTAATTTACCAAAAGCTCAATTCCTCCAGTCCATGGGTATGCATATTTCTCAGGTGTAGTCATTGTAGTTTTAAACATTAAGAGCCCACATGTGTAGAAAAAATATACTCTATTTTGTCTGTAACTGACCAGATTTTCCTTACTACCTAGGGGAAGGAAGATACTATTCTTTAGTTCAACCTCATAAATTTAGCCTGTTACAATAATTTAACTAGTCTAATGGGTCAATGTTTAGTCTCTTTTATGTAAAAAGCTCACTCAGTCCTTCAGATTGCTTCTCCTACCTAGCTCCTCTCTGAGAAAGCCTCTGGATCTTTGGAAAGGTGGTAAAGCTTCCATGATTTCATGATGCCCTAGGAGAGCAGTGTCCCTGGATTCATACTTTGTGTGGTCCTCTTCTTTCTCTGCTGAGGAGGGGCTCTCTGGGCTGCTCTCTGGCTTAGGGACCACCAGGTGTCACAGGTTCCATCACTGAGCATTCTGTAGACATCTGCTACTAATATCTGTGGCTGGCGTAACCTGTGGTCCCTTTCTGTCTGGTCATGTCCTACCATCCCTGGCTAGTTTGGCCTCACCATGGCTCTCACCGGTACTGCAGACCCCTCTGAGTTTCTGGCATGTTCCACATCTTTATGTTGACCTAGGCTACCCAACACACAGCCTTTATTGCACAGTCACTTGATGCCTTATTTCAGGGCCTTATGGTAGGCACACTACCTACCCATAGTTCAGGTTCCTTTGACCTCTTCCAAGGGACATGCAGGCACAAATGGGCCCCTCCTTTGCTGTCTCTGCATATGTGTGTGCCATTGCCCTTGGCCATGATGAAAGTATGTGCCAGTGGGGCAGAATTCTACAAAGCCAATGCAGAGGAATAGAGGTGTAGGATGAACACAAAGAGCCCATCTTCTCCAACATTTCTACGACTGGAGGGTGGAGATTTCCAGCTCTCTAGTTCTACTACGCCAGTATTTCTCAAATTGGTAGCAAGCCTTCTGGCCCACAACTAGACATGCACAGAAATTCAGAGTAAATTTTTAAATACATTTATAGCAATTTGACAGAGTAATTTTGTATCTGTTGAATCTAATAAAAAATGTAGGGCTTTTATTTTAGATTTTTTTTCTTCATTTCATGTTTCTCATAATTCATTTTTATTGTGTTTTACAAAATTATTGGTCCAAGATCAATTGGCAACTTTCAACTAGTGGTCTTCCCCCACAGTTTGAGAGGCCCTGCTCTTCATCATAACTTGTTTCTACTCAGCAAGCCTTGGGTCTAGGATCATAAATGGAAGGGTCATCCTCTCTGTATTATAGAAGAAATCATGAGGTGTGTATACCACACATGGGGTCTGGATATGCTAAAGAAATTTATGACATCTTTTTCTTGGCCTGGCTTTTGAGCCTTTTTTCAAGCTACGGAAACAAATTAAAATGTCATTGTAGAGTCGAAGCTAAGCAACGAGCCATGACTCCCCTTATTCCAATGGGTTACTGACCCCCTTCCCCTAAAGCACTGAAACCCATTGTTTCAAGGGGTAGGAAGAAGGATAAGAAGAGGATATATCAAAGAAATGTAATCCTGAAGTTGCTGATGGAACAAGGATTGGTTGGAGAATGGCCCTATTTCAAGAAAATCTGAAAGGAATGTTTTTCATAATCTTAAAAAGCCCACATCAGCAAAAAATACTTTATAGCCAATGTGTTCCTGTTTTTTTGTGTGTTTTTTTGTTTGTTTGTTTTTTGTTTTTTCAAAAAAGAAACCTCTAGCAAACCATTAAGCAATCATTTATACTTTGAAATACCTGCAGCAATGTTGGGTCTCAATCTTTTCCAGCCCAGGGATGAATGAAAAGAATTGGTAGACAAGAGTTGAGCAACCACAAATTGAATGCTACTCTCTAGAGAACGCTCACACAAGCTGCAATGCTTGAATTAGTTCTGGCATTAAGTGGATGGTGATGATTATTATTACTATTTAATTAAACTTCTGGCTGAGCATTCTGCTGAAAGGATCTCTAAAAACTAATGTAATATCATTACTCTAACAAAATACTAAGGCCTAATTTAGGTTACAGGAGAATGCTTTAGTGATTTCTCATCATACTGTCTTATCTTAACAGTAATGTTGAATCTTCTTGGAGCTATTTTCCAAATACAATTCTATTGTCACCAGCCGGTTGAAGAAAAGCTAAACTGGGCTTGAGCAGAACTGTCCTGAGCTTGTCTTTAATGGCTCACAGCCTACCTTTGAGTGCCCCTTTGCTGTGCTCCTCATCATCTCCCCTTCTTCAAGGACCCAATTTCCTTCAGTGCTCCTGCTAGCCATGGTCTCAACTCCAATCAAAATGGGAAGAATATAACATTACCCAAGTTGATGGATTGACCAATTATACTATAGTGTGTCTCCCTATGATGGTTAGGTTCATGTGTCAACTTGGCCAGGTGACCCAGCTGTCTGGTCAAGCAAACATTGGCCTAACAATTGCTGTGAGGATGTTTGAGGCTGGTTAATAAACCAACAGGCTGGTTTATTAAATCATCAGTCAATTGACTGCAGCTGTGACTGATGACTCACCAAAGGGCGTGCCTTCCACAATGAGAGAATGCAATTGGCTGGATTTAATCCAATTAATCAGTTGAAGACTTATAAGCAAGACAGATAGAGAACCTTCACTTCTTCTTCGGCTGCCCAGTGAAGCATTTCCTGAGGAGTTCGTGGAAGTTGCCAGTTCGTTTCCTGAGGAGTTCATCGGACATCTTCCTTGTAGTTGACAGTTTGTTGACGGCTCTGCAGAATTTGGACTTGTGCATATCCACAGTTGTGTGAGTCACTCTCACAATGTGATAATCAGAGACACCTCTCATTGATTCTGTTTCCCTAGAGAACCCTAAGTAATACACTCTCCCTCTATGTATTACTCAAGGAGTAATTCCATTTCTACTCAATGCTTTTGATCTATAATTAAGGAATCAAAGGCTTCTTTTCCCTATTCAATAGACTTCAGGCAACTGCAAGTCACACCAGGCCTACCTCGGTTGAGAGGAGAAAGACTTTTCTTCAAGGACAATCCATGGTCTACCTCACTGAACCTGGCCCCTGTTCCTGAGCAGAACCATACCGTAAATGGGGTAAGCTTCTGAAATCAGGCAGGGTTGTGGACCTCCTGCTTTTGAAGGCCACATACCCAATCACAGCTAACATATTAATATATATTTACATAATATATCAACTAGATTCATTTGCAACTATCATTGATATATTGTCAAATTTTGTAGAAGTTTGATTAAACATTTATAATTTCATTAGAAAGTTTTCTTGTTTGAGTGTTGATTTGCTTTTAGGTTTCAAGTATCTATATTGGTTGTCTTGGGTGAGGTTCCCTAGAAGCAGAACCTGAGATGAAGATTCACATGCAAGTGATTTATTACCGTAGTGGCCCAGAAGAACCTGTAACAAGTTGGGGGAGGGGGAGGACAAGACAAGAAAGAGGAGGAAACCAAGCAAGGGTGTGATTTCAGATGGAAATCACAGTGGAATCAGGGTGTGATTCCATCCTCACCCTGATCTTGTAGATAGCTCTGGAGCATGCATCACACAACAGGATTTGCCCCACCTTTTGAGGCAAATGAGCTAGGCTTTTATACCCTTACATCACAGAGCTGGTGGTCAGTGGATAGGAATGTTCCCAGCACTTCCCTTAGTATACCCAAGGACAATGCCTGAAGAAGAGAGGGGAGGCTTTAGCAGCAAAGCATGCTGAAGCTGGGGGTCGGAAGCACAGTGCTGGTGAAAGGGATGAGGAGTTGGTATCTGGCCAGGACAAACAGTCACTGAAAAGATCGCAAGGACTAGAGCATCTAAGGGATAAAACAGGTCTTGAAATCTGGATGGTTTTTGACATATCACAGGTCTGCCGAGAGTAACCCTCCTTCCTCTCCTCAACCTAACCATCTTTACCTTCCTTTTTCCTCTTTTAGTCCAAGACTTTCTTGGAATGGTTTATGGTGTCTGGCACACTTGAAGAATCTTCTAGGTCTCCAGAATTAACCAGAAAAGCCAAGTGTCTTAGCTTCCTATCAGGTGTAATGAAAGAAACAACTTTTATAAACAACTCATCTGCTTTTACTATTATAATTTCATATCTGTCTGTCTTATTTTCTGAATGGTACTTACTCAATGATGTTTGCCAACATTTTAGCCTTGAATTTTTCTCTCTTACTTAATGATCTGAATTCAACTCAAGAAAGATTGAACTCTTTTTTATTATATGATGATTGCACCACTAAGTTCATTCCTTTAATAGTGAAATACTTAAGTACAGATGTGTACTTAAATGTATATCAGTCAGGGTTCTTCAGAGAAATGCAACCAGTAGGAATAGGAGCTATCTCTCTATACCTATCTATATATCTAATCTATTATTGATTGATTGATTGATTGATTGGCATTGACTCAGGCAATTGTGGTGACTTATATGTCTGAAAGCTTTAGGGCAGGCCAGCAGGCTGGAAACCCAGGCATAAATTCATCCTTCAGTCTCGAGGTAGAATTTCTTCTCTTCAGGAAACCTTAGTTTTTGTTCTTAAGGCCTTCAACTGATTGGATGAGGCTGCCCATGTTATTAAGAAGAGAGTAATCTCCATTACTGAAAGTCAACTAATTGCAGATATTAGTCACATCTACAAAATACAGTCACAGCAACAACTAGATTAGTATGATTAGGTAACTATGGCCTATGGCCTAGTGAAGTTGACACATAAAATTAACCGTAACAAAATGTAAAAGATTGTACCATGAAGGGAGACTCTCTATAGAAAATCCTGTTTTGAAAAACCTTACCCCAGATGATGGTCTGATATTTTTTGTAGAGAATTATCTGGAAAATTAAATACTATCTTAAACAGTACTCAGTGAAGAATCAGGGAGAGGTAGACAGAGCAGTTGCCCTTGAGGGATGGAGAATTCTATCACTGATGTTGTTTAGATTTGCCAGAACTTGGTAATTGTAAAAAGCAGACTAACTTTCAGTTAGTTTTATTATTATTATTTTTAATTCTCAGCAGCACCTCACCTGGATTGCACACACCACTGTCACTCTCCCTCCCATTTTGCTTCTGGATAAGGCAGTTTGTAGTAAGACCAGTGAATTCCATGAGTATGCTACCCACTGCCACTTCTTTTGCTGTAAAATTAATTCCTTGGAAGGAGACTAATTTGAGAAGGATACCATAGCAATGAATAAGGCAACTTACAAGCACAAGAATGGTAGTCTTGGCAGAAGCACTGCAAGCAGATAAGGCAAGTTTGAATCTGGAAAAAAAACACAGAACTATTCCATGAGGAAAAATTTCTGCATTCTCCAGGTTTCTGTCTATTTCCCCCAGAAATAATGATATAAAAGGGGCTTACTCTTGCCCTGTGCCTGATAGTGGGCACTCAGCAATGCCCATAGGCAAATCAGACTTGGTGAAGTAAATTCCATGTTGTTGAGCCTATGCCCAGCCATATTCTTGCCATAATAAAAATTTTCAGATTCTCCATCCCTGCTTTGAGTTGGAAGTTCAGGGCCTAAAATTATAGTTTTCTTTTTATAAGCTCTCCAGCACAATCAATTGCAGTGAACACACCCTAGAATCTTTATAATCACCATTGTTATCATAGCAATCAGATGCAACCCCTATTTGATCTCCCCAAACCTTTCTCTCTACCAGTTCTCCCATCTCACACCATCATCAGTGATAATTTGAGAAATCATGACACCATTGCATGCACACATTGCCAAGATCCAATTTCTCCCTGTCAAAGAGGCTATTCATATGTTCATTAAATATATGGGCAACCCTAATGTTGGGGATTGAACCACACCCCTACACTGGGTATGCTCAGGGCCCAACCCCTTGTCCTATGGGTACGAACCCCTTTGCAAATAGGGCCTTTACCGATATTATTAGTTAAGGGGTGCCCAAACTGAATGAGGGTGGGCCTTAATCCAATATGGCTGAAGTCCTTATAAGAAAAGAAAACTGAACACAGAAGAAGACATAGGGAGCAACCTGAAGCTGGAAGTCAATGGAACCCAAAAGAGAAAGGAGAAGATGTCTCCATATGCATTGCCATGGGACAGGAAAGCCGAGGAACCCCGAAGATTGTCAGCCAGCCAGAAAATACTGACCCTGGGAAGAAGCAAGCTTTCTAGCCGCTGAAACCATGAACCAATAAATTCCTATTGTTAAGCCAACCCATTGCATGGTATTTTAGCAGCTAGGAAACTAAAACACTCAGTTTTAGAATCCCTCCTGAAGGTCTGTTCCCTGAGGCCACTCTTGATATCAATTACTGTGTCATCCAGAAGCAAGGGAGCACAGGCACAGAGCAGAGCAGTCAGGGTGGAGGTGGATCTGGCCCAACAGGGAGGGTCAAAGAGAAAGGGCCAGAAAACCAAAACTGGGGTTATTCCTTAATTGCAAAAATGCTACCTTATGGGGTTGTACTTAAAATTAATAGAAGTTAAAGAAGATTAAATATAAAATTCCATGGAAACCAAGCCCTTTGAAAATTTCTATGCTATAATTTATATTAAACACTTTCCATTGGTACTGCTACTCTTCCGTAAAGATATATATGCATGATTCTTCCTAACTTCTGCTTTTCTTTCCCTACGTTCTAGCTCTTGACTTCTATATGTTATATCAATATTACAAATAACTTGACTTAATGTTTGGCTTCACAACTGGTCTAACAACCCAAGAGAATGACCACTACAGAATTCTCAGGTGTTAGCACCCTGACCATACAAACTGTGTACCCAGAAGCTATTTATTTGAAGTTTCAGGAAAAAACTCTTTACAAATACCTAATCCCCTAGATTTTCAACAGTTGTTTTCCCATCACATTGTGGGACGTTGCTTGGCCTAACATGCTGGGGCATGACATAATGGGATTCAGGAGAGTCAGGAAAATATAGAGGGAAAATTGTAAAGGAAAAAAAACATAACTTTATGCCAGGTCTTTCATTCCAAACTTGCCGGATACTCAACCTACCATCATAGGCTTTGGTAGTCAAAACAAACTTTAAGTGGTGCTAAGAAATTTTGGCATGTGTGAATTGGCAGCTGGTGTTTCTTCTGATTCAGCACAATTTTTTAATCTGCTCGGCATGTTTGTTAGGAGTTGTGAAGCACAAAAATGCCTCTTTTAAAAGAGAAAAGGGTCTATTTAGTGGCTTTGATGACTTACAACAAGATCAAGAAGGCATGCACTTGGCTCACTGGCCACAGATGGCAGCTGAGGACCTTATGGGAAGGGCAGATGACACAGCCCAGGTGTTACCGTGATCCTAACATAGAGACCTCTGCATAGAGAAATCACAGCTCCATTTCGCTCACACACAATTGCCTTGTCAGCATGATTCCTTCTTGGCTTCTCTAGATTTCGATTAGATGCCCAGTGTTTAACACCACCTTGAAATCCATGCTGTCAGAGGCCGGTTGATTTGCATAGTGAAAAAATTGTTCTCAAAAGGCAGAGATATGGACTTAGTCCTTTCAAATTTTAAACTTGCTGTTTTTCATGACCTTGACTAAAGCCATAAAGTCAGCCAATCAACTCACAAGTGCATTGCAGAGATGGGGTGAAAGGTGCACTTGGACTAGTACAATTCCTCCAGGAAGTGTTTCTGAGTTTGGTTCTCATGCTCTGAATACTCAGCATGCCATACCAGACCTTACCATATCATCCCTGCTGAATCTCCTGGCTTATCAAGGGGAGAGGGGAGGAAGGCAGTTTTATTCTTGGGCTTTACTCCAAAATAAAGAATTATTCACTTGAAGTGTCTTAATTGACGCCACAAATAACTCTTGTCCGGAAAGCATTAGATATTCACAAATATTTGTAGAGAGCCTACTCTATCCATCCAGAATTATTCTAGCCACTGTGGATAGAGCAATGAACATATAAGACAAAAATACTTGCCTTCATGAAGCCTACATTTCAGAGGAAGCAGAAATAAATAATTACATAAATACATATAATATAATTCAAATATATAAATATGTAAATACGTAAATACACACTTAAAATATGTAAAGTATATAAAACAATGATAATGGAGAGAAATAAAGTAGAATGAGGGTGTCAGGGAGGCAGGCAGGGATCAATTTTAAATAAGGTAGTCAAAGACTTTACAGAAAAGAAGTCAATATTTGAGCGAGGACCTAAGTAGTTGAGGGTGAGAGCCAAATGGAGATCAGGGGGAGGAGACTTCCAAGGGAGACCAGTGCGGCTGGAGCAGAGAGATGAGCTCAAAGTGGGAAAGAGGAGCCACAGTGTAGAACATTGTAAGCCACTGTAAGGAGTTTGGCTTTTACTCTGTATAGTGATGGGAAACCACTGGGCGATTCTGAGCACAGGAGTGACATTTCAAAAATATATGTTTTAAAGGAATCACTCTGGTTGCTTTGTCAAAATTGACTGCAAAGGAGCAAAAATGGAAGCAGGGCATTTAGTCAGGAGGTTATTTCAGTAATCTGGATGGGAGATGAGGGTGGCTTGGAGTATGGTAGAAGCAGTGGAGGTACTGAGAATTGGTCAGATGTAGAATATATTTTCCAGCTAAAGCTGGCAGGATTTGCTGGATAGGTGGATAGGATGTGGAGTGAGAGAGAGTGACATGGGGTAAGCCTGATTCCAGTGTTTTGGGACTGAGCAACTAGAAGGCAGAAATCTTACAGGAAGGTAGAAAAAAATGGCAAAGAAACCAAGACAGGTATAAGATGGATCTATATGTTTATGCCCATATGCAAAAGGAAGCTGACTTGTGGCTAGTGTCTTATATGTTCCATAAATCCTCATGAATTAACTACTGAGGTGTGTCATTTAAAGGACAGGATATGGTCTGCACACATTTAAGTTTCATAATAGTAAATACTATTCCTGTCTCGTTAATTGGGAGTTGACATCATCCTCATTCAGCCTGTGGTTGAGTCTTACAGGGATAATGTTACTGAGTTTTTTGAGCCTTACAAAAATAATGTGGGCTTTTACCTAATCTAAAATCAGGAGCTATGAAAGACTTGGATGCCTGAACAGAAGAGAAATAATATAGCAGAATGCTTTAAAGTTGAAGACTTAATGCCAAAGTGAGTTTACCCTATTCTAAAGCTTTAGTCATGATACCTTTTCTTTCAGTGTGTTTTTCCTTCTTCCCCATCGTTCTTATCACATTTTTTATCTCAAAAATAGGGCAAGGTAAGAAAAAATCAGTTTAAAAAATTGGACAAAAGTAACAAAATAGATAAATTATGTTATTTTAAAAAAACCCTTAGACAACATTTTCCAAAAACTATCCCAACATTTAATTTTCTTTTTAAGGAAATATTAATCTCTTAGAATCCCAAAGGTCTCCATTTTTGTGTTAGTATTCTCATGCCCTCAATCAGTTTCTTGCTGTGAGTATCTGGTGCAGTATTTTTGCAATCATGTGGGAAAGTTTTGAAAAAACCCAGGCCCTGGAGCAAGTAGCCTCAGAAACTGTGACCATAAGGAAATGACTAAAACACTGTAAGCCTCAGTTTCTCTGAAGGAAGACAATGGGTAATAATACTTAATGGACAGAGCTGTAAGACTCAAATTAACATGTATACATCATACAAAAATTATGGACTCAATAAATAGAAACAAGTAATACTATCAGCTCTTTTAATAGATATCATAAAAAAAAAAAAAAACCTCAGTGGACATCACCACATTTTTTTAAGAAATAAAATCTTGAGGTTAACCCAAATTGATAAAAAGATGTGTTATTCTATCATAAAATAAAGCTTCATTTGCAAGAACAAATGCATGGCTATTTTTCCATATTTCTTCTTTCCCCCATTTTTATAACCTATGCAGTACATTGTGTGTTTCACAAACATGATCTGTTGATACTTTATTATTGATATATTTATATATCTGTTGATATTTTATTTATTGTGCAAACACAAATGTCTAGTGCCTACTAATCATTTGATCAAGCCCTTGAATTTGACAATCTCAAAACACATTATCATAAAGAAGATAAGCAGAATGTGTCTACAATATTAAAGAGAAACATTTTCTTTGAAAATTCTATTTTACCCTAATCATAAAGTGTGGTGGACATTGCTTATTTTATCCTAGCTTGGCTGGCCTCCCCTGCATCTTTCTGGATACAGACTTTACCTGTCTCACTGGTTGAAGGGTTGGGTACTTAGAAACTGGTTAGTTAGACTCCTTCCTCAGAATTTTTCGAAAGTTTAAAAAATTAGTGTGAAGTCATTTTAAACTTGAAATCAAGGGACGAGACACATGTTCATTGGGTAGGCCAGTGATTCTCAAAGTGTGGCCCCTGGACCAACAGCATCGGCATCACCTGGGAACTTGGTAGAAATGCAAAATCCAAACCTACTGAATCAGAAACTCGGGGACTGGAGTCCGGGAATATGTGTTTTAACAAGTCATCTAGGTGACTGATACCCCCTTAGCCTTGAAAACCTGCTGTTAAGCTAACCCCAGTACATCAATCTTTTATCATATGAAATTGCTATCCTGGTGGAAAAGAATAGAACCTATGACATATCCCAATATATGTAGCTATACCATAACAATGTCCTAGACAAATTGCCTATCTCATGATTTATTAACGAAGAAGGAAAAAATCTTGATTGTATGTTAGTTTCAATTTATAGATTAAGTGATAGTTATTTGCTTGTGTCTGAAGCCTCCACCTACCCAATACCCTCATTATAATTAAATTTACTACAGATTTACATCTTGCCTAAATGTATAACTGTTGAACAAAGTCCAGGAAAACATAGAGTATACAGTAAGTTTGCACTGAAATTCTCATTCAAGAACCCTCTGCATTGTAACTGTAAATCAGGAAGTCATGAAACAGCCATTTTTAATAATACAATGCTATGTGTTAGGTGTGCCAAGATGTGCTGTGGACTCTCAGTGTGTTTATTCCTGAGGTCTCAAGCTCAAATGTTCAAGAGAGAACATGCCAGGTGTTATACAACAGGGGAAGGTGGGAACTATGGCAAACTGGAATATGCCTGCATGCCTTGAATTCAGAAATTCAAATTCAAAAATTGTGAAAACATTGTGCAGGGCAAATAAAACTTTCAGTTATTGGATTAAAAAATACAGGCCCTGTTTTATGAACTTCCATTCATCTTATTGCATTCCTGTAGTTGCACATTTGGGGATTTAGGGATAGGATGAGTCCAGACCAATCATGGAAGCAGCAAATAACGGCCATGTGTGAAACAGGTATGTTCCTTAATTTTCTCTTATCCAAGTCAGTCTTAGATCTAAGAAGCAGACTCGATATCCAGGGGGAAATTTCTTTTTTTTCTCTAACCAGGATTATTGAAATATACTATACAAGGATCAGACAATTCATCCATTTAAAGTAAAAATTCAATGGATTTTAGTATATTCATGGATATGTGCAACCATCACCATGGTCAATTTTAGAACATTTTCATCACTTCAAAAGGAAACCTCATATCCTTTAGCTATCATCCCTTTACTCTCCCCAACACCCTACCCCCACCTTCCACTGTCCCCCCACCAGCCTTAAGCAACCACTAATATATTTCCTCTCTATATAGATATGCCTATTCTGAACAGTTTATATATATGAAATCATATAATATATGGTCTTTGTGCCTGGCTTTTTTTCACTTAGCATAATGTTTTTAAGGTTCATCCATGCTGTAGTATGTATCAGTGCTTCATTTCTCCTTAAGGATGAATAATATTCCATGGTATGGAAATACCACATTTTTTAATCCATGCATCAGTTGATGGACATTTGGGTTGTTTCCACCTTTTGGATATCATGAATAATGTTGCTATAAACAATCCCTATAGAAATTTTTTCTAAAGAGAAAAGCCCTATGTTTTGTTGAGGCAGAAAGCCGTTGGACATAGTGACAAAAACTCCTCCCCTTGAGTTGAGTTCTGACAAATTTCCGCCTTTCTTATTTTTTCCCAGTGCCTCCCGTCACTCTTATTTTAAACAAGCTGTCATCATCCATTCTAACAGGCTGACTCGTGGTCTATTTGTTCAGCAGTTGCATGGCAGGGAGTTTACTGCAGAAGACATCAGGACCTTGGGAATAATGGGTGTCACCATGTATATGGCATTAGGCCCATCATGAAGCTCAGGTTGGGAAAAGACAGGGGTGTATGGTGTGATCAGAAGCATAAAAAGACTCCCCAGGTGTGGAATGGCTGGCCAAATCATGCTGGATTTAAAATTTAGTGATTGAAGAGCTGCCAGAGAAGGAGGGGTGTTCAAGTTAGATGCTGTACACCTGGCCCATTAGCTCATCGGGCTGTTCTTCAGCTTCAGCGCTCACATAAAGATGTGGTCTGTCAGGACACTATTTTACCCTGAGTTGTAATATGAGCCAGTAAAGGGTGGGAGAGTGGGAAAGTCACAGGATTCTTGACTGATGCTAAATTATATCAGAGCCTGAAAGAAGAAATTTATGAGAATACTGGTAGACATTAAGTCCCTGTTTTGACTGTTTTTTCCCTTTTTTTTTTTTTTTTTTTTGGCATGGGGAATGAATATTTTTAAATAAGGGCTTTCTCATGGAAACACAATGCAGGTGGGAGTGTACATTGTGTTTCTATGGCATCCTTGTAAGAACAATAGTCTCACAGTGTTGGTTCAATAATGATACAACAAGCAGAGCATTTACATCGTGCTAGATGCTGGAGACGTTGTTATGAGGTTAAGTTAGACGTGGTCCCTGCCCTCACACTGTCCTGGACAAAGACTTGCAGATTAGTGAATTGCTCATGACACATTTACTGGAAAGTCCAGCCCTGTAGAATAAGGTTAGATAAGTAGCCTTTTTACGCCTTTGAATATTTTTGTATTTTTAACTATTCATCTAATAACCAAGCACAGCAAGTTCAAGAGTTAAGATATACTGTCCTTGCAATCTAGGATGTATATATACAATGAACTCATTATGGAAGATTCTGGAATAGAGGTATAAACAAAGTGGGAGTGCAGAAGTCATTCATTCTCTGAAAGATGGTGGCTGGTACTTGTGCAGAGGAGAAGGTTTGGAGAATTTTCACAGAGAAAGTGAGGTTTGGTCCGGATTTTGAGGGATAAAAAGGATTTGGGAAGGTAGTGAGGGAAGTGAAGGGAATAGTGGTTGTGGGGAACAGCTTGAGCAGTGGCCCACAGGCAGGAAGGTATGTGTTAGAGAAATGGCAAGTAGGCAGACACTCTTTTCTCTGACACATCATAAGGAGGAAAGGCTCAGACTCAGAGCCTGTTCTGGTTAAACATTTCAGAAAGTTAAAACCAGTTCTTTGAACCTGTTCTCATTTGAACACCTGGAAGTTCTCTAAGCACATCAAAGCATGCACAGCTTTCTGGGGCTTACCCCATATTAAATTTCAATTTCTATAAAAGTCAAGGACAGGTTTAATAGGCAAATAATGTTGATTGATAGGATTCCACCACATCAACACTAAATAGAGACTAAAGTTTAATGGGTTTTATACCCTTTAGCAAAACTGAATCTAGGTAGTCCTCCAGTTCCCTGTGGATGACTTTAACTTGGAAATAATTGTCAATGCTCTTTTTGCAGATCCGTATAAGATGGATTGCTACAAGTCAAGGACAAATTGAGTTTAAACCTGATGTAGATAGCACAGCATAGTGATAAACTCTGAAATCAAATTGCCTTGGTTCTAAATCACAGCCCTTCCACCTACTAGGTGTCAAAATAACTAAGTCACAAAAACTCACTTGGCCTCAATTATTTCATTTGCAAAATGTGGATAACAATGGTACTGCCTTGGGGTTGTTATCAGGAATAAATAAAATAATACGTATAAACCATTCAGCTGGCATATCGGTATCTGTGAGCTATTTTTGTACTGTACTGGTGAAAAAACCTAAGTGTGGGTTCTCACCTAGATCTGAATCTTGCCCTCTATGGGGTCTTCAGCAAATTACTTAATTTCTAAACCTTGGTTTTCTATAAACAAGGGACAATATATCTATAAACATGGGGCAATAACATAGAGTTATTGTGCAGATTAAATAAGAAAGATTTGTAAAGTGATTAACATGATGCCTGGCACATAGTAAGTACTCAAAATAAACAGCTCTCATTGTTATTATTAATATTATATAATTTATACTAAAAGGAAACCTAAATTTTTCCAATAGACATATTTCCTAAATTAATTCTGGGGGTGAGTAATTTTGAATACATTCTTGATATTTAATAAGAGACTATGGTTGGTATTTTGGTACAGTGAAACATCTCTGTTGACTGTCGCTTCATTTTAGAAATCCCATGGGGAGTTTCTGTTTACCTGTAGCATTTACTTCTTTCTGTCTTACATTTAGCCTTTGCAACTTTAATATCTATTAATATGTGTTCATTTTCAGGAAGGGTCAGGGTCAGATTTTCTGGGAAACAGACCTTAGGATGTAGGGAAGAATGTGAAAGGTTTATTGGGGAGTAAAATGAAAGGAGAGGAGGCAGGATTGGGCAGGAGTAGCCTTCAGACCTGTTGAAGATTGTCAAGGTCTCTGCCAGGCCAACAGTAAGCTCCAGAGCAAGGTTTGCCCATGAGCGTTGTCCGCGCTTGCTCAATTTTTGACCAGGGCCACCCTGAGAAGCACATGACCTCAGCTACCATTGCCTTACTTAGCGGTATTCCAGAGCATTCCAAGAAGGGCATGGCCTCAGCTTGAAAGCTGATGCGGATTTTGAGAGAGATGGTAGTTAAAGGCCTTTAGCTAATGCAATTCCTCACAGCCAGGCAGCACGTCCCTTCTTGGTGGGACATCTGAGCCATGACTGTCTATATCGGCCACAGGAAGATTTCAGGAGATAATAATGGACCTAGTTTATGTATTTCCCCATATTTGCTTAGCCCCAGCTGTCCCTGTGCCTCAGCCACCTCCACCATCCCCTCCTCTCCCAACACCAGGAGCTGCTTCAGTCTCCCCTGGGATAGTAGCCGGGCTTGTGTTCCCCCTTCCATTGTGCCACTACCGCAGGTGCTGCAGCAGCTCTGGCTCTGGCCCCTCCCACTTGTGGACTCAGATGGGGCCCCCTGCCACAGGGCATGGAATCTGACCGAGTAAACCAACCTGCTGGGAGTGCAGGAGAGTTACTGTCTCATGGACTGAATTTTGACCAATAAGGAATGGAAGACTCTTAAGACAGATTCAAAGAAATCCATGGTGCTTCCTCTCTCTTGGTGGACTGTCCCGAGACACAGTGGTGTCCCGAGACACATCATATTTGGATGAAGTCCTACAAGACTGAGCACCCACATGTATTTTCTTGTTATGCCGTGGCAGCTCAAATTCCTACTACCTTGTTTATTTCCCTGTATCCTTAACTTTTTTCCCTTTGTTCTTCTCTCATGCTGCCCCGGAATCATAGTTCTCAATAAAGCCTTAGCATATATGCTTAAATTCAAGCTCACTTTCCTGGGACCCAGACTAAGACAGTAGCTAACATTTATTCAGAGCTTACTGTGTGTCTAGTGCAGTTAAAGGAGCTTTAAATGAATTCTCTAATTGAATTAGCAAAACATTCTAAGGATGTAGATATCCTTATTAGCATCATTTCTGTTTTACAGATGAGGAACTAGGACACAGAATTGCTGAGCATCTTGCACAAGGTTTTACAGTTAGTAATTGATGGATCTAGAATTTGAATGCGGTCAGTTTGACTCCAGAGCCCAGGACCTGTGCTATATCTGCAGTTGAATTTGGTTTTCAAACCTGTCCCTAAGTTAAATGTATATATGATACAATTTCACTGGCAAAAAGCCTGACATATGTCATCCAAGGGTAGTACTGCTGAGCCAAACATAATATGAAAAATGTTTATCTAATTAAAAAATTTAAACCAAGTGAAGGAAGATAAACCAGAGTCGAGTGCCTTGGAGGAGACCTGTATTTCTCTGACTTCCTCAGTTTAGTTAGCCATTTAAATTCGGATAAATAACATGACCACTCTATGTCTTAGCTTCCCACACTGCAATATGAATGTATGATTCCTAAACTGCTTGCTTCACTGATTTCTGTAAATCATATCTATGAAAACAATTTTAAATACTAAATAATTGTTATTACTATCACAATAAGAATAATTCCATAAACCAAGGACTTATGAACTTTAATATTATTAAAATTTATATCAACTTGTTTACTGCCCAAAAAAGGATTTAAGGAGACTTTTGAAGACACTAAAACATAACAAGTTAACATGAATGTAAAATAGTCAACTAAAATAAGGCAAAAGGAAAATAAAAATTGCAAAGCAAACAGAGCTAGTAGCTACATCAGTCCATGGCATAAATGCTATCCTTACTAGTGGTGGATTGCACATTTTATTCTTTGTTTTTTGGAAGCCAATGTGAGGAAGGAAACACCATCACTTATTGGATTCCATGTGTCCACAGTTTGAAAATAAGCCAATTGCCCAAATAATTCTGAAACTAATAGCAGAGAGAGATTTCTTCATTGATCTGCCCAGAAAGGACATTACAAAAGTAATGAATAATACCCACAACAATATTCCAGCAAGATAGATATATTTCAAAGGCCCATTTTGTATCCTGTTCCTCAGTATAGGCTGATGACAGGACACCAGAGAATGATTCTATAAACTAATCCTGCAGGAAGGGTCCACTCTCAAGTAGTCCGTGGCATTCTGGCTCAATCCTGGGTTAGTGTTTAGAATTCCTAGATAAACAGGTAAAGCAGAGCCTAATATTAATAACCAAAATAACAAAACCACTAATAGCTAATTCATACTTTCATTTAAACATATGTTTATTGAGCAACTCCATGATCCAGGCACTGAAAGAGCAGTGAACAAAATAAATGACAATCCCTGCCCTCACTGAACTTCATTCTAGGCAGAGAAGACAGACAGTGACAGATAAATAGATTAAAAATACAGTGTGCCTAGTTGTGGTAAATGCCGAGAAAAGGAAAGCAGGGAAGGACGATAGGAAAGCAATATAAGAATAAAAATGATTAAAGTGTCAGTGTGTGATTTCATACAATCAATACCCCAGAATGTATGTATAAAGCTGAACTCTTTAGAAACTGTAATATTAGGAGATTTTAACATTCTCTGGTGTGTGTGTGTGTGCGTGTGTGTGTGTGTGTGTGCAGCTTTCAATCAGTAGGTATATATACACTATATAAAGCTAAGATAAATATACATACCTACACGTATACCCACAAAAACTTGTGCATAATTTATCTCCAAAATATGTTATCCTATCTGTATTCAAAATGCTGCTTCATAATGTCATGTTTGCTGACAGAAACTACACAATAAGCATTTTGTTGTCTTTAATAATTGCATGAAAATTGTCTTATTTCACAGTTATAGAACAGAAAAAAAAATGGTCTTCTTTCTATATATTCCATCAGGCCAGCAGAATATAAATAAGCCAACAGAAGTATGATACAGGTCTTCTCAATAAATATTTTTTGTTGGTTGATTATTGAAGTTTGTTTGATCTCATGGCTCATGTCTATTAAATTCCTTTTTATATTTAAAAGGATTTGAGGAGTATTTCAGAATATTCCTTAAAACAATTTGTCACTTTGGGCTATCACATAAAAGTAAGAATGGTTTTTAAAGAGTAATACCTTTGAACCCGTGCGGCCAAGGAGGAAATTCAGTAGTGTTTACATAATAAATGTCATAGCATCCATCTTTCTACCAAACGGTGGATCCATTTTTCAACTCAAACTAAGTATGGAAGAAGTTATTCTTCCTTCCAAAGGGAGCAAAACTTAGCAAATTGCTCCAGTTCTACTATTAAGAAGAATACAGAAGTAGCAGGCTGAAGGAGAGAGATTAATCAGTGTTTCAAGAGAGACAGACAGCAGCAGATCCCGCCCAGTAGAAAGAGAAGTCATTCCAGAGGGGGTAAGGGGATCCCCAGAGGCCGGCAGTGGGGGCCTTCTGTCACCTTCTTGTAATACACTTCTTAAAGACCACAAGTAACATAATTCAATACCAAGAAATTTTTGCTATTACTCCTAATCACCAGGATCTGAAGTTGGGCATAATATTCAGTTGAGGATAAGCAGGATCTAGGTAACAAAAGAACAGATGTCCAAATGAGACTAAGCCAGAGACAAAAAGCCAACATGCTTGGCTCACTCTTCAAAAAGAAGATTCGAAATTTTGGCAGAAACTCACCAATTTTATTTAGAGTTTATAACAAATTATGCGTAAGTTAACATACCTGTAAACTCTATATAGTTCCCCTTCCAGAGAATAGTGTCAGTCACTTCAACTAATTCTTTCTTTTGTTCATAAAATCAGGAGATACAAGATCCCCTCTAAGTATGGAAGGTGGGAAGCCAGTCAGGGGAATCCCAACTGACCACTGCATTTAAGATTCTGGTGCCCAGTAAAACAGGGAAGATATAACAGTGTCCCTTAGCAGGCTGGGACTAAGGGAGCCTCCCAGGAACATATTTCCCTGGCACTTCAAGTTAACACTTTAAGGCATTTTCTCACACACAAAAAATACGCCGATAGTGTTTAAGGATCCTCGGAAGAGCCACCATTTATTTTCTAAACAAAGTTCAAAGTTAAGCCTGAAGGATTTAGCTAAATCTCTAATACAAGAGGATATAGTTAAGACCAGAGCTCACCTTCTCCTACCTAAACTTCATACAAGATAAAATCTGTCAGAGGCACTGGAGAGCAAGGGAGCCTAATGTGCACATGTTACTTATAGAACTGCTTGCTGGCATTTGTGAAAATGAACCTATAGCGGGCATTAAGAAAGGGAAAATGGTGGTGTGGGTTTATGTTTCACCTTGTGTATCTGGCTGGATTGATCATTTCAGCAGGGACGGTGTGTATATTCTAAATGCATCAGGCAGGCATAAGTAATCTCTAGCTTCTTGATATTTAGTAAAGTTATTAAATAAAAGGCATTGTATAGCACTTTCGCCTGCAATGGTATTTTCTTTAAAGAAATGCAATCAGTTTAAAGAAATGCAATCAGTTTAAAGTGGCACCAGGACTGTTTAATGCCTGTCCATTTGCAGCTCATTTACAGTTTTTATATAGTTCTGTCAATGTTTTCCATTCCTGCCAGTCCCATGAGTCACTGGCATCTTGTCAATTCCAGTAGCCAACCTTTCTACCTGCATATCTGCAGGAAATTGGCAAGAATGTGAATTTAAGAGATGTATGATGAGATTTGGTCAGGGGAAATACAAACACACAGAGGCTCCAGGAAGAGGGTAAAATAATCTCTGAAAAGGTAGAAGAGGGTGTCAGGTTTCTCCCTGGTTTTGGTTACCTTCCCCAACCCACTCCACTCCCATTTTTTTCCCTTCTCAAAATTTGGATAATGTGACAACTTTGACATATCCAGATTTTTAATCCTGCCAAGGAAACATATATGTGAGATTATTAAGCAGACAGCACTGCTACTACTCTTCCAGGAGAAAAAAAAAAGAAAACAAAACAAAAACTCAAACCACAGAGCTGATGAGAAGAGCTTATAAATGAAGCACATTGTTTCCTTAAGATTGAGGTTTGCCTTTTAGGAGGAAAACTCTAAGATATACAAAAAGAATTTTTAATGGCTAGAGGCTTATATTGCTAATGGCTTTTGACAGTGTGTTACAGCTTGTTAAATCCAATTGAATTTGATTATTCATGTCACAAACAAGATAAACTAGTTGACAGAGGGAATTTTTTTCAGCCACTGGTTCATATCAATGTCTGCAAATTCAGTTGTCTAGTTAGGGGCAGGAGTGAGGCCAGAGAAATGTAATTATAATCCAGGCTATTCCTGAAATTTGAATTGGAATATGGGGAAAGTGTTAATTGTGAACACGATTGCTTATTCTCTAAGAGATGGGGTGCAAATTTTCAGTGAAGTATTCAACACACTTTACATATACATATATAACCACTATGATTCAGTTACACAGATCCTCTGTGTCCCCTAAATATAGCACATTCCCTCATTCATGTTTCCATACCTTTGCACATTGTATCCTTTGCCCAGCATATCCTTCTCTGAACTGACAAAACTTCTCATCCTTCAGAATGATGCATCAAAATTACCAGCTTCTCAATGAAGTCTTCCCTTTTCCTCTCCAGGTCCCATAGCAATTTGTGTATCCTCCCAATTCAATGTCCCTCAACTTTCTTTGCCCTCCAGCACATCATGGATCTGGCAGGATCCTCTCAGTAATGGTGGCTCAGTGGGGTTCTATATCAGAAAGCAGATAGGGAGGATAATGACTTCCTCCTATGAGAGAAACACCCACAGCTCCACTGCTGCACACCCTTCAGAAATTCCAATAAAGCCACCTTCAGTTCCATGGCCAATCATTGCTCCAGGTAGTCCTCTTATCATAGTATCTTGCAGATATTTATTTACACCCCATCTCTGATACTCTCATCTTCAGTTTGCCCATAACGTGCTCAATAAATGTTTGTTCAAAGAACAAGTGAGTGAACGAATGGGTAAATGTCTGAGTTAAGGAATGATTTCTGGACACCATAGGCAGTTAGCATCCATAACTGATCAAGAGATGATGAACCAAAACATAGCTACATTATCCTGCAGAGAGTGGTCTGGACAGCTCTAATCTGTGCTGTCCAATACATTAGCTACTAACCACATGAAGGTATTGAGCAACTGAAATGTGGATAATCCAAGTCAAGTTGTTCTGTAAGTGTAAAATTCACACTGAATTTCAGAGACTTAAGATTCATAAATAAAATCCAGTAGGCCCAACATGAAGGTACCCATGCTAAGCCCCATGTCAGCAAAACCAAAAAACCTAAGCTAGTTTCTAATTCCTATAAATGCCCAGATTGCCCAGAAAACCAAATTGAAATACAGCCAATCAGTTATCCCCAGCTAACTTCTTCATTCCTGAACAACAACTTGCTCCCCACTTTGTAAGACCCCACTTAGTAAAATGAAAACTTAACATCAGCCAATCAGAACATTTCCATATTTGCTTCCCATTAGCCCTTTATGAGCTTCTCCTTTCCACCTCCTTGTTGGAACTCCCTTCTGCTTTCTGAATGGGATGCTGCATGATTTCATGAATCACTCAATAAAGCTGATCCTAAATTGCATGAAAAGTTTTTCCTTTATCAGTTTTGGTGGCCACGAAGGGACCCAAAGATGACTTCCGGTGGCTCTGGAGACAGAGAGGCACAAGTGCCACTGAAACTTTTGAGTTGTCTGTCCTCCTCCTCAGGGATTGTGGGTGAGTTTTTCTCATATTTGAGCTCCACTCTCTTTATGTCCAAGCTCTCCAATCTCACTAGCTTTTAGCCCAAAGGTTAGTGGGTCAATTGTAATTGACAAGAAGGCTCAAATTTTTAGTACCCATTTCTAGCCTTTAGTTCAATCCACAGTTTCATTGTTGATACTGCTGGCTTCTATGTCTTGTGTACAAAGTAAGAAGTGAAATGATAAAGGTGGAACCCCAAACTCTAAGAACTTTGATTCTCCACCTTCTGGCACATCAGCATACTACACGTTCAAAAATTATGGGACCAAAAGCTGTGCCTATCTAACCCAATAGCAAAACCTCACCAAAGACAGCCTAGAGTGACAATGGCCATTAAGGGGAACATTCCAATTTGACAAATTTACTCATCTCAGAGGTCACTCAAGGAAAAAGACTCCCAAATTAGGCCAAATGGGATGTCAATTTTAATTGGTACTCAGAGTCTACTAAGAAATTGCAAGACTCTAAAAATGGCTTATGTAAACTATTGAGTTTTCTATTTCGATTTTTTCTGTATTTGTGTTTTTATGTCTGACTCATGATTGAAAAATTTTTAATTAAAGCTGCAAGCTCTCTACTTGTGTCTGTCTATGTGTTTGATATATATTTTCCTACTTCTAGATGGTATTATCAAATTAACTTATAAAACTCCTTAAACAAGCTCTGTTCAAATTGACTGAAAGATAAATACACACTTATATATGACTTAATACTCCTAAAGTCCTAGAAATTAAGGAAACCAAACTTCTAATATTTCCAATGAAAAAGGAGTATTTGTAGAATTAAAACCAAATGTTAAAAAAAATCCAGGTTCACATAATTCAGACAAATCTTTGACAGACGGGACTAGTTTAATATTGTTAGATAAATAAAAACAACTATGCTCTCTGAATTATAAATGTCAAGTACAATACAATCAAAATTTTACTCTACATGGGTATGGTTCTTCCTGAATACAAGCAGGTTTACTGATAAAATAAGCTAACATTATATCTGCTAGATCTTAAAGATGTTGAAAAATGTATATTTGTGTCTAACCCAATTGAGTCATTATTTTGACAAACTTTATTTTTAAAATAATTGTGTTTTGTAGGATGTTTGTTTGAAGACTGTTTCAAAGATTTGTTTTGGTAACTTAAGGTATTCAAGGTATGCAGGATGTGTTTCCTTAAAGAGAAGGAGAGTAGTTTTGTCCCAAAGTAAAATGACTGGCTGTGCTAAATGAGAAAGAGGAATGTTTAGGACAAAACCTGAATGGATATAGAAAAAAGTAAAAGGCTTGTGGAAAAGGAATTGTATTTGTCATGGTCAAGATTGGTTAAGATTTTATAGGCTTATGAGATTTTTAAGAGTTTCCTTATCAGACATTTCCTCATGCCAAACTAGAATTTGGTTTTCTCTCTGTTAAAATGGCAAAGATTTCATAGATTATTGGTTTGCTCTTAATAAGAGGTTGTAAAAGCTTTTTTAACCATCTGAGTAATCTGCCTAGAAGGTAAAGATTCTTATCTTAATAATTTTTGAATAATATTGTTATTGATATTTATATTGACCTTATCATCCTTTATTGTTTTAGGAAACAAGTCTTCACTTTTAAAATAATTCTTTTTTTAACAAGCATATTAATTCCTCTTTACTCTTTCATTGTCACATTGGTTAAATAGGAAACCAAATATCATTTCACAGTGACCCATTTTCCTATTTAATAACTCTTATTGAATATCCTCATTTTTATGGCAAAATAATTATTTGCATAGGTTCAATTAGAATCCATCCTCCTGTTAACAGGATATACTGGAGATGCTGGTTATATGATCAAGACTTTGATTGGAATGCCATGTTTGAAAATGATGCTCATTGACTCAGATGTGACTATCTTCTGAGGTCGTATCAACTTTAGTGAAGGAACTAAGATTGACTTTGTGGAGCCAATGCTTACAAAACCCTCTTAGGAAAACCAATCTGGTACCTGGCTCCAAGGTTCCCAGGCTTACAGGTCAATAAAGAAAGTTACTCTCTGAACTGCAGGTAAAATCTGGTGTTGAGTTCTTGGTTTGGCTTCTTAGCCTCAAGAGGCTTTTAAAAATCTAATCTGAGGCTCCTTATAAAAACTACCGGCAAAGCAAAGCAAACAAACAAAAAGGCCTATATAGTAAATTGCCAGTCTTGCTGCACCTATGTAAATAACCTGGCCAAATCTAATGAAACCAGCTTTATTTTATGTTTCCGAATAATCTTTTTGAGGTTATCTTTGATCAAGAAGAGGGTGACTTAGATAACTTTTGTTTCAGTGGAAAACTCTAGCACACTCCTGTTTGTTGTCTGAGCTACTTTGCTTCCCCTTTGTAAGTAGCAGATAACCGCATGGTTTTCTACCTACCTGTAAAATGGACTGAATCCTGTGATCTTGCATGTATTGTCTACCCTAAATGCCTGTCAGAAAGCTAACTTGGTATCTTTCGTATTCTGGGCCTCAAACTGACAAAAGAGGGTCACTACCTCCCAATCCCTTAACCTACTGTAATACAGGGTTCCAATCTTTCATGCACCTCATCATACTTTCCCTAGGAATGCATGACCTGGAGAAAGCAGTTATAAATCTATCTAAGGATATGAAACAGAGCTTCAATAGCACCCTAAATGCACTTCAGGCACTCCAGGCTGAAGCTAACAGCTTAGCATCAGTGTTGCAAAACAGACGGGTTCTGACTGCCCATGAACAATATCACATTTATGTTAACAAATCTGGTAAAGTATAAATAACATGACTATTTTAAAGAACCAAGTTAAGATGATTCATGATAGCAGTTAGGCTCAAACATTTCAATGTATAGATGGTTGGTGTTAGTCAGGACAATGTGGATTGAGCCCCTTAGTAGTTCCTTTTGGAATCTATAACACATCTGAAGCTTTAAACTGAACTACCTCACTTTATTTACACTGCCCAGGGGTGTCACTAACACAAGATGGGCCTCTTTTGTTGGACTCTTATTTCCTTGGTTAGGAGTTAACATGTTTGGAAATATGATCAGAAATGTATCTATACCAGTACAAAAAATTGCTGAGTCCACTGCTATTGATGCACAACAAAAATCTTTATATTCTATAACTATCTCCCTTTAAGCAGCACCATGACACTTTCCCTGAAACAACAATTACTTGTGATATTATTACTCAAATGCTTTATGTTTGATATTGTGGAGGAGACTCTAGTCACTCACTGTAAACCTTTCTGTGCTTCCAGGAATCATGCAATTCTCAGTGCAAGCAGAATCACTAAGGGAAGCTCATATTTACTGAGGCTCAGCCTGGAGTCTAGGCTTTGGCCATCCAAACAGAAAAACAGCTTTGATAATCAATACCAACTGCATCATTCTATTTCCTTTATGATTTAAGGCATAGATTTCTAATTTGGGGTTCACTGGCAGATGTCAAGTGCTCACCCTGAGTGTGTGAAAATTGTGTGTGTGTATATATTTTTCTGAAGAGAGGATCCATGGACATTTATCGACTTCTCAAAGGGATCTGTGACCCAAACGTGGTTAAAAACCATTGCTCTATCAGATTTCCATTCAGGAATCCAAAGTTCATATACCAAATAGGAATCATAGAATTCTTCCCATCAGACAGATGATTAGACTTCAGTAAATGAGCACAAATATTTAGCCCCTTCCATCTGGTTCTTTGGGTAGGTTTTCTCTCCTGACACCAGGGTAATAGTTTCACCTTTGAGGTAATCTTTGAATTTTACACCTTCCTTCGAGAATACCACTAAAAAGTAGGTGTGAAGGTGGTATAAAACATGACAGCTAAAAAAAAAGGTCTAGAACAACATATGATTGAGAAAATATTTTGAATCAGCTTTAACTGAATTAATACTGAGCAATAGGAAGCACCTCTTAGAAAAGCTCTCCTGAACACTGAGATGAGCAGTTCCTTTCCCATTAATTCACATGCTTTCAGCTTGCCTGATCAAGGAGTCTATACCGCTAACAGCACAATTATAATAAATATTCTTTGATCAGCTGTAACAAATGTGTTACAGGGTGTTGCATGGTGCTAATAATAGAGATAGTATATGGGAACTCAATTTTGTGCATTATTTTTCTGTTAACTACAACTTCTCTGATAAATAAATAAATAAATAAAAAGATAAATAGTCTCCTTGGTGAAAGGAGATCTGCTGAGACAAGAAAGTGGAACAAGCAAGCCCTTCTAAATATAACAAGTTGACAGAGAGCATTTATCTCCAGCAACAGGATTCCCTTCTGCACAAGCCCTCAACTCTGGAAGTAACCTGTTTGTATTCTAGAGAGGTGAGGCTGGGATGACATCTCCCGATAGGTTCAGAGGGATGATTGCCTCTTATCAAACTGCCTGTCAGCAATGACAGTGACTAGGGCTGTGACAAAGCCCACTAAGACAAGAGTCTTAGCAAACTTTTTCACAGCCTTAAAGGATTTTCAAATATATATATGCTAACATTTTGTGTACAGAGAAGCATTATGCCAATGTATGAGAAGAAACAAACTTTTAGAAATGAGGCCTCATTGACAATTTATTTACATAGCTTATGGAGCATTTCTCCAAAATACTTTAGATCTTTTATTCCTCTGCAAGGACTATAAAATTTGTCCATCATTTGGCATAATTGCAACACATTGCCTTCACTTCATTATTTAGAGGGTTGGCTTTCTTGTGTGGTGAGTGGGCTGTGAATAAAACAGGAATATGTTAAAATAATTCACTTTGATTCCTTTACCACCACCCATCAGAGACTGGTGCAGGAATAAGGGAATGGTAGCGGGGAGAGAGGAGAGTAAGGAAAGATCTGTTACTCATTTTCACATTTTATTGGAAATTGATTCAGAGTACACATGCTAAATATATCCATTTATGTGAAATGTTTGAAAGACTGTCAGTTTAAAGACTGAAAGTCCATCAATCTCAGAAGGTTTTAGAAATACCTAGATAAACTGAATACAACAACTTGATGACTGGCTAGAGACTAAAATTTTCCTCCAGACAACTGGAAATCTTTTAACAGTATTTGAGTTGCTTTCATATTCTCTCAAGCATACAAAACAATAGCAAATTATAAATAACTCTAAAAATATGTAACCAGTACACACTTACGTTAACTATCAATCCTTCATTACCAGGGTACAGGTGAAATTCTTAAGCAGCTGTGGCCAGGATAGAGATCTATGTCAGCATTAGTCTGGATTTGCTTCTCCCTTATCCTGGATCTGTATTTCTAACCTTGTTGATTTTTTTGCTACACCCCACACTGCTCTATGCTGGACTAGTCACTTCCTGGTGACAGGACAATACATAATGGTGGAGGGTTTTTGTGCTCTTTGCAACCGTTCAAAATTCAGAGCTGCAAATGCAGCCTTTCCATCATAGCCAAGCAAAGTTCATCACCACATTTCTATTGCTCTTGCTATTTCTATTTCAGTTCTGAATTGCTCTTCTACAAGTCCCTGCTATAAGAACAAGAGATATGTTGACACTTTTATGTGATTAATGTCAAATGCCTTAGCCTTCTTGCCGGAATCACTGTGAGTGGAAATGTTGGGTGCCACCACTGTGACTTTCAGAATGAATAAGCCACTTTGTCACCCAAGAGCTTTCCTCAAAGCTTCCCTTAGTGTTGAACTCAAAGTGGGATCATCTCATTCTCACCATGGGAATACCCTTGATGTGAGATTCAGTCTGGTCTACCACAACTTGGTTTTTCACTCAGCTCGTGGTTCTCATGATGCTGATTAGCTACTCAATGAGGAAAATATCTACCTTTTCCAACTTACTCAGCAAACTTTCTCATAGTTTCTAAGCCCCTTTAGATATAATTAAAATGGATAATTATAGTGGGTTGTCAGAAAGCTTCTCTTCTTCCATTGAAGCCAGGGGAATTCAAAAGAGACTGAAATCAGTACAAACGGGATTCAAGTTACACATAAGGATCTAATTCCTGACTAACATTTGAAACCTAGTAAAATAGTAAATAGCTTATCTCATCTTCAAGCAGTTTTAGAACAGAGGGGACAATATTTGTACAAATATATCTTGAGAATCTACTAAAAACCATACAACTAGAACAGCAAGACACTGACCCTGCTCACATGGAGCTTATAATATAGAAGTAAGGCAAGTAATGACAGAAAAGTCAGGGAAAGGCCTCCTGGAAGAAGTGCTACCTAAACAGATATCTGAAGGGTAGATGAATTGGAGTTAGCTAAGAAAGAAATAGCAGTAGAAGTATGTTTGCAGCATTTGCCAAAGCATTCATTTGTGCAAATGAGTGCACAGTGAAAACATGGAACTGACAGAAATTCAGAAAACTGAAATTAGAAAGGAGAGGCTAGAGTGGTAATAGATGAGGCTGAAATCCAAGGATGAGATTGAGGAGAAAATTGCAAGCCACTTTAAGAAATTAGGTTTTTTTTTTTCCCTAAAGAGACTGGGAATCTGATGGGGAATAACACATTAGGCTTCTTATTTTACAAAAGACAACACTGGCAGCAAGGTGGCTACAAAGTTTGGGACATCCTCAAGTCTACTCTCACTTCTGACACCAACTATAATTTTGGGAGTCCCCAACATTACCCTCAAACTATTCTATGAATCCAGTGATGTATCACTCACTACCTTTCACCAGGCTTCGTCAGCGATAGCCACTGAAAACCTGCAACTAGCAAGTAAAACTCTCCCCTTACCCAGAGCCAAATCTGGCCAAGGCAGTTAAGTATTTGTAACTTTAGGCTCATCCACTAAGGCAACCTAGAATTAGGCTCGTTTACCTAAACAGAGTAGTCAGTGTCCCAAAATAATCTCACCAAGCTGCCTCTTTTCTCAGCAATTG
Organism: Choloepus didactylus; assembly: GCF_015220235.1. Lineage (NCBI taxonomy): Eukaryota > Metazoa > Chordata > Mammalia > Pilosa > Megalonychidae > Choloepus > Choloepus didactylus. The sequence goes on from NC_051316.1 coordinate 70,563,688, forward strand.
CCTTGTTTGCACCAAGGTTCATTACTAGACTTTCACTTGTTGCCTACTACATATTCCATTTGTCCAGTTAGGCCTAGGGCTGCCCAGATATGCCCGCTTGGTTGGAGTTCAGTCATCAAAGTACCTTTCACTGTGAGCAGGCAACACCCTCTTCATCTACTGGCAAGGATTGTGATCCAAACCAAATTTGCCACTTGGAGACACAGTGATGGTTTCCAGAATTATCCGACCTCCTATAGCTAACAATACCAGCCAAGACTGAGTTCCAGTTCATGATGTCCTTTTGGACATTGGAAAATAGACCATTGTGCATACCTAGGATGACCAGTCCTAGTACACTTCCACATTACCTGATACCATCTTTTCTGTACCAGCTAGATATTGAGATCCCCAATGACTAGCAGCAGAGCCTGCTTAAGATTTGGGGTTTTTAAAATCCAGTTCCCATGAAGACTTACCTGAGTATGAAGGGTGGTAGTATTTGTGATTGGTGAGCATCCAACCTGCAGTAGCAAACCTGAATTTTTACCTTTACAAAGTAACAATAATATTAACTAACATTAATTGAGCATTTACTATGGGAGAGATTTATAAATGCATTGTATCATTTAATCCTCTCAAAAACCATACAATGGAAGGGCGGGGCAAGATGGCAGAGTGGTGAAGTGTGGGTTTTAGTTACTCCTACAGGGAAGTAGGTAGAAGGCCAGGAGCTGTGTGACCATACACCACAGAGCAATTTGACTTCAGGCACACTTCATACAACACTCACGAATGCATGGAACAGCTGAGATCGGCGAAATCTGTAAGTTCTAGTGGCCAGGGGACCCGCGCTCCTCCCTGCCAGGAACAGTCCTATGAAGGGAGGGGCCATCGGTACTGGGAATGAGGAGGGAGAACTGCAGTTGCGGCTCCAATTGAAAATTCAGACTGCTGAACAAAAACTCTAAACATAAACTGAGACCAGACACCAGAGAATCTGGGAGTAGTCAGCCCGGCAGAGAGGAGATAGGACTAGCAAAAACAGTGGAAAAAAAAAAAAAAAACAAAAATAAAAAGAGAGACTTTTTGGAGTTCCAGTGAATATAAAACTGAGAAAGGCAGGGCTCAAACAGAATCAGGCACATTAGCAAATCCAGAGGGCGAGGACCCTTGTCTGAAGAGCTGGTTTCTCTGCTTTCTTGATTGTTCCTTAATGGCTGTAATCTCCTTGTCTCTTAGCATTTCAATAGTCCATTAGATCTGCATGGAGGGCCCTTCTTTTTTTTCTTTTCTGTTTTTTTTCTTTTTATCTTTTTCTCTTTTTCTAAAACAATTACTCTAAGAAACCAATTACAGAAAGCCTCAAAGACTTGCAATTTGGGCCTAGGCAAGAGCAGAGCTAAGGTAGCTCTGAGGGACAAAGCAATAAGTCTAGTGGCTGAGAAAATTCCCTAAACACCATAACTTTCCAAGAAAAGGGGGTTGTCCCCTTACAGCCATCTTCCTGGCAGGCTGGGAATGCTCCCGCCCAGCACCAGCACCACAGCCCAGAGCTGCCCCAAACAACCCAGTGTGACAGAAAGTGTTTCCAGCAACACGTGCACATGCCACAATATCTGGCATGGACAATAGCCTTTTGCTCACCCGCAGCTAACTGTCCCAGAGCTGGGAAGGCAGAGCTGTGTGAAAAGGGGGAAATTAACCTGTCCCATACAGCCATCCTTACAGCAAGCTGGGAACACACCTACATGGCCCTGCGGCCCAGAACTTCCCTTGAGGAATGGCATGCACTTGTGACATAGCACAGTATTCCCTCAGCAGAGGCCTTAGGAGGGCATGGCTTGGAAGAGGGACCCACTCACAAGTCCCAGGGACCATACACCAATACCAAAGACTTGTGGGTCAATGGCAAATACAAACTGTGGTGAGACTGAACTGAAGGATTAGACTATTGCAACAGCTTTAAATCTCCAGGAACACCTGGGAGATCTGATTATTAAGCCAACCTCCCTTCCCTAATCGCTCAGACACATACCCCACATTCAGAGTGGGCAGCACCAACTACATACAGAAACTTGGTGCACCAACTGGACCCCCATAAGACTCAGACCCCCACACACCACAAAGACAAAGTTGGGGAGAACTGGCTTGAGGGGAATAGGTGGCTCACAGATGCCAACTGCTAGTTAGTTAGAGGAAGTGTACTCCACCAAGTTGTAGATCTGACAAATTAGTGATAAGTGTTTGAGTTAGTCTACATATCCTAAAAGAACCCTATCAAGTTAAGCAAATGCCAAGAGGCCAAAAACAACAGAAAATTTTAAGCACATGAGAAAAACAGACAATATGGATAACCCAAACCCAAACATCCAAATCAAAAGATCAGAGGAGACACGGTACTTGAAGCAATTAATCAAAGAACTAAAGACAAACAATGAGAGCCTGGCACAGGATATAAAGGACATGAAGAAGACCCTAGAAGAGCATAAAGAAGAAATTGCAAGAGTAAATAAAAAAATAGACAATCTTATGGAAATAAAAGAAACTGTCAACCAAATTAAAAAGATTCTGGATACTCATAGCACAAGACTAGAGGAAGTTCAACAGCAAATCAGTGACCTCGAGGATGACAGAATGGAAAAATGAAAGAACAAAAGAATGGGGAAAAAAAATAAAAAAAATAAAAATGGACCTCAGGGATATGATAGTTAATATAAAACGTCCAAATATAAAAGTCATTGGTGTTCCAGAAGGGGAAGAGAAGGGTAAAGATCTAGGAAGAGGTTGGGGAAGACTTCCCAAATCTTCTTAACACTATAAGTACACAAATCATAAATGCCCAGTGAACTCCAAATAGAATAAATCCAAATAAACCCACTCAAAGACATATTCTGATCAGATTGTCAAATACTGAAGAGAAGGAGCAAGTTCTGAAAGCAGCAAGAGAAAAGCAATTCACCACTTACAGAGGAAACAGCATAAGACTAAGTAGTGACTACTCAGCAGCCACCGTGGAGGAGAGAAGGCAGTGGCATGACATATTTGAAATTCTGAGAGAGAAAAATTGCCAACCAAGAATTCTTTATCCAGCAAAACTCTCCTTCAAATTTGAGGGAGAGCTTAAATTTTTCACAGGCAAACAAATGCTGAGAGAATTTGCTAACAAGAGACCTGCCCTACTTGAGACACTAAAGGGAGCCCTACCAACAGAGAAACAAAGAAAGGAGAGAGATGTGTAGAAAGGTTCAGTGCTAAAGAGATTCAGTACCAGTACATTAAAGGACATTAAGAGAGAGAAGGAAAAAATACATCTGACAAACATAAACCAAAAGATAGGATGGCTGATTCAAGAAATGCCTTCACAGTAATAACATTGAATGTAAATGGATTAAACTCACCAATTAAAAGACATAGATTGGCAGAATGGATCAAAAAATATGAACCTTCAATATGTTGCATACAAGAGACTCATCTTAGACACCAGGACACAAAGAAATTGAAAGCAAAAGGATGGAAAAAAATATTTTGTGCAAGCTACAGCCAAAAGAAAGCAGGAGTAGCAATACTAATCTCAGATAAAATAGACTTTAAATGCAAGGTTGTTATGAGAGACAAAGAAGGCCACTACATACTAATAAAAGGACAATTCAACAAGAAGAAATAACAATCATAAATGTTTGTGCACCCAATCAAGTGCCACAAAATACATGAGACAAACACCTGCAAAACCAAAGGAAGCAATTAATGTTTCCACAATAATTGTGGGAGACTTCAACACATCACTCTCTCCTATAGATAGTTCAACCAGACAGAAGACCAGTAAAGAAGTTGAAAACCTAAACAATCTGATAAATGAATTGGATTTAACAGATATATATAGAACATTACATCCCAAATGACCAGGATACACGTTCTTCTCTAGTGCTTACGGAACTTTCTCCAGAATAGATCATATGCTGGGACATAAAATAAGCTTCAATAAATTTAAAAAAATTGAAGTTATTAAAAGCACATTCTCTGACCACAATGGAATACAATTAGAAGTCAATAACCATCAGAGACTTAGAAAATTCACAGATACCTGGAGATTAAACAACACACTCCTAAACAATCAGTGGGTTAAAGAAGAAATAGCAAGAGAAATTGCTAACCACTAATGTGAACATTGAAAAATGTAAAATAAATGGTTTATAATGTAGAATGTAGGGGAAATAGTGATAGAGAACAATTAAGAAAGGGGGAATGATAACCCAATAAGAACAGATAAGCTATTGTGGGTAAATTTAACATTCTGGGAATGTCCAGGAATGACTATGGTTTGTTAATTTCTGGTGGGTATGGTATGAACAAGTTTACAAAAATGTTGCTATAACAGGTTATTTTCTTGGGGTAGAGTAGGAACATGTTGGAATAAAGTAGTTATTTTAGGTTAGTTGACTTTTTCTTACTCCCTTGTTATGGTTTGTTTGAAATGGGTTTTTTTAATTGTATTTTTAAAAGTTATTTTATATAGTTAATTTTAAAAAAGAGTTAATTAAAAAAAAAAACAATGAAAAAAATATGCAGAGTCCTCCTGAGGAGCTGGTGGAGAATGCAGGGGTGTTGGGCTTCCCCACCTCGATGGTTGCTGATGTACTCACAGACATAGGGGACTGGTGGTTTGATGGGCTGAGCCCTCTACCACAGGACTTGCCCTTGGGAAGACTGTTGCTGCAAAGGAGAGGCTAGGCCTCCCTATAATTGTGCCTAAGAGCTTCCTCTTGAATGCTTCTTTGTTGGTCAGATGTGGCCCTCTCTCTCTAGCTAAGCTAACTTGGCAGGTGAAATCACTGCCCTCCCCCCTATGTGGGATCTGACACCCTGGGGTGTTAATCCCCCTGGCAACGTGGAATATGACTCCCAGGGAGGAATATAGACCCGGCATCATGGAATGGAGAACATCTTCTTGACCAAAAGGGGGACGTGAAAGGAAATGAAATAAGTTTCAGTGACAGAGATTTCCAAAAGGAGCTGAGAGGTCACTCTGGTGGGCACTCTTACACACAATATAGACAACCTTTTTCAGATTCTACTGAATTGGAATAGCTAGCAGTAAATACCTGAAACTATCAAACTGCAACCCAGAACCCTTGAATCTTGAAGATGATTGTGTAAAAATGTAGCTTATGAGGGGTGACAATGTGATAAGAAAAGCCATGTGGCTCACACTCCCCTTTGTCCAGTGTATGGATAGGTAAGTAGAAAAATGGGGGCAAAAAAAAAAAAAAAAGGCACCCAGTGTTTTTCACTTTAATTGTTCTTTTTCACTTTAATTTTTATTGTTATTATTTTAGTGTGTATGGTAATGAAAATGTTCAAAAATTAATTTTGGTGATGAATGCACAACTATATAATGTTACTGTGAACAACTGAATATACGCTTTGTATGACTGCATGGTATGTGAATATATCACAATAAAGTTGAATAAATAAATAAATAAATACATACATACATACATACATACATACAATGGGAGTGTGGCAGGGAGAATAAAGGCTTCCCAAAGATCCCCACATCTTGACCCTCCAGTTGGTGAATATGTTATGTTGCATGGCAAAGGAGAAGTAAGGTAGCAGATGGAATTAAGTTTGCTAATCAGTTTACCTTAAAATAAGGAAATTATCCTGGATTACCTGGTAGGCCCAATATAATCACAAGAGTCCTTAAATGTGGAAGAGGGAGGCAGAAGAGTCAGTGTCAGGGTGATACAATGTGAGAAAGACTCAACTAGCCATTGCTGGCTTTGAAGATAGAAAGGAAGAAGGAATGTGGGCGCACTCTAGAAGCTAGAAATTGCAAGGAAATGGACTCTCCTATAGAGCCTCCACAAAGTAATACAGCCACAAGGCACCTTGATTTTAGCCTAGCAATACCCTTGTGAGACTCCCAAACTAACAAAACGGTGAGATAATAAATTTCTGTTGTTTGAGCTGTCAAATTTGTGGTGATTGTTGTAGCAGCAGTTGGAAACTAATACATATGCTTATGTGGTGCAAAAAAAAAAAAAAAAATTGGTTAATCTAATTATGTTTTTTACAGCAATAAATGACCAGTGTTAAAGGTCTGCCCCTACTCTTGTTTCAACCAGCACACCCTCCCAACTGGGCAAGGTGACTGCTAATTTCACTTCCCCATTAGCTTAGGATCCCACTGGAAACAGACTTCAGGGACTGACTGATCTGCCCAGAAGAGGGAAGCAAGAAGGTCAAAGGAGGAAGAAGGGGATATAATGAAGGAAGCAAGGGTAGAAAAGGTGTGATGTGAGGTCATGAGCCAAGGAATGAGTGCAGCCTCTAGAAGTTGGAAAAAGCAATGAAACAGACTTTCCTTCAGAGCCTCTGGAAGGAACCAGCCCTCCCATCACCTTGATTTTAGTCCAGTGAGACCCACATCAAACGTCTGACCTGCAGAACTTTAAGATAAGTTTGAGTTGTTTAATGTCAATAAGTATGTGGTAGCTTGTTACAGCAGCAAAAGGGAACTAACACAGGGAGGTACTATTATTCTTCAGAATATTAGACAAGAAATGATGAGTCCCAGTTAATTAGCTCACTACACAAATACTTTGTTGTAATTCAGTCTCATAGTCTGGACTCTGAAGAAGGTAATAGGGTGAAGTTTCTGTTTGTTTTCCTTAATGACATTATTATATCTGCCCCACATACCCCCCAAAATGGATGTGTAGAATGGTCGACTACACTTACAGGCATACGGCATATGGTTTTTAAAATTATACAATTGGTTTGCACATTAGAAAGGAATTTTTCTGAAAACCTTCTTCATCTCACAATTGTGGGATGAGTATTTCACATGGCTCAAGTGAAAAAAGAATCCCACCCCCTGCCCCCACTTGTAGAACAGTTTTCCATGTAAGAAAACCCAAGAACTAGAAAAGATAATAAAAAGGAGTCAGCCAAGTGAAGAAATCTATCAAAAAAATTTAAATCAGAAAATGGTTTAAAACTGGGAACAGCATATGGCTGTTTTTAACTGAGTTAAAGTGTCCTTTTCTGTTGCCTACTGTATAAATCAGATAGTTGTATCTCTTGGCGTAAACAACCCCATACTAATGCCTTTGGCAATACATAGCAGGACTTTAGAGAGAGTACCAAATTCCTTAGGAGTGTCAGACACATCACATGAACATATTTTATAAGCCCCATACATGTTTTTATTAAATATTATAGCTGTAAAATATATTTCTGTGGTAAATCCTTCACTGAGCAATGATCTACACTGAGGTTAAAATTGCCTCAAGCACCTTCATTTTTAGTACTTTGTCCAATGACTTTTGTCTATTGCTTAGTTCATGAGCAAAGCATACATCTATGTCTCTAATGAGGACTAAACCCTATTTGCCTTCAGATGCCATTCTGTAGGAGAATGAGATATGGCTGCTATTACGAAGTCAGCTAGTAACATAAAAACTATGCTTGGTAATTTATTAATTTCATTTGTAAAGCTCCAGAGCAAAGCCAAAACAATTGCCTTAATCTTTTGTTCCTTATACTATTTTCACCCCACTGACAGGCAGCTTTTGGTTGGCTTCTAGGGCTAAGCTTAGGAGTCTGGCTGGGGAAGACATTTCACATCGGAGGGCTTTCCTCCCCACCTCACTCTCAAGCTCTCTTCAAGTCCAGAAAAGAAACACTAAAGCACAGTTCTTTCACACATGCTCCGGCCAGGTACTCAGGTCCTTTAGGCATGACCCTTAATTTCTGATTTTTTTCTTCACATGGATGACTCAGAAACAATAAAGGTGAGGTGCAATGTCTTTCTTCCTGGGCATCTCCAGAAATTTTGTGTGTACCAAAACTCAGTGGTTCACAACAACAAGCATTTGTTCTTGTTCTTGTAGATCTGTAGGTGATGTGAGTTGACTGATCTGGGCTCACCTTCAGGATGTAGGTTGGCCAGCCTTCACTACTGGCTACAGGCTCGGCTCAAGTCTGTTCCAAGTCTTTTGATTCTGCAGTTAGACTGATGAGAAAACAGCTATTCAGTGCATGTTCTCCTTATGGTGGATCACTGGAGCACAAGAGAGCAAGCAGAACCGTGCAAGCACATTTCTAGTCTCTGCTTGTGTCACCAACATCTCATTGGCCAAAGTAAGTTACATGTCCATGCCCAAAGTCAAAGAGTAGGAAATACATACTTCATTCTTGAGAGCAATGCAAGGGTGGGAATGATATAAATCTATCATGGGAGAATGAAGAATTGAGACCAAAAATTCAATCTATCAAAAAAGCCCAGTACTTTTAAAGATCCATAGAAAATATTGAGCTTCCTGATCAACAATTCCTGTGGGAAATGTGGGGGAGGAGGTTGAAGACAAGCAAACTGCAGTTGGAATACCTAAGAATCCTCAGCAACAATTCAAATTAGGAAGTTCCAAATTTAGATAACATCAGAGGATTTTATTCATGAGGGCCCTTACTTCTTGCATTTTTAGCATAATTATAATACATCTACACCTTCTTCTACAGTTACTGTACCCTTATTCTGCTACTTGCACGGAGGCATATAAAAACAGTGCTTTCTCTGGAGTTTGAAAGACCAGGATTTCAATCCCAGATTTACCATGCACCTTGCTAAGTAACTCTGAGCAAGCCCTTCAGAATCTCTCTCCCTAAGTTCCCTCATCTTTAAATCCTTGCAGAGTTCTTGCAAGGATTAGACATAACACATACAATACTTCTGATATGTAGGGGGGATCCAAAAAACAGGAACTGATTTTCTTACAATTGGTCCTTCTCCTTGTCCTTTCACCATCATTCCACCACAGAAATTTGTTTGTTTGTTTATTGTTTTCAGAATCGTCAATGGACAACAACAACAATTTGGGGCCAGACATTTGGAATATCAGGAGCACAACTCTACAGAACTTTTCACAGGTTGAAAAGTCACTGGCTTTGTCCTCATTCCTGTTCTATAACTCAATATATCTTGGGGGAAGTATAAGCATGGAACTTCAAGTGTATCAGCAACTAATTGTATGATCAGTTTCAAACTAGTCCCCAAAGAAAGAGGTCCCATCTCCTGTCAGGGTTCTTTAAACCAATAGGGTTTAGAAGCTTTAGATATTTCCTCTGATACCCCACACTCCACCTCAGTCTTGATCTTTGATCTCACTTCCACTTCCCAGTATGTATCAAAATTATAATCTACTGATAATTTGTGATTAATTGATTAACACATTAGTAAACACAGTACATTTCAAAGAAGACAGAGTCCATCTCTGTCTTGCTCACCACTGTATTCGTAGTATTGAAACAGCAGCTGCTCTATAAATATTTGTCAAATGAATGAATAAAATACTTAATGACTAAACCTGAGTTTTAAACAAACTGAAGGACTTCCTAATTAGATGCATGCTAACAAAAACATCTGCTGATTAATTTTATTTCTCAACTCAATATGTATTTTTACTACTCTCTAACCTATCATCTCTAAGCTGTTACAAATAATTGTCAGTGTAGGCCTTAAGATTTGAATTATAATGGACTATTCTTAGAGATTTACAGGGTACTAGCTGAATTTTCTACTTTGTATGCATGCAGCATTTAGGGGTTAAAGAGAAGGTCATTATAATCTAACTGGGGATATATTTGAATTGATAAATGAATGATAATGTTAAAATGAAGCTCTAGTTACTCCACAGTTTTATCTTTTAACAATATGACCTTAACTTTTTTATTATCATAAAATGATGTCATTGCACTTAACCTTTATAAAAACCCTCTTTAGAATAAAAAACAGCTATTTGGTAATCATTTTTTTAAAGATATGGTGGTTTGAAGCTGTATGTACCCCCAGAAAAACATGTTGTTAAATCTAATTCCCATTGTAAGTAGGACCTTTGATGAGGCTATTTCAGTTAAGGGGAAATGTGTCAGTTGGGTGTATTATGGCTCCCCAAAAGTCATGTTCCTTAATGCAATCTTGTGGGGGCAGACTGATTAATCTTTTTGATTAGGGTGTGACCTCTTGATTGACTGTTTCCATGGAGAGTTGACCCCACCCATTCAGAGTAGGTCTTAATTAGTTTATTGGAGTCCTTTAAAGGGAGCTCTCACAGAGAGCAGAGAGATGAAAATGCCCTGGGCTATGCTAAGCCAGGACACACAGACGTCAGAAGCTTGGAAGCCAACAGAGTTGCTTGCTGATGCTTTGAGATGCTAGCCCAGAGTTTGCCCTAGAGAAGCTAAGAGAAGGAAAAAACACCCCAAGAGATGCTTGCTGATGCTTAGAGATTCTTGGAGACGCAGACAGAAGGACATTTGGAGATGTTAAGCTAAAAGAAACCCAGAGACATTTTGGAGAAAGACATTTTGAAACTAGAACCCCGGAGCAAAGAATCAGCAGATGTCAGCCACTTGCTTTCCCAGCTAACAGAGGTTTTCTGGATGCCATCAGCCATTCTTCAGTGAAGGTATACTCATGTTGATGCCTTAATTTGGACATTTTCATGGCCTTCAGACTGTAAATTTGTAACCAAATAAACCCCCTTTATAAAAGCCAATACATTTCTAGTATTTTGCATTAGCAAACTGGAACAGGAAATAATTTCACCTTATTTCACTGAATTTCAGTTCAGATGAGTCTTAATCCTCTTACTGGATTCCTTTATAAGCAGAATGAAGAGAGAGAGAGAGAGAGAGAGAGAGAGAGAGAGAGAGAGAGAGAAGCCATGGAAGCAAGAAGCTGAAATCTACAAAACACAGAAGAAAAGAGAGAGGCCAACAGACACCAACATGCATCTTGTCATGTGGCAGAAGAGCCAAGGATCGCCAGCAGCCAATTTTGGGAAGAAAGCATCACTTTAATGATGCCTTGATTTGGACATTTTCACAGCCTCAAAACTGTAAGCGAATGAATTCCCATTATTTAAGCCAACCCATTTCATGGTATTTGCTGGAGCAGACTAGGAAATAAAAGGTATTACTATAATATCACACTTCAGAATTTGAACTGAAATAGCAGTGCAAGGACTGCCAAGAAAGTCACTAGACTATAAAGTTATATATATAATATATAGAGAGAATTGTGTATGTATAAACATAATATATACAATATATTCTAATTCTGCTAATCTATATAAATATATATGTAGCACATAACCATATATATATATACACCACATATATTTTATGTATATAGTTTTATATATCATACACATAATGCAAAAATATAAATGTAGTTTTATATAATGCATAGAATCTTAGTGTGTTCTTTTTGTGGATATGTTTCTAAATAACTTGCTTTTTTATTCTAATTAAATCAATTAAATTTGAAAATTTCATAAAACTATAAGGAAGAAATAAAATTACCTATAATGGAGATACTCCCACAATCCTCATTGGCACTATCAGGAAAAAAAAAAAAGCTATCAAACTTTTGGTGTAATTCTGTCATATGTGTATATGTGTAGACAAAAGAGAATTAACAAAATTGAGGCCATAGCGCATAAACAACTTTCCTCTCTGCCTCTTTCACTCAACAGTGCACATTATATACTAAGCAAAACTTTTTTTTTTTTGCATCATTTTAAGGGCTGAACAACATTCCATAACATGTATTTATCTAATTCTCTAATGTTGGACATTCAAGGTATCATAAATTTTTTAATATTATAAATAAGAAAGTAATGATGGTCTGCTTCTAGCTACTTCATTCTACCCAGAAGCAGGCATTAGCCTAACTAATTACTAATGTCCCTTTGGACCAGATTTCCAAACCAGGCCAACTGGTTGGTCAGTAAATAAACTATAAGTTGGTTGTTTTTTGGCCAGTTACCCACCCCTGGTGGAACCAGTCAAGGCCAGCAGAAATGGTAATGCTCATAGGGTAGAGGGAGAACAGTGTTAAGCATGGTGCCTGCTACAGTATCCAAAGGTGGGCAAGCTGGTTTTGGCTGGTGCATGAACCAAATGTTGAAATATTTATGTGTTTTTTTTAAATTCAGTTTTATGAGATACATTAATAAACCATAAAATCATTCACAGTGTACAATCAATTGTTCACAATACCATTATATAGTTGTGCATTCATTACCACGATCAATTTTTGAACATTTTCATTACTCCAAAAAGAATGAAAATAAGAAAAAAAAAAAAAAAGTAAAAAAGAACACCCAAATCATTCCACCACCACCCCCCAATACCCATTTTTAATTTAGTTTTTGTCCCCATTTTTCTAGTCATCCATCCATACCCTGGATAAAGGGAGTGTGCACACAAGGTTTTCTCAATCACACCGTCACACCATGTAAGCTACATAGTTATACAATTGTCTTCAAGAATCAAGGCTACTGGGTTGCAGTTCATCAGTTTCAAGTATTTCCTTCTAGCTATACCAATACACTAAAAACTAAAAATGGATATCTATATAACACATAAGAATAACCTCTAGAATGACCTCTCTACTCCATTTTGAAATCTCTCAGCCACTAAAACTTTTTTTTTTTTCATTTCTCTTTCCACTTTTGGTCAAGAATGCTTTCTCAATTCCACAATGCCAGGGCCAAGCTCATCCCTGCAAGTCATGTCCCACATTGCCAGGGAGATTTACACCCCTGGGAGTCACGTACCATGTAGGAGGGAGGGCAGTGAGTTCACCTGCCAAGTGAGCTTAGAGAGAAAGGGGCCACATCTGAGCAACAAAAGACATTCTCTGGGAGTGATTCTTAGGCACAATTTTAAGTAGGCTTAGCCTCTCCTTTGCAGTAACAAACTTCATAAGGGCAAGCACCAAGATCGAGGGATTAGCTTTCTAAATTGGTAGTCCCCAATGCTTGTGAGAATAGCGGTAATTTCCCAGGTGGGGAAGTTTAATATTTCCATATTTCCCCCCAGTCCCTCAAGGGGGCTTGGCAAATACATTTTTATTCTCTGCCCAAATTACTCTGAGATGTCTTGGGGCTTCACACTAACCTGTACAAACCAAGCAGATTTCACTCCCTATTCAAAGTTCCATGTTATTATGGGGTTTGAATAAACTACTCATACAAGTTAAATTATATAGTGTGTTACAAAAAAATATAGATTTTACACCTTATAAACATCTCTTTTTTTTGGTCTCACACAGAAGTTGAGGTTTTAAAACACCCATCACTATCATCCTTTATCCTTTAGTCTGATGTAACTTAGTCTTATCCAAGTACATTTCATTCATATCGCTACCTGAAATTTGACCTTTATTTCAGACTCTTTAACATTTGTTGTATGGGATAGTGCTGACATTCGTAGCTGCCAGATTCTGGCTCTGAGCCTCAGGAGTCACACAGATACCCAAAGTTCCATGGACAAACCAGGTTATACACAAAGAGCCCAGCATCTCAGAATTTACAAATAGCCACTACAACTCAGGAATAGATGTAACTGCTGTAAAAGCTTACAATCTAGGAACCATTACTAAGCCTTCCCCTAATAACCTATGCTCTCAGATTCAATTCTCAGAGTTTGCACATTATAGATAGTTCACATATGAGGCATTATAATGTTTTGTCTTTTCATTTCTGGTTTATTTTGCTCAACATACTGTCTTCAACATCCATTCACCTCACAACTTCACTCCTTGTAGCAGCTCAATATTCCATTGTATGTATACACAGTTTGCCATTCTGTTCACTAGTCGATGTACCCTTAGGCCACCTCCATCCACTGCAAATCATGAATACTGACACCATAAACCCCACAGTGCAAATGTCCGTTTGTGTCCCTCTTTTCAGTTCTTCCAAGTATATATCCAATAACCAAGTTGCAGGACCAATGGCAACCCTATGCTTAGCTTCCTGTGGAATCACCACAGTGACCTCCAGATGGGCTGCACCATTCTACTTCCCCACCAATGGTAATTAGATACATCCCTTTCTCCACATTTTCTCCAGCATTTGTATTCCTCTGTTTATTTTTTTTAACTAAATTCCATTTTATTGAAATATATTCACATACCAGTCATTCATGGTGTACCATCAACTGTTCAAAGTATGATCATATAGTTATGCATTCATCACCGCAATCTATTTCTGAACATTTTCCTTACATCAGAAAGGATCAGAATAAGAATAAAAACTAAAAGTAAAAAAGAACACCCAAATCATCCCCCCCATCCCACCTTACTTTTCATTTGGGTTTTGTCCCCATTTTTCTACTCATCCATCCATACACTAGATAAAGGGAGTGTGATCCACAAGGTTTTCATAATCATACTGTCACCCCTTGTAATCTACATTGTTACACAATCGTCTTCAGGAGTCCAGACTACTGGGTTGGAGTTTGATAGTTTCTGGTATTTACTTCTAGCTATTCCAATACATTATAACCTAAGAGGTGTTATCTATATAGCGCATAAGAATGTCCACCAGAGTGACCTCTCGACTCCATTTGATCTCTCAGCCACTGAAGCTTTATTTCTTTTCATTTCACATTCCCCTTTTGGTCAAGAAGATATTCTCAATCCTGCAATGCTGGGTCCAGATTCATCCCTGGGAGTCATATCCTGCATTGCCAGGGAGATTTACACCCCTGGGAGTCAGGTCCCACATAGGGGGGAGGGCAGTGAGTTCACCTGCCAAGGTGGCTCAGTTAGAGAGAGACAGAGAGGGCCACCTCTGAGCAAAAAAGAGGTACTCAGGGGGAGACTCTTAAGCACAATTATATGCAAGTGTAGCCTCTCCTTTGCAGTAATGAGCTCCATAAGAGCAAGTCCCATGACAGAGAGCTCAGCACATCAAACTATCAGTCCTGATGTTTGTGACAACAACAGCATCAGTCCAAGTGAGGAAGTCCAACACTTCCACAATTTCTCCCAGCTCCTCAGGGGGGCCCTGTAAATATATTTTTATTCTCTGCCCAAATTACTTTGGGAGATGTCACTATTTCAGTCTAACCTATACTAACATACCGTATCTCATTTCCTATTCAAAGTTCCATGTAATTGTGGTGTTTGAACAAACCGACTGTAGAGTTATACTGTTTAGAAAATACAGATCCTGCACCAAATAGACATCCCTTCCCTTGGATGGAAGTTGAAGTTTTAAAACACAGTCAGTTTCAACCTTTACCCTTTGGCCCGGTTTGCCCTAGTCTTAACCAGCTCTGCTTCATTCATATCACTAATTAAAGTCTGGGCTCTTTTTCAGTATTTTTTTTTTAACAGTTGCCATATGCACTAATGCTGACATTCTTATCTGCCAAGCTCTAGCTCTGAGTTTCAGGTGTCACAGAGATACCCAATGTTCCAGAGACCAATCAGGTTATACACTAAGGGATCAGCATCTCAGAGTTTGGAGATAGCCATTACAATTCAGGAATAGATTTGACTGCTGTAAGAGCTTATAACCCAGGAACCATTACAATAATCATTCCCCTCTTAGACTGTGTTCTAAGAGTCAATTCTGCATTTACACATTGTAGTTAGTCTATATTGGTGATGCATTATAGTATTTGCCTTTATTTCTGGTGTACTTCATTCAAATGCTGTGTACAGGATCCATTCACTTCGTTGCGTGTCTCACAGCTTCACTCCTTCTCATAGTTGCTCAATATTCCATTGTATGTGTACACCACAGTTCACCATTCTGTTCCTCAATCTATGTGCCCTTAGGCCACCTCCACCATTGCAAATCATGAATACTGCCTCCATGAACACCAGTGTGCAAATTTCCATTCATGTCTCTGCTCTCAGATCTTCCAATGACATAACCCATAATGAGGTTGTGGGACATTATGGTCCCCACATATACTTAGCTTTTTGTGGAACCACCACACTGACCTTCAGAAAGGCTATGCCATTCTGCCTGCTCATCAACAGTAGATAGGGTCTCTCTCCTTGTTTTCTCCAACACTTTTACTCATATATATATTTTCCTACAATTTTGTAGAGTTATATTCACATACCATACATTTATCCACAGTGTACGGTCAGTCATTCATAGTATCATCAAAAAGTTGTACATTTATCACCACAATCAGCATTTGAACATACTGATTACTACAAAAAATTTTTAGTGAATAATAAAAAAAGATAAAAAGAAAAATAATATGTCGTACAATGCAATATAATAGTAAGGACAGAAAACAACACTACTACCAAGAATCCCATATCCCTCCCCTATATCCCCCTCTCATACACAATTGGCATTGGTATATTGCCTTTGTTACATTTAATGGAAGCATATTACAATGTTACTATTGACCATAGACTCCAGTTTGCTTTGATTATATTTTTTCCCAAATACCATCCCTTTTTCAACACTCTGCATGGTTGACATTCATTTGCTCTCCCACATGCAAAAACATTTTTTTAATTTGTACATTTAGTAACAGTCATTGGCCACTACACTTTTTGCCAAGTTATACAGTCCCAGTCTTTATCATCTATCTTTACCTCTGGTGTCATACATTCTCCTATCCCACCTCTTTCAGCTTTACTCACAGACATCTTTGTTCTGTGTACTTACAATACTGTGCTACCATCACACATATTATGCTATCTATTTCTGGCTCTATACAATCAATCCTGCTAAACATTCTGTACCCCTGTTTATTTTTAAGAGTTTTATTCATCCACCATACTTTCTCTCCCAACTAAGTAATCAAAGGTTCCCAGTCTAATCACATAGTTATGCATTTACCACCACTATCTATATGAGGACCTTTCTATTTCTTCCACAAAGAAAAAGGAAGAGGAGAAAAAAGAAAAAAGAAAAAAAAGAAAAAGAAAGCAAAAATGACAACTAAAAAGCAACAACAGAAAAAACAGAATTAAAATAATATACAATAAAAAGGTCAGACAACAATACCAATGCCAAGAATCCCATACCCCTCCCTTATATCGCCCTCTTATACACGTTTAGCTTTGGTATACTGCCTTTGTTACAATTATTGGAAGCATATTACAACGTTAACATTCACTATAGCCTCTAGTTTGCATTGATTGTATTTTCCCCCAATACCATCCATTTTCAACACCTCACAAAGTTGACATTATTTGTTCTCCCTCATGTAAAAACATTCTTGTATTTGTACATTTAATCACAATCTAGGTTTCACTAAGTTATACCATCCCAGTACTAATTTTCTATCTTTCCTTCTGGTGTCCTAAATGCCCCTAATCTTCCTCTTTCAACCATGGTCATAGTCATCTTTGTTCAGTGCACTTACAATATCATGCTACCATCACCCTGTATTGTGCCATCCATTTGACCATCTGATCAGTAAGTATCTTGGAGTAAGTCTATTTGGATCAATTCAGTTTGGAGTATGCTGCACTTCTTGGATCTGTAATTTTATGTCTTTCATAAGAGCTAAGAGCTGGGAAATTTTCATTGATTATTTCCTCTATTATTCTTTCTGCCCCTTTTCCCTTCTCTTTTCCTTCTGGGACACCTATAACACATATATTTGTGCATTGCATGTTGTCCTTCAGCTCCCTGTGCCCCTGCTCATATTTTTCCATTGTTTTCCCGATCTGTCCTTTTGTGTGTAGGATTTCAGATGTCCTGTCCTCTAGTTCAGATGTCCTTTCTTCTGTCTCTCCAGGTCTGCTGTTGTAGATCTCCATTGTGTTTTTCATCTCTTCTATTATGCCTTTCATTCCCATAAGTTCTGCCATTTGTTTTTTCAAGCTTACAAATTTTTTCTTATGATCCCTCAGTGTCTTCTTTGTATCCTTCATCTCTTTTGTCATGTTTTCTTTCAACTCACTGATTTGATTTAGAAGATTTGTTTGAACATCTAATTAGTTGTTTCACCTCTTGAATCTCAGTTGAGGTGTTAGTTTGTTCCTTTGACTGGGCCATATCTTCATGTTTCCTGGGGTGGCTCATAATTTTTTGCTATCTAGGCATCTGATTTTCTTGATTAGTTTATTCTGGAGCTTGTTTTTTCTCTTTTGCCTAAGGTTTTCTTGTTGGTTTTCTTTTGATCTCTTTATATCTTTGTTTCTTTCACTGGCCAGTTGTCAGATTGGCTCTGCCCCCCAGTTTCCCCCCAAAATCAGACATCCACTGTGATCTGCCGCAGGGATGGGAGGTAGGCACTGGGCACCCCAGCAGGTTCGCTGTGTGTGGTGCTGTAGATCTGCTGGCTTCCAGTGGTGCTGTTTCCCTTGCACTTTTCAAACTGTCCAGCAGATGGTTCTGTTCAGTAACTTCATCATCTTCTGAGCACAGGGTGTTTACAGGTGAGCTGAAACTGTGGGATTCCTATGCCCTCACTTTGCCAGCCACAATCTGGCTCAATGTGGGGCTCCACCTGTGGCCGAGTACTCCCTCAGCTGACCCAGTTCTCCAGCCATCCCCAAGGCAAGGAAACGGCCACCAGCTGTGGCTTCCCTCAAGGGTGGGGGGAGGGTTTCAGACCCAGGGCTGGAAACAGAGTATCTGTCCACATTTCCTCAGTCTCTTTGTCCCTCACTGACCTGGGCCTTGAATTGTTCTCCTCTGTCCCCCAAGTCTTCAAACAGTGGGGGTATGTCTTATTGCTGTGAGAGATTTTATAGTCTGTGTCCATGGTGAGACGGGTCCCGTCTGCTGATTCTGTGCCTTTCCCACACTGAGACTGAGTGAAGGGAAGGGGAGAGGACTGGCTTGTCTGGGATGGAAGATTCCTACCTGATATTTCTTCTCTTTCTTCAGTTCAGCATCTGCAGGGTCCTTCTACAGTCTATATCCTCCTCCAGGGTTTCCAACCATTCAGAATTGTCTTTTTTTTTTCATGAAATCTCTGGAGAGGAGTTTTCAGTAGCTGTTTACATCACCATGTTGATAACATCACTCTATGTGTTTGTTTTTAATGAGTAATAAAGTAACTTCATTGCATGTATACTAAAGTCAGTTTTAGTGATGAGTTAAGCCTTTTATTCATTTATTTAGCAAGTATTTATTGAGAATCCCCTAGGTCATAGACTATATTTTTACCATTGTGGATGTCACTATAACCAAGATGTATAAATTCCTACTTTCAGGAGGCTTACACTCTAGCAGGAGAAACAAATGATTTAAAGGTAAACAAATAAATATTTAATACAAGTTGAGGTAGTGGTTAGTAATATGGAGGAAACACAGGAAAGTAAGGGGATAGAAAACGACTAGGCAGCCATGGCTTCATTTTAGATAGGGAGGTCTGGGAATT
Source organism: Choloepus didactylus (assembly GCF_015220235.1). Lineage (NCBI taxonomy): Eukaryota > Metazoa > Chordata > Mammalia > Pilosa > Megalonychidae > Choloepus > Choloepus didactylus. The sequence continues at coordinate 70,582,846 of NC_051316.1, forward strand.
TCTTTTTAGGAAAGCATCCCTGTAGCAGAGACCTGAATGAAGTAAAAGAATGAGCCACATGACAATCTAGGGGAGCAGCACTGCAGGCAGAATGGACAAAAAGCAGAAAGACCTGAAAGAAGAATCTGAAAGTGAGGACTGAGAGAGTGTGTTGGAGGTTTGAGAAGAGAGAACATATAAAGGACTTACCTGGAAAAATAATAAATAACTGACTTGAGAACTATAGCAGAATTGTCCCACCGTATTGATGACTCTTTGAGATTTGTGGCCATTCATTTAAAGTGAATGTGTTTTTTCCCATCCATTTAGCTATTTGAATGCAGATGTGGACTAGGCAGAGTTGAATATAACCAGGGTTTGGGTTTTGCCAGGCAAGTACAGCGGAGGGAGAGAGGGGCAAAAGAGTTGAGGGTAAGGGCTAGGGAGCTATGGTGACAATCCATGGAATCTAAACTGGGTAAGGAAAGTAGGATAAGAGGCAAGAAATCCATAGGAGAAAGGTCATGGGTTGTATCCTTGGGTAATTGGAATGGTAGCATATTTGAGTGAGGAAGCAGGGAGAGAGGTGTGGATATAAGAAAGCAAGGTAATGAAAAACAAGAATTTGGAGGCTTCTAGTAATGGCAAGATCTAGGCTATGACTGTGTGGAAAGTGAGGGAAGATGTGTTGAAGTGAGGAGGTCAAGGAACTGAGAAGCCTTGCTGTGCAGTGGACCTTCTAAGTCAGTTGGTCTGAAACTTTCCTGCACTTTCAGAGCAACTGTGAATTTTGTGTTATTTTTTTTTAGTACCCACTACCTGAATCCTACCTTGACTAACTAAATCTCTGGAGGTTGAGGAAGGGCTGAAATAGGTAATTTTTAAAAAAATATCCACAGGTGATTCAACTGTGCAGCCACATTTGAGAACCAGTGGCTTATATAGATGTTGAAGTCACCAAAAATGAAGACAGGAAATGCAGTTGGCCAGTTGCTAAAATTGTCCATTCCTGAAGGGGAATGACAGGGGAGAAGGGAGATGAGAATAGTCTTCTGTAGCCACCGAGGCACTTGGGTCTCTGAAAGAGAAGCAATAATAAGAAACAAGGAGGAAACCTATTCCCAGCTCCAGGCCATGGAAATGAGTGGTGTGTGAGCCAAAACAGCCCCCTGTTGAAATGGCTGCAGGTAAGCAGGATACAAAGAGGAGCTCCAGGTCTTAAGGCAGAAAAGAGGTTGAAGGTAAAAGAGATTTTGCTGTTCCAAGCCCTTTGGAAGGAATCTCAGTTTTGGAAGAAATGGAGATTGAGTCAGATAAACAAATAAACAGAATTGTATAGGTGTGAGTCCCTAGTTGACTAGGGAGGCTTGGACTTCTGGAGGTGACTGTGGCAAATAAGAGTAGGAGGCATGATCTATTTGTCCTAGTGGCCTGTTAGGGAAAGGTGGAAAATTAATTCTAAGTATAGCTTCCTTCTTGGAATAGCGTTCTTAGGTGGTATATGGTGGTGAAGCAGGTGGAGGGCCCAGGTGAGGGAGGTTGTGAGAAGGGAGTCTATGAGGTTCTGAAGTCTTTTTAAAAGCCTGACTGGAGGCAGTGTACAAACCAGGGATAGGAGCAGGAAGGTGAGGATAACTATAGTCTTACTAGAAGTAAATTGTAGGCGCCCCTTAAAATCCTCACACAAGCAGTGAAACGGTCTAAAGATCAGGACTTACCAAATTATATTCCAATTATCTATTTATGTACCTGTCTCTAAGTAGGCTTTAGTTGTCCTGGCAAAAACTGTTTCTTATTACTCTCAACCCCCAGCATCAACACAGTAGGTGTAGAGTATATTGGTATAGAGTAGGTGCTTAATAAATGTTTAATGTAATGAAATGAATGGCTTAAGGAGGCAAAGAGGGTTTTGTTGTGTTTAGAATAAAGTAACCAAGTGAGGCAAACCATTTTGTTAGAATTTCTGGATTGTAACCTTACCAAGTTAGAACTGTTACTAAGAACACTCAACATTTCTAACCACAAACAGAACTTTCATATTTTACTGTTTAAAAGAATTAAATTAAAATTGTCTCTGCCAGGAATTGATGCAATAATGCGTGTTTAAGTGTTACATTAAGAAATCAATATTCCTAGTTTACACTAAGCACATTAGGCATCCCTTAATTCTAAAGGTCGAACAATGCGTGTGCTTAAGATTAGTTTCCTGGAAAGAAAACATAAATTAGATCAGCGAGCCCAAGGAGAAAATGAGACCTCAGCATTGTCTTTAGTTCTAAACTTCTTGCTGTATTTGGGACACAGGTTTTTCCCCTTCCTTTGGAGTTTGTTTCTGTTTGGACTAGGGGCAATCTAATACAATGTAGACAGCAAGGAGATTGCTCAAAGAACATGCCATATGCTTTTCAGTCTCTTGATTTGTATTAAATAGAATCCTGTTGTATTTCTCCCTTACTTATAATGAGGTATCTCAAAAAACCAAATACTAGATGTTTAATCTGACACAGTGGCTTACTACAATACTATTTAAAAAAAAAAAAATCTTTCTTACAGCACATATCAGAGAATTTATTTAGGAGGAAAAAGAATAAAACTAGAAAAGCAAAATAATCCTTTCTGGAAAGTATTTGTTCTAGTTTGCTAATGCTACTGGAATGCCAAACACCAGAAATGGATTGGCTTTTATAAAAGGGGGTTTATTTGATTACACAGTTACAGTCTTAAGGCCATAAAATGTCCAAGGTAACCCATCAGCAATCGGGTACCTTCACTGGAGGATGGCCAATGGTGTCCGGAAAACCTCTGTTACCTGGGAAGGCACATGGCTGGCATCTACTCCATGAAAATGGCTTTCTCTCAGGATGTTCCTCTATAGGCTGCAGTTCCTCAAAAATGTCACTCTTAGTTGCACTTGGAGTATTTGTCCTCTCTCAGCTTCTCTGGAGCAAGAGTCTGCTTTCTATGGCCATCTTCAAACTGTCTCTCATCTGCAGCTCCTGTGCTTTTTTCAAAGTGTCCCTCTTGGCTGTATCGCCTCTTCAAATTGTTGCTCTCAGCTGCACTGAGTTCCTTCTGTTTGTCAGCTCATTTATACGGCTCCAGTAATTTAATTCAGACCCACCCTGAATGGGCGGGCCAACACCTCCATGGAAATTATCCAATCAGAGTCATCACCCACAGTTGGGTGTGGTACATCTCCACAGAAACACTCAAAGAATTACAATCTAATCAATACTGATGGGTCTGCCCACACAAGATTACATCAAAGATAATGGCGTTTGGGGGACATAATACATTCAAACTGGCACAGTATTCAAAGGAAAAGATTCAAATATGTTTAAAAAAATTAAATCACAAAAATGTAAATCTCACAACTGAAATTATGAGTAAAGAAATATTTTCATCAAATGGGACAGTGTTAATATCCATATTCAAGGTTATAAAAAAAAACTAACCCCAATAGTTAAAAATTAAAATATTAATTTTCACCTATCAAATGATTCATTCTGGCATTCAATGATAATATGGTGTAAAATATGGTGTAAAATATTCACACAATACTTGTGATATTGTAACAGTGTAACTATTTTGGAAAGTTATATAGAAATGCCATTTTTTAAAGTTCTTACATTTGTATTCAGAAATTCTATTTCCTAAGTAAAAAGATCAATAGAGTGGATACAAAATGAGCCAAGATGGTCATTGTGGTATTATATAAATATATAAAATTGTAAAATAATAGAAATAACCTGTAAAAAAATTACAAGGAGATAGTTAAAGTAATTGTAAGGTCTGTGGCTTTCTTGTACTACGATGATAAATGATGTTTTAACAACTTGAAGATATTACAAATAATATTATGAAGTCTAAATAGTCATATGGGAAAGATAGTTATACAGATAAATGAAATAAGTTAAAAATTGTATTTGCACTGAAATTATACCCTATGAAAATACATGGACTTTGAACTAAGATTAAAAGCAACTAAATATTTTAACATAATTATTTCAAAATTAATAATAGTAATAGCTAATATTTATTAAGCACTTAAGTATGACCTAAGCACTTTTCTAAATACTTTCTATATTTTATCTAAGTAATCCTCAAATAACCCAATTAAATGGGTACTATTTTTTTCTCCATTTTACAGATTTGAGGGAAATGAAGCACAAAAAGGTTTCATAATTTTTTTAAGGTCACTTAGCTACAAAGGGCAGTCAGAATTCAAACCCAGACAGTCTGGCCTCCTGATGATAGAACTATGGATTGTTTTTCTTTTTCAAGCTGTTCTGTATTGTAGTTGATGCATTGCTTAAATTACCAAAAAAGAAGGCAATTTCTGTAGTTCTTTTACACTCAGAAGAAGCTAAAGATGTGGAAAGCACATCTCTACAGTGCTTTGTCAAATTCCATGGGACTATTTCTAATTCTTTGAGGATTCTTTATTAAGAAAGAAAAAGTACCTGGGAAAAAAAGGACTAGCACTCCTAGTTTCACTCCTAATAAATCAGTCTCAACTATAACTCGATTCAGGGAGAGTTGTTATAGCTGACTGTCAGGAACAATCAGCTCTGTCATGCATGCTGGGGAAAAGATTATAATCGTGTGTTCTTATTTACCTGGTGAATACACCAAACTCTATTGCGGGTGAACAATCCCATGGTGGAGAAAGTACAATGAAATCATAGAAAATCATGTTTCCTGTGTGAACAAACACTAGAAAAAATTGTGTTATAACAATTGGGTGGGGTTTTTTCCTTTCATAAAAAGAAGGCTGCAAGAAAGTCTACCTTGAGAGTTTTGCCGGATGACAGAGCACTCTCTTTCTCTCTCGCTCAAGAGCAAAGGTAAATCTGAGTGTCATCCTGCACATGAACTCAGCTTAGATTCCTTTTGGAGGATCCATCCCTGGTTACTCTAGCCTGGTGTGGGACCACAGGGTTGTGGTGACATTTTCAGTAGACTCAAAATATTGATTCATGATGTCAAACTAGTTCTCTCCTCTGTCATTCCTAAGAATCATTACTCTTTTTTTTTTCCCAATATATTCAGGTCTAAATAGTTCAGTGACTTCTCTTACAAGTGTTCAGCAATAATGAAAGAGACAAGCTCCATTGAACTACCTTGGATAAGCAACTGCTTTTCTTCTCTTGGAGTAGTCGCCACTGTGTGGACTTTGCTGATTTTTTTCTTAGAGCTTAATCTCACTGAGCTGGATAGTGTACAGGATGTCCAGCATGGTGTCCAGCAGGTAGGAGGAAGTCACTAATTTATCCTCTCTGCTCTACCCACCACCAAACGAGTTCACTAGAGACAAGGTTCAGGAAATGCGTTCTGCATAACTGACAGCAGTTGGACGATACGACTTCTGGGACAGGATAAAGTGTCAGTAGCCTGCATCAGCACTAAACTTGGCTAACACTTCCCAACTTGCCAAAGTCATTTTAACTTTAGTCTTACTTTTTCTTAGTGACCAGATGAGGAGAATAGCAATGATTGAAACCTACTCCATGGCATATTTATAAAACCTTTTGAAAGTCTCCTGATAGGAATTTTTTTCCATTGAGTGTAAGATGCTGAAATGCCATTTAGTGTGAGCTCCTTGAAGGCAAAACCTGTGTCTTCCTCATTCAAACATACCTTGTAGCTAGGGTGCCATAGAATTTATTGTCCAATGTGGGACAATTTTGAAAGTGTAAAGGGGGCTTTAATAAACACCCCAGTATAACAGGTGTAAACCTGGACTGGCACAAGCATCCTGTGCTATGTGGTCAACCTACCCATGAACCCCAGCAGACAGCTCTGGAGCAGCGTGGGGTAAGAGTGCAACCTCTGAAGTCAGACTTCGTCCAAACCTGACTCCAACATCAGCCACCTATTTGACCTTGAGCATGCTGCTTATTATCTCTCAACCACGGTTTCCTCATTTGTACAATGGGTGTAGTGTGAGTACACATCTCATACAACTTAGAGAATTAGAGAATTTGTATGAAGTGTTTAGCTCATGCTATGAGCGCAAGTGTTCAAAAAAGGTTGGTTGAATCCTTTGACGGAATCAAAACTCTTTTTCTCCCTTATTTTTGCCTTCCTTTCAACTCTTCTTTTCCCTGCTACACGAACTTCATATGAAATTCTTACCTTCTTAGCTTCCTTCTGTTTCTATTTTCCTCTGGAATTACTGTCAGAGCTCTGTTTTTTGTCTCTCTGCTTGTTTAGTTTAGTTCATTTTGTTTGGGGGCAGTTACTTTCAAATCTCAATTCATCCATTCAAGGAGCATTTGCAGAGGATTTTTTGTATGCTCAAGGCTGAGGCTCGAGAGGCCTTTAAAAAAAAAAAAAAAACTTTACCCTTATAAAGCATATCTATCTTTATCTCTTTCCGATTTTTCCAGTGCCTCCTGTGAGCAGTTTGTTGTGAAGTCTTTATTTCCCATGTGTGCTAGCCTAGCATTTTTATAGCCTTAACTTCCTTGAGTTGAATTCTTACAGCCGTATTTGGAAATGGTCCCCAGAATGGCACAACTCCAGGGAGACTGAAGTGCCTTTTTAATCAGCCATGTGTTCAGCTATGTGATCTGCAACCCACAGTTATGACTGCTGAAGTAACCAGATGTACACTTAGTGGTCGCTTTATCATTGTTCTCTGGTCATGACTTGGGCCTCTCCAGTCCCATCACCTTGGTTTCTCTGGGCATAGGGGAAGCTCTTCTTGGAGGTAGGACCTTGTTTGACTCACTTTCCCCAAGCTCCAACAAGGTTACCTAGCTCCCAGCACCAGACTTCCTATTGTTATCTACTACCAGTAATTTTTAGTGGCAGTATATGCAGGTACCATTACCTAGCAATTTATGGTCAAGTCAACCACCTCAACCAACTCATTTGGTAAGAACAGTAAATTCATCTTTCAAGGAATCAGCTAACTTATGTGATCCCCTTTCCATCCCTTACCCCACAAACAGACCAGAAAATGTGATTTTTTTAATGCTAATAAGGCAATAGCAAACTAAACTTTTCTTTTTCTTTTCATGGGGACATTTGTGGGCCTAACACAAGTACTCTCAAGAACACACATGTACCAGAGACTGCAATGAAAGAAAGGTAATATGATGTTAGCCCAGCCCCAAAATTGGCATGACAACCTATTGGCAAATTATAGCCTTTCACTCCCAGCAAATTAGCTAAGAGACATGTTGGGGATTGAAGCATGTCTCCCAAAAAAGCATGTGCAGTCCCAACCTCTGGACCTGTGGATATGAACCTATTTGTAAATAGGATCTATGAAGATGTTACTAAGTTGTGCCAAAACTGGATGAGGCTGTCCTTAATGCATTATGGCTGAAGTACTTATAAGCAAAGAAAATTGGACACAGAAGAGAAGACACAGGGATCAGCCAGAAACTGGAAGTCAACAGAACCTGGAAGGGAAAGGCAACGCTGCCATGTGTGTTGCCATGTAATGGAAAAGCCAAGGACTTATGAAGCTCATTACCACAAAGGAGAGTCTAAACTTGCATGTAATGGTGCCTAAGAGTCTCCCCCTGAGTACCTCTTTGTTGCTCAGATGTGGCCCTCTCTCTCTCAGTCTGAGCCATCTCGACAGGTGAACTCACTGCCCTCCCCACTACGTGGGACCCGACTCCCAGGGGTGTAAATCGCCCTTGCAATGAAGAATATGACTCCCGGGGATGAATGTGGACCTGGCATCGTGGGACTGAGAGTATCTTCTTGACCAAAAGGGGGATGCAAAATGAGACTAAATAGTTTCAGTGGCTGAGAGATTTCAAATGGAGTTGAGAGGTCACTCTGGTGGACATTCTTATGCACTATATAGATAACACCTCTTAGGTTTTAATGTATTGGAATAGCTAGAAGTAAATACCTGAAACTACCAAACTCCAACCCAGCAGTCTGGACTCCTGAAGACAATTATATAATAATGTAGATTACAAGGGATGACAGTGTGATTGTGAAGACCTTGTGGATCACACCCCATTTATCTAGTGTATGGATGAGTAGAAAAATGGGGATAAAAACTAAAGGACAAATGGGGTGGGATGGGGGCATGATTTGGGTGGTTTTTCTTTTCACTTTTATTTTGTATTCTTGTTCTGGTTCTTTCTGATGTAAGGAAAATGTTCAGAGGTAGATTGTGGTGATGAATGCATAACTATGTTATCATACTGTGGACAGTGGATTGTATACCATGGATAATTGTATGGTGTGTGAATGTATTTCAATAAAACTGAATTTAATAAAAAAAAAAATTCAAAAAAAAAAAAAAGCCAAGGACTAAGGATCTCTGGCAGGCAACCCCAGAATGCCACAGTCTTCAGCAAGAAAGCATCATCTGACTAATGCCTCAATTTTGGACTTACCCTGGCCTCATAAATGTGAGCCAAAAAATTCCCATGGTTTAAGCCATCCCATTATAGGATATTTGTGTTAGCAGCTAGGAAACTAACATAAAATGCTAACAGAAATGTGAGCAGCTTTGAACAAAACAGTTTAGAGAATTTATGCAAAGTATGCATATGTAATTTACCTAATATGAGAACTGGGTGAATATTTTGTTGTATTCTCTTAGATCATTTGGGATTTTCTAAGAACTGAATTTCGGAATTTAAAAACATTCCTTAAAATTCAAAGCTCAAAACAATAAATGGAGACTATGGCACTAAAGACTGAAAATAATGAGAGTCATTCTATAGTGATTCTGGATTTCAGGCCAAGTACCTCATTTTTACCACAGCACAGATAAATAGATAAATAGGCAGCATCACCTGCCCCACAGATCTGCCCCCACATCTGTGGGCCAGGCTGCTCACCTGTGTGCCTCGTGCTGTACCACTCACTCCACCTCCATCAGTCAGTTTCTTTACTTACCAGTATGAAAGGGAAGGAAGGAAAAGAACAGTTATTGGTTATATATCAGAAAATGTTTCATGCTTTATTTCATTTAATCCTATGAGCAGTTATTATTATTATTATGCTGGTTCCAGATACATAAAATAAAGCTCAGAGAGTCCGTGGGTTGTGTATATTGTGTATAAAATAGTTGATACACAATAATGAGTGAAGGAATATGCTGAAGGGTAAAAATTTGCCCAGGATCACTCACCCATACCCAGAGCTCATGCCACCATGCCGTGTCCTTTCCATCTCACCAAGCTGTTCCCAGCATGTCTGGCTTCCTCTGTATCCCTCCTCCAAGTATTTGCAAAAGAAATGTATCCCCTGAAGGTGGAACAGAATTGGCAAAGAACTTTTCAAATAGCAGGTGCTCCAGGTTTGTTCAATGAATACTAGACATAACTCAGAAGCTGAAATTTGGTTTCTCAGAGGTGGGCATAACTCAGTAGCAGAGTCTCTCTCTTCTTCAGCTGATGATACTTGTGGTGGCCCAAGGCCCAGGCCTCCTCCTAAATGGCATGTAGCAGATCTGCTTTAGCAAGGACAAAGGTCAGGAAAGTAAACAATCTCCCCAGAGGGAGAAGAACGTAACCACGAATGTAAAATGGCATTGATTGTATCTTAGTCTTCAACATTATTCTTGGTAAAACCTCGGGTTTTAAGCCCCTTTAATAATTATACTAAAGGCCTGATGTCTCATATTCTATGGAATGTCTTTGTTCTAAAATCTTATATTGCTCCTTGTACTACCCACCCCCCTCACCCCATCCCTTTGTAGAGTTCTATTCCTCCAGACTGGCCGCCACCAGAGAATTTCTCCTTTTCGTAAGTCCCAATCATTCATATCTACTTATGTGCCTGATGTCCTTTTCTGGTCTCAGAGCAGCACCAGCCCATGCTTTGCATAAACTCAGTCTTGCCCAAAACAATACCCAGACCAGCCTGTGTCCTGGCACAACTCCCTTGCTAGCAACCAACCAGTCCCTTTACAGAAGTCCAGAGAATGAGTACGTGAGTAGTTCATTCCTCTTTTCATGACCACCTTCCCTGTCCTCCACTCCCTGAACACATCTCACACCTGTGAGACGATTCCTGAACATCTGCATCATCTACACTCTGGCCCAAGCACAGATGCTCCTGCTTGGCCTCTGCGAACCTCCCAGGGGCCTGAGCCACAAGGAAAACATGAGCTTAGTTTAATTTTTTCATCCCAACATAATGTATGTGCCTTTACTCAGAAAGTTGTGGATTATCAGAAGACAAGGAGTTGCCTCTACTAGTAAGAACAGGTCTTAGATAATGAAATCCACTCTTCCGGGAATAATCTGCTGCCTCTTAGCAACTGTTTTGTGCACTAGCCCTTTCCCCTGTTGTGATGTATGCATTCACTTTTGCCCTTTTCCAGATGTGTTAAGATCTGACTTTCCTTCTTCATTATCAGTTCCAGAGGGACCATTGTCCCTTGGGATCCTTAAAGGAGCTGCAAAGCTAGGATAAATTTTCCTCTGAAAATCCTAGACCATTTGTAATACCTTTAAAAATAAAAATAATACAGAGGCAACTGGAAGATTGATCACTCCTTCACAACAAAATTAAAGGTATATTTTCCAAAGAATGGATTCTATTTTTCTAATAAAACCTAATAGTAAAAGCCAATGAAACCCAATTCCCTCACACATGTCCAGTCAATTCTTATGACAAAACTTTTGTTAAAATGTGAAAACAAGTTAGCATGTGTCCTCCAATCCATCGTCCACACAAAAAAGCAAATCTGATCATGGTAGAATCTGTTTAAACCACTTCAACTCTCTGCATGCCCTGCAGGATAAAATCAGAACTCTTTAGCGTGTTATATAAAGATCAGAGACTCAAATGCTGACGGCACTGGGGGTGAGGTTAATGACTGAACTGGTATGGGACAGGTCTGGGCCAAACTGGGCAGTGCGTGTGTCATCTTGGTGCTAGCTGAACTAGAACACAGTGCTGCCAGACCCTCCAAATTTTTCTAGAAAGCTGGGGAATTCAGACTTTTTCATATAAAAGACCCTAAATTTTAAATGTTAACAACTTATTTTTTTAAAATGGTAATGGATGGTGGTAATGGTAGCACAACATTGTGAATGTAATTAACAGCACTGAATTATACATTTGAATATGGTTAAAAGGGGAAATTTTAGGTTGTATGTGTTACTAGAAATACAAGTTTTTTAAAAAACAACCTGGCAACTGCACAACACAGTGAACCCTAAGTTAAACCATGGACTATGCTTAATCATGCAGTTATAAAAATGTGCTTTCATCAATTGTAACTGATGTACCATACCAATGCAAGATGTAATAATAGGGTGGTATATGGGACTCCTATACTGTTCTGTAAACCCACAACTTCTCTTAAAAAAAAAAAAAGACTCCTAATGGACTTTACTGGGGAAATTAGAAATATTCAAAATGTACAGATTGGCTAAAATATTTAAGAGACTCTCCATACACTTGCAAGAACACAATATCAGAATCAGTTAGGCCTGTAGACTGTCTCTTTGAAGATGATGCTCAGGGTTGATTCCTCAATGGTCCCGTGCCCAGCCATGGGGTGGATTGAATTATATACCCCAGCAAAGATATGTTCTTCTAAGATCCTATTTGGGTGTGGCCAAACCCTTATTAGGAGAGGAAATTCTGATGCAGCCAGAGGAGCCAGAAGTCAGTGGGAAAACAAGTGCTGAATGGGCCAAACATAATTTCCAAAATCAATCCACATGTCCCCTGCTTGCAATGCTGGACTCTGATCTCTGTCCTCCTGTAGGGCTTCATCTCTCACTCTGTCCCCTGAAACTCACACCCTGTGCTTGTATCCTATTCCAATAACGGCAGCTCTGTAAATGCACCACACTGGTTCCCACTTGAGTGCCTTCAGTCACACGTTCTGCGGTCCTGCCTGGAATGTCCTTGCCCCCTCTTCTTACTCATGAACACACAATCGTCTGCCATGATTCACCTCAAGGGCCTCTCCTCAAGGCTTGCCCCATCTCTACCCAGGCCACCTCACTGTACTGTACCTTGAACCTCCACTGAAATCTATATAACTCCGTAGCTCCTCTGTAATATTGTGCTCTTGCTTATTTACCTGTCTCCTCCTAAAATTAGATTCTAAGTTCCTCAAGGCAGGGACAGTATCTTATCCATCTCTGTATTCCCAGCGCCCAGTGTAGTGCCTGGTACAACATCATCATAATTAACATATATTGTACCTACCACGTTCCAAGCGCTTCCAAGTATTAACTTGTTTAACTCTCACACAGGCCTTGTATTATCATCCCCGCTTTACAAAGCGGAAACTGAAGTACAGATAGTGACAAGATTCCACAGCAAGCAGTCTGCACTGTATGACTCCCATGTGGAGCTGTGGACTTCCTTGGAAATAAAATTAAATCCAAGGCTAGTTTCCTTGTAGTTGACCACTTTTAAGTGTTTCTATTCTCATTCTTATGTATCTTTCAGTCGCTACTCAAATCGAAGGGCTCAAAGACAGTTTTCTCAGGAAGGATTTGGTGTTCTGAATTCTCATGCCCTTGATTCAGCCTGGATGAAAACACAGAGTGCAGCCTGACCCGGTGATAACCCTATTAGGGGTTTCTTTTTTGGTGCAAACAGCAATTTAAGCAAACGTGCTCCTCTGTTTTTTCTAGCACTGTTTGTTATTGTAGTAAAATCCAAAATAGGCTTCATGTGGGAAATCAAAGAGCCAAAGACAGGGGACATTTCATTATATGCGGAAATGCAACGGAATGCTTTTTATTCCCATTCAAGCATTTTTACTTGTCTATATGGCTCAGGAATGGAACATCTAAGAAGAAACTAAGTGCTAGACTGGCTTCTGCTCTTTTACCCACATGGGAGTTTCACAGGTATGTTTGAAGTTTCGGGTCAACTGCTGTCACTCTCAGAAACCAGTGGGCCTGCATTTTCCTTTGCAGTACGAGTACCCTACTACAGACATTGTTCCTGGTTTTATCTGATTATAAATATCTAACTAAAGTAGTTAAATGTTTATAAAAGGTGAAGACTTGATAATACTTAAGCGATTCTGCGTTACTCTGTTGACACTTAAATAATGTAGCCAAGGACAACACAGCAAGTCATTTAGTGCTATTAATCAGTAATCTAAAAGCACTGTGTCTATGTGTGATTGTCTTTCTCTTGGCTAACATCTGTGAATTGTTCACTGAAAAATCTGATAAAGGAATATGCTAAAAGCACACAGTAAAATCCAAATGATTTCCATCATTTACAGCTCACCTTTTGTAAAGTTCAAACTTGACATTTTAAAACATTTTTCTATCACCTTCCTTCAGAAAGAACAATGTCCTTCTGGTTAAAATTCTACCTTCCTTTCATTAAGATATTTGAGACCTAGATGGTTTAATCCTCCAAATAATATTGATTTTACTTCTGCAGTTTTTCAATAAAGATTTCATGCCCTATACATGCATTTTAATTTTTCCTCCAAATCTAGTCCTCTACTCCTGACCAATAAGAAGTGCTGCCATCTGTTGGTCGTTTCTGTATAACTCTACATGAACAGTTTAGGGTCCTTGAGGAAAGAACTTTGAAAAGCCACATGCAATGTTCTAGAAGCAATTGAAGTAAATTACATTAGCGTACATTTGTCACTTTTGATTTGGCTTTAACTGATAACTTATTTCTTTCTCGCTCTCCCTTTCTCTTTCTTTTTCTTTCACATATGAAGTCAATATGACTCAGGGCCTCGAAAAAATTAAAAAGAAGCAAACTTTGCTGCCCCCTGCTGTTCAGGTCCCTCAGTTTTTCTGAGTTTTCCTTTTTTTATTTTGCTAAAATTTAAGACATAGAAATTAATTAACATGTTTGTTCTTTTCTTTCATTCATCCATTTTTATAGTTGTTTGCTCAGTTATTCATTCAACAAATGAATATGAATTTTACTAGGAAGCTATAAACGAAGCTCTATGCTAGATGATTGGGACACAAAACTGTGACCAACATAAGAAGGAAAGAAAAACGGAAACTTTCAAACATGAAAATCTGTTATAAAGTGTCTCTACAGTCCATAAATTCAGTTGTACCAAATCTGTGAGGCCAAGGCTTAGAACCAGTCTGTAGAAGAGCGGGAGGGAAGGTGCCGGGAAAGGGAACGGGGAGGGGGAGGGGGTCGGCAGACGGGGGAGGGGGCGTGAGAGGAGGAGGGAAAGAGAGGAGACCGCGGGCAGGCACAGAGAACACGCAATCCAGTCATGACAGCACAGAGAGGATAATTTGTTGCTTCCTATTTATTATAAGCACATTATAAATATAAAACTTTAATAAAGGGCTAGATGGATATGAGTTAGCAGTAGTATGTTTCTTTTGGAGAGAAATTTGTGTTTAATGTTTTAACTTAATGCTGCTAATTATTGTCAGACAATCTAGGATAAAATTTTGTATCTGGAACAAGGTTTCTGGGAAGTCCTAAGAAGTGCTTAGTAATTCCTTTCTCTCACCTCCCCTTCATTTGGCCAACAAGAGATATTTTCAGTTTGATCAGAAACTGCCTCAGTGCTTGCCATTATTCTAAACCTACTCTTCAATTCCGCGTCTTGGAACAACTGGTGGTTCTCCAGGGGTGCCATATCTCCACGAAATACTACCTCTCGACTCGAAACTTGGCCCTCACCTCTCCTTCCCCTCCCTTCTCCCTCTTTATCTAGCTAACTAGTAACTGTCCTTCAGGACTCTGGTTATATATCACCTCCTCTGGGAAGCTTTCCTTGATTTTTCCTGAGCTACCGATGTGATTAAGACTCCCTTCTTCCAATTTCCCTCACCATGTTATTTTCCACTATACTCAAATGCTTATTTAATTGTTGACAAACTCTTTTTCAACCCCAGCCTCCTTCCAGATCACCCTCCCTACCTCCATACCTTTAAGGAAACCTCTAGTCATTTCCCTCCTACCTTCCTCCATAGCTCTCTCATGGGGAGGTAGACATTTTTCCACTCCCATATACCATGGGACTGTGATGAAGGGTGACATTCTCCTGGCTCTCCACTGCCGATTCACCCTCTTTGCCATCTTTCTCTACCAGCGTCTTAAGTCCTTATGGCTTTGATTTACCAGTTTCTCAGCAACTGAAATCTAGCTCATGGTCTTCCTTTTACCCCAGGCCCTACCTGCCAGAGTCACAGAAGATTCAGTATTAATGTGGACACCATACAAAAAGACTTTTTCCTTATCTGATTGTTTGATTCGATTGTTCACTTCCTGGATCTTGCCATAACCTGGGGTCATGGCTCTTCTAAACCCTGATCTCCACTCTCTCCCTCCAGGACCTCCTCTCCTTCAGTGTTAAATGCACCCTCACCCTTCCATCGCTGCCCTTAGACTTGTTTGAGAACTCCAGTTCCTGATCCTCCACTTGGACCCATCATTCTGCCCCTCCTGGCTTCTTTCTTCCTTGCAAGACTGGATTCCCAAGGCTGATAATATGAATTCACCTCCCCAGCACCCTAATTTCCTGGAGGCTCTATCCAATCGCCAAATGTCTGCCGTCTTTCCTTAAATCCTTTACGAACATTTCTCATACTTTGCTGAGAAATCGCCTCAGGACTGCTCACCTTTACATCCACAATACCTCGACTTCAGCACATTGCTTTAGACTGTCTGATTTCTCATTCCAACTCCTCTCACCAGACAGAATGTTCCTAAAGGCTGAGAGTATTAAAGATTGTTCATCTTTCTTTCTACAGCACCTTATAGAGACCAACACATAGTAGGAAGAATAACATCGTAATTAAGAATCTGCACTTTGCAGTTAAGACAGAATTAGGACTGAGTCCCAACTACCCTAGTTGTAAAATTTGAGAAGACTTCTTAAATGTTCTGAGTCTTATGTTCTTCATATAATTATAGTGATAATAACACCTAACCTGTGTTTTCTCAAACATCACATTCCATCTAGGGTTTTATTATCTTAGTTTCAGATTTAATCCCTGTAATGTTCACACACACTTGGGAGAAGTAATGTTTTAAACTGCTACTGGACATTTAAAATTTAACAAGAATGATAGATTTGACTGGCTTTTTGATGGAAAGAGAAAGGAAGGCCTTAAAGTCCCAAAACAGACAAAGAAACTTTTGGTAGAGGCAAATGACAGAGAAGGAGGGCCAAGGTGGTTCAAAATCTCTTGGGTTCCTCATCTGCAAAATGGGGATTATAAGCACAGCAGGTCAAAGGAGAGCTGTGAGGATTAAATGGAATAATACATGGCTCTCAATAAATATTACCTATTTTTATTGTTGCTCTTGAAGATGCTCAAAAGACAAACACGATCCCATTTCCAATTGATTTTTAAGACTATTTCCAGAAGCTGCATGGATTTGGCAAGGAGAAAAAGCAATGCTCTTAGAGTTATTTCTCTATATTTTAATTTTTCTTCACTGTCCAGAGGTGTGCCTTAAGTCCTAGAAGAAGAAAGAAGAGCAGAAACCACACAAGGTCATAGACCAGATCCTGACATGCTGAACAGAGAAGATTGTATCCCATCTGTGATATTTGCATATCTTCTGACCACCTATAACGTCTTAGTCCTTTTTCTATTAAAAGTGATGCACATATTTCTTTAGAGAAATCATTACAAATAAGCAACACTGAACTCTCTCTCCTTCACCAAGGTAGGTGTAATGTTTGGGGGTTCATCTTGCAGTTTGCTATCCTGTAATAGAAATAATATCTATCTCAGGATATGAGAAATCCAGGATTCCAGAATGGATTGCCACTCTGTCAACCAGAATATCTGCTTTATGTGCAGCATTATTCTAGACAGAATAGAAAACTGGACAAGGTTTTTCTTCAATAAACCCAAATTACACACAATTTAAGTCATCTTCAATAGGGCTCCAGGAGTGATAGAATAAATACATTTTGAAGTAAGCCTTGAAGAAAGAGATGAATTGACTTGGAATGAAAGTTATTTCTAGGTCTGATGGACTTACAATGGCAGGGAGGGATGGAGAAAACTAAAAGGAGTCAAATTTGATTGGCCTGCAACAAAGAATTAGAGAGTCAGGGGAACCTCCAACCATCGGGGCACCCCAAGTTTAAAGTGGACTGCCAAAATTGACTTCTGCTTATGCCATTTCAAAGCAAGTGACCGTTTCCACAACCAGAAATATAGATACCAACACTAGGTCCTCATGCCAATGGGAGGCATCCAAACCTAGATAAAGAAAGTGATGTTGAAGGAATCTTGTCTTAGGGACATGTTATCCATTTATACCTCTGGGTAATCCAAATGCTACCTTCAGAATATTTCTCAATGAAAGCCATATTGATATTGTAATTGGACAAATTTTCATTTCATTATCCTTGGCTATCCCACACATTATGGGATATTTAGCATCCTTGGTCCCTCAGCACTAAATGCCAGTAGTACCACCATTGTGACATAAAAAAAAAAAAAAAAAAAAACCTCCCTAGGAATATTTTCAAATGCCCCCTGTCCCTAAGGAGTCATGTCATCTCCTGTTCAGAATGTCCAGTAGATCACTGGAAGACCACACTCCACTTATATTAAAGGTCATGTCAAGAAATCACCACCTAATTTGGGGGGGGGGGGTGAAAGCTTTATTATTTATACTTGGTCCACATCTTGTTAGAGGGCTGCAAGATGGTTAAAAAGATGCCTCCTGGCTAAGAGAGAGGCTCAGAAAGAAGCCTGGATGCCAGGGGAATGCAGAGAGGTTCTCAAAAGTCTCTGGGCTCCAGAGGTTCCTAGTCATGCTTAAGGGTGAGCCTTTCAAAAAGAAACTCACCCAGCCCAGCCGGCGGGCCCACCTGCCTTCAGAGGTTGGTCAGGTCAGGCCCATCTTCTTGATGAATTTCACCTCCTCCTCTAGGAAATGGCTCTCCTGGGGGACACAGAGATGGGGGTCCATGTGGAAAGAACCCAGAGCACATACATCCAGAAGGGCCTGGTCTATGTTATTCTCCAGGGTTATGGTGTCTTCCTGGAAGAGGCTGCACAAGACATGCTTGGTGCCCTCATGCTTCTCCCTCACCAACTCTCTGAAGTGGGCCACACCCTCTGGGGCCACATCCTTAGAGTCAAACTAAAAGCCCAGAGAGAAGTAGGTGTAGGAGGCTCCCAGATGCAGGTTGATCGGGTGGTTGACCAGGGCCTCCTCCTCTTTGGTGGAATAATTCTGCTGGATCTGGAGCTCATGTTAGGTGAATTAAAAGGAGTTAACCACAACAAAACGGTGCTGGCTGGTCCCGGAAGTAGAGATGGTGGAGAAGGTAGCCCTGGAGGTTACAACTAGAGAGGAGGTTGGAGGGTGCTAGGAGGCTGAAAGGGTTGATAGTCCTCAGGTTTCACCCCAAACACTCTTGAAACTGTCCTAAAATTTGTCATAAATATTATTTGTGGAAGTTTTCCAGCATATCACTAATAATTCCCTCTAGAAAGTACCCTGCAATAAATGTCTTTTAAAAATTAGAGTTAAGGAATATTTTCTTCCTGAGACATACTACTATGCTTCCTCTCTCTGGGAATGAGAATTACATAGTGGAGCATTTCTCTTCTTGTGTTCTTAAAATTTTAGCATAAACAATAATGACTTACTGAATTATAAGAAAAGGATAAGAAATTTAGAAATTTCCAATAATGAAGATTTCTGTGAGAAAATAATCTCATATCCCTTTGATTAAAATACTAACACTAAATAGCATTATGGCCTACATTGTATATCAGAGACAAAATACATTGTTGTATTTTTACATAAATTTAATAAAATAATTTAATTAATCCATTTATTTAACACAATCAGGAATGTTAAAAGAACTTGGATTGGAGATAAATATCTTACTTATTTACAAAATAGCATTAAACCCTTTTATAGACTATTGCCTTAAGCTTGTCCTGGGACAAATGTGTATTATCTTTTGCTTTTTATCCTATTAAACACCTTTTGAGTACATTTTTTAGTACATCATGAGTTCCTTTTGAGTATCATTTTTCCCTCATGGATGGGGGAAAAAGTAGTAGTTAACTATTTTGATAATTACTTGTGGAAAAATTTCTCCAAACACAATTTTGTTCATTGTCACTGTGTTTATTTGATATTAATATTTTTTCAATGACCGCACTGCGTGCAATGATGACATTGGGGTTTCTGAACCTAAATTTACACCAATTCAACTATCCCGCTGGTCTTTATGCCTGCATGCGCTTTCTTGACTGTTGAACTGAAAGAGACAACAATCTTTGCATATAAATGTGTAGTTTTTACTTTTATGATTATGATTATTATTATTTGCGTTTTCTTATCCTCTTAAGGTATTTTATTGACAGTGTTCTGCTACATTTAGAGTGGCTGTTTGCTAATTAAGAATTCTAGCTTTTTCACTGAATTTCCGATGCCGGACTCTAATCCATAACAAATGCGGCAGCCAAAATGTCCCTACCCATTGCATCTGTGATACAGGAACACAGTAAAAAGATCTGACTCATGCAGGATTGGTGTTCTGGTTTGCTAAGGCTGCCATGTTGTCAGGAGGCGACGCAGAACTTAAGAAGCAGAATAACAGTTGCAGCAAAGATGGGAGCAGGGGACTCAGAGCCTAGTTGGCAAAGAGGGCGTCCGCTTGTTCCACATCATATTTATTAGCTTCATTTTATCACAGGAAATAGGGGAGTTAGGTACAGGCCGGAGAAGGCAAGATAGGGAAGTTAGCAATTAGGGAAGGTCAGGGACAGGCCATTCAAGACTTGCATGCTTCTCGCATAAACACTGCGGGTGCTGCCCTGGACAGTGTTCCGTCCGGGCAGGGCTTGGTGTTCCAATGTCCGCACCCTTGAGTATGTCAAGGACGCATTCTAAGCTCAGGCCGTCTTCCCACATTTCCCCCTTTTGTTTTTGTATGGAGAAGAAAACTGAGCAAGCTGTTTCCATTTGCTTTAGTTTGTAGATGGTTTTTTTCATGCATCTGAGGACTAAGCATAAACAAATTAATATAATGCAGATAAATAATCCCCCTGCAAACCCACTGACTATGATGTTAACCCAATTTATAGGGTTAAGAGTTTGGATTCCATCAGCAATGCCTGCAAATGTTTTTGACGAGGACAAAACTTGCAGATTTGCTTGTTGCATTGCAAGCACATCACTTGTAACTGATTAACATCAATACTGAGATTTTCCTTATGTCCTAACAGGCGGCATTTCACTGATTCCCACAACGTGGCTGTTTGATTGTAAGCGTGGGGAGTAATACAAAAACTAGATGTATTTTAATTACATTTTTTTAAATTTTATTTTGAAATAAATTCAAAGTTATAGGAACAGTTGCAACAGTTGCAAAAACAATACAAACCCCATACACAGAACTCCAGCATTCCCTGACCCCACTCCCCCGATACTCTGATCCACTAACTTTAACATGTTGTCACACCGCTATTTCTTTCCCTCCCTCCCTCCCTTCCTCCCTCTCTTCCTATCATCCATCATCTATTGCTCTGCCTTCTGAACCTATGAGAGCTAGCTGCACACATCCTTGAACAAACACTATAATTCACATATACAATTCCTTTGAACAAGAACATTCTTTTATGCAATCCCATTAAGTGCAGCTAAGGAGTACAAAAGATTCAACAATGATACAAAGCTTACATTCTATATTTCCTTTTCCTTATGTCTCAACTGTGTCCCTTTGAGCCTCCCGTCCTCCATCCTCAGATCCCATCCTGGGTCATCCTTGACATTCAATTGTCATCTATTTAGACTGTCTTTTTTCTTTTTTTTCCTCAATTGTGGAAACATATATACAGCCTAAATCTTCCCATTCCACCCCCTCCCTAGCCTTCCATTAGTGGGATTAATCACATTTAGAATGTTGTAATGCTATCACCTTCCCACCATCCATTACTAGAAATTTCCCTTCACCTTAAACAGCAACCCTACACTCATTTCCTAACTCCCCTTCCCCTATATCTCTTAACCCATACTCTACTTTTCATCTCTATGGTCATATTCTCTGATAATTCCTTTGTGTTTACTGTGGGGCTTAAAATTAAACTTTTAAATCCATAACAATCTTGTTTTTCTTTGATACCAACTTAATTTCAATAGGACACATAAACTATGTACCTATACTACTCCATTCCGCTAACTTTATATAGTTCTTGTCAAAAATTACATATTTTACATTGAGTTCAAAACCACTGATTTTTCATTAGAGTTTGTGTATTTTATATCATGTAGGAAGTAAACAGTGGAGTTACAATTCAAAAATTATTGACTTCTATTTGTATTCCACTGTGGTCAGAGATTGTGCTCTGAATATGTTCAATGTTTTTTGTTTGTCTGTTTGTTTTTTTAATTTATTGATGCTTGTTTTATATCCCAGCATATGGTCCATTCTGGAGAAAGATCCATGATCACTAGAGAAAAATGAGTGTCCTGGTGATTTGGGATGTAAGATTCTATATATGTGTGTTAAAATTCTCTATATCTCTTTCTCCTTTCTTTGTTTCTCTGTTGGTAGGGCTCCCTTTAGTATCTGAAGTAGGGCAGGTCTTTTATTGGCAAAATCTCTCAGCATTTGTTTGTCTGTGAAAAATTTAAGCTCTCCCTCAAATTTGAAGGGGAGTTTTGCTGGATAAGGTATTCTTGGTTGGAAATTTTTCTCTCTCAGAGTTTTAAATATGTCATGCCACTGCCTTCTTGCCTCCATGGTGGCCGCTGAGTAGTCACTACTTAGTCTTATGTTGTTTCCTTTGTATGTGGTGAATTGTTTTTCTCTTGCTGCTTTCAGAACTTGCTCCTTCTCTTCAGTATTTGACAGTCTGATCAGAATATGTCTTGGAGTGGGTTTATTTGGATTTATTCTATTTGGAGTTCATTGGGCATTTATGCTTTGTGTATTTATATTGTGTAGAAGGTTTGGGAATTTTTCCCCAACAATTTCTTTGAATACTCTTTCTAGACTTTTACCCTTCTCTTCCCCTTCTGGGACACCAATGAGTCTTACATTTGGACCTTTTATTTTATCTATCGTATCCCTGAGATCCTTTTCAATTTTTTTCTCCATTCTTTCTTTTGTTCTTTCATTTTCTATTCTGTGGACCTCTAGGACACTGTCGTTGTTCAACTTTCTCTAATCTTGTATTATGAGTATCCAGAGTCTTTTTAATTTGGCCAACAATTTCTTTTATTTCCATAAGATCTTCTATTTTTTTTAATTTAATTTTGCAATTTCTTCTTTATGCTCTTCTAGGGTCTTCTTTATGTCCCTTTTATCCTGTTCCATGGTCTTCTTCATGTCTTTTATATCCTGTGCCATGTTTTCATTCCTCGATTGTAATTGTTTGATCAATTGTGCCAAGTACTGTGGCTCTTCTGATATTTTGATTTGGGTGTTTGGGATCAGGTTCTCCATATTGTCTGGTTTCATCATATGCATTAAGATTTTTGTTGTTTTTGACCTCTTGGCATTTGCTTTGCTTGATAGGGTTCTTTCAAGTTGTAAAAAAAATACCAATCTAATTTTTCAGAAATACAAGTTTGTGGTGTACACGTTCTCCAACTAACCAGCAGATGGCATCTGCGAGTCACCTATACTCCTCAAGTCAGTTCTCCCCAACTCTGTGGTGTGTGGGGAAATGATTTTTGAGGGGTTCAGTTGGTGAACTCAGTTTGGGTTTGTTGTTGGAGCTGTCCTCCCTGTTTATGGGGCATGTGTCTGGGTGGTCAGGGAGGCAGGGCCACTTTAATATTCAAACCTCCCAGGTGTTCCCGGAGATTCAAGGCTGTTGCAAGAGTCTAAGCCTTCATTTCAGTTTTGCCCCAGATTTTCTCTGTCGCTGACCCACAAACCACCGGCATTGATGTAGTGTTCCTGGGTTTTCCGAGTGGGCCCCCTACTCAGCTGTGATCTTCTAGGACCTCTGCTGAGGGAAGGCTGTGCTACGTCACTAGTGCACGTCATCCCTCAAGGGAAGCCCCAGGCTGCCAGGCCGTGCAGGGGGGCTCTCTGCCTGATGCAAAGATTAGCCTATAATTCTTGACTGGTGTAAGTTCTGAATGAAAGGCAGGTAGTAGAGCTGGGCCCCACCCCTTTCCTCTTAGAGAAGATAAGACGCCTTAGGGGGGGTCATTAGCATTTCAATGGTCTCTCTCTGCCTGTGCTATACCCTTGTCTGGGTCACAGAACTGGGAACTGAAAATGGCTGAGACTTTCTCCACTGAGTCGAAAAAGGAACAGAGCTAGTCCGAGCCAACCCTCCAGCTCTCCAAGGTCAGTCGTCACCCAAAGCCTCTGTTTACTTGTTGGGGATTCGCACCTCTTAGTGAGCAGTTTACACTCACTAATTAAAACCCCAGTTGGAGAGGAGGGGCAAGATGGCGGCATACAGAGGAGTGGAAGCTAAGTAGTCCCCCTGGAACAACTACAAAAAACCAGAAACAACTAGTAAATAATCCAGAATAACTGCGGGGGGACAAACGAGACCATCCACTCATCATACACCAACCTGAATTGGGAGGAATGCCCAAGATCACAGCATAAAATCTGTAAGTAAAACCTGCGGATCCAAGTCGGGAGACCCCCTCCCCCATAGTCCGAGCTGCAAAGCCTCGTGGAGCCAGAGAGAAGCTCTCTCCCAGCAAGCGAATATAGCTCAGCTGAGCTCCAACTGGGGTTTTAAATAGCGAGTATGAACTGCTCACTACAGGTAGGCATCCCCAAAAAACAGACAGAGGCTTTGGGTGACGACTGACCTGGGAGAGCCGGAGGGTCGCCTTGAACTGGGTCTGAAGGGGACTATCTGTTTCTTTTTCAGCTCAGTGGAGAAAGCCCCAGTCATTTTCAGTTTCCAGGGCTGTGAAGCGGAGAAGGGTGGAGACAGCACAAGCAGAGAGCGAGACCATTGAAATGCTAATGACCTCCACCTGGGGGCTCTGTCTTCTCTAGGAGGAAAGGGGTGGGGCCCTTTCCATTCAGAACCAGACCCCAGAGCCTGGGGGAACACGGCCATACCTCCTCACACCAGTCAAGAATTATAGGCTAACAGGCGTCACCTGCTGGGCAGAAAAGCACAGTGACCCGAGGCATCAAAGGGTGGCGCAATTTTCTAAGACACACCCACAGGGAAACCAGATACTGAATATTTCTTCCCTCTGGGACCTGAGCCTGTTCTGGTCTGGGAAAACCTGATTTGGATAACCAAGGAAACCATGCATAGACAACAGAAAATTACAACCTACACTAAGAAAAACAAAGTTATGGCCCAGTCAAAGGAACAAACGTACACTTCAAATGAGATACAGGAATTTAAACAACTAATGCTAAATCAATTCAAAAAGTTTAGAGAAGATATTGCAAAAGAGATAGAGGCTGTAAAGGAAGCACTGGACATGTATACGACAGAAATCAAAAGTTCAAGAAAACAACTAGTAGAATCTATGGAAATGAAAGGCACAACACAAGAGATGAAAGACACAATGGAAACATATAACAGCAGATCTCAAGAGGCAGAAGAAAACACTCAGGAACTGGAGAACAAAACACCTGAAAGCCTACACACAAAGGAGCAGATGGAGAAAAGAATGAAAAAATATGAGTAACGTCTCCGGAAACTCAAGGATGAAACAAAGTACAATAATGTACGTATCATTGGTGTCCCAGAAGGAGAAGAGAAATGAAAGGGGGCAGAAGCAATAATAGAGGAAATAATTAATGAAAATTTCCCATCTCTTATGAAAGACATAAAATTACAGATCCAAGAAGCGCAGCATACTCCAAACAGAAGAGATATGAATAGGCCTACGCCAAGACACTTAATAATCAGATTATCAAATGTCAAAGACAAAGAGAGAATCCTGAAAGCAGCAAGAGAAAAGTGATCCATTACATACAAAGGAAGCTTAAGAAGACTATGTGCGGATCTCTCAGCAGAAACCATGGAGGCAAGAAGGAAGTGGTGTGATATATTTAAGATACTGAAAGAGAAAAACCGCCAACCAAGAATCCTGTATCCAGCAAAGCTGTCCTTCAAATATGAGGGAGAGCTCAAAATATTTTCTGACAAACAGACAATGAGAGACTTTGTGAACAAGACACCTGTCCTACAGGAAATACTAAAGGCAGCACTACAGGGTGATAGTAGACAGGAGTGCGTGGTTTAGAACACAATTTGGGGAGACGGTAGCACAACAATGTAAGTACACTGAACAAAGGTAACTATGAATACGGTTGAGAGAGGAAGGTGGGAAGCATGTGAGACACCACAAAAAAGGAAGAAAGATAAAGACTGGGACAGTGTAACGTGGTGAAATCTAGAGTATTCAACAATTGTGATAAAATGTACAAATATGTTCTTTTACGAGGGAGAACAAGCAAATGTCAACCTTGCAAGGTGTTAAAAATGGGGAGGCATTGGGGGAGGGATGCAATCAGCATAAACTAGAGACTGTAACTAAGGTAGATATACAATGTATTGCTCCTTTAATGTAACAAAGGTGATATACCAAGGTGAATGCAGATAACAGGGGGGGATAGGGGAGGCATGTTAGACACTTGACATTGGTGGTATTGTCTGATTCTTTATTTTACTTTGATTTAAGGTTATTTTTCCTTTTGCTGCTTCCTAGCTGTCTTTTTTTTTCCTCTTTCTTTTGCCTCTCTACCTTCTTTGACTCTCCCTCCTGCCTTGTGGAAGAAATGTAGATGCTCTTATATAGATAATGGTGAAGGTGGTGAATACATAAATGCATGACCATGCAGAAAACCATCGATTATTTACTTGGGATGGAATGTATGGTGAGTGAACAAAACCATATTAAAAAAAAAATGGGTTGATGACAAACCCTCGAGGGCAATATACTGAGTGAAATAAGCCAGACACATAGGACAATTATTGCAGGGTCTCACTGATAGGAACTAATTATAATATGTATACTCATAGACATGAAATATAAGGTACCAAGATATAGGATGAGGCTTAAGAATGGGGAGTGGTTGCTTAGTATGAGCAGAATGTTCAATTAGGATGAACTTAAATGTTTGGAAATGAACAGGGGTGTTGGTAGCAAGATGTGAGAATAACTAACAGCGCCGAATGGTGTGTGAATGAGGTGGAAAGGGGAAGCTCAGAGTCATATATGTCACCAGAAGGAAAGTTGGAGGTCAAAAGATGGGAATGTATAAAACTGAATCCTATGGTGGGCAATGTCCATGATCAACTGTACAAATACTAGAAATCACTTCCATGAACCAGAACAAATGTATGACAATACAATTAGAAGTTAATAATAGAGGGACATATAGGGAAGAACTATATACTTATTACAAACTATATACTACAGTTAGTAGTATTTCAACATTTTTTCATAAACAGTAACAAATGTACTATATCAATACTACGAGTCAACAATTGAGGGGGGTTGGTTAGGGATAGGGGAGGATTAGAGTTTCCTTTTCTTTTTTTTTTTTTTTTTTTATCTTTCACTTTATTTCTTGTCTGGAGTAATGAAAAGTTTCTAAAAATTGAACAAAAATTAAGTGTGATGGATGCACAGCTGTATGAGGGTACCCAGGGGCAAGTGATTGTACACTTTGGATCTTTGGATAATTGTATGGTATCTGAACAATCTCAATAAAAATTAAAAAAAAAAAAAAAAAAAAAAAACAGTTGGAGCTCAGCTGAGCTATATTCGCTTGCTGGGAGAAAGCTTCTCTCTGGCACCACAAGGCTTTGTAGCTCGGGCTGTGGGGGAGGGGGTCTCCCGATTTGGATCCGCAGTTTATACTTACAGATTTTATGCTGTGATCTTGGGCATTCCTCCCAATTTAGGTTAGTGTATGATGAGTGGACAGTCACATTTGTCCCCCTGCAGTTATTCCGGATTATTTACTAGTTGTTTCTTGTTTTTTTTTTAGTTGTTCCAGGGGGACTACTTAGCTTCCACTCCTCTCTATGCCGCCATCTTAGATCCTCCTTTAATTACATTTTAAATGCAGCTGCATGCGTATATTCTGGACTTCCTCTCCCAGCAATAACACAGCATTTTCTAAATCCACCAGGCGATTATTCACTTTTTTGTATATTCTCAGCTGTTTTTCCCATGCCTGACTGGCATTGTTGTACAAATTTTGCTGTTTGAATACTTTGATGCAAGGTGGTTCCTGCCACTGCTGCCACTGTAGTTATTGCAATAATGCCTAAAATCAGCACAATTAGCATGCCAATAAAGTGCTTGGTACGTTCGGTTATTTTTTGAAAAATAGTAAGCAGGATATGCATGTTCAGAGAAGACTCCCATGGTCTTGACTGAGATACTGGCAGCCATATGCCCTTTCTCCGACATAGTGCAAGAACTGTAATGTTGGTACTATTTAAAGTGGAATTCAAACAAGTTATAAATAGCAGCTTTTATTAGCTGTGCAAACTACCTCCTGGCTGGACATATTAATTGATAAATTACCAACCCAAAAGACATATGGGTCACGAACACAAACTTGTATAGTAAAATTAAGGAAAGACATGAATTCTAACGAATAAGTCATGTGGTGGTGATAAGTGCCATTCCAGAACTTAATTTGTTCCAAGCTCAAGGGAATTTTCCAACTGGTATCTTGAGGGGGACCCGCACCTAGTGTGGGCCATGGTGGGACCATGCCCGTACCATGCCAAATAAGGGGATGTGGTGAATTACTGACAATACTGGTATGATTATATTGGCTGATATGCCATCTTAGTTTTTCATGTGCTGAGCAGGACTCATTTGTACCACTGCAATTCTGAACTGCGTACCCCTTAGGGACCAGTCAGTGACTATTCCATAGGAATCATTCAACGTAGTATACTCTTAGTCCCTCGACATGTTTCCCAGTAAATTCTATCTAAAGCTGGGTTGACAGTAAAACAGCAGCAGTATATTTTGTGAATTATTATGCACATACATACAACATTGAATATTAATTACTGCTTTAGGTGGTGGTTAGAATATTTAATGCTATTTTGCTTTGCAAAACCACCTTTTTTTCTTCAAGTTGTGAGGTTCTATTGTTAAGCAGTTATTACTAGTTTTTACCATTTTTTAACTCTGACCACAGAAATAATTGTTTCCACAAACCTTTTACAGCTTTTGTGTCTATTGTTTAACTTTGACTACAGAAATAAGTTTTCCACTTCACAAACCTTTTGCAACTTTCTGTATCCATGTTTCCACAACCTTTTACAGCTTTCTGTATCTATTTTTTAACTTTAACTACACAAATAAATTTCTCACTTCACAAACCTTCTGCAACTTCCTGTATTCATTAAGGTTTCATCCTGCATTCTTAAACAATCAGTTATTTAGAACAAAGCTATTTTCTTTTTCCTTTTAATTAGAAAAACATTCTTTATACCTTTTATAAAACATGCTATTACCATTAAAATTAAACTTGCTAGAATAATGCTAAATATTTAAAACACTTTAGTTAGTGCATTCTGAAACAGTAATAAACAATTTTTTGGCAGGGATTAACGGACTGTAGAGGTGTTATATTGTTCCATTACAGGATGCTGAGAATTGTTAGGAATAGGACTTTGTTTTTTGTGTTGCTCGTCCTACAAAGGCGGAGGAGGTGGAGGTGGCCAATCTTCCTCCTTCTTAATTACATCCTTTTTTTTCAGACTCCTCAGGGGGAGCCCTGGGCTGAACGGATGATTGAAGGGGACATAGGGCAGTACAAACTAGCCCCCAGGTCATTAAGGTTGAGACCAATATTTTGCTTCCTAATTCATGTTTCTTCTTAAGGACGTAGCTGACTAGTTCCCAAAATTCCAAATCTAAAGTGCCTTGCTGAATAGAAGATAGCTGGGGGTTTTTGTTCCCGGTACAGGCTGGGGAGGAGGAGGAGGCAGTGGAAGCTCCTCAAATTGAGGCGGGGGAGTGGAGGGAAAACAGTCCACAGGCGATGGAGAGCGTGGCTTAAGGGGGAGAGGATCCTCACCCTCTGGGTCCACCGGATCATCATCATCATTCTCCTCCTCGTCCTCCATCTGGAGGGGCTCCAAAACTGACTTAATCAAGGTCCAAGTGGACCAAATAGTGACTGGCAAAGGGACACCCTGTATATGCAATTTCTTCAACTCTTTACCCACCTTATCCCAATCCCTAGATTCTAGGGAGCCAAGAGAAGGAAACCAAGGGCAATACTTTTCTACAATTTGCAAGAGCTCTAGAATATGAGATTCACTAGCCTTAGGACTGCCATCTTTCAAGAGATGACAGAGGAGACAGACATAAGGTCGTGCTGTCTCCGTTTCCCATGGTAACCCTGCTTTACAAAATACTCAGGAGCGTCCTTACCTTTGAGGACGTAGAAGGCCTTCAAGTTCCACCTGAGGTCCTGTGCCGATATTGTAACCACGAATTCACTTGCTGCGAGACTTCTCCCAGACTATTCATGCCCCACGTTGGGCGCCACTTGTTGTCGGGAGGCGACGCAGAACTTAAGAAACAGAATAACAGTTGCAGCAAAGATGGGAGCAGGGGACTCAGAGCCTAGTTGGCAAAGAGGGCCTCCGCTTGTTCCATGTCATATTTATTAGCTTCATTTTATCATAGGAAATAGGGGAGTTAGGAACAGGCCAGAGAAGGCAAGATAGGGAAGTCAGGGACAGGCCATTCAAGACTTGCATGCTTCTCGCATAAACACTGTGGGTGCTGCCCTGGACAGTGTTCCGTCCGGGCAGGGCTTGGTGTTCCAATGTCCGCAACTTTGAATGTGTCAAGGACGCATTCCAAGCTCAGGCCATTTTCCCACACTGCCATTATGCAAAATACCAGAAATGGATTGGCTTTTATAAAAGGGGTTTATTTGGTTACAAAGTTACAGTGTGAAGGCCATGGAGATGTTCAAATAAGGCATCAGTACAAGTATACCTTCACCGAAGGAAGGCCAATGGCATCAGGAAAACCTGTTAGCTGGGAAGGCACATGGCTGGCGTCTGCTGATCCCAGGTTGTGTTCCACTCTCAGCACTAATGCATTCTTCAAAGTGTCTCTCTTGGCTGCAGCACCTCCTTCTGTCTGTGAAGACTTTTATGGGACTTCAGTGATTCAGTTAAGATCCACCCTGAATGGGTGGGGTAACACCTCCATGGAAATTATCCAATCAAAGTTCTTGCCCACAGTTGATTGAGTCACATCTCCATGGAAACACTCAATCAAAGGATTCCAACCTAATAAACACTAATATGTCTGCCCCCACAAGATTGCATCAAAGAATACGGCCTTTTGGGGGACATAATACATCCAAACTGGCACAATTGGTGACCATAATTTTGGCCCAAATTTCTAAGAGACACAGAAGAGGAGTATAGTTCCATGAATTGCTCCAGTCATGCACTTATAGACAGCTTGACAGCTTTAACATCTCCAGATAAGGAGTTGTTACCAGTCAGCTTGGGTCTATTTTATAGCAGCCATCCTGCAGTGACACACCATAAAGTGGATTGGGAGTGGAGATGTGACATTCAGTGAGAAAGCTGATAGGGTTGGCTAAGATGGTGCATTTCACACAGTTGTATGAATGCTTCTTGAATATCTGATGGTCCTGGATGGCTTGGAGAAGTCTTTGAAAATAGCATGTAATTCAGTCAGTTTAAACATGCAAATTATTATAGTTCTTTCCTTATAAGGGAACCAAGAGACACTGAAGGAACATTGCTTGAGACTTGGTATGGACAGCTATGGGCAAAATTATCTCAGTACTGTGTTGGCTAGGAGCTGGATTATCAAAAAAAAAGGGGAAGCTATTGGAACATTCAGACAGTTTCACAATCAGAATTGCTGTAAAGTGGTGGGGGGTACTTCTTAAGAATTGTCTTTAGACTACCAAGGGTATGAGTTAACAGAGGGGAATATACAGGCAAGAAGAGAAAGGTAGGGCAAGAAGCTACTTTCAAGGATAAGCCCTTGAGACCCCATGTCTCTTTGAGGATTCCTCAAACCAATCATAAAAAAGAAACTAATGATTACTAGAAATTTTGTCCTCCTTTTTTTCTAGGGCTTGTTAATAAAGAATTATCCAATCTGGGAAATAAGACAAAAATATTAGTGCCTGCCTTTTCAAAGGCACACCAAAGCATTGTCTAACAAGACTGCCCAGGGGTCCAGAAAAGAGAAACAAACAGTGACCACCTTCAGCCAAATTCAGCCCTCCACCTGTTTTGGTAAATATGAACTAAGAATGGATTTTACAATCCTAAATGGCTGGGGGCGGAAATCAGAAGAATATTGGTCACCCATGAAAATTAGGTGGAATCCAAAATTTAGTGTCCATAAATGAAGTGGTCTTGGAATACAGCCATACTCATTGGATTAGGTATTGTCTATGCCTTCGTGCTACAAGGCAGAGTTGAGTTTCATACTGCTCCTCAATATTTACCTCTTAGCACACAAAATTTGGCCACTCTTGCTATGGTGGTTTGAACATGTACTTAAATCTAATTCATTCCTCTGGGTGTGAACCGATCATAAGTAGGACCTTTTGATGAGGTTACTGCAGTTAAGGTTTGGCCCACCTCAATCAGGATGGGTCTTAATCCTATTACTGAAGTCCTTTATAAGAGAACGAAATTCAGCAAGACAAAGAGAAAGCAACAGAAGCAAGAAGCTGAAACCAATGAAACCCAGACAGGAAATGAGAGAACAGAAGATGCCACCATGTGCCTTGCCACATGGCAGAGGAGCCAAGGATCACTGGCAGCTGGTCTTTGGAAAGAAAGCCTTGATGTGGACATTTTCCTAACCTCAGAACCATGAGTGAATAAATTCCATTGTTTATCCAGACCCATTTCATGGTAACTGCTTTGAAACAGCCTAGGAAACTAAAACACCTGCTCTAAGGGGTATCACTTTGTTTTACTGTTCCTTATTGGTAAGGTTTCAGATAGCAGTTGTTAGATGCTATCTTGTAGAAGATTGATAAGTTCCCTTTTTTTTTCTTATTTAGAGACACAATTGCTATCTGTTAATGGAAAAGCTAATCCCAAAGAAAGACTAGTTTTATTGCCTTGTAAACTATAAACCAGTTTTGCAAGTAACTTTTCAATCTTATTCTAGCATTCTCTTTTCTACTGACTGTTTATTATATCTTCCTTTAAGTCAGTTTTGTAATCCTGCTAGCTCCTTCATTAATGGGTTAAATATATCTTTGACACAGGCTGACTATATATTTGAGAATGATGTTTTTATCTTTTTGAAAATTTATTTTGACATCCTCTTCTAAAATGGATTATTTTATTAAAAGAACCCAGTAGTGGCTGATGTGAGTTCAAATCTATAGCTCCACACTTCTAAGTATTTGCATGCTTTTTCCCCCCATAATGTATAATGATAAAAACTGCTGGGAGGTAGATCAATTTGTCTTGAACTACATATTTCCATACACAAACAACAAACTATTCCCTGACAATCAGCTGGTGGGTGGTTGCCTGGTTTCTTAGAAGAGGTCAGAAAATTGCTTCAGTTTTGCCTGGAAATGCTAATTTCTTCCCAGAAATAGCTTGCGAATTGCATCACTCACAAAACCCACCCCAGGCTTCCAATAATTTTCTCTTCAGAGATATCACATGCTTAACAGCAAATGCTTGAGCTCTGACCTGCAAGTAAATAGAAGAGAACAGAATACCCTCTCCAAGTTTCCAACTCCTCTCCATCTAGAGATCTTCTAGTGCTTATGAGTGTGTAGGGTGGCTCTCTTGCAACTGGTGGGAGAGAGGCAGTGCTGAGTAGAACCTGGACCTGCTGGTCACATCAAAGGACATAAGTTGGTCAATGTCTCATACTTACATAGTAGCCAAATACCCAGGGCCTTAGTGCCTCCTTCAATGTTACCCTGCTTCCCAGTAGAACAATCAGCAGAAAGGCTCCCAGGAAACTGTAATCCCTCAACCAAGGACTCCAGCATCTGCCAATTCATTTTTTGAAAGGAGTGCCCTGATTTTCTACTTTTATTCCTCTTTCACCATTTCATTTTTTTTTTACAGTTCCATAGTTTATTTCCTTATTGTGAAGTCTAATATATATACAAAAAGATAATATCTTTCAAAGTATGCTTTAACAAGAAGTTATATAGAAAATTTCCAAAGCTGATATGAGTTACAACACCATAGTTTCAGTTATTTCCTTTTTGTGAAATACAACATATATACAAAAAGGTGATAGCTTTCAAATTACAATTTAACAAGTAACTATAGAGCAAATTTCAAAGGATGCTACGGGTTGAGAGTTCCACCATTTCAGCTCTTTCCTTCTAGCTATTCTAATACCCTAGCAACTGAGAAAAACAAAATTATATAGAGATTCAGTACTCATAATCCTTTGTTAAATTCCATCTTGCCTGTTGCTATCCCCTCCTCTAGTTTAATCACTTTCTGATCTTCCATGTCACACCAGTAAGAATGGCTGCCATTAAACAAACAGGAAACAATAAATGCTGGAGAGGATGTGGAAAAATTGAAACTCTTATTCATTGCTGGTGGGAATATATAATGGTACAGCTGCTGTGGAAGACAGTTTGGTGGTTTCTAAAAAAACTAGATATTGAATTACCCTACGATCCAGCAATTCCATTTCTCGGTATATAGCCAGAAGATTTGAAAGCAGTGACACAAACAGACATTTGTACACCAATGTTCATAGCAGCATTGTTCACAGTTGCCAAGAGATGGAAACAATCCAAGTGTCCTTCAACAGATGAGTGGATAAACACAATGTGATATATACATACGATGGAATACTATGCAGCAGTAAGAAGGAACAAGGTCCTGAAACACATGGCAACATGGATGAACCTTGAAGATATAATGCTGAGTGAAATAAGTCAGACATGAAAGGAAAGATTTGCATGCTACCACTTCTATGAACACTTTGAACAATGTAAAGTCAATGTCTTATAATGTAGAATATTGGGGACTTAGTGACAGACAGAAGATAGTGACGGGAATAATAATCTAGTATGTTCAGATATGTTAATGATGGTGAATTCAAAGGTATGGGAATGGATAGGGGTGTCATTTGTTACTGGGATTATAAATATCAGAACTGTATTGAAGGCGAATAGGACTGAAAGGGCTTGTTTAAAGGCATGTTTCCCCCAGATGAACACCACAAAAATAGATAGGTGCATGTATGATATACTTCTAAGGTATGGCACTAGCACAGAGAGTTGAAAACCGAATGTATATGGGAAAAATCTACCATTTCATTTTATAACTTAAAAGAGGCATTATAGAAGAAAGAAAACATATTGTGAGAAAATCTAGACCTAAAGCAAATAACAATGAGAGAGTAAAAGCTTTTACTGTTTAAGTAAACACGTTATATGGGCAGGTCAGCGGGCTATTATAAGATAGTGATATATTGAAAAAATGTACTTGTGTTCCAGTTGTAAAGAAAAAGGAAAGTATCTCCTTTCACCCCCATTTCCCACCCCCACCCCCATCCCCTGAATAGTTAGCAGCACATCTGTGTCTCAGAGGACATCCCTAAATTCACTACCGCGGGATGTTTTGTTTGAGTGGGCTCAATCCATTTAAAAAATTAAACTGGATTATCCCACTAGGGAAGGGAGAGAGGTTTGGAGGGTAGGGGATTATCTCAGCGGAAAGCTGGGAAGCAGGGTGGGTCTGCCAGTGTTGGACGGTGGAAACCTGAGCCTAGATTCTTAATCTAGGTGTCTTGGATGCAGCTCCGGGGTGACAGGGTTTAAAGATGGCCCTGCCTGGTACAGTCAGCCTGGGAGCTGAGCACAGCTCCACTGCCCCGGCTCCCCACTCCCCATGCACACCTCCCATCAAGTTGAAGATGAGTAAACCATAGTATGTAAATCAGAAAGCTTAACCGGTAGCAAGTTACTTTTTGCCAATTTCCTTTTTGTCATCTCTGAGATCTGAATTAAGGCAGTCCTGGATTAAACCCCGTCCTGGCTTTGTTCTACAGGAATTAAGGGAAAAGCCCAAACCCGGGTTGGGATCACAGAAATAGGAAGAACAAACAACGGCCCCATCCTGGCCGGGTGGTAGAGGCTGAAGTGAATGTCTGCAGACAGTTCCCTCCACGTGATGACTCTCTCCCGCCAGAACTTCCGGAACGCAGATGGGCCTGACTTTACAGATAAGGCCAACGACACAACTGATACTGGACAGAGCGGGCAGTGCCGCCCTTCTTTACAGCATTTTTGTGAAAGCTAACGGAGCTAAAATACAAAGCAATATCAGCGCTCAAAATATGGTCTCTGTCGTTACCATGAGCATGCTAATTACTACTGGGGTTGGAAAAGAACCAGAACCCGGAAGGTCTGCAAAAAGGGGCGGAATGCAGGAACTTCTATTTGAGGAGGGGGTGGTGGGGGAAATTCCACACAACCAGCCAATCCAAATCTAGGAGGAAGAGGAGGAGTCAGAGCCCTGCCCCGGGACTCCCGCTCCGCTCACTTTGGCGCTGCGCATGTGAATCCGTTGCTTACCCCAACGCGCTGTTTGGCGGTCGCCTCCGCCCTGGCACAGCTCCTTCCTCCCGCGGACATGGCCCCAGGCGCCGCCACCATAGCCGTGAAGGTAAGAATAGCCGTCTCTATGGCTGCAGTCCACCGTTCCCAGTTCCCTCTCACCCGCGCCCAGGGGGACCGCGCCTCGGAGCCGTGCGCCCTGCCGCGGTAGGGATGGTTTGGGGCACTGCAGCGTGGCACCCGGGGCCGACTCGTCCCCCACCTTTGGTCTCATCCGCACCTGCCCTCCTCACGGTCTAGGCAGAGCCCTTGGAGAGGGGCGGTGCGCGGGGTTGCACTCGCTCCCCAGCCCTCCCGAGCACCACCCTTGTCCCTGGAGATACGCCTGGCTGGAGGTGTCCTAGGTGGCAGGGCGCCTGCTGCTGCTGAGACTGTCTCTGCGTGCCTTTCCAATCTCGCGCTTCGGCTCCCCGACTTTGCTCACTGCCCCGCGGGTCACGTGGGAGAACTGCGCACTTTCTCTTTTGCAAGCTTCCGGCTGCTTTTTCTTCAAATCCTAGGCCTTCTCTGTGCTGAAGTTTTCCCCTGCAGTGCAGTGTTCTGGGGATTCTGAGACTTTATTTAAAAAAAAAAAAAAAAGTACAGGCGCCCCCTAAACGCTGCACCTTTTCAACTGCTTTGTTTGCTACCTTGAAAGTTACAGTTCAGTTTCCTTGTGCCCTCGGTCTTCAGAGGTTTCTGCATAAGAGAGCATTGTGTGGTGGGGAGCTTTTGGCCAGAGGCAGGCACGAATACCGAGGGTTTCTGCGAGCTTCCCTGGGGCTTTTAAACACTGCTTTCCTGGCTAGTATCGAGAAAGAGAGAGAGGGAGGAGGGAGTAGAATTACAGTTAGAAGAAAAAATTGATTATGAAACTTAGGACCTCTTATACGTTTATTATTGTCTAAGAATGCAGTTAACTTGCTTGACTTTTGGAGATTCTTGGCCAGTGGGATAGGAAGATCCCTTTCTTTCCCAGTATCTATTTTGATTCCCCGCACTTTGTGTCCTCTTCTCTCCAGAAAAGGCAAGTCTCTGTGCGGGATTGTGTAATCAACCTGAGGTTAGGCCCTTGCAACTGGTAATAATGAGATGCTTAGGATGAGAGCAAGGGTGAGAGTGGTGAGGAAGGAGAGTGTGCAGTCAAACCTAGATGTGAAATTCCTTTTGCCATTTTGAAAAGCGTCTTGCATTCAACAAATATTTATAGAATTCCTCTCATTTGTCAGGCATGTGCTAGGCACTGGGGAACTAGACAGAAGGGTTTTAACCAAGCTCATGCGCAAAGTATGTGGGATCCTTAGGTGCCCATCTGTAAAGCGGGGGCAGTACTGCAGGGTTTACTGGGAGGGTTTGAGTTGTATTGTCTGTCCTGCACGTGGTTGGAGTTTCTTAGATCCTAATACATCAATCCTGAATTAATTTTAAATATCATTTCTCCAGTAGCATCTTCATTTGCCACTCCTGCTGTGACAAGTATAACACACAATAGGTTGGCTTAAACAACAGGAATTTATTGTCTCAGGGTTTTGGAGGCCAGAAGTCCAAAATCAAGGTCTCTACATGCTATGCTTTCTCCCGAGTCTGGAGCGTTGTGGTGCCAGCTTGCACAGTCCTTGGGGATCCTTGGCTGCCATCTCTGCCTCCATCACACGGCAGTCTGTCTCCTTGGTCTTCTCCTGTGGCTTTCTCTTGGCCTGCTGCATCAGAATTTCCTCTGCCTTCTAAGGACTTCCTTATATGGATTAAGGCTCACTCTGATTCAATTTGGCCTCATCTAAATAGGATCTTCAAAGACCCTGTTCACAGATGAATCCACACCTTAACCAATGATAACTTCTTCAAAGATGTTTTATAGATGGGTTCACAGGAACCCATTAAAGAACACAGATTAAGACTTGGCCATTTTTTTATGGGGGATGTGATTCAGTCCCTAAAAAACAGTTAAATTATTGTGGTAAATATCATTAGGCCACAGATTTCAATTGGCAAGGAAGGGGTCACCTTTCCCTTACAGGAGTAAATTTAAAATGCCATTAAACACACACACACACAGTATTTAGAACAGTCTCACTTTAGTCTGGTTCACTCTTCCTTGCCACACAGTTTCCCAAAATTAATGCAGTGCATTTAAGTGCAGAATGGGCACTGTGATTAGAGATCTGATGTAAATATTGAATGATATATATTTTTGATCTTGGCAAATGGCCAAATATAAAATTAAGAGGCACAAATAGTGCTAGGCCTGCCTGCTGGTTTCTCTCTGAGGATAGAACAGGTTGACACCTTTGCTGTTGAGAACCCATGATGCCAACACCATACCCTCAATACTGCTGAGGCAACAACCCAAATGAACAAATGAATCACAGAATGGTAGAGCTGGAAAGCTCCTGCAAAGCGAGATGGCCACCTCCCCCTTTCTGCAGGCACAAAGCTGAGGCCCAGAAAGGCCAACCAACAGGTCCAGAGTTACACAGCTGGACCTGGACAGTGATGCAATTGGGCCCAGAGCCTGGCATTCCACCAGCTTGGTGTTGAGGCATTTCTGAAAGCAAGTAAAAAGTAACTGGAAAGGTCCTTGACCTTAAAGAAGAAGAGTGCAACACTGAACAAGTGCATAAAGCTGCCGCCCACCTGTGCCCACCGGGTGCTCCCCATGCACGTATAGGAGGCACACTTGTTTCCCGGCTCCATCTGCTTCCCTGGCAGGTGGCATGCATGGTTGGATTCACTGCCACCATTTCATGCAAAACAGTTGAGTTGGTGGTCTAGGGGTGGGGGTGCTGCAGAGTAAAATGGTCGGGGGAGGACAGAGCTGCGGAGCGAAGAGACCCAGCCTCCCATCCGGCACCACCACTAACTAGTCACCTCCTGAACACCTGAGCCTGAGGGTCCTCGCTGAATGGCAAGCACTAGTAATACCTACCTGGAAACATGATTGGGTTCAATGACAGTAGCATTAACACACCCAGCCCGGTTCAGGCACTGCCTTAATGTCTACCCCAGCACCCTCCCCCACCACCCTTTAAATACAAATATTACCTGGTAGCTGAGTTTGCATTCAGGTGAAAACCGCCATCAGATTTTGGATTGATGCTATATTTAGTTTATTGTTCAAATCTAGCTGCCTACTGGCAGAATCCTTCTTATTGAGAAATGCTTGTCAAGGACCTCCCAGACACTGGGGATACATCTTTGAGTAAGAAAAAGTCGCAGTTTTCTTCAAGCTCATATACTAGTGGGGGATGGGAGACCAACAAACATGAAAGAAACACTGATGAGAGTGAATGGTGTGGTAGGGGGCTTAGGAAAAGCCTCTGGGTAGGAGAATGTTAAGCTGATACCTGCAAGTTCATAAAGCGCCACGGTAAGAGCAGGGGGAAGAGACTGGCGGTGGGGACAGCTAGTACGTGCTTCTGAAGAGGAGGAGGACTTGATGGTGTAGGACTCCAGATGTCAGTGGCTGGTGCACCCAGCGAGAGGGGCGGGCACCGCTCATAGGACCTTCCTTTAGACCATTGTAAAGAATTTGGATTTTATTCTAAATATTTTGAAAGCCATTAAAGGATTATGAGCAAGGAAGCAACACTATCTGATTCACAGTTTCAGGTTGACTCCATCTAACTGCTGGGCACAGAATAGACTGGGTGGTGGGGAGGCAGCTAGGAGACCAGGCTGGAAGCCACGGACACTGGTGCTGAAATACAGGGTAAGAGCTCTTAATATAGTGAGAAATAGTGGGTTGGAATGTATTTTTCAGGTAGAATAGAAATGCGTGAGATGTAGGAGGTACAAGAAGAGAAACGGGTTGATTCTGTTTTTGACCTGAAAAAGCCCAGTAGGTGGTTAGTGCTGGTGAATCATTTCAGACTGGGATATGTGGGGTAACCCTTCAGGGCAAGGAGGGTAAGCGTAAGATTCCTTCCTCCAGGATACTTCCTGTCTGGTTAGGGGGCTGGGGGCATTAGGTGCTGAGGGACCTCTGCTGTAGAAGCAGCACAGGTGGCAGGTTGGAGGTGAGAGGTGTCACCTGGAGTAGGAGTAATTGAGAGTCTCCTCTGTGGCTCCCTGCAGCAGGAGGTGGTCCAGGAGGGGACGAGAAGAGCACATCTGGGGGCAGCCATGGAGAAAGGCATTTGGAGCCAGAGGCCATGGGATTAACCACCGCCTTTGTCTTGGAGGGCCTTAGGGAGTAGTCATGCTCCAGCATCAGCCAGGGATGTGTGGCATGTTTGACCACGAGGAGGGCAAACGAGTCTGGCTCCTTATAGGGCATTCTGGAGGGCTCTTTGGGCTCTGGCTCCCCCAGGCAGCTGCCCAGCTATGGCCCTGGGGGATTCAAGTAAATAACTTGTGTTAATCAGTTATGTGAAAAGGAGGGGCTGCAGTCCCTATAGGTGGGTAGTGGACTGTAAACAAAATGGTATTAAGGGAGATAGGCATGTCATTGGGGTCTGGACTGTAGAGCATCCATCTTCCAAACTCTCCTGTGGGCTGCTGAGTGTGGCAGGCAAAGGCCTTCCCAACCGGAAGTCCTTGAGTAGCCCGCTACCATTCGGGGAGCAGGCCCGGGTTGGAAATCAGATGCCCAGCGAGCGCGCTTGAGTTCATCTAGAGCCATAGGGACATTTGGGGCAAGACATTTCATTTTGTGGGACTGTCCCGAGATCACAGGACATGTAGTGCATGCTTGGTCCCTCCTCACAAAATCCCGTCACTCCCTCTGTCACTGACAACCAGAAATGTCCCCTTGTATTTGCAGCCACCCCCAGGGGAGCTGGCTCTCACCAGTCAAGAACTCCGGAGCTAAATCCCTGAGGGGGAGAGAGCCTGACTAAAAGAGGAGAGGTGGAAGCGGCCTGCAGAGCAAAATGAGGAATTAAGGGCTTTATTTATTGGCTTTGAGGAAGTTTACTCTGCTTTTGGTTTGGGTTTGTTTTGTTTTGTTTTGTTTTTCCGGGACTCAGAGGATGGGAGGATGTTTTACTTCTGAACATACAGTCTCTTTGGACAGAAATAGTAACACATATTATATGCATTATTTATTTTTTTTTTTTTTACCTTTTAAAGGCTTATATGCATTATTTCATTTGAGTCTCTTAATAATTCTATGGATTTAGTAAAAATTTTACCCTTAATAAGTGCAATGAGGAAACTGAGATAATGTAAATATAAATGCAGTTGACCCTGGGTCTTCAGTTGTGATTATAATCATGATATTCTAGCTGTACAGACCTTGGCTGTGCCTCAGGAGCACCTAAGCAGTGGCTCCCCGAACAGGAGCTGCAGCAGCATCATTTGGGAACTTCTTAGGAGTGCAGGTTCTCAAGCCCCACCCCAGATCTACCGAACCAGATACTCCAAGGGTGGGACCAGCAAACTGTACTGGGTTTTAGCAAGCTTCAGGCTACCTAGATGACTGCTAAAATTTGAGAACCACTGACCTAGAGAGCTTTGAAAAGCATGCTGGGCATCTGCATTTTTAACAAGCTCCTCGGGTGATCCTAGCTCATCATTTTCCTATGGCTCCTATTACGAATTGCCACAAACTTAGTGGCTTCAAACAACACAGATTTATTCTCTTAGTGGTTCTGGAGCTCAGAAGTCCAAAAATAAGTTGAGGGGCTATGGTCAAGGTGTCGGCAGGGCTGGCTCCTTCTGGAGGCTCTAGGGGAGAATCTGTTTCCTACTTTTTCCAGCTTCTGAGACCCTGACATTCCTTGGCTCTGGCCCTATGTCATGTGGCCTTTTCTTCCGCTGCTTCTGTTCTCACGTTGCCTTCTTCCTCCTTTGACCGTCTTGCCTTCCTCGTTTAAGGATCCTTGTTATTACATTGAATCCACCTGGGTAATTCAGGATACTCGCCTCATCTCAGGATCCCGAACTTCTGCACAGTCCCTTTTGACATATAAGGTAACATTCACAGGTTCTGGGGTTAGGATATTGTATTAGTTGAGGTTCTCTAGGGAAAAAACCAACGAGAGAGAGCTGTAAATATGAGATTTTATAAAAGTGTCTCACGCAACCGTGGGGATGCACAAGTCCAAGTTCCATAGGGCAGGATGCATGAGTCCAAATTCTGTAGGGCAAGCAGCAAGCTGGCAACTCTGCTGAAGGTGTTCAGTGCAGTCCTCAGGAGACACTGGCTAGCTGAAGAAGAAGCAAAGGTCCTCTCTCTCCCTTAAAAGTCTTCAACTGATTGTATATAATCCAGCTGATTGAATTCTCCCATTGCGGAAGACATGCCCTTCGTTGATGTAATCAGTCACAGATGCAGTCAATTGACTGATAATTTAATAAACCAGCCTTCTGGTGTATTAACCAGCCACAAATGTCCTTACAGTAACAGTTAGCCCAGTGCTTGCTTGACAAGACACCTGGACACCATCAGCTAGCCAAGTTGATACATGAACCTATCACAGTCCACCCCTTGTCAACTTGCCAGGTGATAATACATGTCACCCTAAACCATACTTAACCTCTAAATAGAGCACAATAACAGACATATATTTCACCTAACAATACTCAGCTGTCCTGCTTACAACTGGAAACACACTAAACCTCTCCAGAATAGGGTGCAAGTCCTTTGGTGGTGTTGACTTTTTTTTTTTTTTTTAATTCAGTTTTATTGAGAAATATTCATATACAGTACATTCATCCAAGGTACACAATCAGCTGTTCACAGTACTATCTTATAGTTGTGCATTCATCACCCCAGTCTATTTTTGAACATTCGCCTTACACCAGAAAGAATCAGAATAAGAATTAAAAATAAAAAAGAACACCCAAATCACCCCCCCATCCCACCCTATTTTTCATTTAGGTTTTGTCCCATTTTTCTATTCATCCATCCATACATTGGCTAAAGGGAGTGTGATCCACAGGGTTTTCACAATCACACTGTCACTCCTTGTAAGCTACATTGTTATACAATCGTCTTCAAGAGTCAAGGCTACTGGGTTGGAGTTTGGTAGTTTCAGGTATTTACCTCTAGCTATTCCAATATATTAAAACCTAAAAAGTGTTTTCTATATAGTACGTAAG
The DNA here is from genome assembly GCF_015220235.1 of Choloepus didactylus. Lineage (NCBI taxonomy): Eukaryota > Metazoa > Chordata > Mammalia > Pilosa > Megalonychidae > Choloepus > Choloepus didactylus. Next base: position 70,625,336 of record NC_051316.1, read on the forward strand.
AATGTCCACCAGAGTGACCTCTCGACTCCATTTGAGATCTCTCAGCCACTAAAGCTTTATTTCTTTTCATTTCGCATCCCCCTTTTGGTCAAGAAGATGTTCTCAATCCCACGATGCCAGGTCCAGATTCATCCTTGGGAGTCATATCCTGCGTTGCCAGGGAGCTTTACACCCCCTGGGTGTCAGATCCCATGTAGGGGGGAGGGCAGCGAGTTCACCTGCTAAGGTGGCTTAGCTAGAGAGAGAAGGAGGGCCACATCTGAGCAACAAAGAGGCACTCAGGGGGAGACTCCTAGGCAGAATTATAAGCAGGTTTAGCCTCTCCTTGTAGCAACAAACTTCATAGGGGCCAGCGCAAGACAGAGGGCTCAGCACATCAAGCTGTCAGTCGCCGTTGTTTCTGAGAACATCAGCAACAATCCAGATGAGGAAGTCCAACATCCTCCCCTAGCTCTTCGGCGGGGGGGGGGGGGGGGGGGGGGGGGGGGGGGGGCGGATATATGTTTTTTTTCTCCACCCAAATTACTTTAGGATGTGTTGCTATTCTAATCTATACAGACCTACCATACCTCACTTCCTATTCAAAGTTCCAGGTAATTGTAGTGTTTGAACAAACTGACTGTAGAAGTTAAATTGTTTAGAAAATATAGATCATACACCAAATCAACATCTCTTCCCTTGGTCTCACATGGAAGTTGAAGTTTTAACACACAGTGTCAAGGAGGAAATGTTCATGCTGTCATAGTGCTCATTTCTGTAACTGATCAAGTGGTCATAGATTATATTTATCACTACCTTCTTCCACTACCCATTCCATGTTCCCTTTACCCTTTGGCCCAATTTGCCCTAGTCTTAACCAGATCTGCTTTATTCATATCTCTAATTGAAGGCTGGGCTGTAGCTCAGCTTTTTTTTTTTTTTTAACAATTGCTGTATGCGTTAATACTGATATTCATACCTGCCAAGTTCTAGCTCTGAGTTTCAGTTGTAATGCAGATTCCCAGTGTTCCAGAGACCAATCAGGTTATACACTAAGGGATCAGCATCTCAGAGTTTGGAGACAGCCATTACAATTCAGGAATAGATTTGACTGCTGTAAGAGCTTACAATCTAGGGACAATTACAATAATCATTTCCCTGTTAGGCTGTGCTCTAAGATTCAATTCTGAGTTTACACATTGTAGTTAGTTCATATTGGTGAGGCATTATAGTGCCTGCCTTTGTTTCTGGCATATGTCACTCAACGTGCTGTCTACAGGATCCATTCACCTTGTTGGGTGTCTCATAGCTTCACTCCTTATCGTCATTGCTTGGTATTCCATTGTATGCATACACCACAGTTCATCATTCTGTTCCTCAGTCTGTGTACCCTTAGGCCACGTCCACCCATTACAAATCATGAATACTGCCTCCATAAACAACAATGTGCAAATGTCCATTCATGTCTCTGCTCTTGGATCTTCCAAATATATACCCCATAATGAGGTTGTAGGACCTTATGGCCCCACATACTTAGCTTCTCGTGGAGCCACCACGGTGACCTCCAGAAAAGCTACACCATTCTGCCTCCTCATCAACACTAAATAGGTACATCCCTCTCTCCATGTTTTCTCCAGCATTTTTACTTTTATATTTTTTCCTACAATCTTATAGAGATATATTCACATAACGTACAACCATCAGTGTACAATCAGTTGTTCATGGCATCATCACATAGTTGTACATTTATCACCACAGTCAGTACTTGAACATATTGATTATTATGAAAAAGTGTTTTTTTGGTGAATAATAAAAAAGATAAAAATAAAAATGTCATACAATACAATATAATAGTAAGGACAGAAAACACCACTACCAAGAATCCCATATCCCTCCCCTATATCCCTCTCTCATACATATTTAACTTTGGTATATTGCCTTTGTTACATTTAATGGAAGCATATTGGAATGTTACTGTTGACAGTAGTCTTCAGTTTGCTTTGATTATGTTTTTTCCCAAATACCATCCCTTTTTCACCACTCTGCATGGTTGACATTCATTTGTTCTCCCACATGTGAGAACATTTTTATATTTATACATTTAGCAACAGTCATTGGCCATTCCAGTTTTTGCCAAGTTACAAAGTCCAGTCTTCATCATCTATCTTTACCTCTGGTGTCATGCATTCCCCATCCCACCTCTTTCAGCTTTCACAGACATCTTTGTTTCATGTACTTACAATATTGTGCTACCATTACATAGTATTATGCTGTCTTTTTCTGGATCCATATGATCAACCCTGCTGAACATTTAGCATTAACTCTTAAACTTGATTTCCTCTAACTTAAATACTGTGAAATGAACAATACCGCTTATGTCATATGATAAGGGGTTAAAATTGAGATGAAAATGAAGATATTTGCTTTACGGACAAATACAAACATACTTAAAACAAAGAGGAAATATTCATGCCATCATAGTCCTCATTTCTGTAACTGATCATGTGGTCATAGATCATATTTATCACGACCTTCTTCCACTACCCATTCCATGTTCCCTTTACCCTCAGCAAGCACTTCAGCTGGCCATGGTTCTTTGCCTGGTGGGGTGACCCAGACCTTCATTTCAAAAGTTTCTGGGCCATTGGTAGTCCTGCCTGGATTGGGTTGTTGCAGTTTTCCATTGACTTGAATCACAGGGCATGGATGTACTAAGAGATGCCCCAGGGGATCTCCTGTATTCCAGGAAAACTCTTCTTTACCTCCACTGTGTAGTTGCAATACTATTTCCCCTTGATAGTCAGGATCAGTCACCCCAGCCAGTACAGTAATCCCCTTCCTTGCTTATTGATTAAAAGGCATGAGAAGCCCAAAGTGGCCAGGTGGCAGTCTTAACTTCCAGGTCAATGGAATTATTGTGTCTCCTGGTGGGAGCACTTCTCCTTTTGGAACTAAAACTTGTAGACCAGCAGAGCTTAAGGTTGCGGGGACAGGAAGCAAAAATTTTCTAATGGGTCGGTAGGAGTGATAGTGAGTGGTGCCACTCCTGTTTCCATCCCTTGATTCCTGGACCTGTGAATCCTGGTTATGGGAAAAACAGCACCATAGAGTAGACTCTGATTCCTAGGATACACAGCCTCCTAGAGAACACTGCCCCAGCCCTGCAAGGTATTGCCATCTACTTGGCGCCATAATTGAGTCTTCAAAAGGCCATTCTACCGTTCTATCAACCCAGCAGGCTCTGGATGATGGGGAACATGGTAAGACCAGAGAATTCCATGAGCATGTGCCCATTCCCTCACATCATTTGCTGTGAAGTGGGTTCCTTGGTCAGAAGCAATGCTGTGTGGAATGCCATGATGGTAGATAAGGCATTCCGTAAGTCCACAGATCATAGTTTTGGCAGAAGCATTGTGTACAGGGATGGCAAACCCATATCCAGTGTATCTGTCTATTCCAGTGAGAACAAATTGTTGCCCCTTCCATGATGGAAGTGGTCTAATGTAATCTACCTGCCACCAGGTGACAGGCTGATCACCTCTGGGAATGGTGCCATATCAAGGACTGAGTGTGGGTCTCTGCTGCTGGCAGATTGGGCATTCAGCAGTGGCTGTGGCCAGGTCGGCCTTGGTGAGTGGAAGTCCATGTTGCTGAGCCCCTGCATAACCTCCATTTCTACCACCATGACCACTTTGTTCATGCGCCCATTGGGCAATACAGGAGTGGCTGGGGAAAGAGCTAACTGGTATCCACCGAATGGGTCATTTTATCCACTTATTAAAATCTTCCTCTGCTGAGGTTGCCCTCTGGTGAGTGTTCACATGGGACACAAATATCTTCATGTTTTTACCCACTCAGAAAGGTCTATCCACATACCTCTTCCCCAGAATTCTTTGTCACCAATTTTCTAATCTTGTTCCTTCCAAGTCCCTGATCATCCAGCCAAATCATTAACAAAGCCCATGAATCAGTATACAAATGTACCTCTGGCCAGTTCTCCTTCCAAGCAAAATGCAAAACCAGGTGCATTGCTTGAAGTTCTGCCCACTGGGAGGATTTCCCTTCACCACTGTCCCTCAGGGACATCCCAGAAAAGGGGCTGCAGTGCTGCAGCTCTCCACTTTCGGTGGTACCTGCGTATCGTCAGAACCATCTGTAAACCAGGCCTGAGTCTTCTCTTCCTCAGTCAATTCCCCAGGAGGCCATAGCTGTGGGCTGGGAAAGAAGGTAATGTGGCAGGAGTGGGGACCATGGGCAGCTGGGCTGCTGCCTCGTGTAACTTGTTCCTTTAGGACCTGCTCAAGCTCAAGCTCATATATATGATTTCCATTTTATGATGGAGTGCTGCTGTGCAATGCCCAACTTTATGGTTTGGCGGGTCGGACAATACCCAGCTCGTGATAGGTAACTCAGGTCTCATGGTAACTTGGTGGCCCATGGTTAAGCATTCTATCTCTACTGAGCCCCAGTAGCAGGCCAAAAGCCGTTTCTCAAAATGAGAGTAGTTATCTGCAGAGGATGGTGAGGCTTTACTCCAAAATCCTAAGGGCCTGCGTTGTAATTCTCCTATAGGAGCCTGTCAAGGGCTCCAAACAACATCTCTCTTTCCCACTGACACTTCCAGCACCATTGGATCAGCTGGATCATATGATCCAAGTGGCAGAGCAGCTTGCAAGCAGCCTGGACCTGTCATAGAGCCCATCTTGTTCCGGTCCCCACTCAAAACTAGAAGCTTTTCTGGTCACTCAGTAAGTGGGCCAGAGTAGGACACTCAAATGAATATTTTTGTCTCCAAAATCCAGAGGCCAACTAAGTATTGTGCCTCTTTTTTGGTCGTAGCATAGAAGGGATATCTCAACATGCCCCACACCACGGGACACCTAGAAATTTTACTGGGGTGGAAGGCCCCTGTATTTTTGTTGGATTTATCTCCCTTCCTCTGACACACAAATGCTTTACCAACAAATCTAGAGTAGTTGCTACTTCTTGCTCACTGGGTCCGATCAACATGATATCTTCAATATAATGGACCAGTGTGATGTCTTGTGGGAGGGAGAAATGATCAAGATCCCTACGGACAATATTAGTTGGAGAGTTGACGTACCCCTGAGGTAGGAGAGTGAAGGTATACTGCTGGCCTTGCCAGCTGAATGCAAACTGTTTCTGGTGGTCTTTACTAACAGCTGTTGAGAAAAAAGCATTTGCCAGATCAATAGCTGCATACCAAGTACCAGGGGATGTGTTAATTTGCTCAAGCAATGATACCACATCTGAAACAGTAGCTGCAGTGGGAATCACCACTTGGTTAAGCTTATGATAATCCGCTGTCATCTCCCAAGACCCATCTGTTTCCTGCACAGGCCAAATAGGAGAGTTGAATGTGGGTGTGGTGGGAATCACCATCTCTGCATCCTTCACGTACTTAAGAGTGGAATTAATCTCTTCAGTCCTCTTAGGAATCCAGTATTGCGTCTTATTTACTTCTAGTCAGGGGAGTTCTGGTGGCTTCCACTTAGCCTTTCCTTCCATAATAGCCCTCACTCCATGACTTGGAATCAATGTGGGGATTCTGCCAGTTGCTGAGTATGTCTGTTCCAATTATGCATTCTGGAACTGGGGAAATAACCACAGACTGGGTCCATGGACCCACTGTGAGACAGACCTGAGCTAAAACTCCATCGACCACCTGACCTCCTTAAGTCCCTACTCTGACTGGTAGACCAGAGTGACGTTTTGGGTCTCCTGGAATTAATGTCACTTCTCAGCCAGTTTCTGATAATCCCCAAAGTATCTGATCATTTCCTTTTCCCCAGTGCACAGTTACCCTGGTAAAAAGCCATAGGACCCCTTGGGGAAGGCTGGGAAGAAGATTAGTAGTATAAATTTGGGGCAGTGTAACGGGGTCCTTCCCCAAGGGTACCTAGCCTTCCCTGCATTCCAGGGGCTCTGGGTCTATAAACTGTCTCAAGTCTGGGACTTGATTAAGGGGCCGTGACTCTCTGTTTTTTGTAATTCAAGTTAGACTTGTTTACTTGACGTAGAATTCTTCTGCTTATACAGATCAAACAATTTAGTAGACTGCCCATCTGTTCTACTTCTAGGTACTCCATGATCTACTAGTAAAACTAGAAAATCTGACTCTGTGAGTCAGATTATTTTGAGCCTGCTTTGAGCCTGTTTTCCATTATGGAAGCCATGCCACCTTGTCTTCAGCGATTAACTGCTGCCGTGTGGCTTCTGCCAATTCGGGATCCGATTATCCGCATTGTGTTTAAGGATTCCAACTCAGTGAGAGCAGTTCTCACAGTAGTATCGGACCTGCAGAGGAGGGCGACTACAGAGCTCTTCAGGGATGACAGAACTAGTCTCGCAAATTTATTCCTCACAGTCCTGGTAAAAGGTATGTCCTCTGGACATTCCAGGGTTGTATGAGCAGGTCTTCCAGGATAAATCCACTGTAACCTTCCAATCTCTCTTAAGCCTTTGAATCCCCTCTACATTATACCAGGACATTTCTGGGATATCGACCTCCGGTAATGTTGGCCACCTTTTGATCCATATTTCAGTCAACTACCCAAACTGTTAACGCCCTTTCTAACCCCTTGAGCTATACCATTGAATGCAAAATCTCTGCTTAGTGGGCCCATATCAATAAATTCAGCCTGATTCAACTTTATATTCCTTCCACCATTATTCCACACCTTTAATATCCATTCCCACACATACTCCCATGATTTCTGTCTATATAAATTGGAAAATTCATGCAGTTCTTTTGGAGTATAGCATACTTCCTTATGGGTCATACTTTGTACCTCACCCTTCAGGGTCTGTTGGGACTTTAGTCTAGTTACAAGTCTTGAAGAGAAGAGTGGGGGTGGGAGTAGGTCATGAAAAGAATTAGAGCTATCCCGCAAGCCAGTTACCTTAGGCGTGAAACAGGATTAATCTCTAGACAGAGGAGTGAGGGCTGCTTCCTCAGGGGAGGTGATTACAGGTTTAGCAGGCACGGAAGGGTTAATCTCTTTAGGTGGATGTTGGGTAGCTGTCTCCTCAAGGAAGACTGGGGGCGGGGAGGAGGGGCTGTTTCCTCAGGGTAGACTACTACAGATAGGTACATCTAGCAAAGACTCAGCAGAATCCAGCGTTCAGTGTCCTCATTGCCATTATTATCAATCCATATGTCCCCATCCCAAGTTTCAGGATCCCATTCTTCTCCAGTCAATGACTTTAACAGCAGACACCTTGTAAGGTTGAGATTTTATGTTGTAAATCTGCCACTCACACTGTGAGTCTCTGGGTCTGGTTTTCAGAAGTCTCAAGTCTGTGGCCACAGGAAATAAGATTTTCTCTCAAGGCACACATAGAAACCATTAAATCTGTCGGTGTTTTAAGTTTCAAATTTGAAGCCTATAGCTCGTCCGTTTTCTCTTATAACTATCCAGCATATCTAAGAGCAACTAGCCAACATCATTATACCTCTTAACTCTATAAAGCTATGTTAGGGTGTCAAAAAAAATGTCACCCAGACCCTTGCTTCGTACAAGAGTATGATTAGGAGAATAAATGGTGCTATTTTGCGTATCTCCTTTGCCAACTCATGCCATGAACTGTCAGTGCCATCTTGATCATTGGAAAAGAAGTCATTAGTACCTTAGAATCTAATCAGAGCAGAAAACCAACTGTAAAAGCCCATTTTAAGATTCTGTTCCTCAAGACTCACTCCCAGTACCAAGTTGTATTAGTCAGGATTCTCTAGAGAAACAGAACTAACAGGAGATATCTGTAAGTATAAGATTTTATGAAAGTGGCTCACGCAACTATAGGTATGTACGAGGTCTAAATTCTGTAAGGCAAGTAGCAAACTGGCAATTCCAGTGAAGATGTTCAATGAACTCCTCAGGAAATACTTCACTGGCTAGCCAAAGAAGTGAACTTCCTCTCTCTTTCTCCCTTAAAAGTCTTCAGCTGATTGGATAAAATCCAGCTGATTGAATTATCTGATTGCTAAAGACAAACCCTTTGTTGATGTAATCAGTCACAGGTGCAGTCAGCTGACTGATGATTTACTAAACCAGCCTCCTGGTTTATTAACCAGCCACAAATGTCCTTGCAGTAATCGTTAGGCCAGTGCTTGCTTGACCAGATACCTAGACACCGTCACCTGGCCAAGTTGACACATGAACCTAACCATCACAGATATTTTGGGGAAGCCATTGTCTAGCCTGTCACACTCAGCTTAGTCCATGTTTTTGAAATATGTGGTTTAGGCCCTCAAGCAGTGGTGCTCGGTTCTGGCTGCACTTTAGAACCTCTTGAGGAACCACCTCTGAAGTGTGGGGCCTGCACATTGGTATTAAAAGCTCCTCAGGGGATCCTAGTATCCAGCCAGCTGATCCAGGGGGAACACTGGAGTAGACCCCGCTGTTGTCCCACAAGCAAAAGAAAAGCTCAGTGATAGATTTTTTTTTTTTTTTTTTTTTTTTAAATAGCCTCACTCTAAAGAATACAGTATGTTTTGAGGAAAGTTCTCAGAAAAACAGTTGGCCATTTCAGGGTTTGAAGTATATCTTCAAGAGGGTAACTACCATTAAACTAGTACCATGACTATGCAAGGGGAGGCTGATCACATAAAAGCCATGGCCTCTCTGAGCAAAGTATAGTTTTACCTACAAGGGCAACTTATGGAGGTGGGTGTCTTGTTAGAGGTGGAGCCACCAGCTCTCCCAGTGGACTTTTTTACAGGCTTTGAACGGGCCTCCCAGACTGAAGCATGTGGCTGCTCTCTCTCCCCATAACAGCTGGGCTTCTGGATTGTGCTGCTCTCTTCAGACACCCTGGGAGGCCGTGCAAGGGCATCTGTTGGCTGCCATTGCCAAACTCGTTCATGGCAGCCAGAGTTAAAGGACTGAAATGTTCGGGTCAGGGACTGCCCCAGTTCGAGTTCTGGCTTGCTTACCTCCTGGTGAGCTAGAAGCACTCAGAGGCAGTCCATTTCCCTGGCATCAGCTGGTCTCAACTTCTCTGGGTTATGGTGCTCTGAGAACCATATGGAGGGCTGGCGCCTGAAGGGAAGTGTCCGGGTCGCAAAGTGATGGCAAATGGGTTCCTGAAACCAGTTGACAAGGTGCAGTCTCATGGGGCCGGGGGAAATAGACACAGGATAGGGATTAGCATGGGCCCTTTTGGCGTCACTGGAAGTAACCATTCTGGCCAGGTAGGCCAGCATTTGGATAAAATGCTTCCACAGTATCAGAGACGGGGGCAAACCCTCTCTTCTTTTTGAAGAGGTTAGCTTGGTGGTCAGAAACCTGGCAATGACCTTAGTTGAACAGGGGCCCCCTATTTCAGAACCTGATCTTGTGTAATGAAGAAGTTCTGGCTGAACCAGAACTTCTTAGGCCTGGAACACATTTCCTAGGCAGTCTGTGATTGCATGGACTGAGAGGACTGGCACTCCTGGTCCAGGAGGCCTGGCAAGGTCTTGTCATTGCTTCTTGAATATGGGTGAGGTCATTGATGTGATGAAGAGCCCTTCTCCCCTCCGAGGGTCACTTTCTGTATTTCCTCTGTATCCTTGGTCAACAGCTTGCCCTCTCTGAGCATCAGTTTCTTCATAAGACCTTGGAGATAATAAAGCTTTCCTAACAGGGTATGACGTTACAAAGGATTCCAGGGGATATTGGGAGGTACACAACATATGGGTTAAGAGTGAAAGACTTGGGTTCCTTTCCCAGCTTTGCTTCTTAATGATTTGCTCTGGGATAAGTTTTTTGTCTTCTCTTACCTTGTTTGTAAAATGAGTATAATAATATAGTGCCATTCTCATGAGGTGGTTGTGATGATCAAATGAGGTAAAGTCACTGAAGCACTTAGCACAGTGCCAGTGACATGTAAGTGCTCAGACAGTTCACTTTATTATGAAGGCAGATACTGAGTTGTCTGTTCAATGCAGAGGTTCAAAGGAGTGTGCACAGAACTGGGTCTTTAGTTCTTTGGTGTTTCTTCCTGATTGTGCTTTGCCTTGGCGCCAGCAGGTGGCGACATTGGCCACATCTTGGCACTGTGGGCCTCCATCTGCTACAGGAAAAGGATTGATGAGAGGTTCAGTTCCCTGGTGTGGTAGTACTCAAATAGGGATACTTGTCCTGTCTCCCTTGCAAGATGTGGCTAGAGCCAGTTGGGTGACTGGATAGGCTGGCTTGCAGATCATTCCAACACCTGAGACCCCATCCTGCCCTTTACTGGCGAGCAGTGACAGCTGCTGCTTTCTTGTCCAGTACTGTATGTTCCTCACTGAGGGCCGAGTTGCCAGCTACCACATGCAGGGTCATTGTGCGGCCAGGGTGGTGTGCACTGAAGTTTGGGACTGCTGAGGGTGGTTTCAGCGGCTCTGAACTTTAGCACGACCCTGGATGACATGTTTTAACCATTGCCGTGATGCTGGGTTAAGTCTCCTAAACTGAGAGTGTGATTCCAGAAAAAAGTCAGATACAAACAAGCCTGAGGGTCCAGTGTGGAATCCAGAATCCAAGATACCCCAACCCAGGAAACATCCAGAAACAGCCAAGTTGAGATGATAATAGGTCAGAACATCAAGGTTTTCATGCAAAGCAGAACTACCCTGAGAATCATTTCAGAGTAAACAGTTCTGTTCTTTGGTCCCAGGTGAGTACGTGGACTGGACAGTATATTAGCCTCCACATGATCTGTAGTGCTTCAGATGTATGTGGAATGAAAGATAAAAAGAGAAGCTAGGCTGGAGGAGGGGCTAGAATCATGGAAAAGAGTGATTTTGGTGCTGGTGGGGTTTTTTTTTTGTTTTTTTGTTTGTTTGTTTGTTTTAATTCTATGAGTTGGCATGATTTAAGAGGACTGCCTTAAGTGAGCACATCTGTTGATTTGATAACTCAATATTGGTTGGTCTTTGCATGTAATATTAAATTGTAACAAGGCTGTAGATAAATGGTGCGTTGATGAATATGCAACCTGCTGTGGCTTCAGTGTACCACAAGGTGGCACCAACCTCAAAAACTGGTGTAGCCTCTTAAGGAAATTGTGGGAACTCAAGTTTCAAGTTCTAAACATGTGTGTCCTGAGTAGAGATACCGTAGTGGCAGAAAGCCTGTGATGTCAAATAGCTGCCCTTGGAAGCACTTGAACTTTGTATACCTTTGAATCTATTCTGTAGAATAGATTCAAAATCTGTCCTGTAGTGTTAAAGCTGGAAGAATCCATTAACCCATTCACTGATTTTCAAATTACTGGGAAAGTGACAGAGTTGCCATTTCTGTTTTCAGAAGTAGAAGAGGAAATAAGAGGAAGATGATTTGTCTATAAAAGACAGTTCTAAATTGGATAAAATAATCTTCAGTAAAATCTCACTAAATTGCCCTTATTTTCTCTTTATCTTGTTGAATCTTTTCAGGAAACTGAGGGCGAAAGAAGTAACCAGTCCCCCACATATTGATATAAATTGACTTCTGTAACCTGATCTGAAAAGTATTTAATTTAGATGTTCAGTTAATTCTTAACTCTGAGATTTTTTTTTTTCTCAAGGAGTTACTTGCTTTTATTTAGTAGAAGATTTATGCCAGTGACACTAGGTTTCAAGTTTTTCAGTGGGAAAAAAAATTCTCAGGTCACTTTCCATTAGGGCTAGTTTCTAGTGTCACCTCTTTGACCTGTTCCTTCCCTGTTTAAATACCTGTCCTCTTGTAGAAAGTTATCAGCCTAAGAAAGCCTTCCTAATGATTTCAGTTGTTTAGTTTTTAGTTTTAGCAGTTTAAAATACGTAGTTATCTTTGTAGTTGTTTTTGTTTCTGTTTCTTAGTCATCATATTAGATTATTAATTCCTAGAGGGTAGTTCCAGGTTTAACTCAGACCAGCCCCTGAGGGCAAGAACTGATGAGCTAATCTCTGAAAAATGCATTTCAACACTTGAATTAAAAAAAAAAATAGAACTACCACTGAACTACTTATTTATATTTATATTAGGAATGATAATTTGACTTCATAAGTATATGAGGCTAACTTCTCATGATATTCCAGACTTCTCTCTCTGTGGTCCCTTGCAGCTCTGTGATTCTGTGATTCTAGAGACATAGGAAAGAAAATCTCTCTTTCTCTCGAGCAGATGGAGTAATGAGATGACTACCAAATGGATACATCTAATACTTGATATTCTGGCAGCCTTCTAAACATTTATTATTACATAGCCCATTTGGTAGAGAAGTTGGTTATAAAGTGCTTTCTGCATACCCACTGTTTATTTTTAAGTTTGATTTTCTAACTTCAGCTAGTTGAAGTACCTTTGTATACTTATTTGTAATTCTAAGAGTCAGAAATAAATGTGATACAGTCGAGAGAGGGATGTGATGTGGCCCAGAGAGGTGATCCATACTTTGGTTGTTTCTGGAATATAGAGGATTCTCGAGTGTTTGTTAAATGAATGAGTGTTCTATAGCAATTTTCAGGTTTTTGTAAATAACAAAGGCTTAGCAGGAATGGAGATTAGGTATGAATAAATGAATTTGTTTGAAATAATGTTTTTGTTTCTGATGAAAAATGGTCACATACAATATCTTTTATTTCCTCCCCCCTTTTCTCCCTTAGGTTGGAATAATTGGCGGAACAGGCCTGGATGATCCAGAAATTTTAGAAGGAAGAACCGAAAAATATGTGGATACTCCATTTGGCAAGGTTAATATCCAATTAGCGGAGACATGCTAGCTTTTTTGTTTCTCCTTGCTGGCTTGATTTAAGTTAAAAAAAGATAAAAACTGCTTTTGTCTTGGCAGCCCAAGGCTGTTTGCCACACATGGGGAGGACCAGGAGTTCTGCCATTGGGTTCCATCACCTGACTACTGTAGTGAGAACAAGGCTGTTGAGCGTGCACAAGTGACTTCTCAGTTTATGTTGCTAGAAGCCAACACTCATTTCAGGCATAGCAACTGTACCTTGGGATATTTGCATTAAATCAGCTTATTCTATTTTAGCCTTTTTAGTCACACCACGCTAATTTAGGGGATAGGCTGATGATTCAGGAGGAAATCATTACAAAGTGGCATTTTCTTAGTGATTCCTGGCCCACAAGAGGGTCATCTTAGAAATCAAGAACACAGTTGGCTTTAGTTTAATCCATGACTGAACTGGAAATAGAACACTCCTCCAGTTTTCTGGTAGAGGTTGTTAGTTCTCCACGCTCCTGTGTCACCAGCCTGGACCAGGATAGAATGTTTCACAACTGCAAGGAACTGAATTTGGCCACATGGATTTCTCCTAATTCCACATGGCAACTTCCAAACATTATGGGTCATCTAATTTGCCCAAGAAGATCCCTGCATCTGGCCTTGCCAGCCACACCCTCCCTTTCAGCTAAGTCCTTAGATCGGCCTTGTGCCCTCCAAGTCCTGCCAACAATTCGGGCCCCTTGGCCTCCCACTTTCTCAAGCCCCTCGTTTCTAAGGGCCTTTTCCTGCACTCCATGGGGGCACTCCATGGCCATCTTGGCAAATAGCTCCAGTGCTGAGGACACAACTTCCATGGCACTGGCCTTCTGTCCTTCGTGCCTTTCACTCTTCCCTTTGTTCACAGAGCCTTGGCACATCCCCTTTTGACCATCAGAGTCCCCTGGGGTGCTTGCTCACTTAGATCTAACTAAATGGTATCTGCCCAGGCCCCAAAGCAAACTCTGGGGTCCTGCTGAATCCCTGTGCCCAGAGAGGGCTCAATAAATATTTAGTGAATGATTAATTAAGTTGGTCATTCAAATCGGGACTCTCCATTTACTTCTTCTCTAAGATATATCTTCAAACTCCAAGCTCATGTGAATCCTTTTGTAGGTGATTAAATCATATGACAGCTGTTTAATTGTGTGTGTATATATATATAGGTATGTTTACGGTCACTGAATTTGAACTATTTTTCTTTATGTATGTTCAGCCATCCGATGCCTTAATTTTGGGGAAGATAAAAAATGTTGATTGTGTCCTTCTTGCAAGGTAAGATATTTTAAGCTTTCCAAATATTACCACTAAAGGAGAATTTAAACAACTTATTTCTAGAAATAATGGTACAGGTAAGAATTTTTTTTTCTGTTGATGGAATCAGAACATCTTAGTCACCTTTCTAACACAGTTTTTGGATTATATTGACTTTAGAGACCAAGGATTTCACTTCCCTTAGATAGGGAAAGTGAGTAGAATGGGCCATTCAGTGCAATAGGCTGGAATAAGTTGATGGTCTGGTTTCAGTTCTAGCTGCAAAAGGAAATATTTTCTTCTGTTCATTCTTTTTTTTTTTTTTTTTTTTTTTAATTAGCTTTCTTCTAATTATCAAGATAATGAAAGACTATCCATGTCCCCTGCATATTGGTAGTTGTATGTTTGTGGGTGGTGGGTTTAGGGTCCCTGCAATGGGTTGCTTATATTGTCTCACTAAGGCTAGTGCTGCCCCATTTTATAGAGTAGGAGATCACAGCTGGGAGATTTGCATTCTGCAAATCTGAGTTTCTGTGAGCCTTTTAACTGTCTCTGGTCTATTATGTTTTCTTTGGCCAGTGGTTCTTTCTTTAAAATCCTTAGTCTAGTTCATTCTCTTCAATTCTTTTCCCCAGTCTTTGTGTGAATCAAGTTGGGAAAAAAAAAAAAAAAAAGTTTTCTAAACTTATGAAGTCTTTATTTTAAATAAATAAATAAAATGACTTTTTTATCACACCGTTATATTTTAGTCAGACTATATGTATTAGTTTTCTATTGGTGCATAACAAATCACCACAAATTTAGCTGTTTAAAAAAAGACACGTTTATTATCTCACAGTTTCTGGCTGTGGCTTTGCTGGGTCCTGTGATCAGGGTCTCAAAAGACTGCACAAGCTCGTGTGCTAGTTGGCTGAGTTCAGCCCTTGGGTTTGTGGCCCTGAGGCCCTCACTCCTCCAGGCTGCCCACAGTTCCCTGCCACCTGTAGGTGGCTCACGAGGCAGGTGGCAAGGTAGAGCCTAATCACGGCAGTGACACCACAGTGCGTTCGCCATGTTTTCTTGGTTGGAAGCCAGTCTTGGTTCCCCCCACACTCAAGAGGGAGGGGGCTACAGAGTGTGAACAGGGGGGCCACCTGTATTTTTGTAATAAAATGGCTTCGATGAATCTCATAAAACTAAATAGTATTAGATAGAGGAATGGATTTCAAGTGACCTTCTTAGTTGGTCTGTGATCATTGCTCGAGGATCATGATTTTTTCTTAGGCTCTAGGGGAAAAGCTGGTTATTGGTGGGAAGTGTTGGGTGTTGTGTTGTGGTGCTGTGACCCTGTGGTGAGTATTTTATAGTTCTACCTACTGAACTGAAATGTGTTGGACTATGTAATGTTTGACCTCCTAACGCAGTAGTTCTTAACTACTTTTGATTTTTGAATTTCTTTTGAAAATCTAGTCAGAGTTTTAGAGACCAGCCTCAGAAAGATGGATATACTTTCTGGGCACTTGTGGACCCCCACCTTCTGAGAAGTTATATATGAACTCAGTAAAAACCCTGATGTTTGTCAGAAATTATGTGCAGATTATTTTGAGATTTTAAATAATTCTGTTGGTGATCAGAAGAGATGTTAAAGTTCCTTTTAAAATATAAGTGTGGGATGGTAACAAGGAGAGCTTATCTTAACAACTCTTTGAAGCAGGTACTTTTTCATTTTCCATTCTTAAGAAAAAAAAATTGGGGCTCAGAGAGCTGAATGACTTTCATAAGGTCACACAGCTAGTGAGTAGCAGAACTAGGATTTGAACCCAGGCAGTCTTATCCCAAAGTCCACATGTTAACCGTCATTGTACAAAGTAGATTTTAGTTGCTCGGTTAATTGCTTGAAGACAATTAAACCTAACTCTTGGCACTTTGTCTCTCATGGTGGAACACTGCCAGTGGTATTTAGTTTTTCAAGCAGCCCAGAATAGTTTCAGCACTGTTTATGAAGTACTGCTTATAAATATGCAATCAAAAATATGTGGATTTTTCAAAAATAATTTTAGAAATCGGGTTCCCTTTACTGGCTTGTGATAGACTATGTGTGTATGTGTGAAGTGCTTGAAGAATTTTAACCAATCACTTTCATTTGTTCAACATATTGAACTAATGTGCCGGGTCCCGTTAGAGGTGCTGGCAGGTAGGAAAACAGACATGTCCTCTCAGGGCTGATTGTAGTGGGAGCAACCAGCAATAAATAGGATGTATATACCTTGAGGTCTTTGTGGTACTAGAAAGGAAAATAAGGTCAGGGCATGGGGTGTGTAGCTTGGATGCTGTAGAAGTGGAAGGCATCTCTCTGAGGAAGTGACACTGGAGCTGCAACCTGGAGAAAGCAGCACACAAAGCCTTGAGCGGGGAAGAGCAGCCTGGAGGCCAGTGGGGCTGAGCTGCATCAGGAAGGGATAAAGGAGTAAGCGCTGTGGTTTCATTAGTAGGCACAGCCCAGATCTTAGTGCCACTGTAAGAGGTTTGGATTAGATGAAATGAAAGAAAGTCATTGGTGGGTGATGAATGAGGTGTTGAGTTCCTGGACAGAATCTGCCAGCATCATCAAACAACTGGAACTCTATTATTTTAGAAGTAGTTTTCATTAACTTATTTGGCGGATCAGGCTAAAGTTACAGAGGGGTTCAGCTGGGAACCTGAATTTCTGTTTCCGTTTTCCATCTTCCTTGGTGCCTCCTGTTTGATATGTTGCGGGGCATGTATGGCCGGCTGCCTCAGACCCTGGGGACAGATGAGGTATGTCTTCCTGGAGCATGCTAGGAAGGCAAATGAATAGGTGTAATGTTAACCTGTGTTTTAAGACCAGATAGTTTGTACTTGTGGTCGGTTGGTTTTTGCTCAGCCTCCCTCAAGATTCACGTTAGTTCTTTTTGCTCTCCTCTGCCAGTAAGGCTGCTTTGGTAGAAAGGGCTGGAAAGCACTGCTGTGCCTTGGGTTCCTTTGCTGATGGTCTTAAAATGCCCTGAGCACTCACCTGCCTTTATCTTCCCTTTTGCTCTCCTTCCCTGAGGCACGGGAGGCAGCACACCATCATGCCTTCAGAAGTCAACCACCAGGCGAACATCTGGGCCTTGAAGGAGGAAGGCTGCACTCACATAGTAGTGACCACAGCTTGTGGCTCCTTGAGGGAGGAGATTCAGCCCGGCGATATGGTCATCATTGATCAGTTCATCGACAGGTGAGCCAATGATTCTGAGATGCTTGAGACTCTTGCAAGGTTTCTCCCATCCCAAGAGGATGATCTGTGGGAACTTGGGGCAGGGGCGGGATGGGACCACAGACTTGTTCTTTACAGTAGGAGATTTTAAACATACACAAAATAGAATAATGCCAGGAACTCTCACATTCCTAATTCCCTGCTTCAACAATTAGCAGTCAACTGTAGTATGTAACTTTAAAAGATAAGGATACTAAAAAAAAAGTAGTATTTTATTAATATCGGATACTAGGCAGTGTCCTCCTTTTCCCTACTGTCATGTAAACTTTTTTTTTTTTTTTTTACAGTTTATTTGTTGAAATAGGGGTCTAGATGAAGTCCTCCACTCATTCATTACACATGTGGGCCTTTTGGACCAGAGGTTTCCACTCCCTCTGTCCAGTCTTTCCACAGTCTAGATTTTACTAATTGCATTCTTACATGTCTTTAGTTTCTTCCTCTATCCCTGATATTTCCTTTAAACAGGTAGTTAGCACTGGAGTGTGAGTTTAATTGGAGTATGGATCAGCCTCAAGTTTAATTTCTAGGCAAGGATATTTCCTTCTGCAAAACATCAGGAGGACATAATAGCTGATTGTCTCTTTTTGCAATAAGATTGATCAGATGCCAGGGGTTTTTTGATATGACACAGGTAATATGTAATTCTCCTTTTCCAAATATGTAATAATGGACTGCCCAGATCCTGAGCCTTTTCTGCATTTAGAAGTACTTGAAGAAATCACGAAGGAAAACGTGCTCCCCTAGTATTCCCTCCTCACTCCCCCCAATTCCTGGTGGAAGTCACTGCTTCCCAGTGTGCTCTGGGTGGGGACAGGTGCCTCTGCTCTCTGCTCTGTGGCCTGGCTCAGGGGTACCACCAGGTGAGAACCACTTAGTGGCTCCTGCCACTGTCCCCCATCCAACCCATCCTCCTCAAATTATCATCGTCTCTGCACGTAGTTCACCCTGAAGCCTCTCCCATCTCTTCTGCTATGGGAAGGAGGTTTATTCAGACCAGTTCTGTATTATTGTGCCTTTCGGAATTCATTACAATTCTGGTTCATCAGAAGTATTCTTGATTGTTTCCTGATGGAATGAAACTGTATTAGTTGAACTGTATGAAATTGCGCATTTGGTAGGTTAGAAATGGTTGAATATCAGCAACTTCATGTCATTCAATGTAATATATAATGGAAAGTACACATAAAATCATTACTCTCTCCCTAAAGCCCTGTCTTTTCCCCGTCATTTGTTGGCAAGTATTATATAGTTTTTTTCTTATTATCTGTTTTCCCACCTCCCACCACCTTCAATCCCCGTAAAACATAAGCTATGTGAGGACAAGGACCTTATTTATCCTATTTTGTCACTTTAGCCCCAGCACCCAGGACAGTGCCTGGTCTGTAGTTGCTCAATCAGTATATTTTGAATGATTGAATGAACACAATCATTTGAAGGGAGGGACAGGCTGGGGTTTGTGTTCCAGGATTATCTTGATTGGAATCTCTGTAGCCTTCAAGTCCATGTGGTTGGAGGCTAATGATTTAAGAAAAGGATTGTAATATGATTACTTTAAAAAGCAGGATACAAAATCGCACGTCCACAATGATCTGGATTTTATATATGATACTGGAAAGAAAAGCCTGAATTGGGTACCACGCTTGGGATTAATTTACCTATTGCTTTTCACACCTCTTTCTCTCGTGTAGTAAGTGTAGATGCCTCACATACTTACTCTTTCAAGGAAGCAGTTGAACCAGAAAGATGGAGAGTAGAAAGAGAACAGGCATTGCTGTCAGATCTGGTCCTGCTCTTGGCACTTGTTAGCTATGTAACCTTGGTGGCGAGCTACTTAATCTTTTGGTATATGTTTTCTGCATTGTGTTGATAACCTGCTTCCTTCATGTTGTTACAAGTCGTCTAGCAAGGGCTTTTATGGAACCTACCATGTGTTACCTGCTGGGTACAGGAGCTGTCACTGATGGTGGGCACAATGGCTGGAGAGGTCCAGTAGTTAAGATCACTTGGTAACAACAAGAGGAGAATACGTAAGAGAATAGCATTAAATGTAAAAAAGTAACATTTCATTAATTACTGTATTGATTATATATGTCAGTGAAATATTTTGGATATAATAGATTAAATAAGGTATTAAAGCTAATTTCACCTGTTCCTTTTTACTTTTGTAACATCCCCACTAGAAAGTTTAAAATGCCATATGCGATTCATATTAGATTTCTCTTGGACAGCGCTGTTCTGAATGGCACTGCCACTGTGAACCATGTCTTTTCGTTGACCAGGCTTGGGTACATGTGTAATTCACTGTGAGTGTGTTTGAATGTCTCATAGGAGAGGGGAATCAGGACCATTTGCCTCGTGGGTAATGCCTTGTGTGTGTGTGGTGTGGAGAGCAGTGTGTTTTCTTACCAAGTGGCTCTTGCGCCATTCCTGGGGACTTACATTGACACCCCAGGTTGAAGTAGATGCTGATACCACTGCTCAGCATTGTCGTCAGGCACGGAATGGTGAGCTGGAGGCTGTTCTCAGCGGTATCCCCAGCCCCAACTTGTTTGATGGAAATTGCAACATCCAGCAAAGTTGCCCAGTGGATAATACAACTGTGGGGTGCAGAAGCATTGGGCTAGGTGGTTTTGTCTTGGCTCTGTGTGGCCTCTGGCACATCGCTTCACCTTCTGGGGCCTCAGCCTCCCTCCACAATCAAAAAGAGTTGGTCTCCATGGCCTCTCAGACCCCTTTTCCCCCACTGTGGGTGTGCTTCTCTCCTGAAGCTAATCTAGAAACGCACACTTGGCCTACAGCCATAACTTTGCCAGCATGTTGTCTTAGAATATCCTCATCTAACATGGTTGTCACAGGCCAGAGGATTGTTTTAATTCCCTTAGCATGAGTTAGTCATAAAAGAAGAATCATGATGGAATAGTATGGCTATTCTTGTAGCCATACTACTACATACTACATGCTACGTGTATATGGTGTATGTAGATGTACTACATACTACATATACCCGTAGATGGTGAACTAAAGCCTGTTGCTTTCGCTGTTTCAGTTCCCAGCAGAGGAAAAAAATACCAGTCTGGCATATCAACCATGCTGTGCATACCTTAGAGTTCACTGAGATGTATGAATGAGTGATAGGTATATCTGATTTTTATAGTCATGTTGGAAAACATTGGATTCCTACTCTACAAATGAAATATACCTTTGAAAGAGTCTAAAGGTCCTTTAAGAAAATAAGGTCCTTCTTTTCTGGACACCATTTTTTCTCTCATGCTACATCCCAGCCCATGAAAGGTCAGAAGCCTGGGTGTGAGAAAGGGGAAATCTGGGTGTAATTGATGTGAGGAAGCAGGCTAAGGGACTGGGGTGGGGGTGGGGGTGGGGGGTGGTTCCAAGTATTTTGGGGTGTGAGCAGTCAGTTCTTGTGGCTTTGTTTCCCAAACATGCAAGGAATCAACTTAGCTGATATTTAAAATGAAAATAATCATCTTGCATTTGTGATTACAGCAGCAATGGAGAGCAAAGTGAATCTTGTTCTGGAAATTACATACCAAAAGCATTTGCTGTCTTTGCCCATTTCCCATTTTTATTGCATGACGACAGGTTTCCTGACTCTTTTATTGCCCTAGGTCCTGGGCTCCGTTATGTGACATTCTTCACAAACCAAAAATTTTAAATGTACAGTTCTGCCATATCCATATCTCCTGTGTGGAATATGCAATCTCTGCCACAATTACAGCCAAGGAAATACCGAGAACTTGCAGGAGGCTGGTCCACAGTAGATTCTTGCAGGGCCTTGCTCCTGCTGTATTGGAATTGATGAACCCTTTTACCTTGTAGAAGGCCCCGTTGCCAGAGCCACAGATCATTTGACAATTCAAGATGAAACATGGTTAAGAATGGGAACTTGTTCCACCTCTTGGCACTCAATAGTCCATTTGAACTGGGGAAAGAATTTCTTATATGACATTTTCCTCTAAGAGAAAGTTGTTCTATTTATACTTTTAAAAGACCTGATACTTTGGTATAGCTCTGAGACTCTTAATTTTGGAGTTCCCCTTCCATGGTCAGAAGCCACGCACATTCAGGGTACATCTGGTTCTCAGTACGTCACCTGTGTGGGAAACTGATGCAAGATGCTGTGTGAGTGGGGGAGGAAAAATGACCTCAGAAGGGCATCGAGGTGGATTCCTCTCCTCAGAATTTGGCTTTGCCACATGGAACAGTGACATCATTCTGAAAGCTCAGCTGCCCTCAGGGTTCCTGGAAGGTTTTCTAGGTTGTTTCTCTGTTGGGCTTTATGCTTGCGAGGTCATTTTATACCTCCTCTCACCCTGATGTCTTCTCTTCCATGTCTTAAGTATTTCCTGCTGCTCAGAGAACAGTTGCCTGTCCCCTCACGTGTTCTATGGTTTCCTCCTCTCCCGGTGGTAACTATTCTTTCCAAAAACAGCTCTGAAAGTGCAACGCCCTCCTTTGAGCCTAGCAAGATCAGTGATTGGCATTTTATGAAGCCTGATACTTGTTGTGCCTCCTCCCTAACTGTGGTTTGGCAAGGGCCCCTCATAAGCCTAACCCAATTCTAAGATGAGACTTAGAGAAACATAGAAGCAAAAGTGAGGTTTGTTTGGCCTTTGTTTTCTTTTTACTCATTAGCCTTGTAGCTGAAGACATAACTTTATCTCCTGCCTCCCACACTCACTCCAGTTTTAAAGCTTGGCTTTAATGATGCATTAGCGAGTGGTACCTCGGAGTGCTTTCTAATGAGATGTTTGTCATTGGAGCAAAGCCAGACGGTTTCCCTGCTAGCTGCTTTTTTTCAAAGCTTAAAGCCTTTAGTGGTTTCGTCCTGTTTTCCTCATGGTATACAGGCCCTCCATTTCCTAACTCAGTTTTTGTGAGCTATACAGATTCATTTGTCCCTGTGGGAGAACTGATACAGCCTTTCTTTTTCACCCAGAACTATTAACTGTTGTGCCACGGAAGGCACATGGGCAGAGGATGCCAGCAGTTTCCACACATGACCTTTCTCTTTGCTATCAATCCTGATTATCACCACCGAAAGGAATTCAAGTTACCATATTATACAAGTATTAAAAGGAGCAGGTAGATCTGTAAACCGGAAATATGTTCGCATTGTGTTAGGTTAAAAAGAAAAAAAAAAGATGCCAGCTAGTAGGACCTGTTAAACTGCTCCCTCCTATAATGATAAGAAATATCTCCAGGGGAGGCTTGCCAACTTGATCAGTAAAGGAGGGTGGGGTTTCATACTTTTTTAATAGCAGTTTCTATTGGGGCTGTTTTGCAGATAAGGATTTTTTTTTTTTTTTCCAATAAGAGAAATATGGCTTAAAAATTAAGATTAAAAAAAAAAAGCAGACATGATTTCTGTAAGGCGCACAGCATATGTTGGCCTGTCGTACCTGAGGCCCCTGGTTGAGTACTGCTTGAAGAATGCAGTGGTAGAATCCCCAGCTTGGAAGGGAGGAAATGTGAAAGGTTTTTGTGGCTTCACCCCCTAATTCATTGGCCACTTAGTATCTTGAGCTTCTAAATGAGGATTGGAACAATTAATAAAATGGTTTTCCTCCCCTCTTCAGAGAATCCTTTTCTTGCTAGAAGAGTGGGGAGAGGTTCGGGTAAGCTTTTGAGATTGTATGCTTACTCATCAGGAAAGTCCCGCTATAAACACAGGCTAGTAGGGGATTATGTCAGTCTACTTCCCCCTCCAAAGAGCCAGCCCTCCCTGGCCTTCCCCCATGATATCATCGTTGAAAGTTATCCTCCCCAGCCTGTACAGGGCTGGCCGCAGGGCTGGGATGTGCTCTAAGGCTGAGTGCCTCTTTGCCCCTCTTTAGAGGGGTGGATTCTGATGAGTAGAAACAGGAGTTGTATGGCTAAGGATTACACAGGAAACCTCTGCTCCGTTTGTCCCGTTCCAGTCAGCAGCTATTTTAAACCCTTACTGTTCTCTGCAGCTTCTTATCCATTTTCCCCAGACTTAGCTAAGAGCATCGCCTCCCTACCTCAGAGAAGACGATTGGGCACTAACTCGCCATCTTCTTCACCCTCCCTTTCACCAGTTACTTGCATTCTCGTTCTTTGCTCTCTTCCTTACTTTCTGTCACTGCCTTTGAAGAAGGTGAACTGCTCCCTCGAAAGAGCTTAGCCCTTCTTCTCACATGCTGCTCTACAACTCACCCTAAGCTACCAGGTTTTGAGTTCCTACCAGGGGTCCCAAATCAGTGAGTCCCATTTACTGCGTACAACAGTAGTTTCTGCAGTTTATAGTTGAGGAAGCTTAGTTTCAAGATGTTAGTCTTTTTCCTAGTAAGTGAGACCTGTGTGGTTTGAACTCTCAGTCTCTAAAGCTTGTGCCCACAACTACCCGTCATACGTATACTTCCAACTCTGGTCTCCCCTGACCAGATTCACACTGACTGTATATAAGAGGATGTCCCAAAGGCACTTCAAACTTAAATGATTCAAGGTTAAATTCTCTCTCTTGCTTGTCTTGCAGCCCCACCCTCCCCTGCCCCGAGCCCCCCTCCATCCTTCTTCACAGTTGATAATACTGTGGTTCTACTGTCCACCCAACTGTCCCTTCTGTGAACCTGAGTCATCTGTACATCGGGTCAGTCTCTGGGTCCTGCTGTTTTTGTCACCTGTGTATACCTTGAATCCACCCTCTTTTCTGTATCACCCCTACCCTCAGCACTGTCAGTACTTTACTTAACGTTTCTTCTCTCCAGCTTGCTTTACCTTGAGGCTGGATTCTGTACAGCTCTCTGCAAATAGAACAGAAACAAAGATGCAATCACTGTCGTGCTTGGAACCAAGCATTGGCCCTCGTCTGTGAGAGCTTGCCCATGATTAACCCTTGTGGGTGTCATTCATGGTGTTTGGCACCAGCTCATACGTCGAATTCTGAGTTAGCAGCACAGGCCAGGGAAGAGGGATTGTCCTCACAAGCTCCTAGTAGACGTCAGCTTTTCCTGTAATTTGTTGTAATTTCTTTCCTAGTTTCTTTTGAATTTGATGTTGATGATTTTTGACATTACACTTCAAAACATCTTTATCACATCTGTGGTGATTTCTTCCATTGCTTTGATGCTTAGAAAGTTCCAGTATCCTTGCTCATTTCCCTCTCCACAGTGAAAATACTAACCTTTCTGGTCCCATCTGGTCTTCTGAACATCAAGTCACATTATTGCTGGATAACTCGGAAGTTAAATGAAACTTTATTGAGCTCTTACTATGTGTCAGGTGCTTTTAGGCCCTGGATAATTAACAATCAGATAATTATTGCTGGCAGAGAGGATCAGGTCCCTTTTGAAAAGGTCATCTGACACAACCAGATTTCCCCTTTTGCAATTCATTCCAAGAATAAAAGACCAAGTGGTGTTTTTTTCTAGACATATGTACAAGGATGTATGTGTATTGTTTTCCGAGTGAACATCTAAGGCAGTGGGTGAGTAACAATCCTGTGGGATGTCGTGAAGCAAAAAAAGGATTCCTTAGAGCAGTGTCCATGATCCTGAAAGTGAAAATGAAACTGTTTAGTGGTAGCTCTTACTAGGTCCCTGGCACTGCTAATTATCACATCCCCAGGAGGCAACCCCTGCCTACCTTTTTATTCTCTTTTACTCACCACCTACATCAGAGCCAGAATTTTGCTCTTGCTGTAGTTTTTACTCTGTTTAACAAGATCTCATGAAAACTCATAGAAATAAGAAGGGAAAACTATGTAACCCTTTTTCTGAGAAGTGTCACCTTATTGAGAGATGAACATCAGATGGTTTTCTTCCTTCCTTGGGGCACCATAAACAATTAGGAGGATTCATTAGGTGGGAACCATGGGAGGATCTTAGTGACCTTACTCCAAATTGGTAACTATTAGTTCCTTCTGGTTAGTAGAACACCATTCCACTTCTTGGGGACTCACTCTGCACTTCAAGACTTCATCTCCTCCTCCCCACGTTGGTTTTACTTGCCCCCTCCTCCTTTGCCCCGGCCAAGAAAGTGTTCCTTCTCCCGTCCCAGATTAGAACCCTTTGCACCTTGACTCCAGGTCCCAAATCCCTCAGGTTTGACCCTTCACTTTTAAACGTGCTCATGACAGCGCTGTCCATAAATGAATGAATATGTATGTGTGCACCCCACATAAATGTATACCTAGCAATGTAGAAAACTCACTCTTAATCCTGTTTACACTAAAACTAAGCAAGTTATCAAGCATTAAATAGCCAAATTCATTTTAAATTTGTTTTGCTATCTTCACTCCTTTGTTTCCTTTGGTTTTCCAACTTAAATGGTCTTATGTCTTCTAATTTAGTGTGCTAAAAGGATACCCAACATGAACAACCATATAACATTGCAGAGCTATATATATATATGTTTTAAAGTAAAGTATTAAAATAATAATGGATATTGGTAATAGAATAAAATAAAATTCTAGTAGTTGGAAGGGTATATGGTGAAAAGCAAAACCCTCCCATGATCTTGGGAGGTGTGTGCCTTGCTATATAGCCTTTTGGTGAAATCTATCAAACTTTAAAATGTGTGTGTCCATTGACCAGCAATTCCTCTTGGTATTTGGCCTTAAGAAGCATGTATAATGGAGCTGGTGCAGAGGTATTGGCTCTAACATTTTTATTAAATACACACTGTATAATAATTAAACTATATCCATGACAGTCTATGCTGCACTTTGAAAGAACTGAGTAGAATATCTTCAAGACATGTGCAGTAAATTAAGGATGTTGTGAAAAAATCCATTTTATGTACTAGTTAGGTATTTTTTTAACACAGAGAAAAGCCATATTTATTTGTTTTTCTTTATATGAATTAGGAGAATAAAAATTTGTGTTTTATTTTATACTGTTTTACAATTTACTGTGTTCCTTTTTAATGATATCGCTTAGTTTTCTGTATCAGTCGTTCTTCCTACCAGCTACACAGTGCTCCCCTGCTGGATGCGTCATTTATTTAAGCAGCCTTATGAGCAGGAAATTCTGTTGTTTCTGTTTCCTACTTTTATTACCCATACTTCAGTTATCATAATTGTGCCTGTTAACTTTGTGTTTGCATGAATATTCCTGGAGGATAAATTCCCAGCAGGCCTACTGGAGGGTGGTGCATTTGCTGTGATAGTGTTACAGAATCTGCCCTGAACTACCTGATGATAGAGAGCACCCCTTTTTCCCCTCAGAGCTTGGGGGTTTTTTTCTTTGTTCCGTTTTTCTTAAAAACTGAACTCATCTCTTTCCATGCACATCACTTTTTGGATGTTTTTTAAATGACAAGGGTAGACCCCATTCCCTTGTCCTGCTTTGCCATTAAATGCATTAATTTATGTTCCTGCATGCCGAGCTCGTGGACACGTGAGTTGCTCTGAAACCACCTAGATGTTTGTGGTTGTGTTTGCTTCTGCAGAGGGACAAGTTTTTTCCATCACCTTGTTTGCAACTCAGTATTTCCTCACAGGGAAAATATTAATAAATGGCTCTCTTAGAGTCTCAGTTCAAGAAACAACCACTGGCCTTTTCCCTGGGCCTTGTTCCTCTTTTGTGTCTGAAAGTGCCCGGTGTTCTCTCCTGTATTGTCTTGAACGTATTTCTTTTGCCAGACACACCATAGTTTGGTCTCTTTCGCCCCTCCAAGGGCTGTGTGTGTGTGTGTGTGTGTGTGTGTGTGTGTGCATGTGCAGCAGGAACTTTTCTTAGCACATATCCCTGTTTGACAGCCTTAAGCAATTTTGGGGGTACCCTTGACTTGAGACCCATAAAAGTGTCATACCCTGAGGTTGGCAGGTCAAAAGTAAGAAGTGGTAGCTGCTAGTGCCAGGCGTTTGCTTCATGTGTCTCATTCAGTCTTCACATCAACCACGTAAGGTGGGTTGTATTACTCTCTGTGCTGGTTTGGGTGTATTATGTCCCCCAAAATGCCATGTTCTTTGATGCAGTCTTGTTGGGCCAGTCATATTAGTGTTGATTAGGTTGGAACCTTTGGATTAGGTTGTTTCCATGGAGATGTAACCCACCCAACTATAGGTGATACCTGATTAGATAATTTCCATGGATGTGTGGCCCCACTCATTCAGCGTGGGCCTTGATTAGTTTACTAGAGCATTATATAAGCTCAGACAGAAGGAGCTTGCTGCTGCAGCTGAGGCAGAGCGCCATTTTGAAACGCAGCCTGGGAGCAAGCAGATGCCAGCCACGTGCCTTCCGAGCTAACAGAGGTTTTCCGGATGCCAGTGGCCTTTCTCCAGTGAAGGTATTCTATTGTTGATGCCCTACCTTGGACACTATATGGTCTTAAGACTGTAATTTTGTAACCAAATAAACCGCCTTTATAAAAGCCAATCCATTTCTGGTGTTTTGCAAAACGGAAGCATCAGCAAATCAGAACACGGTCCATTTTCAAGATGAGAAAACTGATAAAATCTGAGGTGCAGAGATATTGGTGTGACTTGCCTGAGGGCACACAGCTAGTGAGTGAGTGGTAAAGCCAGGCAATCAGTAATTCCCTGATATCTATTTCCAATAGGATCCTAAGCCAACAGTGAGGTGAAAGTAGCAGTCTCTTTGCCCAGCTGGGAGGACTTACTGGTTGAAGCCAGAGCAGGGGCAGACCTTCAGCACCCGTCATTTATTGCTGCCAGAACCAAAACGGGGTTGACAATATTTCAGGCCACAAAAGCACGTGTGTTAATTTTCCATCATTGCTGTAACAAATGAACACAAGCTAAGTAGCCTAAACAACACAGATGTATTACCTTCTAGTTAGGTTAGGAGTCGATCATGAGTCTCACTGGGCTGAAATCAAGATGTCATGAGGGCTTCCTTTCTGGAGGCTCCAGGGGAGTGTTTCCTTGCACTTTCCAGCTTCTAGAGGCCTCCTGCATTCCTTCACCCAGGGCCCCTCCTCCATCTTCAAAGCCAAAAGTGGCAGGTTGAGTCTTCTCCCCATTCTGACACTGACCCTTCTGCCTCCCTCTTCCACATTTAAGACCCCTTGTGATGACATTGGGCCCACCCGCATAATCCAGGATAATCTTTAAGGTGAGTTGATGAGCAACCTTGATTCCCCTTTACATTCAGGCCTGGGGATTGGGATGTGGACATCCTGGGGTGGGAGGAGGTGTTATTCTGCTGACCATTGCATGCTGCAACTCGGTGAGACACAGCCACCACCCAAAAACTCTTGTCCTCAGTGTCGGTTGTTGGGGAGATATGTGATCCTTCCTTGTTTGTCAGTCACAAGCTGCAACATGGCTTCCTGTCGGCATCCTGCCAGTCAGTGAGAGTTTGGCATCATCTCGGGTGAATTTTATCTGAAGGTCTAGGAATAAATTTTAGTTCCGTTTCTTGATGGAAGGAAGAACAGATCCCACTAAAGGCCCAGTTTATTGAAAGGTGCTTGCCTGGGCACTGTTGCAGACCTGGTTTCTTTCCTCAAAGCCTTAAAATTTCTGCAGCTGTTTGCCACTGACCTGCTCTAAAAGGTTTCTTCTGCTTGGTGCGCTCACATGACTCCATCCATGGCGTGGTTTGAATGAATACTGTGTGCCATGTGCCTAGGCTCTTAGTTCATTAATCCTCAAGGTAATAATAGTTGTAACTCTTTGCAACAAATATTACCCACACCCAGACTTACACATTTAACATAATAAAATGGGGATGTTATGCCATCGAAGTCCGTTTGAATGTAGTCGCTGGAGGTTTCTGCGGCCCTGTTTTCATAATTAATTAAGTATATCCGTGGGGATAGTGCTAGCACTTGCCTTATGAAGAAATGAACTCAGAGAGAGACGTTTTGCCTGGGAGTTGAAGTACCTTTGTGTCGTGAACTGGCTGGCGCTAAGCTGTCTGCTCTGTGGAACTTAACTGACAAGTTTATTCTGGACTTCTTGCTGAGTTGTAAAAACTCTAACTTCTCTGAGTTAAATGCCTTTAGAGAAAGGGCAAGAGCTCTTAAAATAGCACACATCTTCATTCTAGAATTTGCCTTGGGTGGTATTCTCCACTGTCCCTCAGCTGTGGTTGTAAGCTCCAGTGAACTTGGTTGGAAATTCAGTGTTATAGTAATGCCTCCTTATTTTATGCTGAACATGTGTGTTGTTGTTTATAATGTAGAGTTTAGGTCATCATTCATTTTGTTGAATGTGTTGACATATAGATTAGTTAAGCAGGATCACTCAAATGGGTGGGCAGGCTGAGTGGAAAGGTGTTTTTCCTCTGCATCTCCCCTTGCAGTGTCTTAACAATATAGCCCTGAAGCCATTGGAAACATTGGTTTTAAGGCCCTGGAGCCACTCCCTTCACTTGCCCCGTGCAAGCTTCTATCTCTGGTCCAGACCTCATTTCTGAGCTGATTTGGATTATCTGGAAATCTTTGTTGACTTAACCCTTACAGCATTCTTATAAATGGGTGAACTATTGATTGGAAAATGGAGACTAAGAAAGATCAACCAGTTTGCTCAAAGTCATATAGATAGTAGTTAGCAAATTTTGTTTGAAGAGAAAATATAATATGTTCCACCAGAGAGAAGGAATTTAAAACTGTAGTTGATAAATGTCACATGTATATAACATAACATAATGTGTAATGTAATAAGTGTTGTATTAATATAAAAGTTCAAAATATGAGGAGGAACTAGGCAAAGAAAGGGTGGGAATAGAAGAGGGAAGGGATGGAGCTAGAGAAGATAGGGGTGTTGTTGATTGGATGCCTTCTGGAATGTAGCTGCTGGAGGTTTTTGCAGCTCTGTTTTCATACTTCTCAGGGGTGTAAGTGAGTGATGGTGACTCATCAAAGGCTGAAACCCAAGCCAAAGCCAAAGTTCAGTACATAGCTCTGTTTTGTTGGTCTGTTTTACAAAAAGAAAAAAGCCTCTGTTTATAGGGTCTAGAACAGTCATTTGACCTGTTTTTTATCCCCATTTGGAATTGCTTTGGGGTGACTGAACTTTTCCCTTAGGACACATATGACAAAGGATTGGGAGGAGCACAGACCAGGTTTTCTTTTCATTCCTCCAAAGCTCGGAGGCCTCATCTCTGAGTAAGGGGGCTTTTGTACCAGCTCGTGTTACTACGTGGTGTGTGATGGAGCGAAAGTAACGGTCAGCCATGCACTGCTCACTCCAGACCAGTAAAGCTATTTCTCAGTGCTGTCACCCATCCTTCCACTCCTGAAAAAGGACATCAGGTGACATTTTACCTTCCCCTGTTGTTTTTTTCTTGCCCCGTCCTTCCCTTGCTCTCCTCCTTTCTGTAGGAAAGATGAAGACTTTCTGAGCTATGTCTTAAGTTCAAGTGCAGAAAAATGTAATATACATACAAAATGATTTATTCTGAGAAAGAGTTAAATGACTTGGCACTGGAGTTAATTTTAGCTTCCCTTATTGACTGAAATGTTTTACCAAAAAGTTGAATTAAGGGACTTCAGAACTAACAATGGTGGGTACAGAAACAAGTTAAACTTGGCAGCAAGGAGACAATTTCCAGAATGTGGGGTAGGACAAATGGCCATGTTCTTTAATGGGTCTGTGTCATGAAAAAATAAGGTTGGGAGTGGAGGGCAGGAATTACTCTGAATTAGACACATGACAAGTGATGATGAAAACCTTGTTTGGATTCTGGAACCAACAGAACAACTCAAAAAAAAAAAAATTTTTTTTTTAAGGCCATCAGGAAAATTTGCAGTGGCCTGAGTATTAGATGATACTGAGGAATTCGTGTTTATTTTCATCAGATCTGGTAATGATGATATGGTGAAAAATCATCCATATGTTTTGATTTATCTGAACTGGGGTGACATAAGGTCTGAGACTTGTGACCATGAAAAAGTTTACACATGAAGCAAGTTTGACAAAATCTTGAAGTTGTTACATCTGGGTGATGGGTATATGGGGCTCAATATACAGTTCTGTACTCCTGGGATGATTGAAATTTTTCATGTTGATTTCTTAAATGTTTTGCATGGCCTCCCTGAGCCCACAGTTGAATTGTACGTACAAACAGATGTGGTTATCCTGCCTAGCAGCCAGGTCACAGACACTTTTGTTCCTTTTGAATAGCATGTTGCCATCAGCCCAGAGCCTGAAAAACCAAACTCCATCCCAAAGCTGCATTTTGAATAATTGCCTTCAGCTTATCCAGAGTTATTGATTCCAGAGTGAGGACTAAAATGCCGACCTAGATTCAGTTGGATCACCAGCCTCTAGGTGATAGAGAGATGGTCTTTTAAAAAAAAAAAAAAAAAAGAGCAAAAACCTTTTCACTTTATTTTGCAGGACCACCAAAAGGCCTCAGACTTTCTATGATGGAAGTCATTCCTGTGCCAGAGGAGTGTGCCATATTCCAATGGCTGAACCATTCTGCCCTAAAACGAGAGAGGTTAGTAGCCTTTCTGGATTGTCCACCAAAATGAATCATTAAGGGGTCAGGGTGGCATCTAGAGGTAGATTAATTGGCTGAGTAGATGGTCCCTGTTCTCCTTTCAGGGTTTTTCTTAGGCAAGGTATTCTGAAGAGTTGTTTTTCCCTTGGCTAATAATTGCCTCCAGAGGGCAATTATCATTTGTAAGCTGAACCACTCAAAGTTGCAACCTACCTTTTTTATATGTTTGATTTTGCTGTTGGGAAAACTTTTAAATCATTTAGTATAGGATAACATATTGGTCGAAAGTAGACAGTCTAGAACTAGGTTACTTAGGACCAGATCCTTGCTCTTTGAATTACTGGCTGCGTGTCATTGCATAACTTACCGAACATCTCTGGGCATCAGTTTCTTCATTTTTAAAATGAAGGTAATGATAGCATGTACTTTATAGGATCATTTTGAGGAATAAAACAGTTACTGCTTATAAAGGGTCAGTGACTGGTAACTGCTCTTATTAATTAAATTATATTATTGTTACTAATAATCTAAAAATTGTCAGGGTGGCATCTTTTGCCTTTGTACTGAGTTTGGCCATTGCTGTCTAACCACCTCTCCAAGGTTCTAGTGAAATCTCAGAATACAAAGGCCAGGGGTGATATAAACTGAGTCATCAGCACTTGGCCTATTCCGGGGAATAAAAATGGCTACCACAACCCAAAAGTTGATAACTTAGTCCACACATGGTACTTTCCTTATAATCCTGGTTTTTAAGTCAGGCATATCCCAACAGATAAGAAGGTTGTCGTTGGTGAACTGCCTGGTAAAATCTACTCTATAAGGTAAGTTAATTCAAAGCGTATAAATACTTGAACATGTTAATCATTCAGATACTTTTAATATGCGTATATGGAAAGTAGAAGATTTCTTTTCACCTTTGTATTTAGCCCCATATAACCAGCTTCCTCATGGCAAATAGCAAGGGTACTTGAATCTCACTCTGGTCTCAAGCAGAAAAAGCCAAAGCCGGGGGTGGGGGAAGCCATTTTAGATGTACCAGTGCACATTGATTCTGTCTTTTAACTTATATGAAACCATGTGTGGTTTTTTTTTTAACCTGTTTTTTTAAAATGGCAGGTTACGTTTGTATGTATAAATATAGATGTGTATGTGTACACAATATATCAGAATGTGACACAAATCTGCCCACATAAACTTGCCCTCTGGTGGAAGTTAAGTGTGGGTAAAGAGCTTGTCCATTTCAAAATTGAGGCAGCTTGGGAAGAAATAGACTAGGGAAAGAATAGCCATGTTAATACAAAATCTGAGATCTTGTCTCAGGCAGAAAACAGTGACTTGGGGAACTTAAGGGTAGAGGTAAGTAGGAAAGTACTACTGATACAGATATAACACATGTAAATATGGTGGTTGGGTGATAACTTCCCACTGTATAACTTGGTCTCTTGAGGCCAAACTGTTTCAGCTGATACTGGTTTAACCAAGGCAAGAACACCCACATAAAGACTGAGAGAATGCTAGGAAAGGCCATTTAGGATAATGGGGGAAATAAGGCTTCAGAATATTACTTTCTTATAAACTCCCTTAAAAAGAGATACGAAAAATATTGTCCAAAAATGAAAATAGTAGACAGCACTGCTGCTTGGTAACTATCACTTTCAACGTGATCCACCTGATCTTCCCTGTCCTTAGAAGGAAGGATGAACTGCCAAGTGACAAGCAAGGTGCACAACTGTATCAATCCTACCATTTGTGTTAAAATATATATATCATAAAGAGATAAAAACGTAAATATTTACGACCAAATAGAGCATTTCCGGAAAGTTAACCAAAAAAAGTTGCTAACAGCAGTTTCCCTTGGGGAGGTGAAGTGGGTGCCGAGGACAGAGGGGTGGGAGAAAAACTTCTCACAAAGTAATATCGAGGTACATGTATCCTGTTACGAAAACCGTCGCTTCCCATCATTTTAGACGGTAATCTGAAACACACTCCGCACAGTTCTGACACATAAAATTCATATATTTAGTTTGGGGATCTAGTAATGCTAGTAAACTTTTGTGGCCGTTACAGTAGTTCCATTATGATTACTCAAGAAGGAAATGAAGTCATCTTGGCCTCAGGCCCACAGATCATGAACCCTGCAGTTGTTATCTCTGCTACCTTGATACGGCCTCAGCTGCTCTCGAGGGGCTGCTGCACAGGGCTGCTGCAAAGTGCTGGTTCAGTTGCCGCGGCCTCCGAGGTCCGTGACGGGCACACCTGCATCTGTAAGCTTCGACTCCTCCCTCTTATGCCGACGGCACCTGGCTTCCAGAGCGATTGGGAGGACTTAGTAGCATGGCTCAGTGGCACACAGTGGTTGTCACCATCCTTCACTCATCGCCACGTACCTTAAAACGACTCTGAAGTTTGGCCAAGACTTGGCTCAGTGATTCAAGATCATTAAAGACACAATGAAGGCAAGACTGGACTGGTTATATTTTAATTTTGGAAGAAAAGATATTTAGGCTTTTTATTTTACGACCTGTACTCTTTGGGGAAAAATTTTATGATGAAACATAATGATATTTTCAACATTAAGATTAGTAAGCGTGATGTAACATCGGCTATTCATTGTCTATAAATAGACATGGTGTGTCTAAGGTTCTAAATTTGGAGTTGCCTTGGCTCTAGTTGAAACTCTCCTTGGTGAATTTGCTTATGTAGTTAAAACATGGGTGGGCAAGATTTTGGCCCAGATTGGAGCCCTCTGTTGACTCACTCTATCCCAGGTATCCCAGGAACCTTTGCCAACTATTTTTCAAACATGTGTAGAAACTGCCAGTAATAATAATTGCAAGAAGACCAGCTTAGCATTTATGTAGTGTTTACAGTGTGTTCAGCACAATTCTGTCCAGTATTTAACTTTACTCCTCACATCTCTGAGTTCTTTTAACATTATTATTCCCAGATGAGAAATCTAAGGCATACAGAGGTTGACTTTTCAACAGTGTTTGTAGTAAGTTAGCTGTTGAGTTTTAAAAGACAAATTTTCTTAGTTAAGGAGTTGTTGAAGCACAGGCCAAGAAAATAAGAAATTAATTAACCCCATGATTAGTTGTGGGTTACTAATTAAAACACTTAAAGTGATGCCAAGATAAGTTTATCCCTGGACAGAAAAAAACTCAGCCACATTCTGTCATTGGAGAGGTGACGGCAAAAGAGATAATGAAGAAATCATTTCTAGCTGAAGGAGCTTTTACACAAGCCTTCAGATTTTGTATGAAAGAACAAGGAAGGAAAACATTCTCAGGGCATCTCTCTGAGTAGCTCTGAATGATGAGAGGTTCCCTAGCTTACCTTTAGAGATAGCTAGCTAAAAACTCAAGTTGACTGTATTCAAAGTCCAGCACTGTGTCTTAAAGTTATTAAGTTAAGTGAAATTAAACCACAAAACTAAAATGTCTAGCACCTGGGAAAATCTCAGTGTTTGCTCTTACATCCATGAGCTATCTGCGCAAGAAGGTAGGGGGAAGAAGGGTAACGTAAATGAGTAGGGGTCTGGGGAAGACCCTTCTGTTCTTCCAGAGTCTCTCGGAGGGCCTGGCAGTTTCCAGGCATTCATAATTTTATCTTGAAAAAAACAAAGTAAACCCAAGGTAGCAGGAGAAAGGAAATAGAGCATAGATAAATGAAATATAGAAAAACAATTGAAAATAAACAAAAAAATAAGTTGGTTCTTTGAAAAAGTCAAGAAAACTGACAAACCTTTACCCACACTGACAAAAAAAGAGAAAAGATGCAAATAACTAAAATCAGAAAGGAAAATGTGATATCCTACTGACCTTACAAAAATAAAAGTTATGAATGCATACTATGAACAATTGTATGCCAACAAATTAGAGAATCTAGAAAAAAATGGAATAATTCCTAGAAATACATCAATTATCTAAACTGACTCAAGAAGAAATAGAAAACCTAACGAATGTATAACTAGTGCAGAGATTTGAGTCAATGATCAGAAACCTTCACCAAAGAGAAATCGGGGACCAGATAGATGGCTTCACTGGTTTCCTGAGCTCTTCCAAAGCATTCGACAGGCCATACCCAGGAAAACATGTTCTTAACTTTAATCCTTTCTTGTGGGTGTGAACCCAGTGTGAGTAGGGCCTTTTATTTATTTATTTATGTATATATTTTTTTATTTTGGATATTTAATTTTCCCCTGCAATTTTATTGAGACATATCCACATACAATGCAGTCATCGCAGTGTACAGTCAACTGTCCACGGTATCATCATATAGTTGTGCGTTCATCACCACAGTCAACCCTTGAACACAATCATTACTCCAAAACAAAGTAAATAAAGAAGAATAAAAGTAAAAGTAAAAAGAACACCCAAAACTTCCCATACCCCTCATCCCGTCCTACTATTCATTTACTTTTTGTCCTCATTTTTCTATTCATCTGTCCATACACTGGATAAAAGGAGTGTGAGCTATAAGGTTTTCACAATCACGTAGTCACCACCTATAAGCCATATAATTATATAATCATCTTCAAGAATTAAGGATACTGGATTGCAGTTCAACAGTTTCAGGTATTTCCTTCTAGCTATTCTAATACACCCAAAAGTGATATCTATATAATGCATAAGAATAACCTCCAGAATGGCCTATCAACTACATTTAAAATCTTCCAGTCAGTGAAACTTTATTTTGTTTTATTTCTTTTCCCCCTTTTGGTGCAAGAAGGCTTTCTCAGTCCCACAATACTGGGTCCAGGCTTATCCCAGGAGTCATGTCCCCCATTGCCAGGGAGATTTATACCCCTGGGGATCATGTCCCATGTAGCGAGGAGGGCAGCGATTTTACCTGCTGAGGTGGGTTAGAGAAAGGCCACATCTGAGCAACAAAAGAGGTTCTCTGGGAGTGACTCTTTGGCACAATATAAGTAGGCTTAGCCTGTCCTTTGCAGCAAAAAGTTTCATAATGGCAAGCCCCAAGATCAAGGATTTGGCCTACTAAATTGGTACTCCCCAATGTTTGTGAAAATACAAGGAATTACCCAAGTGGGTAAGTTTAATATTTCCACATTTTTCCCCCCAGTCCCACAAAGGGGCTTTGCAAGTACTTTTTTATTCTCTGCCCAAATTACTTTGGGGTGTATCAGGGCTTCACACTACAAACCAACAGGATCTCTCTCCCTATTCAAGGTTTGATTTACCTTGAAATAAATTTCAAGGTAGTCTGATTTACCTTAGTCCTAATGAAGTCCATTTTGTTCATATCTCTAATTGAAGTCTGATATTTTTTTCACCTTCTTTAACAGTTGTTGTTTGGGGTAATGCTTACATTCATGGCTGCCAGACTCTGGCTCTGAGTCTCAGGTGTCACACAGATACCCAAAGTTCTAGGGACTGACCAGGTTATACACAGAGCTCAGCATCTCAGAATTTAGAAATAAGCATTACAACTCAGGAATAGATGTGACTGCTGTAAGGGCTTACAATCTAGGAACATTTACAATAAGCCTTCCCTTGATAACCTCTACTCTCAGATTGAATTCCAGAGTTTGCACATTATAGTTGGTTCATATTAGTGAGGCGTTATAATGCTTATCTTTTCATTTCTGGTTTATTTCACTCAACATACTGTCTTCAAGATCCATTCACCTCACAGCTTCATTCCTTCTTGTAGCTGCTCAATATTCCATTGTATGTATGTACCACAGTTTGCCATTCAGTTCAGCAGTTGATGTACCCTTAGGTCACCTCCATCCATTGTGAATTGTGAATACTGACACCATAAACACCAGTGTGCAAATACCCATTCGTGTCCCTGCTCTCAGTTCTGCCAAGTATGTACCCAGTAACGGGGTTGCAGGACCATATGGCAATCCCATACTTAGCTTCCTGGGGAACCACCATACTACCTTCCAGATGGACCACACCATTCTATTTCCCCACCATTGGTGATTAGGTATACCCTTCTCTCCACATTTTCTCCAGCACTTGTATCCCTACGTTTATTTTTTAAACAGTTTTATTCACACACCATATATTCCATCCTTAGTAAACAATCAGTGATTCCCGTTATAATCACAGTTAGGCACCATCACAATCTCTATGAGGACATTCGCATTTTTTCCGCAAAGAAAGAGGTAGAGATAAAAAATAGATAAAAGAAAAAATATCACAAAAGAAAAAATAAAAATAAAATACAGTAAAAAGCTCAGACAACACCACCACCACCAAGAATCCCATTGTCTTTGTTATGATTAATGGAAGCATATTACAATGTTACTATTAACTATAGACTCACATTTTCATTGATTGTATTTTTACCCAATACCATCTGATTTTCAGCACCTTGCAAAGTTGACACTCATTTGTTCTCCATCGTGTAAAAGCATTCTTGTTGTACATTGAATCACCATCACTGACCACACTAGGTTTCACCAAGTTATGCAATCCCAGTCTTTATCCTCTGTCTTTCCTTCCTGTGTCCTACATGCTCCTAGCCTTCCTCTTTCTACCATACTCACAGTCATCTTTGTTCAGTGTACTTACAGTATTGTGCTACCATCATACAGTACTGTGTTATCCATTTCTGGATCCATACGATCAATCCTGTTGAACATTCTGTACTCCTTCAGCATCAAATGTCCCAGCTCTGCCCTCTTTCTATCTCCTGGTAACCTGTGTTCCCAGCTTTACCTCAAAGTTTGCTCATTAATGTTAGTTCATATTAATGAGACCATACAGTATTTCTTCTTTTGTTTCTGGCTAATTTCACTCAACATAACATCCTCAAGGGTCATCTACCTTGTTATATGCTCTGTGACTTTATTCTGTCTTACAGCTGCGTAATATTCCATTGCGTATATACCTGTTTTTGATCTATTCATTCGTTGATGGACATTTGGGCTATTTCCATTTCTTTGCAATTGTGAATAATGCTGCTATAAACATCAGTTTACAAATGTCCATTCATGTCCTAGCTTTCAGTTCCTCTGAGTATATACCTAGAAATGGGATTGCTAGATCATATAGCAGTTCTGTACTTAACCTTTCTGAGGAACCGCCACACTGCCTTCCAGAGCAGTTGCACCATTCTACGTTCCCACCAACAGTGAATGAGTGTGCCTCTTTCTCCACATCCTCTCCAGCACTTGTAATTTTCTGGTGTGTGTGTGTGTGTTGATAATGGCCATTCTAGTAGGTGTGAGATGATATCTCATTATGGTTTTGATTTGCATTTCCTTAATAGCCAGTGAAGTTAAGCATCTTTTCATATGTTTTGTATTTCCTCTTCAGAAAAGTCTATGTCCATGTCTTTTGCCTATTTTCTAATTGGGTTGTTTGTTTTGTTGAGTTCTATGATCTCTTTACATATTCTGGATATTAAACCCCTATCTGATATGTGGTTTCCAAATATTGTCTCCCATTGTTTAGACTGCCTTTTTACTTTCCTGACATAGTCCTTTGATGCACGAAAGTTTCAGGTTTGAGGCGTTCCCATTTATCTATTCTTTTATTGCTCACACTTTGGGTGTAAGGTCTAAGAAATCACCTATCACAAGAGCTAAAAATACGGAATGCTTCAGGAATTTGTGTGTCATCCTTGTGCAGAGGCCATGCTAATATTCTCTGTATTGTTCCAATTTTAGTATATGTGCTGCCAAAGCGAGCACAGTAGGGCCTTTTAAGGGTGAGGTTATGTCAGTTAAGGTGTGGCCCAACCTAATCAAGATGACTTTTAATATTATTTCTGGGGTCCTTTATAAGTAGAATAAAATCCAGACACAGGAGGAAGAATGCCAGAGGGAGCAGGCAGAAGCTGAATGTCAGAGGTTCCCGCAAGTGAAGAGAGAAGCCAGGAGAGGCTACTATGTGCATTGCAATGTGACAGAAAAGCCAGGGACCAAGGAGCCAGCTCCAGAGCGCCACCGTTTTCTAGGAGAAAGCATCACCTTGGATGATGCCTTGATTTTTAGACTTCTAGTCTCATTTGGACTTCTCCCATTGTTTAAGTCAAGCCATTGCATGGTATTTGCTTTAGCAGCCAGGAAATTAAAACATATGCTTTCACTACTGCTATTCAGTATTGTATTAGATATCCTTGCCAGGGCAACGTGGCAAGAAAAGAAAATGAAGGTATCCATGTTGGAAAGGAAGAAGTGAAGCTATCTCTGTTTGCAGATGACGTGCTCTTTTATATAGAAAACCCAAAAGAATCCACAAAAGAATTAATTGCAGCTATTAAATGTGTTCAGCAAAGTGTCAGACAGGGTACAAGATAAAAACAAAAATCAGTTGGGTTCCTATACACTAGCAATGAATGATCCAAAGACAAAATTAAGAAAACTATTCCATTTACAATAGCATCTAAAAAATAAAATTTCTAGGAATACACTTAAGCAAGGACACAAAAGACTTGTAGAATGAAAACTACAAAACACTGTTGAAAGACGTTAAAGAAGACCTAAATAAATGGCAGAATATCCCATGTTCATGAATGGAAAGAGTTTATATTTTTGCTGTGTCAGTACTACCCAAAGCAATATACAAATTCAGTGCAATCTCTAGCAAAGTTTCAACAGCTGTTTTTTTTTGGCAGAAATGGAAAAACTGATCTTCAGATCTGTGGGAAACCATGAGGGGTCCCAGATAGCCAAAACAACTTTGAAAGAGAAGAACAAATTTGGGGAACTCACACCTCCTGATTTTAATTTCTACTGCAAAGCCACAGTAATCAAAACTGTCGTCCTGGCATTAATTTAGAGAAATAGGTCAGTGGAACAGAATTGAAAAGCCAGAAATAGACCCACACATCTCTGGCCAATTGATATTTTACATGGGTGCTAAGTGTATGTAGTGGGGAAAGAAAAAGCTCTTAAACAAATGGCTTGGAAATCTGATTATCTGCATAGAAAAGGATAAAGACCAATACTTCACACTGTATACAAAAATAAAATCAAAAGAGATCAAGGACCTAAACCTATGAAACTCTTAGAAGATAGCATAGACAATAAATCTTCATGACCTAGGATTTGGCAATGGATTCTTAGATATGCCAAAAGAACAAGCAATAAAAGAAACAATAAATGTGATTTCATCAAAATTAAAAACTTTTTTTGTGCATTGAAGGAAATTATCAAGAAAGTGAAAAGATAACCTCCACACTGAGAGAAAATAGTTGCAAGCCCTTATATCAGATAAGGGCTTAATATCCAGACTATATAAAGACATTTAAAATGCAACACAAAAAGACAACCCAATTTTTAAAATGGACAAAGGACTTGAATAGACATTTCTCCAAAGAAGATATACAAATGGCCATTGTATTAGTCAGGTTCTCCCAGGGAAACAGAACCAACAGGAGATATCTATAAATAGGAGATTTTGTAAAAGTGTCTCAAGCATCTGTGGGGATGCACGAGTCCAAATTCTTCAGGGCAGGCCACAACTCCAATGAAGGTTTTCAGTGAACTCCCCAAGATAGGCTGGCTGGCTGAATAAGAGAAATTCCATAGGGTAGGCTGCGAGCTGGCACTCTGATGAGGGTCTTTAGTGAATTCCCCAGGAGAAGCTGGCTGGCTGAAGAAGAAGTGAAAGTTCTCTGTCTTCTCCCATAAAAGTCTTCAACTGATTGGATTAAATCCAGCTGAGTGAATTCTCTCATTGCCGAAGACACTCCCTTCATTGATGTAATCAGCCACAGAGGGAATCAGTTGGCTGATGATTTGATAAACAAGGCTTATGGTTTATTAACCAACCACAAATATCCTTGCAGTAATGGTTAGGCCAGTGCTTGCCTGACCAGATGACTGGGCACCATTAACTGGCCAAGTTGACACATGAACCTAAAAATCACAGCCATTAAGCATTTGAAAAGATGCTCAACTTCAATAGCTGTCTGGGAATGCAAATCAAAACCACAGTGAGATGCCGGTTCACACCCATAGGATGGCTATTATTTTAAAATAAGTAAGTGTTCAAAAGGATGCAGAGAAAATTAAACTAGTACAGTTTTGGTAGGAATGTAAAATGGTAGTGCATCCACTCGGGAAAGCAATAAGGTGGTTCTTCAAAAGGTTGTATAGAATTACAATATGACCTGGCAATTCCACTTTTAGATACATACCCAGAGAGTGAAAACAGTGTCTCAAATAGATAATTACACAACAGTATTTATAGAGCATTATTCACGTTAGTCAAAAGCTGGAAACAACTCGTGTCCATCAACAAGTGAGTAAACAAAATGTGGTACATACACAAAAGGGAATATTATTCGGCCATAAGAAAGAAGGAAGTTCTGAAACATGCTGCAGCGTGAAAGGACCTTGAAAACATGCTCAGTGAAATAAGCAAAGCACATAAGCAGAAATACTGTTTATCACTTATAAGAGATGGCTAGAAATAGCAAATTTGCATAGATAGAAAGCAGATCAAAGGTTTCCACAGAAGAGGGGGCAAAGGGGAGTGTTTATAAAAATAAAAGATTAAAAAACCACAGGTATTGCCTATTAAATAAAAAAAAAAAGGAGGAAAAGAAAGGAACGTCTTCTGTACTTTTGACCCAAGAAACTGTATTAATGATGGTAGTGTTAAGAGAGAGAAAAAAAGGGTGGAGCCCATTTGGCATTGGTAGAAATTGGATAAATAGTTGTAGCTTGGCTTTGTTAGGTTTCAGATAGCTATTTGGTATCCAAGTGGAAATATCAAATAGGAACTTTTATTCATGATTGGTGCTCAAGAGCCTTGAGATGATAATCCAGGAATTTTTAATGTATAAATGGTATTTGAAGCCATAAAGGGGAAGAAAAAAAAACGTTTTAACTAACTGTTAATTAAAACAGTTAATTGGCCTGTTAAACATCAGGGACAAATTAAATCTGAAGCTGTACACATGTTGATATGTTTTGAGTTTGTGGTTCTTTCTTTCTAGGTCCTCATAGAGACCGCCAAGAAGCTAGGACTCCGGTGTCACTCAAAGGGGACAGTGGTCACAATTGAGGGACCTCGTTTTAGCTCCCGCGCAGAAAGCCTCATGTTCCGTGCCTGGGGGGCAGACGTTATCAATATGACCACAGTTCCAGAGGTGGTTCTTGCTAAGGAAGCAGGAATTTGCTATGCAAGTATTGCCATGGCAACAGATTACGATTGCTGGAAGGAGCACGAGGAAGCGGTAGGTGGAAGTCTTCTGAGTGTGTGAGGTGCGGTTTCCGGTTTTTGAGCACTTACAGAGCCGTTAAGAGGTGTCTTAACTGTTTGTCTCTATTGCATCAGTTCCAGAAAGAACCTTTCTACAAGGTTTTACAGTCAGCTTTTTTATATCTTGTCATTCAGTATTTTTTCTGCTTAATGAAATTTTTTTTCAGTTTAAACATGGTTGATTTCATAGTTCATTAAAAGTTTAAAGAAATTAGAGAAAACAATATCTACAAGACTCAAAAAGTAAATGGAAAAGCATCTTTCAATCACAAATGAGATTGTAGTCTTTCAAACACTGCTGGAAGCATATTTAATATACTCTTCAATGTTACGCGTAATTTTAACTATGCAGTCTAAATACTGGGTTTTGTATTAAATCTGCATATTTAACACACTTGTGGTCATATTTTAAGATTGGGAAAGCCAATTTCAAGCTGCTTACATTTTGAGTACAATTTCACTATTATAAATATATGATGTTAACTAACAAAATATTAATCCTCAAAGATCTTCTCTTCATTCCATGCTCATACATTTGTAATCTGAGTCTGTTTGCTAATTTCCCTTCTTGTAGTTTCACTTCAGATTATAGTAGTTATGCATTGAGTTCCCTATGCATTTTATCCAGCTCCTTTATCTCAGCCTTCTCATACTTTGTCATTCTCTTCTTTCTGGAAATATCCAGCACAACAGTTTCAGCAATAACTGCTATTTTCACAACCACAATGACAGCAATAATACCAGCTTTTAGACCCTGCACTGAAAATTCAGGTGATTTTTCATAAAAGTAATAAATTAAAGTTTGACTAAGATCCAGATCTAGTTGTTCCACATTTACTCTCAGGTCCATGCTGTTGGAATGGAATAAGGATTCACCAGTAACATCTTTTCAAAATAATAAGCCACGCCAACTGACTTTCCTGAGAAGAATTTTGTACCAGATCAATAATGATAACATCATTCTCATACAGAATGTTTGTGATATATGTTGGATCCAGTTGATAACGAGCTGTGATTGGCTCCTCCAGCGCAGTCCGTGAGCTCTCAACATCATAAGGTTTTTCTCTTGTTTTGTGTTTTAATTCAGTGATGATCCAGTAGGTCCTCACATGTTCAGCGCAGCTTATTTCAATGTCCTTATCAGTTCTTCTGACCCCAGCAATGTTCACACATCAGCACGTGGCGGTGCCATTGTACTGCCTGGCTTTAAAGAGTCCCTCCTCATCACAGTCAGGGTCATAAAGCCCGTCATTGTTCTGGACAGCCTCTTCAGGTTTCGCTCTTCTTCCAGACGTTGAGCCATTCATTTCTGCCTTCATCTGCAAACATTTGGTAGCCAGTTTTGAGCAAATGACAGTATTTTATGTACCAGTTGATATACATTGGCTTGACCATTGGTGTTCATAGAGCAGATCGTGGTCTATGAATATGTAGTTTTCACAGACATATTCACAACTCTGCTCCAAATCCGCTCCTTACCTGTTTTTGAAATTTTAATCCCCTAGTGTGGTGGTTTTGAAGCTGTATGTACCCCAGAAAGACAGTGTTCTCAAATATAATCCATTTTGTGGGTGTGAACCCATTGTAAATAGGATCTTTTGAGGAGGCAACTTCAGTTAAGATGTGTGTTGTAGTTTGCTAGTGCTGCCGGAATGCAAAACACCAGAGATGGATTGGTTTTTATAAAAGGGGGTTTATTTGGTTACACAGTTACAGTCTTAAGGCCATGAAGTGTCCAAGGTAACACATCAGCAATCCAGTACCTTCACTGGAGATGGCCAATGGTGTCCAGAAAACCTCTGTTAGCTAGGAAGGCACATGGCTGGGGTCTCCTCCAGAGTTCTGGTTTCAAAATGGCTTTCTCCCAGGACGTTCCTCTCTAGGCTGCAGTTCCTCAAAAATGTCACTCTTAGTTGCACTTGGAATATTTGTCCTTTCTCGGCTTCTCCAGAGCAAGAGTCTGCTATCAACGGCCGTCTTCAAACTGTCTCATCTGCAGCTCCTGTGCTTTCTTCAAAGTGTCCCTCTTGGCTGTAGCAATCTTGCTCCTTCTGTCTGAGCTTATATACTGCTCCAGTGATCAAGGCCCACCCTGAATGGGCAGGGCCA
Source organism: Choloepus didactylus (assembly GCF_015220235.1). Lineage (NCBI taxonomy): Eukaryota > Metazoa > Chordata > Mammalia > Pilosa > Megalonychidae > Choloepus > Choloepus didactylus. The sequence continues at coordinate 70,670,260 of NC_051316.1, forward strand.
ACACCTCCATGGAAATTATCTCATCAGAGTTATCACCTACAGTTGGGTGGTGCACATCTCCATGGAAACACACAAAGAATTCCAATCTAATCAACACTGATGGGTCCGCCCACACAAGATTACATCAAAGATAATGGCGTTTGGGGGACACAATACATTCAAACTGGCGCAGTGTGACCCACCTCATTCAGAATGAGTCTTAATCCTTTTACTGGAGTCCTTTATAAACAGAATGAATACAGAGAGAAAAAAAAAATCTTGGAAGCAAGAAGCTGAAAGCCGTGAAACCTGGAAGAGAAGGGAGAGACCAGCAGACAGCTCCCTGTGCCTTGCCATGTGGTAGAGGAGCCAAGGATCACCATCAACTGGTCTTCAGGAAGAAAGCATCATCTTGATGATGCCCTGATTTGGACATTCTCACAGCCTCAAACTATAAGCTCATAAATTCCCATTTTTAAAGCCAACCCATTTCATGGTATCTGTTTTGAGCAATTTTATAACTTCAATTAAAAAATAAAACAGACACTACTGTGTTAATGTTAGAAGTTTCAAATGTGTTTTGTAATTAAGCATTAGCATTTATAAGTAAGAGATTTGCAAATGCTGGTCAACATAATACCTGATTTGGCAGCTTTGGTAACTTAAGGGAGAACTGAACCTCATGGTGTTGAAAAATTTTTTCTAATTTTTTCCTATTAATTTATAGGAAATTCCAGCCCCTGCCACTTACCCTGAGCAGATTGCTGCCTGCTCTGGCTTTCTGCTGAGTCTACTGATATTTGTCTTCCCCTTTGCAGACCTAACAGTGTTTTCCTTTAGTTGGTCAAATAAGGTTTTAAAAGCAGTCAGTTGGAGCTATTTTATTTAGGAGCAGAGAAGCAGCTCTATGTAAGAGGTGAGATTTAAAGGCAAACAATGTTAAATGCTGTAAGGAAGACACAGACAAAAGATGGCATGATTTTGGTCAGCCATGGGAGTCATGTGCTTTAACCAGGTCTGCAGCCTGACATGATAGGAAGGTTTTGGAGTTGCCTAAACCAACCTTCAAAATCCAGTGGCTCCGTTTACTTGTGCCTATTATGACCATGGGCAAGTTTTTAAAAGCTGTTTACTTATCTATAAAATGGAGCTGGGGGAGGGGCAAGTGTCCTCTATTTTCTGTAGATTGGTAGTTTGATCTAGAGTTTTTAATCACATTCAGGTGCAGTAAGTAGTGTTTTGTTTCTCTATCAGAAAGCACATAATGACTATATTTTTTCTGTGTGTGATGTTAGCAGCCAGATCCCATTAACTCTTCTTTTTTTTTTTGAAAAGTTGTAGGTTTAAAGAAAAATCATACATAAAATACAGAGTTCCCATATACACACACTTTCCCCACCCCCCAAAATAGCACCTTGCATTAGTGTGGTACATTTGTTACAATCAATGAAAGAACATTATTATACTTTACTATTAACTATAACTAGGGTTTGCATTAGGCTTCTCTATTGTACTCTAGTAACATACATACAACCTAAAATTTTCCCTTTTTAACCACATTCAAATACATAATTCAGTGGTGTTAATTACATTCACAGTGTTGTGCTACCGTCACCACCATCCATTAACAGAGCTTTACCATCACCCTAAATAGAAACTACAGTTTAAGCATTAACTCCCCAGTCCCATTCCCTAACCCCACCCTAGCCCCTGGTAGCCTGTGTTCTAGTTTCTGACTCTGAATTGCTTTTTCTATTTCATATCAGTGAGATCATACAGTATTTGTCCTTTTGTTTCTGGCCTGTTTCACTCAATATGATCTCTTCAAGGTTCATCCATGTTGTTGCATGTCTCAGAGCTTCATTCCTTTTACGGCTGAATAAGATTCTATTGTGTGTACACACCACATTTAGTTTATCCATTCAATGGCTGATGGACACTTGGGTTGCTTCCATCTTTTGGCAATTGTGAATAATGCCACTATAAACATCAGCGTGCAAATATCTGTTCAAATTCCTGCCTTCAGTTATTTTGGATATATAACTAGAAGTGGGATTCCCAGGTCATATGGTAATTCTATAGTTAATTTTCTTGGGAACCACTAAACTTTCTTCCACAGCAGCTGCACCATTTTACATTCCCGTCAACAGCGAACAAGTATTCCTATTTCTCCACATCCTCTCCAATACTTGTAATTTTCCGTTTTTATTTATATGTATACATATAGAAGCCATTTTAGTGTGGTAGAATGGTGTCTCATGATTTTGATTTGCATTTCCTTAATGGAAATGATGTTGAGCATCTTTTCATGTGCTTTTTGGCCATCTGTATATCTTCTTTGGAGAAATGTCTTTTCAAGTCCTTTGCCCATTTTAAAAATTGGGTTGTTTTGTCTTTTTGTTGTTGAGTTGTAGGATTTCTTTATATTTGCTGGATATTAAATCCCTCTCGGATATGTGGTTTCCAAATATTGTCTCCCATAGTGTAGGTTGTCCTTTTTCTTTCATGATAAAGTCCTTTGGTGCATAGAAGTTTTTAGTTTTGATGAGGTCCCATTTACCTTTTTTTTTTATTTGTTGCTCATGCTTTAGGTATAAAGTCTGAGAAACCAGTGCCTAGCACAGGATTCCAAAGATGCTTCCCTATGTTTTCTTCTAGGAATTTAATAGTCTTTGTTGTTATATTTAGGTCTTTGGTCAATTTTGAGTTGGTTTTTGTATATGGTGTGAGATAGGATTCCACCTTCATTCTTTTACATATAGACATCCAATTTTCCCAGCACCATTTGTTGAAGAGATGACACTTTATCAATTGACTGGTGTTGGCACCTTGTCAAAAATCATTTGGCCATCAATGTAAGGGTTGATTTCTGAAGTCTGAGTTTGATTGCATTGATCTTTGTGCCAGCACCATGCTGTCTTAATTACTTTGACTTTGTAATAAGTTTTAATATCGGGAAGTTTGAGTCCCCCAACTTCGTTCTTTTTCAAGGTAGCTTTAGCCATTTGGGGTCCCTTACCTTTCCTTATAAATTTGATGATTAGCTTTTCCATTTCTGCAAAGAAGGCTGTTGGAATTTTGATTAATAGGGATTGCATTGAATCTGTCAATCATTTTGGATAGAATTTGACATAGTAACAATATTTAGTTTTCCAGTCCATCAGCACAGAATGTCCTTCCATTTATTTAGGTCTTTTGATTAATTTTAGCAATGTTTTGTAGTTTTCTGTGCACAAGTCCTTTACATCTTTGTTTAGAGTTATTCCTAGATATTTGATTCTTTTAGTTGCTGTTGTAAACGGAGATTTTTCTTGATTTCTTCTTCAGGTTCATTAGTAGTGTATAGGCACACTTCTGATTTTTTTTTCATGTTCTCTGCCACTTTGCACAATTCCTTTATCAGTTCTATTAACTTTCTTTTGGGTTTTTCAGGATTTTCTGCATCTAGGACCATGTTATCTGCAAATAAGGAAAGTTTCACTTTTTTCTTTCTCTTGCCTAATTGCTATGGCTAGAACATTCAGTACAATGTTGAATAACAGTGGTAACAAGCTTAGAAGGAAAGCTTTCAGTCTTTTACCACTGAGTATGATGTTAACAGTGGGTTTTTTGTATATGCCCATTATCATTTTGAGGAAGTTTCTTTCTAGTCCTCGTGTTCTAAGTGTTTTATCATGTAGGGGTGCTGGATTTTGCTAAGTGTCTTTTCTGCATCTATTGAGATGATCATGTGTTTTTTTTCCCCCTTCATTCTGTTAATGTGGTATATTACATTAATTGATTTTCTGTTGAACTACCCTTGTATACCTGAGATAAATCCCACTTGATCAGTGCTTTTGATGTGCTCTTGGATTTGGTTTGCTAGTATTGGGGGGGGGGGGGAGTTTTTGCATCTATATTTAAAAAGGGATATTGGTCTGTAATTTTCTTTTCTTGTGGTATCTTTATCTGGCTTTGGTGTAAAGGTCATGTTGGCATCATAGAATGAGTTAGAGTGTTCCCCCTTCTTTTGGAAGAGTTTTAGCAGTATTAGTGCTAATTCTTCTTGGAGTAATTGGTAAAATTTGCCAGTGAAGCCATCTGGTACTGGACTTTTCTTTTCTGGGAGGTTTTTGATTACTGATTCTCTGTCTTTACTAGTTATTGGGCTGTTGAGATTTTCTGTTTCTTCTTGAGTCAGTGTAGGTAGTTTGTGTGTTTCTAGGAATTTGTCCATTTTGTCTACGTTAACTAATTTGTTGGTTTATAGTAAGTAGTTCATAATATACTCTGACATTCCTTTCTATTTCTGTGGACCCAGTAGTAATGTAATCCTTCTCATTTCTGATTTTAGTCATTTGTGTCCTCTTTTTTTTTTTTTTTTTAATGTCTAGCTAAAGTTTTGCTGATTTTATTGATCTTTTCAAAGAACCAACTTTTGGTTTTGTTAATTCTATTTTTTTTTTTTTTGATTCTCTAATCTTTGTTACTTGCTTCCTTCTGCTTGCATTGGATTGGATTTGCTCTTTTTCTAAATCCTCCAAGTGTGAGGTTAGGTCTCTGATTTGATATCCTCTTTTTTTTTTTTTTTTATTCATGTAATATTTTATTTGCTGACCTCTTTGAAACATTCCAAAATTCATAATAGCCAATGGAGCTTTCCATGCTAAAATGTTGCTCAACGTGACAAATTTCTAACAAAAAATATTTTAATGTATGGTGCCTTCATTTTACTCTTGAGGAATCAACATGTGAAAATTATATTTAGGTGGTAAAACTCAGGTTACAAATATAAGATAAATATCAATGAATATCATATTTCTGGTTTACTGGAAAACAACAGTTTTGAGTCATACTTAACACCTTGGTTAAATAAAGAGAAAATGGGCAAGGATGTCACAGAGGTATGCAAAGATTTAACAGTTCAAATAATCCTAGTCCTTGTGAGAAACTGTACACAGGATATAGGTAGTAAATATTTCTGTAATATGGTGATTTCAGTCATTAGTGACCATCATTCAGTTCATGCATTCAAAGTAATTCCAGTTATGTTTGATCACTGAAAACTGGTTTCAAATAAATTACAGCTCACTGAGCTAGGGGTACCACAAATACCTTGCATTCAAAAATATAGTTTAAATCTGGGAAGTTTAAGGTGAAGGAATACTTGTAATTCATAATTACCTTGAGATATAATTGAGACTACACTACTATACTTAATTAGGTGTATTACTATGCATAGTTAATCTTGGTTATCATGTTATATATTTACCCGTCATCAACAGCGCACATTTTTATGCTCCAAAAGAACTATCGATCCAGTAAAATGGCTACATTTAATTTTCTTTTAAAGACAGATGAACTAAATTGAAGGAAGATTGGCTTCTCTTAATATCTTTTTCAAACTACTGATGCAAATTTACCAAAGAAATAATTCTATATTTTGCCTAACATCAAATAATCTACACAAAGTTTCTAAGATAGATGTATTTCATGTTCAGTTTCCAAAAATAGAGGCTTTCTAACTGAAAGCATTTACATTCCTAGCTCTCTAAAATAAACATTAAAAAACAAAGTATAAAAAATGATCTCTCAGCTTTTGAATATTCCACTTAGTTACATAAAGTGTTTTCTGTCCCAGCACTTCCTCAAATTCAAAAGATATTTATTTATTTCCTAAGAACATGACAAACAAGTCTTCATTTCAAACCATTCAGTCTATTTCCATGGCAACACTGCAGGACTCCGTGGCTACCATAAGTCATAAGTACTAGTTGGCTATGAAATTTCTCAATCTTCTTTATATCTTGGGCCATGCTCAAGCAAGTCTCCTCCTATCAGCAAGGCAGTGGACCCAGTGGAGCTCTGGCAGGACATGAGGACTCACATCAGTCACAGAGCCTGGCTTACCAGGCCCAGGGAGCCACACAGCCCTTTCCTTCAATATCCTCTTTTTTCAATATAAGCATTTAGAGCTACAAATTTCCCTCTCAGTATTGCCTTTGCTGCATCCCATAAGTTTTGGTATGTTGTGTTCATTTTCATTCATCTCAAGATATTTCCTAATTTCCCTCATGATTTCTTCTTTACCCATTGGTTGTTTAAGAGTATGTTGTTTAATTTCCACATATTTGCAGATTTTCCATCTCTCCCTCTGTTACTGATTTCTAGCTTCATTCCATTGTAGCCAGAGAAGATGCATTATATGATTTCAGTATTTTTTAATTTATTGATACTTGTTTTGTGACCTGACATATGGTCTCCACTGGAGAATGATCCATGTGTACTAGAGAAGAATGTATTCTGCTGCTGTTGGGTAAAATGTTCTATATGTGTCTGTTGGGTCTAGTTGGTTTAGAGTATTGTTCACGTCTTCTATTTCCTTACTGATGTACTGTCTAGATGTTTTATCCATTACTGAAAGTGGTATATTGAAGTCTCCTACTATTAATGTGAGCACATTTATTTCTCCCTTCAAATATATCAATATTTACTTCATGTATTTTAGGGCTCTGCCATTAGGTGTATATATACTCATAATGGTTATGTCTCCTTGTTGAGTTGACCCCTTTATCAGTATATTGTGACCTTTTTTGTCTCTCAACAGTTTTTGACTTAGAGAGTTGATTTTATCTGATATTAGCATAGCTACTCCACTTCTCTTTTGGTTACTATTTGCATGGTGTATTTTTTCCATGCTTTCACTATCAGTCTACTAGGGAAAGTCCCTTACTAGGGTAAGTCCCTTGTAAACAGTATATAGTTGAGTTGTGCATTTTTATTCACTCTGCCAGTCTCTGCCTTTTAACTGGAGTGTTTAATCCATTTACATTTAAAGGAACTGCTGATAATGAAGGACTTTCATATTCATTTAATTTTTTATATTTTACCATTTTTATTTCATTCCAATTTCTTTCTGAATATATTCTTCATTTATTTTATTTGTGGTTACCATGGGGTAAAATTTAACATCCTAAATCTATGACAATCATGTTTTATTTGATACCAACTTAACTTCAATAGTAGGCACATATACTGTTCTTGTACCTCTCCATCCCCCCACCTTTTTAAAAACTTATTTCAGGTTACATTTTGTACATTGGATGCTAGTTCAGTTCAGACTTCTTCCCAGTAGATTGGCCCTGGCGTACAGGCACCCCAGTGTATGCCTTGGGGTTATTCTGCTCCCTCTGGAACAGGACCAAGGACCCACAATGGGAGAGCAGGCTGACGCCATTTCGCATTTGGGAGGGGTGGGGCAGGTATCAGCAAGGGAACGAAGAGCGTCTCCTATGGCTTTTGAAGCTGTATTTTCTTGCTCAGCATTCACCCAGTTCCTGCTGCGTTTTAACTGTTATCTGTGGTTTTGAGGAAGGCTGCTTTCTTTAAGATTTCTCTGCTGTCGTTGGCCAAAGAGAAGTTGGAACAATGGGCACCCTCAGAGCCAGCTCCCAGGGATCTGAAGTAGCTGATCAAACACAGTAATCAGTGGTCAGAGTTTGGTGGATTTAGGTCTTTATATCCCACCCTAGCACCAGCACACTGCACCATGAAACTGACTGCAGTCCCCACTGCTGCCTGCCACGAGGCTGGTAACCCGTGCAGGGATGGTGAAATCCACCAGTATTTACCACAATTTACCAGCCTCTTCCAACTCTTCCGTGAGTCCTGCACAGTGTTCCACTAGACTCCAGAGTTTCAAGATGGTTCATTCAGGCAGTTCCTGCCAGTTCAGTAGTTGTTTTGGTGGAGGGACTGATTACTGCTCCACTGTCTTCCCCTTACTAATTCTTTATGGGCTGTAAAAATAGTGATACTTTGATTCCATCATTTTTCTTTATCAGCTGGAATATTTCTCTAAAGAAAAAATGTGTTTATCTTCTGTTTATTTATCCAGGGTAGCAAAAGTTTCAAGACTGACGTCAGTTCTCCTTTGTACATGGGGAATATCCGTGACTTTCTAGACCACGCTAACACATACATCTGAGATAATTTCTCAGACACCATATTGAAACCCTGCAGTGCTTTTCACAGATGTCTTTGGGTCTCTCCAACACCTCCCCACCTGGGACTAAGACTAGTCTTGATAAATGTAGAACTTGGAATCAGGGGATCGAAACTGGAGTAAACCAACTTCACAGATCAGGTTGGAACTCAGGAAAGAGTAGAAATGTGTGCTTCCAAAAGCAGTGGAAATATAAATTGTTGTAACATCCTATACTGTTGTTTTTCTAGGTTTCAGTGGACAAGGTCTTAAAGATCCTGAAAGAAAATGCAAATAAAGCCAAAAGTTTACTCCTCACTACCATACCCCAGATAGGGTCCATGGAATGGTCAGAAACCCTCCACATGCTGAAGGTAAGTGTCCTCATCCATCTGAGAACAGACACTTCCATAGACCCTCAACTGCCTTCTCTTATTTGCTCTTCACCGTTGGTCTGCACCTCATATATTTTATGCTCATTTAAATGTTTTCAACAAGTTTTGATGTCATTTACTACCATACTAACCATTTGCAAAATTGAATAGTTGTACTTCTGGCTGCTAATGTAAGTCCGTTGGAAGCTGAGGTGAGGAAAGTTTTATCAGCTCGTATACCAGGTTCTTAGCATTGTCTTGCTCTGCACTGTACTCCAGAGTCTTACTTAAGAAGACTGATAGTGCTTGTTCTGCTTAAGGGCCTACCTACATTGTTGAGAAAACTATTTTCTCTTTGGCAAATTCATGCAAAGTGCCGTCAAGCCTTAAAAGCAAAAACACTGGCATGGCAATACTAAAACAATGCCGGGGAATGTCTGCTTGAGGTTAATGTTGCATCAAACCAAGACAATAATCGATGATAAACTTGGGATGGATTGCAGATTGGTAGCTTTCCAACTCTAACAATAATTCCCAGAATATAGTTTAAACTGACTGATAAGCTCAGAGATGCCTGGTATTTATTTGGATATTTTGTGGCTCTTGATTAACCCACTAGATAAGGATAATATCAATAAGATACTGCCCTCGCTTCGTATCCAAAGAGAGTATCCAGTGTATCCTAGGTCCTCTTAGAACACTTCTGTGCTCTTGGATCTCATGGCAGTAGTTGATAAAGGACTTGAAAGATCGATATAAGTCCTCCCTACCTGGGCCCTGGAGTTAGACCCACAATTTTAATGAGGTGGGGACACACGAGTGGTGGTAAATGATCACTGGCTGCTAGAGCTGGGGAAGGCCTGATTTGTAGTGTCTGCTCATTTCTGTGGTATAAATGCTCAGCATGGCTGATTTCAAGTTATCTACCTAAAGTCACTGATTACTTGGGATGTGATACCATCGCTTTTGCAAGCTGGTAGAAGCAGGGTTCAGCATGCTACTGCAACCAGGTGTCTCTCATCCTTTAGAACCAGGCAATGTCAGAAGTACTGACATTTGTCATCTGCCTTTCCCACCTGACTTTAAATCCCTAAGTTGCAGGGAACACATCTGTCAGCTTCAACACTGTGTACCCAGGAGAGAAATATTGTTGAATGAATAAGTGATACTCCCTTTGCCCTGTGAAGTGTTTCATTCTACCTTGAAATAAGGGAAGGCTTTATTATTATGAAGAAAAGGCAAAAGAGAAAATAATTTCTATGAATTACGGAATGTCAGTTTAGACTAGAAACAGATGGCTTTTTTTGTTGTTCCATTTTAAAAACCGTTAACATTTGTCAGCTGTATGTAAATAGTTTGCAGTGCAGCGGTACAACTTTGGCTTTGTTAATAAAGAAACTTGGTTTGCTGGAAATGTGACTCATACTTTTGCTGTTGCTGGGGCCAGTGCAAGGGGAGCTAATGTATCAGGAAACCTGTGAAGATATGATGGGTTTCTTTTTTAGATTTCCCAACTTCCCCATTTTTTTGGCCATTGCGTCTTGAACCTGGAAGATAATTTCTCAAACATATTTCGTCTTCATTTAAGTAAAAATATATGGGTGGTAGAAATCAGTGTTCTCCTTCCTTTTTTGAAGATTCTGAAAGTATGTATAAATTGCGTGTTTTTGTATGAAAGGGTTGGTATGTATGGTTTTCATCAGATTCTCAAATGGATATATGAACTGAAGAGAAAAAAATGAGGAATCAATGCTCAAGAAAAAATTGAGAATTGTAGTCTCCATTTTGCAGCATTAAAGAAAACAATACTAATTATCCCTTATCTGGGGGAGCATTTCAGTCTCCTAAGTAAGTCATTTATTGAATCACAAATTCATTTCAGAAACATTTAGTGAGCACTCACTGTATGCCCAGCTCTGGTTTACAAAGATACATAAGACTTGCTGTGATGAAGGAAAAAAAAAACATGCTGACACATTAAAATTTAATGATTTTTTACAGTGGAATAAGGTGAATGATAGAGGTTGCAAAAACAGTAACCCGGTGTGGGGGATGGTTTGTAAAATGCATCCTAGAGGATGTAAAAGAGGATAGGAATAAGTGAGAATCAGAACAATACTCTGGGATAAGCATTATTAACCTCACTTTACAGGAAAGGGAAATGAGGATCCAAGAGAGAGCTATTCCTAAAGTCCCATAACTGATTTTTAAACTTCTATGAACATGAAAATTATCAGGAGAGCTTACTAAAGGTATGTGTCCCAGGGGCCATCCCTCTCATCTGTCAAATCAGAATCTGATTTTTAACAAGCAGCCCCACAGGTGATTATCATGCTCAACCAAGTGTGAGAACCACTGCCCACAGTAACTGCTTCATTAACTGTAACCTCTGCCTACTTTTTTCTTTTCAGAATGTGGCCCAGTTTTCTGTTGTAGTACCAAGACATTAAAATAGCATGGCTGCCCAGGAGAAAAGAAGGCTTTGTAATTCTAGTCACTTTAGGAATTCCTGCTTAACTCGAAAGCAGCTTTCTTGCCCTTGCCCACTGAGGAAGAACGTGTGATACGAAAGATAAGAAACTGCACATATTAGCAACTCCTCCTACAGGATTTGGGCTGCTTCAAAAAACAGAAGAAAAACAAATGACCAGGAAACAGCTGGGAAAATCTTACAACTTGGAGAACAGACAAGAGCTAGATCACCCCCCATCTCTCCTGTGCACACATAAATTTGCAACAGTAAAATGAGGAGGAGTTTTCCATATTGCCAAGGAATATGAAGAAGAAATTAGACTCTCTCGCTGTTGGTGTGACCGTAAATTGGTACAGTCTTTTCTGCAGAGAAATTTGGTAAAACATATCAAGAGGCTTACAAATATTTATACCCTTTGAACTGGTTATTCCTAGGAATTTATCTTTAAAAAGTTCTCAAAGATACATACAGAGAATTATATGGAAAGAAGGATATTCAATTTAGTGTTAGTTATAATAGCAGAAATTCAAAACAATCTGAATATCCAACAATTGAAATAAATAATGATCTAGCTATAATAGATTTTAAAGCAGCCAGCTGAAGATCACATTTTCAGAAAATATTTAATGTCCTAAAGATATGGTTGCTTTGTAATCTGAAGTGGGAAAGGGACATGTAAACATTTTACAGTATTAAGTTTGGTTTACATTTCTATGTATCCATACAAAAGGATTAGAAAGAAATCTATATATATAATCTTTTGTTACTGGATTTGAGGAAGGCATACTGGATAATTTTTATTTTCTTTACATTTTTCTGTATCTTCACATTTTTCTACGTTGACTATAAGCAAATAATAAAGTTGTTTGTTTTAGAAATAAAAATGGACTTAAAGCTAGATCTTGAATACACAGTTTCTGGTAATGAAGCAACATTTGAGACAGTACTACTAAGATTGCTACATCTTTATGTCATTAAAAAAGAGTCTCATTAATGACTGTATAATCAGCTTGAGTTTGCAGCAGCTTCCTCAGAAAAACTGGGTGTTTAATACTGAGTTAGTCTAAAAGTTAAACTACTTAATAGACTGCATACACACCTTATAGTGTGTCAGGTATTTTTAAAATTAATATTTGACTTGTTTCTACTCCTTTCATGAGCTGAATTTTACATGAATTGGTGATTTTTTTTAGATAAAAAAAGATGAAGTGGAAGCTTGCTTTCAACTGTTTATTGTTAATTTTATAGGAATGCTTTTTGTTTTTGTTGAAAGTTTTCTATCACAAGGAGATCTTATTATTTTCTCCTTCAGAATTGTTATTTTACTTTTTACTGTTGTCTGTTGCAGGGTAATGGTGATGTTCTTTTGTCAACCTAAAAAGCCTGTAAAGTTGATGTGTTTCTATGCGATTGTCTTCAGGATAGTAAGTGTCAATTGTCAACAATAAAATAAACCAGATACCCCTCTGTTTTAATATTGAGCTGTTTGGGTTTGTATGATTATGACTCTTCAATTCTCTGATACAGTGGTTTGAACTCAGGTTGCTCAATAAAGACCCATGGAGGACCTAATGAATCTGATCTCAAGTTCTCTGGCTCTAAAATAGATGATTGTTTTCACTACCCTATAATATATACTGTACCTTACTTGTCCTCATGTGTCTGAGAATGTCAAGGCAATAACACATGGGCATTCTTGCTGCCTTCAGAAAGTACAGTTTTCTCCAACCTGTCAAGTCACTTTTCCTGATCCAATAGACTTTTCTTCCAGCCTCATTTCAGACTTCTTAAATTAATGCAGAACACACTGTTTTTGTTACCAGTCACTTCTTATGCATAGCCCAGGTGATTTTCCTCAGACCTCATTCTTGAGAACTTTGCTGACCATTTCTTCCTGAAATGCTTTTCATTTCTATGAAAATAGGAATTTTAACTGTTAGATTAAATGAACACCATGGTGAGGTTTTGAGCATTTCCAAGTTTTCCCAATAAATTGGGGGCTTACATGGGGTAAGGTCTGGCTTGGTAAAATTTAGCCCCTTGGAAGAGTTCCACATTATTGATTGTTTTGCATCTACATAAAGAGAACTCTTTATTGACATAAGCTATGTTTTACATGATTTTGAGGATGAAGCAGGCAAAATAGTTAATATGCATAGTGCCTACCAAAAAATGAGTGGAGATGGCTGAAACATGGTTACATTTGAGATCTGAAAATATTTCACAAATTAATGTTAAGTGCATCCTGGAATTGTTGGTAATGAGCAAAAACTGGGAATGGCTAAAATTCTCATTAGTGGGGTTGGTCTAAATAAAATATGATATGTCAGTTCAAATGAATAACGTGCAGTTGTCCAAAAAAAGGAATATATCTTTATGTGCAAGTATGAATAAGAATGATAAAAGTGGAAATCACAGAAAAATATGTAAAGTAAAATGTGTGGATAGCATCAATATGCTTTATGTTCATAGTTTCTGTGAAGAAATATAATAACTTCTGGTGTATGAGTCAAGAAACTTCTACTTCCCACCTTTCTGTACTGCTTGATCTTTGTGCCATAAACATCCAGTCATCTGATTTATTTAATTTATACATTTTAATAAGTGAAAACTGGAGGAAACTGGGATTTATAGCAGTTCATGTAAAATGCGATAAAATATCTGGTTCTTAGTTGGGCACTGAATTCTGATAGGTCATGTCTGTGACACTGTCTTAGCACAACACTTTCAGGAGAACATAGACCATCTAAAAAACACCAATAAAAGGGTAAAGGGGCTGGGAAAGCCATGTGACTTAAGTAGTGGTTAAAGGAATTGAGTCTCTAACCATTTAAGAGAAAACCTTGAGTGAAGACTTCAAGTATTTGAAAGGCTGTCATTCAATTATAGATTTAATCCATCTACCTCGCTGTTCTATAAGCCTTCATGAAGCCAGAACCATGCCTTTTCTCAACTTAGGGATCTTCTGTGCCTTAGACATAGTATAACTTAAACAAATATTTGTGGAAACGAAAATTTGGTATCTGCTTCCTACAAAAAGTCCTTCATCTGCCCTACCTCAAACACCTCCTCCCCTGCCTTCTTTTGGTGGCTGATCTTAGTTCCTTCTTCACTGACAAAACTGAAGCATCAGCGGAGGACTTCCAAGGATGCCTACCACCACCACCACATCCACCTCTCCTCCCACTTGCTTTTGCATACCTGTGACTTTGCATCTCAAGCCTGAGTGGGCATCAGCATCACCTTTTTAAACTACAAGTTGTATCAACACCACCCCAGAGTTTGATTCATGAAGTCTGGGATGGGCGCAGCTGGATAAGTTTGCATTTCTAACAAATTCCCAAGTGGTGCTGATACTGTTGTTCCAGGAACCACACTTTGAGAACCATCATAGATGTTTTCTCCCTGCTCATCCATTTCTGCAGCTTGCTCCTACATAATCAAAATTTCCTTAGTTAATTGGATCATTTCTGTCAGCACACAAATATGCTTTTATTCCTTGCATTAGAAATTTTCTTGGCTTCAATTCTGTTTGTTTTATGTCATTTCCTTTTCATTGGGACAAAACTTGAAGAATTATCTATTCTTGTCTCTAGTTCCTCTTCTCCATTACTAAACCCACTCCCAATTCAGATTTTAGCCAACCCCTTTTCTCCCCTCCAAAACCATCAAAGTTATTCTCAAGGTCACCCCTTCACTAAATCTAATGGTCAATTCTCAGGCTTCATCCTTTTTTTCCTATCAGAAGCATTTGGTACACTTGATCACTCCCTCCTTGAGAAACTCTCTTCTTGGCTTCCAAGGACACTACACTTGATCTTCCTTCTACTGGAACTGTTGCTCCTTCTGTCTCCTTTGCTGGTTCTTTCTTTTCTCACTGACGTTTTAATGTTTCCTCCTCCAGGGCGCAATTCTTTGACTTTTCTATCTTGGCTCATTCCTTGGTGCCTCATTCCTCATTTTTCCCTCGAATCTGCTCTCCCAGAACTCCCATCTCAGTTGTTGCAGTTCCATTCTCCTAGTTCCTCAGACCAAAAACCAGTCATGCTTGACTCTTCACAATCCACTTTACCATCAAAATTCATCCAGAAGCTGCCTTCCTCACCCCAGCTACTCCCTCCATCCTAGTCTGAGCCACACTCATCTCTCATCTATATACTGCAGTACCCCTAAATAGTCTTCCTGCTTCTATTCCTGCCTTCTTTAGCAACAAGAGCCAGAATGATCCTTTCAAAATATGTCACTCCTCTACATGAACTCCATTTCACTCAGAATAAAAGCCCAAATCCCCACAACAACCTGTATCTGCATTCATCCCTTATCTCTCCAACTCCTTCTCCCACCACTGCACCACTAACTCACTCTGCTTCAGTCAGTCCCACAGACCTTCTTGCTCTTAAAATACACCAGGCCATTGTGGAAGAAGACTGCAGCATAGAGAGGAGTGGAAGCTAGTTAGTTGCCCTGGAACAACTAATAACAACCAGGAGCAACTAGTAAATAATCTGGGTTAACTTCTGGGGGATGAACGTGACTGTTCACACATCATATACCAACCTGGATTGGGAGGAATGCCCAAGATTGCAGCATAAACTCTGTAAGTAAAGACTACAGAACTGTGCCAAGAGCCCCTCCCCTGCGGCAGCCCAAACTGCAAAGCCTCACTGTGCTAGAGAGCAGCACTCTCTGAACAAGCCAATATACCTCAGCCCAGCTCCACCTGAGGTTTTAATTAACAAATGTTGACTGCTCAATACAAGCTATGAATCCCCAACGAGCAGACAGGCTTTTAGTGACGACTGACTTTGGAGAGCCAGAGGACCTCTCTGGGAGGGAGGGGGAGCTCAGTGGACCAGGTGCTATCTCTGGCCGATGGATGAAACTGAGCATGGCCGCGTACTGGCCCTGAAGGGGCACTTTCTGTCCTTTTTTTGGCTCAGTGAGAAAGCCTCAGCCATTTTCAGTTCCCAGACCTCTGACCGAGACATGGGTGGAAATAGCAGAATCAGAGAGACTATTCAAATAAGAGGAAAGAGGTGATACCAAGCTCTACTACCCACCTTCCATTCAGAACCAGACCCTAGAGCCTTGGGGAAAACAGCCACAGGCCACACCTCCTTACACCAGTCTGGAGCTACAGGCTGACAGGTGCCACCTGCTGGGCAGAAAAGCGCAGTGACTTGAGGCCTCACAGGGTGTACCAATATTCTAAGACCTGATACTGTTGCCTCCTCCTGAGACCTGAGCCCGTTCTGGTCAGGGAAAACCTGATTGGGATAGCCAAGGAAACCAGATGCCTAGACAACAGAAAACTACAACCTACACTAAGAAAAATGAAGTTATGGCCCAGTCAAGTGTACATTTCATGTACACTTCAACTGAGATACAGGAATTGAAACAACTAATGCTAAACCAATTCAAAAAGTTTAGGGAAGCTATGGCAAAAGCGATGAAGTGTATAATGAAAACACTGGGTGTACATAAGGTAGGAATCACAAGTTCAAAAAAACTACTGGCAGAATCTATGGAAATGAAAGGCACAACACAATAGGTGAAAGACACAATGAAAACATACAACAGCAGATCTCAAGGGGCAGAAGAAAACACTCAGGAACTGAAGAACAAGATATGTGAAAGCCTACACACAAAAGAACAGATAGAGAAAAGAATGAAAACATATGAGCAACTTCTCCAGGAATTGAATGACAACAAGAAATACAGGAATGTATGTGTCATGGGTGTCCCAGAAGTAGAAGAGAAGGGAAAAGGGGCAGAAGCAATAACAGAGGAAATAATCAATGAAAATTTCCCATCTCTTATGAAAAACATAAAATTACATATCCAAGAAGCTCAGCATACCCCAAACAAAATAGATCTGAATAGGCCAATGCCAAGACACTTAATAATCAGATTATCAAATGTCAAACATAAAGAGAGAATCCTGAAAGCAGCAAGAGAAAAACTATCCATTGCATACAAAGGAAGCTTGATAAGACTATGTGTGGATTTCTCAATAGAAACCATGTAGGCAAGAAGGAAGTGGGGTGATATATTTAAAATACCGAAAGAGAAAAACCACCAACCAAGAATCCTATACCTGGCAAAACTGTCCTTCAAATGTGAGCAAGAACTTAAAATATTCTCTGACAGACAATGACAGAGTTTGTGAACAAGATACCTGCTCTACAGGAAACACTAAAGGGAGCACTACAGACAAAAAGGAAAAGACAGGAGTGAGAGTTTGGGACACAATTTGGGAGATAGTAGCACAGCAGTTTAAGTACACTGAACAAGATGATTATGAGTATGGTTGAAAGAGGAAGGTTAGGAGCATGCGGGACACCAGAAAGAAAGAGGAAAGATAGAGACTGGGACTGTATAACTCAGTGAAACCTAGAGTGCTCAACAGTTGTGATAAAATGTACAAATATGTTTTTACATGAGGGAGAACAAATGAATGTCAACCTTGCAAGGTGTTAAAAATGGGGTGGGATTCAGGAAAAAATACAATCCATACAAACTAGAGACTATAATTAACAGAAACATTGTATTATGCTTCCTTTAATGTAACAAAGGCAATACACCAAAGCTAAATGCATATGGTGGGGGAGCACAGGCGAGGGGTATGGCACTTCTGGCATTGGTGATGTTTTCTCTTTATTCTACTTTAGCTTAATGCTATCTTTCCTTTTGTTGCTTCCTAGCTGTCATTTTTTTTCCTCTTTCTTTTTTCTTTTTCTTTTGTGTCTCTAACTTCTTTGACTCTTCCTCCTTCTTTGTGGAAGAAATGGAGATGTCCTTATATACATAGTGGTGATGGTGGTGAATACATAAATATGTGACCATATAGGGAACCATCGACTGTTTACTTAGGACTGAATGTGTGGAGTGTGAACAAAACCATCTTTAAAAAAATGGGTTGATGAAGAAAACTTGAGGGCACTATATTGAGTGAAATAAGACAGACACATAAGGACAAATATTGCAGGGTCTCACTGATATGAAATAATTATAATATTTAAACTCATAGACATGAAATATAAGTTACCAGGCTATAGCACAAGGCTAAAGAATGGGGAGCAGTTGCTTATTATGAGCAGAATGTTCAGCTAGGGTGAACTTAAGCACTTGAAAATGGACAGAGGTGATGGTAGCACATTATGAGAATAACAGTGCTGAACGGTCTGTGAATATGGTGGAAAGGGTAAGCTCAGAGTCACGTATGTTACCAGAAGGGAAGTTGGAGGTTAAAAGATGGGAATGTATAAAACAGTGAATCTTGTGGTGGACAATGTCCGTGACTGACTATACAAATATTAGAAATCTCTCTCACGAACTAGAACAAATGTATGTCACTGTAACTAGAATAGAGAGGCACATAGGGAAAAAAACATATACCTATTGCAAACTGTATACTACGGTTAGTAGTATTTTAACATTCTTTCATCAACAGTAACAAATGTACTATACCAATACTATGAATCAGTAATGGAGGGGGGTTGGTTAGGGGTCTGGGAGGATTTGAGTTTCCTTTTTTTGTCTTCATTTCTTTTCTGGAGTAATGAAAATGTTCTATAAATTGAAAAAAAAATTAATTGTGGTGCTGGATGCACAGCTGTATGATGGTACTGTGGGCAATTGATTGTACACTTTGGATATTTGGATAATTGTATGGTATGTGAACAGTCCCAATTTAAAATATATATGTATATATAATTTTAAAAATACACTGGGTCCACTCCTGCCTCAGACAAGAGAATTTGCTTTGTGATACTTTCACTAGGAAAATTTCCCCCTGATAATCATTGGGCTCACCCCACCACCTCCTCCAAAAGTCACCACAATGAGTCAACTCGAAGCATCCTAAAGGGCAATTTCCCCACTCCTTGCCACAGTACTCTTGATTGTTATTAGCTGGCTCAACTTTCTTTTTTTCCCATGGCTCTTAACACCTGCCTGCATTCTCCCGTCATTTATTTGTTTTTTTGTTTTGCTTATTGATTGATCCCCTGCTCCCACTAGAATATACGCTCTGTGAGGGCAACAGCCTTGTCATTCACTGATATATTTCCTCAAACTCCAGAATAGTACCTGGCACTTTTACTAACCTAATATAATTTTACCTAACCTAATATATCCAAAATATTATGTCAACATATAATCAGTATAAAAATCACAAGATTTTACATTCTTTTATAAATGCTGATTCTTTGAAATCCACTGTGTATTTTACACTTAACAGAACATCTCAATTCAGATACTTAATTTTCATCAGAAATATTTGATCTTGATTTAAATTTTATAAAATTTACATTCAAAAAGTAGATACCCATCTCAAGTTGTTCCAGATATATTGAATCAGTATTGGTTTTTTTAAATTTAAATTAATTGAAATTAAATAAAATTATAAATTCAGTTTCTCAGTCTTGCTAGCCACATTCCAAGTGCTCAGTGGCTGTGTGGCTAGTGGCTACCGTATTACTGCAGCAAGTAGACTAAAGCCCCAAGCAGACCATGCTTCCTCTTCTCTCTGGCCCTTTGTGATTGTTGTGTCTAGACCTGGAAGTCCACCCTCTTTGTTCCAACACCGCCCTTCTTTATCTGACACATTGCTGTCTGAATTAGATAGCTTCTGTGCTCCCCAAATACCCTATTCTATTACAGTACTTGTAATACTGTATTAATTCATTTTTTACTCTACTGAAGCAGTGCATATTTCTATCTTGTTTACTTTTGTATTCCCAGACACTTAGCATAATGCCTGAGAGATGAGAGGTACTCTGTATTTATTTAGTGAACGTATAAACCCACCCAGTTTCTTCCTACTGAAATTTCAGCTATCCTTCCATTCCCAGCTCAAACCCCTTCTTAAGAAACCTAGTCGCATCAGCCCCTAGTAAATATTCCCTCCTTTGTACTTCCACACCACTTTAAATCATCATTTAAGAACAAAACGTATTGCTCTCATTTGTGTTGGGATATCCTTCAATAGCCAAGTAAAAGGCGGAAAAGTAAACGAAATTGTACAACTGCTATCAAGACTTGTTTTTGTATTTTAGAGCAAGCATTAATAACCTTTTCTCTCTTTCTTTACAGAATGGAGGAGAGGAGAGATCGGTAGGCACAGTTATTGGAGATAGATCAGAGCTTCTCAGCCTTTCACATGTTTTGCGACTGTATCCTAATGATGAAAACCAGGGACGATATAGGACCTGTGTCATGGGAGGATGTGAACCTGGTGTCCAGCTCTGAAACGGTTCAATCCACTAAAAGGATCATGGTGTCCCAGCATGGCAGAAACTGACAGTCCCTGTTATCCAAGAAGGAATTGAATGTATTTGCAGAAAATATGTTGGTGCCTTAATGACTGTTACTAGAGCCCTTTTCTCATTCTCCTATTTTCCCAATTCATGCTCCCTAGTTATCTTAGCAGAGGTGGGGGTTAAACATGGTGTGATACAGTTGAAAAAGTACTTAGGATGGAGGGAATTAAGAACCTCTGAGTTGGTTAAAAAAAAATTACATAAAATCTAGTCTGTTGCCTTGACAGTTTACATCTTTCTGCTGTTCATCTTATCATGTACTTCTGTCTTCCCAAGGAGACTGTAAGCTCCTATAAATTAGGGACCGATTTAGATTCCACTCCCTAGATCCCAGCTCACGCCTTACACTTAACGAGCAGCCAATAAAAAGTTGGTTTTACTTGAAAATCAGCAGTTTGAACTGAACAGCCACAGAAATTGAGGGGCCAGTCACACTAACAGGATCCTGAGGAAATGATTTTTGAAAAAGTGTAAACATTGTGACACATAAGTGTTTCATAATTCAGCATATAACTGAAGAAGGGGTGTGTGCCTGATTTCATAAGTTTTGTTGCAGAGAACGTTTTTTCAGAATAAAAAATAAAAACATCTGATGATTGCATTTAGACAAAATTAACAGGAAATTTTCAGTGTTTTCAAACCAAACCCTCTGTTTTTCAGATGATTCAGTCAAAATCTCCACATTGGAATGTGATGATGTGTTTGTTAGCTGCTCTCTTTTTTAACCTCACTTTGGTTTACAAATTTCTTCCTTGTAAGAATCAAGATTACAAGGCTAAGGCCATAATTAATAGAAAAGCCAATTCAAACATATACAAAAATCCGAAGAACAGTATAATGAACCCCTATTCATCACTTAGCTTCAGTAATTATCTCAGAGCTAATATGTTTCTTCTGTATCCCCACCCACTACCCTCCTCCCAAATTATTTTGTAGTACTCCTCATCTCATATAATAACATCCACAAATATGTCAATGTTCTATCCAAAGGATAAGGATTTTATGCTAGCCACAATACCATTAGCACACCTAAAATTTTTTTTAATCCCTTATGTCATCAAATGTGCAGTTAGTGTTCAAAAGTTCAAAGGTCTCATAAATGCCATCTTTTACACCTTATTTATTTGAATCAGGAGCCAAAGTCCACACATTGCAATTCACTGATATGTATTATATGTTTCTGTTCATCTAAAGGTTTCCTCTTCTCTCTGTAGCTCTCTTGCTTTCACGTTCTCCCTCTCCCCACCTTTCTCTCTGCCTCTCCCTGAAGTTTATTGGTTGAAAAAATCCAGTTGTTTGTCCTGGAGCATTTCCCGCAGTCTAGATTCTGCTAACTACACCCCCATAGTGTAGTTTAACATATTCCCCTATCCCCTGTATTTCCTCTAAGTTGATAAACGGAATTTGGACAGATTCAGACTTTTATTTTTTCAAAGCTACTTCAGAGGTGTGGTATGTTCTCCATTCAGTAAGCACATAATTCTCATCTTTCTTTGATGTTAAGCAGCCATTAACATTTAATTCCTCTATCCATTAAATTAGTAGGAGTTTCAAAAAAATGATATTCTAATTCAAAATTACCTCAACTTAAACACATGAGATGTAAGTCAACAGCCTCCAGGCCCCATGTGGAATTGTTTGACCTGTTCAGTGTTTTGTTTTTCAATTTTTATTTTTATTAAAGGTTTACATGTACATAGTACTAAAGATTAGATAGTTTCACATAGTTTCTAATTAAAAAAAAACAACAGCAATTCTCAGCTTCAATCTCTCCACAAAGAAGGTTCAAGAAAAGAAAATCTTATGAATAGAAATGTAAAATATTTTAAATAAAGTATTCACAAATTAAAATCAGCATTGCATAAAAATTGGAAAAGAGCATGACCAAACTGGATTTATCTCAGGAATGCAAAAATGGTTCAACATCAGGAAATCTATTAATGAAATACACTGCTTTATCAAATTAAAAAAAAAACAAACAAACTTACAAACATCTTAATACATACACAAAGAGCATTTTTAGGAAATTTAACATCATTCATGACAAACAAACTTAGTAAGCAAGGAATAGAAATTTCTCAGAATTTAGGACTGCAGCTTCCTTCACGATACGGGGTATCTACCAGAAACCTTCAGCAAACAGATTAGGTAATGGTGAAGCATTAGCAGCCTTTCCAATAATGTTGGGATATTGGGAATGCCCACTGTGGCCTCTTCTGTTTAAGACAGGCCTGGAAGCCTGAGCCAATGCATGATGCCAAAAGAAAAAAATAAAAGGCATAAAGATTGCAAAGGAAGGAAGAGAGGAAATTTTTGTCATTTGTAGATGATATGTTTTTCTACATAGAAAATCCAGTGGAATTTTTGCACAAATTATCAGAATAATTCATAGAGTTTGGCATGTTTACTGGATACAGGTTCAAAATATTAAAATCGATAGCTTTCTCAATTGGAAATAACCAAATAGAAAATATGTTTAAAATGCCATTCAAAGCAGCACAAAAAAATTACAAATTATCTGATAATTAATCCATCCACAAGGTGTAAGCCCTTTATGAAGAAATTCACATCACATATTAAAGGGCATAAATGATGACAATTCTTGCCAACTCAATCTATAGTCAATGCAATTCAATCAAAGTCTCAAATTTTTGAGTTTTTTTAATGGTGTTGGTATCGCATTAATCCTAAAATTCAAATGGAAAAGCAAGGGATCAAGGACTGCAAAAACAACTTTGAAATATAAGAACAAGGTGGTAAGACTGACTACAAAGCTGTGATAATTAAACTGTGGAGCTGGTATTCAACAGATAAGGAGATCAAAGGAACAGAATAAAAAGCCCAAAAAGAGATTCATATATGTGGAAACCTGATACATTTAAAAGATGGTGATCAGAAGAATAATTGGACTATTCTGTAAATTGGGGCAGAGCCTTGATTTTTAGCAATAAGAATGGATGAGATATTTTTAATCAGAAATTATTTATTTAAATAAATAAAAATAAAATTAAAACCAGAAACCCTGGCTAACACAGGTCCTTTGGACAACACTGGATCATGGTTAAGAGCACAGGTCTTGGCCTGTGATTGTAAGCCAATTATGATGTTTATTAGCTAACTGACTCAGGAAAAGTTCTTTAACTTCTCTCTGCCTCTGTTTCCACTTTTGCCAAATGAGGATGTGTCAAACAGACAAAAAACTTTACTTGATTAAATAAACATATCCTATATGCAACAATTAGAAAATACATGTTCTTTTCAAGAATAATGGAACATGTACAAGAACTGATGACATTTTAAGACAAAAATCATGTCTCAAAAATTTTGAAGTAACTCATCAGAGGCTTTATCCTCTGATCACAATATAAAAGTAAGGTTTAATAACAGTAAAAATCATAATTAAATCTTATCACTTGGAAATCTTAAAACACACTTCTAAATAATTCATATATCAAAAACTAAAGTACAATTGGAAAATTTAAGTACCTATTGAAATTGTAAGATGTGGCTAAATCTTTTGACTAGAGGAAAATTTATGGCCTTAAATGCTTATGCTAGAAAAAGAAGAAAGAGAAAAAATTAGTAATCTAGACTCTCAACTCAAGTTATAAATAATAATTAAATGAAAACAGTGAATGGAAGAAAATAAAAGCAGAATTTAATGAAATAGAAAGCAGGGAAAAGATATTTGCAACACTTATGACTGACAAAGGATTGATATCCAGAATATATAAAGAATGCTTACAAATTAATGGCAAAAAGACAGGAGCAAATAGAAAAGGGAACAAAAGATTTAAATAGTTATTTCAGCAAATGAAGAAATCCAATGGCCTACTAGCACACGAAAAAATGCTGAACCTCAAGAGTGAACAGAGAAATGGAAAATTTAAAAACCTCTTCACCCCATGATATTAACAAAAAAATTAAAATTCTGGTAATTCCAAGTTTTGGCAATGATGTGGAGCATTAGAAATTCTCATACAGTGCTGTTGAAAAAATAAATTGATTAAGTCGCTTTGGGAAAATAGTTTGGCATTATCAAACAAAGTTGAAGATAAACTTACTGCAGCAGTATTGGTCCAATCAGGAGACAGAAACTACACTGTAGGTTAAATAGGGGAAATTTAATATAAGAATTGTTAACTATGATAAAAAAGAAACTATAAGATATAAAGAAACTTCATATAGTACCCCGGGGTTGAGGGAGAGTATTCAAAAAAGACGAACTTGGAAGGGCTTCAGACCTCATTGGAGAGGGTATGGTTTGACCACCAGAGAGCAGAAAAGTCTGCTGGTTTAGCCAGAAAGGAGCTGGTCTGTAGTTGCTGGGGAAATAACAGGCAACCCTCCAGGGTGCAGGCAGGTTAGCAGGTGATTAGCAATTATGGTGTAGGTGCGTGGGGGCAGAAGACCTTCAGAGCACGTGGGTCACACGGCAGCCTGCAACAGCTAGGTGTGTTACCCTCCGGCTGCAGGTGACAGTGTGCAGGCCATGTTCTTTGGTTTCCATGTTAAGAGGGCTGTAAAATTGTTAATCCCCAGACTGCAATTGCAGGGTCACAGAGTGATCATGTTCTGGGCTCCATGGCTGGGGTGGCAATCTCTACCGGATCACACCCACACCTCTGAAGGCCCACCCAGAAAGTGCAGGAAGCTTCTTTTGGAGTGTCCCTCAACACCCACGACTGAAAAAGGTTAACATCCACTCACTTTGAAGGAGATATGCTTAAAGGAAATGTTGTTTATGTTGTTTATTGTAAAGCATATTGAAAGGAGCATTCAGAATTGACAGGCAATTGATATCTGACACACAATCTGTGATCCTGCAATTTGAAATACATAAATATGTATTGCATCAGTATATATGTATAAGAATGTTCATAGTAGCCTTGTTCATAATTGCTCAAACTGAGCGCAACGCAATGCTGAGAACTGATTTTAAAAATTGTGATATATAATGGGATAGTTACCGCAATTAAAAGAAGAAACTAGGTCTATGTGCTGCAACATGGCTGAACCTTACAAACATAATATTAAGTGCAAAATAGCAAAACAAAATAATACGTATTACTTGATTCTCTTTATATCACATCCCAAAACACACAAAACTAAACTACATTAATCATGGATGCATACACAGTTAGTAAAACTGTAGAGAAGCACAGAAGCTACTACCATAAAATTCAGTTTTATACTAATCTTTTGTGGGGGGGGGTTGGTTATGATAGAGACAGAATATACGGGGTGGGGGCGTTCAAGGTGCCAAAACTATTCTCTCTCCTAATCTGGTGGTGGCTAAACTGGTGTTTGTTTCATAAATATTTCTTTATAATTCATCTTATACAAATAAGTTCTATATATTTTTCTATTTGTATATTATATTTAAAAAAAGAAGAAGAAGAAAACAAAACAAAGCAAATCCTGCCAGGTGTACTAAGAGGTTGACAGGCAAATTCTACCATGCAAACTGTTCCAAAGAATAGGGAAGAGAAGGCTCTTCTTCAAATGATTATACTCCAACACAGTGGTTCTGAAGGTTTAGCATACATGAGCACCACCTGGAGGTACCCCAAAGTTTTTTATTCAGTCGGTTTCAGATGGGATCCAAAAATTTGCATTTCTAACAAGTTCCAGGTAACCCTCATACTTTGAGAACTACAGGTCTAATGAAACCTCAGTGGAAAAATTAATCATGGATGTTGTGAGAATTATGCATGTAAGCTTTACCTCAGGGAAGCAAGAACAGTTTAACACTGGAAAATCTATTAATTACTTTAAGACAACTCTTGTCTCAATAATTGTGGGAAACCATTTGATAAAATTTAATAAAACTGTTGTAATTAGTAACAGAAGGTAAATTACTTATTTTGAGAAAAGTTATTTTGCATGAACTAATAGAAAACATAATAACTAATTGTAAACATTAGAAGGAAACCCTTTAACATCAGGAATGAGACAAGAATAGATGGCAGCGGAGTTTTTATGCAACATTGTCCTAGAGAACTTAGCCAGTGCAATCAATCATTCAATGTCAAACAGTCAATGCCATAAGGATTGAAAAGAAGAATAAAACTGTTATTATTAAAAGACAAAATGGCTGTAAAAATAGGAAATCCAAATCTAAAGACAAATTACGAGAACTAATATGAGAGTTCAGCAGGTTTCCTGGATGTAAGATTGATATTTAAAAATCTGTTGTATCCTATAAGAAATCAATAGCCATTTAGAAATATACCTTTTAAATGCTCATATTTATCATAGCATCAAAAATAAGGTCTCAGCAAAGATCTAAGGAAAAATGTATAATGGATTTGTGGAGAAAATTATGAAAGTTTATTGAAAGACACTACAGGACACCTAAATAAAAAGAGAAGTCTTCATGGACAGAAAGAAACAATGTTATAAAAATATCAGTTCTCCTCAAGGTCAACTATAATTTCAATGTAATATCAATAAAAACTTTCAACAGAGTTGAACAGTTTAAAATGTTTGTACTATTTCATAACAAAAACAATTTTAAATTTAATAGAGTAGGAGGAGGAAGTCTGGTGAAACTTGAAAATTAAAAGGGAGGCAGAATCCAAACAGCACTTTGACCATCTCAGAAAGAATCAGACATCAGGTGCATAAAATTGTCAGACTGCTTATATTTTGCTATAATTTTTCCTAAAGTTCTTAATTATAAGACTCTTAAATGAGCTATTATTATGAGTCAAAGAGAAGAGCCTGAAGGGGCTGAGGAAGAGAGTAAAGGCGCAGCTACATCAACCTCCTTTGTTGAGAAACTGTGTGTTGAGAAAAAAAGGGGGTGGTCCCAGCTTCAAGAGCTCGGAGGGACTCTCGTAGCACGGAGTCCCAGCCACAGTGAGGAATGAGAAAATGGGGAACCCGAGGAGGCCCAGAAAGACCTGTAGTTTTCTGATGGGCTGCTTATAAGCAATTACATCCGGATACAAATAAAACAGGAACAGAAAAAAGGAAATGCAAATAAGCTAACTATTAATTGTAACAGTTACTCACTAGGCTATGATCAAGGTCTAAATTTGATTCTGAACTTTCTAACAGCCAGGAAATATTTTTTAAATTGTGACAAATTGCTACTGGAAATGTGGCAGCATGTTAAATCCACATTCAACCCTAAGTAAAGTGTATAAGAATAGTTATCACCATGGTTTTTAGATGCAGGAAACAGATGCCATCTCCTGCTTCATTAAGCCCCAAGGTAATTTACCAAACAGATATTGGGATAGCTCAGACTCTCCAGGAGGGATGATGATACCCACTAAAGGCTAAGCCTCTAAGAAAAATCCACTGAAGCATTTTTTTTGAATTGGTCTGGAGCTAAAACTTTTCCCTGCAGACACTGCCACTCCCAGTGCAGAGCAAGTGCTTTCTCAAACACTTGTTTCTTACATCACTAGCTGGAGAGTGTAATCTCATCTGACAGTTTCTGACTGGTAGAGCCTTCGTCACATGTCTGTACTGTAGTTGTAAAGGAAGCTGGGAAAGCAAGTAAATAGCATTTTTTAGCTCCTGTAATGGAGCATGCACCCACCCCTCCCATGCAAACCAAATAGTTATAAGGTTAGTAATTCCCCAAATATAAAAACTGGTACTGCTGCTGCACAGCCAAAACAGATCACATATTTCCTCAACAACAACTATACAACATCCACTTCTGAGTTTGCTGTAAAATCAATGAAGTCAATCCTGGGAGGAGTTTAAACTAATGTTGAAAAGCATTTAATTATGCCCTTGACTTACTAACCTAACTATTCTCAATCCAATAATATATTTATAACTATGCATTTATTTACTGTGTTCAATAAGGACTCTTAATACATCCATATGTGTAGCTTTTTTTGAGTCAATTTACCTTGATCCAAGAATAGAACTCAGAATGCCCAGAGGAGTGGATAGACTAGCAAACCTTTTTTATTGCCTCTTAAGATGGCTTATAAAATAGAAAAAGCTATTGGGAAGAACACTGATTCAAACCAAGTGCCCAATCACCTCAGAATGGGTGTTCTGAGGACAGTGATTGCAAGCAAAGAAGAAGGATCCAATATTGCTGTTCTTTCTGTAGCACTGAGTGGAGCCTGCTTTGTTAGATGACTTCAGCTGCTGGCTATTTCAGAAGGTGGTTGTAGTGTCAGTATATCCAGAGTGTGGCTGCCAGTTAGCAAGGGTGAAGCATGCTTTAGTTAGCTTAAAACGCGTTAACTAAGACTGCAAACAACAACAGCAAAATACTCCAGTCCCAACTCTGAACCAATATCTAAAAATGTTCTCCACTAATATGTGGAATTAGAAGGAAATGCTCCTGGAAAGAGAAGAGATGAGAAAAACTGAAGCAGAGTTACTGGAAGAAAAACAAAGCCCTTTTTGGCTGCTCAAAGCTGCTGTCTGTCCCAGGGGCACTCTGGACTTCTCTCCATACCTTCACCAAACACTCTTCTCTGCAGCTCTTGTTCCAGGAACCCAGGCACTGCACGCGTCTCTGCTTACCACCAAGGCAGACAGGCTTCTCTAACTGTTAAACACCATGAACAAACTATCCTGGCTTACTAAAAAGAAAAATAGACATTAAGAATCATAACCAGGATGACGTAAAGAAAAATTTCAGGACAGAAAGAGTTATCTGAATCATGACATTGTTTTGGTCACTGTTGCTGCTTATTAGTAAGGATTTTTTTTATTGTATCAGCTTTTCAACATATAATTCTCCCCAGCCTACTGAGAACATCATTATGGTCAATATTCTTTGTATAGAAATTGTAATCTCATAGCAGAAAATCTAAAATTGCTGAATGCTAATATCATGAAATTTTGATCTACTATTATTTCTCAGTGAATAGACTGCATTTTACATATAAGGCAAGAAATTAAAGGCAACATATTTTGGAAAAAGCTCTTGGTTTTGGTTGCTGACTTTTCTTCCAAAATTTACTTTAATATTCTTAGTTTCAACAAATCCTCAAAGTCACTGCCTTTTCCAGGAATATGGAAGACCAGAAAATCTGAAAATCCTTCACTACAAAAAGCTAGAAATGCTCAACAAAATATAGCAAACATTCTGTTAAGTTCAAAGGTGAGATTTCAATAAAGTAAAAGAATTTCCAGGGCCCCAAAACAAGAAGGGAGTAAAACAAAGTAGTAAGCAGGTGGGAAGTAGAGTTTCTGATATCAGGAACCAAGAGACTTGGGTTATAATCACTGCTCACTATGGAGACAAAGCCTTGAAACAAAAAAAAACAAGGAATCAGAATTGAAATCCACACACAGAATCAGAATCCCTAAAGAGCTATAAACTGAAGGCCAAGAGTCCTAGAAAATATTGAAAAGAGAGATTACAACACATAAGATTGTGCCACTTGCCTCCACAAGAAGTTTTGGGTGGGAAAAACATCTCTTGTGAACAAGTCTGCCTTCAAGCAAGTTTGGCATTTGAATTTATTTTAGTTGCATGCTCTGGGTACCTCCAAGCCATGAAATTAACTTGATAACTGGTTATAGGCAGGTAATATTCTTGTTTTGCCTGACAGAAACGAATGCAAAATTGCTTTAGAGGGATTCACCTAAAATCCATGCTACACGGGACTTTTACGGATAAACCCCACTTAAAAGAAACCCATTTCTGACTGAGAGGCAGAGATACAGGCCAAGGAATACAAAGGATTGCTGGCAACCAGTACCAGAATGCTAACACACTCCAGGAGAAAGCAAGCCTTGCTGTTATCCTGATTTTGGACATCTCGCCTCAAAGCGTCTCCGTGGATGTTCTACATTTTCATCATCAAATGACTGGCTGCTATTTTTGTCAAACAAGAAGCCTGAAACAATCAAGTCTGAGTGTGGAGACAGTTTGCCCACTCTGTCAACAGGATGATAGAACTGAAGGAGTGAGTAAAGCAAGAAAAAAGAAATGGGATCCAAGAAGCAGTAGCTCCAACTCAAGGAAAAGGTAAAGCCCCACACCCTTAACAAGATTTAAAAGGCTCCAAACAGAGGACCTAGGAGTGCACAGCTTGGAAGAGGGACCCACTCGCAAGTCCCAGGGACCATACGCAATACCAAGGACTTGTGGGTCAGTGGCAGAGACAAACTGTGGCAAGACCGAACTGAAGGATTAGACTATTGCAACAGCTTTAAATCTCCAGGAACACCAGGGAGAGTTGATTATTAAAGCCACCCCCCCTCCCTAACTGCTCAGACACACACCCCAAATACAGTGTGGGCAACACCAACTACACATGCAAGCCTGGTGCACCAATTGGACCCCACAAAACTCACACCCCCACTCACCACAAAAACAAAGTGAGGGAGAACTGGCTTGAGGGGAATAGGTGGCTCACGGATGCCACCTGCTGGTTAGTTAGAGAAAGTGTACTCCACGAAGCTATAGACCTGACAAATTAGAGACAAGGGTTTTAATGGGACTAAAAATCCTAAAAGAACCCTGTCAAGTTAAGCAAATGCCAAGAGGCCAAAAACAACAGAAAATTTTAAAGCATATGAAAAAAGCAGATGATACGGATAACCCAAGCCCAAGCACCTAAATCAAAAGATCAGAGGAGACACAGTACTTGGAGCAATTAATCAAAGAACTAAAGATGAACAATGAGAGCATGGCACAGGATATAAAGGACAAGAAGAAGACCCTAGAAGAGCATAAAGAAGAAATTGCAAGAGTAAATAAATAGATGACCTTATGGGAAAAAAGAAACTGTTAACCAAATTAAAAAGACTCTGGATACTCATAGTACAAGACTAGAGGAAGCTGAACAGCAAATCAGTGACCTGGAGGATGACAGAATGGAAAATGAAAGAACAAAAGAAAGAATGGGGAAAAAATCAAAAAAATCAAAACGGACCTCAGGGATATGATAGATAATATAAAACATCTAAATATAAGAGCCATTGGTGTTCCAGAACGGGAAGAGAAGGGTAAAGGTTTAGGAAGAGTATTCAAAGAAATTGTTGGGGAAAACTTCCCAAATCTTCTAAACACCATAAATACACAAATCATAAATGCCCAGCGAACTCCAAATAGAAGAAATCCAAATAAACCCACTTTGAGACATATTCTGATCAGACTCTCAAATACAAGTGTGAAGAGAAGAGAAGGAGCAAGTTCTGAAAGCAGCAAGAGAAAAGCAATTCACCACATACAAAGGAAACAGCATAAGACTAAGTAGTGACTACTCAGTGGTCACCATGGAGGCGAGAAGGCAGTGGCATGACATATTTAAAATTCTGAGAGAGAAAAATTGCCAACCAAGAATTCTTTATCCAGCAAAGCTCTCCTTCAAATTTGAGGGGGAGCTTAAATTTTTCACAAACAAATGCAGAGAGAATTTGATAACAAGAGACCTGCCCTACTTGAGATACTCAAGGGAGCCCTATTGACAGAGAAACAAAGAAAGGAAAGAGAGATATGGAGAAAGGTTCAGTACTACAGAGACAAGGGTATGTTAAAGGACATTAAGAGAGAGAGGGAAAAAATATATATGACAAACATAAACCAAAGGATAAGATGGCTGATTCAAGAAATGCCTTCACAGTAATAACATTGAATGTAAATGGATAAACTCCCCAATTAAAAGATATAGATTGGATCCAAAAAAAATGAACCATCAATATGTTGCATACAAGAGACTCATCTTAGACACAGGGACACAAATAAATTGAAAGTGAAAGGATGGAAGAAAATATTTCATGCAAGCTACAGCCAAAAGAAAGCAGGTGTAGCAATATTAATCTCAGATAAAATAGACTTTAAATGGAAGGATGTTATGAGAGACAAAGAAGGCCACTACATGCTAATAAAAGGGGCAATTCAACAAGAAGAAATAACAATCACAAATGTTTATGCACCCAATCAAGGTGCCACAAAATACATGAGACAAATGCTGTCAAAACTAAAGGAAGCAATGGATGTTTCCACAATAATTGTGGGAGACTTCAACACATCACTCTCTCCTATAGATAGTTCAACCAGACAGAAAACCAATAAGGAAATTGAAAACCTAAACAATCCGATAAAAGAATTGGATTTAACAGACATATATAGAATATTACATCCCAAATCACCAGGACACACATTCTTCTCTAGTGCTCATGGAAGTTTCTCCAGAATAGGTCATATGCTGGGACATAAAACAAGCCTCAATAAATTTAAAAAAATTGAAATTATTCAGAGCACATTCTCTGACCACAATGGAATACAATTAGAAGTCAATAACCATCAGAGACTTAGAAAATTCACAAATACCTGGAGGTTAAACAGCACACTCCTAAATAATCAGTGGGTTAAAGAAGAAATAGCAAGAGAAATTGCTAAATATATAGAGACGAATGAAAATGAGCACACAACATACCAAAACCTATGGGATGCAGCAAAAGTGGTACTGAGGGGGAAATTTGTAGCACTAAAACACATATATTAAAAAGGAAGAAAGAACCAAAATCAAAGAGCTAGTGGACCAACTGAAGAAGCTAGAAAATGAACAGCAAACCAATCCTAAACTGAGTGGAAGAAAAGAAAACAAGGATTAAAGCACAAATAAATGACAAAGAGAACAAAAAAACAATAGAGAGGATAAATAACACCAAAAGTTGGTTCTTTGAGAAGATCAAGATTGACAAGCCCCTAGCTAGACTGACAAAATCAAAAAGAGAGAAGACCCATATAAACAAAATAATGAATGAGAAAGGTGACATTACTGCAGATCCTGAAGAAATTAAAAAAATTATAAGAGGATACTATGAACAACTGCATGCCAACAAACTGGATAATGTAGAGGAAATGGACAATTTCCTGGAAACATATGAACAACCTAGACTGACCAGAGAAGAAACAGAAGACTTCAACCAAACAATCACAAGCAAAGAGATCCAATCAGTTATCAGAAAGCTTCCCACAAATAAATGCCCAGGGCCTGAAGGCTTCAAAGGGGAATTCTACCAAACTTTCCAAAAGAACTGACACCAGTTATACTTAAACTCTTTCAAAACATCAAAGAAAATGGAACACTACCTAACTCATTTTATGAAGCTAACATCAAATACCAAAACCTGGCAAAGATGCTACAAAAAAGGAAAACTACAGGCCTATCTCCCTAACAAATACAGATGCAAAAATTCTCAACAAAATACTTCCAAATTGAATCCAAAGACACATTAAAAAAATCATACACCATGACCAAGTGGGGTTCATTCCAGGCATGCAAGGATGGTTTAACATAAGAATATCAATCAATGTATTACAACACATTAAAAAATCAAAACAGGAAAATCAAACAATCATCTCAATAGATGCTGAAAAAACATTTGACAAAATCCAACATCCCTTTTTGATAAAAACACTTCCAAAGGTAGAAATTGAAGGAAACTTCCTCAATATGATAAAGAGCATATATGAAAAACCCACAGCCAGCATAGTACTCAATGGTGAGAGACTGAAAGCCTTCCCTCTAAGATCAGGAACAAGACAAGGATGCCCGCTATCACCACTGTTATTCAACATTGTGCTGGAAGTGCTAGCCAGGGCAATCCGGCAAGACAAAGAAATAAAAGGCATCCAAATTGGAAAGGAAGAAGTAAAGCTGTCATTGTTTACAGATGATATGATCTTGTATCTGGAAAACCCAAGAAATCGACGATACAGCTACTAGAGCTAATAAGCAAATTTAGCAAAGTAGCGGGATACAAGATTAATGCACATGAGTCAGTAATGTTTCTATATGCTAGAAATGAACAAATTGAAGAGACACTCAAGAAAAAGATACCATTTTCAACAGCAACTAAAAAAATCAAGTACCTAGGAATAAACTTAACCAAAGATGTAAAAGAAAAGACCTATACAAAGAAAACTACATAACTCTACTAAAAGAAATAGAAGGGGACCTTAAAAGATGGAAAAATATTCCATGTTCATGGATAGGAAGGCTAAATGTCATTAAGATGTCAATTCTACCCAAACTCATCTACAGATTCAATGCAACCCCAATCAAAATTCCAACAACCTACTTTGCAGACTTGGAAAAGCTAGTAATCAAATTTATTTGGAAAGGGAAGATGCCTCGAATTGCTAAAGACACTCTAAAAAAGAAAAACAAAGTGGGAGGACTTATACTCCCTGACTTTGAAGCTTATTGCAAAGCCACAGTTGTCAAAACGGTATGGTACTGGCACAAAGATGGACATATTGATCAATGGAATTGAATTGAGAATTTGGAGATACACCCCCAGATCTATGGCCAAGTGATATTTGATAAGACCCCCAAAGCCACTGAAATGGGACATAACAGTGTTTTCAACAAATGGGGCTGGGAGAGTTGGATATCCATATCCAAAAGAATGAAAGAGGACCCCTACCTCACACCCTACACAAAAATTAACTCAAAGTGGATCAAAGATCTCAATATAAAAGAAAGTACCATAAAACTCCTAGAAGATAATGTAGGGAAACATCTTCAAAACCTTGTACTAGGCGGCCACTTCCTAGACTTTACACCCAAAGCACAAGCAACAAAGGAAAAAGTAGATAAATGGGAACTCCTCAAGCTTAGAAGTTACTGTACCTCAAAGGAATTTGTCAGAAAGGTGAAGAGGCAGCCAACTCAATGGGAAAAAATTTTTGGTAACCATGTATCTGACAAAAGACTGATATCTTGCATATATAAAGAAATCCTACAACTCAATGACAATAGTACAGGCAGCCCAATTACAAAATGGACAGAAGATATGAAAAGACAGTTCTCTGAAGAGGAAATACAAATGGCCAAGAAACACATGAAAAAATGTTCGGTTTCACTAGCTATTAGAGAGAAGCAAATTAAGACCACATTGAGATACCTTCTCACACCAATTAGAATGGCTGCCATTAAACAAACAGGAAACTGCAAATGCTGGAGAGGATGTGGAGAAATTGGAACTCATATTCATTGTTGGTGGAACTGTATAATGGTTCAGCCACTCTGGAAGTCTGTCTAGCAGTTCCTTAGAAAACTAGATATAGAGTTACCGTTCAATCCAGCGATTGCACTTCTCAGTATATACCTGGAAAATCTGAAAGCAGTGACACAAACAGGTATCTGTGCGCCAATGTTCATAGCGGCATTATTTACAATTGCCAAGAAATGGAAAACAACCCAAATGTCCTTCAACAGATGAGTGGATAAATAAAATGTGGTATATACACATGATGGAATACTACGCAGCTGTAAGAAGGAATGATGTCATGAAACATATGACAACATGGATGAACCTTGAAGACATAGTGCTGAGCAAAATAAGCCAGGCACAAAAAAGAGAAATATTATATGCTACCACTAATGTGAACATTGAAAAATGTAAAACAAATCGTTTATAATGTAGAATGAAGGGGAACTAGTGATAGAGAGCAATTAAGGAAGGGGGAACAATAACCCAATAAGAACAGATTAGCTATCGTGGGTAAATTTAATGTTCTGGGAATGCCCAGGAATGACTATGGTCTGTTAATTTCTGATGGGTATGGTAAGAACAAGTTCACAGAAATGTTGCTATATTAGGTTATTTTCCTGGGGTAGAGTAGGAACATGTTGGAAATAAAATAGTTATCTTAAAAAAAAAATTCCCCAAAATACAAAACTTAAAAAAGGAAACAATCTTCCATGAGCAGACAGCAGATGAAGAAGTAGCCTGATTAAATTCCTAAGAATTCAAGATGATAGAAATATAAACTCAAATTGTCAAATAAGTTTAAGATATCAAAGAAAGAAATGAAAACGTGATAAAAAGAAAATACATAACTGAAGTGTTTTAAAAGTTACTTTAGATGTGAACAAAGTGGAATTGTAGAAATGAAAAACATGGTCACCAAAAATATAAATCATTGGAAGGGCTAAATAGCAGATTGAGTGCAACTGAAGAGAGAATTGGTAAACTGGATAATAGACAGAAAAAAACCCGTGTAAATTACACAGTATGCAGCCCAGGGCTAGGGAGGGAGGAAAAAAGAGAGGGAAGGCAAGAAGGAGAGGAAAAGTGAGAGAATATGGAAGAATTAAGAGAAATGGAGTAAGAAGATCTGACATAAAGTCTAATAGGAATGCCAGATGGAAAGAGCAGAGAGAATGGAAGGTTGACAATGTCTGAGGATATAAGGGCTGCAATTTTAAGTAAATTTATAGAAAAACATGAACCCTTATATTCAGAATGGAAAGCTAAGTTCCAAGCTGGAAAATGAAATCAAATCCACACCTAGATAAATGGTAGCAAAACTGCAGAATTTTAAAGACAAAATAAAATTCTTAAAAGCAACTAAAGATAACAGATTACTTACAAAAGAGTAATTATTAGTCTAACAGCAATATGTCAAAAGGAGCAATAGAACTCATAAATCAATGGAAAGAAGAGTTACCAGAATATATGTTGAACTTTAAAAATAAACTCTTCCTGAATAGAAAAAGAAGTTGAATCTTCACTTTTCCTGTCAAAGAATACTTGACGGTAACTCAGCAAGTTATCAGAAGAGT
This sequence comes from Choloepus didactylus, assembly GCF_015220235.1. NCBI lineage: Eukaryota > Metazoa > Chordata > Mammalia > Pilosa > Megalonychidae > Choloepus > Choloepus didactylus. The sequence continues at coordinate 70,706,895 of NC_051316.1, forward strand.
TGGCAACTAAAAGCTGAAGCCAGCAATTGAAACTGATGTTAAATCACGGGCATTTTCCATGAATTGAGTATGTGTCATTCTAAGAAAGAATGTGGCTGGGGTAAGGGTGCAGTAGGGAGTTGTAAATGCTTTATGAACAAAGAAGCATTGTGCCACATTGCCAGATATAAGGGTCAACAAATCTAGATTTAGGCTTTTTAAACAACAAAAACACAATGGTGATCAGCAGTGTTTTATTTTATATTAGATTCTAATGCACTCAGCCTAGACCTGTAGAGATTTTCACGTAACATTCTTAAGGCATAATAGTTTGTTTATAATAAAATATAGCTATCAATACTTCTCAAATAGATTGCTTAGATTTCAGGATTATCCTTTCTTATAAATATGAGTACAAAAGTATTTCTTGTGTGTTGCAGAAATTTTAAAGGTATGTAAAATTCACAAGGAAAAATTTTTAATTTCCTTTAATTCATCTACCCAGAGAAAACATTGATCAGCCTTTTAAAATATTTCAAGTTTATTTTTTTTCTATTTAGTTTTTTAGATTAAACTTTGTATTTTTAAATAATTGTTGATTCACATGCAATTCTAAGAAATTATACAGAAAGATCCCTGGTATTCTTTACCCAATTTTCTCCCAATGGTAACATTTTGCCAAACTATAGCACAATAAAACAACCAATATATTAACATTGATACAGAAAATATACGGAACATTTCTTTCACCACAGGATCCCTCTGTTGCCCTTTTATAGCTATACCACTTTCCTCCTACCCCTACACTTGCCTTAACCCCTGGCAACTATTAATATGAGTTCCATTTCTATAATTATGTCATTTCAAGAATCTTATATAAATGGAACCATACAGTACGTAACCTTTGGGAAATGGATTCTTTTCATTCCATGTAATTATCTGGACCTTCATCCAGGTTGTTGCCAGTATCAATATTTTGTTCCTTTTTATTGCTGATCAGTATGCATGGTATGGATTTACCACAGTTTGTATAACTATTCACCCACTGAAGGATATCTGAGTTTGTTTCCTGCAAATAAAGCTGCTATAAACATCCATGTACAGGTTTTATGTCAAGATAAGTCTTCATTTCTCTGGGATACATGCTCAGCAATGCAATTGCTGGTTCATGTTTTATTTTTAAGTAAGTGCCAAATTGTTTGCCAGAATGGCTGTACCATTTTACACTCCCACCAGCAATGTGTGAGTTTTGCAGTTTCTTCACATCCTCATCAGCACTTGGTGTTGTCACTGGTAGTTTTTGTTTTTGTTTTTGCTTTAGCTGTTCTGATATGTGTATAGCAATATCTCTTTGTGGTTTTTATGAATTTCTCTAATGGCTAACAATATTGAACATCTTTTCATGTGATAATTTGTTATTGGTATATCCACTTCTTTAAATGCCTCTTCATATATTTTGCTTGTGTTTTAATTTTTATTTTGGAGTTTTAAGATTTCTTTATATATCCTAGATACTAGGCCCTTGTCAGATATGTGGTTTCAAAATATTTTCTACCACTCTATAGCTTGTCTTTTCATCTTCTTAACTGGGTATTTCACATAGCAAATTTTTAATTTGGGTGAAATTTAATTTCTCAACTTTCACTTTTATGGATGTTGTTTTGTGTCAAGTTCAAGAACTCTTTGCCTAGTTTTAGATCCCAAAGATGTTCTCCTGTTCTTTTTTCTGTAAGTTTTATGGTTTTACATTTTATATTTAAATTTGTGACCCATTTTGAGTTAACTATTGTGTAGTATGTGGGACTTAGCTCCAGGTTCATCCCTTATGACTGTCCAATTGCTCCAGCACCATTTGTTGAAAAGGCTCTCTTTCTTCCCTTGAATTGCTTATGCACTTTTGTCAAAAATCAGTTGGGCATATTTGTATGGTTCTATTTCTGGATTCTCTATTATGTTCCATTGATCTATTTTCTATGCCTCTGCCAATACCACACAGTAGTACTATTGCAGCTGTATAATAAGTCTTAAAATTGGGTAAACTGGTTCCTCCCACTATAGTCTTTTTCAAAATTGTTTTTGCTATTCTAGTTTCTTTGCCTTCAACAGAAATTTTCAAATAAACTTGTCTATACCTATAAAATATCTTGCTGGAACATCAATGGAAATTGCATTAAACCTGTTTATCAATTTGGAAAGAATTAAAATCTTTTCTAGATTGAGTCTTTCAATTCGCTAACATAGTATGTCTGTTTATTCAGATCTTTAATCTCTTTCATCAGTGTTGTCTAGTTTTCAGCATACAAGTCCCACACATGTTTTAGTAAATCTATATCTAAACATTTTCCCTTTTTTTGAGTGACTATAAATGTTGTTGTATTTTTAATTTCTATGTCCATGTGTTCATTGCTAGTATATAGGAAAACAATTGACTTTTATACATTTATCTTGGGATTTCTTGGGATTTTCTAATGGACAATCATGTCATATGCAAATAGGGACAGTTTTATTTCTTCCTTTGTGATCCATGTATCTTTTATTTCCCTTTCTTGCCTTATTGCCCTAGCTAGAACTTCCAGTCCAATGTTGTAAAATAGTGGTGAGAGTGGACATCCTTCCTTATTCCCAACCTTAGGAGGAAATCATTCAGTCTTTCACCATTAAGTATACTTATGTATACATTAAGTATACATAAGTTTTTGTTTTTTTGTTTTTTAGATGTTCCTGCCCCTTCTAATCCTATTTTCTGGGAGTTTATATCATTAATAGTTCTTGAATTTTGTCAAATACTTTTTTCTGCATTGACTGCTATGATCATGTGAATTTTCTTCTTTAGCTTGTTAATATGGTAAATTACATTGATTGATATTTTTGTTTGTTTATTGAACCAGCCTTATAGCTTGAAGTAAACCCCACTTCGTCATGGTGTAAATTCCTTTTATAACTCCTTTTGTATACTCCTGAATTTTATTTGCTAATATTTTCAAGAGTTTTTGCATCTAGGTTCATGAGGGATATTAGTCTATAGTCTTCTTTGTTCATAGAGTCCTTGTCTGGTTTTGGAATCAGAGTAAAACTAGCTACATATAATGAATTGGGAAGTGTTCCCTCTTTTTCAGTTTTCTGGAGGAGATTGTGTAGAATTGGTGGTAATTCTTTAAATGTTTGGTAGAATTTTCCAGTGCAACTCTCTGGGCCTGGAGATTTCTTTTTTGGGAATTTTTAAATTATAAGTTCAATATCCTTAATTATTATAGGGCTATCCAAATTATATTTTTCATATTCAGTGAGTCATGGTAGTTTGTGTTTCTAGAAGAATTTATCCATTTCCTCTAAGTTACCAAATTTATGTGTGTAGAGTTTTTTGTAGTATTCCCTTAGTATCCTTTTGATGTTTGTAGGGTCTTCAGGTAGTCCCTGTTTCACTCCTGATAACTTGTATCTTCTCTTTATTTTTCTTTTTCAGTTTTGCTACCCACAGATTTGCCAATGTCTTGCTTGTCAGAAATTTGTCAAGTTTTTTTTCATCTTTACAGAACCGGCTTTTTGTTTCATCAGTTTTCTCCATTGCTTTTCTGTTTCCAGTTTCATTATGTTTATTATTTCCTTCCTTCTCATTGCTTTGGGTTTATTTTGTTCTTTTTCTAGTTTCTCAAGGTGGGGGCTTAGGATATTGATTTGAGACTTTTTCTTTTTTCTAATATATGCATTTAGTGTTATAAATTTGCCTCTTAGCCCTGCTTTAACTGTGTCTCATGCATTTTCATATGTTGCCTTTTCCTTTTCATTCAGTTCCAATGGATTTTTATTTCCCTTGAGACTTCCCCTTTGACCCGTGTATTATTTAGAAGTGTATTGTTTAGTTTCCAAGTGTTAGGATATTTTTTTTTTTGGAAATGGGAGCATATAGTAGCTGGCAGGTGAAATGGGGTTAAGAGGTTTTTGTAAACCATATTTGCCTGCTTGGCTTCATGTGTGGACTAGGCAGAGCACATGTGATTTTGTCAAGTATGAAACAGTGAAAAGACAACAAGAGGATTGAGGGTGTATGTAAAGGAGTGATTAAATGACTGACCAGGTGACTATGGAATTTAAGCTGGATATGGGAGACAATGAAGCTGGATAAGAGGGAAGTGGGTAAGAGACAGTGAAAAGATGGTACAATCATGGATTACTGGTCATGGTGGGGTCAAAAGGGAGTGAGCCAGAGATGGAAGAGGTGATGGTCAGAGAATATGATTAATGGAATTGAAGTTAGGGAGGGCATGAAGTTGCATTTAATGATGATGACAAGACCTGGGGTATGACCATGGAGCAGAGATAGGGCAAAGGACAAGTTCATCAGAAGGAGAGGTTTTCAAGGATTGTGAGGTCAGAAAAGGTTCACCTACTTGTATACTGAAGAATTAGATAGCACTAAATATAGAAAAAAAGTAAGACTGAGCTCAAGAGCTAAAGTATGACAGATGTTCATTTTTAGAGAGTGAGGAGGTATCATATTTTGACATAGCAATGAGGAACAAGAAGAAACTAGCTCATCTCTAGAACCATGGCATGAGAGCTGTGGTAGTAACAACAGTGGGAGAAGCAGGAAGAGAGCAGGAGGGAGACCCTAAATTCTATTAGAGTGAGGAAGGAAGGAAAACTAAGAGAAGTTACTTGACTGCTGGGTGATGCTTCTTTCACCATGTTTTTTTCTCCTCAATAAACAATACAGACACATTTGTGAAAAAGGGAAAATCCAGATTTTGTGAGACCTGAAATGGATACAATTTGAGGGATTCTTTTGGAAGAAAAGAATACAGAAATCATGTTTTTGCAAACTTTAAAAAAAAAAAGGCATTACTTTATGAACTTATTATCCACCTAATCCAAGGCCTTGAAAAGGCCTGTTGGGAAACAATTCTCCATAGCTATTTTTATGTTTCTGCGCAGTCCACTCTGAATGTAAGCAAATGGTTCCATGCCTTATTAGCTAGACTATGTATTGCTCCAGAGAGATTTAGGGACTCTTTTTCCTTGGAACAATTTGCTTACATTCCAGTGTGGTCATGCTTTGGACCTTCCCATCCTCATTACTCCTCAACTCCCAACGCCACACCAGATTTGTTTACATACCAGAGTAAAGATCTGTAAGGGGAGAACACAGGAGTGGATGATTTGGGGGTTCCTTTCCTATGGTGCAACCTGTCAGAACAGACAGGTGAATACCCTGGTCCTCACTGCATCACCCCATGGGTGAGTAATAAATGCTGGGTTCTCTGATCCAGAGACTTTGTGTTTCTTGTCAGAATATTTACATGTCTATATATAAATGTAAAGTGAGAAACCCAAAGCTTCAGCTTCATTAACTTCATGGTACATCTGCCTCTGCCCATAACCTTGAAAAGGAAAATGGGGCTGTGTCAATGTCTAGGTTCTTTCCCTACACCAAATCTGCATTCACTCTCAATCGTAACTCACTCAAGATTTTGAACATCATTTCTGATGTTGTTTCTGTCTTTAATGTGTTTCTAAAATGATGATATCTTCCAGAATCCAGGAGCTAGAACTGATACCTAATCTCATCACAGCATTCAGTTTGTATGGTTATGAGTATTGGTCCCTGCTGAGAACTTCCACACTGCCAGAAAGGTAGAATGATATCCAGCCCCTATGATAAATCCTGAGCAAAATTACCATGCAAAAACTTTCTCTCATGTTTTTCCACTTACCATGCCTATACCCCTCTTCCACTTCTGGCATGCTTATGTTCACTCTCATGCTCTCTCTCTCTTTTTTTCCCCTCCTTCCCTCTCTTCTTCCTTCCTTCCTGTCCTTTCCTTCTCCCTCTCACCCAACCCTGACTTCAAGCTTAATTATCTGGTCATCTCTTTTGTCCCTCCAAAGAATTAGTCAAATTATCCCAAATTCCTCCAGTGCCAAAGTCTATGCCAAGATCTACCAGCAAATCCCAAAGAAGTAGGAAGCCAGCAAATGAAGGGTCAGGTAAAGGGTGAACTTCCTCAGAATGTTCCATGAGAGATTATGCCTCCCTGTCAGAAAGCCAAATCCTTCATCTTTTGGACTACCATAACTGAAGCGTGGTGACCAAAGCTAAGAACAGGTGTGTGCCAAAGGAAAGGAAACACTTTATCAGATGTAAATGTGCAGTCCGTTTACAAGGTTGATAATAGTCCATTGCTGGAGAGGGGATTAGTGAGAATATCAATGAGTAATCCTTTGAAAGAGAATTGGCAACTCGTATCAAAATTTAAATGTGGGTACCCTTTGACCCAGTAATTTCACTGGTATGAAAACAGAACTCAGCTGATTACAGCCTTCGAGACTTTGAGCAGAGGACACAGCTAAGCTGTGCCAGGACTCCTGACCAGCAGAAATCATATGTTTTTTTAAGCTGTTAAATTTGTGGTAATTTGTTATAAAGGATAGAAAGCCAATACATTGATGAAGGCTAAGTTTTGTCCAGAATTAGACCAAACTAAGTTGATAGATAACGTGGTCCATGATAAGTCATAATCTGAAATGTTACACAAAATGGTTCTAATTAACATATGATTAATATTAGTGCAGATTACATTCATGCCAGACTAGTTCTTAACTGAAAATTGAAAAGGAACAAAATTATCCTGATCATTAATTCTTCTTAAACTTCCTATTTTGAAATAATTTCAAACTTATAGGACAGTTGCAAAAATAATACAAAACCAGCACAGAACCCCAACATACCCATCCCCAATACCCAGATACACCAATTTTAACATTTTGCCACATTTGCTGTATCATTCTATCTATCCATCTGTCTATCCATCAATTTTCTAAATATTTGAGAGTAGGTTGTATACGTCATTCTCCTTGAATACATAATACTTCCATGTATGTTCCTAAGAAAAAGGCTATTCATTTTTGTAACCAACTTAAGTACAGTTACTAACTTCAAGAACTTTAACATTGATATAAAAGCTTTCGTATTTCAATTTTTTCATATGTCCTTATAATGTCCTTTTGAGTCTTTTCTCCTCTATTATTAGGTCCACTCCAGGATCATGTATCTGACTCAACGCAATGTCTTCAAGATTCATTTATGTAATGGCATGTATTAGGACTCCTTTGTTTTTAAGGCTGAGTAATATTCCATTCAATGTATATACCACATTTTACCCATCCACTTTTCTGCTAATGGACATTTGAGTTGCTTTCACCTTTTGACGATTGTTAATAATACTCCTATAAACATCGGTGTGTAAATACCTGTTTGAGTCCCTGCTTCAGTTCTTTAGGGTATATACCTAGAAGTGGGATTGTAGTGTCATACAGTAATTCTATTCTTAACTTTCTGAGGAACTGCCAAACTGCTTTCCACAGCAGCTACACCATTTTACATTCCCAGCAACAATGAACAAGTGTTCCAAGTTCTCCACATCCTCTCCAACACTTGTTATTTTTCACTTTTTAAATAATAGCAATGATAGTGGTTGTGACATGGTATTGCATTTTGGTTTTGATTTGCATTTCCTTAATGGCTAATGATTGTTGAACATCTTTTCATGTGCTTTTTGGCCATTGCATATGTTCTTTGGAGAATTATCTGTCAAGTCCTTTGCCCATTTTTAAATTGTGTTACTTGTCTTTTTGTTGAGTTGTAGGAGTTCTTAATATATTCTGGGTATTTAACCCTTACCAGACAACTATTTTCTCCCATTCTGTTGGTTGCCTTTTCACTTCCTTGATATTGTCCTTAGATGCATAAAAGTTTTAAATTTTGATGAAGTCCAGTTTATCTATTTTTGTTGTTGTTGTTGCTCCTGTTTTCTGGGTAAAGTCTAAGAAACCATTGCCTAATACAAGGTCTAGGAGACATTTCCCTACGTGTTCCTTTAAGAATTTTATTTCCATCATTGATCCATTTTGAGTTAATATTTTTATATTGTTTGATGCAGGGGTCCACTTTCATACTTTTGCAAGTGCATAATCAATTTTCCCAGCACCATTTTTTGAAGAAACTGTTCTTTCACCTTTGGGGGACTTGACTTCTTTGCCAAAAGCTATTGGCCATAGATGTGCAGGTTTATGCTGCTTTGTAATAAGTTTTGAAATCAGGGAATGTGAGTCCTCCAACTTTCTTCTTATTTTTCAAGATAGTTTTGGCTACTCAGGGTCCCTTGTCCTTCCATATGAATTTGAGGATTGGCTTTTCCCTTTCTGCAGAGAAGTTAGCATTTTGATTGGAATTGAGTTAAATCTGCTGATTGGAAGACTTAATATCTAAATGATATTAAGTCTTCCAATCCATGTATCAACATCTAAATGATATTAAGTCTTCCAATCCATGAGCATGGACTATCTTTCCATTATTTAGGTTTCCTTTAATTTGCTTCAGTAATGACATGTAGTTTCCTATGTAGAAGACCTTTACATCCTTAGTTAAATCTATCCCTAGATACTTCATTCTTTTAGTTGCTATTGTAACTGGAATTGTTTTTCTTGATTTCATGTTTGGATTGTTGATTGTGGGTATATAAAAAAACATGGATTTTTTTTTTTTTTTTTTTTTTTTTTTGCCTATTGACTTATACCTTTATGCATCCATAAATAGGGATAGTTTTACTTCTTCCTTTCCAACTTGGATGTCTTTTATTTCTTTTTCTTGCCTAATTGTTAATTGCCCAATTGCTCTGGCTAGTGCTTGCAGTACATGTTGAGTAGCAATGGTGATAGCACACATCTTTGTCTTTGTTCCTGACTACAAGGGGAAAGCTTTCAATCTTTCAACTTTGGGTATATTGTTAACTGTGGGTTTTTCACATATGCCGTTTTGGATATTGGGGTTATTTCTCTCTCTCTCTCTCTCTCTCTCTGAGTGTGTTTTCTGAGTGTATCTGAGTGTCACTGATCTGAGATCTTTCTTCTTTTTTAATTGAGATTATCATGTGACTTCTTGATTTCTATTAACTTAGCGCATTACATTGTTCATTTTCTAAAAAGTTGAACCACTTGCATTCCTGGGATAAATTTCACTTGGTCATGATGTATAATCCTTTTAATGTGCTGTTGGATTTGGTTTGCTGGTTTGTTTTGTTAAAGATATTTGCATCTATAATCATGAGATATTAGTCTGCAATTTTCTTCTCTATCTGGCTTTAGTATTAGGGTAATGCTGGCTTCATAAAATGAAATGGGAAGTATTCCCTCCTCTTCAATTCTTTGGAAGAGTTTGAGCAGTTTGGCTTTAATTTTGCTTTAATGTTTGGTAAAATTTGCCAGTGAATTTAATGGTGCTCGACTTTTCTTTCTTGGAAGGTTTTTGATTACTGATTCAATGCCTTTAATGTTATTCATCTTTTGAGATTTTCTATTTCTTCTTGAGTCAATGTAGGTAGTTTGTGTGTTCCTAGGGACTTGTTCATTTCATCCAGATTGTTGGGACACAATTGCTCATAAAATCCTCTTATAATCCATTTATTTCTGTAAGGTCAGTGGTAATGGCCCCTCTTTAAATTCTGATTTTTGTTCTTTCCATCCTCTCTCTGTTTTTATTTTTCAGTCTAGCTAAAAGTTTGTTAATTTTATTGATCTTTTCAAAGAACCAACTTTGGGTTTTGTTGATTTTCTCTATTGTTTTTCTATTCTCTATTTCATTTAACTGCACTGCAATCTTCATGACATCCTTTTTCTCACTTTGTGTTTGGTTTGCTCTTCTTTTTCTTGTTCCTCCAGGTGCAAGGAAAGGTTCTTCTTTTTTAATGCAAGCATTTAGAGCTGTAAATTTCCATCTCAACACTGCTTTTGCTGTGTCCCATAAGTTCTAGAATGTTGTGTTCTTCTTTCCATTGGCTTCAAAATGTTTCCTAATTTCCCTTGTGATTTCTACTTTGAAACATTGGTTGCTTAACAGTATATTGTTCAATTTCCACATATTTGTGAATTTTCCAGTTCTCCTTTTCTAGTTTTCTAGCTTCATCCCATTGTATTCAGGAAGATACTTTGTAAGATTTCAATCTTTCTAAATTTATTGAGATTTGTTTTGTGACCTAACATATGGTCTATCCTAGAGAATGATCCATGCACACTAGAGAAGAATATGTATTCTGCTGTCAGTGAGTGGTGTTCTTTCTATGTCTGTTAGATTTAGTTGGTTTACAGGATCATTTTAAATCTTCTGTTTCCTTATTGGTCTTCTGTCTATCTGTTGTATCCATTATTGAAAGTGGTGTGCTGAGGCCTACTATTAATATAGAAGCATCTACTTCTACCTTCAAATCTGTCAATATTTGCTTCATATATATTGGGGCTTTGCTATTAGGTGCATATACATTTATAATTGTTATATCATCTTGTTGTGTTGACACCTTTATCAGTATCAGTTCTCCCTCGAGGACTCCTGCAATGTGTATATTGGTATCCTTGACGGTGTCCCACAGGTCTCCCAGGTTCTGTTCACTTTTCTTCTTTCTTTCTTTCTTTCTTTCTGCTCCTCAGACTGGATGATTTTTTTAAATGCAATTTTATTGAGATATATTCACATAGCATACAATCATCCAAAGTGTACAATCAGTTGTTCACAGTATCATCATATAGTTGTGCATTCATCACCGCAATCAATCTTTGAACATTTTCATTACTCCAAAAAGTAAAATATAGATTAAAATAAAAAGAGTATCTAAAACATCCCATTCCTCCCCCATTGTTCATTTACATTTTTAATACAATTTTATTGAGATATAGTCACACACCCTACATCATCCACAGTGTACAATTATTCACAGCACCATCATGCATTTGTGTGTTCATCACCAGAATCAATTTTTGAAACTTTTTCTTACTCCAAAGTAAAAATAAAAGCAAAAAATAACACCTAACTCTTTCCATCCCCTCCATCCCACCCTATTCTTCGTCTAATTTTTGTCCTCATTTTTCCACTCATCTGTCCATACACTGGATAAAGGGAGTAGAAGCCACAAGGTTTTCACAGTCACGAAGTCACACTGTGCAAGCTACATAGTTATACAATCATTGTTAAGAATCAAGGTCACTGGGTTGCAGTTAGCTTCAGGTATTTCCCTCTAGCCATTCCAAAACACTAAAAACTAAAAAGTGATATCCATATAGCACATAAGAATAACCTCCAGAGTGACCTCTTGATTCCATTTGAAATCTCTCAGCCACTGGAACCTTATCTTGCTTCATCTCTCTTCACCATTTTGGTCAAGAAGATACTCTCAATACCACAGTGCTGGGACCAGGTTCATCCCCAGGAGTCATTTCCTGCATTGCCAGGGGGATTTACACCCCTGAGTATTATGTCCCATGTAGGAGGCAGGGTGGTGAGTTCACCTGCCGAGTGGGCTTAGTGAGAGAGGGGGTGTTCTAGTTTGCTAATGCTGCTGGAATGTAAAACACCAGAAATGGATTGGCTTTTATAAAAGGGGTTTTATTTGGTTACAAAGTTATAGTCTTAAGGCCATAAAGTGTCCAAGGTAACACATCAACAATCAGGTACCTTCACTGGAGGATGGCCAATGGCGTCTGGAAAACCTCTGTTAGCTGGGAAAGCACATGGCTGGCATCTGCTCTGGAGTTCTGGTTTCAAAATGGCTTTCTCCGAGGACGTTCTTCCCTAGGCTTCAGCACCTCAAAAATGTCACTCTTAGTTGCTCTTAGGGCATTTGTCCTCTCTTAGCTTCTCTGGAGCAAAAGTCTGCTTTCAAAGGCTGTCTCCAAAATGTCTATAAGCTGAAGCTCCTCTCTCAGCTCCTGTGCATTCTTCAAAGTGTACTTCTTGGCTGTAGCAAGCTTGCTCCTTCTGTCTGAGCTTATATAGTGCTCCAGTAAACTAATCAAGACCCACACTGAATGGGTGGGGCCACACTTCTGTGGAAATTATCTAATCAGTTATCGCCTACAGTTGGGTGGGTGACATCTCCATGGAAACACTCAAAGGATTCCAATCTAATCCACACTAATACGTCTGCCCCCACAAGATTGCATCAAAGAATATGGCTTTTTCTGGGGGACGTAATACATTCAAACTGGCACAGGGGGCCACAGCTGAGCAACAAGGAGGCTCTCTGGGGGGGACTCCTAGGCACAATTATAAGTAGGCTTAGTCTCTCCCTTGCAGCAACTAGCTTCACAAGGGAAAGCCCCCAAATCAAGGGCTCCACCCACTAAATTGGCAGGCCTCAATGTTTGCGGGAAAATCATCAATAACCCAGGTGGGGAAGTACAACATTTCTGCATTTCTCTCCAGTTCCTTGGGTGGGGGGGAGCTGCAAATACACTTTTACTCTCACCCATATCACTCTGGGATGTTTCAGGATTTCACCCCAGCCTGTACAAACTCACCAAATTCCACTTCCCTTTCACAGCTCCATGCACCTATGGTGTTCAAACAAACTGACCATACAAGTTAAATTATCTACTGTGCTACAGAAAATATAGATCCTGCACCCAATAAACCTCTCCTCCCTTGGTCTCACACAAAAGTTGTAGTTTTAAAACCCAGTCAGTATCATCCTTTACGCTTGGGCCTGATTTGCCTTAGTCCTAACTATATCTGCATATCCACTTCGTTCATATCTCTAATTGAAGACTGGATGATTTTAATTGCCTTGTCTCCAAGTTCTTGGATTCTTTCTTTGCCAGCTCCAATCTGTTTTTGAATCTTTAGAGATTTTTCCCTCCATTACTGTGGTCTTCAACTCTGCTTTGTTCCCTTTCAAGATTTCTATCCTTTTATTAAAATTCTCTTTGCATTTATATACTTTTTCCCTAAGTTCTTAAGTTCTTTGTCCATGTTTTCCTTTAGCTTTTTCAGCATATTTAGGACCACTTTTAAAAAAGTTTTTGTCTGGTATACCCCAGGTCTGGTCTTCTTCATTGATGGTTTCTAATGCCTTATTCTGTACCTTTGCATGTGCCATAATTTCTTGATTCTTAGTATGTTTTATAATTTTTTGTTGCAACTTGGGCATTTTGATATATTAATGTGCTATCTCTGGAATTTAGACACTGATGCATCTGCTCCTTAAGTTTGCATCAAGCTAGTGTTATGACAGAGATTTCCTTGAATGCCCATAGTTTACAAAAAATAAAGAGGTGGGGGAGGCTAAGGAAGGAAGGAAAGAAAGAAAAGTAAGAAAGAAAAGAAAGAAAGAAAGAAAGAAAAGAAAGAAAGAAAGAAAGAAAGAAAAGTAAGAAAGGAAAGTAAGAAAGTAAGAAAGGAAAGGAAACACCTTTCTCAGTCTTTGCAGATTGGTCGGTATGAGTGTTCTCCTTCAGCACTTAGTCAAACAAAGGGTTTAGAGAATAGCCTAAGCAAAAGTGTAGGGATTTCCCCATCTTTTCTGTGCGTGTGTCTTGTCCTGGGCTTGTGCACATGGTCCTAGGAAGTCCCCTATTTACACAATCCAAATGTCCTCTTTTCTCCAGAAAACTGTACTTCCTTATGGTCCTGGAAGTGTACTATGTCCCACAGCCAGCATCCTTTTCCACAAGGAGCTACAATTTGACTGTTCTCCTATAGTACTCTGTAGGAGAGCTCTGTGAGCCACCTCTATGTGTAGATGAAGTTCTGGGATGGTGAGTCCACAGGAGAGTCCTGGGTCATCCCTCAGCTTGCCACCAGACAGATCTGCACAGACATACATGCACCCAGTGTGAACATGAGAGTTATTCTGCTCCCTCTAGATCCAGAACCTGGTTCCTACACTGGGAGCATGGGCTGGCTCTGCCCTGACCAGGTGTGGGCACTAGGAAGGGGCCAGCAAGGTGCCTTAAGGAGATTTTTCCTATCACTTTAAAGTTGCCTTTTTCTTGATTTGATGCTCATATTTTTACTGCAACTCTTTAACTATTTTACAGAGCTTTGAGAAAGATGTTTCTGCTAGTTCTTGCTGGTTGTTCAAAGTTTCTGTGGGAGGATGGAGCCCTGGAATGGCTTACATTGCCATCTTGATTGAGGGTCTCCTTCTATCCTGATTATTTTTGCACTAGATTTGATCCTAGATATGTTATTATTTGAAATTATTCTGGGAAAGAGGCACCAAATGTTTTCCTTGGAAAATTGTGAGCCGAAATGGTCTCATGTAATTTAATGCAGAATTAGAGTTGTATGTTTGTGTGTGTGCATGTTTGTATATAAACACATGTATCTATACATATTTACATTTAAATTTAGGAAATATATATAGGAAATCAACCTTTATAATAGACAAATTTATGAACTATTTATTTATTATATTATTTATACACTCAATGAGGCTGAAGGGTGGAAGATATCAGCCAAGAGAAATTTACAGTGAAATGTGAAGGGGACCAATGAAGCAAATCTAGGAAATGGCCACATTTGAGACACAAAGAGTCTGTCAAAGACAGAAGAGTCTGTCAAACAAACAGAAAATGAAATTCATTGGTAGGAGGCTAGGAGATAATGATGTCATGGAAGGTAAGCAAAGAAAAGCTTTCAAGGTGGCAGTGATCAACAGTGATCAAAGCACACAGAGAGACAAAGGATAGAAGGCATAAAAAATTCCCTTGAGTTTGGCAATAAGAGATTTATTGGCATTTTCACAGAAGTGATAAGAGAAGTCAGAATGCAAAGGGTTGAGGATTAAACTGCAGAAGTATAATCAGGAAGAAGTACTACCTTTTCAAAAAGAAGTCTCACTAGAGAGAGAGAGGATGATGGTAATAGGAGCTTCCAGATGTGAGAAAGGACTTTTGCCTTTTTGTTTTTTAAGATGAGAGGAAATAGGCCTTTTTAAAAGCTAAGGAAAGTTGCTATTAAAAATAAGGTCTCTCATCCAGTTCTTACAATGGGCTGGAAACTATACTAAAAGCTTTAAGTAATTTTATCATCCCATACAATCTTCATATGGAAGTTGATTCTGTCATTATCCCTAATTTGCAGATGAGGATACAGAGGCTTGGGTTAAAAAGCTTGCACATAGGTGGTTAAGTGGGGGAATCAGAAATCAAACCTATGTCTTGAGGACTCCAGAACCCAGCTCTTAATTTCTGCTTTCCATATTTCATTTCTATGTCTTTATCATTAAAATAGTAGGCTATACTGTTGCACAATGGAAAATTGAAGTAAGTGCTCCAAAGGGAAGGAAAATGGATCTGTGAGAGTTTATATCAAAGATCTTGATCAAGGAAGCATCACAAAAGAAATAATCATTGAACTGAGGTCTGAAGGGTGAGTTGGGTTGAATGGCCTGAGCCTTAAAATGAAGCAGGGCTTTTACCAGAGGGACGGGGAAGAGATAGTGGTAAGCAAGGAGGGTCCCAAGCTCTCCTCCTGACTTTCAGATAGGTGAGTCCTGAGAGAATAAAAAGCTACCACTTGTGAGGACTGCAGGAAATTCAGTGTCCTCAAGGTAAAATTGGATTTCACTTACAGGAGGAGTGGGGCAGAAATCATCTGAGAAGAAGTTGAGGCTATAGGGGATTCACTGATGATGAAGTAGAAATTCGAGAGGGCACAATGGAAAGTTTGGAGATGAGAGAGGTTTAGTTTAAGGACAATGAACTATAGAAGCATTTTAGGGATAATGGAGAGGTAGAGAGCAATTAGGAGGACTTACACTCTGGACTCTGACTGATAAAAATGAGGATGAGAAGCAGGGTGGTTTTAATCACAAATAGTTTTTTGAGAAAGGCCAAACGGCCTAGACCACCCAATCTAGAGCAATATCAGACCCAAAGGCACAGTCTCTGCTCTCCCAGCCAGAGCTGGGATCAAATACTGGTTCCACCACTCACCAGATATATGCCCTTGGGCCAACCACAGCACCCCTCAGCTTTTCATTTCTCAAATGGGTATAGAGATAATATTTAGTTGAGAAAGCTTGTGAGGTTTGTCTCAGTATTACTATTCAAGACCTTAGGGATTGCTCAACCCCTCAGCAAATTGTGTGACCTCCTATCCTCCACTTCCTGTTCTTAAAACTGGCATAGTAATGACTAGTAGGGGATTGCAACAACAATTCATGGAGATCTTGTTTATGAAAGCAGTTTGAAAATATATAAAATTAATGCTAATCTTCCTCAGGTACAATGAGCTGAGACTGTGTTCTGTGACTGAGTCCAGTGGCACCATAGAAGGATGCATGAAGAAAGCATCGCCCCTCTGCTTGAGGAAAGCACCCCCCAACCCCATTCCATTCTACCTCTCTCCCCTCCTCCAGCGTGACTAACTCAGGCTGGAGGAGAATCCTTAATTCATCTTGTCCTAGTAAGAGGCCATCCCTGTTGGTGTCCCCATCAGAGTTTGTGGGAGAGAAATCTCATCCAGATTTTCTCCTAATGGCCACAAAAGTCAAATCCTTACCCTCTTGGAGTTGACTCAACCTTCATATCAAGTCAGGCCCTATTTTATTCCCTAGAGACTCTGGATGTCTTACATTGATCTTGCAAGGGCCTTCTTCAGCTTTGGGGCTGGTCTCAGGAAAATCTGTCTCTGGTGCAATGTTGCTTTTTTTTTAGTTCTCTGGAGTCTAGAAGAAAAAGCAATGAATTAGTCAGGATTGAAACTCAAAATGTGACAGATGTTTACTATGTGCCAGACACTGTTACCCTTTCATGTACAATTTCTTATTTGTACCCTATAACTGATTCTATGCTGCATCTAGCTTTCACTTCTTAGTTGTGGGCATTTGTACAAGTCACTTGGTCAGTCTTGCTGGGGGGTTTCAGTTTTATTAATCTGTTCAAGAACCAACTCATGATATTGTTGATTTTTCTCTGTTGGCTACTAATTTCCTGTTTCATTAATTTCTGCCTTTATTTTTTTCCTTCAACTCGATTAGAGTTTAATTTGCTGCTCTTTTTCTAGGTACTTGAACTAGATGCTTTGTTAATCAATTTTTTTCTTTTCTAATATTTTGCATTTAAAGCTGGAAAAAATTTACTCTAAGCACTGTTTTAATTGCAAGTCACAGATTCTGATATAGTTGATATAAGTATTTTGATAATTTGTACATATTATTCAATTTAAAATATTGCTTGATTTCTGTTGTAATGTCTTCTTTGGCCCATGGGTTATTTAAAAATGTGCTGCTTAATTACCTAATGAGGATTTAATATCTTAATTACCTAATGAGGATTTAATAACTACCTTATTGTTAGTATGCTCAGCTTAATTCTACCAGATCAGAGAACATATTCAGTATGGTTTAAATTATTTGAAATTTGTTGAGACTTACTGTATGGCTCCGTATAAGGTCTACTTGGTAAATGTTCCATTCAGACTTGAAAATAATATGCATCACAGAATACCCTGTGCCTGTCAAGTTTCTTAATCATGCTATTCAAATCTTCTGTATCTTCACTGTTTCTGTCTGTTTTTCAATCACTTACTGAAAGAGGGGTATTAAAATCTCCAAATATGACTATAAATTATCTATACCTCTTTACTTCTGTCAGTTTTTTTACGTATTTTGAGGCTATATTTTAATTTTAGGATTACTACATATTCCTATTAGAATTGAACGTTGTTATCATTATGAAATATTCCTTCCTATTTTCAGTAATATTTCTAGCCTTAAAACCTTTAATACCACTTCAAATCACATCCTCTCCAAGAAGCAACACTATTGAAAGCTTGATGTATATCCTTTTAGACCTTTTTCTATAAATTTACAGGCATATATGTTTACATATACAATGTATAGGTTTTTTGTGTGTGTTAAAAGATGAATGGAATAATATGTAATATTCTGCAATTTTCTTTTCTGCACTTCATATATCTTAAGAGGATTTTTCCCATGTCAGTATTCACTGGATCCCTATATTTATAGACACAAAGTCCATCCATAACAGAAAGGATATTCTGTGTCTATTAAAAAAGTAGTGGCTTCAAAGGCAATTCATTAGAGAAAGGATATTCTTTTCAACAAATAGCACTAGAAAAATAGGATGTCTACATGAAGAAAAATGAGCCACAAACCTTACACCTTTCACAAAAATTAACTCAAAATAGATCATACACCTATTGTAAAATAATTACATTTATAGAAGAACACATAAGAAAATCTAGGTGACCTTGGGTATGGTGATGAGTTTTTAGATACACAATCAAAAACATGATCCATCACGACTCCCAGAGGTGTAAATCTCTCTGCAATGTGGGGCATGACTCCCAGGGATGAGCCTGGACCTGGCATCATAGGACTAAGAAAGCCTTCTGGACCAAAAGGGGAAAGATAAATGAAACAAAATAAAGTTTCAGTGGCTGAGAGATTTCAGATGGAGTTAAGAGGTCACTCTGGAGGTTATTCTTATGTGCTATATAAATATCCCTTTTTAGTTTTTAGTGTATTGGAAGAGCTAGAAGGAAATACCTGAAACTGTTGAACTGCAATCCAATAGCCTTGATTCTTGAAGATGATTGTATAACTAGCTTACATGTTGCGATCGTGTGATTGTGTAAACCTTATGGCTCACACTCCCTTTATCCAGTGTATGGATAGATGAGCAGAAAAATGGGGACAAAAAGTTAATGAATAATAGGAGGGAATGGGAGGGAAGGGATGTTTTGGGTGTTCTTTTTTACTTTAATTTTTATTTTGATTCTTTTTTTTTGGAGTAATTAAAATGTTCAAAAATTGATTGTGGTGATGAATGCACAACTATATAATGGTACTGTGAACAACTGATTGTACATTTTGGATGACCGTATGGTATGTGAATATATCTCAATAAAATTGAATTAAAAAAAAACTATCCATAAAAAAAAGATGTTAAGTTGGATTTTATTAAAATTAGAATCTTCTGCTCTGTGAAAGAGACTGCTAAATGAATACAAAGACATAGTGCAGACTTGGAGGAAATACTTGCAAAATATATCTGATAAGGGAATTATACTTAATAAATGCAAAGAACTCCTAAACTCAACAATGAGAAAATGAAAAACCCAATAAAAAATAGGCAAAAAATGAACACACACTACACCAAAGAAGATACACCAAAGGGAAAGCACTTGGAAAGATGCTCAACATTTTTCATTAGGGAATTGAAAATTGAAACAACAATGAGATACCACTACACACCTAATAGAGTGGCTAAAAATCCAGGGCACAGACAGTACCCTTTAGTGGCAAGGATGCAGAGAATGAGAACTCTCCTTCATTACTGGTGGAAATGCAAAATGGTACAGACATTTTAGAAGACAGTTTTGCAGTTTCTTATAAAACTAAATATAGTCTTACCATACAATTCAGCAATCACATTTCTAATTATTTACCTAATTGATTTGAAAACTTATGTACATACAAAAACTTGCACGTGAATATTTGCAGCAGCTTTATTTATAATTGCCCAAAATTGGAAACAACCAAGGTTTCCTTTAATAGGTGAATGGATAGACAAACTATGGTACATTCATATAGCATATTCATCAATAAAAATAAGCATGCTATCCCAGACACAAAAGGACAAATATTGTATGATCTCACAGATGTGAAGCAATTTGAATAAGAAAACTCATAGACAGAATCCAGAATATTGGTTCCCAGGGGAATTAAACTTTGTTTAATTTGTTTAAAATTTCCATTTAGGTTGATTAAAGTTCTGGAAGTGGATGGTGGTGATGGTAACACATTATTGTAAGTGTAATTAGTAGCACTAAATTATATATGTGAAAGTGGTTAAAAGAGGAAATTTTAGGTCGTATATATGTTACTAGAATAAAAATTAAATATTTTAATTTAATTAAATATTTTATTTTTTGTAGTGTACCATTTTGAGTCCCTTTTAATTTCTTTCTGTATACGTTTTTCATCTATTTTCTTCATGGTTACTATGGGACTAACAGTTAACATTCTAAATTTGTAACAATCATGTTTGATTTGATGCCAATTTAACTTCAATAGCATGCATATATACTGTTGCTATCCCCCTCCACATTCCCTTATTGTTACAAATTATATCTTTATACATTGTGTGCCCAAAACCATAGATTTGTCATTACTTTTTATGTTATTTGCATTTTAGAACCTGTAAGAAGTAAAAAGTGGTATTATATACCAAAAAATACAATACAATAATACTGGCAATTATAATTACCCATATGGTTACCTTTACTGAGATTTTTATTTCTTTATGTTGCTTTGATCCACTATCTTATATCCTCTTCTTTCAGTCTAAAGAACACCCTTTAGTATTGTTTGTAGGGCAAGTTTTATGGTGATAAACTCTCTCAGGTTTTGTTTTATCTGGGAATGTCTTTATCTCTTTTGAAAAACAGTCTCACCAGATACAAAATTCTTGGTTGGCAATTGTTTTCTTTCAGCACTTTAAATATTTCATTCCACTCTCTTCTTGCCTCCGTAGTTTCTGAAGAGAAATTATCATTCAATCTTACTGGGACTCCCTTGTACATAACACATCATTTTCCTCTTGCAGCTTTCAGAACTCTCCTTGTCCTTGGCATTTGATAATTTGATTACTATGTGTCTGGGCATGATTCTCTTCAGTTTATCCTTTTTGTGGTTCTTAGGCTCTTCTTTTTAATTGTGGAATATAACATATATACATGGAAGTGATAACTTTCCAAGTGCAATTCAACAAGTAGTTAGAGAGCAAATTTCATACAATGTTATAGGTTATAGTTCCACAGTTTCAGTTATTTCCTTATTGTGAAATATAACATATATGCAAAAAGGTGATAACTTTCAAAGTACAGTTTAACTAATTATATAAGAAATATCCAAAAATGTTATCAGTTACAGTACCATAGTTTCTGTTATTTCCTTATTATGAAATATAACATATATACAAAAAGTTGACAACCTTCCAATTACAATCCAACAAGTAGCTGTATAGCAAATTTCAAAGAATGTTATGGGTCACAGTTCCAACATTTCAGCTCTTTCCTTCCAGCTACTCTAATACCCTAGCAACTAAGAAAAAGAAAATTATATAGAGATTCAGTATTCATAATCCTTTGTTAAATTCTGTCTTGTCTGTTGCTATCCCCCTCTAGTTTAGTCACTTTCCCGATCTTCAGGGATGCCTAGGCCGTGACCACCCTAACTTGTTCATGTTGAAAATGTGTGTCAACATTATGGGAAAAGGGAATGCATCCGGTTGATGTTCTTGAAGAGACTTCTGGGTTTTGGGACTTAGCTGGCATATGAGCTCTCTGGAGGATTTAAGTTTCTGAATAATAAACTTAGTCTCAGATAGGGTATTCTTTAGGGTTTTCAGGACTACTGTTGACTTGTACTTATCGTACTGTGATCATTTGGCATATTAGCTGAAGCTTGCATAGGAGTAGTCTCCAGGACAGCCTCTTAACTCTATTTGAACTCTTAGCCACTGAAACCTTATTTTGTTGCCTGTCTTTCCCCCCTTTTGGTCAAAAAGGCATTCTCAACCCCTTGATGCCAGGGTCAGGCTCATTCTCGGAATCTGTGTCCCATGTCGCCAGGGAGACTCACGCACCTGGGGGGTCCTGTCCCATGTTGGGGGGAGGGTGATAAATTTATTTGCAGAGTTGGGCTTAGAGAAAGTCTACGTTTGAGCAACAAAAGAGGTCCTCTGGAGGTGACTCCAAGGCATAATTATAGATGGGCTTAGCCTTTCCTTTATAACCATAAGTTTTACAAGGGCAAGCCTCAAGATTGAGGGCTTGACTTATAAAGTAGGGATTCCTAATTTCACGTAGTATATGTTCTGTCCATGACAATCAATCAATATCTCACATTATCATCACTTAGTTGTACAATCCTCATCACTGTCCATTTTAAACAATTCTCATGACCCAAAACACCCCATAGCTCTTTTCTGCCCTTAATTATTTGTCCCTAGTATTTGTGTGGTACAAGTAAGGTATTCCTATTAATTATAGTCTCTAATATGAATAGGTAGATTTTTCCCATATACCACTCAGTTGTCAGCTCTCTGTGCTGGTGTCATACCTTAGAAGTATATTATGCAAGCACCTATTTATATTTGTAGTGCTGATCTGTGGGATACATGCTGTTCTGGTTTGCTAATGCTCCTGGAGTGCAAAACACCAGAAATGGATTGACTTTCAAAAAAGGGGATTTATTTGGTTACACAGTTACAGTCTTAAGGCCATAAAGTGTCCAAGGTAACACATCAACAATCAGGTACCTTGACTGAAGGATGGCGAATGGAGTCTGGAAAACCTCTTTTAGCTGGGAAGGCACGTGGCTGCCATCTACTCTGGAGTTCTGGTTTCAAAATGGCTTTCTTCCAGGATATTCCTCTCTAGGCTGCAGTTCCTCAAAAATGTCACTCTTATTTGCTCTTGGGGCATTTGTCCTCTCTTAACTTCTCTGGAGCAAAAGTCTGCTTTCAAAGGCTGTCTCCAAAATGTCTCTGTAAGCTGAAGCTCCTCTCTTAGTGCCTGTGCATTCTTCAAAGTTTCCCTCTTGGCTGTAGCAAGCTTGCTCCTTCTGTCTGAGCTTATATAATACTCTAGTAAACTAAGCAAGGTCCATGCTGAATGGGTGGGGCCACACCTCCATGGAAATTACCTAATCAGAGTTATCACCTACAGTTGGGTGGGTCACATCTCCATGGAAACACTCAATCAAAGAATTATAATCTAAACAACACTAATACCTCTGCCCACACAAGATTGCATCACAGATAATGGTGTCTTGGGAGACATAATACTTTCAAACTGGCACACATGCCTTTAAACAATCCCTTTCAATTTCTGTTCACCTTCAGTGCAACTCTGATACTTAGGCTTCTTGAATGTGATATTCATATCTTTTCTTAAATTTGGGAAATTTTCTGCCATTATTTCTTTGAATATTCCTTCTGCCCCTTTGTCTTTTTCTTCCCTTCTAAGACTCCCATAGTGCAAATATTGGTTTGCTTGATGGTGCCCCACAGGTCTCTTAGGCTCTGTTCACTTTTTTGTATTCTTTTTCCTTTCTGCTTCTCAGTCTGAATCATTTCAATTGTCTTGTCTTCAAATTTACGGATTCTTTCTTCTGCCAGTTCCAATATGCTATTAAAACCCTGTAGAGTATTTTTCATTTCAGTTATTGTGGTCTTCAACTCCAGTATTTATGTTTGGTTCCTTTTTAAAATTTCTATCTCTTTATTAGGATTCTCATATTGTTCATGCATTGTTTTCCTGAGGTAGCTAGTTCTTTTTCCATGTTTTTCTTTATCTCCTTGAACAGATTAAAGATCATTTTTTAAAATATCTTTGTCCAGTATGTCTGAAGTCTTCTCTTCTTTGTTGATGGCTTCTAAATTTTTATCTTGTTCCTTTCAATGTGCCATAATTTCCTGTTTCTTTGTTCATCTTGTAATCTGTTTTTGCACACTGAACATTTTAATATTTTCATGCATTAACTTTGGAATTCAGTCCCCGACTTATCTGTTCCTGTGTTTGTATAATAGTAATATGATAGAAATTTCCTGGAGTGCCAGAAGCTAACAAAAACAAACAAACAAATGAAAAAAATTACCTTTTACAGTCTGAAAATTGACCCTACACTGGCTGGTGCTTTCCTTCAGAGATTAGCCCTCCCGTCAAGGAGAACAGCCTGAGATGACAATAGAGTACAGAGTCTTTTCTGAGACCATATCTTGTCCTGGGCTTGTGTTCACTTGCTTCTGGCCTCAGGAATCCCCCAGTTCACAGGAATCCTAGTGTCCCCTCTCCTCCTTATAAAATAGACTTTCACCCCTTCCCAAGAGCTCTACTGTTTTTCTTAAAGCCAACAATCCTTTGCCCCAATCTGCTTGGAGTTAATTATTTCTTACACTGCTTAAGCTATCAGCAAGCTGCTCCTGCCTGCAGGGCATATTCTGGAAGAGAGAGTCAGAAACAAATTTCCTGGTTTAGTTTTTCTGGCTGCCACCAGATAGATGGGCACCAACACACAGTAACCCCAGTACATGCACAGGAGTTGCTCCGCTTTCTCTGGAACAGGGCCAGAGACCCAAAATGTGATCACAAGTCTGCTCCACACTACACAAAGACAGGGGGTGGTGGCTAACAGGGATACCACAAACTTCTCTGACCAGTTTTAAAGCTGTGTTTTTGATTTGGCACTCACCCAGCTGCTTCAACACTTTACCTGTTTTCTGGAGTTTTGAAGAAGATGGCTCTGCCAGTTTTTGCTTACCGTTCAAAGATTCTTTGGGGGAAGGGTACTCTGGGGCATGTTATGCTGCCATCTCTGTCAACTGGAAGTCCCATATAAGTTTTTTTTGTTTTGTTTTGTTTTCCAGTCTATGGAAGTGCCTTAGTTCAAAAGACTGGCTAGAAGCTTTCCCTTAAAGATTGGGAACAAGACAAGGATGTCCACTGTCACCACTGCTATTCAACATTATGCTAGAAGTTCTAGCTAGAGCAATTAAGCAAGAAAAAGAAATAAAAAGCATCCAAATTGGAAAGGAAGAAGTAAAACTGTCACTGTTTGCAGATGACATGAGCCTATATTTAGAAAATCCTGAAAAATGATAACAACGCTACTTAAGCTAATAAACAAATTCAGCAAAGTGGTGGGATACAAGAGCAACATGCAAAAATCAGTGATGCTTCTATACACTAGTAATGAACTACCCAAGGAGATAATCAAGAAAAAATTCCATTTACAATAGCAACTAAAAGAATCAAATATCTAGGAATAGACTTAACAAAGTGTGTAAAGAACTTGCACACAGAAAAGTATAAAACACTACTTAAGGAAATCAAAGAAGACCTAAATAAACGGAAAGACATTCTGTGTTCATGGATTGGAAGGCTAAATGTTGTTATGATGTCAATTCTACCCAAATTGATCTACAGATTTAATGCAATACCAATCAAAATTCCAACAGACTACTTTGCAGAAATGCAAAAGCCTATTATCAATTTTATTTGGAAGGGTAAGGGGCCTTGAATAACCAAAAATATCTTGAAAAAGAAGAATAAAGTAGGAAGTCTCACGCTTCCTAACTTTAAAGCATATTAGAAAGCCACAGTGGTCAAAACATCATGGTACTGGCATAAAGACAAACATATCAATTCAATGAAATTGAATTGAGAGGTCAGAAATAGACCCTCAGATCTATGGGCAACTGATTTTGACAAGGCACCCAAGTCAGCTCAACTTGGAAACAGTTTCTATTTCACATCCTATAAAAAAATTAACTGAAAATTGATCAAAGATCTAAATATAAGAATCAGGACCTAGAAGGAAATGTAGGGAAACACCTTCAAGATCCAGTGGTAGGTGGTAGTTTCCTAGATTTTACACCCATAGCACAAGCAATGAAAGAAAAAAATAGATAAATAGAAACTCCTCAAAATTGAATACTTCAGTAATTCAAAGGACTATGTCAAAAGGGTGAAAAGACAACCAACTTAATGGGAGAAAATATTTGGAAACTGCATGTGTGATAAGGGTTTGACATCCAGAATGTATAAAGAAATCCTACAACTCAACAACAAAAAGACAAACAATCAAATTTAAAAATGGGTGAAAGACATGAATAAATATTTTTCCAGAGGAAATACAGATGCCTAAAAAGCACATGAATAGATGCTCAGCTTCACTAGGCATTAAGAAAATGCAAATCAAAACCACAAGGAGATAGATATCTTCTCACACCTAGTAGAATGGCTGCTATCAAACAAACAGGCAACTACAAGTGTTGGAAAGGATGTGGAGAAATCAAAACACTTGCTCACTGCTGGTGAGAATATAAAATGCTACAGCCACGGTGGAGGATAGTTTGATGGTTCCTCAGGAAGCTAAGTATAGAGCTGCCTTACAACCCAGCTATCCTGCTACTCAGGATATACCCAGAAGATCTGAATGTTGGGATTAGCACACCAATGTTCATAGAGGCATTATTCACAATTGCCAAAAGATGGAAACAACTCAGTGTCTATACTACATTTGGATAAACAAAATGTAGTATATACATATGATAGACTATTATTCAACAAAAAGAAGGAATAAAATCCTGAAGCACATGACAACACGGATGAACCTTGAGGACATTATGTTAAGTGAAATATCAGACATAAAAAGGCAAATATTGTATGATCTCATCAACATGAACTAATTATAATACATAAACTCATAGATATAAATATAGAATATAGGATACCAGGATATAGAATGAGGTTAAAGAATGGGAAGCGGTTGCTCAATATGTGCAGAATGTTTAACTAGGTTGAACTTAAACATTTGAAAATGGATAGGGGTGATGGTACCATGTCATTGTGAGAATAATTAACAGTACTGAATGGTGTGTGAATGTGGTGGAAAGGGGAAGTTTAGAGTCATGCATGTCACCAGAAGGAAAGTTGGAGGTTAAAACATGGGAATGTAGAAGACAGTGAATCTTGTGGTGGACACTGTCTGTGATTAACTGTACAAATACAAACAAGTTTTTTCATGAACTAGAACAAATATATGACATGATTACAAGGAGTTAACAATAATGGAGTATATGGGTGAAAATGTACCTATTGCAAACTATGCACCATAGTTAACAGCAATATTTTAATATTCTTTCATCAACAGTAACAAATGTACCACACCAATTGTATGGGTCAATAAAAGAGGGGGATAAGAAATATGGCAGGATTTGGGTTCTTTTTAATTTTTATTTTTTTTTGTGGTGTAATGAAAATGTTCTAAAATTGATCATAGGGATATACGCACAACTAGGTGATGATACTGTGAGCCAATGATTATATACTTTGGATGGTTTGTATGGTATGTAAATATATCTCAATAAAATTGCATTTTTTTAAAAAAGAAAAGAAAACCTGTAGGTGTAACCACACACACATACACACAAAGAGTCACCTAGTTCTACTTTCAAATTCCAAAGAAAGAAGCTTGGCCTGGTTTGAATTCCAGAGTATATTGCGTGAATATATTTACCAGAAGTCCTCTAACTGTTATCATGTTACGTGTTTGGGAGTGGGGGTATTACAGAGGAATGGCAGTTCCCAGAAATGGAGATGCAGGGAGGGAAAACTGGGCAAATATTCCTATATATTTCTACTACATAACGAAAACTGTAAAGTAACTGGTTATAGCCATATTAACCTCTGGAATCTTTTCAAGTGTGACTAGATGTTTTTAAGTTTAAGAAGATAAAAAAATTGAGAAAAAGCACAAGTGTCTGTATGCAGATCGATGAGTGAGAAATTGGGTCTCACCAGGAAGTCTTTGTATAGAAATAATCAATGTGTTAGAATGGCTTCTAACTTTTCTGTTATTAAAATGAAAAGTGATCACAGATTCATTGCACAGACAGAAAACACTAATCTTCTTTAACTGATTAAAAGCCAACAGAGGGGGAGAGACTAAAGGCACAGACATTTGTGCAGCCAGGGTTTGGTCTTTGGCACAAGCTACAAATCTGGCTTCTTTCCGATGAGGAGAATTGAGATGATAATGGAAAATCTGAGTTGGAGGAGGAAATGCAGAACACAGAATGCACGACAATTTTCTAGCTAGAAAAATTTTAGATATTTCTGCAGACCAATATGGGCAGAATAAGACCAGAATCTAACAAAAGACAAGATTATTGGCTAGCAAATTTGTGTGCTCTGTGCCAGGATTGCAGAAAGCCAAATCCAGTTTTACTCTATACACAGCAGCATGTTCTGGAATTAATCATTTAAGAATGACTTAGACAGGAACTTCTGTTTCCGGAAAGTGTGGGCTAGGTTGTTCAAAGCAATCCTCCTTTAAAAAGTAACTAAAATTCTGAAGAAAATATTTCTTTAAATCTTTTTAAATGCATCAAAGAGCTAACAAGATAGTAAAGAATTACCAAAGCAAAAACTAAAGGGAAAGTAGGGACTCAGAGAGGTAAGAAACCACAAAAGCTGATTTTTCCCTGAATATATTTACTGATAAGAGAAAATTCATTTTTGTCTAAATGGCCTAGCAAAGTAAGGGGAATAGAAATCAAAGTCTAAGACTGCCCAAGATAGGACATCTAACAGGTGACTTTGTCATTAAACTGGGAACCCAAAGAGCTACACCTTTGGGCTAAGGGAGAACTAGAGGTAAATTAGCCTATGCAGAGATTTGCAGTTCAAGTCCATTTTCCCTGAGTGGATCATGGAACCTTAAGCCATAAATTTGGTTTAAGTTATTCTTGGGTCAAAAGTGCCCACTGGTGCCTGCGAGAACAAATATAAATCCTCCCTATAGATAAGTACCTTCATGCCTGGCCTCAAATTATTTTTACAAATAATTTTTTGAGGACAATAATCAGTTCACAAAACTAAGCAAGCACATAGACAAAATAAGATCCCATGTGGGAATGTCAGCAAAAACTGCAGACAATAGAAATAGACCCATAAAGATTTCAGATATTAAAAATTTGCATCCATATGTTCCAGGATATATTTACAAAAATGTCTTATAGGAATATTGTGTATAAGAATCCCAAACTGGAAACAAACCCAAATGCACATCAACAATAGAAAGGATAAATAAATCTCAGTGTATTTATACAATGGTAGACTATCCAACAGTGAAATCAATATGAATGCATCTCAAAAAATATAACATTGAGCAAAAGAAACAAAATACATGCAGTATGAATCTATTTATATAAAGATAAAATTAGACAAAATGATAAAATATTTTTTGGAATACCTAGGTAGGCAGAAAACTATAAGGAATATAGTTTTCCTCATAGGAAGTAACTATTACAAAGACCAATATAGAGTCTACCATAAGAGGAAAGGGAGGGCTTGTGGTCAAGAAAAGACATTTTGGAGACTTCTGGAATTTGAAATATTTATTGACCTAGTTGTTTGGAGCATGGATGTTTGCTTTTTAATTATTCATTAAATTGAATGTTTGTTATGCATTTTCATAACTACATTATGTTTCACAATTTAAAAAAAAAAGGATAAGAACTTGTCCAGCTGAGGATGTTAAAATACCTAAGTACTTGTACCCAGGCTGATATTGGTTTCAGTGTCTCACAAAGCTTTCATTAAAACACTAATCAACAAGTGCTGCAAATGTTTCTACATAGTTTGCTGTGTAAAATCATTTATTAACAATTTTATATTTAGTTTTAAGTGAGTTCAGGTCTCCTTCATATTCAGTGCTGCTACCATGATGCCAAACTGAGTGCTATTTCCTTCCTCTAGGTGTCCAGCATTATCATCTGTGTGTCAATTACTCAGCATGAGGGTCACAACTGTGATTAGATTCCTATGCGCTGGCACTTTTTGCCTGCATAAATTGCAAAAATTCATGCCTTGTCTCCTCAACCAGATTGTAGATGCCTTAAACATAGGGGAGTTATCTTATCATACTTCATGCTACCATAGATGGAGTTCTGTTGGAGCTAATTCCACTGTTATTCAAGTGGCAGTGGAATTTTATTACAATGACTGCCTCTATAAAGATCTCTTCTCCATCCTGCAGATGCTTGGGATGACTCATTACCCAGCTTTGATTCCTGGGCAAGAGTCCCAGAAAAATTTTTCAGGAGGTGGGGGAGGTGCTTGAGAGCTTAGAATAAAAATGGGGTTTGGTATAAGGATGCAGGAATACTCAAACTAGTAATCAGAAAGCCATCAGAACCAATGCAGGAATTCTTTCAGACTCTCTCTCTTCCTCTGGACCACATGGTCATTTACCTTAGATCACTGTCCACAAATGCTTTATTCTCTCTCCAGAAACTGGTACTCACTAGTCCCCGTGTATATGACTAAAGGTGGTGCCTTGTATCTTCCATAGTCACACATCCCTAAATTGCAAACACATACAATACTGACTTTTTAGAGAAAAAATATGCATATACATATGATACATACATATTTGTTGACTGCAAAATAGTACATGCTCTAACTAAAAAAAAATTTTAAGCGTAAAGTTTATGGAGTAAAAAGGGAAAAAATACTTAGTCCCATCCTCTAAAATCAGCCAAGTGTTTTAAGTAAACTCTTCCAGACTTTTTTCTGTGTATAAAATTTATTTAAGAACTGATTTATTAAATGGGATTATTGATACAACCTATGATTCCTTGAATTTCTCAGAGCTCTTAGAAAATTAGGGTGGGTGTCAATGACAGAGGAGGAAGGGCTTGGGTTTTGGAAGAGGGCAGGAGAAGAGCAGATCTTGCTCTAGTGGTCAGATTATGTTCCTCCCCTGCTTTAATTCCTTCTGTGCTTCCTCTGCTGACTTCAAAATAAAATCCGCATTTCTTGATGTTGATTTTTGAAGAGCTCGATAAACGGCAAGTCTTTTCCTTGTTTGAATTCAGACCAATTGAGAGATAGATTCATAAGTTACATAGATGGAGGTCGAAATGTCATCTCAACAGTGATCAAAGTTAGGAGGAGAATATGACTCAAGTATACAGGTTACTGTCATCCCTGAACTACACCCACTCATTTTCAGGGCCAGCTGGGTACCCAAAGACCTCCATGGTGGGCAGGGTCTGCACCGGTTACATGCTTCCCATGAGCCAGGAGGTCCAAGGGCCAAGAGGAAGTGCCACATGAAGACAACATTGCTACCCCCCAATCAGAAACTTGAGACCTTGAACCTCTTCCAGGTGCTAACCAGGAACAGAACAAAGAGCTTAAAAACAAGGAACTTAAACCAAAGGCATGGCGGGGTGGATAGAGAAGGCTTCCCAGAAATGGCTTGTATAGCAGATGTACAGTGAAGATAGCATGATTTGGAAAGCACAGACAAAAGGAAGGGCATTTCCGATTGGGTAAATGCATGGAGACCTCAAAGTAAGTGCACTGAAGGATAATTCAACTTGGCTAAAAGCACAGGGCATGTCAAGGGAAGAAGTAGGAATTAATTTAGAAAAACAGGTTCTGGTCTGACTGTAGAAGTCCTGGAATGCAAGATAGAGTGTGCACTTAATTTTGCAATCAAAGAGAGCTATAGGGAATTTTTACAAAAAAGGAAAAAATCATAAATGGGTTTCTAGAACATGATTATATCAGCATTGTGTATACTGAAAGAAATTGCCACAAATTTTAGTCTGAGTGACTTCAAAAACAGTGTTGCCATTAACCCAAAGCAAAAAGAGGATGGGTTTGGAAGGGCACATTCAAATAGACATGCCCAGCAGTATTGCTATGAATGTGGTTGCAGAATTGATTTACATGGCATTGGTTCAAGAATAAACAAGTCAATCAATGAATAGAGAAACAGACTCATGCATGCATATAAATTTAATGTATTATAAAGATGGCATTTCAAACAGGTGAGGATACGATAGACTGTTCAATAAATTGTATTCAAACAATTGGCTATCCATTTATTAAAAAAATAAAATTAAGATCTTGTATTAGTTTTCTACTGCTGCATAATAATGTACTTCAAATTTAACAATTTAAAGCAACACACATTTATTAGCTCACAGTTGTGTAGGTCAGAAGTCCTTAGCAGTCTCAGGTGAACTCTGGGGAAGAATATGCTTTCAAACTCTTTCAAGTTGTTAGCAGAATCTAGCTCCTTGTAGCTGCAGGTCTGAGGTCCCTGTTCGCTTGCTGGCTTTCAGTTTGGAGCTCCTCCAGGCCCCTGCACCCCTTCTCTCATGGCTCTTTCCATTTTCAAGCCAGCAACTGAGCTTGGAGTCTGTCTGACTTCCTTTTCTGCTACCAGCAAAGAAAACGTTCTGCTTTAAAGGGATTATGCGATTAGATCAGTCTCACCAGATAATCTTTCTTCTGCATATAACCTAACAGAATCACAGGGGGTATTACTCCTTATATTCACAGGTTCCACTTACACTCAAAGGCGAGGGTATTATATAAGAGCAGGGTCATCTGGGAGTCATTAGAATTCTGCCTACCACAGATCCCTTCTTCATATCTGCATTAGTTTCCTCTTACTACAACCTTAAAGGCATAAACAACAAAAATTGGTAACTGTACAGCTCTGGAGATCAGAAGTCCGAGATGGCTCTCACTGGGCTAAAATCAAGATATGGAGAGAGTTGTGTTCCTTCTGAAGACTCTAGCAGATGGCTAATTTGTTTCCTTGCCTTTCCCATCCTCTAGAGGCTATTGCACTCCTTGATTTATACCCCTTTCTCCATCTTAAAAGGCAGCAACATTGGACTGAGTCTTTCGCATGCTGTCATATCTCTGGTTGTCTTTCTTCTGTCTCCCTATTCTATTTATAATGACTGCTATTAAATTGGTCTACCTCGATAAACCAAAGTAATCTCCCCCATATGTGGTGTGCTGAATAATGGCTCCCAAAGATACCTAGGTCTCAATCCCTGGAACTTGTGAATGTTACCTTACATAGAAGAGGGGATTTTGCAGATGTAATTAAATTACAGATTTTAAGATGAAGAGATTATCCTGGATTATCTGGGTGGTGTCTATATAAGAGAGAGGCAGAAGAAGATTTGACAACCAAGAAAAGGAAATATGATGTCAGAAGCAGAAACTGGAGTGACGTGCTTTGAAGATGGGGGAAGGGGCCACAAGTCAAGGCATACAGGCAGTCACTAGAAACTGGAAAAGGGAGGGAAAAAAAGAGTATCCCTTCAGCAACTCGAGGGAACCAGTCCTGCCGATCCTTCAACTTTAGCTCGAGGAAACTAATTTCAGACTTAGGACATCCAGAACTGTAGGAGATTAACTTTGTGTTGTTTTAAGCCATTACATTTGTGGTAATTTGTTACAGCAATCACAGGAAACTAATACACCACCTCTGCTGACTACCAACCTCAATTCCATCTGCAAACTTAATTCCCCTTTGCCATATAACCTAACACATTCACAAGTTCCCAGGATTAGGACATAGGCAGCTTTGAGGGGTCATTATTCTGCCTACCGCAACATCACACAAACACAAAATAATTTTGAGGAGGATACAATATCTAGGGTCAATACTATCAGAAAATATAGGGGAATATGTGTATAATCTTGGGTATACAAAAGACCTGCTTAAACAAGGCAACAAATTTATAAGACAAGTTTTAAAAGGTCGATACAATTATCTATGTCAAAATTTTAATATTTCATACATTGATAAATACCGAATACAAAGTAATACAAGGAACAAACTGGTAGAAAACACTTGTAACATGTGTAACAAAAAATTAATAGCCTCAAAGAAAAAAATAAAGAAAAAAAGAAATATTTAAATATATGAAAACAATATATGTAGGCAGTTATTTAGGATATTCTGTACTACTAAAACTTCCAAATAACTTAAATACCCATCAGTAGGGGAGTGACTAACAAATGGTACATTTATGCACAAAATAGGCTACCTGTAGCAGTTAAAAAGGATGAAGGAGTATTTTTCTGACTTGCAAAGTTCTCTTATTGAGTTTTGGTCAGTTACAGAACAGTAAGTACTGTATGATCCTATTTACGGGGGAAATACAACTGTAAGTCAAAATTGGCTCCCCCACCTTGCTGATATCCAACAGGTATCAGAGAGAAGGGCAAGATGGGGAGTAGCAGTGAAGGGAAACATTACTTTTGTGCTGTATTGTTTGAATGTAAATATAAACTGCATATATTTTTTAAAGCACCAGAGTTTTATCTTGCTCACCACTGTATTCAAGTGTCCAGAATGGTATCCAACAGGAATGTTTGTTTAGTAAATGAAATCTAAGACTAAGCTAATGCTTAGCTAATGCTAAGCCCTGAACTGGTGAGAAGATGTATTGGTTATGCTTAAATTTTCCTGCTTCAAGTCCAGCTTAGTCTTGGAACTGTTTTGGGGAAAATGGAAAGCCTGAGGGAGAGGTGTGTGTGTGTGTGTGTGTGTGTGTGTGTGTGTGTGTGTGTGTGTGTGTGTTTGAACAGTATGTAACTAGTAATCACTGTAAATCAGCACCGTGGTAGTTTTTCCACTTTATGACTAATCAAGACAATACCCTTGCAAAGTAATCACCCTTCTACTCATTTTGCAAATGAGAAAACTTATTCTTAGATAAGGGACAAACTGACTCAATTACTCTGGTGTTTTATTTTTTTGTTTTCCTTTTAATAGAAACTTTGACAGTTACACAATTCTTACCAAATAGAATGTGGTCAGTTCTAAGAAAACCATTACATTCTTCCACTCCCTGACATTATTAGTTATTTTATCTATTTCATTTTTATTAGGTAATTGCTCCAGTTTGCTAGTACTTCCATTATGCAAAATACCAAAAATGGATTGGCTTCTATAAGGGGGGATTTATTCAGTTACAAACTTATAGTCCTAAGACCATAAAAGTGTCCAAACTAAGTGTCCAAACTAAGGCCATAAAAGTATCAACAAGATGATACCTTCACTGAAGAACAGCCGACGGCATCCAGAACACCTCTGTCAGCTGGGAAGGCATGTGGCTGGCCTCTGCTGGTCCTGGGTTGTGTTTCACCTCCTCTCTCAGCTCCTGTGTGTCCTTAACTTAGCATCTCCAAATGTCCTTCAGTCTGCAACTCCAAGCATCTCTAAGCATCAGCAAACATCTGGGCCTCTGTCAGCACTCTTTTAAAGGACTCCAGTAAACTAATCAAGACCCACCCTGAATGGGTGGGGTTAACTCTCCATGGAAACATTCAATCAAGAGGTCACACAGTTATCAAAAAGATTAATCAATCTGCCCATAAGATTGCATCAAAGAACATGGCTTTTCCTGGGGGACACAGTATATATAAACCAGCATGGTAATTCATATACTTTGTTTTTTAAAAAGGTAGTAAAATGTATCATTATGGGTTGAATTGTGTCCTCCCGAAAGATACGTTCAGGTGCGAACCACCAGTCCCACAAAGGTGAACTTTTTTGGAATAAGGTCTTTGACCCTACTTGAAGATGTGATTTGTTAAGCATAGACCAAACTGGACTAGGGTGGGCCCTAATCCAATATGTCTGGTGTTCTTACAAGAAGGGGAGGGGAGACACAGACAAACACAGGGAGAGAGGCCATGTGCTTCTTGAGGCAGAGATTGCAGCCCAAGGATAGCCAACAAGCCACCAGAAGCCAGGAAGAGGCAAGGAAGGATTCTCCCCTAGAGATTTTGGACCTCTAGCTTCCAGAATTGTGAGACAATAAATTTCTGTTTTAAGGCAGCTAGTCTGTGGTACTTTGATATAGCAGCCTTAGGAAACTAAGATACGTATTCAGTACAACATAAATCTTCCTCTACACAGTCCCCCATCTGGTTCCCCTCCCCTGAGGCAACAGTCAACAACTTTTTGTGTGTCTTTCCAGAAATATTCTATGTATATTGGAAATATTTTAAAAAATTAAAATATGGAAATATTTTAAAAACTTAATTTGCAGTATTTTATATACATTGTCCTGCACCTCTCTTTTTTTCAGTCAATAATGTAGCCTAGAAATAATTTCATATTTGCTAAATCTGCCTCATTCTTTTTCATAGTTGAATCACATTAATTGCAGGGAAGACTTACAATTTAACTAATCCCTCCTCATTTACGGTTATTGGAGTTGCATCATATCTTTTGTTCTTACTAAGCTACAGTGACTATTTTTATAAATGGGCCATTTTATACATGTGGGAGTGTAACTGTAGAATACATTTCTAGTGATGGAATTGCTGGATCAAAAAGATGTCCCTTTAAATTTTTAATAAATATTGTTAATTTTTCTTCATGGATGCTATACAAATACACTCTCCCCTCAGAAAAATTTATCCACACACCCAGCATTGTGGAAACATTGTCTTGTACAAGAGAGAAAGAAAGAAAAAGAAAAATCAATCTTATTTGCCTATAGGCATCCAAGGGGGCTTTTTTTTTTTTTTTTTTTTTTTGTGCGCCTACAGCACACAAAACTGCCCCATTTCCTGGAACAGTACTACTTAACTGAAGCTGAAAAATTGATTCCATTCTCTGTTTTACTGCATGCATAAGTGATCTACTTCATGCAGGTGTGGGGCATGAAAAGTATTAACTCTGCTGTATAGGATAAAAGACAAACTTGACATCAAGCTGATTTGCCCCTGACAAACTGAGGGATTTTCTGACAACACTTTCCAGAAGTGTCCATCTTTGGTTCTGTGGTGGAACTCAGATGGCTACTGCTCCTCCCTGAGAACTATTTACTTGAAGTTTCACTTTTCCTGGCAAAGAAACACACTCTCCTTTTCCCTCTTCATTCCTCTCATCAATCTCAACTCAATGGTCCTTAGGAAAACATTTTGGTTATTATTTAGATTTTTGCAAACCAGATTTCCTCAGTTTCCCATCTGTAAAATAAAAAAGACAGACTTTTAATTTCTAAGGCCAAATCTAAATGCCTTACTAGTTCCTATCTGGAGCTTGAAAGTGTCACAAATAATAAAACACTTCACATATTACAATAGCTTTAAAATTACACAGCAATTTATCAGTCTTGGTGGCTTAGAGGATGCCAGGTAGAGGATCCTGAAGATCCTGGTTGCTAACTTCAAATCTCATCTGTAATGACAATATCTCACCTGTCATTAATAGCAGCCAATAAAATAATTTTATTAAATGATTTATAATGTGGTCTAATAAACTGATACATAGCTCACTGGGCCACCAATTTGTATTGTCAAAAACAGTAACAATGACACCTGCTATTCTTGCTTGTAATGTCAGTAGAGTGGTTGTATTAACTGAGGTTGCCCTACTATAAAACACCTTACATTTAACATTTATATTTCAAAATGCTATTGGCCTAATCCAATAGAAGCAAAGTCCAAACAGCTGGGGTGGGTGTGGGGGTGAAAGCGGCACTATTTTCTCCCCCTCACCCCAGTTCCAATAATAAAAAAAAAGGTCACTAGCTTCTTCTGGGTAGAATTAGCATGCTGATTTGCTCTACTCAATGTACATATATGGCATTATTTACCAAATTGAGAAGGAGTCTCGATTTGCCATGGGAAGCTGGTTTCAGTCTCTTAATAAATTGTTTCTTCCTGATATAGGGAAGAGTTTCTAAGGAAGCAGCTAGAACAGAACACTGGAAGCACTATGAACAATATAAGTACTTTTTTCTGTTTCTGTCTTCCCTTGAGATGGTAACTTCTTTATTTCCATATCTGGAATAATGCATAGCATACAGTAGGTACTCAATAATTATTTCTTGAATGAATTAATGAATGAGAAGATCAGTTATAGAGTTAGAAATCCTCACATTACTTATCCCGAGATCTAAGGCATCTTAGTCTAGTGATGAGTACAAACAGGCTCTGGGGCAGCTATCAGAAAGCTCACAGTGGTTAGGAACGATTATTCTCAACTTGTTCAGACATATATTAAAAATGTTAATAAATAGAGGAGATAATTTGAATAATCTCAAATTGTAGCCCATAGACAGAAAATGCAAGTGCAATTTCCTCAGACTTGTTCCTTGGCTGTTAGTACCCTGGAGAAATAATTTTCTAAGACCAAATTGTCTACACGTTGAACTGTGGCAACATCCAGAACTTATGTTAGTTATTTGAGGAAAAGACAACTGAGAAGTCAGAAAACTACCAATTGTGTAAGACAATTCACTCAAAGAAAAATTCAAATAGGAAAAAAAGGCAAATGTACTTATAATAAAGTGATTTTAAAGTAGATACATTTATTTGCTTATTGCTTGAATTTTATTATTTAAATAAGGTATGTGCCTTTTAAGGACGCAACCAGCAAGGAAGACATATGCCTTTATGAGAGAAGGGAATGAGGGTGAAGTGTCTGCTGCGATCATCTATCTTCTGTCAATTCCAAAGCACCTTCCCTCCTGGGTCCACCTCCGGAATATGTGTGGTGTGTGGCACCGGCCAAGGAACGAGGGGCAATCACAGCCAGTTTCGGTCTTCCCAGAATCGGCAGAATCTAGGACTGCTCTCCAGGCCCGCGCACGCCGTTTGCTGCACCCGGGGAACGCTCGGACCCCGCCACCCACTCGGCGCGCGCTCAGAGGGTAACTTGAAATGCTTCGGTTGGGGAGAGCCAGGAGACCTTGCGGCTTAAGAGAGTACTCGTCTTTTGTCCCCACAGCCCCTCGTTTCGGCTGGTTGACTGCCGAAGTTTCGTCTATTGACGAAAGTTTCGTCCGTTAGGAAAAGCCCCAAACGGCCTCGCCCACCTCTCCAGCCACGGGGCGTCCGTCCGCCCTGCGGGGCAGGCTGGGTGGCGGTGCTTTGACTATTTCCCTCTTTTCTCTCTCTCCTTCTTTCCCTCTCCTCCTTTTCTTTCCGCTCCGCCCACCAGCCCCCCTCCTTCCCCACACCTCCCCTCTCTCCCTCTCTCCCTCACCGGTGCCTGCGCCGCCTCGTAGGCGCTCACTTCCGGGGCCTCTGCGAGGAGGGAAACGCAGACCTCAAGGCTGTGCGATTATCAACAAAGGGTCCTGGAGCTCCACTCTACCCCTGCGGCCCTAAAGAAGCTCAGAGCCAAGACTGCTGCCAGAGGAGACTCCGTTGGTGAATGACCGCCTGAGGGGAATGTTGGAATCAAGAAGTGAATGAATTGATGTGTATGTGTGTACGCGGAGTGGGTTGGGGAAGGGAGGAGAGCAAGCCTTCTATAGTGACTCTGGTGGGGGCAGGGAGAGAAACTTGGAGGGAGACAATGAAAGTCAGAGTTAGACAAGTTCAGAGTTACTGTGGGGACTTAACCCAGAGAGCTGGAAGGCACACAAGATGAGGGTGTGGGCCACTGAGCCACATGCTTGTGGGATTTGTGAAGGAAGGAACTTGGAACATCAGAGGCATTTGACCATTCTGCTTAAAAACAACAAGCAGATGGAAAAAAACCAAACCAAACCAAAACAAAACAAAAAAAACCCAACAACACCACTGGAGCTGACATCAGGGTAAACAAGTGCTGTAGGGAGCACCAAGGATGCACCCTTCATTGAAGTACCAAAATAAGTGCAAAATTGTTAGATCAACTTTGTCAGAACTCTGGAAAACACTGAAAGATATATAGTCACCAAGCTAATGCTGAGTCAAGAAAAAAAGTGATTTAATCATGGTGTATAAAGAAATCTCTTTTAAGTCATAGCTGACCACAAGATAAAGGAACATAAACTTCAAGGCCACACACTATAAAGTACAGTCTTCAAAAAATAGTTTAGAAAAGTCACTAAACAAGCAAGTAACTATAGCCCACAGCAAGCAGCTATAAACCCTGAGGAGGGGAAATAATCTAATTTTCAGAAATATCACATTACAATATTCAAAATGCCCAGTTTTCAACAAAAAAATTATGAGTCATGAAAACAAACAAGAAAGTGTGTCCCATTCACAGAAAAAAGAAATTAATGGACACTGTCCCTGAGGAAGCACAGACATTGGACTTAATAGACAAAGACTATAAATCAACTCTCTCAAATATGCTCAAAGAGCTAAAGGAAGCAATAGGAAAAGAACTAAAGAAAATGAAGAAAAAGATATCTTAACCAATTGAGACTATCAATAAGGAAATAGAAAGTATAAAAAGGAGCCAGATAGAAATTCAGGAGCTGAAAAATACAATACCTGAAATGAAAAATTCACTAGAGGTTTGAGCAGGCAAAAGAAAGAACCAGAGAACACTAAGACAGGTCAAAATAATCCATTCTGAGGAGCAGAAAGAAAAGGAATGAAGAAAAATTAACACGGCCTAATAGATCTGTGAGACGTCATCAAGACTATCAGCATATGCATAATGAGAATCCCAGAAAGAGAGGAGAAAGAAAAAGGGGCAGAAAGAATACTTGAAGAAATAATGGCCAAAACCTCCCCAAGTTCGATATGACATTAATCTACATTTCAAAGAAGCTCACTGAACTCCACGTAGGGTAAAAACAAAGAGATCTACACCGAGACACATTATACTCAAACCGTCAAAAGCAAAAGACAAAGAGAAAATCTTTAAAGCAGCAAGAGAAATGCAACTCATCATGTACAGTGGATCCTCAGTAAGACTAACAGCCAATTTCTTATCAGAAATCATGTTAGCCATAAGGCAGTGGGATGACACATTTAAAGTACTGAAAGGAAAAAAAAATCTGACAACCAAGAATTCTGTATCTGGCAAAACTATCAAAAATGCAATCCCAGATAAACAAAAGCTGAGAAAGTTCATGTCTAGGAAACCTGCCCCATAAGAAATGCTAAAGGAAATCCTTCAGCTGAAATGAAAGGACATTAGACAGTAACTCAAAATCATTTGGAAAAAAAGAACACTGTTAAAGGTAACTACATAAGTCAATATAGAAGCCAGTATTAATGAATTTTTGGTAAGTAACTCCTCTTTTTTCCCTATTTATTTGAAAGACAAATACATAAACCATTCATTATAAATCTATATTAATGGAAACACAATACATAAAGATATAAATTGTGACAATAACAGCAAAAGGGGGAAGGATGCAGGTGTATAGGAGTAGAGCTTATGTATACTATTGTAGTTAAGTTGGTATTATTTCAAACTAGATTGTTACAAATTTAAGTTGCTAGTTTTAATCCCAGGTTGACTTCTAAGAAAATAACTAAAGAAAAAGCATTCAAAATGGTGCACTACAGTGTGTGATGGGGGTAGATATGGACTCTGTACTTTTTGCATGATTATTTTGTAAACTTACAACTGCTTTAATTTTTAGAAAATGGTAGACCGCCAAAAAAAAAAAAAATTCAAAAGAAGGCAGTAATAGAGAAGAACAAAATATATATGACATATAGAAAACAGAAAGCATTATTGTGGAAGTAAGTCTTTCCTTTCAGTAATTAAATGTAAATAGATTAAACTCTCCAATTAAAAGGCATAGATTGGGAGAGTAGATTTAAAACAAAACAAAACAAAAAACAAAACAAAACAAGATACAATAATATGCTATCTACAAGAGACATAACATAGATCCAAAGAAACAAATAGGTTGAAAGTGAAAGGATGGAAATAGATATTACATGCAAATAGAAACTAAAAGAGAGCTTGGGTGACCATACTAGTATCAGACAAAATAGACATAAGTTAAAGTTTTTTTTACAAGAAACAGAGAAGGACGTTATATATTTATAAAAGTGTAAATTCATCAAGAAGATATAAAAATTATGGACATATATGCATCTAACAACAAAGCCCCAAAACATATGAAGCAAAAAATTGACAGAATTTAAGGGAGAAACAGACCTTTCTACACAAATAGTTGAAGATTCTGATACCTCACTCCAGTAATGAATAGAACCACCAGACAGAGGATCAGTAAGGAAATAGATGACTTGAACAACACTATAAACCAACTAGACCACATGAACAGAACAATCCACCCCAAAACAGCAAAATACACATTCTTCTCAAGTGCACATGGAACATTCTCCAGGAGAAACCGTGTGTTAGGTCAAAAAACAAGTCTCAATACATGTAAAAAGATGGAGATCATACCAGGTCTCATCTCTGACACAATGGAAGAAAACTAGTAATTGAAACAGAAGGCAAACTGGAATATTCACAAATATACAGATATTAAACAATACCTTCTTAAGCAAGCAAAGGGTCAAAGGAAAAAGCAAAAGGGAAATTAGAAAATACTTTGGGATTAATGAAAATGAAAACACCACATGCCAAAATGTGTGATACAGTGAAAGCAGTGCTCAGAGGGAAATTTATACCAGTAAATACATTAAAAAAGATAAAGATTTCAAAATAATAACCTAACTGTACACCTTAAGAAACTAGAAAAAGAAGAGCAAACTAAATCCAAAGCTACAAGAAGGAAGGAAATAATAAAAATTAGAGTGGAAATAAATAAAATAGAGAATAGAAAAACAATATAATAAACAAAAACAAAAGTTGGTTCTTTGAAAAAGATCAACAAAATAGAGAAACCTTTAGCTAGACTGACTATGAAGGTTAACTTCATGTGTCAACTTGGCTAGGTTATGGTGTCCAGTTATTTGGTCAAACAAGCACTAGCCTGATTGTTACTGTGAGGGTATTTCCTAAATCATTAGTCAGTTGATTACATCTATAGCTGATTACATCCACAATCAACAAAGGAGATTGCCTTAAGCAATGAGAGGAGTTTCCTTAATCAGCTGGATGTCTTAAAGTGAGAACTGAGGATTTCAGCAGTCAAAAAGAATTTCTTCCTCTACTTCAGCCACCCACTTCTGCTGGGGTAATCAACGTCACTTTCATAGGTGTTTCCAAATTGGAGCCTGTTTATACACACACACACACACACACACACACACACACACACACACACACACCATCTGTTCTCTCTGTGTCTCTGGAGAACCCTAACTAATAAACTGACCAAGAAAAGAAAAAAGAAGACTCAAGTTACTAGAATATATTATATAGAAATATAATTGGGGACATTCCTACCAAGCTTAAAGAAATAAAAAGGATTATGAGAGGATGCTATGAATAATTTGTGCCACAAATTTGATAACCTAGATTAAGATTAAATGGACAAATTATTAGCCACACACAAACTACCAAATCTGACTCCAGAAGAAATAAACAATATGACTAGATATATAACAAGTGAAGAGATAAGCAGTAATCAAGAACCACCTACATAGAAAGGCCCAAGGCCAGCTGACTTCACTGGTGAATTCTAGTGAA
This sequence comes from Choloepus didactylus, assembly GCF_015220235.1. Lineage (NCBI taxonomy): Eukaryota > Metazoa > Chordata > Mammalia > Pilosa > Megalonychidae > Choloepus > Choloepus didactylus. The sequence goes on from NC_051316.1 coordinate 70,749,377, forward strand.
CATTTAAAGAGGAATTAACACCAATTTTTCACACTCTTACAAAAAATAGAAGAGTAAAGAACACTTCATATTTTTTGAGGCCAGTGTTACCTCTGATTTGTCAGGCAAAGACAACACACACAAAAAGAAAACTGCAGACCAATATCCCTTATGAATATAGATGAAAAGAAATCCTCAGTAAAATACTAGCAAACAAATTCCTATGCCATATTAAAAGGATTATGCAGCATGACCAGGTGGTATCTTTCCCAGGAATGCGTGTGTGATTCAACGTATGAAAATCCATCAATTTAATATACCATATTAATAGAACGCAGGGAAAAATACATGATCATCTTGATTGATGCAGGAAAAACAGTTGACAAAACCCAACACCCTTTTATGATTAAAAAACAAAACAAAACAAAACAAAAAACCACCCAACAAACTAGAAATAGAAGGAAAATTCCACAACATGATAAAGGGCATTTATGGAAAACCCACAGCTAACATACTCAATGCTGAAAGACTGAAAGCTTTCACCCTAAAATCAGGAATGAGGCAAGAATGCCCACTTTCACCACATCTATCTTAATATTGTATTGGAAGTTCTAGCCAGAGCAATTATGTAAGAAAAAGAAATAAAAGGCATCCAGAATGGAAAGGAAGAAATAAAACTATACTAATTGTAGATGGCAGGATCTTATACAAGAGAACCTGAAAGACTGCACAAAAATACTTTGGAGCTAGTAAACAAATTCAGCAAAGTTCCAGATACAAGATCAACATGGAAGAATCGGTTGTATTCTATACACTGCAATAAATAATTTGAAAAGGAAATTAAGAAAACAGTTCCATTTACAATAGCAGTAAAAGGAGTAAATTTAATAAAGGAGGTGCAAGACATATACACTGAAAGCTACAAAATATTGCTGAACGAAATTAAAGATGACCTAGCTAAATGGAAAACATCCCATGTTCATGGACTGTAATAGTTAATATTGTTAAGGTAATACTCTCCAAAGCGATTTACAGATTCAGTGCAATTCCTATCAAAATTCCAATTGCCTAAAATTCATATAGAACTGAAAGTGACCCTGAATAGCCAAAATGGTCTTTAAAAAAGCTACAGTGACCAAAAGAAAATATTGATTAAATATAGTTATGTATAAAGATAGGCATGTAGATAAATGGAATAGAATTGAAAAGTCCAGAATTAAACCTGTGATCTGTGGTCAATTGGTTTTAAACAAAGATGCCAAGACCATTTACTTGAAAGAGAATAGTCTCTTCAACAGAAGATGGTAGGACAACTGGACAACCATCTGGAAAAGAATGAAGTTGGATCCCTGTCTCTCACCATATAGAAAAATGAACTCTAAATGAATCAAATATCTAAATTTAACAGCCAAAACAATAAAACTCTTAGAAGAAAACATAGGAATAAATCTTCAGACCTTGGATTTAGCAAAGGGTTCTGAGACTGACACCAAAAACACAAGCAACAATAGCAGAAAATAGATAAATTATACTTCATCAAAGTAAAAAAAAAAAACTTTTGTGCATCAAAGGAATCTATCAAGAAAGTGCAAAGACAGCCCACAGATAGGAGAAAATATTTGCAAATCATATGTCTAATAAGGGCCTGGTATCCAGCATATACAAAGAACTGTCTTACAGCTCAATGACTAAAAGACAACCCATTTTAAAAATGGGCAAAGGACTTAAATAATCAGTTCTCCAAAGGAAATATACAAATAGCCAATAAGTACTTGAAAAGTTGCTCGACATCATTAGCCACTAGGGAAATACATATCAAAACCACAATGAAATACCACTTCACATCTACTAGGATGGCTATAGTGAAAAAAAGTAAAGTATCAAGTATTGAAGAGGATGTGGAGAAATTGGAATCTTCATTTATTGCTGGTAGGAATTTTAAATAGTTCAGCACCTGTAAAAAAAAACAGTTTGGTAGTTCCTCAAAAAGTTAAACATGGAATTACCATATGACCAAAAGCAGGAACCAATCCAAATGTCCATCAGCTGATGAATGGATAAACCAAAGAAAGTGGAAAATTATTCAGCCATAAAAAGGGATGAAGTATTGATACAGGTCACAATGTGGATGAACCTTGAAAACATTATGTTACACGAAGGAAGGCAGACACAAAAGGTTATATATATTATGTGATTCCGTTTATATGATATATCCAGAATAGATAAATCCATAGAGACAGAAATGACTGCAGGAGCTGGGAGGAGGGAGGAATGGGTAGTGACTACTTAATGTGTTGGGGTCTCTTTTGGAGGAGATGAAAATGTTTTTTGAACTAGATACAGGTGACAGTTGCGCAACTTTGTGAATGTATTAAATGCCACTGAATGGCACAGTTTAAAATGGTTAATTTTATATGATTCCACCTCAACAAAAATACATATGCACTTACACACACACACACACACACACACGTATATGTAATACATACGTATGTATATATACATACATAGCAACCGCGGCCTCGGACCGAGGCAGCACGCGCCGAAACGGCTTCCCCGCCAGAGCAGCGGTCGGGACCGAGTCCCAAGCGCGCGGCTGCTCTGGCGGAGAAGCGCTTAGCCCCCTCTAGTTTGGGCGTAGCTCAGTGGAAGCTCCGCAGCCAGCCAGAACCCGGATGCGGCCGGAGCACGGGGCTGGGCCCAGGGCTGGACGGAACTAGGGGGTGGAGGGGGCTGGACGGGGCAGCCCACACAGGTCCAGAACCGACTGCCAGAACCAGGATCCGCCGCCTCACTCCGTCTCGGCTCCACCACCCGCTGGCTGTGACGCGGAAAGCGAAATACCCAACATTGCGGGGCCCGGGAGTGCTGTCAACAAAAGAAGGCCCCAAGGTGCGAGAAGTCGTTAATCCGAGGGCTCCCCGGAGTTTGATCCCCAGTTTTTACCGCGTATCATAGATCATAAGACTCGGCTGTTCACATTTTGTCACATTTTATCTGAGACTGGAATGTCTAACGATCCATGGTGTGTCATGGTCTAACTGCAGGGTTTTTCTTTCTAAGTGGTACATGAAACAACGGTGAGCCTCAGAAAGGATAGTGTCTTCGATTCAATAGAAATAGGCATTAAAATTTTTCTGCCGTGTTTATGTTTATTAGTTGATGTCTGACTCCCGCAATAAATGCCTGGCACAGTGCCTGGCGCATAAAAAGGCGCTCGATAAATGTTTATTGAATAGATGAAGGAACTCTTGTTTTTATTCCATGCTTGGCTCTGCCATTCATCGGCAGCTTGAAAGAAGGGAAGCCACGTAATCCCTCGGAGCTTCTTTTTTCTAGTTCACAGAACGGTTCTCATAAGGCAGCAGCACCCAGAGGGCGTGAGGCCCGCAAGGTGAAGCGCTCGCGTAGATGTGTGCTCAGCACCTCGATACTCACCCCTAAAACCCGACCCAATGAAAAGACACCGGAACAGTATTATTTTTACCTTTTATAATAAATGTAAATGGAAATGGAAGGAGGAGAAGACTGGTCCATTTTAAAAAGTATTTCTATTTTGTAAGAATCTAAGCAAGCAGGGCAGAAATGGGGTTGGGGTGGGGGTGGGGGTGGGACGTCCAGCGGGTTCAACTTCGAAGTATCTTCAAAGTGTCTCGCGATCTCCTCCAGATCTCCTCCTCCTTATCCTTAAAGGCGAGACTGTCTGCAGAGGGCAAAAAGGAAAATAGGTTTTAGAAACCGGAACTCAAAGATGAGCAGCCCATCCCGCCCTCCTTTTTTGCAGTCCTCCCCTCCCCCCGTGTATTTTGGCACTTTTGGACCAGGTTCTCAAAAGACGCCAGGAATGGCGTCGCCTGCATGACCACTCCTCTCTGTATTCACCAACCCTCGGCACAGGATCTGGCCATCAAGTCTAGACTCTGCCAGGCGCCGCCGCCTTCCCTGTGCTTCCCTGACGCCGCAGCGCGTAACTGGCAGGCCCGCGGCTGGAGCGGACCCTCCCGTGCTTGGGGCCAGCTTCACGTCGCGGGCCTGGAGGGTGCCGCCGCGCGGCCCTTCGGGTTGAGAAAAACATTCCAGCGCCCGGTGCTTGCCATGAGCCCGGGCGTGCAGACGCTTCGCCCTTCGCGGGTCCTCAGGCCTCTTTTGCACTTAGGGCGGAGCGAGTTCGCCAGCTCGCGTAACTAGAAGGCACCTCGGATTCTTCGAGCGGCTTGGCAGTATGGAAACCTTCGGTCCTTCTTCCCCCCAAACTCGCCAATGCCCAGAACAAAATCCACGCTCCTTTCTTTGAACTACAAGGCCCTTACAGGATCTGTCCTCTAACCTTCTCTCTGATCTCGTCGCGTTCTTGCTCTAGCCCGCCTTTTGGTTCTCCTAACCCGCCACGGTCTGTTTGTAAGTCTCTCTGCCTCCCATGGCTACTCTCTTTTCATCATTCAAACTTTGACCACGCTTTCTAAAGTTACTTCCCCCTCCCCATTTACCACTTCAGTCTTTGTCCATCACACGGGTTTTTTTTTAACTCGTTCTCTGAAAATACATTGTTATATTGCGCGAAATCTATTTCCTAGAATGTAAGCTCTATGAGGGCAGGGCTCCTGTTTTGTCTAGTTCGACTTTGAACTTCCAGCGGGCCCCTCTTCCCATGCGGTATCCTATACGCGATTGGGAGAGCAGAGAGGGTGGGCGGGCTAAAGGGTCTTCTCGCCTCTCACTTCGAAGGCGCGTAGGGTTTTGCCTCGGGTACTGACAGCACCTGCAGGCTCCTCCCAGCAGAGCGCCTAGAACCAGCGTCTCCATCCTGTCCTCCGCCACGCCTCTGAGGCCCGGGAAACCCAGTGACCCAATTCTGGGCCAAGAGATAGATTTCAGTACCTCTAAAGCCATGTTTTACCTTAAATATTCATGCGACATTCGGGTATCATTTCAAATATCTATTTTAATAATAATAATAATAATATTCCCTTTCTAAAAACTTAAAGTTGGCACTTGAGGCAGACGGTTGGGGATGGAACGGGTTGGGGCCAAGGGAAAAGAATGGTCGCAGAATGGAAAGGTAAGGAGGATCACAGATCCATCTCCCTCATTCAGCGACCTGTCGCAGAAGCAGGGAAATTTTAATAGAGGAAGAGGGAAAAGAGAGATTCTGCCTCCCGAGAGCGCAGCAAATCCTGGTATGCAGGCTGCGAGGGCTAGCGAGGTCTCCGTCCTAGATGCCTTACGGAGCTCTCTGGGGGAGCGCTGGAAAATTCCATTGCATAGAGCAGAGGGTCGGATTTAGTAGAATTGTGCCGTATCGCAGGGAGTTCGGTTCGTAACAGATCTTTCGCAGACGGTGCCACGCGGAACTGGGTTTGCTCCGCCCGGCTGTTCCAAGGGACCTAGGTATGTGAATGAGGAAACTGGGGCTCGGTTAGCTCATACAACTGGCCAGCTAGTTTGGAGGAAGAGGGGCGCTAGACCTCTTAGTCTCCTGAATCTTCAAATCTCCACAGTTCAGGTCGTGAGCTGTGATAAGAGTGTGTGTTTAGGTGGGGGTAATGGGATGGTCTTTCACACGCAGAAGTACATCTTCCGTACGCAATCCTGCTGGGGCAGCGCGATCGAGGAGATCGCGGTGGCTCCAGAGAGGCAGTGTGTGAGCTAAGGCGAGACTCGAGGCTCTGGCTACCGGGTCCAGCTTTCTCTTCTGGAAAATCAATGCGTGGAGCTCTGGAAACCCTCAAGGTTAAAATTCGTAGATCCGGGGAATCTGTCCTCACCTGCTAGACTGCCTCTGGTGCCCCCACCGCCGCGCGTAGGTACCCTACGACGTGGTGGTGGCCCCTCTCCTCAGCCAGGTCCACGGGCAGGCGGCCCCAGGCGTCGCGCACGTCGAGCCGCGCCCCGGCCCTGTGCAGCGCCAGCAGCGTGTCCAGGAAGCCCTCCCGGGCGGCGTCGTGCACCGGTCGGGCGAGGGTGACGGGGTCGGCGCAGTTGGGCTCCGCGCCGTGGAGCAGCAGCAGCTCGGCCACGCGGGCGCTGCCCATCATCATGACCTGCGCGGGAAAGCAGAGACGTCAGGGCGGCAGGCGGGGGCAGGAGTAATTTAAAGATATACCTATTAAGTCCCCATCTCGTGCACACACGCGCGTACAGGCGTCTGTTTACCTTGCATTTGCTCCCCAGTTCTCCTACCCATCCAGCCTCTCAATACACAATCAATTTCAAAATATTTTCTAAATTTTTGCGGAGCTCCAGCCACATATAGAACACTGCTACAGGCACAGGCACTAGTGAAAGGGTGAGGGACAAACTGGCTTTTAGCACAGCCTAAACATCCTGTACTTTCCCCCCTCATTTTGAGATGAAATCATGCAAGACCCAGAGACTTGCTTTGATCACTGCTGTATTCCTAAGAACAAACAGTGGTAACTGTTAAAAAATGAAAATAAAAAATTGTTAAGAAAATTTATGCCTGCGTTAGTTTCCCAGTGTTATATTTCAATTTTTTTAAAGTGTAAAATGAGAAGGTTTGTCTAACTAGCCTTAAAATTCACTCCTGTGTTAGGAAGAATAATGTTTCCCCATCCAAAGATGTTCCTGCCTAATCCCTGAATCTTGTGAATATATTACCTTACAGTGCAAAAGGGATTTCTGCAGATGCGATTAAATTGAGGATTTTGAGATGGGGAGATTATCTTGTATAATCTGGGTGGGCAGAGTCACAGTCAGACAGAAAATATATGGACAGAAACAGAGGTCAGAGAGAGGAGAGAAGATGCTAGCTCCTAGCTTTGAAGATGGAGGAATGGGTCCCTAGCCAAGGAATAAAAGTGGCCTATAGAAGCTGGAAAAGGCAAGGAAACAGATTCTCCCCTAGAACTCCAAAAGCCCTCAGAACTGTAAGAAAATAAACTTGAGATGGATTAAGCCACTAAATTTGTGGTAATTTTTTTTTTTTTTGCAGCAATAGGGAACAAATACACTTCTCAAGCTTAAAATCTGAGAGTTCATTAAAAAGGAGATGTTCACTTCTTTTGGTTCCTATATCATCTTTAAAATAAAGCTCTTTCCAAAGAGGAATTTTTAAATGGTATACACAGTCACAGCAACCTTACAATTTGGGGGTTGCATGGAGAGTGGTGGTGGTGGAGTCGTCTTTTTAGGAAAACCATTATTTGATATTAGCTCAGGGATAGTGACTGTATAAAGAAGAATTACTTATTTTTAGTTACATTCTGTATCAAACACAAATTACTGTTTGTCCAACTCAAGGAACCAAAAAAAAAATTATGTTTCTTAAATCCTGACCTGAAGGAAGTGAAACTGATTCAGTTTTCAAAAAGACAAGGGAAAAAATTTTAATCAAATTACAGCTTCAAACAGAAGGAAAAAAACATTGCGGTGTGCTTTTTGTCATTGTTTAGCCAATGAAGTCATTCACCTTGGTCATAAAACTGGTCTTAAGTGTTTTTCATATATTTCGCCATATGAAAACAGTGGAAAAGTAATCCAACATTTAAATGGTTAAATTATAATAGCAATCTCAAACAAAAGAAGATGAATCAACTAAACAATATTTGTAGGATGCTTAGAATCCATTTGATACAAAATTAGTTTGGACCTAGTCATTTTTTAAAAGTCTATAAACTAAGTTTTTCTATAGTAAACAAATTTCTATAGTAAACAAATTTCTAAATCAAAATAATTTTCCCTTTTCTGTATGTTCTTACCCCCCTATTAAAAATTGTGAAAACTAATTATCCAACTTTCTTTTTCCTTTTTGTATTTAAACAAAAAAAGGTCTCTCCTAACATATTCCAGCATTCCAAGGCCAACACCAGGGCTCCAGGCTTCTGGCAAATTTTTAAGATGCCAAATTATGAATCACTCAAAAATTTTAAGGACTCAAACTATCTTCTACACTTCAGATCCCAAGTAATCTCGAGTTCTAAGGCATTTTATTTGTATATACGTATTTTAAAGTGTATAAAATTTATTCGTTGTAGGATAGACTCAGGAAAGGAAGATTCATTGTGACATTTTTGAAGTTAGAGGTAGTTACTTTCCTTTGCCTTGTTTGGCTGGAGTTTTTGCAATGTGCATTTGTTTCATATACATTTTATTTTTCAGAATCAGAAATCATTGTAACCACAGGCAATAAAACTGGGGTGGTGATTGCCAGGAAGAACTCATTTTTAGCTTGAAATTTAGGAAGTAGTGAAGGCAAAGACATATAAAAAAAGGGGGGGGGAGGGTGACATGACACGTCTCAACACTGAAGAAATGAAAACTGCCCCCAAAGAAGTATCAAATAAACAAAAAAATAGCGAAAATAATAAGAGATTCCACCAAAATAACAACTAAATTGACAACATTGTCTCAGGAGAGATCACACTAATGTTTTTCTTCCTTTGCGTCTGTATTGCCAAGCTCCCTACAATAAGCATATTTTCCCTACTCAGTTAAAATAAAAACACATATGTAGTTGCTTCTGAATTTTATCGATATTTATTCCAACATACATGGCAGGAGATTTCCACAGATTTCCCCATAGCAAGGAAGATAATCAGCTCCATTCAGGGGTCTGTGAATTCGGGGCTAAGCAGTGCCAACAAACTTTACATTTCTTTAAAAGTTCTCATTTTATCTCAAACATTCGTAGATTTTGTATATGTATAGAATATATTTCAGTCTATATTAACACCAGATCGACCAGATCGTCACACCATTTCAGAGATCTGCACCCTTACATGCGTCCTCATTTCTTCCTTGGCTTCCCGAGGCCCCAGGGCGTCGCCGGGAGGTCTCCGATCCCAAAACCCCATCTGAAAACTCCCCAGAAAGTCTCCTCTTTTTCCAAGAATCGAAACGCTACCAGGTCCCGATTCCACCGCAAACCTGATCCTCCAAAGCTTCCCTCCATCCCCTCCTCCCCCTCCCGACCTGCAACCTACCTGAATCGGGCAGCGACCAAAACGGTTCGGTGCATTGGGCTGTGCCCCGGCCTGGAGCAGCTCCCGCACCTCCTCGACCCGACCCCGGGCGGCGGCCGCGCACAACCGGTCTGCTAACTGCTCCATGCTGCTCCCTGCGCTCCTTCTTCACCTCGCGCCGCGGTCGCGCGCACTGCGGCCCTCCCCGCCCTCCCGTGACTAGCGCCCCTCCTCTTTCCTCCTCCCCGACCAGCGGAAGCCTGCCGCCCAAACCCTGACTGCGGCCCCCAGACCCCGCGCCCCGACTCCCGCGTAACCGTCGGGTCTTTCCCTGCCAAGAGGGCGCCGTGCAGCCGGTGCTCTCTGAGGAGGCGCCATTCGCTTAGAACACGCTGCGAATGTAGCCCTGGTAGTCGCTCCACGAGGCGGCTCTGCTGCGCGGGACCCTGGCTCACCCTGGAGGGGGAGCACTGGCAGGAGGAAGCGGTGGGAGGAAGAGAGGAAGGAGCCCTGGGCCCCTCCTCAGCTCCCGGCAACCGCCATCACTTCTCCCTCACCGAGCTGCACCCCCCCCCGTGCCCCCATCCCCCAACAAACGCGCACGCGTGTCTCTGAAGCGAGTTCGCTCTAACAAAGAAGAATTTCTCTCTAGCTTCCTAACTCCTTTCTACACCCCTCTGGCATTTGAAAGCTGCGCGGGGATTCCTAACTGCCAAGTTTGAATGCAGGTGTTTCGCTGTTATAAGCAATGTATCGCTTCCTCCTTTGTCAGATGAATTGGCCAAAGCCGCCCCCCTCCTGGTAGTAAGAATCCCACCGAGGATCGGGATTCCCGGTGTAAGGCGCCTTCTTTTAGAAGCCTAGATCACACACTCTCTCCTCCTTTTCGGGAGTCTGACGGCTGCCCGCCGCCCCCCCCCCCCGCCCCCCCCCCCCACTCGTGTAAGATGGATGCCTAGGGCGAGGATTTCCGAGAGGTACAACGTTCGTACTTGTGACTGGTATAACAACAGGGTATGCCAATCAGGGCTGGCTCCGAGATGTCCTAAATTTCACAGGGATAGGGAAGAATTCTACCTAGACGCAGGTAGAAATTGGTGAGTCATTGGGCCGACAGACCTGGTTTAACTTAATAAGCCATTTCTCCTAGTCCAGAAAACATGCTCAGCTCTGGAGGCAGATTGGCACAGTGGTTCAGAATCCAGGCTCAGACACACACTGTCCTGAAGTTACTCCCGAGTCTCTTCCAGCTCCCCACACCTCTCCTTCTTACTGCAATTCCTTGCAGTTTTCTTAGCTATAAAATGGAGGGAGTGTGGCTGGGTGGGTGGGTGGGGGGAGGGAGGACAATTGTGGTCCCTACAACATAGGGCTGTTGTGAGTTTTAAGAATTGATGTACACATTGCTATATAGAAGGGAAGGCCAAGAAGACTTTAATCACGGAGAAGATAATTATGCACTCCCCACCACCCCCATACTTTATAAAAGTTTAACAGAACTAAAGAGCGAAAGGAAATCGAACAAGGTTCTAATTTTTCCTGTGATTTTTACTTGAATGTATTTTACATTAAAAAAAAGTTGTGGTCGTACTTGCTAAGGTTTGGCTGATGCCTTAAACTCATGCTTAGTCTGCCTATTGGATAATTCAACTCTGATTAAAAGTGTTTCAAGTCCTGGCTGACTTCTCTTAAAATCCCAGGATACCTTAAAGTCCCAGCAACCTTCAGTTGCTGTTGATTCAGGCAAAGCATGCAGTTTTTAAATGACGCCAATGAAAACATTAAAGGATGCCAAATCTGTTGTAAAAATCCACAGTGCACTACTGTGCCATCTATAGTTTCCTACAGTCACCACTCAATTATCTGGGCAGCAATGAGGTAGAAAATTCAAACTGTGGATAAAGAACCTAAAATCATTTAAATTTAGCTTAAGGCATTTTGTAATGAGGAGAGGGGATAGTGGTTGCGATGATAAGAGGGAGGGAACAGATTTCCCTTGTAATTATGTCTGGTTTTTAGACCAATAGAAAAATTAGTTCCTATTAATAAAATAATAGTTCTTAATCTTGAGGTCGGGGAGAGCAGCCCTTCTGAGAATCTGTTGAAAGCTACGGACCCTCTCCTCAAAAAAAATAAAAAAGTATGCGATGAGGACAAAAACAAGTATGTTAATTTGCATGTGTATTTTTGAATAAACCCTTCTAGGAAGTCACGGATTCCTCTGAAGCTCAATTATGGACTTCTACAACCAGAACCCCTTCAATTTATGTGACTAGGACAATTGGTGAAGGAAGCAGGAGCTGGAACTGTATAGAAACATTCCCTGGGTGTATTATACACAGATATGGAGATTTATTGCTTTGAAAATACCAAGAACAAGTTTTAGACATGTATTCACTAACTCAGGCACTTGCATCAGAGCTCCCAAAAGTTTATGGCATCCTTGGGTGTGGCCCCTTTGTTCTGGAAATTGATCCTCTATTATAATTCTGTATAAATAAGAACCAAACAATAAAGTGAAGGTTTCTCCAGTTTTTTTTTTTTTCTTTTAAAGAAACTATCACACTCCCAATTTATTCATCTATATCAGCCCAGACCTGAGGGGCAGAACTCTAGAAGAAATGAAATATAAAGCTCAGGATGTGGGCACTGGTTCTGCCAGCCTCAGATTTCTCATTCATAAAAACAGGATACTTCAAGAGTGCTTGAAATAAGATGATGTAGGCAAAGTTTTAAATTATATAATTTAATCATAAATAATTTGTGGTTATTTTTGTGATTATTCCCACATTTGCCTCTCCTTTTTCCTGATAATGCCATGGTCTCTTCTAGGTTTGTGTTCTTGACAGGCTTGAAAAATCTATACTATGAAATTTAAATGTTTCAATTCTTATCAAGCTTTTAAAAAGAAAAATGACTATTACTTGTTCATTCATTCAACAAGCCCACAGGCTAACAGTAGAAGGTAGAGGGTTAAATGTGTGGGTTCTAAAGGTGGACTGCTTGGGTTCAAACCTGGACTTTTCCACTTGATAGCTCTTTAACTTTGAACAAAGGTACTTAATGTCTCTGAGCCTCAGTTTTCTCATCTGTATAATGGGGATAATAATAGTACTTGCCTCAAATGTTTGTTGTGGGAATTAAATGAAACATTACTAAAAAAGCACTTAGAAGAATGAAGGGAATAGAGGATGACACAAGAAATTCAAAAAGGGAGCAAACTCATTCTGATGGCTTAGGCAAAAAGCTCCCTAGATCTATATCTGACCCCAGTCTTGAAGAAAAGTGTAGAAGTATAAATATAGAAAACGGAAAAAAAGAGGTTCCAGGCAGAGGCAAGAGCATGTGCAAAGGTGTAGAAATTTAGAAAAACTGAGAGTAAATCACTGAAATGTATGGTGAGCTGCTGGAAATAAAAGCTTCTCCAAGTAGGGCTGCTCAGAGAGTCAGAAGGAAAACCGGGAGTGAACCACATAGCAAGGGAGTGGAGACACTGTGTGTAGACTACTCTTTCATAGCTCAGCTGTGATTGGTTTGAAGAGATATTGTGAAGAGAGGCAGATGGGCGGTGGAAGAGAATGGAGCATAAACATACATTGAAGAGAAAGTGCCAGGTGAAGAGAAGGAACAGTTAGGAGAGAAAACAGAGAAGTTGAGGATGGAAATACCTCAGGTATTTCTGAGGACCTGGTGTCCCTAAAAGAGCAGAAAAAGATGGAATCCAATGCACAGGGGGAGATAATAAATTTGGACACAGGAGATACACATAGATTTGAGGAGGGAGAAAGGGTCAAGTCAGGGAAGAAGTTAAGGTACTTCCTTCCCCAAAGGAGGCGGCTAGCTTGCTTGCAAAGAGTGAGAATAACACCATGGGTTACGAAGTTTGAAAGTGGTGAAGATCTGGAAACATCTGATATGAGCAAAGGGGCATGGGCCTGAGTAGGACTCAAATAGAGAAGGCTTTTCATCTGCCTAGTAGACCCATCTGAGGGTGGAGAACCTGACACCATAGGTGCATCTGACTACTTCATCTAAACCAAAGAAAGCCTACAAATCAAAGAATAATAATACTAGGTATGGATATTAAACACATCATCAGAAAGAGACAGAAAAATATTTGAGAAGATAGTGTTCTGAAATTAGATTCTGGACTGAAGAGGCATTGCAGGATCAGGAAGGTGATTATATGATAAGCAAGATGATTTCATTAGGAAAATAAAAAGGTGTTGGACAAATAATTCTGGGTTAGAACCTAGTGAAAATCCTGATGTATCTACTGAACTGATGTTTGTGTAATCTTTGAGACCATTTTTAGCTTCAAATTCTATGTCTTCAAAATGGGCTGTATCCTACTCTATCCATTATACCTCACAGGACTATTATATCAAGTGGGACACAGAGACTGTTCTAAAAGTTTTCAGCAATTTCGATATTATTGTTATTAAAAACAATTGGTCAAGATATTGTTTGAGGTTAAAAGTAAGATATACACAGAAAATCTCTGGAAAGATACATAAAAGTTCTGAGACTTACTTTTCACATTATACAATTGGTACTGTTTGAACTTTGTACTGTGTGCATATATTAACCATTCTAATTCATTAAACAAGCATAGTGAAAATCAGTAAAAAAGAGTTGCTTTTCTGAGAATCATTATCATAACTTTATTCAACAAAGAGTAACTGAATACTTACTATATGCCTGGCACTTGGTTTAATGTTGTGGATATAATGAGAGGAGGTCTCTGATAAGAGTGCCTGTTGGTAACAACCACCAATATATTTGCTTCTTTGGAGGAGGAAGGTAGTCTTGAATTGTGATGGGGCTCTTGAGAGGAGCCTTCATTAATGGTATAGGAGAAGGAAGACAGGGGGATTGATGCATCCTGTCTGATCTGACACCCCAGACCTGTGTTATCAGGAAAAATATGTTGTATTTCAGTGTCTGAAAAGGATCTCATAAATGGAGAGAAGTTTATTCAGAAATGACTTAGAGTGGGGCTTCCAGGTGTAGCTGTGTTGAGCCAGAGTAGATGGGTACACAGGGTGAGCAGAAAAGTATACAGGGTGTCATAGAGAATTATTGTAAGACCAAAGACCAAGGGATGGAAGAACAATTCCATCCTCCCCCTTTACACAGAAAGAGAGAATAATGTCAGGAAAAAGAGGGTCATGGGGTTAGCTCCACCACCTACTTTGTCACAATGAGCAAGTGATACTTTCTTCTGGCTTCAAAGTCCTCCTCTATAAAATGGGAATAATAAAAACTGTGTCTCAAGGGATTGTTTTCCAGCCCCAACAAGACGAGTGCCCCTCAAAGTGCCCCTGGGCAAGAATTCTGAGGGCTTTGTGTCCAGTCTGGGTGAAAAAGGCATGTTAAGTGGAAAAGAATCACTTGCTTAGGTGAAGAATGGCAAGGAATGAAAGGCTTTGAATTATTTATTTTTCCACAAGGAGAAAAGGTAAGAACTTTGTCATAAAAGGAAGATACCTGATTAAGTAGAGCAGACCTCCAAATATGTTTGCTAAGAAAAGGCAATGTATCTCTCAGAGTAGTAAGTCTCTAGAAATTTCAAGATGGAGGATGTTTCCTTCTCCCCTTTACTTTTCTCTATTAAATTCAAGATAGCAAAATTACCGAGTGTCTGCTATGAATAAGGCACTCTGTTGGGGACTCTATGCTATCTTCTCAATCAGAATTATTGTAAAATCTCTCTTCTTGTTCAAACAGGACCTTGGCAAGAAGCACAAAACTTTAAATGCCTTAGTTCATTATAGACTTAGTGTATATACATTTTTAAACCTTAGTTTCCAAAAGTGTTAATTGGATGTAGAATCTACAGTACCTATTGTCACCTTCCCAAAATCATTTTGAGAACAACTTACAAGAGGATTCATGTTACACAGCATGTGTCTTTTCTAAACTGTGTGTAAAAGAAATGTGATTTTAAATCTACATAAGGAATTTCTATTAAAAGTATCTCTAGAGTGGACTCTGGTGAAATGGAGAATCTTTGCATCCATGAAAACAATTGCTCCCTACCTTAACTATTTTGTAAATGTCTAGTTTTGTATGTTGCCAAATTTCTTGTGGTGAATTACTTATATATGCTTGTAACTATTTGGCCAGCTGAAACAATCAAAGGATTACCATAGCATATGTGTATGTATGTATGTATGTGTGTATATACATACAGGTATATATACTGTATGTATGTGTATATGTGCATATGGTATAATTTGTCTACATGCTTATAGGCACACTATGCTGAGAATTAGCCTCATTTTGAGGAGTAAAATGAGTAATGAGACATTTAATTAGAGGAGAGACAGGAACAGAGACAATAGAATATTCAATGTTGCCAAGAAAATAATAATTCTACCATTTGTTGAACACCAACTAGTTGACAAGCAGTAAGTAGTTTTACATATATTATATATTATTTCTAATCCCTTGTCAGGCCTATGGGATGGAGAATATTATCCTTCTTTCATAAATCAGCAAAAAATAGGCTCAGAGTGCTTAAGTACAATGCACAAGGAGATGGAGTTCAAATCCAAGATTCCCAGTTCTGTCTGAGAGGACCACACTCTCCCCACTATGATATTTGTTTCCCTGATGTTTAATTAATATGGTAAAAGGTGGACAACTCAGCAGTGCTTCCTTTTCTTTGAGAACTGTGCCTTCAAGTAGGCTGTGAAGCCTGGACCAAGGTGACAGGGTCCACACTTTGAGGAACCAAAAGTGTTTCTGCATTATTATTCTTGAGTAGCAGAACATATACTGATAGAAATTTGGATCTGGATGCCCCGTCAAAGCTACTTAACCCAGTACTCTCAAGACTACCTTCCTCCTCCAAAAACTTTTTTTCCTAATTATAACCCACATAAATAAAGAGTGAGCTGTGTAAATAAAATGAAAAATTATACTACATGGAAACAATAACTGTTAACATCTTGAAATATTTCTTTCTTGTCTTTTTCCTTGTTCAGTCTCTACTTGGTTGATATCATACAATTTTGAAGTTAGGTTTTCCTCTCAGTTATCCTTAGAGCATTTTCAAAATTCTCCCCAAACTCTTCATAAACATTACTTTTAACAGCTGCAAAATACTCCACCAAAAAAAAGTGTAATAATTTACTTAAATTATGTCCTGGTTTGTCAAAAATTTAGGATACTTCTAATTGCTCCTATAAATAATACTACAGTTTTTCAAAGAGTATAAGGCTCTTTATATGTATTACAAAACTGCTTTCCACAAGCTACCTCCTTGTTTTACAGATAAGAAAATGGAGGGGCAGCACATTGCTACAGAGGCCCCGTTAATGTTTGTTGCAGATCTTGTACTCAGTTCCTCTCTCTGTGTTCTTTCTGTGGCTACTTACAGTAACTTGAAAAGATGTGGGTGAGGATGCCAACTGTATCTTAACCATAGTCTTGGAGGAGACACAAATGCAGTGCTGAGTAATGGAAAAATCCCAGTCTTCAGATTCAGATAGACCTAACCTGTCATTTACCAGCCATGTGGGCATGAATGAGTTATGTAAACTCTCTGAGCCTCTGTTTCCTCACCTTGCAATGGGGAGAAAATAACTTACCTTGTAGGATTATTGTGAGAAATGAAGAATGTCAGATATATAAAAAATCAGACACACAATAGGCTCTCAATAAATGGAACTTACTCTTTCTTGAGACTAGATATGACATTTACTATCATGTTAATCATTTATTCATTCAATATCCTCTTGGGTAGTTTTTCCTTAATTACTGTACATTCCAGCAGGTATCTGTGGTTTGAACAAGCAAATTCTTTTCCAAAAGGTGTGATTAATTCTGCCTTCTTTGAATTCTAACCCTCTGAAAACAGAGCTTCTTCTGTAACAAAGTTGGCCATCTTATAACAAAAGAACTCCCCAGAAAAAACCTCCTTAAATTATGGGAAGTGACACTGACGTGTGTCATCGTGTTCAAATACAATGTTTCCTCTGCATTCACTGCCACCCACTACCACTATTTCTGTTCTTTGGAGTGCATTTCAAGTAGAAGTGCAATGGAGTGCATTTCAAAGGGGGAAACTATGGCAAAATTGTGGTATTTCAAGTTTACCTTCACTAAACCTCTATTCCCACCTCCCTCATTTTTCTCCTTGGTGGGATAGATTTTCTCCTTTCAAGCATTGCCCTAAATTGCTAACCATGAAGACACAGAC
Source organism: Choloepus didactylus (assembly GCF_015220235.1). Lineage (NCBI taxonomy): Eukaryota > Metazoa > Chordata > Mammalia > Pilosa > Megalonychidae > Choloepus > Choloepus didactylus. Next base: position 70,766,486 of record NC_051316.1, read on the forward strand.
ATATAAATCCCATTCTGATTATTCTGCCCAAGTATACATTTGCTATTAGAATACCATTGAAATTGATAGAGAAGCAATAGCATTTTCAGTTTTTACTCTTGATGTGGAGTTGAATACTCATCGTTGACTGACTAGATTTAACAATGATTTATGATACTCAAGGATACCATCTATGTTCTGAGATAAGTGTTCCTCTTCAGATGGAGAACTGATTGCTTCTCCGCCCCCACCCTTTTTTAATAATTCAATTTTATTGAGATATATTCACACACCATAGTCATACAAAGCGCACAATCAATTGTTCACAGCACCACCATACAGCTGTGCATCCACCACCAAAATCAATTTTTGAACACCTTCATTACCACACATACAAAAGTAATCAGAATAAAAATTAAAGTGAAAAAGAACAATTAAAGTAAAAAAGATTACTGGGTGCTTTTTTTTTTTTTTTTTTTTTTTTTTTGCCCCCATTTTTCTACTCATCCATCCATACACTGGACAAAGGGGGGTGTGGTCTATATGGCTTTCCCAATCACATTGTCACCCCTCATAAGCTACATTGTTATGCAATCGTCTTCAAGATTCCAGGGTTCTGGGTTGTAGTTTGATAGTTTCAGGTATTTACTGCTAGCTATTCCAATTCATTAGAACCTAAAAAGGGTTATCTATATTATGTGTAAGAGTGCCCACCAGAGTGACCTCTTGGCTCCTTTTGGAATCTCTCAGCCACTGAAACTTACTTCATTTCATTTCACATCCCCCTTTGGGTCAAGAAGATGTTCTCCATCCTACGATGCCAGGTCCAGATTCCTCGCAGGGAGTCATATTCCACGTTGCCAGGGGTATTTACACCCCGGGGTGTCAGATCCCACGTTGGGGGGAGGGCAGTGATTTCATCTGCCAAGTTGGCTTAGCTAGAGAAGGCCACATCTGAGCAACAAAGTGGCATTCAGGAGGAGACACTTAGGCACAATTATAAGCAGGCCTAGTCTCTCCTTTGCAGTAACAGTCTTCCCAAGGGCAAGTCTCATGACTGAGGGCTCAGCCCATCTGTAGCCTGCCTTTTTGGGGGCTTCGTGGTATGTTCATTTTTCTTTGGCCTTTCTTGGATTCCTGGAAATTCTGGAGCCAAGCTCTCTTCTGATATTGTAAAAGATCATAAGGAAATTTTCTTGTGTTGAACCACTTCCTCAAGTTATATTCTTCCAATATGTGATTAAACTCCCCTGGAAGGAATCAACTTCATGATGACATATATCAATCATGATTAAATGAGGAAAATGATTCCTATTTCTGTTTTAGCCCCTTTCCCTTACAGACTTAACATTTCCACTCATGTTTTCCTTTGAGTCTCTGGGTCGAGGGTATAGTTTTACTTTTTTTCTTTCTTATGGTTAAAATAACTTTCAAGCTTCATTTAAAAAAAAGTAACAGAATACACTTTATATTTACTCTGTACTGATTTTATACACCTAAAGTGAATTTAGCATTAAGGAAGTAAAATATTTAATGTATTTTGTCACTTAGATATCCTACTTTTAAGTAATTTCTTCAAATGTGCCTAAGAATAATTGAAGGTCATCCCCATAGAAGACATTATGAAGGCTTTGAAACCTTTGAGGATGACTTTAATACCTCTGCCTCTCTTTCCTTCCATCCCCTAAATACACACACACACACACACACACACACACAATTTTTTATACTAAGGAATTTTTAGAAAGTTGTTCTGCACCAAAACTATTGAGTCAGATATTCAGACTGATGACAACCATCCTGATGGAATTAAGAATCCAGTTACCCAAGCTGCTCCTTCCAGAAATTATTATTCTGGGTTATTATTGAATTTTCTGGTAAATTGAAGGCAGTTCAGTAACTTTTTTTTTTCTTCAGTTTTCTAAAACTAGCTGAGTTTTCATCTTATTAACATGAAGATTGTTTAATATCTATTTAATGATTATGAATACTAGAAGAGTTGAGTTACACTCTAAAAGCCACACCTTGGGCTTCTGTATGGGTGTAGGTAAAAAAGTAGGCAAATTTAGGTGCTACTTTGCAATGTAACAGGTATTTGAATAAATAAATACATTTTTATTTTACTATGTATATTCTATAAAATGGAGTTCAAGAATTCTAGGTTCCTTCAATAATTAATTCTAATTAACTAGGCATTTACTATCAAAATAGGCATATACTAAACTAATGTGCTTTCATAAGGGCATAGTTTAGTTTGCCACCTTAACACTAACTAACCAATATATGCTACTTGAAAGCTTACAATGTACCTTTGCATATACACTTTTATCTGTTTCTAATTTCATGACTACTGTAGGGTACTGTTTCAGGTTTACAGATGAGAAAATGGAAGCACTGGGGGTTTAAGTATTTAGTTCTAATGGTTCACACCTAGTAAGCAGAAGAGATGAAATCTAATCACAGGTCATATGAATACTATGATGACTCAAGAAAGTCATCTTTCTACTTCATGCTTCAAGTTATTCCTATGCTAGTATGTAGGTTTACCATGTATTGCTTTTAAAGCAAAGTGTCAATAAGTAATTTACGTATATATTTACAAGGTAGTTTTAATTAGTTTTATTCTGGGTAAGAAATAAATTTCTGAAAGAAATTAATCTCTTTGTTTTATTTCGAGGTTCGATGACTTTTAGGGCCCATAGCAACTTTGGTTATTATTATAATGCCTTATTTTCAGAACTATTTCATTCATGCAATTAACTAGCAGAGATGGAACTGAAACTATATATATTGATCTCCCCAAACTGTTACAAAGTGGTAAGTGAGGCCCTTGGGGTGAGAAGCACCCTTAGTTCAATTATATACCAATTACTAGCCAATTATTTTTTGGAATACTATGAAATATAAGCCTCAGTTTCCAAATCTATGAAATGAGAATAAAACACCTAAAACATGAAGATACTGTGAGAACTAAATAAGATAATTTAAGTTAAAAAGCTCTATTACTGTTAACCTCCTCAAAATCGTATTCAGGGAAAAAGAGAATTTGAGCATACGCTTTTGGAATAAAGTTTCAAGAAACTTATTTTTAAGGATTAAATGGATATAAAATATATCCAACTTGAACTATTCAGCTTGTAAATGTCATGGAGTAAAAACCAAAGTGCTCCATGTTTTATGGACATTTAACAATTATTTCAAGGTTAAAAGATACCACAGGCTGGGAAAGACTTTCAATTGGGGGGAGTCATTGTTCTTTGAATGGCTGCTGTTTCTTTAAAATCTGGTGAGAGTCGTACATTTGCTGAGTCAGATAATCTGGCAGCCTGAGAGAAACACAGAACAAGAAAATGGTGGCACTTGAAAAAAGAAAGCAAAACATAAGCTTTTTCCCTAATACATCAGCAAAGTCATTGGTGTAACATGAGACAAACTAGTTCAAAAGCAGAAAAATATTACAATTTGGAAGAAATCAAAATTTATTTTTCTTATAAATGCAAGTTATCCTCAGGTCATATTATTCATACTATTTCCCCCTTTCACAGACAACAAAAAGTCCTGTCATTTTGTTCATAAGTGCTATATTCTGTTATGGCCACATTTTACTGCAATCTTGCCCTGATCTTAAACAAACAAAATTTAAACTTGTAAAACACTTCTATGTTTTGTTATTTCTCTCCTACGTGTCTTGTCATGTTTACCAGCATGGTTTGGAAAATAAAAAGAAGTGAAAGAAACCTTATTACCAACAGATAGAAAAAAAAAAGATAATTGTTTTAGTGTAAACAGGGTAAGTGTATATAATACATGTATTTTACAAAGGTAAAATATCCATAAATGTCCTATGTGGAAAATTTCTATATGATGATTTAAAATTTAAAACATAAGTATATCCTGTCATATCCTCCCTGCCCCCATGTTCTGATCTTAAAAATCTGCAATTTAAGACATCTTGCTAATTCACATGAAGGATCAAATAATAATAAAGGGTCTCCTTCATGTGGTGAAATAGCTCCTCCACTCTGACTCTCAGTATCTTTCTTGACACCCAAATGTGACTGGTTCTAAGACTTAAAATCTTACCTAAAAGCCTGGACCTCAATTTAAAAATAAATAAGTAAAAAATAAGGTTTAAAAAAAGCAGCATCTGTCATATTTCTCAGGCCACCTTTAACATAATCCCCCTGAAATGCTTATTTAAATGCAGATTCCTGAACCCACAGCAAATCTGCTAAACAAGATTCTTTGGGAGGGAACCCCCAAAATGTGTATTTTAAACAGTAGCTAGGTAATGATGCTGCTGATGCAGTTGCTGGTTTAATCTTTTTCTTCTTTTCACTTCTTTCTGCTTAAGTAGTTCTGTCTAAACCTAACAGTCATTCCAGCATTCATGGAATACACAAATAATGGCAATAAGACCAACTTAGGAGCACTGAGATTTTTAACTCCCCCCACCCCTTCCTTAAAAACCAAATGCTATTGACATTTAGTAAGTTTAACAATTGTGAATACACATGGGCTTGCTGAATACAGATTGAAACAGCATGAGTTAGGATATGATGAATTTGTTAGGTGCATGAATTAGGATATGGTGACTGCCCTGCTTGGTGGGCTTTTCTAGGAGAGATCAGAGCCTTTAAAACAACTTTCCTTTCCCCACTGAACAAAACCTTCGTTTATTACCAACATTTCCACCATCAATTGGCTTATGCTGTCGTAGAAGTGGATCTTGTTTTAATAGCTACTGACGTTTTTTATTCTAATCAATGGTTTCACTTGAATATTTAACTGAGGGGGGTAGTTTTCAAACATGGGGAAAGCTGCAATATAAAAAGAAAACAGTTATGAGACGTCACTGGGAAAATATTACCTGCTACTCTCTATCTACTATCCCAAGCCCCAGACAGAAACAAAGAGAAGGCCTTTCAACACTCTGGTCTCCACCTGGCATGGAACGGAACTTCATGGCCTCCGTCCGAGTCAGGGAAGTGAACTTTCCGACGGTTCCTTGATGTGAACCTGACCCACCCCTCCCTACTCCCCCCCAAAAAAGGCCTAGCAAGTCCCTACGGAAGCGTCTTAGAGACGCCCGTTATTGCACTCCTGCACCCTCCCGAATCCAAGCGGCCCACTCTGACTCTGCCTGCCCGCGCTCGCCCTGTAAATCCCGGATCCTATTGTAGTGTAACGCCTGGTCTGCAGCTACCGCTACTCTAATCAGATTTTATCTGTGGCAAGTGGTTGGGGTAGATGCGAGGTCCAGAGGAAGCTAAAAGTAGAACCGCTTGTGAGGGGTGGGGTGGTAAGTGGATCCAACCTCTAAACTCTGGCTGGAGGGTCCTGAACCCCACCCCACTTTCCGCTGCCAATTAAATTTCAGGGGCCCGCTGCATTTCTAAGAATTGGGGGATGGGGATAAGGGCCCGGCAGGCCAGGAGGTTGGGGAAATGAGAGGTCGGAGCTGGGTGGGTCCTGCCGCCCACACGCTAGAGTTCCGGGGACTCCCGGGATCCCCCTGCATCTCTCCGGGATGTGAGGGCACCGCTCCGGGAGGTGGAAAGCCCCAACCTAAAATCTTCCCGAGAGGACTCAAAGGGGTTGTGGGTGAGGGGAGGAGATGGTATCCCGAGACCAGAGGCCTAACAACCGGACGCCTTAGAAACAGGTATAAGTATGGATTTATTTTACCGTTTATTTAAATACGGAACTACGCGGCGAACAGGCACAATGTACGTTAGAATGTGCACCCTCAAGCCCCTCACCCTGTCCCCAGACCTTAAGGAGCCACCACCTGCTATATGATACCGGCCCAACTCAGTTTCCTCACCCTTCCCCCTCCCCACCCATCTTACGCTGAGCAAGCTTTCAGTGCATCCGCAAGTGTAGAATTGTTACAATGGCAAAGACTTTGAAAATAACGTATTTTTACTGATGATGCTCATGGTATGCATTTTGGAAAACTCAAAAGTATATCGAAGAAAATAAAAATCATCAATGCCAGCCCCCCATCCTGAGAAAACCACTATAAATATTTAGAAACACAAAGAGAAAGAGAGGGACAGAGAGGAAGACAGAGAGAGGGAAGGAGGGAGGAAGGGAGAGAGAAAAGAGGAAAAGTATGAACTGCTTACTGTTTTGAATCTTGCTGTTTTAAAGTATCACCTAATTTTATAATGAAATACTATACATTCTATTAAATAGTCTGCAAAAACAGGATGATTAATGAATGCTTAATATTTCAGAGTATAATTGCACTATAAGCACCTTACTGCTAGATTTTTAGGCAGTTTTCAATTTTTTTTGCAACTGCTTATCCTTCTGTATTGATCTCTGTCAGAATCTTTATTTCCTTAGGAATAATTACTACATAAGGAATAACTGAATGAAAGTATATAGATATTTTTAAAATTCTTGATACATACTTGCCAAAAGTTTTCTTGCCAGTAAGGTGTTTAAGAAAGTGCATTAACCTCATCAGGCAATAAATGGATACAAAATCATTGGTTAAGTATGTGAGAAGCAGAATTTAGAGAACTGAAGTTTTGTAAAAAGCATATTCAATATTATAATTGTATATTTAGAAAATGAAATGATACCCATTGTTTACATAATTTAAACTGCAGAAAATAAGGCACCACAAGAACTTCTAATCTCATTAAGTTTTGCAGCAGGTAGGGGGATTCTCTGGCCTAGAGTTGTTTTAGTATGCAGGACAAGTGAGATTTTCACATTTCTCAAAAAGGAAGAAACGCTTAAAATCTTAAAAACACTAAGCCAAATGTTCAACCCTGAATTAAGAAAGTATTTAAAATATTTAGCTATTAAATATTTTAATAGTTAATATCACAGATGTTTATATGTGTATAATTTCATATACGAAGTTGAAGAATTGCACATATTTTTGAAGATTTCTGTTCTACCCAAGCCATATGTTCTATCTGCAGATACTTCTTGAAAATGAGGCTTTTCACATAGTGAAGGCATCACTTCACAAACAGGAAGTCATTCACTACTGGAAAATGGCTTAGTTTAACTCTACCACAGTAGTTATTAGTGATGGACTTATGTGTGAGTACAGACCTGTAAAATATTATAGATGTATACAGTAATAGCCTGTTGTTGTTACCTTGGCTTAACAATGAACTTTTTTTTTTTTTTAATTCAAGTGTCCCTAAAGAAGGAAATAAATATTAAATCCTGGCTTCTGAAAGGATTATTGCTCATTTAGAAGACAATACAAACTGGGGGTCAGGTACACATTGGTAATAAAGGTTTATGCTAATTAACTGTACAGTACTTACCTTGAGAGGACACTATGCTGTTAAAGAAAAAAAAACAAAACAACCCTGAGAGTTCTCAAATAGTAAACACAATGAATATATAACTTCCTGTTAAAAATATAACTATTTTATGAACACATCTAAGTACAAGTAACAAATCAATTGACATAATTCATCAGATATGTGTGGATAATCAACTACTAATGTGGAATTTTATTATGCACATTTTCTAGTCACATAAAAATAAAAAGTTTAATGAGCATATTTGCAGGAAGCTTTAAAATATGTTAAAATAATAACAGCATAAATATTTGCATTAATATTAAATAACTGATATAGGAAACTTTTTAGTACTTGTGGCTCCCAAGGCATTGTATGAGGCCCAACATAATCAGCATCCTTATATATTCTTAAATAAATATAACCATAGGCATAATATACATTAATGTGAAATAGCTGATTAAATATTTTTATAGTTAATATCACATGTTTATATGTGTATAATTTCATATATGAAGTTGGAGAGTTGCACATATTTTTGAAGATTTCTATTCTATCCAAGCCATATGTTCTATCTGCAGATATTTGTTGAAAATGAGGCTTTTCACATAGTGAAGGCATTTTTAAATAACTTTACAGATCATTCCTAAAAATTATTTTATACCTAAACAGCAAGAAATGAATGGTTATTTTCCATGAATCTATTTTTAGATTTTTTGCATTTTTTACAATAAATATACTATAAAATGAGTATTTTCTCTAACTTAAAAAGTAACCACAATATTATGTTTTGTATTCCTAAAATAGATAACACATAATTACAGTATTTACATACATTAACTTTTTCTTTGTTACTAAAAATTTTCAGAAGTAATCTGATAATTTAAATGAAATGATTTCACATAGAGAGTAATATTAACGACTATGATATTCAAACACTAATATGTCATAATGGCTAAATTTTGCTGGTATTGATAACCCACCATTAAAAAAAGCAAACAAGATGTTATTAATATTTTGAAAATTAAGCCCAACAACACACGATGAAATCCTTTATAAATGCCTTCTACTGGCTTTCTTAAAAAGCGAACTTTCAGAAAAACATAAAAAAGAAAACGTGTATTTACCCCTTAAATTGTAGATTTTTGCTAATAGAAATCGAGGCACCAAATTAAACAGATAGTTTTAACAGTTTGACATTTTCATGACAAAAAGCTCCGTGGCAAGAAAAAAATAACTCCCCCTCGCTGGGCCTTTGCTTTTTGAAGATACATATTCCGGGAAAGTGATGCCACAAGGAAGGTAAAAAATGAAGCTCACTAAATTATTTTTACACCTTTTATCCAAGTTGTAATTAGGATTTTGTATATGGTAACTATATACATTTTTTCAGTTATCCTTGTCATAGGAAATTACACCGACTGAGTAAAGATTAATCTGAGATGAAGACAAAACTAACTCGGATTCTGTTTATTAAAGGAGTAGGCCTCATTAAAAAAAAAAAAAGCTAAAAGTGGCCTGAGACGATTAAAGTAGTATCAGTTATGATTCCTCAGAGGCACCCTTGTCGTTCTATCGTCTGCTAAACATAAGAGTATTGTCCCAAAGCAGTTTTAAACGCTCAAGCCGCCAAGTAAGAAACCTCTACTCACCAGGAAAGCCTATTCTCTATTTGCTACAAGATTGCCAAGAAATAAGTGTGTGCTCCTTGAAGCATTTACTGATCCATCAGCCTTAGTATTTCGGGAAGTCAAACCACGTAGGTGCACCAACCCCCGTGTCTCCTCCACTGCTCCTGGAAGGCGGGAGAGCTGAAGGCGCGTAAAGGCTAGGGAGAAAAAAGGCCTCCAGAAAACTAAGACGAAGGGACCGTTAGCAGTCAGTTCCCCCGGGGTGAAATAAAATGTGCTCGAAATACACCTTAACCACGCGGTGGTGCAGTCTACTGACTCCCACTCAGGAAACTCAGGAGTCACTGACTTTTATAATCTCCCTCTTCCACCATGAGGTTCAGAGGATTGAAAACGGACTGTGTTTGAACGGGGCTCCGTGCTCCATGTCTTGTGAGAATCGCACCTCTAAGAGTAACTGTAACCCGAAAGGGGAAAGGGGAGAAAGGGGCCTCTTCACCCCGCGTTACCTCCTCCTCGCCTCCTCTGGAAGATGATTTATCTGTGTACTAAATCACACCAAACAAAACCATTGAAGAGCCGATTCTGCCCCAGAGATTTCGAGGGCCTTTCCTACCTGATATGGGATGCGGCTGCCTCCTCACTAGCATCCGCAGAATGGCCCGCAGACCCGGCGGTGCCCACTCACCCGAGGGCCGCGCGAGCTGCACGATGAAAGCCCTCACTCGCGGCGGGCCGCCGCACGCGCGCCGAATCCGGACAGTCACCAAGAATCTTTGCACCATTCTCTGGAAGCCGCTGCCGCCGCGCTCCGCAGCCGAAGCACCGCTCTTTCACTGCATAGGTAGGCGGCGCCGCCCCGGCCCCCAAATTGCAAACTGGAACCTGCGCACCGCCCCCCGCCCCCCCATCCCCCACCCCCAGCCCCTACCACCACCCGCCCTTAACTCCCCGCCCCCTGTTCCCTGCGCGTGCCCGCTCTCCTCTGACCGATTTCAGAACCATTCGGTTCCTGCGCGGGCAGAGGCCGGCGGAGGAGCGGGGGCGGGGCTCCCGCGCGGGCTTCTCGCGCCTTGGGCTCCTCTCTCCTCCCACCCGGCCTTTTCCCGCCCTATCCGTGTACCTCCACCCCCGCCCCCTGCCCTCCGCCCTCTGCGTGGACGTCCCACGCGGTGACAGCCTTAGGGTCTGACGCCCCAACGCATCGCCCGGCAGGCCCGCCCCTCAAATTACCCATCCTTGACACGCCCCTCCAGGAACCGCCGCGCGGCGGCCGTTTCTCGTGCTGCTCCGGTACCGGCTTCCCTGTTCCCCCTTCCTTTATTCCTCGCGCCCGTCGCCGAGGGTCTTCCATTTCTCCAAACCGGATTATTTAAAAAGAGAAAGAGAAAGAAAGAAAAGCAAGGTCACCTCATTGCTCTATCCGCCAATCAGGAAGCGATGTCAATTTTGAAAGAAATGGCCGCTACCCTCCTCTTCTTGATTTGGAACACGAGAGAAATTAAGGGAAACCGCTGCACGCAGCCGACGCGACTTCTGGACAGTGCGTGACTCTGGCGCTGCGGGAGCTGCGGGCCGGGCGCGAGATCAGGTAGGCGGAGCCGAAACGCGAGTCCGGGACCGGGGTGGGGAGCTTCTTTACCTCCCAGCTCACCGCGCTATCCAAGGCGCGGGGCTGAGCCGAGAACGAAGCCCGCTTTATAGAGGCATTTGTTTTTTTTTTTTTATTTTTTTTTATTTTCGGTTTGAGCCTTCAGGGCTCCAAAGAGCATCTGAACGCTTCTTCCTCTTTCCTCCTCCCGCCGCGCTCCCCTCCCCCAAGGGCCGCACCCCTCCTCTCCCGGTCTCCCCGCGTTTGCTTGTTCCCGCGGCCTCCCTCGCGCGTCTCCTCGGAGCAGCGGTCCGCAGCCTCTTCCTTCTCCTCTGCCCCAGCACGCCGACACCCTTGCCGCTCGCTGCCTGTCTCCTCGGCATGGTTCCTGTCCCCTCTTTTCCTCCTCAGTCCCCATCGCTGGTCCTTTCTTTCTGGACCCCGTCATTAACTCCCACCCTCCCCGCCGGCCCGCCATGGTTCACTCGGAACAGGAAAAGCGGGGGAAGAAAAGGAAGCAGCAGCATAAAGAAGGGTGAGTTGAGGACACTGAGGCGGCCTGAGGACTCGGAGGAGCCGGTTTCAGAGCGCAGCTTCGCGGGTCGCGGCTCTCCGCGCCGGAGATCGGACGCGGGCCCGCCGGCTCGCCGGAGACGGGAAGTCGAGCCTAGGACGCTGCTTTCAGGCGGGCGGCGCTGGCCGGGTGCCCCAACCTCCTGTGCTTGGGTTCAGTCGGGATCTGTCCCCAGCTACGCTCGCTGGAGTCGCGGCCTGGCTGACCGGCCATGTAAGAGAGGATGAGGGACTAGGCCTAGCCTGGGAGCCTGGAAATGTGGCCCGCCTCGCAGTGGCTTCCCCTACAGATGCCCGGGCCTGACGGCCTAGCTGCAGACGTGGAACCGCAGCGTGAGAGTTGACAAGGCCTTAGAAATCAGACGCCAATCCCCTCACTTTATGGAAGAGGAAACTGAGCCCTGGATTGGTTAAGTCACCTGTCTAAGGCAGTGCTCCGAGAGAGGCAGAGCGAAGAGCTGCTTCTCCCTTCCCCATCCCCCACCCCATCCCCAGGCATTGCGGCCGAACATCTGTTCAAACTCGCAATAGAAGAAAGCGGTGGTTCAATGAAGTGAGACATACGAATCTCTTAAATAGTTATTCTGAATATCTAGATGTTTACATATGCACTTCTCCGGAAATGTTCCCCCAGAATTTACCGAACATCGTGCTCTGTGCCATCCCCTCTGCGTAGAATGAATGCTCTTTCTCATTCTCGGCAGGGCTGGTTCCTTCATTTCTCATCTCAAATATCTTCACTCAGAGAAGCTACCCTCTCGGGCTCCATCACATCACCGAGTTTATTTCTTTTACAGAGCTTAGGATACAGAAATTATCTTTATTATGTATTTGTTCATGCTCCACGGGAGTTAGATCCTTTTCTTTCTTGCTGTGCACATGTCACCCCCTCCCCAACCCTCATAGGAGAGATGGACTAGTAAAAACATAAAATTATAATTCAGGTATTTGGTTCTTTAGACAACAGAAGAAGGGCACTTGGGGAGAGGTAGTTTAGAAAAAGCATCCTGGAGTTAAAATGCTGCCTGATACCAGGATAGCATCACCGAAAGTCCTGGAGGAGTGGAGAGTGAAGGGTTGCCTGTGCTCATGCAGGGTGATGAGCTGTGGTGATAAACTGTGGTGGAGGTAGGGGACAAAGACCCCTATTACACATTTCTTGAGATTATTATTCCATCATGCCTGTGGGGTCTGCTGAGTCTCATTTTCCCAGCCAAGTTTAAATTCAGGGATCTGTCTGTATGATCGGGCCTGAGTTGCTTAACCCACAACCATTTCTTCTTCACATGTACTTGTTCTGGGGTAAGGCGACTCACCCCTTCAGAGGAATGCCATTGAGTAGGGGCATGAGTGTACAGGAAGCTCTCTTTCTATGAATGTAAATTTTAAAATTTAAACTTTTTTCTTTTTTAAAAATGTTTATTGAGTGCATATTGTATACTGGGTACTGTGCTACGTTTTAGCATGATTCCTACTACCCTAGAATTTATGCTCTAATGCAGATTAAAATTTAAACTTTTAAATTCCATTTGGTTTTCCCCTGCAGCCTACTACCTGTTCTCTTTTAGTTGTAGTATATATGAGAATTGTACTATATATGGGAATTTTAATATCAGTCCAAGTAAGATACAATTAGGGAGATGAGATGAGTCTTTAGAAAACTACTAATATATAGTATTCCAAAGAAAATGACTTTGTCTGCGTGCTCTTAAAAAAAAATTTATGACCAAAGAACTAAGGAGTACGTACTATGTATGTACTTTCACTTGTGTTTCTTATTTTATCCTCACAGTAGCCCTTTGAATTTGCAATTATTAGCCCTATTTACTAGGTGAGAAAACTGAGGCCCAGAGGGGACCAAATCTTGGACACTTCATGGCTGGCATGTGACAGGGCTTTCTGTTGTATCCCAAAGGGTGGAGTCAGTAAGAGATTGAACTCGCTGTTGATTACTTGTGCAGGCAGAGTATCACTGCATGTTAGAGCTTCTTTTTGCTTTCTTCCATTGGCTGCTATTTAATAACTGACAGTCAGTTGTCTAGTTTTTGAAAAGAGAAAAATGATTTTCTGTTTTGGATAGCAAATTCATCCCACAGGCAGAGATAGGAGAGAGCATCTTATTGAATATCTCTTGCCTTATGCCCCACCCCCAACACACCACATGATGCTCCAGAATACTACACACCACACACACACACACACACACAACCATTCTTTGTTAGAGAAGTTGTGTGTTTACAGAACAATCATGCATAAAATACAGGATTCCCATATACCATCCTTTTATTAACACCTTGCATTGGTGTGGAATATTTGTTACAATTGATAGGACATTTTTAAAATTGTACTATTAATTATAGTCCATGGTTTAACTTAGGGTTTGCTGTTTCTGTAGTACAGTTCCATGGATTTTTAAAAAGTTTTTATTCTATTACCACATATACAATCTAACATTTCCTATTTTAATCACATGCAGACACATATTTCAGTGTTGTTAATTACGTTCACAATGCTCAGGTAACTACTGATTCCATGAGAAACTTTCCTAACTTTGCACATGCTCACATTCAAAACCCCAAAGTCATGAGACAGAAGAGAGTATGAGCAAGAATAAAAAACTAGCAATAGTGGATGAAAACATTTGTACATAAATGGAAAAGATTCATTTCCAGAATACATAAATATATGCATAAATCAATAAAAATATACCCCAGTAGAAAACTAGGCAAATAAATTAGCAGGCAGTTTATAGTAGAGGATATACAAATCATCCAAAATTAATGAAAAGATACTCTATTTCACTCATTAGTAAGGAAATGTAAACAGAAGGAATGACATATATCTATAAATGTGGCAAAAATAGAAAAGAGTGCTAAGATTGACAAAGGTGTGAGGAAGCAATCACTTTTATAATGATTGTAATTTAGAACAACCATTTTGGAAGGCAACTTTACTGTATTAGAATTGTATGATGTGTGTATACGTACTCTTTGACTCAGTAATTCCACTCCTATAATTTGTATATATAATGCAAAGACATATACAAATATAAAGTATGGGAAGATATATACTATATGTAGATAGTATATATGGGGAAATATAAATATACTTTATACACTTTATATATGAAGATATATGGACCCTTTGAGCAATTCCACTCCTAGAACTCATGTAATTGTGGAAATTTCTTATCTATATACAGAAATATATACGTACAGGAGGATTATATATACATATATGATACAGGTGTAGAGAGATGCATCCTTTGATTCAGCAATTCTTTGTCTGGAAATTGTTACAGTATACTCTTATATGTATGCCAGAGGTTCTTTATTGCATTGTGCGCAGTAGTAAAAAAAAAAAAAAGAAAAAGAAAAAAAATGAAACAATTTACATGTTCATCACTATGAGACTGGTTTTTAAAACATTAGGGCTCATATACAAAATGCAAAACTTTACAGGCATAAAAAAAGTGAAGTGCATCTTTATATGGAGGTATTGGAAGTTGTCAGAGATCTATTGCTATTTAAAGAAAGCAAGTTGCAGAACAATATGTTCCCATCTGTGTTTTACAAATGTGTGTGTGTTGGGGGAGGGGTGTTTATATGTAACTGTATTTCTGAAAGGATACAAAAAAATTAATAGTGGTTACTCTTGGTAGTGGGAATGGGGGGGTGGGGAAGTTAAAGAGATTTTTACTTAATACTTGTTGCCTTCTGAGCAAGAAGTAGTGAAGTAACAACCACTGCTATATCTATATATCTAGGGGCCCCAAACCTAGATATTCTAATTCTGTAGACCTGGAGTTGGTCAGTAAATCTGAATTTTAAAACATCTTCATGGGAAGTTCTGACATGGAGCCAGCGTTGGGAACTACTTCCCTATATTTCAGCTCCAAATGACTGCTGGGGCCAACACCATCATTGTAGAGATACAATAATTGCTTGGGGACAAGCATATATTGAAGTTTCATTCACTTTTTCCCTAGGAAGGGGAAGACATTAAATTCTTCTATGATGGGATTTAAATGGCTCACAAGGCACCATGAAGTCCTGCAGTAAACCCATATTTGATGACTCGAAACATCAAACGTAGTTTGAGCATGAAAAAATTTCAGGGGAGATTACGTTTTATGACTCTTGATAGCATATTGGCAGAGGATACAAGGGATGGTGAAGGGCACTACTGTGCCCTAAAAAAAATGGTAGAGCTTAAGGAGTCATTCAGCACACATCTTTCCAACACACCCTGCAGGAGAAAACTCCAGGTATTTATTCACAATAACCTGCTGACCTGTTTGTGGGTTTGTGAACAGAATAAGTTGTTTACTGTTTTATATTTATGTATTCTCATAAAACATATTATAAAACATGTACTAACTTAAAATGAAATTGTTTACAATATTATTTGCAACTATCCTAATTATTAATACTGAGAGAAAAAAACCTGGAAGGCATGGCTAATCCTTACATATCTGGTTTGGGACTGCACTGAAAACTATCTGTTACCTATCTGTTATCCACAGCTTAGTATCTTGAGTCTGGTGCAGAGGAAAGTCCAGTTCTCACGGAGACCCAGTTTTCAGCTAAGGCAAGGAGACGGAGAGATCAGTAAAGGGGTAGAAGGGAGGGGAGAGTTTGTTTAAAATGGAATGGGGGCCCAGAGGTCATATTAACAAGGATTCGAAGGAAGCACTTCCAGCCACATCATAATAGAAAGTATTCAAATGAGAGGCTAGATGAATAGAAGATTCTGCATTTTGGGAGAAGGCCAAATATGAAAGGAAAATGAGACATGGTTTAATTACAGTAATTGGTCTTAAAGTTTTGGCCTGAACTCTGGTGTAACATTTTCTGGACTACCAATGACAATGTATACCTATGGGAGATCTATTGCCATGGGCTTCTGAGTAAGAAAGGGATTAATAAGTGTTTGGGGTTCCTTTGTAAATTTTCAGCGTAATGTACATAGCTGTGTGGTAGTCAGTATCATCTTAATATGTCTCTCACAGTTCTTTTCCCAGCAAACTCTTTGGTTTGTAATTATGTCAAACTTCAAATTAGTAAATCAGAGTTGGGTGCTTATTATTTACATACAAGTTGATTTATATTGCCATGCTTAATATATTATCCATGCCAGTTATGTATTATTTCATTAGCAGGATTTGTTTCAAAGCAAATTTTCCTTTATTAAATATGATATTACATGGTAATGGTAATCTGTAAAAGGATATATATGGTATTACCGTATATACAATCTAACATTTCCTATTTTAATCACATGCAGACACATATTTCAGTGTTGTTAATTACATTCACAATCCTCAGGTAACTCTTGATTTATCAAAATTCCATAAGAAACTTCCCTAACATTGAAGTATGTTTTTCTTATGCAAGGGATGATATTAAAATCTGAGTAGGGGATTCAAGAGGCAAGAAAGGAGTAATTCCATTTGTGACAACTAAACTGAGGAAAGTGTATAAAAAACCAAGATAGTAGGGAATGAACACATGAACACATTCCCAAGATTTTAGGCCTAGAAATATTTCACAAATCCCATCAGCATGTAGACCAGACATGGTTTGTGTTGGTTTAATTGAATTTTTGTTGAAAATTTGTCTCCTACAAATCATCACCATGTTTTGCCTCCTTCTATGCCTTTTGTTGCTTTCTTTTCATATCATTCTCTGCTGACGTGTACCAGCGTGCACTGACATGGCTAACATGCATATATTTAGATGACACACACCTCTTGCCTAACCAGTTGTTTCCTACTATCACCTAGACAAGATTTAAGGACCTAGAGTTTCAAGGAATCCAATGCAAACCAACCAGAAAGTACAAGACCCTTTGGAATGGATCCCTTAGGAATGTTTAGTCCAAGAGAGCTGTTCAGAGAGTTACTCAACCCCTAATGATTTTTTCTACATATTTTAGTTTTTTTTTTTTTTTTTTTTTTTTTTGCCTTTTTACCTTTTTTTCCTTCTAATTTCTCCACACTTTTCTCTTGGTTCTGATACCTACAGAGACCTCAGTTGGGCCAGAAACCCTTGTTATATGCTCATATAAAACCATCTTTTTCCTTCAGAACATTTAATTTGTAAGTACCAAGTTCATCATTATTTTGTAAATTTATTGAATTTACTTGCTCAGCTTACTTTAAGAACCTAATTATTCTAGTGTTTCTGAGTGTCATGAGAAAAACACAGCAACAGGAAGAGTCAGAGGTAAGATGAAATGAGAAAGACCTTAAAAATTAAACTATTTGTTTTGTGCAGATACATTTTTTTCTGTCACAGTTCCCACAAACTTGTCTTTAGTCTCAATTAATTGATGGAGGCAGTGTTTATGAACTTTCCCCCCCACCAAGGCTCCAGAATTAAAAATGTCTGTACTCTCTCTTCTGCTCTCCTGTCCATTTCTCTCTAAGTCTTTCCTTGTAACAAATTTAACAATATATATGGCAAGATGATTACAAATAAAATATAAGACCCTTACCAAGTTATGTATACAATGAAATCATAAAGGTATAAAACTTTAGTGATGGAAGAGAATTTAGAAATAATCTAATCCAATCCACCCTTTATAGATGAGGACAGTTTAGGCTAATCAATGTTACATGACTTAATCAGGTAATATATTGAATTAACTGAAGAACTGATATGGGAAACAAAGTATCTTCCAATGGAATTCTAGTTTCTCTTTTCTCCATATCCCCTTTCTTCCCTGGGGTTATAAATAATGCAGGAGATGTTGAAAGCATTGAGGTTTACCTGTAGTTGCTCTTTCAAGTGACTTTTAAAATTAAAATTTTCTTATATGTGTGTATATACCTTATACATATGTGTGTACATATACATGCATACGTTTATATGTTGTACACACACACATTTTTCACTTAGTGGTTGTGAAATCACTGTGAAATCACAGTAACCTAAGAATTACTAGGGTTTACACCAAATAACTAAATTGTTAGTTTGTGTTAATAATGAAAACCTAGTGAGCATCTTAGAATTTGGTTATGATTAGCTGCTGACATAAACATGAAAGCAGACCTTACTGTACTTTGGGCAACACTGGCTTTTGCATTTGCCTTAGAAGGCAGTCCACATGAATGTTTCTTCTCATGACTTTTACTATTTTTGCAGATCACTAGTTCTGTTCTTCTGGCAGACTGGCAATGTATTGCACACTGGAATTATTATACTCTATCATGAAAATAACCAGCCTCTGGTAAAGTGTAAAAGGAAAGTGAGTGTCTTTTCTAAAAAGTTTGTAATTTGAAGTAACTGAATAATTTAATTACAGAGAGGGTAAAAGAAATCGGTATGATTATTACATATTAACTCACATATAGCTTGTTTGTTTGTTTTTAAATATTTCCATAAGGGAAGGGCAATATAGAACTTCAGTGTAAATGTAAGTGAAATTAGTTTTATTTATTTGCTGAAGGTCAGTTAACTAGCTGAATTATTTGGTCCTGGACAACCATACTGTGTTTGCCTTATACTTAAATCAAATATCATAAAAGAATATCATATCATAAAAAATCATACACACTTTGCTAAAGCTGTTGGTTTTATGAATCTCAAGCACTCTTTTTAAATAGGATTCATTTTTTAGTTCTGAAATTGCTAATTTTAGTCATTAGAGCACAAGAAATGTTAAATTGATTTTGCTTTCATAGTAAATCATCCTTGTTTTTCCATCTACCTGCTCAGCTGAAAAAGGAAAAGTAAGAATGAGGCCAAGTGAATAGAATGTTGGATTTCTGAATTTATTTCACTTCTATATCTTCTTGGAACAAAGGTCAAGTAGTAGGATGTTTACAAATCATGGTACTATTTTAGACTTATATACAAAATTAACATGTATATTTAATTCTCTGTAATTTCACAGTGCATCCAGAAGCAGGGCTTATGTTAATTGTGCTTATTTATTTGTGTGTATCTTATAAATTTGTGAAATCTGTAACAAACTTAACAGTATATATGCCTCCTTGTGCTGCTGGAAAAAACACCAACCAGACCTATCTGCTAGGTGGCTTTGAAAACTTGAGTTAAATTTTACATGGCAATAATAACTTACTGTTTCAGTGCAACCAGGTGGTAACTTATATCCAATGGTATTCCGGTTTTGTTTTATATTTTTACATTAAAAAAATCCACTCATAAACAAAAAGAATGTTTATGGTACTATGGGGTCCATAGCCAGTTTTTTGTTTTGGTTACCCTTAGTTTCAGGTTGCCGTTAGGAAAGACTCCACAATTTCTTTAAATTAGTGATGAAATCATTTATGTTTCATATATTTCAAGAGAGAATCATTGTTCATTATTCAGCCTCATACAATTAGCAAATTTGAGCATCTTGGAACTTACAAAGTAGAGCACAAAATAATATGGAATTTTATAACCAAGAAGGTGATGTAAAATTCATGACTTCTTTTATGCAGAATGTGTCTTAGTGTAAAACAATATAAACTTTAAAAATGCTGTTCTTGTAGACAATAATTTATAGAGTTCTTAAATGATAGCTAAAATTGCATTTTCTGTCCTTGTAGCTTAATTAAAAATTCCCATTATCTTTATTTTTACTCATTATCTTTGTTCCAAAAGTGTTTTTTAGTGTTTCTTTTAGGGGCTATTCTTCATATTTTAGACACTTAAAATAGATTTAAAAATAGTATGCTTAGATTTATGGTATTGTACTAGATATACAGAAAGAAAAAGTCATCCTAGGAATTCACAAGCAACATCCTTGTTTATTTCTACTTTGTTTTTTTTTTTAAATTGACTTGATATGTATTATTAATGATTTTGAAGGCAGGATGGTACAATGGGAGAAAAAAATGAAAAGCTTTAGATTTGAATGGTGACTTTGTGTGATCGACTGTTTTGTGACATTTGTCAAGTTCCATATTTCTCTGCTTCATTGTCTTCATCTGGGTAACTACTTATCTCTCAGATTTCTTCTAAGTGTTAAATGAACAAATGCATTTTAAAGTATGCCTGGCACTAGTTATATTTAATAAATGTTGATATCTTTTTCCCAGTAAGATATGTTCAGATTCTCAACTAAGTTTCCCCACCAATATATTAATTTGGGGGATAAGGAACTGATGGAGAAGTAAAGATTTGCATATTTAGCTCAAAGGTACCTTCTTATAGATCTTTATTCTCAAATTATCTTTTTGTTCCCTCTCCCTTCTTTTAAATTTGTGTATAGTAGACCAGACATTTAGAAGTACTGTGTATTAATGTTATGTTTAACTTTCTATGGTATATGTAACAGTTTTTATAAATTGTGGTTTGTGTCACTTATAAGCAATTTCAGAGTGTGAGAGAAGTGAATCCTTTCGCATCTTCGACATTTCTCAGGAGTTAGTGGTAAATTGATGGACATACATTTTAACTTGGACTTCGAGCTCTATTGCTTCTTTATTAAAGCAGTGAAGTATCAGTTGTTCCAGTGCTATAATGAATCAAGCAACATTGGAAATTAAATCCCATAGAGGTACACCTTTTGTTTGTTCAGCAGATATTAAGAAAAGAAATTCCGCGAGTTATCATAATATATTTTCAATGGTTTTATCCTACTTTTTCAGCAACCTTTAAAGAAATATCCTGGGATAATTTACTGAGTAAGTGCATTGATCTTTTAAAAGACAAAATATTTAATAGTTTGGCCCCCTGAGACACTGTAGCAAAGGAAAAGTTTAGAAACTTTAACAAAGAAACAAATAGGTTAAGATAAAAGTAATCTAGGTGTTGGCACTAGGACTCACCACTCTGCCACTGCTTCTTTCCTTTAAAACCGGTAGTTCTTCCTCACTTCTTTTACCGAGGGCCATAAGTTACTTTGTTATTTAAAGTATCCCTGTTTAAAATGGCCGTTACTGAAAAATAACTCACAAGTACAAAATATCGCGAAATCTTTTCAAGTGGCAATTTACAGGGGGCTTCAATATCCTGTCGAATGTAGGAGCAAGCCACCGCAGTTAACCACTATTTTTGTTCTCACTGAACGCCTCCACTTCATTCCGCGCGCTGTTGGTATCCCGGAGCAACTGGACTGCCACGGGAGTCTCTCCTCGACTAAATGTGAACAACAGCCAGTACCTTCCGGACAGCTATTCTGCATCAACGTGTTCCAGGACATTTCCGGGCAACTCAATCGTCACTGCTATCTCCTCTGTTTCCTCTGCACCATCCAGTTGAACTGGGCGCATGTCCCCAGGGCTTCCAGAGTTTGCTTTTGCATTTGACTTGCGTACAGCCCCGCGCAGTGCCTTGGGTGCCTCTCGACCCTTATCTTCTGGGTCTCAGTCTTCAGGTTTTCCCTAGCATGGCCTCAGCGGGGGTCACAGGTGGCTCTTCCACTGTTAGTGGGGCGAACTCACCTACCGCCCCCGACCAAATCGCAAGTTACCAACAGCTCCCATTCCGCTGCCGGCACCATCGGTGTGAATATTCGCAGGCACCGCGGTCGTTTGCGGACTTCTTCACGAGCCACTTCTCATCAGAAAACCCTGAAGAGTTGACACCTAGGAACTCACACGTCACTCCTAACTCTTGCTGGAAATTTATGCACCCCACCCCTCTGCGTCTGCCTTCACGGTGAGTGTCTAGGGCTGAACCCAGCAAAAACATTTATGAACTTATTCCTGGTCTGCTTCTCCTAGCCCAGGAAGGCTTGCAGGCTTTCCGCTACTCCACGTTTGCAGCCTTCATTGAACTACGTGGGGGAGGGGAACGGGGAAATGAAAGAAAAGTCGTCGTGGGTGGCCGGGTACGCCCGCCGTCAATCCCCTGCAGCCGCATGTAAGTACCGGACAATGTCGCAGTGGCCGCTCTCCTCAGCCAGGTCCACGGGCAGGCGGCCCCAGGCGTCGCGCACGTCGAGCCGCGCCCCGGCCCTGTGCAGCGCCAGCAGCGTGTCCAGGAAGCCCTCCCGGGCGGCGTCGTGCACCGGTCGGGTGAGGGTGACGGGGTCGGCGCAGTTGGGCTCCGCGCCGTGGAGCAGCAGCAGCTCGGCCACGCGGGCGCTGCCCATCATCATGACCTGCGCGGGGAGAGCAGAGACGTCAGGGCGGCAGGCGCGGGGAGGGGAGGTGCGGGTGCAGCGAGATAAAGAGTGGGAGCTAGTCTCCGGAGTGGGGAGTGGGTTGGGGTCATTTTAAAGAAATAGCTGTTTATGAAATATCCCTCAATGCAGAGGCACGTACAAGCCTCAGGTGTCTGGTTACTTCCCTCCTTATGCTACTTACTCAGCACAGATTGAATTCCATTGTCTCCAAACGTGCGGAGACAAGAAAGAGCTGACGACAAAGTGCTTATTGTCCAATAGGAAAAAGAGATTCTTGATTTCCACTGGAACATGGAAATCCATTTGGTTAAATGATTTATGGGTAATAGTTACGTTTTAAAATCTTTTAAAATCTTGAATTATTTCCCTTGATCTCGCCTCCCTCATAGTCCAGGTCTAAAAATATTTGTCAACTGATATTTTTTAGAAGTTGAAGTACTTCTTTAAGGGGAGAAAATAAGAAACTAAGTTTTTAAAGAGCTTATATGTTTGGTTCTCATAGCAAATCCCTGGTGGAAGGCTTCTGACTGTACTCATAAACGCATTATAGTCTGATAATTTGAGCCAGAGTTGGAGATAGAGGGGAAAACAAAATCAGGTTATGCACAGTCTTATAATATGAAAATAAGTGACTGTTTTAAATAAACATTTAACCATTTTTAATGGTGCTAATATTATAAATAACTGCTAAAGTTTAGGGTGTAATATATTCAATGCAACATAAAGTAAACACTGTTTACATTGTACAATTTTGCTAGGATTTTATAATTTTAAATTATAAAGATTTTGCTATATATAAAAAAGCTTGAATTTAAGCAATCAAGTTTGAACAACATATAACTCAGAAGAAAATGTTTTGGAGGAGTAATCCTATAGCATCCAGTTGTGTACATGTACGTTATGTATACATTTATTTTAAGTGAACAATAAAGCAATTTTTGATAACTAGATGTCTAAAATGGAGATGTTTATTCTTGTGGGTTTATATGATTTAAAAGGTGCCATGTAATTAAGACAATAGACTTCTAGTTTATTTTTTAAAATTTGTTTCATGAATACTAGAAACATCCATTTCCTCCCTTGAAAACCATGATATAATTCATCATTTCTATTGGTGATGTAAAGGGAATTTTAAATATAGCAAAGAAGAGAATAAAGTGATTCTTAATACCTCAGAAAATGGTGATTAAAACTATAAATAAGAAAACTTGTTTTACAATGACTAATGTATTTGAAGTCTTTAAGAATCACTTTACATTATTTTTGTTGCCTTTAAACTATCCTTCATTTGTTATACCACTTTTCCAAGAATTGCCATGTATTCAAAAGGAATGAACATGTTTTCTTTAAAAAATACAGAATTAATAAAGTTTCTTAATAATAACTTAGTTCTGGAAGGTAATGGTGAACTGAATACTAAATATGAACCATAATATTCCAACAGTAAAGCACAAAAGCACCAACTTAGATTTTAAAGAAAATGTCAAATATCAGTACTAATTAAAGTAAAATTAATAGTTAAACATATTGAACAAATGTATTTTAATAATTAAGAGGCTGTTTATGAAGACACTTTGCCACTTAAAAAGGACCTAACAATTGTTGCTTGTAATCCAAGCATTCAGTATGATAATTAAACAACACATTTATGGAAGCATATTTTTTTTATGTAATATTTAAGAGATTCTGCTAATATGAAATAAAATTAAGTACTGTGGATGAGGACTCCTTTGTCATTCCTTTGTATTCAGTTCACCTCTATGAGGAACGTAAACAAAGGATTTTTTTAAATAGCAATTTAAAAGTAAATAGTGAAATTGTTTTTCATGTATTCTGATTTTGTAGAAATCCTTAAATCCGATCCAGACCGTGGAACTTGTAATTTACATAGCTTTGTCGTTGAAGGTAGACTGACAAAAGAGTCCTCCTCGCCAATGAACTCCGTTTCCTTTCCCCCCTTTTCTTCCCCATTGAATCTATCCCTTCCATCTTTGATCACGAGATGGCAGAGGAAATATTGTAGATAGTTTTTCCACCATTAGAAAGAAAACCAAACTGAAGTAGTGGATTTTTCAGTCCCTTTCTTTAGGATTTTTGCTGGATGAAAACTTGCTTTACGCTGGGGTTTCACACCTCTACCCAGAAACCCAGTTGCGCAGAGTCTCCATCCGCGGAGAACTCGGTTCCAATCCCGGCCCGCCGACACCGCGCCCCGCGCTCGAGCGCCCCCTGCCGGCAAGGTCCAGGGGCCCCAGGTACCTGAATCGGGCGCCTCCCGTAGCAGTTGACTCCATTGGGATCTGCGCCGGCTTCCAGGAGGTGCCGCACGGTCTCCACTTGCCCCCTCGCAGCGGCGTTGGCCAGGCCCACATCGTCGCCGTCACCACCGAGCATGCCCTTGTCCTCCTCGCGCATTCCGCAGACCCCAGACACGGCGCGGCCCGGATAATCCACCCCTGGCTGTGAGTTTCGCTACACTCCTCTTTCTCCCCACCCTGCCCCGGAGCGGTCTCCCCTTCCCTGGAGAACTAAGCTTAGCTTCGGGCCCCTCTCCCGTTCTCCTGCTGTTCGGAGCGCGAGCAATGGCCGAGCGGCTGGTGGATTTTTTTTTCCCTAGCGCCGGAGAATCAGCGGTCGCGCCCGGCCGGCTCTCTGTAAAAGGCACCTCGCGCGGCCGCAGCCAAGCGCAAAGCGGCTTGGGCCGCAGAGTGCGGGCGCTCCACAGCGTCCTCGCTACCGAGCCTCGCTCTCACAGAGTGGGGAGTCCGCCGGAAAACAATTCCGTTCCCAGCTGGGCCACTGGCCCTGCTCGCCCCACCCCCTTAGGCTCCGCCCCCTGCTGGGCTGGCCGGCGTGGACCTGTCCGGCTGTGGTCGCCTGGAGGCCTGGCCTGCAGCCGATGACGTCACAGCCTACGGTAGGGCAGGGAGCCCGCCCAGCTGGTCCGGGAACGCATGCGCCAGAGGCTGGCTAGCCGGCCGCACTGCTTGCCAGGTGTCCGGCAAAGCCAGAGGCTAAGTTTTTGAAAATGTTGACCCACTGTACTCAGCATCTAATCCCCAGCAGGTGGAGCAGTGGATTTCTATTCCATGTCAGCCCGGAGCCAGTCGGTTTCACTTAGGGGATATTTCCTAGTCTCTCCCTTGTGATCGGGTGGCTGAGAGGCATTTAAAATAACTTCGTCTCTTTTAAGATGTCTCACAGTGACAGCTCTGTACCTGTCATATAGGTTAAATTCATTCTCAGGTAGTACTTGCACTTCACAGTTTCACATCTTGCATCAATCTTAGCAATTTTCTTTTGGGTGTGTCTTCATATCTTAATCAGTCAACCAGAAAAACATGAAAAATCCCGAGAATCCTGTTTTGCGTGCGCCATTTTGTTCCTTTTCATCTTTCAACTATGGATGCAAGCCTCAAAAAAAGAAAGAAAAGAAAAAGGAAAAAAAAAAAAACGATTTTGAGATTGAGGGTGGCAACCTGGTACACGAAAAACCTGAAAAAATTATATTTTAAAGAATCTATGATCACATTTTCATGATTATTTGTACAGTATATCTTTGAACTATTACCTATTTAAGCCCGCCTTGGCAGGTATTTGATTGTTATTTATCATGAGTAATAAAGGAAATTTATGCAATAATAATGAAACATAATAAAATAGGGTGTGGTACTTGGCCTGTCATTAAACAGGCTGAACCTGTCATTAAATCCTCTTCTGAAGATTTAAAGGCTAAGTGGTTTCTTTTCCTTCCCACTCTTCCTAGGTGAGTTTGAATTAATATGTTCGTTCCTTTAAAGATTTAAAAAATTGCAGTTAATTCTACGTTGAAATAGGAAGAGAATCACAAGTGATGTATGTGTTGCCTCAAAACTTTGGTGAAGAAATACATGAGAATGAGTATCTCCTAACACTGAACAGTTCTTATTTTATAACTGGTGTTTTTTGTTTGTTTGTTTTTTGTTTTGTTTTGTTTTGTTTTGTTTTTTTGGTTCAGAATGCTGAGGAAGACAAAGTCTTAAAGGGAGGCCAGTTGCTTGCTTACTCAAGAATGAGAGACTTCACAACATGCTGCTTCTAGCACAAGCTAGCTCTGACTCCTCCTCCCCCAATCTCCTGTAGAATAAGTAAGAGCTCTTTTCAATTTAGAGACAGTGGGGCCTGTGGAAGTGTTGTTTCGAGCTGATGATCTACTGACTCTCATCAGGGCTGAAATCCACCTGGATAGGGAAGGAAGGAGGTAGCATTAATAATAAAATTTTTTCTCTCTCCACCAAACCCCATTTCTTGGTTTTCAGTGTTTTTTTTTTTTTTTTTTTTTTTTTTTTGTTTTTTTATTCCTCTACCTTTCACTTTTATTTGAACTTCCATTTTCATCTGGAAAAAATTCCTTTTGTTTGTTGATGGCAACCCTGTTCTTTAGTCTGGCCAAAGGAATAGAAGTCTGCTTTTTGGTGAAAAGAACAAATAAGCTGCTTTTGTTGTCTCTTAAGGATGAGTTCTCATGCACAGTGTATTGAGGATTCCAGGTGTCTAGGAAGAAGGGAAGAAGGAAGAGGAAATATGGGCATTGGTCAGACAGAACCTTTGAAATAGGTAGTATTGGTTCTTTGTCAGTCATCCTGAGGGACTGTTCTCAGACTGATGTTGGTGGATCTGGTGGCAAATGAATTTAGTCCAGAATATCTTCATCAAAATAACCTACTTATGAGACAAAGTGCATAGCCAAAGGCAACTATGCGGGTTGCCTTTCAAAGAAATTTGTTGGGATCTTCCTTCTGATGGATCAACTAATTGAGTTTAGTTAAACAAAACTCATTTCAGCATGTCCTATGTTCTATGAGTCTAAGTTGAATAAGTTATGGGTGCTTGCTTTCAAGAAGCTTTCACTAGTGCCGTTCAAATCTAGTAAATAGAAAGGTTCGAGGTAATGTGATAACTTTACTAAGAGATGTATTTACAAGATACTTTAGGAGTAAGGAAGAGGGGAATTTAACTCAAGTTGGAGAAGCAGGGTAAATTTCTTAAAGGAGATGCAACTGAAGAGAGTCTTTAAGGATGAGGCAGAAGTTAACTGAATTCCTGTATTCTCACATATGGCCTTGGATTTCTTTGAAATTTAACAAAAAGTTTAGGAAAAGGTAGTGTGAGCCAATTTCTGAGCCCTTTTCTTAAGGGATGTTCTTGGCCAAAGTGCCTGAAATATAGAAACTATTTGGAGTCGATAAGGTAATGGAAGACAATTTTTTGTTCTTGTTGAAGACGGCATAGATAGAGTGGTGAGTAAGGCAGGGAAAAGCAATGAGTAGAATGACTGAGAATCTTCCACGAAGCAGGGATATGAGCTTCACTGTGAGAGTTGACTGGAAAGGAACATTGGCCAGGGGAAATGTTGTTGGGGCGTGCGCGGTTACTAGCACCACGGACAGCGCTTCCCTATTAAACATTTCTGGGTGGTCGGAACCCGCTCTACAAGGAATTCTAGAGTATGCTTCAAACTTGATCCCCAAAGCCCTTCTCTTCCCTGACAGTTAAAGGAAACCACGTGAAACTCAATGGACTTCTTGGCAAAACCAACCTGCTCAACCTGATTTCCAAATATTATTGATTTATCTAATATTAGAAAGAAAAGAGGAGGAATCACACTGGTACCCTGTTCCAGGTGCTTTACAAGAACTATTTCATGTAACCCCTATGAGGTATGGATTAGTACTATATCTCAATTTTATAGACAAGGCAAAAGGATCAGAGAAGTTCAGTAACTTGCACACTAGCTATCATTGTTGGAAGCGGGGTCTAACCTGTGTGGCTTCAGAGTCTCTACCCTACATTACATAGTGTCTTTAGCAGCTGTCGTGGTAAGCTTCACTGGAAAAAAAAGCAATAAACTGGCTTGTGGTTATTTTTCAGTCTATGCTATGTTTTCCAGATGGCTCACCTCACAGCACACACTTATAGACTTTAAAGATGACATTTCACATGTACACAATAGCACATTTGTCTTGGACAACAGAGTGAGATAATGAAACATTTCACTGCTCTCTGAAACCCAGCTGTCTCTAGGATGAAACACAACCTGTTGTTAATGCTTCAAACACATTTAGGAGATGAAGTGAATGGGAACATAGTGGGCAGCTGAAACTTGGAATTATCACAGCCCTGCTTTTTTAATAGGATAGGGAATTTAAAGTGAGAAGACAGAGAGAAAGTGGCTAATAGGTGAATTGGCATAGAATTTTGGAGAATAATGAAAGAATGAGTAGAATCAGTTCCAATCTTGTACGTAATACAAATCACTATGATAATGATGTTTACATTACTAGTTGGTGAGACTATATATGAAGTCACTATAAAAGTGCAGCTAGAATGAGTTGAATGGTCAAGAGAGGTAGAGACATGTCATCCTTTATTTGTTTTTTTTGCATAAGGTTGGATCTGAGACTATTTCTAAATGAGAAGAGAAAGAAAATCAGGATCATGCTTGGAGCTTTCTCAGAACACATATTAGCCACCTCCCCACCAGGGAGCTTGATTCTTTCTATTTCATCAGTAGAGAATTATTCCTGTAGGATCCATAGTATCTCCCCTTCCTCCCCATGTTTCTTAAGTTTAATTGAATGGTGGACATAATTCATCATTTTAGTATATCCTCCAATTTTTACACATATCACTTTTCACTTCTTTTTAAACTGTTATTAATAGTTTATTTATTTAAGTACAGATGAAAATAAGGTCAAAACTTTGAAATTGTTGATATGTCTATTATGTCTCTTTTAATCTATAGGTTTTCCTCTTCTTCTTTCTTTTATTTCATTGCAATTTATTTGTTGAAGAAACTGGGTTGTTTGTAGTTTTCTGAACTCTAAATTTTGCTGAATGCCTCTAAACAATGACATTTTATGTATTTCTCTGCTACCTGTATTTCTTGTAAATGATTATTTAGATCTAGCTGGATGTAATTCAGGTTTGATGTTTTTGCAAAAATTCTTCCTTATTGGTATTGTGTACTTCCATCAAGAGGCACATAATCCAAATATTTGTTTTTGTGCTTCTAGCAGTCATTGATAATTATTTCTTAGATCCATTTCCTTAGTAATTGCAAAATGGTGATTTTCAAATTTTATCATTCCTTCTTCATTTATTAGTTGGACTACTTCAATAAAGTGAAAGTTTTCTTCATTAACTGCTTGGTTACCCTCAGGTATATATAAGAAAGATAGGATAAATACTTTATTTAAAATTTACCAGTTTTCAAACTAATAAGTTACATCCCCTAGCCTCCTCCAAAGTTGACTAATGATTTTTAAATTATTATTAAGAACTTAGGGATTTAAACATCCTTGGAGTGTTTCAATCCACTATAGTTATTATTTCTATTAATGCTCAAACCCTGTATTTTAACTAATGGAAGCTTCTTGTAATTTGTTCCTGTGTCTTTTTTTACATGACCCCAGTAGTCTCTGATAAAATCCTTGCTTTCTGGTATGACAATATTCTAGTTTTATCTCTAATATTTCTTGTCCTACACATCTTATTAACCATTTCTCAAAGGAGTGTTGGCTCTTTTGATGTGGGAAATGATATTTAGAGGCCACAATCTGGGTACTGGGGGAGCTTATTGCTACTGAGTTGGTCATTCTGTTTCTAGGCTTTTTATGTTTATATGTAAAACAGAATTAGTTTCTTAACTCAGATAATTACAACTATTTTCACCCACATTAATGTCCAGAGGATTGTTAAAAATTGAAAGGTATGGGCCTTTTGGTCTGTCTCTGGACCAGTAAGCAAATCATTGCTACAACCAAAAATGGTTCTAAAAAATATACAAAGTGCCCATAGGGTGCCTTCCTCTTTGAAAAAAGTCATTAATTTAAAGGACACAAGGATAAAGGGAGATTGGATCAAAGGGATGATTTAATTCTGGAATCAGAACTTTTCTGCCTCACATTGTTATGCATTTCCCTCTTAGGCTATCCTTTCCATGCTCCTCCCCACCAACTCCATCTAGCATATGTGCTAGGCAGAGTTGGACTTTCAGGTGTACACACTGTGATTCACACTAAAGTTCAGGCATACAATAGTTTGTTTCATCACTTTATCAAAATTTGTCATTGAAGCTCATTCTTGAATAAAATTATCATCTGTAGTTCAATTACAGCAGGGGCCCCATTTAAAAAAAATTTGGCTAATCTCGGCTTGCATACCTAATAGCATCAGTATTGTACTGCTCCCTTATTCATCAGAAATTCCATAATGAACAACGTACCTAAGTTATTAAATTGATTCTGCTATAATATCAGTGTATATTTGTTTGTTCACTTAACAGGCATTTTTAAACAAAGGAACCTTTTAAAGTTAAGAATTTAATAGGCCATTGCATGCAAATGGGGGCTGCATCAGCAACCAAACTTTAGCTACTGATGAATGACCTTGTGTTCAGGTTAGACATGTTGAATAACCCAGTAATATGGGAGCCAGTAATTGTTTGTAAAATTAAATTGGGTATCCAGACTGTTTTTTTTATGCCTAGTACAAATACTAAGATCTAGTGTGTTTCACCACTGATGTTATTATAGATGAACTATCAGCAGGGGGAGTGAGGGGCTCTGTTAAGTGAAAATATTTTCTCAAAGTAGAGATGATTTCTGGGAGCAGAATTTCTTGAAGAATAAGGTGAAAAGGTCAAAGAATCAAGAATTTTAATTTTTACGAATTTTCTTTTGAAGATTGTTATTTAGCATAAAATGCATATTTAATTTGCTTTTTTCCTCAGAAATGCATGGTTTGTGAAATATGTTTAATAAACTTTTATTAGGAATGATGTACACATTTCTGAGAAAGCATATATTCTCTCTTGGGCTTTTGAATGAAATGCACCCTACAAAATATAGTTATTTCTAAACCATTTTTAATTTTAGAAGGGTTCTTTATTAAAAAATGTATGTGCATATAGCAACTGTTAAAAAAGCTGAAAAAGAGTCCAGACTTTAAGTAGAGCTATGAATGAAGCAGATGTGGTTAGGACTAGGGCAAATCGGGCCAAAGGGTAAAAGGACAATACTGACTGCATTTTAAAACTTTAAATTCCATCGGAGACCAAGGGAAGAGATGTTTAGTTGGTGCAAGATCTATACTTCCTAAACAATTTAACTCATACACTTTGTTCAAATACCATAATTATATGGAACTTTTAATAGGAAGTGAGACCTGGTAGGTTTGCATAGGTTAGTGTGAAACAGCAACACATCCCAAAGTAATTCCAGAGAATAAAAATATATATGCAGGGCCTCCCCTAAGGAGCTGGAGGAAAATGCAGAGGTGTTGGGTTTCCTCACCTAATTGTTGCTGATGTTCTCACAAATGTTGAGGACTGGTGGTTTGATGTGCTGAGCCCTCTATCACGGGACTTGCCCTTATGAAGCTCATTACTGCAAAGGAGAGGCTAAACCTGCTTATAATTGTGCCTAAGAGTCTCCCCCTGAGTGCCTCTTTGTTGCTCAGATGTGGTCCTCTCTGTCTAGGTAAGCCAACTGGGTGGGTGAACTCACTGCCCTCCCCACTACATGGGATCTGACTCCCAGGAGTGTAAATCTCTCTGGCAACACAGGATATGATTCCTGGGGATGAATCTGGACCTGACATTGTGGGATTGAGAACATCTTCTTGACCAAAAGGGGGTTGCGAAAGGAAACAAAATAAAATTTTGGTGGCTGAGAGATTCCAAATGGAGTTGAGAGGTCACTCTGGTGGGCATTCTTATGCACTATATAGATAATTCTTTTTAGGTTTTGATGCTTTGAAATCGCTAGAAGTAAATACCCGGAGCTGTCAAACTGCAACCCAGTAGCCTTGACTCTTGAAGAGGATTGTATGGCAATGTAGCTTACAGGAGGTGACAGTGTGATTGTAAAAAGCCTTGTGGATCACACTCCCTTTATCCAGTGAATGGATGGATGAGTAGAAAAATGAGGACAAAAAACTAAGTGAAAAATAGGGTGGGAGGGGGAGGTAATTTGGGTGTTCTTTTTGACTTTTATTTTTTATTCTTATTTTAACTTTTTCTGGTGTAAGGAAAATGTTCAAGAAATGGATTGGGGTGATGAATGCATAACTATATGATGGGACTGTGAACAATTGATTATACACTTTGGATGACTGTATAGTATGTGAATATATCTCAATAAAATTGAATTAAAAATATGCATGTACACACAGACACAAGATATGTGTAGATACACCTATCTCAGCAGAATCAATTGGCTTAAAGATCTGATTACTCTGATATGCTGTGGATCCAGGCCTACATTGGAGTTTCCACCTTCCTGAGCCATTGTGAATTGGAACCCCAATTTTTTTCCACATCTAAAACTGTTGCTCTTGTGTAAGTCTAATTGCACAGCACGGACACAATCAAATAATTAACTTTCATGATGCTAAATAAAGTATTCAGAATTTAAGGTCCTTGAAAGAGTGAAATGTCCATTTCCATTCACTTTCTTAATCTGACTTTCACCCAGAATCTGGATAACCAATTTGCAAGGTAAATAAATTACTTCCTTGTTGATAGATCCAGTGATCTCAGGCTTCATCTCACTTCACTTTCTTCTCTATAGCTTTGGACCCTGAGAGCCTCTCATTTCTTGGTAATTTCACCATTCTTGCCTCTCATGAAGTCATCCTCTCATATATTATTGCTAAACATGTATATGATGTAAATAATACAAATGTTTACATCCTTATTAAAATGTATTCTTATTCCATATTTCTTTCTTTCATGATTTTAGCAATAATACCAAAATAATATCCTGAATTTTAAGCGATCTATAAAGTGTTTATTCATCCATTCAAATAATATTGAGCCCCTACTCAGTATCAATGAATTGGAGATGCTCATGCGGGAGAGAGAGTTGTTAAACAGGTTTCTTTAACAGGAGAGGTTGGTGATTATGGTCACTAAGATAGGGAACACTGGATGAGGATACAGTATGAGGTGAGGATCATGAGATCAGATTCAGAGGTTAAGCTTGAGACAAGGTAAATATCCAGGTGATGTTCAATGGCTGGATGTTTAATCCTAATTTAGACTATTTTATGCCAACAAATGTAAAAATGAAATTTTCTGGCATAATGTTAGCATAGAAGATTAGTTTATTTTCTAGAGAAAGACTAGTATAAGCAATAGTATTTAATTCTAGAATTAATTCTGAAACTTTTCTAGCAACAAAATATTTGATAACATGTTGCCACCTTTTCCCTCTCTAAATTTGCTTCATCATTCTGAAAACACTTTTCGTATTTCCTTACATTGTTTATGTTTTTCTTTTAATTTTAAAAACTATAGCATCAACAACAGTTTCTTACATTACATATATATAAAGACTAGTTCCCAATAAATGCATGGAATTCTAACTCAAACTTAGAAGAATAATTAACTGAAAAATTTCAGAAAACTGGTTAAAAACACTCCAAGAGAAGGCATTTGCCACATAACATCCCAAAAGACAATTCTCTTTTAAAATTTCTCTTTCTATAGCCATTCTTACCAAATGAAAAAAGTGAGCAAAACAATATTATTGGAAAACCACTTGGAAATAATGCCCTTCCTGAAGGAGGAATGCTTTTCTCACAGTTGCTCTTTTCTGGGTGGAAGTTTGTTTTAATTTATTCAATACATTTAATAGCCATTTGACAAAATATTTATTGAATGTCTGTTGTGTGCCAGGCAAACTTTTAGGTACTAAAGTTACATGGGTGACAAAATAGTTAAAGAGCCTTTCCCTCATGGCACTTATGTTCTAGCAAGGGCAGCAGTTTTTGTTGTGAAATTAACCGCATTGCGGAAATAACAAAATAAAAGAGATTATTTAATATTGAACATGCTATACTATGTCAACAAACATACAAAGCCTGGATTATAAGAAACCATATCCACATCTTATAAAGACTTTTAAAATAATTTTGGTTACATGAATGAATCAATAATAATACCATTTCCTCAATAATCATAAACTAATTGCAATGTGATTGTCTATCTCAGAGAAACCTTGGTAGAGTGAAAAATAAGTATTTCAAACAACAAAACTTGGTAACAAAATTAAGGAAGTCTTAGGTTTTTAATTTTGCTATACTCATATCAAATAAGTACTCAAGATTTAGTGGTGAAATACTAGATATGGTTAGAAACCAAGGCACAGTTGAAATGAAAGTTTAAAAAAAAGTATCAAAAGCCAAAATCCAGTATCACTATGATGCATTTTTAGGATTTTGATTTTGACACCCTAGTCTCAAATTTGTATTTGATGTGGTTTCAAACCTAGACAGAACTGTAATGAAAGTTTCAAAAAAAAAAAAAAAAAAAAAGTCAAGAGTTACAAAAAGGGAACAAATTGAGAAGGGAATTTTAGTAATTTTAATTTTGGCACCTGTGTTGGTTTGCTAATGCTGCTAGAATGCAAAACACCAGAAATGGTTTGGCTTTTATAAAGGGGGTTTATTTGGTTACAAAGTTACAGTCTTAAGACCATAAAAGTATCCAAGCTAAGGCATCAATAATAGGGTACCTTCAATGGAGAAAGGCCATTGGTGTCTGGAAAACCTGTTAGCTGGGAAGGCAAGTGGCTGGCGCCTGCTTGCTCCCAGGTTGCATTTCAAAATAGTGTTCTCCAAAATGTCAGCGTCACCTTTCAACAGCCATCTTCAAAATATCTCTCCAAGCTACAGCTGCACTGAGCTCCTTCTGTCTGAGCTTTTATAGGGCTCCGGTAAACTAATCAAGACCCACGCTGAATGGGCAGGGCCACACCTCCATGGAAATAATCTAATCAAAGGTATTACCCACAGTTGGGTGGGTCACATCTCCATGGAAACAACCTAATCCAAAGATTCCAACCTAATCAACACTAATACATCTGCCCCCACAAGATTGCATTAAGAACATGGCATTTTGGGGGACATAATACATCCAAACTGGCACAGCTCCCTAGTCTCAATTAGTACTTAGTTTAACAGTGAAGTGTAAGATGTGTTTATAAAACAATGTTACTGATTGAGATGTATGATTTGTGAAAAATTTTATATGTAATACCACTTCAGAAGTCTGTGCATTGATAAACTTGAATCCCTTAAAAATATCTAATGTTTTTCCTAGGCATGATACAAATAAATTATGAAAGTATAATAATAATGATGATAAATAAAATGACAATATCACCATATATTTATAAACTTCTTGCAGATTGTTTGATTATGACATAAAGTGTTAACATTGCTATAGTGTTCAAAATGGACTTTTTTTCTCTTAGCAGCTTTATTTGGGACAATTGAATAGTAAAAAGAATGATGTTGCAATTTAAACCACATTAAATTAAAAAATCCATGAGGAGAGGGAGGGGGAAGGTTTTCTTTCTAGAGGAATGGTAGCTAACAAATGTAGAGCAAATTCTAGTATTAGAAAATCATCATATTGTGACCTTCCAATGGATAATTTAACCATTGATAAACTGTGGTTAGGAAACAGAATAGTCGCATGATCTCACTCTATAGATTTATTAATTACTAAGGGAAAATGTGCTTCACAGGATCTGGCTATTACCACCTTAACCGAGTGGGAGGGCCTGACCACATACATGGGGAGGTTCATCTAGGTAGATTCTTGATGGGATGTTTGATCTGAACCTAGTTATGAGGAAGCATGACAAATCCAGACTGCCAAATGTCCTACAGGACTTCTGGCCAGGACTTTTCAAGGAACTCAAAGGAAGAGAGAATGTTGGTGGCTGTTCTAGTTTGCTAATGCTACCAGAATGCTAAACACCAGAGATGGATTGGCTTTTATAAAAGGGGATTTATTTGGTTACACAGTTACAGTCTTAAGGTCGTGAAGTGTCCAAGGTAACACATCAGCAATTGGGTACCTTCACTGGAAGATGGCCAATGGTGTCCAGAAAACCTCTGTTAGCTGGGAAGGCACGTGGCTGGCGTCTGCTCCAAAGTTCTGGTTTCAAAATTGTTTTCTCCCAGGACGTTCCTCTCGAGGCTGCAGTTCCTCAAAAATGTCACTCTTAGTTGCTCTTGGGGTGTTTGTCCTCTCTTAGCTTCTCCAGAGCAAGAGTCTACTTTCAATGGCCGTCTTCAAACTGTCTCTCATCTGCAGCTACTCTCTCAGCTTCTGTGCATTCTTCAAAGTATCCCTCTTGGCTGTAGCTCCTCTTCAAAATGTCACTCTCAGTTGCTCTTCAAAATGTCACTCACAGCTGCACTGAGTTCCTTCTGTTTGTCAGCTCATTTATATGGCTTCAGTGTTTAATTTAGACCCACCCTGAATGGGTGGGGTAACACCTTCATGGAAATTATCCAGTCAGAGTCATCACCCACAGTTGGGTGAGGCACATCTTCACGGAAACACTCAAAGAATTACAATCTAATCAACACTGACACCTCTGCCCACACAAGATTACATCAAAGATAATGGAGTTTCGGAGGACATAATACATTCAAACTGGCACAGTGGCCATGATTTGATGATTTCTCCTATCCTGTCGAAGGCCCAGACTGCCCAACTCTCTTTGTGTTATCTTTGTGGTTGTCAGGGCATTATACATCATGAAGGCACATGCCTATTGCTGTTTGTTCTGGGGGGATATTGGGGAAATGGTAATCTTCTAAGTCTTTGTGGGAAGAGAAAAGCAATGGGAAAGTGTCTTTTCCAAATTTAATCCCTACATTGGTAGAAAATATTTCAATGATCTATTTGCAAACATTGACTTAAAATTTTCATGTATTACTTCTATAGTTTTACTTTGTATTTTAATAACTAAGTAATCTGAGCTTTGTGATTAATATTCTGTGATTCAAATGAGCAAAAACTTCCTTTCTGTTACAAAATGCATAATGGATAATTTGAGTATAAAAATAATATTTCTTATATGGGACTATTCCACTTTCTGCAATTTTCTGAATTCTGATTCCCACTGGTTAGTGAGCTAAATTTTTTAAATGCAGTTTTATTGAGCTATATTCACACACCATACAAAGCATCCAAAGTATACAATCACTCACTGGCTCACAGTATCATCATAGTGAGCTTAATTTTAGTAATGGATTTTCTTGAAATAGAGTTTCAAGACTGAAGAAGTAAAGCCCAAAGCTCTTCTTGAAGGAGAATTATATACATTTCAGTTACACTTACCTTTGGAGTATCTGGTTTGTCAAAACTCACGTAACATTCTGATGAAGAAAAAGGGAGTTGTTGTCTTTTCTTTAGAGAGACTTATGTTTGAAGCAAAACAGCTCACAGGTGTTTGGAGCCCACGAGTAATAGACTTCTTTGCTTGTAGAATTATCCTTGGGAGGGGGATCATACCCGGGAAGTGGTGAGCAATGTACCTACCCAACACCCCTTCCTGGGGGGAGCCCAGCAAGTGTCTGAACTTCTTCTTTCTGTTTGCTCCTCTGCTCTTGAGGGTGAGTGGAGTAGGAGAGTTGGGGCCCGGAAGCAATTGCTTCTCATGCACTATTTAGTTTGCATATCCCGCTTGGGTATTTGGCAATAGATGACTCATTCTCAGACCGTTTTTGCAAGCCCTGATGTTGATACATTTTCCTACATTCCGGAGAAGAACTATTACAATGCTAAAATGTAAAAGTGTGAGAAGTAGAAAAAGTTAAGGTGTGGGATAGTGAGTGGAAATTCAGTTGTTTACAGTTTTACTGGCAGAGTAGAATTTACACAGACTTTGTAATCAGTTAGACCTTAGTTTAAAGTCTAGCTCTGCTAGTTCTTAGTTAGGTGATTTTGACCAGTTATTTAACTTCTCTAAGCCTCAGTTTCCTCATTCATAAGATAGAATAATATAATCTTCCTCATAAGGTAAGTATTAATTGAAATAGTAATAGTACATTCTAGCACACATTAAGCTCCTAATAAATGGAAGTTATTAATACATTGCTAGGAGAAGAAAATATGTCAAGGAACAAATGATATAATTGCCTTATGAATAGGAAGAGGTTCTTTGTGGACAAAGACTTCAGAATTGGATTATTAAGTGGTCTCCTCTTTCACCAAGTATAGTTGGGTTTGCTCTGCAGTGAAAATTCCCTTAGCAAAGAATATGTCCAAATACATTCTTAAACCAGAGTCATGGAAATTAATGAACAAGCTTCAAAACATTTGTGGATAATTTGCTATTTTTTGCAATCACTTTTGTCACCTTCACAATGTTTGCCATATTCTCATGCCATCTATCATATTATTTCCCTAATGTTTGTCTTCAAATTAACTCACCTTTTTAATCTTCATTTAAGTCTTATCTTAGGCAGCAATATCTGTAAAGTCATGGATTTGCTCTGCAAGTTATATTTTTCTAACACACTTTAAAACAAATACCTTAAAGTTGCACCTGTATGTATCTCCGATAATCATCTCAGCACCTCCAATGCTGTATTACTGTGCTTTGGAAACACTGACATACATTATCCTCCTTGACCCTCAAAATTGTTATATAAAGTAAATCAGGAAAGCATAATTATCCCCATTTGAAAGATGAGAAAAATCAATTTCATGTTTAAAATCTTATAGCCAGTAAATTGCCAAAACCGGGCCTGGTACCCATGCCTTCTGTGTGTTAACCCAGTGAGCTACTCTACCACTAACTTCTCTAAGGAATGCAAAATCAGAACTAAAAGTAAAGTTTTATATATTTAGATTTGACTTTTTTGGAATCTTGTGGTAACGTGACTAGATGTCAGACAGAAAACAAACAAACAAACAAACAAACAAAAAAAGCAAACAAAGAAACTCAGAGCAGATGGCCAAGTGTGGTAGGCAGCCTCTAAGGTGGCTCCTAATCACCTCTGCCTCCTGCAAATCATGGTCTTTTCTGATCCCCTCCCCTTGAGTAAACTGCTTCAAACCAGTAGAATATGGCAACCTTGAGGAGAAGCTCCTGCTTTGATTAGGTTACAAAAGACTGTGACTTCTGTCTTGCTAGAAGACTCTTTCTTTTGTTGGCTTTCTTGAAGGAAGCTGCCATATTAGAGAGGGCAATGGCTGGTGAGGAATGGAGGCCCTCAATTCACGATCCTTCAATGGTCGCGCCTGTTAGCTTGGAAACTGATCCTTCCCAAGGCCCCAGATGAGACCCCAGCCTCAGTGAGCACTTTGACAGCAGCCTTGTGAGAGATCTTGAAGCAGAGAACCCAGCTAAACTGTTCCCAGAATCCTGACCCACAGAAACCATAAGACGATATATGTGTGGTGTTTTAAAGCTTTAAGTTTGTGGGGTGCTATTTTATGCAGCAATAGATAACACAAGTCTACAGGAGTTATTTCCAGAAGTGACTCATTGGAAGTGGATTCAAGTGAACACTTCTGTGCATGGTGCCCAGGTGCCTGCTTTCCTATGGGCTGCGACATCTTACACTGGACACTTTTTCTTTCTCCCTTATTCTCCCATTCTCTCCTTCCTTTCCTTTTCTCTTCCCATTCTCTCCTTCCTTTCCTTTTCTCTTCCTGTACTTCACGGCATCCCTTTTACCCTCCTCTGTATATTTAATTAATAGAGCAGTTGGAAATGTAAAGTCAATAGTGACATGAAAGAAGACTCCTACATCTGCAAAAAATGATCATTTATACTTTTTATCCCCAATGCTTTGCCCAGGGCTTCATGTGTAGGAGGGGCATATATAGGAGGTGTTCAACAAAGGTTTGGCTATTGTTCTTATTGAATCATCATGCAGAATTGCTTAGTTGCTGTCCATTTTATTTTGAATTTGAGTTTTTGTTTTTGTTTTTACTTATGGGAATGTCATTATTTTAAAGGGCTTTTGCACTCATGTTTTTCTCTCTTCTCTTCCTCTGCAGGCAATTGAAAAAATCTGGTATTTAGCACTGATCTATCAGTACCACTTGCTGACTTAGGTGTGAAGATGATTTTTCTTAAAGGTACATTCTCTACAAGGTAAAAAAAAAACATTGATAATGAGGAAATAGTGTCCATAATTTTATGTTGTTTTGCTGACTTTTTGTTTTCCCACTACTACACTACCTTAAAGATTTTCACTTCCACAGTAGTGTTTGCTTCTGTTTTACATGCACAAATAGCTAAAGTGAATGAGGCACAAACCATAGCAGATAAGTTCATCTGTATAAAGCCTTGAAAACTATCTGAAGCTAGCCTTTTGATAAAGGGGGAGGGAATTGGAAGGTATGAGGAAGGATGGAGCAGGTAGGGGATATGTATATGCACACAAATTTGAATCACAGCCCCCTCGCTGTATGCCAACACGATTTAATAATAGCACACCTAAACACACACACACATGTAAGTGAGTCACACTATAAAAACTTTTAACAAGTGCTGGCAAGTCAGATGGCAGACTTACCCTGAAACCTGTCTCTCCAATAAAAACCTCATAACTAAAAACAAGGCTGTCCATAAAGCATAACATATAATAACAATTATTTGCAACTGGTACAAGACTTGATTAGAAAGTTGAAAGTTCACTTTCTCAGGTGAAAATTCTTTATTACTTCTACAGTATGCAGCCAGCAGGTTATCATGTATACATGAACTGTGAGATGCTACCCATTTCAACCATCGACACTTACTATCACTGATCCAAGGGGAGATTGGGGTGATGCAGTTTTACCTACCTTTATAAGAACACCAGTATTTGGTATGTATAGAGGGAATGCCTACCATGTGGCAGATACTTTGTTAGACACTGAATTTGCTATCTCATTTCATCCTCTTTGCAATCAGGTAACAATTATATTTTACTGATGACAAAAGTGATAAAAGCTCAAAGTTGTTAACCAACTTTCCTAAGGTTACACAAGTAGTAAGTGTCCAAAGCTGGATTTGAACTCAAGTCTGTTTGATCCCCACGCCATGCTCTTTCCATCAAATGTGTGGTCTTGATAAATAACATAAAATTAATGAATATGTGGAAATCTATGACTAGGATACTGTTGTGGCCTGACACTGGAACTTGTTGAACATGTGATAGAGTGGATGAGAGAAGGTTCTTCTCTGTTGCTACTTGTTTTGCCTTGGAGAAGTCACACAGCCATGTTGGGTTCTTGATTTTCTTTTTTTTTTTTAATTGATAAAAGGAATCATCTCAATTGGTTGTTGCCTCATGTGCCTTCTATATTAATGTTCTGTTATATAAGCCTATAAATTCATCCATCCAGGCTTGCACAAGTCCAACAAGCCTGAATTAAGTAGAACCCTGAGATTTAGCATGTCCTTTTTCAGAGTCTCTTTTTGGCAGGTGGTCAGAGTCTGAAAATGGAAGAGAAGTTTCATGAAGCTACTGTGTCATGTTTTCATTGTCTTCATCCCTTTCTTTCTCTTTTAGGTGCTTAGCTTTGGTGAGACATCCCTGGGTGAGAACCTGAAATGGGGAGAAGCTGGAGATAGGACTGGGGAGAAGAAAACATTAGTCAATAAAATTCCATTTTTGTTTTTTGAAACAAATATTCTTTCCTAAACTCAGTTTTTAAGGAGTGGAAGAAATCTCTCTGCATAGGCAGAATGTCTTAGGGTAGCTGTTAATAAAGAATTTGATTGCAGTATCTCCCATTTCTAAGAATTTTATAATTTTCTTAAAGTATTCATTATACCCAATCTTTTAAAAGTCTTTAAGGCATACTGCAATGCAGGAATCAGCAAACTTTTTTTTGTAAATGACCAGACTGTAAATTGTTTAGTCTTTGCAGGCCATATGCTCTCTTTGCAACTACTCAACTCTGCCGTTACAGTAACAAAGCAGCAATAGACAATATATAAATGAATGAGTGGCTGTGTACCAATAAAACTTTATTTATAAATAAATAAAGTTTATTTATTTAGGGATTTGGTCCAAGGGCTGCAGTTTGGTGACCTCCATTATAATGGAAAGAGTTCAACTGAAGTTTGATTATGACTCTCGCCCTTTATTTGGTGTTCCAGTTTGCTAAGGCTGCCATTATGAAAAATACCAGAAATGGATTGGTTTTATAAAGGGGATTTATTTGGTTACAAATTTACAGTCCTAAGGTCATAAAAGTGTCCAAATTAAGGCATCAACAAGAGCATACCTTCAATGAAGAACAGCTGATGGCATCTAGAACACCTCTGTCAGCTGAGAAGGCCTGTGGCCAGTGTCTGCTGGTCCTTTGCTCCAGGGTTGTGTTTCAGCTCCTCTCTCTCAGCTCCTGTGCATCCTTTCTTCTCTCTCCCAGGGTGTTTCTCTTTAAGCATCTGGGGATCCTCTCTTAGCTTCTCTGGGGCAAACTCTGGGTTTCAACTCTTAGCTTAGCATCTCTAAATGTCCTTCTGTCTGCATCTCTAAGCATCTCTGTCAGCTCCTGCTCTGCTTCTATCTGTCTTCCTGAGCCTCTTAAAGGACTCCAGTGATCTAATTAAGACCCACCCTGAATGGTGGGGCTACACCTCCATGGAAATGAACAAATCAAAATTTCTCACTTACAATTGGATGAGTCACATCTCCATGGAAACAACCTAATCCAAATATCCTACAAGATTGGATTAAAAGAACAGCACTTTGTTGGGGACATAATATAGCCAAAACAGCATAGCTGGGTATTCTTGAGC
Source organism: Choloepus didactylus (assembly GCF_015220235.1). NCBI lineage: Eukaryota > Metazoa > Chordata > Mammalia > Pilosa > Megalonychidae > Choloepus > Choloepus didactylus. Next base: position 70,809,225 of record NC_051316.1, read on the forward strand.
AAGATTCTAATTTCTATTTTGTTGTAGTTTCCTTATCTATAAGATGAGGATAATAAAATCTATTTCACAAGACTGCTATGAGAATTAAACTATACAGCAAAACATAGTAAATAGCCTGGCATCTAATAGGTGAATGGTAACTATAATGATTATAATCATGATAATTGTATTAATATTTTAATTTCTCTTAGTATTGTCATGTTGTTTGTGGGCTAACTAATTAATATTATTCACAGTGCTTATTGAGGAAGCTAGAACTGTGTGGAGCTAGATCACCATTGAAGATTCTTCTACCAGGCCTAGTATCTGCTTTACTGATTGCTGGTGCATATTTCATACTGACTGAACTAATAACATTCTCTCTTAGTTCTTGCTTCTCCACTTCAAGTCCTTTTCAAAAGAAATGTATAGAAATGGGTGCATGTGTTTGCTTTACTTTGTTATTTTCCTGGTTGGGTAATCACGCCTATGGCTCTCACTTAGCTCTGCGGCAATAAGTTTCTATTGACATGAATTTAGACCAGCCCTGGCAGCTCTGGTAAGTAGGGGAAGTCTGGGTGTGTCTGGCTTGGGCTGTGGTGCCAGGAGAGGGTGGATGCACCTGTTCTACTTGTGTAACCTTGGCACCAATGTATGATTGCCTCTGTGCATATTTGCATTTGTCTTTTTTTGTGAAAGGTCACTGGCTGATTTGAGCTGCTGGGCTGAGTCCCACATCCTGCGCATGCTACATTGGCTTTCTTTCTGTGGCATTCTGCTTCATTTCTAGAGGTGAGTTGGGGAGGCATGATTTTGGCTTATAGAGGCTCTCTATCTTTATAAATTTTCCTCAAAGTAGAGAAGGCCATGATCATATCTGAGAGCCCTGAGTCATTTTAGACATGAACTTACTCAAAGAGAATTTGTTAAGGATGGAGAAAATGATGCCAATCACATGAAGCAGAAGCCACCAAATGGAATGTAACTTATGGTAGATTGCAGCGCTACAGTTAACAACTTTCAGTTTCCTGCTGTTGGAAGGGATGGTCAGTCTTTAAGCTCCTTCTTTCCTCTCCCTTTCCTTCTCCTTTCTCATACTGAAGAACATGAAATCTACTTTGGCCTGACATGGGGCAAGCAATCCATTTAAGAACAAAAGTTGGGTCAAAATTCACTTTTCTCTTTTTAACATTGAAATTATAGTGTGCATAGGATAATTAGATCGAAAGCTTTGAACATGAAAATAAAGCTTACAAAAGTGGCTGCAGGAAAGGGCTGAAAACAACCTAGTAGTATTTAGGGACAATATTAAAAGTCTTCACATATTGCACATTTGGATACTTCCTCAAGATGAAATAATTTTTGGCAGGTAAAATAGCCAATCCAGGCAACAAGAAAAGAATTAAAAATTCAGCAGAAGTCATTACAATTCTGGAGATGTAATCATGATAAGAATGGAGTGCATTATGGTTCACATTCTATTTACATATTTTTGCCATTTTCTGCTTCTACTTAACCTTTAGAAAAGGTATTTAAATTGCAACAAATGACAAGGTTAATCTGTAGTCTAAATTGTTTCCTCCTACCTGTTTTCTTTCACTTTTCTACATAGGGAGATCTTTCTATGCTAGAGTTACCCCATTCTTTAAAAATTGCTGCATGGGATATACAGTGATTTAGTTTACTTAAAAAGATTTAGAGTTGCTTCCCCATGACAAAGTTAGGAATCATACATCCATTTAACTGTTGGTGCTTTCTTCCACAAATCCTCTGGCTTCTTGAATACCTTTGTGAATGGTCTTTCAAAACAAGCCTAAAATGCCTTTGGAGAGGAATTATAGATGTTCATATCTACCTCGGTCTGTTTCCATAACTGAGCTGCATCAGAGACCTAAGAGTATGTGTTTGAAATTCAGCAAAAACCAGTACTATGGTTGAACTCTAGTGGGATGAGTTGCCATTAACTTAGCTATGGGATGGGATTTCAAAGTGGCTCTTCCACAGCCTAACATCAGTACCAATTTGGCCTTAGCTTCTTTCTTTTTCTCCCTCTCCTTGATTCCTCTCATATAATTATTTGTATACTTGTCTGGCTTTCCCACTCCTCGAGGGCAGGGACCTTACCTTATTCACCTTTGTAGTATTTAAAGTTTCTACCACAGGGCCTGGCCCAGAGTGGTTGCTCAAGAAAATGTGATAGAGAATTATATATAAGAGAGACATTCTTGTTTGGATTCCTATGTCTGAAAAACTGGCTTTCTGTTTTTTGGGTGGGATGAAGATGAAATATGGGTTTTAGGTACATACTGTCTTTAATGTATAATTTAAGAGCTGCCATGCAAGTACAAGATAGTCTGTGGTTTTCAGTGTTAATCCCACTTCTATTACTGGCCATGTCTCAATGCTGGGTGACTCTTATACTGGCATGTTTTGGCAGGAAAGGACTCTTTACCTGGTTTGCCTAATCTACACTGGCTTCTAGTTTCAACAAGAATTGTTTACACACATTTAATTTTAGCTTTCGGGCTATAGCATGTCATTGTTCTTTTTACTTATCTCCTCCCCTTACTTTTGGAAACAGGACAGGCATCTTCAGCCCTTGCTGTTCCTGTTTGGTGTTGCTCTGAGATTAATTTTAGCTTTGCTCTTCATCTTTCATGACACTCCAAGATATTTTTCTGTCATACTTCCTGTATAAGAAAATTTAGACTATGTCATCACAAAGGGAAGTGGAGATTTGGGGGGCATGATTTAAATCATTCAGGGAACTTGCATCATGGGTTGATGTAAAATTAAAGCAGTGTATTTGGATTAAATTATCTCTCATTTGATTGTCCTTCTATATCAGATTTACAGAATAATTCAGTCACCTCTTATTCAGTTTTATCGGTTGTTTTCACAGAGTACAGTGAATCTGGAAAAACAACATATATGATTAAAAAATCATGCATAGAAGAATCACTTTTTTTCATATTTAGGGAAAAATGAATATCCTAGGAGAATTCTAATGAACTTTGTGCAAAACAATCTTTTCCTAAGAGTAAGCCATGAAAATTGAAACTACCCAAAGCAGTCCTGCATAAATGCTTTGAAAGTCTTTTGTAGAATTCTGTTCCTTTATTTGATGTACATAGTCATATTTCTTAATGACTTTCTATTAACATTTTGACAAGAAGTTTAAAAATGTAAAAATAAAGAGAGAACTTTGGGAGAAAATATTTTTAGGGACACTTGCTTCTCTACTATGGAAAGACAAAAAAGGATGGATTTTTAAAGTATGATTTTCATAAGTCTATTCTAGACTAGGCAGTAGATATAATATACAGAAGGAGGTATGAGTTTGCCACCTAGAGGAGAGATGTGAAATTCAACTTTTCTTCAAATGTTACTTCAGTAGAATTAAAAAATTAAGCCCTTACTAGGCTTAATAATAATTATAGTCTTATATGTCAGTGCAGATTTGTTAAAATTATTCAAGGGCTATGAGCTCAAAGAAACCATGAAGTTTACCTTACTTTAATTGCTCAACTGCTTTCCTCTAAAATCTTTTATTTTTTAGAGAATATAATCAAAATATATGGATAATTCCAAATATCCACATTTGGGATGAATACTACTTTTAGCTCTTGGGTTACAATGAAGATTTATTCATTTCAATTTATCTCATCCCTTTACTTTTTTTAATCTTTAAAAAACAAACCCTGATGTGGCTAAGATGTAGTTTCTTCCATCAAGGAACTCATAAGAGAAATGTGATGGAGGCCAAAATATTTGATGCATTTTAAATAACATACTAGAAATAATGTCTAGAAAAATACCGTCATTTGGTAAAGACAAAGTATGTGCATATATGCTTGTACCATTTATCTACCTTCCAATTCTTTCTAAAATTAACAACCAATTATCTTCCTTCTTTTGCATTACCCAGCAATATTTGGCATGTTATTATAGGCATAGGAAGTATTCAATAAATAGTAGTTGCATTGTTGACTTGATTATTTTGGAGTAAAACTTGCTTTGGAAGAACCCTGACAGTGATTTATGAGACTTATCACTAGATTGGGGAAATAATTGCAAGAAGGGCACGAATATTTTTTCCTTATCAATATTTATTCTCAATGGGATTTACAAGTTTCTTTATCAAACCACTCTAGGAAATGGTACTTAAAGACTGAAAACTACATCTAATTTGTTAAGGCCAGGAACCACTAAAAGGAGATCCACAGCTTTCAACTTCATTGCTTAATAGAACTAAAATCATTAATTGCTCACCCAGAGTAGCTAATGTCACCCTAGCTGTTAAATCTCTGAACTTCCCAAGTTCTCTCTCTGCAGAACCACCTCAAATCCCTCTAATAGGCTGTATTTATGGAACTGGTGGGATTTTTCTTCCAGCTCTTGCCCTATTCATCTTCATTTGGCAACAATATTCAACTCTCTATAAAAGAAATACTCTGTCATTAGTTTGGTTGTATCTTAATTGTGTAATACCTATTTAATCTATATTTTAATTTTGTCTTTGTTTATAGCAGTGTTGTTATAATCATTTTTTTCTTAAACTTTTCATTTTGAAATAATTTCAGACTTACAGGAAAGTTGCGGAAAAAAAATACAAAACTCAACAAAACTCCCTTGACACCCAGATTTACCACTTTTAACATTTTGCCACATTTGCTTTATCACTCCATCCATCCATCCATCCATCCACTCTCTATCTATCCATCATCCATTTTCTAGACATTTAAGTGTATGTTGTATACATCATGCTCCTTGAATACATAATACTTCCATATACATTTCCTAAAAACAAGGCTATTCACTTATGTTAACTACCTTAAGTATAGTTATCAAATTCAAAAACTGTAACATTGATACAAAGCTTACGGTCTATATTCCAGTTTTTCATGTCCAAAAATGTCCTTTTGGGTCTTTACTCCTTAAGTCCAGGATCTTGTATTGCATTTGATTGTTATTCAAGCATGTCATTCAGTAGGATTAATCATATTCACAATGTTGTGGTACCCTCACCACTTTCCATTACCAGACTTTTCCCATCACCTCACTGAGAAAATCCTATATCCATTATGCATTAACTCCCCATTCCCCCTCCCCATCCCCCAGTAACCTGTACTCTACTTTCTATCTCTATGTGTTTACATATTCTACTTGTTTCATAGAAGTGTAATCATATAATATCCGTTCCTTTGTGTCTGACTTATTTCACTCAGCATGATTTCTTCAGAGTTCACTCATGTAGAGCCATATTTCAGAATTTCATTCCTTTTCAAGGCTGAGTAATATTTCATTGTATGTATATACCACATTTCATTTATCCATTCATCAACTGATGAACATTTGGGTTGCTTCTACCTTTTGGCTATTGTGAAAAAATGCTGCTATGAACATTGGTATACAAATTGTAAGCTTCTAGGAGATAGGTAGTGGTCACCATTATTTTCTCCCTTTTTTGAATAAAGAAATACAGGTTACCATAGTAAAAGTGGAATGGCAAATTAAGGTAGATATTCAGATAATTCTTTAAAAACAAAGATTATAGATAGAGTGGCTGAGCAATTAAATATGGTACACTGTATGGTTTCTCTGAGTTCTCTGCTCCCGCATACATTTACCAAGTCCCTCAAAATTTTCTCACTCCATTCAAACTGTGATAATCAATGCGAGTTTCTATGACCATGTATCATCTTGTTTATTCCTTATAAGTACGCTCCAAATTAGGAAGTGGAACCTCAGAAAAATTAAATAAAAGTTTTAAATTGTTATAGTTATTTCATAACAGTGCCAGAATTTGAACCCAAGTAAATGTGACTCCAAAGCCTCATCATCCCAGTCAATTCTAGTCCAATCTATATACTTACAGATAACCAATTGGGGGTGTAGGCAGTGCTTATGGGTTGAGAAGAAGAACATGACCACCATAGGATTGCCAGCAGCAAGGAAGCCAAGCAATTAGGCAGAGTATATGAAAGCAGTTAGGTTTGTTTTTATGCTGGATTCCCTGTACCCTGAAGGTTGAACTCCTGAGTATCCCTGAGTTAGTCCAATCCAGGCAAGAGTGAACAGAAGACTAGGGACAGTGGGTGTGCATGAGTGCCCCTCTTTGCAGCTGGGTATCTAATCTCAGCAATACAGTTCACATAAATACAGAGATATACAACTTGCAAGTTAATGCAACTTGTAACTCTTGTGCAGTCTGATTTGATCTTATTGACATTTCTGTTCAGATAGAAAAGGCCAGTATTAAGACACTCATTTGTTGATGGAGAAACTGAAACACTCAAGAGGTTCCCTGACTTCCAAGTCAGCAAGGTAAGCCTTGGTGTCAGGACTGACCTCCAAGTTCCATGCTTTCAGTCAGAAATGATTGCCAATATAATCAGCTTTGCTTTCTCTGTTTTTCCTTATCCTCCTTCGGTTTCATACCGTTCCCTCCCTCTCACTAACAACTCTCTGCCAGGGCACAAATTCCCATGAAAATAGAAAACAGTAGTGCCAGAGGGGTTGATGGATATGGGATAAAGTAGAGATAATGAGAAGGCATGTTGCAAAACAGTGTCCTTCAAAGCAAAAGAGAAAAGGGATATTGGGAGGAAAAGAAAAGAAAAAATTAAAGGCAATTTGTCAGTTCAGAGGTGGAGAGCAGAGCAAACGTCTTCTGCTATTTGATCCTAAAGAGTTGGGTATAAGGCGAACAAAAATGTAAACAGACCATGGAAATTGTCTAGCTTTGGAATTCTACTCTGAATCAATTTTTAAAGTGAAGAAAACTGATCAACCTCTCGTTTATGTTTATAGAGAAGACTTTGCCCAGCTGTTCCCAAAAATAGCTTCTTGAGAATACCACAGAAGCACGAACCTGAGACAATTTTTGTTTACTCGGAAAATTTGCTTTAAAAGGAACATTAACGTTTGTTGAGTTCTACTGCATGGATGTGATAATTTGTACGGTGGCTTTTTATTATAAATTTGGAAGACTTGCCCCTTTGCATCTACCTACTCAGGGATATTATGACGGCTTTGAACCACTTCAGTTCAAATCTGACTGAAAAGGCAGCACCAGAGACTGTATCTTATTTATTTTGTAACTTTCTTTGCACCTAGTACAAAACATTTGTGTGATAACTAATAAGGGGTGCTGTATTTTATTTAGATTCTAGATAGTTTATTCAAAAAATGTTAAATTACTTTAATAAAGATATTTGAAGAAGTTTACAACAAAAAACTTTATCAATTTGACTCACATTTCCCTCCAGTTGAGAAGAAAACTCAAAGACTCTAAACAATTTTCTTTTGGAAAAAAAAGAAAGTTTCAGAAATCACCCAGAAGCAATAGGGAGTGGCCTTGAACCCTGTGTTTTTATTAATGTGCGGCTAAAGTTCAAGTTTCTCAACATACCATAATCTCAGTGTTACTGGCCAAATTCCACAGTGGATAATTAAGCTCTAGCTTACCAGGACAGATTCGGATGGTGAGCGCAATCACGCTGCTCTGCTGGGAATCTGTTAGCCAGGTTTACTGTGTTTTACATGAGTGTCGACTCACCTCACTGGCTGACTGGACCAGCCCAACAGGTCTGACCGGTGAGATCATTGTTGGCTCTTCCACTGCTGGGCCTGGTAGCCAGAAGAGGCCACTAAATAAATGTCCCGAATTAGGATCACAGACAAGTTCCTAGCATTTCCTTATTTTTTTCTCCCAAACCCCTTCCACCAACAATCTATGGACTGAAGCATTCATTTATTCACTGAACAAATATTCACTGAACACCTCGAATGTGTCAGGCACTGACCCAGGCACTGGAAATTTAATAGTGAACTAGACATTTCCAGCCTTTAAGGATCCATAAACAAGTAATTATAATATTTGGTGGGAAATGTTATCGTTCACAGAGCTCAGTAATCCAAATTCTTATTATTTCTGTCTTTAAAAGGCAGAAAGTACACAATTGCTCTTTGGAAGGGACACATATAGGTATTTATATACTTCAACACATAAAATTAACAAATGTATGCAGACTGGTTCATCTGTTAAATTGTGAGTTACAGTGCGTCTTCCCCTTAGCCCACCCCTCCCCTCTTACCCAAACGGCCCCTCTACCCTGTTACATTGCCGCCACTGTAGTGACGGTGGAAGCACTTCTCTGAGCCTCAGTCCATGCTGTCTTGGGGTGTTTTCATCATGTTGGCTCGCAAGAACTCAGACCCAATAGTAAGATAAAAAATTTGACCATAATATGAACCTTGGCCTTATCACGTTAAAACCAAGAAAACTGAACAGACGCCAATGAATTTACTTCTTAACAGCCCTATGTCACTGCAAAAGTCTCCTGAATTCTGACTCTTTTGTCACAAAATCAAACAAGAATTACTATGCTTAATTAAACTCTCCTAATAAATTGTATCTATTATATACTTGATTGGGTAATGTGTTGCTGTGGTTACAAAATGTATGTATGCTGTGAAAAGCTATTTACAATAGAGTTTTATGACATTGCAAGGAAGAGGCTGTCATTGTCACATTATTGTAACACACTGTTGGAACGTTTATATAAGAAATTGTAATTCCATGAGCTTGTTTTTATTTTTAGCTCTGTTTTTTTCTAGTTGCTATCAGGTCTACATTTTATTTGATTCTGAAGCTTTAGATTATTTGTTGCTATAATATCCACATCAGTTCATTCATTTAACAAAAATTTATTGAGCGCTACTTTGTGCTTGGAATTTTCCGATGTTGTAAAGGGTGATTGGCTAAAGTCTTTCCTACATTTATTAGTAGTTTGAGGTCCCCCCCGCCCCCACCAGTTTTGAAGGCTGTCTCATATTCCCAGGTTTTCTCTCCAGTAAGAAATCATTGATGTTGAATGAGACATGTATTACAGTTTAAGGCTTTCCCACAGTTGCTTCCTGTAAAGATTTTTTTCTCCAAGAGCTATCTGAATGAGGGGGTATTCTGTTTGAAGTCTTTCCTACACACAAATATTGCTTTGATTGTCTTCAAATTTATGAGCATTCAGTTGTTGAGCATATATTAATATACTGACTGGAGTGAAGGCTCCTTGTTTTTGACCTCAAGGAATTTATAATCTAGTGAGTGAGACACTTGTCTCTTTGAAAATTTGTATCTGTTAAATAGCAAAGTTGATGTGCTAGTTATACAATTTTTGAATATGTATTAATATAAATAGGTAAGTATAAATTAAATAATTTTTGTCTATATACATCCCCAAATCTTTTCAAGTGCCCTTAGTCCAGAATACACAGCCTTTGGGAATACAGAAGAAAACAAAATGCAGAAATAGTAATAATAAAGTGGCAGTAGTAACCAGAGCTATTATTTGTTGAGGGCTTTACACATGTCATTTGCTTTATCTTGTTTAATCGTCACAACTCTCACAGGTATCTACATCACAGAACTGTGAGGCAAAAGGGAAGGAAAGGAGAGATTGTAAAAGTGAAACTTCATTTTGCCCAGGGCAGCTGTTCCTAATACATGATGTTTTAGTATTTGCTCTTTAATTTAGTCAGCTGAGATTCCACACTTGATTAGTTTATGAAAATTGGGGTGTGATGGTAGCTGATTAAAAATTTTTCTTTTATCAAATGTGTTTGCTGTTAGTCAAACAAAATAACGTTCCCAGAAAAAGGATGTCAGCATCCATTACACCTACTACAGGAATGCTGAATCCACTTTCATCAGGATTGAGCAGCAGAAATCAGATTAAAACACATTTTCTTCTTTATTTTTTACTAATGATTTTGTTTCTCCAGTTGCTAATCAGTAAGAATATCTTTGTCCTGCTGAACCAAGGCATTTGCTTAAAAGTCTCTGCATTCTCTGGCACAATTGCCTAATTTATTAAAGGCAAGAATCTTCCAGTTCTCTGCTGGGAACATTGTGAAATAAAAATTTTTATAAACATACAGAAACTCATAAAATATTAGAGTTGGAAGAGACCTGAGACCTAAGACAACTCTCTCTCTCTTTACAGAGGAAAAAGTTGAACCCTAGCAATAATCAGGAAAAATTTCTCTGAGTTTCCATAATTGATATCTCTGTTGTAATGTTTATGACATGGCTTTGGTTTTAATTGTCTACTTGAATTTTGCTTCCAATATATGGTGAACTCCAAGTACAAATCATGCCTTATTTCTCATCCTGAGTTCTTAGCAGAGTGTCTTGTACATGGTGCAAAATAAACATATTTTTGACTAAGTGGTATGTTGTATGCCATAAATTTGCCTTTTAATTCTCCTTTGACTTGAACTTCCTAGATGCTTAAGCCTCTCTTAGCATTCCATTATTTATCTTCCCTATAAAAGTTCTAAAGACAGTGTGTTTGTGAGATAATTTAGTGAATAATAAGTACTTTGATAGCTGGAATAGTATGCTTCCCATTGTCACTTTTATGTATTCTGAGTACTGACAACATTTTTCAGAATGGTAAAACAAGAAAGATGAAAATCTAAAGGTGTATGGACTATGTTAGTTAAATATCTTCATTGGACATTTACATAAATGATAGGAGCTGTGAGAAATAAATTTATCTTTAGTAATTATTATGGAACAAATTAAAGCTTGTGAAATGCTTTGACAATATGCCAGGTGTTTCAAATAATTAAATTATCAAATAATTTTTTGGACTTCATTTCACAGTAGTCTAATTAAAATCCAGCATTGAGGCTGATGGTATATTTGTGTGAGAATGTTTTGGAGATTTTACCATTAACTTTTCTGTGTAGGTTGGTGTATACTTCATGTTATTGTCACGTAGGTGACTGAAATGATAACACGGTAATTCTGCAAAAAACACTTTGGTTCATAATGCTCTTTGGTGTGAAGTGCACTTTAAGAAGTGTCACAATTCCAGGGCTATGATTTTTACCTGTGAAGATCAATGCATCCTCCTTGTTATTCTCAGGATTGTTTTTTTAATGGCTTGGTGAAACAAGACATGCTTCTCCACCCCCACCCCTTCCCCTTTCCTGTGCCTCTTCCCCTACCAGTTTTTTTTCTATTCCTTTTGGCATCTGGATTCCTTTTGCTGCCAGATGAGTCAGTTAGAGGGGAAATGTTTAACCCACTTTTTTTTTTTTTTTTTTTTTTTTTTTAATCTTGGCTGGGAAAAGAGCTTTGAAGGCAAAAGGTGCTTGAATATGTTGCATTAAGCTCTTCACACAACCCTCTTGACTTTCTCTGGAGAACGCCACCCTATATTCAAGTCAGAAGCTGCTAAATGGTTCATTTCCACTCTATATACATGTCACAAGATCAGTACTTATTTTGTAACTTTTTTTTCCTTTGAGGAAGTAAGTGAAAAATTATTATTCATTTACTTTTGTGTGATTGCCTTAATACCTAGTTTCTCTCCATAAAGGATATGAGAAGGTTTAACAAACAAATAATATAGTAAGATTAATAGTGAAAAGGAGCAATATGTAGATTTAAAAGAGGAGAAGGGGAAATATGGGTAGGATTATAAGGTGAGAATGAATTGCTTGTATTCTCACACAGAGTAGCTACTATTTGTTGGGTGCTTATTATATATTGGGCCCAACATTATCTAAACAATCCTATGAATAGTCACTATTTTGAATTGGTTTGATTTTGTAGATGTAGAAACTGAGGCTTAGAGAGAGTATTCCTTCAAGTCCACACTGCTAATGGGTGGTGGATCTGTGATTTGAACCCTCTGGAAGTCTCATCCAGAGCAAAACCATGATAACTTCTATAGCTTGATTTTTGGCACAGGTATTTATTAGTGTTAATGCACAGTACTATTTCAGAAAATAAGTTAGCTTCATTTAATTAGTCAGTGTTTTTCAATTGCCAATGCTTGGGAAGTGGGATAGTTTGGGGGAACAGTAATTGTTGGGTGCTAGTGGTGGATGTGGTGCTGGTGGAGGAAAGTGGTAAAATCCAAAGGCTTTCCCTGATCTTTGCTGCAGCACAGTTTATGAAGTTCCTCATTTAAAGTGTTAAGCTATCCTTTGGTGTTGTATTCTTCAAGAACTTGATGTTAAATAGATGATATAGATTCATCAGTATGCTATCAAAATGAAGATACAACACTATTCTATAATGATGTAAATTGCTCAAAATTGTGGTTCAAGCTCTTTAAAATGTTCATAAATGACCATTCCTATTCATTAAGCAATATTTTATATATTGTTTATTAAGCTGGATCATAGCAATAATTCAATAAAAATGTACTGACTTGCTATTAGGTTTCAGACATTATGCTAGGAACTTTATGTAAATCATTCTGTTTAATTTTAATAGCAACTCCATGAGATGTTATTATCCCCATTTTAGAGATTAAGAAACCAAAGAAAGTTCAGAGAAATAAAGTAATTTGCCCTTTCAAGGCCACTTCAGTGATGGAGCCAGAATTTGAACCCAGATATGATGCCAAAGCCCATATACTTAGCCATTGGACTGTCTGCATGCCCCCTCAGTGAACTGCTACAGCTGTCTTGAAGATGGCTGCTTCAGGAGAGAAAAAAAAAGGCATGAATAGCTGGTACATGGGTTTAAACTAGGCATCCATGCTAAAGATGAACTATTGAAAGGTGGAATTATTTTTATTGTTTATTGAGTAGAGGTACACCATATGCAATGTATTTTTCTACTTCACACAGTTCATGTGATATGGGTGTCCAAGGAAGCAGGATTAGGAAATATCTGCTATGTTTAAGTCACAGCTAAATCAGGGAAAAACACCTGCCTCTTCTTTCTTTCTCCTATATCCAGTCTCCCCTTTGATGAGGAGAATAAACCTCATTATAGTTCATAGTAAAGATCAATGAAAAGACTTTTCTCCTCTTACTATCAGTCTTATGTTATCTGAGCTTAAAGAACTGGAAAGCACACATCAAAGGAGCATTCCCATGGAAGGAGAGGCAATGTGATACAATGAAAGAGAATAGGGACTGTATCGAGTCAGAGATCCTGGGATTGACATCTTTTAGTAGTGTGGCTTACTTCTTTGAACCCAGATATCTTTTTCTGGCAAATAGAGGTGACCCAAATTACTGCCAGAACTATAATGAAGATATAATGCATATAATGCATATAAATTCAAGACAGTAATAGACACAAGACAAATGAAGAGAAATATTTCAGCACCTGCCTCCAGCCAAGCTCTCCCCTCCCTTCTCACCCTTTCTCTTTGCCATACAATGTTACAAATGCTAAAATGTATTATGATAATAGGTTTTAGTTTCCTAGGCTGCTCCAGCAAATACCATGAAATAATTCAGCTTAAACAATTGGAATTCATTCGCTTACAGTTTTGAGGCTGGGAAAATGTCCAAATCAAGGCATCATCAAGGTGATGCTTTCTTCCTAAAGACCAGTTGCTGGTGATCCTTGGATCCTCTGCCACATGGCAAGACACATGGTGGCATCTTCTGGGCTCTCCCTTTTCTTCTACGTTTTGTTGATTTCAACTTCTTGTTTCCCTGGATTTCTCTCCCTGTGTCTGAATTTCATTCCCTTATAAAGGACTTTAGTAATAGGATTAAGACCCATCCTGGTTTAGGTGGAACACACCTTAACTGAAGTAACCTCATCAGAAGGTCCTACTTACAATGGGGTTACATCCACAAGAATGGATTAGATTTAGGAACGTGTTTTTCTGGGGTACATACAGCTTTAAACCACCACATAATTATTACTGTGATTCTTATAACTCAATTTGATAGTGTTGTATAGACTTTTGTACATCATTTTATGATGTACACTCTCTCAGTTAAAGAAAATATACTGTGAAACACAGAAAACTCATAACCAAGAATACAGAATCAAGGATCTACTATATTAACTGCATCAAACATAAAATCTCCCTTTAAGGAGATTTTGGAATCTAGCTTTGCTGTGTTTAGACACTGTGGATGAGGAAACATTCAGTTGGAAATCCCAAGGATGATATAAATAATTAGGTATATTCTAGAGCTGGATTTATCAATGAGTAGCTTGTCCCTGTCATCCTGTAAGGGCCTTTCTGTGTTGACCATGTTGCCCCAGGCAGTCAGCAGCAGTGTTACTTCCAAGGTGGATGCTGGTGTGAAATCTATCAGGTGGGGCAGGCTTTGGGAGGGATGGAGCCGATCAAATCATTTCCCCAAGGTCACTCAATTCAGATTTGTGCAGTGTGAATCAGGAACTCACATTCTTTAACCCCTCATTATTAGAAAGCATAACAAGCCCCAAAATTGGCCTCATAAAGCCTGCCCCAGAATTTACAGATGCTCCAAAGGGTGTGTACCTACCAAAGCTCCTCATGTTTGCCTCACCCTCCTGATCTTACATTCTCAACACAATTTCTCTTTCTCCTTTTCTTTTTCATAACTCCAGTGGAACAATTTCCAAGTGGAATAATTTCCATTTAATTGTGTGGAAGAGTCTGTTCATAGTGTGAGTCTGGCAGTTAGGGTTCTCCATTGGGTTAAATTTTGCAGTCAGTTTCATACATTTGCACATACACTTTTCTTGGAGTCATGGTTTATTCTCAGGCATTTTAAAGTTAAATATCTTTGATAGTTTCTTTTAAGATTTTACTTTTGTTTCTGGATAATTTCCTGGCATATACACGCTGTCTCAAATCAATTCAGGGAAGTAGTAGGAAAAATGAATTGATTTTGGAACCACTTTGGGTGATGGAATGAAATATTTTTGAGAACTCTGGTGAAGTGGCAGGCTGGGGAAAGAGGATATTTGAAAATGTTCCATTATTCTTGCTCTAACTCTACCCACTTTTGTCATTTTGGTGGCCATTTTGACAATGGGAAATATTTGCTGATAAATTCAGTTTTCTTATTTGAAAATGGGAATCATGACATTATCTACCTCTTAGGGATATTATGAGATTCAAATGAAATGAAGCATATAAGAAGTGTAGCACTGTGATTGTCATTCTGTAAAAGCTCAATAAATATTAGCTATTCAGCTACTATTATTAACTCTCAATTCTAGCATTTTATTATTTAAATCTTTCCCAGTTGATGTTTCTAAATAACATCTCATGTTATTTATAATATTTATTTATAATATTTATATTATATTATATATTATTTATATTATATTTATAATATTCATAATATACTCTATGGGTATTTTAGGGTTCAAGCATTATGATGAAGCACATTAGAAACCTTTTCTGAGTCAGTAATGCTTTCTAGGAAAAAAATTGGAGATACCTACCTGGAATGTATCTAATCCAAAGAAACCATCGAGGTAAGAGGTGGGGGATAAGAAACAACAACTTTTTAGACATTAATCCTAATTGAATAAAAGTTCCCAAATACCTAGTTGCCACATCTGAACAACAGTACTTCTGCTCCATACACAAACCTCTGTGGCAGTTACCCAAGAAATGCAGCCCTTCAAAACCAAGTGTAAGTCCAAAGGTGCTTTGCTCATGAAGCCTCTTTTGCCCTCTCCTTCTAAAACTCATCCCTCACACCTCTCCCTCGATGTCACCCTCTGATAGGAATTTGCTCTTTAAAAAGGACAGCCAGGGCAAATGCTAAATCCTCTGGGCTGAAAGAGAAATATGGCTTCCTTCTCTGAGCTAGTGTGGCTCTGATTCAGATCAAGGGTCTTGAAGTCAGACAGACCTGAGGTTGAATCTCATTTCTAACAATAACTTCGTGCTTAAACTTAGGCATAATGTATAATGTTATTAAATAATATATACTCCACAGGATTGTAATGAGGAGGAAGTGAAATATTACCTGCTTCTTAGAATGGCTAGCATGTAGTAACCATTTCATAATCAGTAGCTATTTATTTTTTCCTCATAATCTTTTGTCTTTGGCTCCCTGTTGATCATGAAAGTCAGTCTTGTGTAGACTCCATAGCCAGGACTGTGGAGAGAAAAATTGTCCAAGTAATCAAGACAACCCTCCTTTCTCCAAAACCAAGGGAGGCATTTTTGTTCTAAAATATCCAGTATGCCCATATTACTTAACTTGCCAGATTTATACTTCACTTTTATCCAATTGGAAAACACATTTTAAAAATTGTATGTTATACACGCTCACATACACACTTAAGTACATATATATGCATATACTTTCTATAGTGTTTTGCTCATCTATTTTCTCCTGTGACCTTCCCTATAACCCCAGGAGGTAGGTTTTATGTTACCTCATTTTATGATTGAAGGAAAATGGAACAGAGAGAAGCAAAGTGGCTGGGCCAAAAGTGGAGTTGGATTATCTTGACCCCTTTCCAGTCTTCCCTCCTTTGTGCTGCTCTGATCACTGTAGAAGTGGAATTACTGGAACTTGGCTGCCTGAAGAAGTTTGCAGCTGAAAGGTAATCAAAGCAGAGGAATACTTCGAAATAGCTTGCTGAAATACAGTGAAAAGTTAAAATCCCTTTTTGAAATTTCTCCTTGATTGACAAAAGGAATTTCTGTCACTAGCCACTTTGTAAATAGCAGGAATGTTAGCAAGAGCTCATCATGGATGCTTCCCAAGGGGGCAATGATTGCTTTGCTTGGTGTGCCGGTTTGAAGGTATTATGTCCCCCAGAAAAAGACATATTCTTTGATGCAATCTTGTGGGGCAGACAGAATAATGGGGATTAAGTTGGAACGTTTGAATTAGGTTGTTTGCATGGAGATGTGCCCCACCCAGCTGTGGGTGGTGACTCTGGTGGGATACTCCCATGGAGGCGTGGCCCCACGCATTCAGGGTAGGCCTTGATCAGTGGAGCCATATAAACGTGCTGACTCAGAGATGGAACTTAGTGCAGCTGTGAGTGACGTTTTGAAGAGGAGCAAGCTTGTTAGAGAGGAATGTCCTAGGAGAAAGCCATTCTGAAACCAGAACTTTGGAGCAGACGCCAGCCACGTGCCTTCCCAGGTAACAGAGGTTTCCCGGACGCCATTTGCCATTCTCCAGTGAAGGTACCTGATTACTGATGTGTTACCTTGAACACTGTATGGCCTTAAGACTGTAACTGTGTAGCCAAATAAACCCCTGTTTTATAAAAGCCAATCCATCTCTGGTGTTTTGCATTCTGCAGCATTAGCAAACTAGAACACCTGGATTCTGCGGTAGCAGTTTGCTGGTGATCAAAAACCTGTGTCAGACAGTCAGAGGCGGTAACCATTTTCTAATAACCACCTCAGGCTTTTGGCACCTAATTCTCTGGCACTGTCTAGGGAAGCTTTTTATGCTACTTTTGTGCTACTTGTCAAGTCAAGCTACTTGTCTAATTTTGCTGGGAAATCTGATACTGCCAGTCAAATTATTCTAAGTAGGATTCAGTGTGTGATCTGCAAAGTGCACAACTAGTGTTCCGATCCTCTTTCACAGGCAAACAGCAGTGATAGGGTTTAAAATATGGCTCC
Organism: Choloepus didactylus; assembly: GCF_015220235.1. NCBI lineage: Eukaryota > Metazoa > Chordata > Mammalia > Pilosa > Megalonychidae > Choloepus > Choloepus didactylus. The sequence goes on from NC_051316.1 coordinate 70,826,585, forward strand.
CATTTTCACAGCTTTTCTGTCGTGTTTCTATGGTGTTTGAAATCAGGATACAGTCCTGAGTTAATGACACAAGGAAATACTTTACTTTTCAAATTGCCTACTTGGTTTTCCTGAACCTCACATGGACTGGCTTTATCCTGTTTCAAAGGCCATAGCGCCACTCTATTTCCCTCCCTGCTTCCTGTGCAGGCCTTCCTCTGGTTTGTGGGCTGTGCCCTTCATCGTGTTCCTTTAAGGTGCGTTCTGACAAGCCAGTGAGAGAGACTTACTGTTGGTGACTTCTGTTACCTGCTTATTATCTGACCTAAATCTCAGGCTTTCTCTCCCTGTTTTTTTTTTTTTTTTTTAAAGCCTGAAGTAGCTCTTCTCCAGTTTGTCTATAGTCTCTTTCAACTTTCTTCTCTTTGTAGTAATGAAGTAGGAATTATGCTACTCTCCCAAACCTTTGTTTTGTAATATCTTTATTCTTAAAGAGTTTGTTTAGAAGATTAACCTAAATATGTTGGACTTGGTATTGATTTGATGACTTTATAAACCCCAGATTCCTTTACAGTTGTGAAAGAGCTTGCTTTTAATCTCTGTTGATCTACCTGAATTTCCTTTTAAAAGCGGTTACATTCAATTCTTCTTAAAACTAATTCTTTAAAGTTGCAGTTTGGCAGCCTCCTACTGGTACTCTGGAAGGTTAATAAATTGTGGGGATTGGAGGTAGGAAAGTTACATCTAGATAAATGCTACTTAAAGAGACCCTGAATTTCAAGGAAGTTGGAGAATTTTTGTTTATTTGCTAGGTGGAGACCCATAAAATGTAACTTTGGGGTTAGTTGCTGCAGTGAACTTTCCCTCTCTAGATTATATTATTTTCACATTCAAACATTCCAGGGATTTATTTTTAGCTGCTTATACCATTTATGTTTCTGATCTGGGTAGAAAAGACAGCCTTGTAGATTTAAAGGGAGATTGCAAATTCATAGAGTCTAAAAGTAGAATATAGGGAGAATCTAAGATGGTGGCATAAAGAGGAGTGGAAGCCAAGTAGTCCCCTGGAACAACTAAAAAAAAAACCAGAAACAACTAGTAAATAAGCCAGAATAACTGCGGAGGGACAAATGTGACCATCCACTCATCATGCACCAACCTGAACTGGGAGGAATGCCCAAGATCACAGCATAAAACTGTAAGTAAAAACTGTGGATCCAGACCTCTGGAAGATGGTGGTTAGGAGAGACAGGGCAAAAAAACACCATTGTGAAAAATCCTAGATAAAAGCCAGAAAGTGACCCAGAACACCAGTTCCAGTGTTGCACCAGCTGGACAAGGTCTGCTAATTCCACAGGGGACGTGCACTTGGTGAAACCGGGAGTCTGTGTTCTGAAACAAGTGAGTAAACCTGCTGAATGTCCAGCAGCCACGCTGCAGTGTGGGGAAACTGTGGGTTGGCGTTTGGAGGTGGACTATGTCTTTCTTAAAAACCCAGAAGTGACTGCATGTACAGCAGCGAAAATTGCACAGGGAAGCATGGCAGGAACAGTGTCTCCACAACCTGTGAGTACGCCTCAGTATCTGGCATGGATGAAAGCCTTTCATGCACCTGCTGCTAATTGTCTTCGAGCGAGGCAGGCAGAGGTTACCCAAAAGGGGAAAAAAACCATGCCCCTTATAGCTATCTTCCCGGCGGGCTGGGAACGCTCCTGCCTGGCACTGGCACCCCAGCCCAGAGCTGCATCAAAAAAACCCAGTGCAACGGGAAGTGTTTCCAGCAATGCGCGCACATGCTACAATATCTGGCGTGTACAATAGCCTTTTGTGAATCTGCAGCTAATTGTTCCAGAGCTAGGAAGGCAGAGTGGTGTGAAAAGAGGGAAATTAACACAACCCATTCAGCCATCCTTTTAGCAGGCTGGGAACACTCCTACATGGCCTGGCAACCCAGAACTTCCCTTGAGGTTCAGCACTCACTTGTGACTTAGCATAGCCTTCCCTCAGCAGAGGCCCTAGAAGGGCATGGCTTGGAAGAGGGACCCACTTGGAAATCCCAGGAACCATATGCCAATACCAAGGGTTTGTGGGTCAGCGGCAGAGACAATCTGTGGCAAGACTGAAATGAAGGTTTAGACTCTTGGAACAGCCTTAAATCTCCAGGAACACCTGGAGTTTTGATTGTTAAAGCCACCCTCACTCCCGAACAGCTCAGACACACACTCCACATTCAGAGCGGACAGCACCAACTACACATGCAAAACTCGTTCACCAATTGGACCCCACAAGAATCAGACCCCCACACACCACAAAGACAAAGTTGGGAGAACTGGCTTGAGGAGAATAGGTGGCTCACAGACACCACCTGCTGGTTAGTTAAAGTGTACTCCACCAAGCTGTAGATCTGACAAATTAGAGAGAAGCCTTTGAATTAGCATACATATCCTAAAAGAACCCTATCAAGTTAAGCAAATGCCAAAAGGCCAAAAACAACAGAAAATTTTAAAGCATATGAAAAAACCAGATGATTTGGATAACCCAAGCCCAAACACCCAAATCAAAAGATCAGAGGAGACACAGTACTTGGAGCAATTAATCAAGAACTAAAGACAACCAGTGAGAGCATGGCACAGGATATAAAGGACATGAAGAAAAGCCTAGAAGAGCATAAAGAAGAAACTGCAAGAGTAAATAAAAAAAAGATGATCTTACAGAAATAAAAGAAATTTGACCAAATTAAAAAGATTCTGGATAGTCATAGTTCAAGACTAGAGGAAGCTGAACAATGAATCAGTGACCTGGAGTACGATGAAATGGAAAATGAAAGAACAAAAGAAAGAATGGGGAAAAAATTGAAAAAATCAAAATGGACCTCAGGGGTATGATAGATAAAATAAAACACCCAAATATAAGACTCATTGGTGTCCCAGAAGGGAAAGAGAAGGGTAAAGGTCTAGAAAGAGTATTCAAAGAAATTGTTGGGGGAAATTTCCCAAACCTTCTACACAGCATAAATACGCAAGGCTTAAATGCCCAGTGAACTTCAAATAGAATAAATCCAAATAAACCCACTCCAAGACATATTCTGATCAGACTTTCAAATACTGAAGAGAAGGAGCAAATTCTGAAAGCAGCAAGAGAAAAGCAATTCACCACATACAAAGGAAAACACACAAGACTAAGCAGTGATTACTCTGCAGCCACCATGGAGGCGAGAATGCAGTGGCATGACATATTTAAAATTCTGAGAGAGAAAATTTGCCAACCAAGAATTCTTTATCTAGCAAAGCTCTCCTTCAAATTTGAGAGAGAGCTTAAATTTTTCACAGACAAATTCTGAGAGATTTTGCTAATAAAAGACCTGCCCTACTTGAGATACTAAAAGGAGCCCTACTGACAGAGAAACAAAGAAAGGAGAGAGAGAGATGGAGAAAGGTTCCATTATATTAGATGAAGATGCATTTTTTAAGCCATATAGTGACCACTGAACATAAGTTTGGCTTTATTATCATCATAGTCATCATAAGACACAACCCTATATTAAATTCTTTTTAATTCCGTATTCCAGAGAGGAATAAACAGACATTGCAGAATGGTGATATTATGAAAGAGAAAATACACCTGGTATCACATCCTATTCCATGCTACCATTTCTTTCACTCTATTTCAAATGGATAACTCAGGTTTATGGTATGACATTCTTTCTGAAACACTAGAAGTCAGAAGATGAAGAAACTTGCCTCACTTTTCTGACTTGCTGATTGTAAATGTGGTCATCTCACTTAACTTGTAAGATGACTCTTAGTTTCCTAATTGATAAAACAGGAATTAGACTAAAAATAATTAAAAACTATTAAATTTAAGTCTGAAAATGTAGACTTCTTTTGAAAATCCAAAAGAATACTCTTATACTTTTTGAGACTATTGAAAAATGTGTATTCTGAATTATGTTTTTTTGGTTGGTGTAGATGAGATGCCATTGTCTGGAGATAGGCATGGGATATATAGAGCAAAGGCATATAGGGAGCAGAGTTGGTGAAATGTCTATTTATATATGGAAAGACATCTGTTATGGTAGTCATTGAACCACTAAATTTAAGTGGCAATTATTAACTTCTATTTCATACACTGAAGCGAACATTAATTGTGGACCCAAGATTTGCTATTTATTGCATAGTTAATGGAAAATACTTAACCATTTTAGCTTCTGAGTTCAGATAGAGGGTTTGGCAAAAAAAAAAAAAAATCTGTTTACTCTCTGATCCCTAAGCTTGTATAGTTTACAGTGAGAATTCCTATGAACAAAACAAAATTATCTCCATGCATTTAGTTCCTCAGTTCAGATAAAAATAATTTGAATAGCAAGGGTTATGTGTAGGCATGTTTGTAAATATACAAAGGAGGAAGGAGGAGAAGTATTGATCTGTATTCTGATTTATTCTGCAACCTATGTATGGTGAGAATAGTGCAACAGTATCCTCATCTGTAAAATTTGTAACATGGCCACTATTTTGTGATATCAAATAAGATGACTATAAATATCTGAAAATTAAATACTATTCTGGAACTTAAAAAAAAATAATAGAGGGGCATATAGGGAAAACTATACCTATTGCAAACTAATTACAGTTAGTAGTATTTTAACCTTCTTTCATCAATAGTAACAAATGTACTATATCAAAACTTTGAGTCAACAATGGAGGGAGGGGTAGTTAGGGGTATGGGAGGATTTGAGTTTCCTTTTTTTTTTTTTTGTCTGTATTTCTTTTCTGGAGTAATGAAAATGTTCTAAAAATTGAAAAAGAAATTGTGGTGATGGATGCACAGCTGTATGATGGTACCAGAGGCAATTGATTGTTTAATTGTATACTTTGAATCTTTGAATAATTGTATGGTATTTGAACAATCTCAATAAATAAAAATTTTTTTAATTAAAAAAATAATAAAAGTAGAAAACAGGTTACCAGCGACAAAGGTCAGGGTAGAGAATGGAGAGTTAATTCTTAAATTTTACAGAGTTCTGGACTTCTGGGAAAGATGGCAGAGTGCAGAGTAGGGAGCTCTAGGACACAGTCCTCCCACCAAAACAACTATTAAACAGGCAGGAACTGTTCGAAAGAAACTATTTTGAAACTCCAGAGGCCAGAAGAATGCTGTATAATATCCAGGGAAGAGTGGGAGGAAGAGGCTGATAGATTATGGTAAAGACCAGTAGATTGCTTTCTCTGCATGGTGGCTATTGGTGCAGGGTCCAGCTCTGGCTAGCTGCTGCTAACAGAAAGGGACATAAAAATTCTTTTCCCCAAGAACAGGGGTGTACGTGGTTGATCACTGATCATGGCTTTTGACTAGCAAATTTGGATCACTGGATCCCAGCTCTGAGGGCAGCTATCGTTTCAACCCACCCTGTACAAAGGCAGTGGCAGCCATTGTTTCAGCCTTCCCCAGATGGGGGCAGAGATGGCAGAGGTTTAAAGATGCAGGGCTTCCTTTAGGGGAAAGGTAGCTGAAGGGCAGCATTTGCTGGGCAGACCAGGAAAGCTCAGCTTTGGGGAGCTGTTGGAGAAGCTTTGGCAACCTTCCTGACCCCCTGCACAGTACACTTTGGAGCTAGTCTATGCCCACTTTGTGTGTCCCTGGCCCTGTTTTGGCTAGGAAAGACTGAATTGGGAAATTCCTCCCCGGGGTGACCTTCCTCTCAGAATTTGCCCTCCAGAAAAAAGCAGTATGAGACAATGAATCGAGTGTAAAATCCAAGGCAAAAGCAGTAGAGACAATGAAAGGAGTGTAAAAAACTGGACAGTCTTGGATAAAGACCTGTCAGCTTCAAAGGGAGAGGGAAGTTTGACCACTGGAAAACAGAGGGGACAACCAAACTCCTGTAAACAGCAGAACTCCAAAACAACTAACAAGCAAAAGCCCAGGACAAGACAGAGGCCCAGAAAGATGGGAAAACCGTGCACACTGCTGCGTTCATCTTGGGTAGACCTTCCTGATAGGAAGACTGAAGCTCAAGAAAATCTCTGTCTTATCACCAGGAAACAGACATCTCAGAGAGTAAATCCCAGAGTTAACATTTTAAAATATTAAGATGTACAGAGTAAAAAACAAAGAAATAGGAAATCATGGCTCATCCAAAGAACAGGATAAAAATACAGAAAACACCAATGAAGAAGAGAAAAATGTGGACATACCAATTTTTTTTTTAAAAAAGGTCTTAAAAATGCTTAAGGAGAGGAAGGAAGGTACAGAGAAAGAACGACAGGATATCGGGAAAACAATGAGTGAACAATATGAGAGTCTAAGTAAAGAAGTAGAAATTTTAAAAAGGAACTGAACAGAACTACTGGAGTTGAAGACCACAGTAATGGAAATGAAAAATGCCCAGGAGGGTTTCAAAAGTAGAATGGAAGTGGCAAAAGAAAGAACCAGTGCACTTGAAGACAAGACACTTGAAATGAGTCAGACTGAGGAGGAGAAAGAAGAAAGAAATACAAAAATGCTAATAGCCTAAGACAGCTATGGGACACCATCAAGTGCACCAATATTCACATTATGGGACTCCCAGGAGGAGAAGAAAGAGAGAAAGGGGCTGAAGGAAGAGTCAAAGAAATAATAATAGAGAACTTCCCCAACTTAAGCCAAAGGCGTGAATATGCACATCCAAGAAGTTCAGAGAAAATCAAACAGGGTAAATGTGAAGAAAAATACACCCCATCATATATTGATTACATCATCAAATAAAAAAGACAAGGAGAGGGTTCTGAAAGCTGCAAGAGAAAAGCAATGTGTTGCCCATAATGGCAATTCCAATAAGATTGAGTGCTGGTTTCTTATCAGAAATCATGGAGGCAAGAAGGCAGTGGGTTGAAATACTTAATGTGCTGAAGGAAAACAACTGCCAGCCAAGAATTTTATATCTGGCAAGACTCTTTTTCAAAAATGAGGGCAAGATTAAGACATTCTTAGATTAAAAAAAAGCTAAGGGAGTATATCACTACTAGATCTGCCCTACAGGGAATGCTAGAGGGAGTTCTTCAGACTGAAATGAAGGGACACCAGACAGTGGTTCAAAGCAGCATAAAGAAATAAAGATCTGCAGTAAAGTTAACTGATTGAGTAATTATAAATGCCAGTGTTATTGTATTGTATTGTATGGTATGTAACCCTACTTCTTACTTCCTACAGGTGCTAAAATGAAAATACATAAAAAGTAATGATATATCTAGGTTTTTGGGCATATAATGTACAAAGATATAAGTGGTAACAAGTAAAACAAAAATGGTGGGGGGAGGGAGAGGAGGGTATAGAAACAACATATGTGCATGCTATTGAAGTTAAATTGGTATCAATCCAAATGTAATTGTTATATATATTTAGGATGTTAAATTTTAACCCTATGTTAACCACAAGGAAAAATAGATGAAAAATACATCCAGATAGAAATGAGAAGAATGTGGTATCACACAAGAAAGTAAATAAATATAAAATTAGGATTTAATGGAAATAAGGGACAAAAAGTGTATAAAACAAAGGCTAGATAGCAAAATGTTAGAGAAGAAAACCTGTAGTAACTAAATGTAAATGGATTAAACTCTCCAGTCAAAAGGCAGAGATTGGCAGAATGGATAAAGGCATGACCCAATCATATACTGTCTGCAAAAGACTCACCTTAAAGTCAAAGATATGAGTAGTTGACAGTGAAAGGATGGAAAAAAATATACCGTGCAAACAATAACCAAAAGAGAGCTAGGGTAGCTATACTAATACTGTATAAAATAGACTTTAAGTCAAAAACAGTTATGAGGGACAAAAATGGTCATTGTATACTGATAAAAGAAACAATTAAACAGGAATATGTAACAATTATAAACATATATGCCCTAAAATATATGATGCAAATACTGATGGATTTGAAGGGAGAAACTGATAGTTCTACATCAGTTAAACTGATAGTTTAACACAGCACAGTCAATAATGGATAGAACATCTAGTCAGAAAATCAGTAAGGAAGTATGGGATATGAACAATACACTAAACCAAATAGACCTAACAGACATATATATAGAACACTGCACCCAACAATAACAGAATACACATTTTTCTTGAGTGCACATGAATCATTCTCCAGGATACACCATATGGTGGGTCACAAAAATAAGTCTCAATATATTAAAAAATATTGAAATCATAGAATGTATCTTCTCTGACTACAATGGAATGAAGCTAGAAATCAAAAACAGAGGGAGAAAGGGAAAATTCACAAATATGTGGAAATTAAACAACATACTCTTAAACAACCAATGAGTTAAAGAGGAAATCAGAAGTCAAGTTAGGAAATATCTGCAGGTGACCAGTAGATTGCTTTGAACAAAACAAAATTATCTCCATGCATTTAGTTCCTCGGTTCAGATAAAAATAATTTGAATAGCAAGGGTTATGTGTAGGCATGTTTGTAAATATACAAAGGAGGAAGGAGGAGAAGTATTGATCTGTATTCTGAAAATGAAAATGGCAACATACCAAAATTTATGGGATGCAGCAACAGCAAAGCTGAGAGGGAAATTTATAGCTCTAAATGCTTACATTAAAAAAGAAGAGAGACTTCAAATCAGAGAGCTAAACTCAAAACTGGAAGAACTAGAAAAAGAAGGGCAAACTAAACCCAAAGCAAGCAGAAGGAAGGAAATAAAGATTAGAGCAGAAATAAATGAAATAGAAAACAAAGAATCAATAGAATCAACAAAACCAAAATTTGGTTCTATGAAAAGATCAACAAAATAAACAAACCTTTCACTAGACTGACAAAAAACAAACAAACAAAAAACAACAAAACAATGAGAGAGAATATACAAATAATGAAAATCAGAAATGAAAAGGGGGGCATTATTACCATCCCCACGGAAAAAAATGGACTATAAGAAGATACTATGAACAACTGTATGCCGATAAATTATATTGGCATGAATGGACTAGATGAAATGGACAAATTCTTAGAAACACACAAGCTACCTACATTGACTCAAGAAGAAATAGAAGGTCTCAACTAACCAATTACTAGTAATTGGTTTACTATCTGGCTTTACTACCAATTATTAGTAAAGCCAGATAAAGAGACCACAAGAAAAGAAAACTACAGAGCAATATCTCTTATGCAAAAATCCTTGACAAAATAGTAGAAACCAAATCCACAGCATATTAAAAGAATTATACACCATGATCAAGTGGGATTTATCCCTGGTATGCAATGCTGGTTCAGCATAAGTAAATCAATTAATGTATTACACCACATTAACAGAATGAAGGGAAAAAACCACATGATCATCTAAATCAATGTAGAAAAATCATTTGACAAAATACAGCACCATTTCTTGATAAAAACACTTAGAATACTAGGAATAGTAGGAAACTTCCTCAATGTGATAAAGAGCATATATAAAAAGCCCACAGCCAACATTTCACTTAATGGTGAAAGACTGAAGGCTTTCCCTCTAAGATCAGGAACAACACAAGGTTGCCCACTGTCATCACTGTTATTCAATATTTTACTGAACATCCTTGACAGTGCAGTTAGCGAAGAGAAAAATACAAAATGCATCCAAATTGGAGAGGATGAAGTAAAACTTTCCCTGTTTGCAGATGATATGATCATATAAACAGAAAATCCTGAAAAATCCACAACAGAGCTCCTTGAACTAATGAATGAATTTAGCAAAGTGGTGGAAAACAAGATCAACACCCAAAAGTCAGTCAGTGTTTCTATACACAATCAATGAACAATTGGAACAAGAAATCAAGAAAAAAATTCCGTTCACAATAGCAACTAAAAGAATCAAATATATAGGAATAGATCTAACCAAGAATATAAAGGACTTGAACACAGAAAACTACAAGACATTGATAAGAGAAATTAAAGAAGACCTAAATAAATGAAAGATATTCCATTTATGTGTTCATGAATTAGAAGACTAAATATCATTAAGATGTCAATACTACCCAAAGCATTTTATAGATTCTATGCAATCCCAATCAAATTCCAATGTTCTTCTTTGCAGAAATGGAAAAGCCAATCATCAAATTTATATGGAAGGGTAAGGGGCCCCTAATAGCTAAAGCCACCTTGAAAAAGAAGAATGAAGCTGGAGGACTCACACTTCCTGAACTTAAAACATATTACAAAGCCACAGTAATCAAAACAGCATGGTATCGGCACAAAGACAGACATATAGACCAATGGAATCAAACTGAGAGCTTAAAAATTAATCCTCACATTTATGGCCAACTGATTTTTGACAAGGTGGCAAAGACTACTCAATTGGGAAAGAATAATCTCTGCAACAAATGGTGTTGGGAAAATTGGATCTCCATTTGCAAAAAAAAGGGCCCTACTGCACATCATATAAAAAAATCTACTCAAAATAGATCAAAAACCTAAATATAAGAGTCAGAACTATCAGACTCCTAGAAGAAAACATAAGGAAGCATCTTTAGGATCTTGTTTTAGGCAATGGTTTCTTAGACTTTACACCCAAAGCACAACCAACAAAAGAAAAAATAGATAAATGGGACCTCATCAAAATAAAAAACTTTTGTTCCTCAAAGGAATTTATCATGAAAGTAAAAAGACAGTCTACACAATTGGAGAAAATATTTGAAGACCACATATCTGACAAAGGATTAATGTCTAGTATATATAAAGAAATCCTTCAACTTACCAAGAAAAAGACAAACAACCCAATTAAAAAATGGGCAAAAGACTTGAACAGACACCTCTCCAAAGAAGATATACAAATGGCCAGAAAGCACATGCAAAGATGCTCAACATGATTAGCCATTAGGGAAATGCAAATCAAAACCACAATGAGATACCATTTCACACCCACTAGAAAGGGTGCTATTAAAAAAAGAAAAAATAACAAGTGTTGGAGAGGATGCAGAGAAATAGGAACACTCATTCATTGCTGGTGGCAATTTAAAATGGTGCATCTGCTGTGGAAGACAGTTTGGAAGTTCCTCAGAAAGCTAAGCAGAGAAATACCATATGACCTGGCCATCCCAGTACTAGGTCTATAACCAAAAAAATTGAAAGCAGGGGCTCGAACAGATACTTGCACTCTGATGTTTATAACAGCATTATTCACAATTGACAAAAGATGGAAGTAATACATGTGCACATCAACTGATGAATGGGTAAATAAAATGTGGTACATAGACACAATGAAATATTATTCAGCTGTAAAAAGGAATGAAGTCCTGATACATGCAATGACATGGATGAACCTTGAAGATAACATGTTGAGCGAAATAAGCCAGACACCAAAGGACAAATACATGGTTTCAATGATTTGAAACAATTAGAATAATCAAACTCACAGAATTAGAATCAAGAATATAGGTTACCAGGGGATGGGTGGGTGGGGGATAGGGAATGGGGAGTTAAGGCTTAAAATGTACAAGGTTCCTATTCGGAATGATGGAAATATTCTGGTAATGGCTGGGGGTCATGTTAGCACAGCACTGTGAACACAATTAACAGCACTGAAATATATATCTGAATATGATTAAATGGGGAAATGTAAGATTGTGTATATGGTAAGAGAATAAAAATTAAAAAATCCATGGAACTACATTACACAAACAGTGAACTATAAGTTAATCCATGGACTTTAGTTAATAGTGTAGTTAGAAAAACACGCTATCATCAACTGTAACAAATGTTCTCCAATGCAAAGTGTTGATGCTGAGGTGGTATATGGGAACCCTGTATTTTATGCCTGATTGTTCTGTAAACCCAGAACTTCTCTAATAAAGGAAAAAAAGGTACAGAGTTTCTGTTTGGCATGATGGGAAAGTTTTGGTAATGGATGGCAGTGACGGTAGCACAACATTGTGAAAGTAATAAACAGCACTGAATTATGTACTTGAATGTGGTTAAAAAGGGAAATTTTAAGTTGCATATATGTTACTAGAATAAAATAATAAAAAATAGGACTGTGCAACACAGTGAGCCCTAATGTAATCCATGGACTATAGCTAATAGTACAATTATAATAATATCCTTTCATCGATCTATTGACAAATGTACCATACCAATGCAAGTTGTTAATGATTGGGGGAGTGGAGGAGGTGGTTTGTAATATGGGAACTCTGTATTTTCCGCATGGTTTTTCTGTAAACCTCCAACTTCTGTAATGAAAAAGAAAAAGACTGCATCAGCTGCTGGGAAATTTTTCTTGAGTTAGTTAAGATATTGTGAAACTTAGACCTTGGCATTTCACTAGCTGTAGTTTGCAATAAAAACTGCTTCAATCTGAGGTTGAATGATGGCTTTGATCTCACAGCATAGTGGAGACACTGGTAACCAGCTAAAGGGAAACCCCTTATTACTTCTGACTTCCCTACAAACATATGGTGACCTTAATTTAAGGACTTATTCCCTCCCCCACTAAAAAAAAAACCTCAAATTCTGATAATTGTCCCCAGCCAAGAAAATAAAATTATAAGCATTTTGTTACCTTTTCCTGTCCCTCGAAGTTAAGTCTGGCTTGGGTGTTTCTGAGGGTTTGGACTGTGTCTGACTCAGTCATCCTTTTATCCACAGAGCCTTACACAGAACCTGGAGAAGAGTAGGCACTAAATGAGCATTTGTTGGATGAGTGGAAAGATAGACACAGAGTTCACATTTTAGTGGCCTGAGTGTACATTTTCAGGATAATGTAGGATTTACAAATGGACAGTGGTGACACATTTCTAAAAGGAGATAAATGGAGCATTTAATGCTTTCCAAGAAGAAGGAATTCAGCTTCTATCACTTGATCTAGTTTTCAATTACAGAAGAATTGAGAATACCCTGGGGCTGAATATGGGTGAATCTTTAAAGGCCAGTTGAAGGGCCCAGTCTGCCTTAGTGGACATCAATACTCCCACGGAGCACTTTCCAAGAAGAAAAGCTTGGGCTTGGTGTCTTTTCATCAAAACGCCTAGAATTTGGCTGGCTGCCTGGTTTATCCCAGGACATTAGTCAGCCCACAAATCCCGCATTTGTTTATTCAGTCCAGAGCAAGTGAATGTTGCCATTCTCCCATCTCCTTTGTTAGAAAATGTGTTGTTAACCTGAATTGAGATCAGCAACAAAAAATCCAATGCCTAATCTTTTGGGGGTTTCCCCCTCCCAGGTGCTTGCATGAGTAGCTAAGTCTATAGACAAAGAACTCCAACTAGTAGTTTTTCCTTATGCTACTCTTATTTTGATGGTTCTGTTGTTGTCCTTAAAGAAACCAATACCTTCCTGAGTGTAGTTGACCTGGTACCACCAATAAGAAAAGGAGACCACTGGAATTTTTAGTGTGGTGAGAAAATGTTAGAGACAAAAGAAGATTAAGTTGATTATCTATATTTATGTAGTCTTCCACCATGCATTTGCAGTACTCATCATCTTGCCCTCTCAAAAAGTTACCTAGCTCTAAGTATTTGGGTCTGAAAGTACAGGAAGTATGAATTTCAACACAAAGTCACCAGTTTGGTTGATCATGTGTTAGTGTGTCATGGATCTGGAGTATGAACCTAAACGGAATGCATGTTCTTAACAGTGGGATATTTGTCTATCTCTAAATATCTATAAAGACCTGGACTTATGAGAGTTTGAGAAGCTACATTGCTGAATTGGCATTGACCATAAAGAGTGATTAGTTTTGGAAGACAATCGTAGAAGACAGAAGAGTTGTAAAGGAAATCATAAAGCTTAACATTTTCCCGATAAGCCCAACCATTTTTACCGCATGTTGAACATAGCTTGGCAGAGAATTCTTGTTCATCATTTGGTCTATGGAAATTCTATGTAGTTCATAAAATTTTGACCCTGACTATGTTTACCATTGGTAACCTGTTTTACTCTCTCTTCTCATCTTCCTCCAACTCTTAGCCAGCACGATCTTCCAGACGACATCTTTCTACCCAACTTCTCCCAGCCAGTGTAAGAGAATACAAGTGTAGACTGATGTCTGAAGCAAGTACATTCAAGAACTTCCCCATTAACATAATTTCTAATGTAAATATACTAGTATGGAGAATACAGAGAACAGGCAGAGCAACACATATTTATTTTAGACTCAACTGCTGCTTCTTCTTCCTTAGGCTCTTCCTAATGTTTTCTGAACTGTTTTTAGTTAATTGTAACCACCAAAGGAAAAAATAAGGATTTTTAACTAGTACATAAATGACAGAATTTTAGCTAGTACATAGACCACTGGTGTAGTGAAAAAGCATGGCTTTGGAGTCAGGAAGCTCCGGATTTGAAACAAAAGTTAATCAATGAAACCTTGGGTAAATTACTTACCCTCTTTTAGATGATGTTTCCTAATCTGTAAAATGAAAATAATAATCATAAGATTAGCTAACATTTATTGTGTGTGTACTGTGTGCTGATGCTAAACAATTTATGTGCACTGTCTCATTTAAGTCTTCTAACAATCCTATGAAGTATGTACTATTATCATTTCTATTTTACAAGTGAAGAAAGTAGACTTAAGGAGTGAAGTTAAGTAGTGTTTCCAAGATCACACAGCTACTGTGTCATAGGGCTGTAAAATGAATCCCAGCAGTTTGATGCCAGAATATACTTTTAGTGACTATGTCTGCAAATCTATAACACACAAAGCACAAAGGAGGTGCTGAACAGGTGTTATCACGGCAATAATATCTGCAGCTGATTATGAGCCTACTCAGTGCCAGACAGTCCTTTTTATGCTAATTCATTGAATCATTATTAAAGAGAGTTATTCTTATCTTAATTTTTCCAGTGAGGAAACTGAGGCCTTGAAAGGCTACAAAACTTGTTCAGGATTATATAATTGGCAAATGATGGAGGTGAAAATCAAATCCAGGTTTGTCCTACATGAAAGTCCATGCTGTTTCTGCTCTGCTGCCTGACTTTTAACCCAGGCTTGGATTAGTATGATCTTTTTAGCTTATTGAAATTTAGGGATCACAAAGGTTGATTCATCCATGGGACTTTTGAAACTTGCTATTTTTGTACCTGAGATCTGGGGGAAAGATTAGTTTAAATGTTTTTTTTTTTTTTTTTTTTCAGTATTATTGAAATACATTCACACACCATACAATCATCCATGGTATACAATCCACTGTCCACAGTATAAATGGTTTTTTAAAATAGCCATTAGCTCAGGAGATATTTAGCGCAGGCATGTGACAGAGTTTTTCTTGTGTTGCTCTGTAATTGCCATGTAGCCTTTAATAAAAGATGATTAAAACATTTTGTTTTCTGAGAATGACTGACTCTATTAGTTTTCTACAGAGGGCCAGGCAAATGTGTAGGTAATTCCTGGGCTTGTGTGCAGATGGTCAGTATGCTGACAAACAGAAATCTAAAGTGATAAATGTGATAATTCTTAGAAGATGCTTTTCCATATTTCTGGATTTGATTTAATGAAAATCAAATTATTGTTTTTATAGCATCTGTATTAGTCAGCGTTCTCTAGGGAAACAGAACTGACAGGAGACATATTATTTATTATTGGAATTGGCTCATGCAACTGTGGGATGGGCAAGTCAAAATTCCATAGGGCAGGCTGTTAACTGGGAACTCCGATGAAGGTTTTTGAAGAATTCCCCAGGAGAAACTGGCTGGCTGAAGTAGAAATGGAAATTCTCCCTTCTCTTATGGGTTCAGTTGATGTTCAACTTCTGGCTGCTCTCTCTGGCTTTTTTTCTCTGTGTCTGAATTTCATGCCTTTATAAAGGACTCCAGTAATAGGACTGACACATCCTGATTGAGTTGGGTCACACCTTAAGTGAAGTAACCTCATCAAAAGGTCCTGCTTACAGTGGGTTCGCACCCACAGGAATGGATTAGGTTGAAGAATGTATTTTCCTGGGGTACAACTCCACCCACCAAAGCATCTATTGCATGCTGGACACTTTGCTACATTATGAGGGAATGGGGACCTATAATACAGTCTAATTGGGTTACAACAGGATGAAGAATGTACACACCCAACTACAGTACAAAAGCAGAATATAATATGGAATACAATGGGTTATGGGGTATGATGGAGGAAGAAGGCATATTTTATTGGTGGAGTCAGGAAATGTATTACAAAGATGATGGCGTTTTTGCTGGGTCTTGAAGAATAGATAGGATTCTGACAGATAAGAGGGCATTCCAATGCACTAGAATAATATGAGCAAAAGCACAGTGGTGAGAAAGGGCAGGGGAACAGTGAGTATCGCCATTTAGGCCAGAGGCAAGGAAATAAAGGAGGTTGGGTTTATATTGTAAATAGTGAGTAGCATGGGCACAGTTGGCTGTTTCCTCCTCTTGAACCACTGTTTTCTTCAGCATCACCAACCACATCCTCCTGGCTCTGTTCTGACCCTGCGGCCACTCCTTCTCAGCCTCCTTGCTGGCTCTGCTTCCTTGTCCTGGATGCTATGTGGTGAGGAACTTTGGAATCAGTTTTTAGGTCTCTTCTCTATACTTTCTCCTAAGTTGCTATCATTTAGTTGTTTTTAAATGCCATCTGTATGGCAATGACCTCCAAATCGGTGTCGTTTGCCATAACCCATGGCCTGAACTCCAGACTGTATAGCAAACTCAACATCTTCACCTGGAAATCTAAATTACTATGCCCAAATCAGAATTCTTAATTCTTTCCCTCCTCCCTTTGCTGGAAAATCTGCTCTTTCACCAGTTGTTACCTAGGAGTTATTCTAGATTTAATCTTTTCTCTCACCATTACCTTCTAATAACAAATTGTTTTGAGTTGACCTCTACTCTATCAAACAGGTGATGATATTTTTTGTTGTAAGACTTATGGTACTAGCACAGGCCTCTAAATGTATACACATGAATTACTTTGAGAAAAATAAATATATCAAAATTTTTATTTTACAGATATTGGGTCTTGATTCCTTTCCAGAAATCAATTCACAGGTTGTCCAGAAGAACCATATAGCCTATAGTTTATGTGTGTGTTGGAATTTCTTTCTCCCATCTTCCAAAAGAGATTTCACATTTTTTGCCTTGTGAATATAGGTGCTATGGATTAGCTACACAAGCTCATGTCCTTATATATCTGTTACATGGTGAATATAAAAATGATTCATATAAATAATATTGCTAATAACTAGCACAAGTTAAGTATGTCATGCACTTTGATAAGCACTTTGCATTTACTGATGATTTAAACCTCTTGATGACCCTATAGATGAAGACTATTCTTGCTCCCATTTTAGAATGAAAACATGCTGGCTTACCTGCCCAAGTTCATACAACTGAAAAGTGGCAGATAAGGACATTAAACCTATTTCCTGACTCCAAAACCCATGCTTTTAACCAAAAATACTTTAAATTTTGAAGTCACTGAACAGAGTGCAGTCTGAGTGCAAAGAGTATTTAGACTGAGCACACTCAGGAAGAGATAGAGATAAAGCTCCAAAAGATGATATAGTATCGAAAATAGATCCTATCTACATTGCCTCTCCATAGGCCCCACTGTGTATTCTTATGTAATTTTCAAGTTAACATCATTTTAGGGGAGGCTGAACAATTTTTTTCCCTTACAATTATTTCTTCTCAGCTTCTCCAATAGACACTTTCACTGACATCAGAAGTATAAAGAGAAACATTAAGCCAAGTGGATAAATTGGATTATTAGAAACATTTTTCAAGGGAAGGACCCTACTTTGTGGCCATTTGAATTTTTCTGGATTTGACAGGATACCACACAAGCCCACATGTGAGCAGATGGAGACAGGATAAACCAAGTTTTCCTGTGGTAACAAATAAGCTTAAATATCAGTGGGTTAAAAAAAACAAAGGTTTATTTTCACTCATGGTACATGTCTTATCCGTGGTCTGCAGGGGAGCTCTGCTTATTGACATCACTTAGGAACGTAGGTTGATGAAGCAACCACCTCTTGGTCATTTTTGGTAATTATACCATGTTAAAAAACAGAACAAAACAGCTTTTTAAGGTCTTTTACTGGCAATCAATGCCTGGCTTGGAGATGAAACACATTACTTTTGCTTATAACTGATTGGCCAGAAGTAGTAACATGGCCCCATCTAGCTCCAAATGTGCTAGATGAGGGGAGAGCTGAAATCTTTGGCAAATAACACAAATGACTAGGGACAGAAGGGGGCTGCCACTCTGGAACTCCTCCCCAGTCCTCCCATTTCTGGGACTCTGGGATGACAATCCAAATAAAGGCATACTTTCCTTCACTAGCTAAAAGAGAGAATAAGAACAACAAAAAAACTCATTTTTCTTTTATTTATATTTTCAAATATGAAAACATTGTTTATAAGGAGGTGAAGGTTGAGCACCATGGAAAAAAATAAGATTTTAAAAATTTATATAATTAAGACTATCAGCTGCAAACATGGATCATTTATTAATAAAAATCTGGAATTATGCTTAAAAACTTATAATCAAGCCAGTTAGCCACAAAGATTGATCAGATGTTTGTCTGTTCCAACCCTTACAAGGGTTGTGACCATGGTTAAGCTTTTTACCTCTGTAAGCCTCAGTTTTCTCCTCTAATAAGGGGAGATAATAATAGTACCTACTTATTGTGTTGTTATTAAGATTGCATTTGTCAATATATGTAAAACATTTCAGCTTGTGCCTGACATTTAGCAAGTGCTCAAAAAGTGTTAGCTATTATTATCCTCATTATTATTATACGTGATAACTTCAAAACTTAAAGTGAAAGCCTTATGAAGAACTTTTCGTGAATCAAACTCAGATGACCTCTTCACAAGAAAATGAATTTCAGGGCAATTCTTTAGAGTCTCTAGACACCTGTCATGGATGTGCTGAGTGAACAGGCCTTTGAAGGGAAGATACAGGTGTTAACTGGAGTAATGTCTACGGTTGGTCCTGATATTTCTATCTGTGTTCATTTTTTCTCAGTTCCAGAGCTGGTTGAGCTACTGCCACCACCACTCCTGGACAGCAAAAATGCCCTTGACTGCTATGTTAGCATGGTGAATGAGTTCGCCTTTGTTCAGCTGACAAAAGGTTAAAGGTTTACGAGAGGATTCTTAGGTATGCAATTAAAGACACCACTTTGTTGGAAAGGATATCTTTACAGCGTACAGGCCCCCCATCCTGACACCTCACTTCTGGCCTCAGCTTGGACTGAGAGTATGATCTCTCTGAAATAAATTTAGGGTGGCATTACCTTTGGGTCTAACTCTGATGAAATCATTATCCTCTCTTCTTTCAGAGACAGAACTGTGTCACTCATGATTTTTGACAGCCCTCATTGGTACAATGAGGAAGGCACTTCCTTAGATAACTCCAAGTACCCTTCCTTTGGGTTTTAGGCCATCCTGCAGTTGAAATAGTGTCATTTGTAGTTCTTGGAGATATCCTTGGTCTTGAATGCTCCCCCAAGTGAGGCGGTGTTCTCAAACTCTGAGCATGGCCTCTGGAGGCCTTGGGAGACTGAGTTGGCTTGGCCACTTACTAGCTGAGTGACATTGTGCAACTTCTTAACCTCTCTCAGCTTTAGTTTCCTTATTTGAACAAGGTTGTTGTTCATTATTTGAACAGGGAAAAGTTATTGGATTTGAAAGAAAGTTAGGAGATAATATTTGTAGAAATTGTTGATGAATTGGGTGAGGCAGAGGAAAGAGGGATGACTATCAAGTTTCTATTTCAAGCAACTGGGTGGGGTTGCCTTTTACTGCAGCGGAGATAAGAGCAGGGATCTGTGTGTGAGGGAGGGGAAGGTTATAGATATTATGAGTTAAATTTTGGACACCTGGTTTAGAGGAGCTTTCTAGATATATGAGTTGAATTTATAATGATGCTTAGAAGAGAGGTCTGAACTCAAAAATAGAGATTTCAAAGTCTTTTGCATAAAGAGGGTAACTGAAGTATAGGAATGGATGGGATCTATTTCTGAAAAGGAGAGGAAAAGGGAGCATGGGGGAGCTCTGAGAGCTTCTCTATAAAAGTCTCAGAGAGAGAGTGGAGGGTTCAAAATAGTTGTCTTTTATGACACCACACTCCTCTGCTTTTCCTCTTACCTATCTGAACATCAGTTTTTTTTCATTGAAGAAGAAAATTATGTTGTCTTCTTAGAGTGAAAGTGGTAGGCTTTGGTAGGGTGCCTTGATAGAGTTCTAAAATAATTACCAAGAAGAATGGGAAAATTGGTCAAGAAAAAGTTAAAGTATTGTTCTGAAGTACTGAGATCAGAGACCACATGTTTGTTGATACAATATCTGAATGGTTGTAGCATTTTTACTTAGGAGTGCTCAGCCTTTTAGATGTGAGATGGCATTGATCCTCTGTTGGGAATTTTTCATGTGCTGGCAATATAGAGATGTGCTTGGATTTGAGGGTGGTGGTGAGCAGGTAGTTCAGACAACTACTTGTGGTCTGTGTAGGGAAAGGCTTACGGACTACAAGGAAATGGAGACCCAGGAGCTGGAGGACAATGATTTTGAAAAGCAGGTATGTGTGAGTGAGGGTCTGAGACTACCGGAAGAAACCCAGCTGGGTAAGACAGTGGGATATTTGTATTTAAGATTTTGGGTGTATGGAATCATTCTTGGTGATTAGGTTCAGGATGTTTTCCTGGCAGTGTGGGAGAGCATTCATTAATTGAGGGATGTGAGATATGTTATTGTGAATTTGAGGTCAAGGAACAGTAGGATGTTTGCAGAAGTTGGGGTTGAGGGGAGAAGATGGCTGTTACGTCTTGAATGAATGTGACTAGGAAGTCAGTAGATAATATAAACATAGAAATGTACAAGGTGGTCTTGTCAGATGGCCTGGGTACCAAGGTGGAAGTATGACGATTCTAAAGTGACATTAAGGAACCAATAAGTTGTCACCCTACCCCTGAGTTCTTTGGTAGGTAAAAGATACAGAATGATGACGGGAGAAGAGGTTGAGCTTATAAGAAGGTTTTTTTCTTTTACAAGATGGAAGAAGATTTCTGAGAGCATAGTGGTTTGAAGAGAGGAAAAGCCAAAGAGAAGAAGTAAGAGCAATAATGGGGTAAGCACAGGCAAGGTAAATGGACTTTTGGCATATGAGGATTATAGGAATGGATTCTATAATCAGGATTAATCTACCACAAATATTCCAAAGACGGAGTGAGTCATTTGGTGACAAGGTTGTCTGAGGGTCTGATGTGGGATCTGGCCCAGCCGTGTGTGGGTGGGCTCACCGTCTGGGGACTGGGTCGTGCAGACTCTGGACTCAGGCTGTCTCCTGTGTGAGAGTGGAGGGAGCAGGCCTGTTCTCCCTGGGGTGGGCTCATGGTGTGCAGAGTGGCCACATGAGGGTAATTTTCATTTAACCATCTCTTTTCTAGCCTCATGAGAAATCTGAAAGGTGGGCATAGCAATAATGATAACAAAATACCTCCCTCTCTACCTCTGTCCCTGGAGTTGTGAAGATTTAATGCAATCGTTTCTGGAAAAGAGCTTTAACAATGGTAAATCATATGTTACATATACTATATATATATATGTGCTAGTTTTATTATTACCCACATCTTTGATCTATTTCTTTTTGTGCTCTTCAGTATATCTGTAACATTCCCTAGGATAATCAGGGCTTCCCTTTGACAAAGCCACGATTCTTTATTTACAGTGTTAGGTTGGCAACTGGGCTAATTCACTTTGTGATTATATACTCTTGATTTGGACTGGCATCTTTCCCTGGAGTTTGAGCCCCCACCTCAGCAGCTTCTCATGGCCAGAAGCAGCTCCATCTCTGAGTCTTTCTATTTTAAAGCCCTTCTAGGCCACCCACCAAGTTTCTCTCCAGTGTTCCAGATGCCTCCAGCTCCTGGCTCATTCGCAGAACTGATCTGACTAACTTTGCCTGAGCAAAGGTTACCAACTAGTCAAATCTTCCAGATTCCCCTTGATGATTTGATAGGAAGGTATCCAAGGGGTTGTAGGTTACTAGATGCTGCAAATTACAGTTTTATGATGTCAAAGTCTTTTAGACTTGTAGGAAGAGAAGCAGGTATGATTCCAATCAATGAAAAGGCATTCCTTTGTTAATAGCCCCTACCTCCCTTTGAAATTTAACTGAGACTATTCTTTAGGTATTAGAATTTTTTTTAGAAGGCAGGCAGAAGCTTCTGTGATGAAATACCCTTTTGTTTTTTTAAGGTAGTTCTCAAGCAGTAGACTCATTAGGAGAGTCCTATTATCACTTTTCTGCTAATATAATTTTTCTCATTGCTTGGGGTATGGGGACTGTTCTGCAGAAACCACATCCCTTGGAGTCATGGGGTACACCTACCTCAAATGTTCAGTGTGGTACAGCACAGCCACTCAGCTGTTAAGAGGCACACACATATTTAGTAAAATGTGATTTAGTCTTTGGGGAATTAAGTAGATGATAAGTTCTTTTTACTCACTCAGTTTACAACATTCTCTAATGTTCTTTTCTTATTCAGCATCTGTTTGTACCCCTGTCTCTTCATCCTGAGAATAAGGAGCACTTTTCGGCTTCAGGTAGAAACTTTGCCTCAGGAATACACCTTGGACACAGAAGTTCATTGAATTATGATTGATTTTGTTTGAGGTTTTAAATGACTCTCTCTTCCCTGGAAGGCTGATTATCTCCAATGTCTCCTTTCTCTGATAGCTCTTATTGAATTCTCTCCAGCTCTCTGATTTTAGCCAGATGAATCACCCCAAGTTCCTTTACATCTCTAGAATTAGCATCATCTGGGAGATGACGATCTGTCACCTACCAGGTAAACATTAACTTGTTTGAAATCCTTGTTTAACTTACATTTTCTTCCTTGGTAATGTTAACTTTCTTGGATTCTTGAGAATTTGCAAAACCCTATGTCTATCCTTTACCACATGACTCCAAACTCCATGGAGCATCTCCATCAGAGCACAGAAGTTTGAGAAGAGAGAATTTTTGTTACCCACCCCTCCTCCCTGTCTCCAGAACTAGCTTCTGGAAGAAAAATCCCAGTTTTCAAAGATAGAAAAAATTTTTGATCACCCTCCTCTTTTTGTACGTCAGTGAAAATTTAAAATAAGTGTGTTTTTGGAATAGCACAGGCTCTAATATTTAGATGGCGATTAGCATGGTTTTTCTTACTGTAAGAAAACAGATCTAGAGTTTTGTATCTTTTATTCAGGAGACTGGATTTAATCATTGTTATCTTTAGTTGTGCAGCAAAGGCAAGATTGTCAGAATGGGGGTGGGATGTGGAATAAATGAAGCTTCGTAGAACATGAGTTTTTGTTAAGTCACGTCTCAGCTTCTTCACCTAACACAGCATTAAAATGTGTTGTGATTACAGAGCGCAGATTTAAAGGGAAGATTAAAAGTATACACAGGTATGCGCAAGTGACTGAGTATATAGGAAGGATGTGGAGAGTTGAATTGTGAAGGCAAGGCAGGGATAAAGCATATCTTTTGAAGTACACAACTTTCAGTACTTAGCACAGCGCTGGCCACTGGCAAGGACTCCAAAAATGTTTGTTCATTGAACTAGTTTTGAAAGAATATAGAGACAATGATGCACAAAACAGCTTTGAAATCTAAAGTGGTGACGACCTTCAAATTTCATATTTAGCTATGGGCATATCATGCGTGATGCAGTGCCTGATACATAAAAGGGACTTACTATACATATCTGAATGTTAGTTTTACCCCCACTTCGTATTTCTTTTCCAGATATCCCTTTCCTTTCCTATTTGTAAAAGCATAAGGAAAACTTCCTCTTCATCCTCCGCACATTTAATCAGACTACTCCACACTTTTCTTTCCTGATCGTAACTGTGAACAAGACAGAAAAGGTCCTGGTCCTCATGGTGTTTGCAATCAACCAGGCAAGGGAGACACTGAACAAGTGATTATGGGTGTGATAAGAATTAGGGAAGGGAAAGTTCAGGATGCAAGGGGAGTACAACCTAATCCAAGAGATCATGGGAAGTATCCTTGGGAACTTGGAATTAAAGGAAAAATAAGATTTTATTATATTGAAATTGGGGAGAAAGGGATGTGGGAAAGAATGACAGAAAGGCATATCAGGAAGAGGGACTGGTAGGTACCAAGCCTGGATTTGAAAGAGAGCATGGTTCATTCAGAGAATCTAAAAAGTGACGTTTCTGTGACAGTAGCATGAGGGTGTAACTCTTAAGAGACTCTGTTGGTGGTTGTCTGCCAAAAAGACTTTTCCAGTGGCGTAGAGTGTGGTCTCAAAGTGGCTTTGCAGTGATAATAGCATTAGTATTTCAATACTGAAAGAACTCTTTTAGTAAATATGGATACATACTTTCTGAATGTTTGTTTGTTGGTTTTCCCCAAGTCATGGGCAGTGAGTCCAGCAAATGAAACATCAAGCTTGGATAGTACCTCTCAATAAGTTCCTTAGTGTTAAGCAAGACCGGCAATAACCTGGTGGTCAACATGTTAAATGAGCCTTAAGAAGTAGTAGCCACAACCAAGTCAGTACTGCTGCCACTCAAGTTGAGCTTTCCCCTGCTGCAGTGGATCATGAGAATTATCTCAGGGACTCATGCTTTGGAGGCCCTTCCTTGCTGGCAGCTAAAGATGTCATCAGAGGTTTATTTACACACTCTCGTAACCAAGACACAGGCAATGGCCTGCCCCCGCTCATTGCATGTTGTCTGTCTTTTCCTATCCTAGGCATTTTCAAATGCCTATTTAAATTCAGTTCTCTCTCTATAAAAATAATGAGGTGGGAGACAGGTGGAGCACACAGAATGATAACCCCCCACCCAAGCCTCTGTCTTGCAGCTCCCTAAGGAAGGCTTTTCATGCTGCACTCCTGTGGCAGAATAATCTCTGGCTAGCAGAAATATTATGATTAGTTAACAAACTTCCAGAGCACACAGATTTTTTTTCTCAAATTAACCACCATAGCTGATGAATAGTGGCAACACTAATTATTTACTCAAGAAACTCCATTAAAATTGTTTTCAGTACTCTCATCAAAGAACTGCTAGGACAGTGGGTAGAAGAGATATATATGATTGT
Source organism: Choloepus didactylus (assembly GCF_015220235.1). Lineage (NCBI taxonomy): Eukaryota > Metazoa > Chordata > Mammalia > Pilosa > Megalonychidae > Choloepus > Choloepus didactylus. The sequence continues at coordinate 70,851,592 of NC_051316.1, forward strand.
ATAGGAATTGAGAAGTACAGTCCCTAGACCCCAGGTGCCTGAGATTTAGATGTGATGGAATCCCATTCATTCTGTGAAAATCAAATAAACACTCTTGTCCTGACAATGTTTAGAAAAAAGGATCAACTCGATTAATGACAATATAAGACTGTAAAACCATATTCATTATTGCCAGGGCATTGGGGTAGGGGGATAGGAGGGAGTGGCATCATTCTTAATTAGGGTTTAAATGTCAGGATGGGAGTCTGTAATGTTCTAGTTCAGAGGAACTAGAGCTCATGTATTAATTCAACAAAATTTATTGAATGACCGCTGTTTCAGGCATTGTACTTGGCCCTGGGAATACAAAGATGAATAAGGCATCGTCTCTGTCCTCCAGATGCCAATATCCATAGAGAAGGCAGATAAACAAATGAGTACTCTACAGTATGATATGTACACCAATCTCAGTAGGAAGGTCCAAGCATAATTGAGTGGTCAATCTCACTTGAAGAGAGGGTTGTCATAGGGAATGTTTCCCAAGAATGTGTTGTTTGGGTCAAATTTGTAGGATCAGTAAACATTTTCCAGAGCAACATGGAAAGATAAGGGCGTTGCAGGGAGAGAGAAGAGAGTGTACAAAGGCCAAGAGAGTGTACAAAGTCCGAGTGACATGAGGCAGCAGAGTACAGCAAGGATCCTAGAAACCACCAGAGCTGAAGCGTGAGGCTCACGACAAAGGGCTAGTTACTAGTCCAGGCATGGCAGTTGTGGTGCAAACATTGCCTGCCTGTGTTGCACAGACAGATGCTCAGGTTCCTCCTAACAGTCCACACACTCCTTTACCTTAGGACAGAGAACAGAAATCAATGCATATGCAACAAACTATGAGGCATTTTGTCCAGTGTAGTTGTTGATTTTGCCTAACCAGCACCTCTTTTCCTCTCTGATAACAAGACCCTGATTTTTCTGTGGGGCACTACTACCTTTCCCACTCCAGGTAAGTGTGATTCTGGTAGAGCTGACTATCCTTGTCTTCCCTCTCTTTGACCCCTACTTGGTCTAAAGCATATGACTTAGTCCTGGTGAGTCCAATAGTCAGTTCTCTGGACAGTGATTGGATTAGTTAAGAGTGCATTATCCAATCACAGGTAATGAGACAAAATGAAATTTTTGCAGTGACTATTGAGAGAGAAGTACGTTCTCTTTCCCAAAGGACTTGAATTTGGGAGGATGTAGGCCTAGAGTAGTTAGCAGCCATCTTGTGAAACATGGGGCCTGAAAACAGATCCCATATGGAGGAATACGCAGTTAAATGAGCGCAGACTGGGTCCTGTGACATGATTTAAGCCCCTGGATTAATCCACACCTGAAACATGTCTGTTTCTGGACTATTCAGTTAAAAGAGATAAAAACTTACCTGTTTTATGCTTGCATCAGTTTGGATTTTTTTTTTTTTTTTTTTTTTTTTGTCAATTGTAACCTAACAGGTACATCTAATCTCTTTATTTTACAGTTCAGGAGACTAATAACCAGAGTGGTAAAGTGGTTATTTAGAAACTGAGAATAGAATTCAGGTCTCAAAAATGGTTAATTAGAAACTGAGAATAGAATTCAGGTCTCTTGACACAAAGTCTTGACTCAAAGATATAGCTGGCAATTTTTAATCATTTGCATGTGAGGGCCTAAATATACATGTATCTAAAAATCTATTTTGCAGAAGCCACATACTTGAGAGTGTGATGGAGTTTAGTTTAAAAATGAAATTTCAGAATGATAATGTTGTAGAAAGATCACTGAACCAAGAGTGTGACATTCTGGGTTCATGGCCTGCTTTACCACTAATTATCTTTGTGACCTTGGATATATATCTCGGGGTCTCAGCTTGCTCATGTGACTTGATTATTTCTAAATCCTCTTCAACATTTTCTATGAGTCTAAACAAAAGTACATTCAATTTTCAGTTATTTACTGTGGCTTTTTTTACATTGCTGCATGCCCTGGGGAAATCTTGCTTCTCAGCTGTTTTTTGATATTCTTGACTTCAACTCCACAAGTATTTGCTGAGCACCCAGTGTGTGCTAGGTGTTGCACAAGTGAATAATTATTCCTAGTCAGTATTGCTTACTTACTTTTGTATTCTCAGATGTAATCTGACATTAATTGTAACCCCAAGGCATTAAACAATGCCTTCTGATCCTGGGGATGTGCAATCCAAAATAAGAACAAGATGAGAACAAAATAAGAACAGGTAAGATATTGAGGGTGATCTTAATGATATGGGAATGCTCAGATGTGACTATAGTTCGTTAATTTTCTTTTGGTACAGTAGGAGCATATTGGAAGTAATGAAGTTATTTCAGGATATTTGTCTTTCCCATTGCTTTGCCTTGTTTTGTTTGGAAATGTTTTTTTGCTTTGCCTTGTTTTGTTTGGAAATGTTTTTTTTTTTTATTTGATAAATAAAGTTAATTTTTTTTTTAAAAAAAGAGCAAGATTAGAGAGAGGGCTAGACTGTCACTTTGCATCAGCCTAGGAGACGACACCAGAAGTGTCCAGGAGACATAGGAAGGCACAGAGCAGAGTTCTGGACAGTGCAGGTGGAATAGGAAACAAATGTGTGTACAAAAACATATTCCTCCCCAAATAGAATTGGCTGTGGATCATAAGTCTTTAGAAGGTCTGCACCATCCTTGGGTATAATTTTCGGTTCATTGAGAGTGGTTTCCTCTGAGAGTAATAATGACTACCTAACAATCTTCTTTGCATGGCATTATAAGCAGTTAATTGCTTGCTGGATTGTTTTGGATAATCATTTTGTGCTTGAAGCTGTGGTCTGTTTCTTAGCCTGTCCACGTTGAAGTAGCACTGTTGGCTGGAGAATGAACCTGGAGCTCCACAACTTCCCTTGAGGAGTCTTGGGGAGAGGAGGAGACGCCAGCTCTGAGGTTTGACAGAGCTGGCTTACATTTCCTCTTTACCCAATTCTGCCTGTGACCCCTACGCATATAGCTTAAGCTCTCTAAGTCATTTCCCATCAGTAAAACAGAAATAATATCGCCTCTAAATTATAGCATAATGTGGGTGATTATTTACAGAACAGCCTAAATGTTATTAGAGAATACAGTATCAGTGAGTTTTTGATTGGACCACATTGAAGTGAAGTAGTAGCTACCAAAGTTGCAAAAAGACAGGAGTATGAGACAGTCTAACTTGTAGGGCAGATATACAGTATGCCTATGTACCACTGTTTGACATTTTCAGTTGACCAGAAAATTAAAGAAGATTTAAGGGCAGGATTTGTTCTTGGTTCTCTGCTATCTTGTTTCATAAGTTTCAGAAAATTATTTCGCCTCTTGAGACTTCTATTTCCTCCTAGTTAAATTGGGAATAATATTCCTATCTTATTTCATAGAAACTGAAAGGATATAATAAATATGAAAGTTCTTATGAGAGTAGAAAACATGAATGTGAAAGATTATGCTTCTATGGCACAACACTGAAAGTTAATTTTACAGACCCTTCCTTTTTTGTATAGTACAAATTGCTTTATATTGATATTGATCTGTGCCACTTATTAAAACATTATTTTCCCTCCTTATTAATTTCTGTGAGACTAATACTCACCTCTTACTTTATCAAGGGACCTAGGAAAGGAGTATTTGTCAAAGTTTCAGGCAAAAGAATAAAAAGAGAACACCTATACTGTTGAAAATGACTACTCTCCATATATTTTTTCCTACTAAGAAAATAATTCTTTCCTTATAAAGAACTATTAATTTTTAGAGTGATATTTTCACTATTCAAAAAGATTATCTGGAGCATGAGTCAAACAATTACTTACCTCTGCAAATATTTTAAAAAGCGTCTTGCATCTAGGCTGGGGAAATATGCAAAAATCCCCTGGCATTTTCACATCAAGCCACGTGTGTTTAATATATACCACCTCAAAGAGGAAGATTAACGCTCTAGTGCTACATGGGGAGGAGAGAACTAAGTTGATTTCTAAGAATATATGGGTGTAATTTTCTGCTAATTGCCCTGAGGGTGATTGACAATTCGTGGAAATTTGCCTCCAAAATAACCTGCTTGTAGCACTGTTAGTTTTAGTCGGTGTGAAACAAACTGCTTGCTGCTTGCTGATTTAGCTACCAGAAATTCTCCCTTTATTTCCCACCTTAACTGCCTTGTTCCCTTATACAAAAGCAATGTTTATTTAATTTATTTTTTCAAACTTGTGTTCCTTTGACAGTTCTTATTATCTCTTTCTGTTTGAGAGTTGGTTGAAATAAGATCATGTATAGACAGTACAGTGTAGTCTGGATCTACAATCAGCATGCACCTAGGGAATTTTAAGAAAATAGAAATGCTAGAATTTTAAGATATTTCCAAAAGGAGGAGTTTTGTTTAATTTCATATGCACAGACAAAAAACAACTATATTGTACTAAAACTTGTAGTCCAAATAAGAAAGTAAACTTAGAAGAAAAAGCCAGGCTAATGTTTTGTCTGCCAAACTTGAGTTAAGGGGGATTCTGAAACTATCACTGAATAATCTTCAGTGAAGGGGATGGGGAGAAAGAGGCACTGCAGAGAGATCCATCTGACCACTGTGGGATGTGTGGCATACTATAGGTAAACATCAAACCTTGCATATTTGTTTCCTTTTGCTTCCCAGTTAAACTATTTATCCATGCCAACAATTTCAGTATGCTCCTCACTCAGATGCTGCTTCTGGGAGCTGGAAGCTGGGAGGCGGCTGGAGTGGGGAACGAGTTTCTTGGGATCATTCTGCTTTTCCTGGACTTTACTGGATTCTGAACCCCCTACTCCTCAACTCATCCCTGGTCCTGAGCCCAGAGAGGTAATCTGTATGTCTGCGGGCCACAGTTCACAGACAGTTTTTGCCTTAAAGAGGCTCTATTTGGTTTCTTAAACACCTGATGATCAGTTCTCCATGAAATCTTTCCCAGACTAATGTCCGTACTTTCGACTTCCATCTAGTTTGTCACCAATGTTCTAGACCATTATTCCTCCATATAATGAGTGTACCATTAATGGTAGAAGAGAGGATTTGGGGTGGTACATGGATAAATGCTTTTTATTTTGACTGTTATGTGTTTTTAATGCATATGCAAAAATACTACTTTTACATTTATGGTAGTGATACAAATTTCTTCTTTAAATACATTTAGTTAAATTAAACATGTGAGTTGATTTAAAGTCAGTATTAATAAGAGTTCAAGAGGAACTCAGGTATGAAGTTGACATGTGAGTGGTTGAGGTTTTGGGAAACCACTGTAGCCTAATCTAGCCCCTTGCTTATACCTGGGCGAGTAATCTAGTTGGACTCTCTCAGGGGGTAGGATATGCATTTTGGCCTTTACCTTAAGCTTTTAGGCAACAATGAGAAGTACACTTAGGAAATCCTAGGAGACCTTCAACTTAGAGAGTAACGACAGATATGAAAGAAGGGGCACACATTATGGTGAAGTAGAGGAAAGGACATTGAGACTCAGCAGCTGGGATGTGGGAAGGTTTCCCATAAGAGAAAAGCCTTAACTGGGTTTTGAAGGATGAACAGGAGCTAGCTAGCCACGTGAAGAAGAGGAAGAAATGAATAATGTATTCCAAGGTTTTAAAAACCATAATCCCAGATTAGGAGTTTTGGCGTCTTAATGTGGGGGAGGTGGGAAGGACTGGGTTCTCTGCAACTTCTTAACTGACACCGGTTCTCAAGAGAATGCAGCTTGACATTTACTGCTTCCTGTTGTTTCCCTTCTGTGACAGTCCCTTCCAAGGACAAACAGTTCAATAGGAAATGAGGTGAACCACCTAAGGACCACCACCCACCTGAAATAAGGGAGGAGGCATCAGAAGGAATTTATCTTTGTGCTTCATACATTCAGGAATGCCCCGTTTTATTGTCTGGGAGCATCTTAGAGTGGGGAAACTGTGTGTTTCTAAGAATGCAACTGTGTTCAAACCTTTGCTTGAACCTCTGCAATACTTGGTGGGGAGACGACAGGGAACAATACTGGAGACCTTGCTTTTTGGAGCAGAGCTTGCATCTTTCTTTCTTAAGTCAGGCATATCTGCTAGAAAAGTTAAGTACTGGCAACCTCAGCTTGGAGAGGGTTCAGTTCCTTTTTGAATGTTAACAAAGAAATAAAAATAATAGGCTCCCTTGGAATAGTATAGAACAGGACTGTCCAACAGAAATTTGATGTGAGCCACATATATAATAAAAAATTTTAATAGCCACTTAAAAAAGTAAAAAGAAACAGGTAAAATTCATTTTAATAATACATTTTATTTAACTCAATATATTCAAAACATTGTCATTTCAACATATAATAAATATAAAAATTAGTGAGATATTTCTTATTCTTTTTTGTGTAAGTCTTTGATATCTGGGGTATATTTTATATTTACAGCACATGTAAATTAGAACATTAAATTGTCATTGGAAATAATATTTAGATTTCATAACATTTTATGGTTCAAAAAGTAGATTCATCTATCCAAGTTGTTCTAAGCATACCTAAAACTTTCCAATAACTGAACTGAAGACCAGTGTTTAAATGTAAACTAATTTAAATTAAATGAAAATAGAAATTCAGTTCCTCAGTTCCACTATCCACGATTCAAGTGCACAAGAGTCACATGTGGCTAGTAGCTAATGTATTGGACCACAGGATAGAAAAAAAGTCACAATCAGTTTTCTTTGTCTAATCTTTTAGCTCTTTTTTTTCTAAAATGTTTACCAAGGCAGGAGTTTTGTAGGAAGCTGGGTGATGGAAGCATGCTGGATAAAGAGGCATGGAAAGTTTCATTCTAGACTTTGCTCCGTCACTTATTAGCTCTATGATATTTTTCTCTCCTGTAATTTGAGGAGAATGACACCTGCTTCTCTGCCTTGTTGGTGTTTGTGGAAGATGCTTTAGAGATCCAATGAAACCATTAAATCATGGAGTTCTGGGGTTTGAATGGTCCTCAGATATCTTGGCCATGGTTCTCAAATTCTTGTCCTCAGACCAAGTGTTGTTTTTTATTCACATGACACTCCTCCATGATTTTTCACCGACTCTGTCCTTTAATGAGTTTAACACTTCCAATCCTTCAACATGTTTTCTCCTATGACATGATTTCAGTTTCCTTCACTATGCGGATCCCTCGCCACTGAATGCATTCTGGTTTGTCTTTATCTTTCTTAAGTGTGATTTCTGGAACTGAATGTACTCAAGGTGAGGCTTGACAGTGTAAGACAGGGCAGGGCAGTCATCTTCCTTGATCTAGAGACTGTGCTTCTATGAATACAGTCTTAGCTTTTGCATTTGCTTGCTTTTCAGAATTTTTCTTTTTTCTTTTGGTAGCCACAGCCGCTCTTGAGTCATATCAAGCTTATCAGTAACTGAAACCCCCATTTCCCCTCTTCCTGTACTTGTTTGATTAGTTTTGTTCACTTTCTGTAAGCCTTCACTTTTTTTTTTTTTTTTTTTTAATTAAAAAAATTGACTCTGTCCCTGTGCTGTGTGAGGCAGTTAGGTCTTTTCTTACCCTATGCAACATTTTAAGCCCTATTGCATTCAGTCTGTTCCACAGTTCTAAAGGGGCTCAAGGAATCTTAAGGAAGTGCTTCTCAGACATCAGTGAACACACATACCCACTGGGGATTTTGTGACGATGCAAATTCTGATTCTGTAAGTCTGGGGTAGGGTCCAAGATTTTTACATTTCTAGTAAACTCCCATTGATTGTTCTTAAGGTATTTGGAGGGTTTTCTTAAAACTGGTCCCCCTTCCACATTTTCTTCATTGTCAGTTGAATATGCATTTTCTCACTCTGTAGACAAGCTCTGAGATCCTTTGTAATCTTAGCTAGGACTTATGTATGAAGAGTTTTGAGACCCTCAGCTCCTTCAGGTAAGAAATCATACATAATCTTCTTTTGGGTTTCCCCATGGGCTGGGAAAATGAAGAGTGTCAATAAATGATGCTGATTTTTACTGAGTTTGTTTGGATCTCCTGTGAGAGCTGGAAAAGGCCCCAGTTATGGAAGGGAGACTTAACAAGGAGGAAGGACCCACCAACACTAAAGCAGTTATCAGTCTCTGGAAAATATTTTTCCAATTGGTCTTGTATCAGGTTTCATTTTTATTTTCTTCAATCCTGAGGCATTTTGTGAAATTTAAAAAGACGTCAAGTTAAAAACATAAAAATTAGAGATCCTTTAATTTCATTGGCTGGTGGAAGGGAGAAGAAGCTTGAAAGAGGCGGTGGTGATTCTTGTCCCAGGTGAGGAAACAATTAATGAAGTGAATTTAGGCCTATTAGAAGGCTCAGGGCTCCTCAACTCTGTTTACATACTTAGATGCAAATCAAAGTAGGGTAAACAGTGAGTGGTTTTTTTTTGTTGTTGTTGTTGCTGTTTTTTAAATTTCACACAAGACTTTTCTTCTCTTGATTTCTTCACAGCCCCAGATCCATATTTCCCTGAGATGTCCTGGTCCCTCCCTCCAGTGTTACAGCTTTTAGTCTTCTGGCCTCATACTGCATTTGACATATTTTGAAAACCTATTGTTTGTCAGTGGTCTTTCTAGTAATCCAGAAACCCCTCACTCGATTCTTTGATGTGGTTTTGGCAGAGTCATATATAGAGCAGCTTTATGGAACTGAATTTGACTAAATCTGCCCATCTACCCAAATCAGCGCCAACAGGAGGTAGGAAAAACCAGATGTGCTTCACACCTACAGATCTGAAAGGAGCCCTTTTGGGTGTCTTGTGCTCTCAACTAAATCTCGGAGGTGGTGCTGAGTGAATAAACATGAAAGTCATGAGATAATAAGGAATCCTAGTTTGGCTGGCTCTGTGTAGTCAGCTGCAGCCAGGCATGTGTGTGTAAGAGAGAGAGAGAGAGAGAGAGAGAGAGAGAGAGAGAGAGAGAGAGAGAGAGGGAGGGAGGGAAAGGACTGGGTTCTCCCTAAGCTGTTGGGATTACAACAGACTTTCCCTTTCCTGGCTCACTGGAGAAAAATGGCTGCCAAGGAATTTTGGAACAGAGACTTAAAAATGTACTGACCACTGGAAGACAGTAACATGGGTCCTTTGATATTTTCCATGTTCACTGTGATCAAGCTGGCATCTGCTTCCTTCTTAGGTAAGGATCCTGAGATATCATTGGCAGATGCCAGGTGTGACCTGGCTCCTTCTGTTCAGAATACACAGTGAAGGGCAGCCCTATTTAGATTGGGAGCCCTTTGAGAGAAGTGGTTTACAGATGAGTTCCAGTGGAGCCCATCAGGGAGAGGAAGGGAACTGAAACATAGCGGGAAATGTTTAACAATTAAAACCAGTCCTTGCTTGTGTGGTCCTATGTTTTACTGCATCACTCTGTGGAAATAGACTGCTGGGAGGAGAACTGGATTTCTGAAGGTTTATGAAGCCAGAAACCTGTTGAAGGCTCTTTATAAGGTAGTGGAGAAAATGGCATAACCTTCAAACCTTTGGGGAAGTTACTTAATAGCTCTGATTACCACAGGCCACCAGGGTGCTGGGTCATGGGATCAGGGCTACGTGACGAAGAAAAGAGGATGGCGGGCTGAGCCAGACTCAGAAACAATTACAAAATGCACTATAACTTTCTGGGAGGCTTGTTGCTTTTATTTTTAAAAAATAAACTGTATTATTTTTTTGCAATGAGAAATAACCTTTGCTCATTAAAAATATTGTAAAATGTCAATAAGCCAAAAAAATAGTGTACTCTCCATTCCTACCACCTAGAATCAATCTCTGTTCATACAGTGGTTCATTTTTTTTTTCTTTTTTCTTTTTTTTTTTTAGTGTTTTTCTATACTTTAAGCAAAAACATAATTGTGTCTGTATGGTAGAATAATTTTGATTCCATTTGTACCTTTAGTTTATATTGTAAGTATATATTATATTTTAAAGTTGTTAGGTATCTAAGTTTTAAGACTGCTTTTTTTGTGGAGTTGTGTCAGAAGTTACTTTTTTGTTCTCACATTGTTAGAGAGATTGTCATGTTTTTTCTTTTATATTGTAACTAATGTGGCAATATAACTCAAGTATTTTGGATTATTTCTCCAGAATTGATTCTTGGGGGGTGGGGAGATTTATTTTTAAGTGATGGGAAGGATCTAGTGGATTTATGAGTGAACTCTTGTTTTAAAAGAACTTCAAAGACAGGATTGCCTAGGCTAGTGGCTGAAGCAATTGTCTAAGTCACCTAAATCACTCCCTGCTCCAGGCCCACCTGCAACCAGCAGGCTCAGCCCTGCCTGGCCTCAACCAAGGAAAAAGGATCCTGGGAATTAAAGAAATAGGAAGCAGTTGTGGCCCTGAGCACAGTATTCAAATTGATGCAAAAGAACCCCTGAGACAGGTTCATGCTCAGTGAGTGGGAACCCCCACTTGAGTGCTCTTATGATTGGCCTTCTGCCCGGGAGCTTGTTTACTAGCTGTGTAACCTTGGGCAAGTTTCTTAATTCCCCTGAGACTCAGTTTCCACATCTGGCACTCAACTTCTCGTAAGGTTGTTGTGAAAATTAGAGAAACTGTTCATAAAGGGATTAAGATAGCACCCAACCCATAATGGATATTCAGTCTAACTTAGCTATTATCAGCATTATTATTGTTGTTGTTATGTCCTATTGATCTCTTTCCCAGTAGCTCCACTCTGCCTCCCCATCCGCCTACAAATACCCCCAGCCACTGGCTGGGGTCCTGCTTTAACCACAATGCAACTTTCTGGAATCAAGATATTCCACCCCTCTGATAAAAAATATTAACAGTCTTTTGAGACACTTACTGATATGACCAATCAGGACCTCCTACCCCCACACATAAAATGATGTCTCTGGTTCACTTCCTTCCTCTGAACATTACAATTTATATGATCAGTCACTTTCTCTAAGGGTTGGCCTTACTGCAGGTTAATTTTTATATTTCTGGTTCTCTTGGTTTGGTTGAAACTTTCTCTCCCTGCTGCCTTTCCAGGGACATCGTAACATGTCTCGAAACCACTAATATGTTGTGACATCAGTGTCACCATCATTATTGTCCTTTTCGTAACATCAATGCAATTGTTTGTTGAATATCTCTTATAAGCCAGACAATGTGCTCAGTGCTTAATATGCATTATCTCATTTAATCTTCATTGCTTACACCAGCCCTATGAGGTGTGATAACAGGTGTCCTCCTGTTCTACATAATGATATGGAGGCTCAGAGACATCATGTACCTTGCCTAAGATCACACATGTGGTAAGTGGCAGAGCCAGAGCTGGGACTGTGTCCATTCTATCTGAAGTCTACTGCACTCCAAAATTTATTGAATGAAAGAAAGGATGAACATACCATCTTTCTGAATTGTAATCTTTACTTCTACCTGAGTTTAAATTTTAGATATTGGCTAAGGCAAGAATCCCTCAGAACTTTATTCTTAGGGAGGAGGGAGGAGCATATAATTATGTACATCACATAGTTGTGGTAAATTGGGCACCATATAAAACATGTAGAGAATTGTGTTTATTAACCTGATTTTGAGTCAGGACACCTGACCCTATCTAGTTGGTAGTTGGATAAGTGAGACCTGGGTAGAGGGTGAACCAGATCATGCAGACTAGCTATTCCCATTTGGCTGAGCCACATACTCTGGGCAGGCCTCAGTGGTGAGCCATGCGGAGAAATCTAAAAGGACAGGTAGAACATCAAAGGTTGCTTTGCAACTGGCAGTAATGAGAGGTCCAGGCTGGAGAAAGGCCACTGGAACCAAGAAGTTCTAACTGTGGGATTTGCTGTCCAAAAAGGAGTTGGTAGCAGGTGGAGGGCATTAAACATGGGGATTACATGACTGGATATGTGTAATAATAACAAAAACAATGCTGAAACCAACACTAATAACTTGCTATATGCCAGGCCCTGGATTAAGTACTTTACATATATTATCCCATCTCAATCTCATTTAACAGATATTATTATCATCTTCATTTTCATGATGAGAAAATTGAGTCTTAGAGAGATGAACTAACTTCCTCAAGGTTATAGACCTGATAATTAGCAAATCAGGGACTTGAATTTAGATAGTTTTTCTCTAAAGTCTGTGTTCTTTACAACCACAGTTTCAGATAAATGGATCTGGCAGCATGGGAAGGATAGATTAAACAAGGATGGAGTGGGGAGGGACTGGATACAGTGTGAACACCTATGGAGCTATTTCATTATTCAGGTGAGAATATGAGGGTCTGAAGTCACTATGCGGGAGTGAGAATAGGAGGAAGGTACAGATACGAGATATGGTAAAGGAGAGTTGTACATTACAACATTAGCTCCCAAATCTCAACGAATATCTGACTCTGCAGAGAAGTTTTCTTTGTTTATTTTCAGTTGCAGATTCCCACAGCATATCTCAGGCCTTCTGAATCAGAATTTCTGGGGTGGAGCTCTGTATTTTTACAAAGCACCCTAGATGATTCAAGAGCTCTGCCAGTTTCAAGAACCACAGCTCTCTCGGCCTTGATTTTTATGTTTGGTTTGGGGCATAAGAGAGAGGGAGGATTTTAGGATGATACACAGGTTTCTGAATCTTGTGACTGAGTGATTTGTGATACCCTCCCCTAAGCTAGGAAATGATCTTAGTCAAAAGGCAGGATGCTGAGCTCAGTTTTGGACTTGTTGAGATGGTGCAGTCCTGCAGGTTCCTGGATATCAGAGTCTAAAGCTTGTAGTAGAAGTCAAGGCTGCAGATTTAGATATGGAGGTCACTGGTATATGGGGAGTGTTGATCTATATTTTACATGGAATTTTCAAAATACCCAAACCTTCAATTTTCTCTCTAATAAAATAACCATGCTACATCTTAAGTAACTTCCCTTTCTGACCCTTGACTGGGTCTATTTTTTTTTTTCTTTTTCTTTTGAAATACTTTAGAACTTACAGGCCAGTTAGAGAAATAATACAAACCTCAAACAGAGAACTCCAACATACTCATACACTACCCCCACACCCAGATCCACTAATGTTAACATTTTGCCACATTTGCTATATCATTCTATCTATCCATCCATCTATCAATCCATCTGTTTATCTGCCCATCTGTCTCTCTCTATCAATCCATTTTCTGAAAACTTGAGTATAGGTTGTATGCATCATGTTCCTTGAGCACTTAATACTGCCATGTACATTTCCTAAGAACAAGGATATTCACTTACGTAACCACCTTAAGCAGTTATCAAGTTAAAGAAATTTGGCAATGATAAAAGATTACAGTCTATATTTCAATTTTTGTATGTCCCAGTAATATCCTTTTCAGGATATTTTCTCCTCCCTTGTTAGATCCCCTTCAGCATCATGTATTGCGTTTATTTGTTATTAGTTAATCTTTTTTTTAAATTGTGGGAAATATACATAATATAAATTTTTCCCGTGTCAACCACTCCCAAGCATACCTTTCCGAGGTATTAATCACATTCACAATGTTGTGATATCCTCACCACCTTCCATTACTCAAACTTTCCCGTCTCCCTAAATACCCACTATGTGTTAACACCCCTTTCCCTTTGCCCCCTGCCTCTGGCAACCTATACTATACTTTCAGTTGCTATGAACTTGCATATTCTGGTGGAAGGGAGAGTTTGTAGTTATCATGGAGCTTAAATTGAACATCCTACATCTTTAACAATTTTGTTTGCTTTATGTTTCAGTTTCCTTGGCTGCTCAAGCAAATACCTTGTATGGGTTGCCTTAAACAATGGGAATTTATTAGTTCATGGTTTTGAGGCTAGGAAAATGTCCAAATCAAGGTGTCATCAAGTTGATGCTTTATTCCCAAAGACTGGCACGCTGGGGCTGGCTGCCAGAGGTTCTTGGTCCTGGGCTTCTCCATCATGTGGCCGTGCACATGGCCTTTCCTGGCTTCTCCCTTCTTTTCCAGGTTCCACTGACCCTCAGCTTTTTGCTTCCCTTGGCTTTCTCTTTCCATTTGTCTAAATTTCATTTTGTTTACAAAGGACTCCAGTAATAGGATTAAGGCCCATCCTGACTGAGGTGGGTGGGCCACACCTTAACTGAAGTAACTTCATCAAAAGTTCCTGCTTACCATGGTTTCACACCCACAGGAATGGATTAAGTTTAAGAATGTTTTTTTCTGGCATACATAGCTCCAAACACCACACTTTGATACCAACTTGACTTCAATAGTACACACAAATTATGTTCCTATACCTTTCCATCCCCCAACTTTATGTAGTTCTTGTCACAAGTTACATGAGTCCAAAACCACTGATTTATCTTTACATTTTATGCAATTGCCTTTCAGATCCTATAAGAAGTAAAAAGTGGAGTTACAAACCCAAAATACAACATACTGTCATTACCCTTACTGGAGATCTTTATTTCTTCATGTGGCTTGGATCTATTGTCTATTGTCCTTTCCTTTCAACTTGTAGAACTCTCTTTAGCATCTTTTGTAGGACCAGTTTAGTAGTGACAACTCCTTCAGCTTTTGTTTATTTGGGAATGCCTTAAACTCTCTCTCATTTTGAAAGATTTATTTAGCAATTGTTTAGACTGATGTTTTCCGAATTTTGGTCATTTGCATACCACTTTTAGGATTTTTGTCATATATTTTTATCTTTGTTATGAATGCATTTTTCTTTAAGTTCTTTCTTCTTTTTAAATCAAATACATTTATTTAAAAAATAAACTTTTTCACTAACTATAAATTAAAAACCGGTATCATTTGCCTGAAGTAGAAGATAATCATAAAAAGAAATAACATGAATAAAATAATGGTATTAAATTCTTGCCAGATACAGTTGCCTGTGAAGACTCCAAGCTTGAGACTTGCTCTCTCTGTTGAAAAAGGAGATTAGTAGTGTTACAGAACTGGTAAAATCTTTCCAATAACAACTTAGACTATTTCCTTGCCATGAGTGGAAGAAGTAAAAGAGAATGTCAATGGAGATGTCTGTCACTATCTGAATTTATCTGCCATACCCAGTGCCATCTAAAATCATTGGCGTACCACCAGGAGTCTTCTTTCCCCTGGAACTGATCTGGACAGAGAGTTCTCTCAGGCCTGACTTCCTGAGAAATACTTCCTAGAGCAAAGCCCAAGGTTTCCCTGGGGAGAGGAGAAAGGTTTAATCTTCCTTTGATTTTTGAGATTATGGAAGATCATAAGAAGTCAATGTTACCATATTATATTTTACTTGATACTAAAATGAAGATCAATGAACATTTCTTACTCTATGTTAGTGTTTTTAACTTTTTGGAATCATTTGCTCTGTTGAGAATTTCTGGAAAGCCATGGTTCTTCAACCCAGGAAAATGCACAATTGCACACACACAAAATTTTCACACAAGTTCATAAAGTCCATGGGTCCTAGGCCAAGAACCAGCATTCTATGTATTTTGCATATGTCTTTCTATAGCTCACTGTGCAATTCAGTTCAATGAAAACTGCAATTGAGTGCAAAACCTGGTTTATTGAATATGTCTATCAATGAGTAAGAATGATGTGAATTTAAATGCACTGAAGAATTACCCTCCCCTCAACATCTATTCTGAATAAACATAGGTTATGCTGATATTGCCTTTCAGGAGGCTTTGAGAGATGAGGTCAGGTTCTATAAAAGGAAAATCAGCCAAACCTGTAAAGTCATCATTGTGAACTTTGAAATGTACCTAGTAAAATTGTCCCTGGGCAAGCAGACTCCCAGGGCTGGGTGGAGTTCACATGGGCTCCTTAGCTAAAATAAACAGAAGTGACTAGTGACTTTTGGATTCCCTTTGTCTGAACTGGAGTGTCTGGATGGATCATCAGCAGTAGCGTATCACACACCTGCTGGTCAAAGCAAAGAGAAAGCCAAACAGGCATTTGTTCCTTAAAATGTCAACTGAGCAAAAATATCACAGGATTCTAATTTATGATGGCTCATTAGTCCTTAATAAACACCCTCACATACTTTTCCAGCCAAATAATACTTCCTTTAAAAGGCATAGGATGAACAGCAAGATGAAGCAGACCACTTTAATCTCTAATTTCAAAAGTTATTAAAAATATTCAGTTATAAGTCTAAGATGTTAAATATGCAATATGACCCAGAATAGTTTTTGGAAGAAATTTCAATGGGGCTATGAAATTAAGAGAATCATAAACTGTCTTAAACATTTTTTTTTTTCTTTAAACTTGGAATTAGATTAAACCAATGGTTAAATTCAAACATCTGTAAATGGTTAAATTCAAACGTGTTACTTCCAAACATTGCAAGGAATGTTTGAATTTAAAGTACTTAGTCAAAGTAATTTTTGAAGAGGAGATCTTGAACTGGTGATATTTATCTGATATAATTCTTTGCATAGCAAATGTTAGAAAAATACTAGAAGAAACTTATGAAAGGTTAGATGTTCATTATCTCTGAGTGTAGTTACTTGTTTCATATTAAGAACCACCAGATATTTTCCTTTACTGTTTTAGTGTACTCATGGCTTGGTAAAAGACATCTAAAAATGATTAAATGTCCCAAATGCTTGTTTTTTGTTGTTGTTTTCTTTTAAGGTCGGTAAAGATGAAATTATTAACCTCACTGGATTGTGAACATAAATTTACCTATGCAAGGATTTTAGATTTAATTTCTTAATGATACCGTGAAAGCCATAATAGTACCATCAAGTGGAAATAAGAAAATTTCATTTTTATCTTTGAAAATTCTTTTGTTCCAAAGCAAGACATTGTCCAGTTATTTTAGCACAGAATCAGTTATTACAATTAAATTATAGTGTTGCCTTTCCTTGTGGCTGGTGAAAATGTAAACTTGCCCCTTCAACTTCTTAATCTATGAAGTGGGGCTACAAACGCATAAATTTGTTTTATTATTAATATTGGAGATGCTTATTAGATGAACTTCGTGAAATATAGTAGAACATTCTTGATGAGCAGGTAAGGAATATTGTTTGAATAAAGCATGGTTAGCTCTCTCTGGGTTATAGGAAACACAACTCATTTTTTTTTACATAATCATGTTACCGTGTATAGTCTAGCAGGGACTGAAATTTAAGACTCAGAAGTATTAGAAAATGAAATTAGACACTAAGTTCTTTTAAGGAAACTTGAAACTGCTGAGATCAATGCTCACATGCATATATGTGTGTGTGTGTGTGTGTGTGTGTGTGTGTGTGTATGTATTAGTCAAAGGTGTTTTTATTTTATTACTGATTTTATTCTTAAGACTTCAACTGTGATGTTTGCCCAAATGCTTTGAGTTGGTTGGCAGTGATAGATAATTCCCAATAAGTAAACCCTTTAAAGTAACAGTTGATCTTAAATCTCATGAAAACTTCGATTTGGCTTTTTAGAAAGTCTGCTGGCTCAAGGCAAAAATAAGCTGATTTAATCCCACAGTACTGCTTTTCAGTGCTGTCCCAGGACTAGCTACTCAGAATCCCCTGAGCACCTGTTAGAAATGTAGGTCTCTGGGCCACATGACTTTCTTATTGCCCAGAATTCCTGGATGGTTCACTGGTGGCTGAAATTTTAATAAATGCTCCCAAAGATTCAGATGCACTACAAGGTTGAGAAGTGTCCCAGAGACAACCTAGAAATGTTGTCTCTGGGAACTCAAGTTATTTCCCTTCTTCAAGGAAGTAACAGTGAAAAGCGTTTCCATTCCTTCCAGCCCTGGAGGGCAGATGGTGGGCCTTTTAGGTGAATAGGGAGAACTGAGCTGAAAACATCATCAGGGCAATCTTCCACAATCCCCCTCTTCTTTCTTATCATCACCATCTTTATAGCTGCTGCCATTTCTCCAGCATTTACCATCTGCCAGGCACTGTGCTGACTGCCTTTCAGACATGATGTCACTTAATCCTCACAACGGTTTTATGACTGTCACCTTGCAGTAAAGGAAATGGGGCTTCAGTGCATACAGCTGGTACAGAAAAGGGACGAGAATAGACCTTGCATGGTG
The DNA here is from genome assembly GCF_015220235.1 of Choloepus didactylus. NCBI lineage: Eukaryota > Metazoa > Chordata > Mammalia > Pilosa > Megalonychidae > Choloepus > Choloepus didactylus. Next base: position 70,869,555 of record NC_051316.1, read on the forward strand.
GTGGTGACCTAAAATAGTGACTGGGTGGAAGAAAGAGAGAAATGACTTTTAATAAGCACTTTCAGCCAACCAGACATTTTACATGCTTGGTTATAATTTACTGCTCTCAACAAGCCATGAAGTATCTACTTCTATCTTCGTATTATAGACGTCAAAACCGAGGCACAGCAAGTTAAGTACCCACCCAAAGTTCACAGCTAATGATGGAAAGGCTCTGATAAAACCCTGTGCCTCATCTCTTTTGTTTTTGTTCTCTCTCTACTCGATCCAGCTCTAGGCCCAGAGCCAGACCTCATGGGTTCAAATCTCCTCTCTGCCTTGTGACTTTGGGCAACTTACTCAATGTCTCTGTGCCTCAGTTTCTTCATTTTTAAAATAGGGATTATAATAGTATGGATATGAGGATTAGATGATGGTATATGTGTGATATGCATCACTTAGACCAGTACTTGACCACAAAACTAGTGCTCTGCAAGTTATTAACTGTAATAATAATCATTAAACTGCAAGGGGAGAGAATAGATGGCAAAGTGGAAACAGTTAATTTTGGAGAAAATGGAAAGAAAATTAGTTGTTTCTAATTTTTTCCCCACACATTCAAGTTGGAAGGAATATGCTGTACCCATGTCTTGATAAACAGGATGCTGGTAACCAGGATTGGAAAAACTTGCCGATAGTGGAGGGTGATTGTCATCACATTTGGGGAAAGCAGGGGAAAAGGAGCTGATTGCACTGGGCTTTGACTCTTCTTTGTAAAAAGAAGGATATCCAGGGGGATCTATTGCTTCTAATTCAAAAGCCAACAAAATCATGATCATGACTAGGAAATGCTGAAAGTGACATAAATACATTACTTTTCATTTGTACAATGATACGAAGCTTGTGTCTGTCGCTATGTGTGGTTCTGGCTCTGCAAGCTCCCAACAGGATAGTTTGGATAAAGATAAGATCTGAAGGGCAAGTGAAAAAGGATCCTTAGTCCCAGGACTCTTCAATCTGCAGATATGAAAGGGAGCAACACAGAGAGGAAATCACAAAGGCAGTGGACTTTGCAGACATGGAATTATTCACCAACTCCCAGAGCACATGCTGAATGTAGCCTGAGGTGACTGAGGTGACGTCGAATACCATAAAGGAAGAACTGCTTTACACATTGGAGAGTAAACCATGAGACTAATCAACTCTGAAAGTGATAAAATTTAAATAGCTTTGAAAAATTGTTAAATTTCATAAAAGATTTTTGAGCATCCGTTATGATCCAGGCCTAACTGGGGTAGGTGTTGAGGAAGCAAAGGGGACAGTCCCTGCCCTCTGGAAGCTCAGAATCTAGAGCTGTACATAAAAAAGTGTAATACAAAATGTGATAAATGCACAAAAAAAAGCCGTAGAGCTAAGAAGGTACACAACCCAGAACCAAGGAGTAAGTGATAACCTAATATAGGTTAGCATGGTGATGGATCATATTAGGATTCCAAAAGGCTTCTCCAAACAGGTAAAATCTAAGTTGAGTTTTGAGACATAATTGGATTTCACTAGACTGGCGGGAGATAGGGACAGGGAATTCAAATCAGAGGAAACAGTATATGAAAGGCAAACAATATAGTGCATTTGGGAAAACTGTAAAATTTTATTGTTGTAGGACTACCAAGTCTTGGGAAATATTAGTTGATGAGTCTGGAGAGTGAAGTGAAAATTATCATTAATTCTTTCATTTATTCAATAGACCCTGTTTAATTACCTACATTGTGCCGAGTATTGCATAAGCATTAGGGACACAAAGATGAGTGACTCTAGATACCCACTGTTCACTCATTCATTCACTTATGAATGAATGACTATTTTCCAGAATAGTCATGGAGGTTACACCTTAGTGTGGAAACAGACAAATGCTTATTGCAATGTAATAATTGAGATGCTACAGGCAGAGTTCTCAAATGCAGGCCTGGGAGAGTGACCATTCTACAACTTAAATCTGATCTTGTTATTCATTCCCTGCTTAAAATTCTCCCATGACTCCCAGTTGTGCCTTCAAGTTAAAATCTAAGAACCTGAACATGATTTCACAAGATCCTTCATCATCTGGGTCTGGCCATTTCTCCAGCCTCATCTTGTCTCTCACCATGACCCCTGCTTTGTCCTCCTGCCATTCCACGTCTGGCATACTGAACTATCTGGAGTTATTAAAATGCCCTGCATTATTTCAGGGCTTAGAGCTTCAGTGGTTTTGCAAGTCTCATTCTCTCTGTCTTTCTTCACCTGGCCATCTCCAGCTTACCCTGTCAGATTATCAGACTCAGACATCACTGTTTCCAGAATGATTGTCCTGATAACACACTCGACCCTCTCCACCTTTGCTGAATTAGGTGCCTTTGTTTACCTGCTCCCTTAGCTCCCTGCACTTATTTCCTTTGGCTGCCAGATTTGCAGTGTTTGTGGCCAGTACAGTGTAGAGAGCTGATTCAGGCTTCTCCTTCTCTGGGCTTATATGGTCATACAGAGTCTTGTTCTCCATCCCCAGTTAAGACCATTAGGAAGATTCTGTCCTTTTACCCAGACCATTCTTAATCTCTCTGCTAAGTTTTGTGCTGTCTGTGGACATGACAAATCAGGTCAGAGTGACAGTAATTTACTGGGCATGAGATGGTCGACCTCCTGCCTGTGCTGACTAACTGATTTGACTTATCCTACCTAGTCTCCTTCCCTGCCCACGTGGAGAACATCTGTAAAGGTAGGTGAGAAGTCAGGGATTTGGGAGTGAGAGCATAGCGAGTGATCTGGGGGATATTTGTATGGGAGTTTAAGGACTCCAGGACACCAACTCAGGCCATTGTAGAAAAAAGTCAGAGAAAGAGAGAACAGGAGCAATCTGGGCTATAATCAAACTCCCAAAGGAAAGTCTGTTGTTCTAATAACCTCATTTTGCCAAACTTTTAAAGTCCTAGTAACCTTATCAGATTTACTGTGATCAATACAACTCAAAGAATAGTAACTGTTTTACAAAGGCCAAACCACCTCCTTGTACTACAAGCTCTTGATTTCTACATAAACATAGCCTTAAAAAAACAATAGCAGATCCTGTTCTGTATGTGAGGCACAGTCCTAAAATGGGACCCATTTATATTTCTAAAACAACGATCTTTTTTTTTGTTAATGGCAGAAGCTCATTACTGAGCATGTTGTTCATATGATGAAAAATCAGGTAGGAAACAGCAGTAGTTAAGATTTACTAGGCTGCATGTTTGTGCTGTTTGCAGCCTCTTCCAATTGCAAGGTAACACATTTTTCAGCCTGGTGCGATTTCTTTGACTGTGGCTTGGTTTAACAGGCAGAATGTGTCTTTCATTGTTTTAGTCATGCTGTTTCTTTGTGGTTTCCTTTAGAAAGAGATGAGCCTGTGGGTCGGATATAGTTCAGAGTTGTGATGTGAAGCAATATTAAAGTCTCTCTTTCCATGTGCTTGTCCACCTGATTGGAATCCTGGGAAAACTTGGAAGGTCACAAAGTCCCTTTCGATATCATTAAGTGAAAAAAGTGACATGCATAACAGTAGATGTAATGTGGTACATTGTGTGTGAAAAGAAGAGAAGTGTACTATGTACTCATATATGCTTGTATTTGCAACTTAAAAAGTACAGGAAGATATAAAAGAAGTTATTAAAAGAGGTTATCCACAGGGCTTAGGGGTCATGGAATGGGCAGGACTTGGGTGTAGGTGCTATTTGTTTTATCACCTTGATTTCGGAAACAAGATATATATCACCTTCTCAAAAATAAGATAAAATAAAAACAGAAAAACAAAGTCCATCTGGTATTGCAACATGTGTCAGAGGTGTGTTTGTTTCAGGATACATAAAATCTGTCCCACGCGGTAGGCTGTTTCAGTTGCTGTCAGGAAAACTGCCATGTTTTGAGTGCCAACTCAGTGCCAAATAATTCAGGTGCTTTCTCCCATTTAACAGGTAACACTGTTCATGTTTTCAGACAAGGAAATGAAGTCTCGGGAACATTAGCTGACCAATTAAGGTCAGAGAGAAGTGTCAGAGTCTGTAACAGGTGTTGTCTGACTTCAGTGCACTTTCCCCTCTACTGTACTGGCCATACCACCATTACTGTAGATGTGTTCATCACATCCAGGGGCCAGTGTATACATTCGTGCAATAAATGTTTATTAAAGGTTTATCATGTATTGAAGACTTATCTTGTGATACAAGAAAAGTAAGATTAAAGGAAGACAGGCAAGGAAATAAAGAATCCTAATAGTAGATAAGAAGTGGTTTTGATGGAATTAAGTGCAGTGAGGGTGGCAGTAGAGAAAGGGGCACTTTACTGAACAGGGAAAGTTCATGGCAGTTTTCCCAGAGATGAATCTGAGAAGATAAAGGGTATTTAGGGGGAAGGGGGTAAAGTGTACCAGGCAGAGGGAACAACATGTACAAAAAAGCACCAAGTTTTCAAAGAGCACTGCATTTTTGAGGAATATGAATAGTTGGGCATATTTAGAACATAGACTAGTGGAGAGGGTCTTCTAAGCCACACTAAGTTATTTGGACTTCACCTGTAGCAATGGGAAACCATGAAGGATTTTAACAAGAAGATGAAAAGGTTAAATCTAGAATTTAGAAAAATCAATCTAACAGGATAGGAGTCTATGAATTGAAGGGGAGCCAGGTTTAATGCTGTGATGTGGGGAACTGGTTGGAAAACTTTTATAATACCATATTTTATTGTTTATATATATATTTAAAATTTTTTCTAAAATTGGGATGCAGCGTCTCATAACTAACTGATGGCATCTCACATTAGATGAAGCACAATGGTCCAGGCAAGAGGTGTTGAGGGCCTGCTCCAGTGCCCTGGCAGTGCGGCAGTGCATTGAACCCCATTGTAAATGGTGGACTAGAGTCAATATTACAATTATAAAAATGTTCTTTCATGAATTGTACCAAACCTACCACACTGTTGCAAGGTATTACTCATAGGGTGGTATATGGGAACTCTGTATTTTATGCATGATTTTTCTGTAGACCTACAACTTCTCTAATAAAATGATACAATTAATTGGGACAGAAAAAAGATTTGAGTGATATTTAGATTCTGATATAGCATTTTTTATAAAGTAGAAAAAATAAAAGTGCAGAACAGAGTGTATAGTATACTACCAGTGGTGGAAAAAAAGGGGTGTGTGTGGTGGTGGTGGGGACGTGGAGGATATAGAATAAAATGCATATTTTCTTATGGATGAATAAAGTATCTCCAGAATGATACACAAGAAACTGATAACATTGGTTGCTTCCAGGGAAGGGTATTGGCTGGCTGAGGGAGAGCAGTGATAGGGGCAATTCCCATTATATTCTATTTTTTACATTTTGTATTTTGAACTATGTGTTACCCACTCAAAATACATAAAAAAATAATTTAAAATAGGGGATATTTGGCAAGAACAATGGAAAATTTGGTAATAGATTGGTTAGGAGATAAAGAAGAGAGTTTTATGGCTCTTGTACTATTCTTTTAACAGTCCTCTGGTTTAATTTTTTAAACAACTTTTTTGAGCTATGACTTAAATACCATACATTTACTCATTTTAAGTGTACGACTCAATGGTTTTTAGTAAATTTACTGAGTTGTGCAACCATCACCACAACACAGTTTTAGAACACTTTTGTTACCCCAGTAAGACCCTTCATGCCCATTTGTTCATCCTCATTCCCACTCCCAGCCCAGAGCAACCACCAATCTACTTTCTATTTCTATAGATTTGCCTTTTCTGGACATTTCATATAAGCGGAAACATAGACAATGTGGTGATATGTGTTTTGTTTCTTTCACTTTATGTAAGTTATTTAGGGTTATACATGTTGTAGCATGTATCGGTATTCCATTCTTTTTTATGGCTGAAGGATACTCTGTTGAATGGAGTACCACCTTCTGTTTATCCATTCATCAGCTGATGGATATTTGGGTGACTATTAAGAAAGGTGCTACTGTGAACATTCAGGTTCAAGTCTTTGTGTGGAAGCAGTTTTTTCATTTATCTTGGGCAGACATCCAGGAGTGGAATTATTATGTCATATGGCAAATTTATAGTTAACTTTTAAGGAAAATGCCGACTCTTCCTGAGTGGTTGTACTATTTTACATTCCCACCAAGAATGTATAAGGGTTCTTATTTCTCCACATCCTCATCAGCACTTGTTATTGTCTGTCTTTTAGATTATAGCAATCCTAGTAGGTGTGAAGTGTTCTCCTTTTGGTTTTAATTTGTATTTCTCTAATAACTAAAGATATGAGCACCTTTTCATGTGCTTATTAGCCATTCTTAGATCTTCTCTGGTGATACGTCTTTTCAAATCTGTTGCCCATTTAAAAATTGGGTTGTTTGTTTTTATTACTGAGTTGTAAGGGTTTTTTGTATCCTCTAACTTTAATTTGACTGAGGATAATTGTCCACCAGTAAGGAGACTCATTTCTCTCTCTATTCCTGAAAATCTTTTTAATTCCTATGCCTTTTAGAAAGAACTTTCAAAAGTCTCCCCAAATAATTTTTCAGAGTATTTCCATGAGAACACAGGGATCAATGATGAAAATTATTCTCAACTTTCTCTGTTCACTTGCTAACTCAACCAAGAGTTACAAAATAAATCTTTGTATTGGTTTCATTTTGTATTACTTTCAGTCTCGTAATTATCTTCCTAATCGTCTTCATAGACATACTGAAAAAAAAAAAACCTCTCTGAAATCAGGATGTTATTGGCTCTAGAGACATGACAAATGGCTACAGAAGTAGCAACCTTTAATAAGCTAAATACAAAGGCTGTGTTGACATTAAGTTTTGTCTCAGTTTTGTATCTTAAGTTTTACCTGACCTAAATACCAACCCTATTAGTATTCTTGTGGAAGATTAGAAACAGGGTAGAAATAGATAGGAATGGTGTAAGAGTGACCCATAAAAAATATATTTTAATGTTTTGTGATAAAATAAGCACAGAAAAATGGCCTTTAATTTTTTAGTTCTCCCTGGAGAATACTTTTTCTTTTATTTTTCCTTCTGAAGTAATTGCACATTGTATCAAAAAAACTTCTACCCCTAACCTTCTTTGACACACACACACATGTGCACACACACACACTCAAGACATCTAGATTCTAAATGGACAGAGTGCAAATTAATCTAACCATAGAAAACAAACAAAGAGGAGAGGCCTATAAAAGAAAGAGTGGACACATTTATCTCAGGTTTCAAGAAAGTATTTTTTTTTATTTTTCTTCTACCTACCCAAGGATGGAGAGGAATTTGAATATGGTGTCCCAGGTTGGCAGATGGGTGTAAGAAGGAGGCAAAAAGAGTCCTGCTCTTGCTTCTGTCATGCTCTGTCTGTGGCAGATCTCTTAGATACTGTTAGAAGTGTTAGTTGGCTCCAAAGGCTGCAACTGGCCACTTGCAGTCATAATTCAGCTTCAGCGCATTTGGTTTGGCCCATAGAGTGCTTTCTGTTTTGTTTTTGAGCTAAAACTTAAAATGTAAGAGATTTAAAATAAAATCCCAGCAAAAATGGGATGATCTGATGATATTGGGCTCATATTTTCACATAGTAACAATTCAATAGCTCTGAGTGATAGGTGCATCTTTGGATGGGACTTTTGTTCTTACTTTGTTCTCCTGTTGTTTCCCTGTCTTTGAAACTATCAATTTTAGTACTGTAAATTATATAGGATGCTTAAACCAAAATTTCCCCCATCCAGACTGCTTGCTCATTTCATTACCCTGCATGATCTCCATAAGGTATTTGAGTTTGTAACTGTAGAGGTTCCTCGGGCTGCTGTAACAATTTACCACAAACTTGGTGGCTTTAAAACAACACAAGGTGTCAGAGCCTCCAGAGTTCTAGGAGAGTTCCATGCTCTGCCTCTTTCAGCTTCTGGTGACTCCAGGCCTTCTTGGCTTGTGGTCACATCACTCCAAACTTGGCCTCCGTCTTCATATGGCTTCCTCTTGTTTTCCCTATGTCTGTCCTATGTGTGCCTTTTATAAGGACACTTGTCATCGGATTTAAGGCCCACCTGGATAATCTGGGATGATTTCATCTCAAGACCATTAACTTAATTATATTTGCAAATACCTTTTCTCCCAATAAGGTCACATTCACAGGTTCTGAGTCTTAGGAGTCTCCTGGAGGACGTTCCAGCAGAATGGGGGAGTTGAGGCTGGTACCATCCACCAGGATAAAGGAAAAAAAAAATGGTGTTAAGCTAATAGAAACTTTGCCTTAAATCTTGGTTTACCAAGGGAATCAGCCTTAAACCCTGGAATACCCACATTTCACCAAGTTGAATAAGGAATGACTTAGTTTCTGTGATTCGTCAATCCCCCATTGGCTTTTACATACTGGTGTAATTGCTTATTTGACCTTGGTCATGCTACCTTAACTGCATATGCTGTCAACAATTTACTTTCTGCTTTCATTTGCCTAAAACCACAAGAATCATTTAAAGAGTGCCACAAATATGAACATTTTAGTTAACTTAGCTCTAAGACTCTCTGCTAAATGTGAGGATGGCACAGATAGTGGGAGACGAGATGTGAAACTAGGTAGTACATAAAAATAGGTAGGTATAGATTAGGCCTATCTACTGTGGGGCAGGCAACTGTGCCAAGCATCACAGCACCTGGAAGCCAGTCCTCTCAGAAAGCTCCCAGGTATCTAAGCTTGTGGGAATATAGACTGTTAGGGTGGAAACTATCTCTGAGACAGTCCTAGCTCTCATCGGGGTCATCAGTTGGAACAGTCATAAATGGGGAATTGAGGCAGCTCAATAACCAGGAGTGCAGACAGCACACAGTCCATTCAGAATCTAGAAATCTTACTAGTGACTGTGTAGATTTCTTTCAGTATTCCGGTGTTTCCTTCCTAGACATTTGTGTTTGTGTGGGTGTGGCAGAGGGGGTTATACAGAAGAATATGCCCAGCCCCCCAAATATCTTAATCTTGATTAGGTGAGTATATTGGTATCTGCAGAGGTACATAGCTGAAAGAGTTTAGTGTTCTCCTGCTGAGATCTGGTGAGGATTTTCTTTGTCAGAGCATGGTAGCCAGGGCACCGAGAAGCTCAGCCAGGAGGCTGGTCAGAGGTGACCCCAAACAGCTTTGCTTAACTCTGGGCTGCTGCTGGGATCTGTGGGGGACCTGCCCGAGAGAAGTGCCTGACATTCTTGCAAGCTGACATCAAGCTGCGAAGCTGCTGCCCTCTGGTGAGTCAACAGCAAAAGGCTCACATCGTTCGAGAGCTGCTGCCCAATCAGAAGATGTGGAGCCAGGCCTCAGAAATCTTTCTAAACCTCAGCATACTGAAGCCTTCAAAGGGCTCCTTCCAGAGAAAGAATGCAGAGATGATTAAACCTTATAAGAAGCGTAGAACCTACAATAACAGGAAGATGACCTCCACATTTGCTTTTAAAGCAATTTTTGACTATAGACAAACAACCTCATGGATTTTGCTCATTTAAAAAATATTTTATACTTTTCTTTTTATGTTGAGGCAAGTGGGCACACTGAAGCACTAGCTGGTACACTGGAGTTGTCTGCATACTGAAATTAAGATGTCCTGGAGTGACACTGAGTTCCAATGACAGTCATTGGCACTCAACCAGCATATCCATCGAGTCAGCTGTTACAGTGTGCATTTTAGGTATAAATATACATATATGCAAGTTCTGTGGTGAAAATGAAAATTAAGTATAGAATTTCTCTTCTCATCTTACTAACCAAGTTTGTGTTGCTGTTTAGTAATTTCTTTCAATTTCCCTCTATTGAGCAGGAAATCAGTGGGGAAAATATCATGCATAAGGCAAGAGGTAAATTATTTGCTTATGTAGCACAAACCTCTCATGCAAACCTCACATGGCATTGCCATATCGTGGAGTCCATAAAAGGGATTGACATTGTAAAAGATTAACTGGATTTTACTTGGCAAGCTCAGGCATCTAGATGGCATGCTATAAAATGGTTTGAAGTGGCAAGGGAGTCTATAGTTGGAGACCAAGCAAGATTTTGGCATGGGCTTTTCTTATAGTCCTGTTACCTGCTTTGGATTGTCAGAAGAGAATTCACTTGGCCAAATGTGGATGCTGTCCATTTGGTTTTGGGGATGAGTCCATCTTACTAATAATGACTTAGTTGTGTAGCTTCACTAGGAAAGAGTGAAGAGTTGAGCTTGACATGGAGAAAAGCAAGCAGCCAGCACAAAGATAGCTTTCCCATGGACCAGAGATCTTCATCTTCTTTCCTGTCCTACGTGCTGGACATAATGGGTTGAAGGGAGGCTAGATTATACTTGCCCATTTATTCATTCAACAAAAATGAATTTGCAATCTTAGGTGTAGGCATTGAGAATACACTGTTCCTGTTCTCAAATGACTAGAAGGAGAGAGGAGGAAACAGACATAAATTGATAATTAAAATGAAACATTATTAGTGCTTCAATAACAGTAACATGTACTGAGTTCTTACTAAGTTACAGAAACTTTGCCAGGAGCTATAAATGAATCTCTATAATGCTGCAATAATGGGATTTTATTATTATTCCCTTTTGGAGGAAACAGTGGTCTAGAAAGATTAAGTCCCATAGTCTGGAAGCAGTGGACAAAAAATTCAAGCCTAGACTTTTGATTTGAAACTTGGATCCTTAACCACCACTTGCAGATTTGGGGGAAAGATGACTGAAGTTGCAACACCTACAATGACTCTTGAAAGCAAAATTACTCTTTAAATGAGTGTATTTGTGTGTGTGCTGGGTGGGGTGTCATGGGCTCATGGTATTTTTAGGCAGAGACAGCTACACCTGTGAACACCATGGAAGTTGTGTTGTCAGGGGGAAATGAAAGTGATTAAATAGTGTCAGAGGTTTCTGTGGTGTTCTGGTTTTCTATTACTGCAAAACGAACTACCCCAAAATTTAGTGGCTTAAACAGTCATAATCATTTATTTAGCTCATGAATCTGCAATCTGGGCAGGGCTTGGCTGAGATAACTTCTCTCTGTTCTGCGGTGTCAGTGGGGCTGCTTGAGGGATGACTGGGGCTCGGCAGCTGGGGCTCCTCACTCATCCCTATCCTTATGTGTTCTCTTCACTTGGTCTCAGGCATGGAGGCTTCAGGAGAGCTGAACTTCTTACATGGCAGCTTAGGCCTCCAAAGGTGCTTGTTCCAAAAGAGAAAGCCGGACAGGAGCTGCATTGCCTTTGATGACCTAGCCTTGGCTGACATATAGCCTCACTTGCTGGACTCATTTGAGGCAGTCATAAGGTCCTGCCCAGGTTCAAGGGGAGGGCACATAGATTCTACTTCTTAATGGAGAAGTGGCAAGGTTCTGGAAAAGCATGTGGGACTAGAAATACTGTTGCAGCAAATTTTGGGGAGTAAGGTGGGATAAAAGCATCATAGTATAGTTATAAAAAATTGTATTTGGAATTTGATGGACTTTGATTTCAACTCTGGGCTCTGCCACTTACTAGCTGGGTTACTTTGGACAAGTTACTTAGCCATTTTGAGACTCAGTTTCCTTATTTGTAAAATGAAGATACTAATACTGAGCTCAATGAGTTGTTAAAAATTAAATATATATGTAAATCTCTTAGCTTAAGGGCTGGCTCAAAGTAAGTACTCCCCTTATATGAGCTGTGATTATTGATGGGCCAGTAGCAGGAGAGAGAACTGGAGAGGGAGAAGGAGCTAGATGGTGGAAAGGATTTATAGCTAATAATTGTGTTGGTGAAATACTAATAATGATATCCAAAAGTTACTGAAAACTAGACACAGTGTTAAGCCCTTGAATAGGAGTATCTCATTGAATCTTAACAACAGTCGTATGACTATTACAGAGGAGGAAACTGAGGATCAGAGAAATTAGGAAATTTTTTCAAGTTGGTAAGTAGGAGAGACAGGATTTGGACCAAGGTACTTGTTTTACTAAAGCCTATACTAGAATGAAGGCTATCAGAAGCCACTAGAGAATTTTGTTAAAAGCAGTTTTATTGAGCTATATTCACATACCATACAGTCCATCTAAATTGTACAATCAGTGTCTTCTAGTATATTCACAGAGTTGTGCTTTCATCACCACAATCAATTTTAGAACATTTCACCCACAATAGGGTTCACTATGTTATACAGTCCCAGGTTTCATCCTCTGGCTTTCCTTCTAGTGATATACACAGCCCTAAATTTTCCGTTTTGACCACAATCACACCCACATATCATCACTGTTAATTGTCAAATGAATTTTAAACAGGAGAGTCCTGTGTTCAAACTTGCTCTTTGTAAAATGGAATGGAAGATGGATCAGGGGCTGGCAGCAGGGAGAGCAATTAGAAGATGATAGTTCTAATCCAGGTGAGAAATATCGAGGCCTCAGTAATGTCCAAGACATCAGCAGGGGAATGTGGAGGAGGTCCTAAGAAGGCAGTGGTGATCATCCTTGATTACTGATTGGATGTGGAAGGAAAAAGAGGGAACGTCTGTAGCCACTAGTTAGCTTTGATTGTAGCCACTGGCATGTGTATTATTACTCAGGGCTCTAAGCAGAGAAAGAAAACAACCCCAGGCTGTCTTCTAACCTAAAGCGTATTTCCTAAGTCCTTGCACTCTGAGTCTAGACTAAAAACAAACAAAGCAGAATCGTCTGAAATGCTGGAAACCCTCCCTACTTGAAGTTCTCAGATCTCTTACCTTGCAATTCTAGCTTTCAAATTCCCTGCCGAGCTTCCTTTCCCACACCCCAAGTCTGTGTACTGGGGATTACAATGATGGATTGTGGGTACTGGATGATTTTTCTTTCTGAATCAGAGGACTTGAGGGGGATAAGCTAAGGCTGTTTTCTCCTGTCCTGAATTCCTCCACTTGGCATTGCACCCATCCATGCAGTTTGCAGGTTCTTCTGGCGGAGGACTGACTGGCTATCTTAGTTTTCCCACAGGGCCAGACAGAGGTGGTGTGAAGTGGTCTTCAGGCAGCTAGAAGGATCTCCATATGAGGTGCTTTTTGACAGTGTCATTTAGTTTCATGGTGAACTTCATTTGAAGGGACAATATGTGTTTAGGAGGATGGAGAAAGAGTATGTGTCATTCAATAAGGCATCCCAGATCTCTCATCAAGAACTTGACTTCAATCTATTTTGGGGCAAGGTCTGAGAAACAAACTGACTCTCCATAGGAAAGTTAACTAAAGCAAGTGAAGAAACCAACAGACAATATCCCAAACTGAGTTTTTCTAACTATGAAAATATTTGTCTTTTCAAATTCTTTTCTTTAAACTGAAATAATTTCTGAGATTTAAAAAAGTTTGCCATGACCTTGTCTGATCGATATACGTGTTTGTGCCCTCCCTCCCTCTCTTTCTTTCTCTGCTTTCTTGATTCTAGAATTAATCTTGGCAAATGAACTTTATTCTGATGCTACATTTTGAATAAATCACTGCTTCTCTGAATGAGCTATGGAGATTGGTGTTTGATTGATTTGCTTTCTTTCACTGACCATTGCCTTTCGGTATAGTAGATGCTTCATTGAACTCAGTGTTTTGGACAATCAATTGAGAAGGGAGTATTATTGTAATTGTTTGAGCACTTGTCTATGTAAATTGCTTGACATTCAATACATGTCTTTTGTTGTGAAATGCTCAGAAGTTATAAGCTGGTTAAAGTATACCACACCAGTGCATATGGCCACCAATTTTTCAAGCATTTTCATCACATTTCTGCTCTAGGATCTCAAACCTAGCCTCTCTTAATAAACAGGGAAGTTTAAACTTAACTTTATGCATAGAATTATTCCTTCAGAGAAATCATCCGGTATATTTCCATTACAATTCAACTTTTTCATTTATAAGGAGGAAAAAAAATGAGCAACTTTACAATTTAGATATCTCCCTCCCCCCAAAATGGATTATATTTAATTGTGCATTTCTGTGAGATCATTAAATTGGTGAATGTCTGTGGGTGAATAAGTGATGAAGTAATACTTTCTTGTTATGGGCTACTATAAACACTGTAGAGTGGCAACAAATTAGAATGTAAAAGTTAGAGAAGGATCTGATTTCTGTTCAGAGGCTTCCATGCGTAATAAAGAGGTCCCCCAAACCACTGAATATCAGGCAAAAAAAAAAAAAATAACAAAAAACAAAAAACGTTGTTTGATCATCTAAGTTCTTCTTCCTTGAATTAAACCTTGCATTTAGGGGATAAATTTTCTTTTTTTCCCAGAAAGAAACTTCATCCTTGGGACAGCTTCAGCAATTTAACTGCATTTTCCAAGCACATAAAGCAAATAACAGGTAATCATTTGTCAGTCATAAAGATAAGCCAGGGAATGGGAATACTTTTGTAGGTCACGTCACCTGACAGAAACTTTGGACTGATCCTTTCCTGGTTCAAGAGTTCAGCCATAAGACTTACTTTCCCTATCAGCTGGCTCAAGCTGATAACGTCCTGAGGCAAGCAAAGGTTCTTTATGAGCTTTTATTTAATTGTCCTTGTGATATAGCGGTTGGAGGTATTAGTCTTCTTTTTGGTCTATTTTGAATAAATCACTCTCTCCCCTGATGGTACAGGTAAATGGCATTTATTTAACCATTTCTCATCAAATTCTCAGTGTCTAGTATAGAGTCCTTAAACCTAGCAGATTTCCTGTGGTGCCTGTTGAATGGAAAATTATAAACTCTTCCTTAAATTGGTTATTTTCTAGGGATGAAAATGATTCAAAAGTAGAGTAAGTAGAGTAATTAAGTAAGAGAAGTTATTGTATTGCATACCCATCAAATGGAGTAGATGCTGGTGGGGGTGGGACTGAGGGTGGCAGAGTTCTGGGAAATTGTATATGAGATGTTATCTGCTATGCAGAATTATCTGGGTCTGTCATCTTTCTAGGAATTTGGCCCCAAAGAAGTTCATTTGGAGGTGTTACCCAAAAAGTGGTCTGTTAGGCTTATATTCTAAAGAAACTTCCATGGATTCCAGCTCCTATGATTCTTTGAAGGGAATTGAGGGCTGGATCTCCCATACTTGATCCCACTCACTTTCCCTTCTCCCATCCGCCTCTCATCTTTCTTTCTGTGTGACCTGGTGAACACCAATAGTAGGGCACTTTTTGCAGCTTCCATCCTGACTTGTGTTCTAGTCCTGAATTTGCCACAAACTCACTATTGACCTTGAAGAAGTCAACTAACCTCCCTGAACCTTAGCTTCTTCAATTGTAAAAGAAAGTAATTGAATGAAATGATGGCCAAGATGCTTTACTGTCTCCATTCTGTGAATAGACCCTAGTTAGAATACCTTAAAATAAATACTTGATCCACTGTCTTATTATTTTCTGTACTCAGATGAGATTATTAATTGATCATTTTTTCCTCAAAGGTCTTCTCCTAAATTCTCTGATATTAGGTAACTAAATACCTCATATATATCAGTATGGGTATCTACTGGCTACCTGATATTTACCTGATTAGAATTCTTGGCTGTGGCTGAGAATCTAATTATTTCTTCTGGTACTATCCCTGAGGTGAGTGAAAGTTGGATTTCTAATAGACGTTGGATCTAACACAGATTTCGAAGGGTCTTGGAAAACAATAGTGTAAACAGACAAAGATGTATTCTTAGTATTTTCTTCTCATTTGTGGTACAGATATCTGCATGTCATTACATCATTATTAAAGTTCCTATAATTTATTGAAAACTTACTATGTGCTAGATACTGTTGCTAAACATGTACAATCATATTTAATTCTCCAAAAATGTGACATGTAGTTGCTATAATTATTATTTCTTCTTTGGAATTATCATATATGAGTGCATAAAAATATATGTAAATTTTATGGAAGATTAGAAAACAAATACCCATATACACACTTTTCACTTAAGACATGGCTCTATCAGTCCTTAGATGCTCCTGTGTGCTCTCTCCAACTTCATCTCCCTCTAGCCTCTAGAAGAAACTACTATCCTAAACTCTGTGTAAACCTTTATTTTTCTTTAGTTTTGACACTTATGTATGTATGTTGTGCTTGTTTTTGAACTTGATATAAATGGAATCCTATAGTATGAATTCTTCTAGAACTTGATGCCTTTCTCAACATTTTATTTTGATATTCATCAATATTGAAGTGTATGGCCATAGTTTTTCATGTCTTTTGCTGAATAATATTCCGTTAGATGATTTTACTATAACATATTCTACTGTTAGTGGATATTTAGGTTGTTTCCCTTTTATTTTATTTTATTTTTGGTGTTATGAAAAATACGGCCTTGAACATTCTTGTATAAACCTGGTGTATGTATGTATGTTTCTATTTCTCTATCTTTATATGCATGAGAAAACCGAGGCCCAGAGTCACTACGCAACTTGCATACTGTTAGTGTGAGTTAGTGGTCAGGCCAAAGTCTGAACCCAGCAGTCTGTTCCCAGAGTTTGCATCATTAACCATAATACTCTATGGCTTCCCATTTTCGAGAAGAGGCTTTGGAAAATTTAGAAAAACTTTCCCAAGGTCATGAGGCTATTGAGTAGTAGAGCAGGGATTCAACAAATGTCAGCCTGTCTATGCCTTTCATTATTTCTTTATCATCCAAAGCATATATTATGATTCTATTTGTGAAACATTAACCAATCACAAGAGAATGAGTTCATACTCAATACTATGATATCTTCCTTATGATCTTAGATGTCAAAATACAAAAATTATAGATTACAAATTACAAATATATATGTTTGACAAAATTATTATGGCATTTTCCTTTAAAATATGAATATAAATAAAAAAACAGATTTTTACAGTGGAAAATATTTCTCTCTCTCTTTCAACCTGCCAAGTCTCTTTAACAATATGTAACACTTGCAACTCATTTAATTTCAGTGCCAATAAAAAAATATTCAACAATGAATATACTAGACAAGTGACTAATAGGTGTTTATTATATGATACTGGCAAGTTACAGAGTACCATGTTCAAGATAGCATTAATAACTTGAAATTTTGTGTATGTGCAAAGCATTTGGGAAGGAGTAATGGTATGGTGGTGAGCAAAAAAGACACAATGCGAGTGGCGTTGTGATTAAAGCCTTAGTTTTGATATGAAATGAATAAAAATGAAAATCTTAATGAATCAGCAGTGTCCTAGAGAAGCATGGCTGACTTTCTTGGCTAAAAGTTTTTCCTGCCACATAATGATAAATATTTTCAAGGGAAAACAAAATAAAATTTCTCTGTTGTATTAGGTTTCTACTGGTTGCAAGAGACAGACATCCATCTTAAACTAGCTTACATAAAAGGGGAAATATACTGGCTTGTGGAATAACAGATAACACTGAACAGTCAAACTATGGGAAAGGAAGAGGTGCAGCTGGATTTCCAGAACAACTTTAAAACAGAGTCAAACATTACTAGGGATCTTTCTCCATCTCTTGCTTCTGTTCCTCTCTCTGGTTTGGCTGTCTTCTCTTTCACTGCAGATTGGCTTTTTTCACATGGCAAAGAAATACTGCTACCAACACTTCTTGGGTTCTAAACCCTTCAGCTTCCACCACTTGTGATGGATTAACTTAAGCTTTCTCTGGTCCAAACTTAAAAATTACCAGGGGAGGGACTGATGGCCTCATCTTGGAGATGTTGCTCATCTCTGGACCAGTTTAGGGTTGTCTGGGGATAGTGAGTGTAGGGAGTTAAATAGTGTCCCCCAAAATAGATATGTCCAAGTCCTAACTCCTGGTACCTGTAAATGTGACTTTTTTAGAGAAGGGGTCTTTGCAGATGAAATTATGTTAGTCCAGGAAATCATCCTGGACTAAATGCAATGACTGGTGTACTTATAAGGGAAAGGAGAGGAAGATTAGAGACAAAGAGACACACAGGGGAGAAGGCCATGTGAAGATGGAGGCAGAGATTGGAGTGATGCAGCTATATCCAAAGAAAGCCAAAGATTGCTAGCAGCCACCAGACGCTGGAAGAGGCAAAGAAGGATTCTCTAGAGTCTTTGGACGGAACACCTCCCTGCTGACACCTTGATTTTGAACTTCTGGCCTCCAGAACTGTGAGAGGATAAAATTTCTGTTGTTTTATGCCACCAGTTTCATTGTAATATTTTACAGTAGTCAAAGGAAACTAATAGTGAGATTATATAAAACATGAATATTTTCTTGGAACCACCTGGTTATACTGGGGGAATATCATTTCCAGAAGGGGAGTATAGTTTACAGAAGGGAGTAGAATGGACAGATAAAATAATGGTTCCTCACTATGCTTGTTCAAACAATCCCCATGGTAGTTTCAGTATATTACAAAGAGCATTTTAAAATGTTCCCAAACAATTGTGGCAAAATTAACCTAATAATATTTTCTTCAATTATTTCATTTATAATTTACCTGAAGCATTTTCAAATAAAGAATCAACATGAGAAAATGAGAATTCTGTCTTCTTTTTCTTTTTTAATTTAGGAAGTTGTGGGTTTACAAAAGAATCATGCATAAATTACAGGGTTGCCATATGGTTCTATCTTCTTGAAAATGAGTTCAGGGCCAAAGGCTCAGGACCCAAAGGAAATGAAGTCAGAGTGAAAATAAATCACCTTTAAAAGCTAAAATTCTAGTAAAAATGAAATTAGCAAAACTAGAGAGTTAGTACTGTGCCCTTTTCAGTTTACTGTTGTTTACTTTTATTAGCATTAGTTATGAGTCAGTGTGGTGTGGTGGAAAGTGATGAACTCAGAACACCCATGTGTTAGTTTTCTGCTGCAGTGTAACGAATTGCTACAAACTTAGTGGTTTAAAATAACATATTTATTACCTCAATGTCTCTGTGGGTCAGAAGTCCAGGCACAGCTGGGTTCTCTGCTTAGCAAGGTCAAACTCAAGGTGTTGGTTAGGGCTGCGGTTCTCGTCTGGGGTTCGGGTTCCCTTCCACCCTCACTGGTTGTCTCCTCATGCCTTCTATATGCTCCCACCCCATCTTCAAGCTGGCAAGGGCCCATCGAGTCCTCCTCCTGCTTTGGATCTCTCTGATTCCCCTTCTGCTGCGTCTCTCTCTGACTTCCTCTTCTTTTCTCTTCTGCCACCAGCAAGGGAAAATTCTCTGCTTTCTGAGGGCTCCTGTGATTAGATGAGGTCTGCCACCTGTAAAATCTCCATTTTTTAAGGCCAATTATGCCATATAATATAATATAATCACGGAGTGATGTCTCACCACATTCACACATTGCGGGGATTAGGCTGTGGAAGCCTGTGGGTTATTCCTAGAAATCTTACCTACCACAACCTGGTTTCTGGGTTGGACTTTACCATATATTAAGTATTTAAGTCCCCTGAGCCTCAGTATCTTCATTGGTAAAAGTGAGTTTTAAAGCCATTTGCCTCCTTACCTCACAGGGTTGATGTTATGTTTAAATGTAATAATGTATGTTAAACAATTTTTAGTTCAGTTACACAAACATTATTATTTTTC
This sequence comes from Choloepus didactylus, assembly GCF_015220235.1. NCBI lineage: Eukaryota > Metazoa > Chordata > Mammalia > Pilosa > Megalonychidae > Choloepus > Choloepus didactylus. Next base: position 70,889,030 of record NC_051316.1, read on the forward strand.
ATTGGGGATACAAAGTTCCACACACTTGAAGACTTGTATGGAATACAAAAATGAAAATTACTGCTTTTATAATAAATGCATTTCTATTGGCTGAAAAATTTTGAATCCATTAATATCTGATGCAAATAATGAACTTTTTCACTTTTTCTGATTATGCAAAGCTTTGTAATCACAAACCTAAAAACTGTAAACAAGACACCCCTAAAGCCAGATAAAAATTTAGAGTCCTCTTAAAAGAACATAAGTTCATCTATCCATTAACCAAACTATCCATATGGAAGTCATAGAATCTATTCAGGTTCTTTAATTGGCCCTTTGACCTAATGTAGCATCAGATATGCAAATGAATCACTTCAGGCTTTGATTACTTTCACCTCTGCCACTACCATCACAATCACTTCTGTCACTACCTAGCTATTCTCAGAAAGTTCTTTCCCACATCTGGTCATTATTCTTCTTAGTCCATTATTCTTCCTCTTAGTCTTGGATAAAATTTTCCCTAAATAAATTTTTCCCTAAACAGCCTAATTCTTCCCGTCCCTCAACATATCTCTACTTGGACCACTGCATTAGTTTGGGTTCTCCAAGAAGCAGATGCCAAGATGGGATTCAATGTGCAAGAGATTGTTGGGAAAAATGGAGAGGAAGCCAAAGCTAGCTAGGAGGTTGTCAAACCATGGTGTAGGACTGACCGCTGTGAAGCAAAGAAGGAAGGAAGGAAGACCTTAAGATTACAATTTTTAAGGAGAGAGAATTATGTCTACATGAAAGCTAATATTAAAATAATTGAAAATAAAGGATCGTAATTCTAAGAAAGGGTAGGCAGGGCTGATTGGGAGCCTGCAAGACAAAGTTGTCCAACAGTGGAGTCCTGCATGTTCCAGGAATGGGCCTGGTTAGTACCCAGTGCTCTGCTCAGTCATTATCTGGAAGCCGCTACAGGAAGCATGGACTCAGAAAACATGTGATGGATTTGAGCCGGCAACAACTGGGACTATTGGTCTATTATATTCTCCCAAATGGCCACCATAGTCACCATCCCAGCAAGCTGCTTTGGTACACTCATGGGATAAGGGTCCTCTCTTTCATGTCTCCAAATGCTAGGTCATGGAAAGGGCTAATTATTCAAATTTATGCTGCATCTTGGATTGAATACTTTCCATTTATGATTCTTTCTTTTACTTAAAAATGTTACGTACTAAATGCCCTGATGGTGTTTAGTTAACATAATTCACCCTTGCCATCCTGGTTGCCTCTTCTCCTGTCTTCTCCCTATAAATAATATTGTAATGCATATTACAAACCCCCAATCCTCAATCAGCAGCCAATGGCAATTATGGAGTCTTAAGTGTAGAAATATATCAGGCAAAGGAAACTTCATTACTACTCACCAAGATTTGAACCTGTGCTAAACTGATCTCAGTCCCGAGGACTCCTTTTCCTTTGTTGTTTGAAGTTAGACTGGAAGAAGATTTACATCATCTTGTCTATGACTCCTTTAGCTTGGTACCTGCTTGTCATTTTAAGGTGGAGGAGAGTGGGGAAGGTGACCTCTCAAGTGCCCATGTATTGTACATTTGAAACGGGCTACTGATAATACTTAACGCCAGGACAACAGGCATAAAACAGGTTGGTTGTGAGAAAACCTGGAAGTATGGTAATTCTGCGGTTTCTCCTCCTGGTGAGGGTAGCTGCTCCTCTTACCTCACCAAACGTAGAAAGCAAGCAAGCAGAAGTGATTCGGAAGAGATGTCTGGGAAGGAGCAATGTGGAAAGGCAGAGCTTTCTGCTTTTTTCCTTCTCAACGTTTGACCCCCCAGCACTGTGATATACTTATGCTGTCTTCGTTCCAGAGCTTTTCTTCCCTGGGGTGAGGATGGGGAGAAGAGGGCAGAGGAGGGGGGGGCAGGCTGTGCTCCCTTGAAAGTGCCTCCAGGATCATCTCTAGATGGTTCTCTGCTTGGACCACATGTATTTGGCAATTCTCGGTGGTTTGCCTTAGTAAAAAGGGCACATTTTGGAAGATACATTCTTTTCCCCAACATTTTGAGGGGAAATGTCTTTTATATTAAGTCAAACCCAGACATATTATAAATTAGAATGCAAAATTCATCTGGATTCTAAAAATAAAGCAAGAGACTTAAAAAATATTTTACCCTTTGCGGCCACTTTACACTCCTGTTCTGATCTTCCCCTAAGCATCATTATTCACTATTCCCAACTATTCATTGTATCTTTTTGGAAAAGTTTAAAAAGAAATGCCAGAGAAATAAGAGTGTGTACTCAACATTCTCTTAGTTCTTTTGTCTCATTCCAAAATTGGATCAAATGACTTTGGACATTAACCAGCTTCTTACTGCTTTGACAGCCATCTGAGGATATCATTGTAATTGATAATTCAGACTCGATTATCCAATGTGCAACAAGGCTAAAGACAGCCAGAACTCCTTATGATAGATGGAGATGAGCCAGGGTTGATTCATTCAAGTATTTATTGAGTGCCTCCTATGTGCCAGGAGCGATTCTGAAACCTATCATATAGCAGAGAACAAGACAGATAAAGCCCTTCCTCTCATGGAGCTTAACAGAATTGACAGAAAATGAATATGGATAAAAACATAATTAAGAAAACAAATTAAAACATTCAGACTGTGAACATTCAGACTGCTGGGATGAAAACAAAGCAGGAAAGGGGTTACAGCCTGCTTCGTGTGGGAGACAGGGATGGCCTCTCTGGGGAGGTGACATTTGACCAGAGACCTAAATAAGGAGAAGGAGGCAGTCAGATGAAAATCTAGAGGAAGAATCTTTCAGGAAGCAGGAATAGCAAGTGCAAACATCCTGAGACGGCTTGGCCCATTGGAGGGACAGGGAGAAAGCCTGTGTGTGGATAACAGAGGATGAGGTGGAGACTGGCTGGAGAGAAAGAAAGACACCAGGCCATTTAAGCTTCTGTAGGTCATGGAAAGGGGTTTGGATACTATTCTAACAACAGTGAGAGGATCCTGGGGAGTTTTAAGTTGGGGAATGTTATAACCGAACAGATTTAACCAAACAGTCAAATCATCTCTTCTTGATTAACTTGGCTAAAATGGATGTTATGGCTATGGATGATGCAAGAAGATTAAGCAGAATGTGGAAGAAAGGCCTCAATTAAAATTGGCCTGATTTTAAGATCTGCATATCAAAAGGATGCAAGGGTAATGAACTTTAATAATGAACTAAAGGTTAATTTTTATTCTGAAGAAAAATGTAATGTATGTTATATAAATCAGAGAGACTTCCCATTCAAAATAGTTGAAAAGAATTATAAGTATTTACAATGACAATCCTTTTAAGATACCTAGAAAATTCGCATTATCTACAACTTTATTTCTGGAGAGTTCAGGCTTCACTATATATTTTATGCTGTGAATTTTTGTTTTATTTATAATTTGATCTACTTGAGTCCAGAAACATACAAGGAAGTTTAAGGACTATGAATAAACCATTTAAAATGGCCATTTAAATAGATTTAAAGTCATGGGTGTCAGTGCAGTGTTTCTTTGGTGTGACAATGCCTCCTCCCCAAGGCATTTCCATGATGGGTGAGCTGAACCCAACCTCAAATGGAAAACTCTGGAATTATCTTTACCAAAAAAAAAAAAAAAAAAAAAAAACAGAAAGAAAGAAAGAGAGAGAGAGGGAGAGAAGTGAAATAAGAATGACAAAAAAAAAAAAAAAAAAAAAAAAAAAAAGCACCAATCAACTTGGAAGCTCAAGGGAGAGACAGAGAAGAGTTCCCACATCTCAGACTGATTTGCCTCAGCAAATGAATCATTTCACAGGAAAAAACACAGGACTGACTCAGCTTGAGCGACCTCCCTCTGTCCCTGCCAGGTCCTCACTCGGGGTGGCCCTTGCCGCTCTCCCTGGACCTTGCTTCCCTCCTCCCTTCTCACTATGGAGAAACAGGAAGGGATGTTTATTAACAAAGCTGACTGAGGTCACGCCCAAGGCAATATCAGGTTATAACCTCTCATGGGCCTGGCAAGAAGTTCAAGGATCGAGGGCAAGCTCCTGGCTAGAATGAGAGAAAGGGCCAGAACTGCGAAAAATAAACTCACAACCAGCATTTGACAAAGGCCTCAGAGTTGACTCAGAGCAAGTGTGCTGCATGAGACCTCATCAGTTCCTCCTGACCATCTGGTGAGGTTTCATCCCTTCCAACAGTGAGGAAACTGGAGCCTCAACAGGGAAAGAAGCTTGTCCAAGTCTACAGGCTGAGGAGCACTCGGTTCTTGACCTTCTGACTCCGAGAGCTGCACTGTCTTCAGTTCATCACATACCTCCCCGACAGACATTTGTAACACATGGGAGAGTTGCTCCTGGTGGGCTCTCCTTGTCACAAGCCATTATCCCCTCTTTGCCTTTTTTAGTGGTACTACATAGTCACCTTCAATCCGCTCCATTAGGGTCACTCCTTGTGCAACATAAGGGAAGCTGTACTAAAATTGAAAATGGAGAGAGACTGATTCATAATATGGCATGTTCCCCACCACACCCCACTCCCTCTCACCAGGGAGAAAGTAGCCAAAGAAGATTATTCCTATAAAGGGCATAACCAGCTGAAAGGGTGTCACCTAGTATGAAAAATCCCAGCGATGTCAATAAGCCACTTGAGACAACAAGGCACCTGCTGTCCTTATCAGTCCTTATCAGGATTTGGGAAGAAGAGCTTTTTGGGAGGCGAAGGATCTTTGTGGAGTTAAAAGGAGGGGGAGGTTTCCTGAACTGTAGGCTCTGAAACACATCAGTGACAAGCTGTGCCATAGGCTGACAGTTTTTTCCTTACTTTTCCTTTATAATAGCTTTGCATCTCATAGTCGGAGATTTGGAGCACAAGTAACAGTAAGAATAAAACTTAATGCCTCAAGTATATTTACTATAGGTTAGCTCTAACCATACAAGAAATCCCTAGTGAAATTCCAACTCAAATGTGGCCTGTGATCCAACAGGCATGGGGCCCTGCTGTTGAAATTCACATGCATGATCACACAAGCTTTGGTGTCTTAGCATACACAAATCTCTGTGCCCATTGCTATCATAACATCAGCTCAGTTCAGGGTTGTTTAAGTGGAGTGGGAAACCTTGTGAAAATATTAAGCTATGCAGTCCTTGTTTAGGGGCACACACCTGCATATCTGACCATCTTGCAGGGGCAATCAGAAAACCTGCTTTTAGAGAGCTTGGGCACTGGAGTCAGACTGCCGAGCTATGAAACCTGATGCTACCATTTTCTGGTTCTGTGACTTTTGGAAAGTTACATAACATTTCTGTGCCTCTGTTTCTTCATTAAATATGGGTATAGTAATCATGCCTACTTCACAGTATTATCGTGAGGCCCAAGTGCAAAAATACATAATGTACCTTGCCTGGCATCTAGTAAGTGTCTGTTAATATGGCAGTGAAGATCATGTAGATGCATCTTAAAATGTAATTATAATTTTAACCATTCAAGACCAAATATTCTAATTAATGGAATTGTGCAAACACAATGAAATCTCCTGGATTTCAAGACCATGGTTTCGTTGCTCCTACATTTCACTTTTATGCTACTGCCTTTGAATAGGCAAGTAAGTTCCAGTTGATTGACTCAAGACTTTTGAGTAATGTATATTATGCTGACTTCACCCTCACATGTCCTCAGGGCTTTAACCCATCAAATCAGAGGCTCAAAGAAGCTTGTTGATGGAAAAGAAATGAAGAATAACAAGGAGGAAAAAATGGCATGAGCTTATTCACTGCCAGTACATATCATATGAAAAAATGACCAATCATCAGATGTGTTTGTTCTTTGTCATACTCTAGAAAGGAATGAAATATCATTGATACCAATAAAGGAGTGTTTCCAAATGAGCTACTACATATGGAAGTGCTTTGTAAAATGTCAAGTCCTCTATGATTGTAAGGGATTACTATCACTATTATCAGCACTTATCCCCTTTCTTTATCATTTTACAGGTTAGGAAATTAAGACCCAGAAAGATGGAAAGTGATTTGGCCAAGGACATAGATCAGGTTAGTGGCAGAGCCAGGATGAGAATCTACACCTCTCCATTTCCTGCTTAAAAAATTACATATATATATTTTAATTTCAAAAATATCAAACGGTCATGTATAAATGTGGATAAAAAAGGGAGAAAATAAAAATTATCCAGCAATAAGTGTCTTTTCTGGTTCTTTTCCCTATGTTGTTGTTGTTATTGTCATCATTACCACAATAGCAGCAAATGTGCTTATCAAACACCAGTTTCTGATCTAGGTATTTTACATGTATTACTGGCAAATCATGTTATCCTCATAACTACCTTATGTGGTGGTTGCTATTATCCCATCTTACAGATGAAGACACACAGGTTGCACAGCAGTTGAGTGCCTGGGATTTGAACCTAGGTAGTGTGACTCCAGAGTAATGATTTTAAAAACCATGTTGTATACATACACATTTAAAAAATGAAAGTGGGCTCACATAGTGAATAGAGTTCTCTTTTATGTTACGAAGCTTTTTATCACTTCATAACACATCTTGATTTATTTCTTAGTAAGCCCTTGAGAGTGTTTTAAAGATTGAAACAATGCACATAAAATGTATTCACATAAAAAGAGGAAAGGGCTGCTCAAGTCAACCAAACTAACATGGATTAGCTTTGAGATCCTCTCTGATGGTCTTGATGATGGCAGAGATGAAAAGTAGGTGGGTGTAAGTAGTTCCAAAAGAAATATGACATACCTTTTACAGTCTAGCTGAAAAGAGAAATGAAAACAGAAAAAAGTACAGTGAATTTTGGGGAAGAGAGATGAGTTTGCACTGAGGAGATAAGCTTTCAGGTGAGGGATGGGACTGAGAGAGCCTTGAAGGACAGGAGAGGTCAAAGAGCTGCTGTTAGGATGGCCAAGGGCCAGGAAAAATGGCAGGTGAGAAAAGGATAAAAAGACAAAAACGAAGAAAACTGAGGCTGTCTAGCTTAGAGAAGACAAGATTCAGAGATATGAATGCTTCTAATATTTTAAGGGCTGTCATGTGGCAAAGGGAATAGAATTATCTGTGTTTTTTTAGAGGACAGAAATAGGACAAATGGATGCAGTTTAGAGGTAGGAAGATTTAAAATCAAAATGGGTAAGAACCTTCCAAAGCCAACCACAAAGACAGTATAAAAGCAACAACAACAACAACAATAACAGAAATGACTCCTTTTCTAGTTCGTAGTTCTTGGTTACTGTACATGTGCAAGCAGAGGCTGAAGAACTAACTACTCACTGGAAATGTTGTCAAGGGAAACAAAGTAAACTGTAAAACAACAAATATTGTTTATGTTTCCATTTCATAAAACTTATATATGTATCATACACATGTAAAAATAAATGGAACTGATAAACATTTGCCTTTATAATCATTTTTTGGTTATTTTGTGAACATTTGTTACTTAAATAATTTAGAAAAGTCTAAATAACTTTTTTTAATTTGGAAAATTAAGGCCAAGATTTGAATCTATCTCTGTTTGACTTCAAAGCCTAGTCTGTTTTCAGGAAACCATAATTTAAGGGATCAAGAAAGGAATGGGTAAACCAAACTTGGAGATAGTAGGTGCACACTACAAAACTGTAGGAGATTAGGAGGTTCTAAAATAGCAAACAGCAGATTTGGAGAGTATGACTGGAAGGTGACAAAGAGGACAGTTAAAACAGTTGGAACTGAATTGTGACAAAGCAGGGCTGCTGGAGATGGAGCAGTGGGGTGTGACCATCCTGGCAAACAGCAGATGTGGAATCAAGATAGGGCTTGGTCTCTTTCCTTCTGTGTCTCTCTTTCTCTAAATTTAAAGCCCTTTATAACAAACCCAAAGGTTCCCAAAAAATATTATACTTATTTCTATCTTTAAAGCAATTTTTATTTTTTAGAACTTTCCAACCTTTAACAGTATTCTTTTGAAAGTAAATTCCTCTTCTATTTTTTAGTTAAGCTAGAAGCAGTATTTTGCTATATGGAAATAGAAGAGGTCCTGGCTACTTGGTATAGTGTGGCGTCTAGCCAAGTTAGGGCCCGAATTGGTCTTAGCTAAGTTATTTACACTTAATTTACACGCACAAGTGTGGTCTACCTCCAAGTAATGGTGAGGCATTTTATGACCAGAGGCTTTATGAGCTATAACTATAAAATAATCAGCTTTTTAAAGCAAACATACCATATCATCTATATCCAAATGAGGATTATCTTTCAGAGCTGTGACCTTGGGAAGCTTTTCACACATGGCATAAAACATTAAACTCTTCATTGGAAACAGCCTTCAGATACAGTTTATCACACAGGCAAGGAGGATATAGGCACACAGACACACAGAAGCAGACACACAGAGATACACAAATTATTTCAAGGCATACCTAAGTTTTAATAAAAAATGTTTTATCTTGCTGGTTAACCAATTTTCTTTCCTAGAGGACTTGACTGTGACTGCCTTTGGCTATCAGAAAAATCAATCTCAGCATTAAAATATAGAGTGTTGCTACCACTGAAGAGGTGAAGGAGAATGGGGTGCTGACTCTGAAGATTATGCGTAAAGAACAGCTGCAAAGATATTTGGAATATTGACAGCATCCTTAGAATAAGGCAGTGACCTTCCAAGATGCTATTTTGTAAGGTATGTTTAAAATTCTATTTGTTAAAATATTTATCAAATGAAAATTTACCATTTCCATTTCCACTTCATATCCCAACTTCTTAGGACTTCTGTTCTTATGCTACCTCTTCAGTCCTAATTCATGGTCGCTACCGTAGCTGTCATCCCTTACACTGATCACCTGATCCACAGTTCAGAAGCAGCCATACCCAGAGATAAGGAAAATATATGGTGGAAATAGCCTGTTGGTGAAGATATGCAGAAGTAGTGACATTTATACACTATTGGAAGAAGTATAAACTGGAAACACTTTTTGGAGGACAAGTTGAGACTATCTACAAAATTCAAAATGCCCTTACTGTTTGATTCAGCAATTACAATTTGAGGGCTTTGTTCTGTTGATATATTCACAAATATAAACAAATGTATATGCACAATTAGGTTCATTGCAGTATTGTTTGTAATAGGAAAATACTAGAAACTAGCCAAATGTCTACCAATAGGGAAAGTGCCCTACAAATTATGGCACATCTAAAACATGGAATAATATACAACAATTGAAAGACTAAAACAGATTACATATGCAGATCTGCAAAGATCTGCAAATCCTATTGTTAAATGAGAAAGCCAGGTAAAAATTTATTTATATTTCTCTGATTCAGGGAAAGCTATATACATGTATGCACATATTGAAGGTTACATAAGAAAATGTGATAGAAGTTACCTTTGGAGAGTGAAACAAGAGGCCTATGACAGGTAAGACTAACTTTTTACTGTATTCTCTCTTGTAGGTTTGCATATTTTTTTAAAAAACATGTGCATGAATTCTTCCCGAAATAAAAACAATTTAAAAAGGTAAAATACACAATGGAGGAATGTACTGACTAAGGTGTGGTTGAGAGCAAGGTGTGGTTATCTTCTAAAAGAGGGTGAACTGAGCTCTTGATCTTTGCTCTTTCTGTATACTTGAATGGGGGTGGTGGAGCAAATGCTGGGGAGCAGTGAGAACAGTGATCAGATCAGAATATTTGTAGATGAAGTAAATAAGTCTAGAAGAATGATATCCTGTCTCAAATCTGTAATGTTGTCTGACCTCTTTCACTAAAAACAAACAAACAAACAAAAAACCAAAGCAAGAAGCTTTTTGGGGGAACATTTGACCAATTAGTAGCCTGTTGGGGCTAAACATCTTCTTTAAAAACAAAGTAAGTATGCCTAGGTGCATTGCCAATTAGTTATTCTTCAGGAAGAATTGATTTAATTAGATTGCCTCCCTTTCTCATAGCTGGTAGCTGAGTGAGATATTGAGCTTATGAGAGCTTTAATGAGGGAAGAGGGCAATAATTTGAGAGGGAATGATGGTTTAGGATTGTGGATTCATTGTATGAGATGATGAACTATGAAAACTCTCTCAAGGGTACTTCAAACTGTGAACTGGGATGGCTTTCAATAGCAGAAGCCATTTATCTACATCTCTAGTACTGAAAAGAATGCAGATTTCTTAATGTAATGGAAGTAGAATGGTGAAATAAGAATGTGTGCTCTAGGGTCAGACAGAGCTGGGTTCAAAAAAGGTTAAGACATTACAACTGGATAGATCTTTGGTGAATTATTTAACCCTCCTAGGTCCCAGTTCCCTCATCTGGAAAATGGTAATAATGCCATCTCATGGGGTTTTTGCAGGGATTAGATATAATGTTTTTTAAATGTCTGACTCCTATCATTTTATTAGCTCAATACATATTTTGCAATAGGTGAAGAAACTTTTTGTTTATGTAGTTAGTGCTTGTTTCATCATGTGGGATTGTTTTCTTCTAATTTATTATCATCATCATTCTTGTTTTGATTATTGTGACTACCTTTCTGGAATACCTAATATGTTCTAAGCCTTGCTCTAGGTGTTTTACATGAAGTATTTCTAAATCTAACAACCAATTGAGATGGTTATGTCTTGCCCATTTTGTAGATGAGAAAACTGAAGCCCAGACAGGTAAGGTCAAGATTGGACTTTCTCTTGCAAATAACTAGAAGTATAGAGCATTGGACCAGGTTCCGGGGTGACAGAGACGCCTACAGACTGCTTAGCATGAAACCAGGGGAGCCCCACAGACTCCTGAGGTGAACAGTGCTTGAGAACTAGGCAGACCTTATGCATAAAGCATCACTGGACAGGAGCTAGAGAGAGGCAGATACATGGCTGCTGGACTGAGTCCAGAGATATCGTGGAGGGGAGAAAGAAGAGCCTGAGAGAGTTCTGGAAGTTCTTAAAGTTATAGCATGAGGAGATAGGCTGGGGTCAGGGAAGAGGGGCCTCTTGATGGTGTAAAGTATACCTGATCCTTTCATTATTCCTTTTCCTTATTCTCCATTATTTTTTTCATTATTACTTCATGTAGGATAGATTTCAAACATTTATTGTTGCTTAGTAAGGCTTTGTTTCTGAATTATAAAACTCAACATTAAGATTTCATTTGTAGATATGATTCTTAAATAATTTTGAAAAGAAATCCAAATAATGCTCCCTCTTCATTTTGCTTGCCCTCATTACTTTACAAATTTGATCCAAAATCACTGCCCGTCTTGGAGTTTCAAGAGAGAAAGAGAAATAGTGCTCAGCAAGTGTAGAAAAGAGCAATTTTTTAGGCAGCAAAGGGCTCGTGCTTTTGGCTCAGGGAAGTACACATATCCTACTTTCATACCTACCATATTTGGAGCTGAACTCACTTTAAAAGCAGATGATATTTCCCTTTCATCTCTAATAAATAATGGTGCTAAGAGCAATGTGTGTTTACTGGTAACAAATTCCACCAATGGGTGTGGTGAAAAGTTGAGCGTCTGTGGACTGTGTAGCTTCTGCTATTGTCTACACCATTTCCTCCCTTGTCTCAGAGGTTCGTGCTTTCTCAGGCAAGGGCAGTTTCAGGTCCAGCTGAATGTCTGGGTTTTCTTTTTCTGAGGATGAGGAGGTGAGAGTGCTGGGGTGCTGGGGGTTGTGGAACTGTCTTTCAGGCAGGGATTCCATTGTGGGGAAAGTCTTTTTTTTTTTTCAAAAATGGTAAACTGGGGCAACCAGTCTCATGAGTTAAATGATTTCCTTGTTGATATAAGGTGAGAAAAAGATGAATAGCTTTTGGGGAAAGAACTGGGAAGAAGAAAAATAAGGAGAAAAATATGGAGGAAAACTTGTGAGATAGATGAAGTGTAAAGGCAGATAATTTGCTTTTTCAGTTTGGCGTGGAGACAGTAAGATAAACTTTTCCTACTAAATCAATAAAGCTCTAGCACCTGTTCTACTCTGGGAGTACCCATGATTACACTGAGTCCCAACTGGTATAGATGCTTTAAATCCCGTCTTGTAGTGAGCAGTCTGAAAATTATAGTAGCCAGAATCAATTCTCACACTGTTTGTAAAAGAGGTGGTGCCGTCAAATAGGATTAAGGCCTGTTCTGGACACCTTCTGTTATGCACATTGTTTCTCTTTAAATGCTTGTTTGGTATCACCTCAGTTCACCTGATTTTCCTTAATAAAATTGCAGATCATCTTTGAGAAAAACTCTACCTAAATAATGGAATTATATGCACACAACCACTCACATATACATATACAGAATATGTGTATATATCCTTATAAATTATGTGCACACACCTATACTTGCATGTTTAATTTACATGTAAGAATGACAGTGCACACAGAAGAATGGTTTAGATCCTATCAGCAGCTTGTCCTCTATTCAAATCCATTAGGATTTTGATAAATGTGTCCAGGGAATGCTAGGTCTGGGCTCCTCCATTGGTATGTTTGTTTCGTCCCATCATCCATGTTTGAATCGTCTGCTGATTTCATGCCAGAGTGCAGGATCACGTCTTGTACTGTCTGGGTTTTATTGGTTACTTTCTTGAATCAAAGCTAATTTTCTATTTAAAGAGAATTTTGTCTCTTTCTGTAATTGTCCCAAGTCCAAGGTCTTACATACAGGATTTTCAACTGTTTTCATACCTATTGTGCCTGCTATTTCTTTTCTTAGCTTTGAGGTCTCTATGTATATGATATGCTAGAACTGTGATTCCCCTGTTATTCTAGAGTGATTTGCACATTGCCTTGGCGCATGTGCCTGGACAAGCTGCTTGTGACTGGGGCTGCGGGGGGTGGGGGTGGGGGGGGGGGCTTTGGAGACATCTGTGGCTTTTGATGGGATGTAATGCTTTCCTACTGAGAGCCACCCTGGAGCTGAAGTCCCTTAGTCTGTTTGGGAGCACCATGTGGTCTCCGTGGATGTTCAACCACAATAAATACTGTGCTCTTGCTATTTTGTTAGGATTTTGCTGGTTTTTTCTTAACCAAATAAATGTGTGGTGAATAATGATGTCACACATGAACACAAAAAGTGAAATTTTGAATTTTAACTCTGAGACTATCAGTATTGATAAGGACCTGGCATGATATGTATAAAAATGGAAATTCAAATAGAAAATAGATTCTTAAGCCCTTACTAAATGCCAAGAACATTTTACCAAAATTTCCTCACTTTAATTTTTAACAACTTTTGAAGGTAGAGATGACCCATTTTAGAGATGAGGCAACTGAGTTTCTGGGTGTGAAAAAAACTTGGGCCACAGCAATGAACAGGTCAGGTGCCTGGGGCCTCCGACAGCTGAACTTCCACTGTTTTAATTATTCTCCATGCTGGGCCTTAGCTCACTTCATTATTCTGATTTCTTTCATCATAATGGAAACAATAATAATAAAACAATACAACTATTTGCAGTGGCCTCTGGCCAAGGCCATTTGATTCAGAGTCAAAGCCTCATATTTATATAGTACTTTTAGTTTGTCAAAATCTAATAAATTTAGTTTCCATATCTGAGAGAAAGCATTTTTAATACAGTGGACATTTCAGATGATTAATTTTATATATTTTAGTCAGTCTATATGCTTATTCTCTATTTTTCTGAAAGTGGAGAACTTAAAAATATTTTGGAAAAGTTCCTTCTCCAATTTATTGTAGTGATTAAGGAGGTGAAGACAATAGTCAGTTAGGTGTTGCTTTCAAAGAAAGAGTGGGGGTGAGAATCCATGTCCCCAACAGAAAGTCCATTGTCTTTTCTAATATACCACATTATATGGTGTCTAATTTGTCTAAAGACATGGGTTTCTTTTTCTATTAGTAGCTCTTCTATTAATAATACACTGCAACTACGACACTTGAGGAAGGAAGGAAATAAACGTGCGTTGAACATCTATTATTTGCCAGACATATCAGTAGGCACTTTAATAACTTTGTGAAAGCTGATATTAACTTCATGGTAGGAATGAAAAAAAGATCAGGAAAATTAAGTAATTTCCCTCAAATTGCACTGGTACCAAGATTTGAATCCAGTCTATCTAACTCCAAAGCCTTTCCACTTTTCATCACCCTGTCTTCCATCTAGGTTGAAGACAACTGCAGAAAGAAAATTGGGCAATCTCTTATGGGAGTAAAACTCACACTAAAAACCAAACACCTCTTGTCTCCCCAGCAGCCTCCCAAGGTTGAAGAAAGGAACAATGGAGCTCTGCTATGCCCAGGAATTATGCCTAGAGTCTGAAATCTGAGTGTATCATTCAGATCACTTCTTTTTTTTCTCCTCAGAGATTGTCTCTCTGATCTCATTTAAATTTTTAGTTTTTTCCGTAATGATGGGAAGTTTCAAGCATGCACTAAACTAGAGAAAATATAAAATGAACAACTGGATTTTCATCACCTGGCCTTGACAATGTCTCAGCTAATGTTATACTTAGTAAATACTGACATAAATGAGAGCTTGTGTGTACTGGTGGGGAGTAGATAACAGATCATATGCTTTCATCTTTTAGGCCCTAGTTCTTCCCCCAGTGCAGGATGCAAATTTTTTTCTCACAGTACAAAGTCCTAATGGGTTGCCAGCAGTGACATTTTAAAGAGAAAAGTCTGAGAGAGAACAATAAATCGAGTATCAAAACAAGACAAAGGAGGGATATACATATTTCACCTTGGAAATAAAGCAACGTTAGAGGAAGAGTGTGAAAATTAGTGGCATGAAAACATACTTCCCCATGTGTGCATGTATATTGGTTCCATTCAAGGTTGGGAAGGGTCGTAAAAGGGTGTGACTGTTAGGGTGAGTCCACTGGATTACCTGAGGGACAAGATTGTCCTTTGCCGCATGGAGTGGACCTCTGGCATTGCAGCTCTTCTGCCCTAGGGGAAATGGAGACTCAAGGAAAGAAACTTGTTATGCTCTCATTTTTCAATTATCCACACAAATGCTTGGAAACAGAGGCATGGGTAGTAGAAGAAGATGGGAGATAATTAAAAAAAAATAGCATTTACTTTGGAATGTATTGTTGTACTTAACTTTTTTTTTTTTTTAGGGGGTGTGTCTCTTCTGGCAATTCCCTTTAAAGGACATAAAGAGGCCGTTCTGCTGACCAGACCCTGTCAGAGCTGTTTTCTTGTTCTGTCAACCTTCAGCCACACTGCCCATCCTGTCTCTCTCTCTTGGCATCTTCCTTCTCTGGTAGGAAGGGTTTCAAAGAGGCTTTGGCCTTTACAGAATATAAACTGGTATTTAAATATTGACAAAGTTGCAATTAAGCAGATGAGATTCTGAGAGTTAAGCTGGAATTTTCCAGAACAAGCCCTCAATGGACTTGAAAGCACTTGTCAGTCTCTCCTCAGCTACAGTGTTAGCACGTAGCCTTGGAAGGCATGAGAATGCACTGCCCTTCTGCCCATTTTCTTTGCCCAGCTCTATTAGCAGCTCACCTCTAGTTCCAGTTTTCACACAATAGTAAGTCTTATTTCCCCCTCTTCTGTCTTCTTCCCCTCCTACCCTAGGACTGGGATGGTTTTTTCCTGATATTGTCCTCAGAACAAATGGTGAGAAGTGAAGATAGGGTTTTCCTTAGGAGCACTAACTGTACCCTGCACAGGTGTCTGTATTTATGCATCCCATATGGGAAGGAAAAAAAAAATGTCTTAACTTGCCTACAAATACAGAATCCTGCTCCAAACAAAGAAGTCCTTTACTTCTCTTGTGTAGACCTGGCATGCTCTTATCTGAAGAATCAATCTATTAGAAAAGCAAATCAGAGGACTTATAGATACATAGATTTTTTCCATCCCATCATCTGGTACTGTTTTTTATTTCAATGTTCCTGTTTTTTTGCTGCATAAAGGCATGTGATTTAGCAATATGTTTATGATACAGACTAATGGGGATCTATATAATATTCTGTTTTTAGAGACTTCCACCTCCCCAGTGGGTTAGAATTGGTTCTAACTTCCTTTCCTGGTGCTATGATCTGAATTTTCTTCCAATCCCTTCTTTCTTTCTAACTGCCTGAGGCAGATGCAAGGAAATGAAGCCCACCTATGCTTTTTGATTTTTGTGACTAATATTAGTTGCTATATCTTAATAATAACAAATTTTGCTTTTTGTGAAGTCTTGTTTTAAAGCATGTTAGGTATGTATATAAAGTCAGTAACCTTGAAAGTATGAAGGTGTCCTCTACAGTTAGTCCTATGATATTTTATGGTTTAGTCCATACTGGGTATATTTGACAAAAGTTTATCTGCTATGGTTTTATTGGAGTAGATAACTTCTTATCTTTTTTAAAGGTACATATTTCCTTGGTGCCAGGGAACTTGACACTGAAGAAAAATGTAGTACTTAAAAAATTATCTAAATAGGAAAGAATAATCTTAGCACATAGGAAATGTGGTATTTAATTGTATATAGGGTTGAAATGTATTATAAAATATAAAACTACCACATTTTAAAGACACTTGCCAAACTTTAATAATACCTGTTTACCTTTCTAATCTTGGTCTATTCCACTGAGGACAAATTATTGTGCTTTCAGTTGTTAAGCCTTCTGATAATATGAATTCTTTTCGTGTTTCATTGTAGTTGTATAAAACATTTTACTTCAAAGGAAAAATGCTATGAATTTGCAATGCTTGTAGTATTTAAAAAATCTGTTTCCTATTTTGTTGATTAAGAGAGAGAAGTATTGATTGTGGATAAAGAAAATGCTTTGTGTAAAGCAAATTAAGGATCCTGATGTTTCTCCACTAGATAGCACAGAAAGTAAGTATACCACAGGAATTTTTCAACATTATTAATCTCTTGACAATATGTGGGTTTTATAAAGGACAAATGAATATTTTGGAGCGACGAGAATGCCAATTTTAAGACTATCCAATCACTGTAGACAAATATTTGTGTTTCTGGGGATTATTTGATTTTTATCAAAGCAAATTGAATTAGAAACACAGCATGTATTAAGTCACTGCTACTTATTGTCTAATTCTTTTTCCCATAGAAGTTTCCATGCACTAAAAGGGTACTAAGTCATCAGTTAGACATACCCTGTAATGATCCTTATCATATCCAGACAAAATAAAAGCCTTTTAAGAAGCTACTTCACAAGACAACTTCATAGCTTTCCTTACAGGAACTTGTTAAACAAATAATGATTATTAAAGCAATTGGGTCAATCTCTTACACCAGTTTAACAAGAACAATTCTAAGATGTCTAGCCCATTCCACATTCCATGTGACTAACAATGGTATCCAGAGCTTGGAAAATATCCAGGGAACTCACAGTAGCTTTTCCTAAATGCTTTGTGGACAACAGTTTTTAAGGAAAGTGATAGAATTGGGTTAACAAAAGGAGAGTCTTCAAGGCATCCTGTCAATGCTGTAAAAGGTCTCAACAGTATCTAAAAATTATCCGAAAGTATTCAAAGCTGATACACTGCAGACTTAACTCATATCTACATTGGAGTTGGCAGATGCAAAAATCTTAATTGTTGACATGGAGATTTAATGTAATTAATGAGGCAGCTCTAGTAGAAGCTTTGCACAAGTGGCGAGTAGAGAGGAGACTGAATTGGAATGATTCACTTTTAAAGACATGTCTATCTACTTTAACTTTTGCTTACAGTCATGCCAAGATAAAGGCAGATGTGGCAGAAGGAAAGTTTAGGGTGGAAATACAGGGATAAGAACTAGGGAGAACAGGAGCTCAGTCAGACAAGGAGGACCTTGGCAGGTCTGCGGTCAATTCCATGGCTGTTAGCTAAGGCAGGGAGGAGCAGCAGTTTTTCTAGCATTTAGCACACAAGGAGTCAAAAGCAGAAAAAGCCAGGGAGGAGACCACTGATACTCTAGGTTAATGCTCCTAGTAGGCAAAGTCTGGAATCCAGAATTTTGGAGCTAAGTCAAGAACCCAAGATAAGAGATTTTATAATAAAGTGCCAGTAACCCAGGCAAAGAATCTGGGTAACAGAACCAGGGGCCTACACTAATAGGTGACTAAGACAAGTGCTTCTATATTTTCTTCTTGGAGTCCAAACTTGTGTAGATTTTGGGAAGGCCTGAGCTCAGGGGTATATATATTTTCATTCAGTTCACATGTTAGGCATCTATTATGTGCTAGGCACTATATTGGGAGCAGGGACTATGAATGAACTAAGAGGACAAAGTATCTGTTTTTATGAAGGAGACAAGCAATAAACCGGTAAATAAAGAGGTGATCAAGTCACTGTAGAAGGAAATAAACAGGGCAATGAGCCTGAGAATCTGGAAAAGCGTTTTAGAGAGGATGGCCAGAGAAAACCTCTGCAAAGAAGTGATGTTGTGGGATGAGAATGAAATTACAGAATGAGCTGGCAAAAGAACACTCGAGAATCTAGATCAAGGGAAGAGCGAGAAGAAAGGCCTAGAGGTGAAAAAGGCCTTGGCCTTTCCAAGGGACAGGAAGAATGAATTTGGTGAACAGCAAGCAAAAGAGAGAGGGTTGTGAGATGGGGATTAGAGAAGTTGGCAAGAGCCAGATCATGTAGTTGGAGGAGGAAAGCCATTTGGCTAGAGTAAAGGATGGGCCAAGTAAGTCTTGACTGACATATTGTAAGAAGAGATATGGGATAAACCCCTCCCTAAATTTATACTTGAAAGATGGAACATAGATGACATGGGACTGAAAATTCTGCCTGAGCAGCTTATACATTGTGGAGAGTTTACTGAAGAGGTTTCCTAAGATAGAGCCGGAAATATGAGGCAGGCCATAGGTGCCAGATCTCTGCATTCTAGTTAGTTTTTTGGATATCCCAGGGTTAAAAACTAGCTTCAGGGCAAAGCATTGCAGTTCAAAAGAGCCGTGATAGGAGCCAGATTATTTTTTCTTTGGATGATGAAACTGTTTTGCAAACGACAGTGGGGCAGGGTGGTGAGTCACTCAGTGTGGGCTGGTTTGAGGCAGAATATACCGGGGGTGAGCAGAGCCCATTTTTTGGGAGGAACATGAATAGCAAGATGAAAGAAACACAAAAAGCACCACCCTTCTTGTGATTTCCTTTCTTTCTTCCCTGAATCAGCCAAGTCACAGGTCCCTTGAGGAGGTCTTTCAATTGGTTGAGAATATTATGATACTCCTTTAAAATTTTAAATAAATATGAGAATTTGTTGCTAATAACAGCCAAACAATTGTAGCACTATCTTGACCCCTCCCTTCCATCTTGCCTCATTCTCTTCCAGCATTCTCCCTCACACACTCCTTAATGATCCATTAAGACCAAATTCCTTGCCTCCTAATTGTGTTCTTTTTATCCCAGAATATCCTCGTTCTCTTTCTTGTTTGCTAGGCAACTATTTAAAATTAATTAAAATTTTTCTTTGATTATGAAACATTTCTAGTACAGAAAATAATATAGCAAACACCCATTCCCTCAATACCTAGATTTATCAGCTTTAAACTTTTTGCCATATTTGCTTCAATTTTTTCATTTTTATCCTAAAAAAGAAATATTACTGATAAAGCTAAGGCCTCTCTCTCTTTACCCTCATCCCTGTAGTAATTCTTATTTATTTTTTAAGGAGCATCCAGGGCATAACTTCTTTTGTAAACTCTTCACTTTATCACCCAGGCTGACTTCATAACTATTTCCTGTTTCTGCAGTATTTTGTCCACAACTTACGTTCTGGCAATGATCATGTATTTTGCTTATAGGCTCTTTCTATAAGAAAAGAAAATGACTTGATCATTTTCAATCATCATTATCTAGTGCCTGACACAATGTCTATTTCTTGATTGAACTGAATCTTAATTGAATAATATCTACAAAATGTTATTTTTTCCTAAGAGCCCCGTGCATAGTCAGGGTTGGAATTGTCATTGTTATTTTCAAGAAATGGAAACTTGATAATTCCACTTATCCAGTATGGTGGATTATATTATATTGTCCACAATTCTTCCTTCTCTCCTCATCCTCACCTTGGTGTACTATTGGTGGACTATACTTCCCTGTCCCCCTGATTCTGGGCTTGGCCATGAGATTTGTTTTGGCCAATGGAACGTAGGCAGAGTGAACCTGCATCAGTTCCAAACTGAGGCTATAAGAAGTGCACATATTTCTGTTCTCCTCTTTGTGCTTCTGCTATTCACCATGAAAACATGCCCCAAGTAGCTGCTGGTCCCAAAATGTGGAAACAACTTGAATCTGACCTACAGACTGATTGCAGCTGAGCTCAGCAAGGCCACAGCAAACCCACAGACTTGTGAACGAAAGTAAACTTGCAGGTGTAAGTTCCTGAGTTTTGGGGTGGTTGTTACCCAGCACTATCATAGTAGCAACCTCATTTATACACCTGACTAGTTGAAGGTAGAACCAGAGCTGGAACACACATGGTCTGACTTGTAATCCAGACTGTTGCTACCAAGTTATTGTGCTATTCATCTATGCATTCAACAGACATTTATCACATACTTACCATGTGCCGGGCCTATGCAAAGCAGTAAGAGAATTGAGAATGGATAGACCATGGATTCTGTCCTCACAGAGAGCTTATTTCTAGAAAGGGAAACAGACAAAAGCAAGTAAATTTAAACAATAGAATAATGACAAACTGTTTTAATAGCACACATGTCCTCAAGAGAGAATAGTGGATGGGGGTGAAGGATAGGAGATGGCTGTCTTTAAGGTGGCCACAGTAGGCTCTTTGAGGTGATACCTAAGCTAAGCAGATGCTTCAGGAAAAAGAAGTACCTCTTTCTCTCCCTGGGATTGTCTCAGATAATGATGTTATTATTTTTTTTTTTTTCATTTTCCTTTATTTATGTTATCTCAGCCCAATTGTAGTCTTTGCTGTAAGCTACCTCATTGTCCTTGGTTTGCATCCTGTATATTCAGAGAGCTATGAAGTTGTTTTGCTAAGTTCTTAGAGCCAGGCTGAAAAAGACTTCATTTTCCCTTTCCCAAAGGGAGCAATTACATACTCTTATCAGAACAACAAACTTAAGTCCTAGGCTATGAATGAAATCTGGTTTCTCTCAGGTGAGAGGAATTCTGTGTATAGAAAATCGAGGGAAAAATGTAACTTTAGCAATACTACAGGGAACTGTGGTCAGCATTGGGCTTATAAAGGCCTTTGTTTTTCATATTTTGATTGGCCTGGTGAGATGCCTGGAACAGATAACACACCCATCTGTAACCGTATTATGTGGGACTGAAAAGTGCTGACACAGGGCTGCAGATCAGGGCCTGTGGCTTGCCAGGGTAAACTTGTGTAATACACTGTACATCCCTCCTAACAACACTGGTTCTTTTGTCACTTAAACAGAGGCCATTAAGAACCTGAGTCATTAAAAAGAACTTTAGAAAAGCAGGCAACGTTTTCCAGTTCTGTGGCTTTAGGCAATCCCTGTAAGGTATCAGAAGTTCCCGAAGAAGTGAAGTGTCTCATGAATAACTAACAAAAACCTCAGAATCATAATCTGAATTGATTAGAAAAGTATTTCAAAAATATAACTTCCAAATATCAAAAGAAGTCCATTATTACAGAGAATTGGATCAAGATTAATTGAAGTTGGATCAAGATTAATTGTAGTATATTCTTAAATGTGAATAAGTATCAAAAAAGAACACTTTCAAATCTTAAATTGACCAGGAAATCTCTAGCTTACTGTTAAAAACACAAATCTGAAGAAGCTGCCTTTAGGATTACATTTTTCTAATTTTTAATATTTAAAAAAATTGCTAGTGTTGGGAGAAGGAAAAAAAAAAAGGCCTTATTCCACTATCCAGAGAAAAATCTGGCTAATGTTTTGCTGTTTTTTTTTGTTTCGTTTTGTTTTTAGCATTTTCTCTACAAATATTTTCTACATAGTTGAGATCATACAGAACATGTAAATTTTGTATCACGAATGTTCTTTCACTTTTGTTATTCCTTAGGGTAGATCAGGGTTTCAGAAACTGGCCCACTGCCTAGTTTTGTAGATAAAGATTTATTGAACATAGCCACACTCGTTCAATTATATATTATCTAGAGCTGCTTTTGTGCTACAACAGTAGAATTCAGTATTTGTGACAGAGTCTCTATGTCCCATAAAGCCTAAAATATTTGCTCTCTGGCCCGATATAGTTACAGTTTGCAAACTCCTAGGATACATTATTAGGTTCAAATGGGAACAAACTTTTTAAAGCTCTTGTAAACATATATGAAGTATTTAGGTATCCATTGAGACTCCCACCAGCATGGTCTGATGAGAGTATCTGTTTTATTGTCTGTAACCAGCTATATTGATTTCTTCCCTAAGTTTGGAATTTAATAGACAGAATAGTATTGTATTTCTTTTTTTTTTTGCTTTAATTTTTTGAGTAGAAGTTAGACAAACAATTTCCCATTGTTTATTAAGCACTTTTATTTCCTCTTTTTTTCCATTGCCTTCTCATATCCTTTGTACATTTCTTAAGAAGTATTTTTCAAAAGTAAATTTGTAAGGTCTCTATATAGATTCAGAATATCAACCCTTTACTATTTTCACCTTGAATATATTTTCTCAGTTTTTGTTTGCCCTTTGAGAGTTTTTTTTTAAAACTTGGAAGTTGTTCAATCTGTATAAAATTTCCTCTATGATTTCTTCCAAACTTTTCCAATATATCATGTTTAGGAAATATCTTAGTATCTTATTTTAATTTTTAAAAAATTTATGATGACTGATATTATATCTTCTCAAATGCCTCCTCAGTGTCCACTGATTTTTAAAAATAGACTTTATTTTTAGAACAATTTTAGATCTACAGAAAATTTGAGAAGGTAGTATGGAAAGTTCCCATATCCCTTTACCCAGTTTTCCCTATCATTAGCATCTTAGTTTAGTATTGTACATTTGTTACAATTAATGAACCAACATGGATACATCTTACTAATTACAATATGTACTTTTTCAGATTTCCTTAGGATTTACCTAATGTCCTCTTTCTGTTCCAGGATCCCATCCAGGTTACCATACTAAATTTAGTTGTCATGCTTCCTTAGGCTCCTCTTGGCTGTGACACTTTCTCAGACATTCCTTGTTTTTGGAGCTCTTGACAGTTTTGCAGGGAATGGTCAGGTATTTTGTAGAATTGATCTTCTGTTTTTCTCATGGTTGAGCTGGGGTAATGGGTTTTGGGGAAGAAAACAACAGAGGTAAAGTTTATTTTCTTCACTTCATATCAAGGGTATATACTATTGACATGATTTATTACCGATGATGTTGACCTTGATCACCTGGTTGGAGTAGTGTTTGTCAGATTTCTCCATTGTAAATTTACTCTTTTTCTGCCTTATCATGCTGTATTCTTTGTAGGGAAGTTACTATGTGCTGCCCACACTTAGGGAGTGGGGTGTTATGCTCTACCTCTTTGACGGTGTAGTATCTACATAAATTATTTGGAATTCTGCATGGAAGATTTGTCCCTACTAGTCCATTTACTTATTTATTCAGTCATTTGTTTATATCAGTACATACTCATGGATTTTTTTAATACTTTGGGTTGTAGTCCAACACTTTATTTTCTGTGTTGCTCAAATTGTTGCAATTTTGACCATCAGGAGCTATTTCACTTGGCTGCTGTGTCCCTTTTGACATATCCCCATCAATGCAGGGTCTTGTTGCTGTATTTTTATTTATTATTATTATTAACATTTCCTTGATTGCTGGCACTAAAAGATACTCCAGGCTCATCTTTTATATTTCCTGCCCTATTCCTAGAATCAGCCATTTCTCCAAGGAGCTCTGGTTCCTTTTGTTGGTTTCCTTTATTAGAAACAAAGATCGGGGAACGAGGTGTGCTTGTTGCTACTGGGGTGTCTTTGCTTCTAAGCCCTCTCAGTGTGTACATCCATATCGATAAATATTTCTTATATAATCATCTGTATCTATATTAAGCTAAAAATAAGTTCATATTGATGTCTCCAACTCTAATTAATCACCACATGGTTACTCTAGACACCTGCCCTTGCTTATCTGTAAACAACCACTCCAACAGTGAGAAACCTGGCTTGCGCCATCTGCCATCCATATACTTAATTGTTCAATTCCAGTGTACATGTACAGCAGTATCAGAATTGTTGATCTGTATCCTCATGGGAACAACTTTATGAAGTTAAGTCGGTAGTAGGTGCAGTTCTTTTTGTCTTTCATCTTACAGACTCCACTCATTTCTTTTTTTTTTCTTTTTCTTTTTTTATTTTTGGCATTGTATGTACTTTATTTCACATTCTCACCTCTACCCATTTTTAATACAGTTTTATTGAGATATATTCACATACCTCACAGTCATCCACAGTGTACAACCAACTGATCACAGTACCATCATATAGTTGTGCATTCATTACCAGAATCAACTTTAGAATATTTTTCTTACTATAATAAATAAATAAATAAATAAAATAAAAAGAAGAGTAAAAACAAACACCCAAAACATTCCATTCCCCCCATCTCACTCTATTTTTCATTTACTTTTTCTTCTCATTTTTCTACTCATCTGTCCATGCACTGGATAAAGAGAGTGGGAGCCACAGTGTTTTCACAATCACACAATCACAGTGTAAGTTATATAGTTACACAGTCGTCTTCAAGAATCAAGGCTACTGGGTTGCAGTTCGACAGTTTCAGGTATTTCCTTCTAGCTTCCAATACACTAAAACCTAAAAAGGGATATCTATATAGTGCATAAGTGCAGAGTGACATCTTGACTCCATTTGAAATCTCTCAGCCACTGAAACTTTGTTTTGTTTCATTTCACCTCCCCCCTCCGGTCAAGAAGATTTTCTCAATCCCACGACGCCCTGTGCAGGGTCATCCCCAGGCAGACTCCACTCATTTCTAAAGTTGTTTAGTTCCGTCTACTGGTTTTTAACTCCTGTTTTGCTACATCTTCTATTCAGGTTTATTTCCTATTTCCGATTGTCTTGATGCTGACATGGTGATAAAGGGAACAGGTAGTATAGGTGAGAGATTTTCAAAATTCCTTGAGGTTGTAATATATATTTATATGCATATATTTGAAATGAAGACTCAATCAAGCAGAAATGCTGATGTTATACTTGCTGATATAAAATGGCATGAAAACATTTATACAAAATTAAGTCCACCAATATGTGCAAGGAAGTAAGCCTTAGATGGAAGTTGTGGGGATTTAATAAAATATTTCTTTCCTTTTAAATTTGCTGCTTCTATGTTCTCAGCAAAATAAATGCAACTTCTGTACCATTAATTTTCTGTGGT
This sequence comes from Choloepus didactylus, assembly GCF_015220235.1. NCBI lineage: Eukaryota > Metazoa > Chordata > Mammalia > Pilosa > Megalonychidae > Choloepus > Choloepus didactylus. The sequence continues at coordinate 70,914,267 of NC_051316.1, forward strand.
TGGTATTGCTTGTACTTGGGAACAAGTACTATATTATAAAGTATGGATATATCTGGGATTTATATTAAAAATCAGATAACACAAATATGGAAAATTAGATATTATCAACACCTTTTGATAATTCCAATTAAAAACACTTTGAGTATCAATGAAGTATTTGGCCTTCTTGAGGTAGTCCACATACCAAAAAATATTAACAGAAAAGAGTTTGAGAACATGTGTTTCTGAGATAGTACAGTTGAAAATCATTCTCCCAATATCCCTGCTTTTCTTTCCATTCTCTTTACTCGTTATTTTTCCTCTTGCTTCAGTTTACTTTCTAATATTATTGGATGAGTGTCTATTTGACTATTTAGATGTCAAATGCTGTCCTCTCTATCAGGCTCACAAATTATTTGTTGAATATAGCCATTAGAATCATTGCTATACCTGTACTAGAAAAGGACAGTTTGAAATTTCTATTTACAGAATAAGATGGCTGAAAAAGCTCTTTAAACCAACCAATGAACCAAACCATACAAACCAAACAGCAGAAGAGTCAATTCAGTTCATCAGATATGCACAATAACAACCACACTATTGGTATATTATTTTTGGTTCACAAGCAAATACAGAACCTGGCACATGTTAGACATGGAAGGGAATTATTAAGTGTTTATTGAATGAATGCATGCAAAAATGAATAATATCTACCTCAACACAATGCTTTGGTATATGTATTATTCTTTCCCCTCCCCTCTCCTTTAACAATTTGAGGCTCAGAAAGATTAAGTGAACTACTTGAAATCACATGGTTAATTAAGTACTAAAGTCAGAACACAAATATGGACCCTAATCATCAGCAAGGCAAACACTGTTCTATCTTAAAATGATAGTTCATCAGTCCTAGCATGGTGGTGCATAGTAGCTGCTCATTAAATATTTTCAAGTCCAAAAAAGAAAAGAAAAGGTAGGTTCTAGATACTTTTCTCCACAAAGGAGATAAAAATATTTATATATTTATTTGATAAGTGTTCAAGTAATAGCTAAAGCCAAAGAGATGCAGAGGATAATACAAAGCCACATCAAAATTGATAAATCTTGAAATTAAAAGTGGAGAATTTTATAGATACGTTTTTACCTTACATCACTATCACATGCAAATGATAGACTTTGGCACTTTTCGCATTACAATGGCATTTGGTTTGTTCCCCATAAGTTTTTTTCATACATTATTTTTTATTTCCTTTTATGTCATTGTTCCAAAAACAAACTCTTTTTCAAGTACTTAACATTAAATTTTCTCAGAATAATAGGCCAGATTTTTTTTTTCAGACAAGACTTCTTTTGACACTCAGTTTCTCAAGTGTAATCTTTCTAAAATACAAAGTTAATCATGTCACTCCTCTGCTTCAAAGTCTTTGGTGTTTGCTTATGTTTTACCAAATTAGGTCCACCGAACCCCTTGTGAAGCTCATTCAAGGTTGTATCAGAATCTCTGGTACCCTGACTTACATCTTCAAAGACCCACTTCTGATCCCAGCGTGGATTCAATGGACAGTAACATTCTGAATTTGACTCATGTTATAACATGAGAATCTCATTTCAAGTGAGATGCACTTTTCAATTTTTGTGCCAGGGCTTCTTCTATGCCACAGATGACAGTGGGAGCCATCTTGTTAAGTTCACATGTAGAGCCCCCAAATTTATGAAAGTTAACTCTGATAGCAGTCCTCAATGAGGGATGGAAATCTATGGATAAATAGACTGTTCTAAGATGCATTCTGTATGCACTGTAGACACTAGGATTAAGCCCCAGTGTCACAAAGTTGGGATCTCAAAGTGCACTCTTATATTGTCTTTGCCCCTTCCCTCAATCTCCCTGACCCATTTACTTGGCTTCTCTTCCTCCTTCTCCTCATTGTTGCTCGCCTCTTGATGCTTCGGTTTTCCCTAATGCTGCCCACACCATTTACAAAGAGACTTACCATTAAACTTTCTTTAATTAAAGAAAATTGAATTTTGAATTTTGTTCCTCACAATGTTGCTTGTACCTAGCACAGAGCTTGGAACATGGTAAACACTCAATATATATTTATTGAATGAATGGACGAATGACTGGGGTCTTTTTCTGTTCAACCAGAATCCATTAAACTGCAAGCTCCTTCATTGTTTAAAACCAGGATACAATTTTTAAAACTAAGCTCCTTGAGAGCATTGTCTGTCTATTCCATTTTATTTTTATCCAAGCCAAAGATGTAATGGAAATGGATGTGGATTTTTTTTCTTTAAAAAATATGGTTATGTTCAGTTTTTGGGAATATAATGTGTTATTTTTAATACTAGTTATTTCCTAGACTCTGAGTCTGCGAAAACACTGTAAACAACATCCACTTTTACAGGTGAGGAAACTGAGGGCCAGACTAAAGAAGCCCTTTGTCCAAGGACGCTATGGTATGGAATCAAATTTTCGTTTCAGGTTGTTGCTCTTTTGATGACATAGACTGTTTCGTTAATTATGAAGTGAATTCTTAAGGGACTTGTTCTAGAATCACTTTATCCTGCTGACCATCCCTGCCTCCTTTGTTCAGTTCCACTAATTTGCCATTTCATTCTGGTAACGAAGCTCTTCTTTATAATTCAGAAAAGTTTGCAAAGGACATTGCCACTGAGCTCAGACTTTCATCAAATCTGCTCCTATAGAGATCCAGTTAAACTCTGAATAGCACATGTGTACTTAGTTGATCTGGCCTCCCAGTAGATGGGTGGAAGTTGTGGCAATTTATCCACAGCCCCTGCCCCTCCCAATTCTGATTTCTGCAAGGTCTGTTCTCCCCCTAGACCCAGCTCTTTCAAAACCGTACAAGATTGCATAGGATAGGTAGATGAAGGATTAGTCTATATAAGATCTTTTTCATTCTAATTTAGTTGGCTGTGTTTCTTGTTAGGACTTGTAGGCGAAGACTCTGTGTTAAATGTTTTGAATCCTTAACACCTAGCAGAGTGCTTCAGTACTTAGTAGTCAATCATTTAATGTTATTGAATGAACATATACCAGCATTGCCAAAATTACAATAAGCTAGTTCATTTTAAGCAAGTTTTGGGTTGTGAAACTTACGAAGGAGTTTAAAACTTGGAATGAATTCAATAAAATTGCACATTATGATTACAATGATATGTGCATGCATATTGCAAATAGGTTGTTTTCATGTAGCTGAAATTACTGGGTAATTTTCCTTTGCTTTGGTCTGTTTTCTTAAAAAATACTTTTAAATGATATCTGAAATGAGTATAAAATTGGAGGAAGAAAACTTGAAGAAAATCATAAGTAAGTAACAAAAATGATTAAAGAGCTTCAAATAGAGTTGAGAAACCAATGGTGTCTGGCTTGCAGAATTAGAAAAGAGCTGAATGTGAAGAGGTTGATCTATGAAGGATGATGACGATTTCCATTAAGGACCAGACAGGAGGCAACAGGCTTAAGTTGCAGTATGAGGGATTTAGATAAGAGAAAAGGAAAAATTTTCAGACAGTGATGTTTGATAGACACTGGAATGTATAATTGGGAGAGCTTGTGGAATTTCCTTCTTTAGAGGTCTTTTAAAAATAGGCAGTGTCTCATCTGCCTGAAGGATGGACTCTATTTGACCTCTCAGAGTGTTCACTGGACCCAGAATGAGCACTTTGCCTTAGAGAAGAGAGTTTGAATGATCTTGGTTAGCTAAAGTAATGAACATCCCATGAATAATTTTCATATTTTATTTATATATATATATGCCACATCTGTAAATTATGGCTGTTATATTTCTTCTTTCTTTTTCTTCTGGTTCAATGTTTTCATTTTAAGACCTGGAGATTAGGACTTAAAGAAAAATATTATAGGGAGGGAGGGAGCAACTCTTTTATCTTACTTTTGAGCTTTATTTTTATAGGGAGATAGGCAAGGAGAAAAGGATATTTTGAGCATCTTTGATTTTGATTTCACTTCCTCTTCTCAAAAATAAAAACAGCTCACTGTCCTTTCTTTGGTTTTAACATTTTTAGTGTAAATTTTAAAAATTAATTTAGTCTAAATGCTTCTCACAGTGTTTTTCACAGAACTGGTATCTCAAACCAGAAGAGGTTCTCTGTATTTAATTTCCTTTCAGGAAGTTTACCTTCAGAGGTCCAAGTGTGAGGTCAAGCTTTGGATTGCCGGAAATGGTGATGTCCTTTTCTGTCTGAACACCCAGACAACACTTAATGAAGCATCCTATTTTGTAGACCGTGGTAAGAATTAAAGTGTTATCACTGTTTGTCTTTTTTCACATTTTATGATTTCTGTATTGTCTTCTGAAACTCAGAAGTAAAATTATATGCAATTAAGAGCAATCTGCATTCAGCTATAACTGCAGATTTTCAGTTATAGGTGTCCATCTTTTTTCTTTCCTAAAAATAAAAAGGCCAAAAGGGATGTAAGATTTAGTCCTCATTACCTACGTCAAGCAAAACAATTCTAGTGGATTCTAAATTTGATTTCTTCCTAACTCTGTTTTAGTTGATCTGACAACATTTAAAGGTTAAAGGCAGTGAATCATTATAATAATATTTCACATTCATATAGCTCTTCATATCTGCCAAAGTGCTTACTTGTCTAATATCTGATTTGGTTTCAATAAGAACGCTGTGACTGTCACAATTTTATAGATGAGGAAACTGAATCTCAGCAAGGAGATGTAAATTGTCCAAGACCACAAAACTAGAAAATGCAGAACTCTTCTGATTTCAAAACTGGTGTCCTTTCCACTGCATGATGCTATCCTGTCTGTGAGAATCTGATATCTCCTGGCATTTTATTTTTTTCACCATTGATGAGGTTTTTGCTTCTGATTTGTTCTAAATCGAAATAATATTAGATACCATGACACTAAAGTCTTCATACCAAATAGAAAGTTGTGCTAGCATTTTCATGAAGTAATACACCAAAGTTTTAAAAAAATTCTGCCATTCCATTTAATGTCATAAATTTCTGATAGGACATGCCACATAGAGATTATCGGTATTTCTGATAGGACACTTTGTATGGAAGTTATAACTCATTCTAATTCAGGCTGGCTATTGATTACTATGTAGCATTTAGTTTTTATTACAAACTGCCCTTTAATTATTGCATCAGTCTCTGGTAGAATATTGACCACAACTCCCACAGTCCCTGGCTTTCTGTCCTGGGTAGCTTTGGGGGTACAGTACCCCTATTTCCTTTCCTAACAGTTCGGAAGTTTGTTTAATACTGACTCAGAGGAAGCATTCTGACTGAGTCCTCACATGGTCTTGTTTACAGCTCCGGAGTGCACATAATAGATAAGCTACTGAGTTCCACAAGACCCCGCACTTCCTGGGTGAGTGGGCGTGTGTGCTTGTGCCTGTGAATTAAGGTTGTGCAATCTCCCTGTTAGCACATCAGGTTGCAAACTCATTTCGCATTTCTTAAGTATTCCTGTAGTGAGCCTAATTTCATAAAATAAAATCATTATATTCTGTGAGTAGTGTGCTGGTAACTGATAATTAACACTGAAAAGCCTATGAGTTTATAACAAGATCAAACCTGATATTGAGGCAGAGAATAGAGAAATTTGCCTAAGGAAATGTTGTGAAATAAAGCTGCAAATGGCCGTAGGTGAACACTGTTTCATCTGTAGGATTTCTTTCCTTTATTGTAATTATACTTACCACTTAATAGAAGGCCTAGTATGTGACAAGAACTTTGCTAGGCCAGTATCATTTTTGATTCTAATGGTAGGACTGAAAGGTAAATATGGCTATCACACTTTTACAGAGGAAAGAAGACTGAAGAACTCAAATTACATGTTGCACTGCCGGCAAGTGATTGAGTGAAAAATGGGGCCCAGGACTGTTTGACTCCAAAGATCAAGAACCAAGTAGGTTCTTTCCACTAATGCCTCTTCAGTGCCTTTTTTTTTTTTTTTTGATGTGACTTTGTATGAAATTTAATTGTAGATTACATAGTGTATAATGGGGTTCATTAGAAGAACTGTCTCTGGAATTTAGAGGGTTCAGTCTAAAGATATTTGGAGGGTGATGATGGTGGGCTGAGAATAGCTCCACTAAACCCTTGAATGTTCCAGGAAATGTGGATCCAAGGCAGAAATATCACATAGACCCTGGATCATTCTTAACTGGAGACTGAAAATGTGTATGTGCCTGTGTATAAAATCTCTCTTGGGCAAAGTACTGAAAGGATTAAAAGCCATCATAAACAAGTGTTGAACATTAAAAATCTGGAAATGGATTTTCTTTAACCAGCTCTTCACCTCAAAACTATGCAGCCTTTATCATCTCAAGATAGTGCTTACTAAATCTAGACCTTCTTTGTAAGTCTTAGTTTTAAAAGCCACCATAATTTTCTCTCTTTACAGTTGCTACAGCTGCTCCTGGGTTATGATGCAGATCATGTACTACTGTTTTAGTTGCTACTTTTGTTTTTGTAAAATGCATGGAATGGAGTTTGTGGGGATACAGATTGTAATACTGAAAGACCTCAATGAATGTGTAAGAATGACCACAAGGCAGCAGATGTGGGTGTATTTATCCGTTTGCCTAATTACTAAGAGGTTTTGTTTCCAAAAAAATATCCGGAAGGGTTTAGTGTTGGGGAAGTGGAGAGGGAGAGCAAGTGGAGTACAATTTCTGAATTTGTAAACAATTATTTGAGCTTTCAGTTGGAATCTGGATTCCTTAAGGGACAGTGGAGGAAAGATTTTCGCAAGTGTCTATAGGCAGTAGAAAGCTAATTTTGAAATTTATTTAGTATGTTAATAGGAAGACATTTCACTGGAAATTGGAAAATTTAAATATTAATTAGTTACAGAGCAATTAAGACATTTTGTGGGCCTAGAAATATGCTTGTCTTGGTTTGATCTGCTTGCCTCCATTTGCAAGGGAAATTATGTTGAAGCAGTTCTATGTGCTGCTCCTCCTTAAATAGGTTGTGTAGTTTCATTGATAGAGGGCCAGTGAAGCCCCTTTTTGCTCTTTTCAGAGAAAGCAGAGAATAGTAGTAAGGGTATTTCATTTTGCAGTCAGACTGCTTAGGTTAAAATCCAAGCTCTGTCTCTATTAAGTTTTGTGACTTGAGGCAAGTTAATTAACTTCTCTCTGCCTCAGTTTCCTCATTTGTAAAATGGGGATGATAATATTAACTTTCTCATGGGATTATCATGAGGATTAAAATGAAAGAATAAGCACCTGTCACATATTTTATTTTAAATTTACATATAGCAGTTTTCACTTTTATTGTACAGTTCTATGAGTTTTAATACATGCATAGATTATTGTAGCTATCAGGACACAGAATTTTAGTACACCAAAGATTTCCCTTATGTTCTCTCTTTTTAGTTAGACTCTACCACCCTCCCCCCAACCATAATCCCTGGCTACCACTGATATGTTCTCTGTCCCTATAGTTTTGCCTTATTTGGAATGTCATATGGATGGAATCACACCATATGTAATCTTTTGAAGCTGGCATCTTTCACTTAGCGTAATGCCTTTGTGGTCAAACCTGATTTGTAGGAATTTATCTGACAGCTGACTTCATGGAAAAGGTATTAGATGAGTTTTTGTTTTTTTTTTTTTTCCAGGATCATTAAGGCATAGAAAAAACTCAGATTAATATTATCCTAAAAGAGATTTTGGCTTAGTGTAAGGAAGATTTTTTTTCAGAGTTCTCAAAATATCACATAGTGTGCATGTTTAGGAGGAACTTATTTCTGTGTCCATGATGGTGTTGAAACATAAGATGAAGGTCCACTTAGAAGGCAAGGTGCAGAAAAGTAAAACAGTCACATATGAATTAACTGAGAGAAAGGTGTTGAGAATGGTGGTGCATATGGTGTGTATATGTACAGGGGGAGGTAAGGCAAGGTGTTAGAAGGTCACAGATAATCCACTCATCTTTAAATTAAGCCACAGTAAGATCAGTTATCATCTGGGGACAAGTTAATTGTTATTAAATGCAGAGAGGACTTGTGTCTTAATCACTTCCCTAGCTGAAGAGGTTAGACACCAGCTATTATAAGAGGATGGAGAAAACCAAATTTTGACCAGGATTAGAACAGGTATTTTTTCCTGCATATTCTCCTAATTTATTATATATATAGTAAAATATGTAGTATTATGCATGTGTAAAAATGTGTTTTCAACTTGATCCAGTTTTGATCTGCAAATCAGTTAACTTGCTTCAAAAAAACTTGAGCTGACCATATTAGCTACTATTTTCCGGGCATGTGTTAGGGTAATTTATATGCTATTTGATTTAATCCCTGAGTTATAACTTTGGGGCAGTTATTATTTTTTCCACCTTATAGATGAGGATACTGAGTCTCTAAGAGGAGAAGTAATATACCTAGTGACACACAAATAGTAAATAAAGGAGAGCCAGAATCTGATACCTAGTGATATGTTTTTGCTTTTTTTTTTTTTTAAAGGCAGGTGTTTGCCTTTGCTGCAGTTTTGCCTTCATCTGATTTCACATGGGAGTGACAATACTTGGATTTTGAGTCTTCTTTCTAATTGAAAATCCATGATCCAGTTTAAAATATAAGGGAACATAGTATCTTATGTTTTAAAGTCTATTTTATAAGGATATTTACACATGTGCATTTTTTTCTTGTCATTAATGGTGATAATACTTCACATCCCACAGTCTTGCAGATTGAATCACGTCTCCCATAAAGACACATTCAAGTCCTAATCCCCAGTCCTGTGAACTCATTTGTAAAGAGGATCTTCAAAGATTCTATTAAGATGAGGCCAAACTGAGTTGGATGGGCCTTGATCCAACATGCCTAAAGTCCTTATAATAGAAGGAAATTAGGACACAGTAGTAGGAGCAAAGAGAAGACAGGAGACAGATGGCCATGTGAAGGTGGCGGAGACTGAGTTATGGATTGCTGGCAGGCCACTCCCAGAGTGCTATAGACTTCAGAGAAAGCGTGGCCTGCTGATACCCTGAGGTTGGGCTTCCACCCTCCAGACCGTGAGACAGTAAATTCCTGTTGTTTAAATCAACCAGTCTGCGGTATTTGCTTTATCAGCCCTGGCAAACTGAGATACACCATTTTTAACTGAACTTAGCAAGGAGTTTAGGAAAGAAAAGCCAAGCTATGGAAAGGTCTTAGAATTGAAGGCCTGAATTAAAATTTTAGTGCTGCTCATTATAGAGTTTGACCTCTTTCAGGCTTTGTTCTTTGGTGAATTCTAAATGAACTTCTCAAGATTATTATGTGATTTCAGTGAGAAAATGTATAGACAAATGTCTATCTGTGTTTATCATATAGTAGGCATTTAATAGGAATTTGAAAAATTAGAAGAAAATACAATTAAGAAGCACTTCTAAGTTTAAGATTTAAGTATAAGAAGAAAGGGTATGGCTTGCATTATTAATTTATTTGGACTGTATTCAGTTTTGGGTCCCAGTTTGTGGTTTTAGATTAGAATACAAATGACAGTGTTTTGTTCATTTTCATTCAACTCAGCCTTATGCCTGTAAATATGAATCTTAGGTCAACAGGGAATATAATGAATGAATTAAATTTAACTATGGAATGGTATATAGATTCAATATTTTCCATGATGGTTCACACTTAATTTATAAATATTTTACCATTTCTCTTCCTTTTCTTTGCTTTCGACTTAAGGCTAATGAATTCCTCTGGAGATCTGGTTACTAAACATAAAGGAAGCTAACCTGGGTTGAGAATTTATTTGTACTTGCTTTATTTTAGAACATGTTCCTTTTTTTTAAACCTCTCTAATCTGAGGAAAGTGCAAATGTGAGCAGTTAGGGAATTCATGTTCCATTGGAATTCAAACTTCATACAGTTTACTAGCTGTGGCTGCGTTATCCCATTCTGAGACTGGTGTCTTTTACTATTCTAAGAGCGCTTTTTTTCTGCTATTCATTAATTGAAGTTTGGCTCCTGGTCATGTTCCACATGCCTGGACTTGTTGACATGAGAGATAAAGCCAAGCACACCAAGTGGTGTGAGAAGTTTGAGAAGCCAGTAAGGAGTCAGCACCTGGTCAGGCAGTCGAGTAGAGGGGAGAAGCCACCATGGGTAAAACTGAGGATTAATTTTCCTTATGAGAGCAGGGTGTAACCTCGTGTGTGGTCTGAAGGTAGCTGCAAAGTTGTCAAAGTAGGAGGAGGGAGGACAAGCACTCCAAATTTCTGCTGGAAGTTTGGCCGCTTCCCCAACTTCCAGATGTGTTGCATCCCTCCTTGCTGCGCTGGTGTGTGTGCCCCTCCACCTTTTTAAAGGCACAGATCACAGCTTCTGACATGATATGCCAGAGCCTATGGGTTTATTGGAATTAAGATGGTTTTTTTAAAATTACAAATCTCGCTTGTGGAAAGTGCTTTTAAGGATGACACCAAGCAAAATATCTGCCATATTTGCTTATGACACTGGGGAGAATTTAGTCTCTTCTACTCATAATTGTTCATTATACAGGTGAAGCCAAGTTTGCAGAAGCCAAAAGGTACAAAGTAATAGAGTGAGAGTTTAGTTATCCTATGCTCCAGTCAAATTGATCACATAGAATAGAGGTTATTTTGCACAATCTTTAATTCCAGCAATGTTGCAGAACCCCAAAAAACGAAACAAGATCTTTTATGTGTATGTTTAATCCCCTTCAGCATAGCTGGCCAGTCACATAACTCCCATTTGCCCTAAAAGTGAACATCTTTACTGCAAGAATTACCAACAAGGTTATGGCAAATATCTCCAGCATCTTTCCAGTGAATTTATTGTTACTCTTTTTCATCAGTATCCTGAACATTATCAACATTTCAGCTTGAAAAATAAAAAAAAAACAACACTGTTTTATACCTTACAAGAGTGTCTCAGCTACCTACCAACTACATTCAAACCTTATAAGACACTATTTATCCTTGTTTTGTACTGGAGGAAACAAGATCAGAGAAGTTAAGTGCTTTGCCCAAGAACACACAGCCAGTAAATAAATAAAATCAGATTTTGAATCTTTGAAAACTGACTCCAGAATTGTTGCTCTCTCTGCAAAGCACATAGCTTTTGGATAGATGCTAACAAAATACTGGGTGAAATAGATGCTATAAATGAAAAGGAATCCATTGTACATGCTATAATAATCTCTTGCCTTTTCCTTGTTAAGATCCTAATTTCTCTCATTTCTTATTCTGATGTGTTTAACAAGTCTATCTCTATTCACCAGGTATAAAATCATAGTCAGTAATATGGTGCAAGAAAAAAAAATTCAACAGTAAGAAGGAGCTATGGAGCCAAGAATTAAGGATCATACTATAGTATAAATAGAGATTTATTATGCGTAAGGGGATAGCTTAAAGAAGTAGGAAAAAGAAGAAATTTAAATGGCTAATTTTCATTAAAATATTTCAACCCATTTTGTAAGGAAGGTATTAAATAAGATACCATTCCTCTATCAAAATAGAATGAATGTTTATATACATATATTCAAATTTGGTGACGATGTGCTGCTGAAGTGTATACATACATATTGGTGGAACTATAAATTGGTACAAACTTTCTGCAAAGCACTTTGAAATAGTTTTAAGAACCTCAAAGAAGTTCAGGCCTTTTGACAACCTAAATCTCTTTCTAAGAATATACCCTGAAATTTTAGTCAAAAATTAAAAGAGATATATGTATGTACAAAGATTTCTATTTCAGTGTTTTAAAAAAGTTTTTTATTATGAAATTTTTATACCAATGTAAATGTAGAAGGAATATTATAATAAATCTCTATGTACCCATTTCCCAGTCTTGCCAATGATTATTTTCCCAATCTTATGTCTGCCTGTCTTTCTTTACTCCTTCCTTCTCCTTCCCTCTTCCTTTTCTTCTTCCCTTCCTTCTACTCCATCTCCGTCCCTCCCTCCCTCTCCCAATATCTCTCCCTCTTTCCCTCTCTCTCATTCTCCCTCTCTCTATCTCTCCCATTCTCTCTCTGTCCCTCCTGCCCTCCCTCTTTCCATCCCCTTCTTTCTTTCTTTCTGCAGGAGTATTTTAAAACAAAGTCAAGATATTTTATTATTTTATTTGTTAACACTTTTGTATAGTAAAAGCTTTAAAAAGTAACCAAAGATGATATCTAACCTAAGAAAAATGAACCAGTTCATGTTCAAATTTCTTGATTGTCTTAAGAATGTATTTTTATAATTGTTTTTTTCACTTCAGAAGCCAAACAAGGTTTGTACATTGCATTTGGTGATGTTATGTCTCTTAAGTCTCTTTTAATCTACAGCAGACCTCCTTTTCACTCTCCCTTCTGTTATTTATTTGATAAATAAACTAGGTCATTTTTCCTTTAGAGTGTCCTACATTCTAGACTTAGCTGATGGCTGCTTCATGGTATCATTCAAATTTTTTTCTCTATCTCTTTTATTTCCTGTAAACTAGTACTTAAAATGAGAGGCTTGATTAGAGTTAGGATCATTTTTATTTTTATTTTTTGGCAAGAACTGTATGTGTGGTGTTCTGTACTTCCTGTTGTACTGCCCCAGAAGGCACATGACTTCTGATTGCCCCACTTCTAGTGATGCTAAGATTGATTAATAAGTTCTGGTGAATATTATCAAGCTTCCCATTGACTTTTTACATAATGGTTACAGCATTCATTAATGATCTTTGCCTAGATTCATTATTTCATTAGGATTTACAAAAGGATACTTTTCTAATTCTACCAATCCTTGTGCATTTATTCACTGACATTTTCTATACAGAAAAATTTCCCTCTCCAACAATTTGGTTATCCTAAAATATTTCATCCTTCACTTGCCAATTTTCAGAGTAATGAGTTGGTACCCTTGTAAGCTCCATCTCACTGATTATAAGTGAAAAGTGGTAATAAACCTAAATGTCCAACTATAGAAGATATATTGTGGTACATCCATAATATAAATCCATGTTATAAATGCTGTGCGGTTCTTAAACGTCAAAAAAATATTTAATAACATAGAAAAATATTCAGGTTGAAATACTGAATGAAAAAATCTCATAATGTGTATATAGTATGACCCAAATATTATCTAAACTACATACATTGAAAAATACTGTCTCAGGCTCAGATATTAACATGATTATCACAGGATAGTAAATTTTACAGTATTTAAATTTTATCTTTATTTCCCAGAGACTCTTTTATAAAATGCTTTACTGTTATCATTAAGAGAAAATGTAAATGTGTTTAAAAGAAAGGTCTCTGGAAAATGCATTATCCTTGGAGAGATTCTTGGATGCTTATCTTGACTCTGGTTTTGACTTCTATTGTAACTCTGGACCTTCTCTCTTACATCTATGAGTCTTTATGGTGCTAAACAAACAACTGGAGGATTGAAAACGTGCTCAATTCTGTAGACTCTGAGACAACTTCTTAACTAAAGAGAATACTCTCTGTTGACTCACACAATCAGTAGATTGAGGTCTTAATCATTAAATTGAGCCATACTCAAATCAATTTGACCAGTTCAGAAACTAGGTGAACTGAATTAACTGCCTTTGTTTCTTTCCCTATTGTGGTGTGTGTGCGTGTGTGTGTGTGTGTGTGTGTGTGTGTGTGTGTGTGTGTTATCAACTGGTCCAAATCAGATGAACAGATAGACAAAAATCTCAAGACTGGACCTTTTCACCAGGATCCATTTAAGATACTAAATTTTCTTGTTGCTTTATTTCAGGATGAATGAAATGGACCAGGACACTGGCTCTGATTTTGACAAATTCTTTGAGGAAACTTCCTGAATCTCCAGAGGCCTCTCTAAAGCTTAGTTTCCACATCTGTAAAATGGAGACCAATAATGTTATGACTCGTTTCCAGCACAATGCATTTAAAACTTATGACATAATCCCCAGCAATTTGTAGATGTGCAACAAATGCTAGTTTTCTCTTTTCACAAAGATAAAGGGAAGCACTCTTTTCCACTTTTAGTATATTCTAATATTACAGAGCAGATTCTGTATATATACAAGTCCAACTCCACCACTTCCTTTGGACAAGTGATATAACCTCTGTTTGCTTCAGTTTTCTTATCTGAAAATTGGGATAACAATTGTACCTAGTTATAGGCTGCTGTGAATATTAAATGAATCAATAAGGATAGAGTGCTTAGAACTTTGCCTGGCATAGAGTAGGAGCTAAATGAATGTAAGCTATTATCTTTATTATCTGCTTAGTCAAATGAAATTTTCAGGCTCAAGTTTCAAGGCAATCTTCCCTTGGATGATGCGTGAGATACACTGACCACTTCTTGATTTTTGCTTCTCTTTTTCTAGATCCTATACAGACCTTTTCCTTCTGTTGATATATTTAATACTCACAGCCACACAATCCAGATTTTGCTTAATTAGGTCAAGGTTTCCTCCTGTTATTATAATTGATTAAATTTATGCAAGGTTTACCCTTTTCCTTCTTATGGGGTGTGCATGTGTTTGTGCATTGTGTGTGTGTGTGTGTTGTGGACCTGTGATATGGTTTTACAGCTACTCTGGCCAACATGGGTGCAGACACATCTTTTCAGACATCTGTTTTCTGACTAGTCTTTTGGGGGGTCATTTCTACCGATTTTTGCCTCTATTATGTGACATTTGACTAGCATATCTCTCAAAAGGTGAATGTTGCACTATGCTTGGTGGGAATGGGATGACCTAAGCTCTTCCAAATATGTGACAATAGAAACATTATCGGGGGGTTTGGGAGAGGGAGCCAATGATTCAGAGATAGAGACAATCCACACGGCCATGTTTTCCAATGTATATGAGGATCTAATCAGTGCACAGGGAGCAGTGGGTTCCAAATGGGAATATTACTCTCAGATCATAGAGACTGTGTCAGAAAGCATTTCCCCGTCAAGCTGGAGAAAATAAAAAATCCATCCAAAGTAGATGCAATGTACCCTCTGCAGCAGTAACCTAAGAAATAATTTCAAAATGTGCTGTCATTAAGAACAAGATGTACCTTCTATTTAGTCATGGGCATCAGGGTGTTTCTCAAGTTGCATCAAAGTGGTCATGGTGTGTACCCTAGGAAAATGGGACAGTAACATTGTAACACACCTGTATGGTAATGTTGTATTATAAAAAGAAAAAAAAATGGAATTAAGGAAATGGAATTTGGAAAAATGAATACCAAAGAGTAGGGCCTTCTCACTGGAACAGCCAGCAGTTGTCAGATTAGAAGGCTGAATCTGAGAGCAGTCCATGATTTTCTGGATAGAAAAATCTAGTGAGGGATAGGACAATCTACTCAGATACTCTGCCTTACTGAAAGTATTGCTTCAGAGCATCTGCCTTCTGAGTGCCCACACCCAGCAGGAGGGAGTGATTTGTGCCTATAATCAGGTTAGATGAAGCCTGGGGGATGGGGGTAGAGCAGATCACACAGGGCCTTGTAGGCCATGCTAAGAATTTTGGGGGGTTGGAAAGCCATTCATGTGTTTCAAACAAGGAAGCTAAAGAAAATGTGGTGCTAGTCGTAGAATTATAAAATACAAAATCTGGAAGTTATTGAAAAATTATCTAGTTGAATAATTTTAAATTAAAAAGACAGCCACTTGCTTTCCATTCACCAAAGCCTTGGAAGCACCCAAGAATTATAGAAACATAAAGAATTTATGATGTTACCCTTTAAAAATGACTTTGTTAGCACTGAAAACCCAACTGACCATTTTTGTTTTAGGCCTGCAATCAATAAGGGAGAGGGCAACTCTCCTTATCTGCTTCACACTTGGAAGGGAGGTGTAAGGTAGCGAGAGCGTTTTATAACCCCCTGGAAATCCAAGGTGATAAGTGCCATTATTTGAACACTTCCCTTTTTGTTCTATTATCTCACAATCCATTTATTGACAACTTTGTGATAAGGTCTAATGCCTCTTTACTTCATTATTGACATTATAAAAGCCCACTAAGTGATATTTCATTAATGAACTGGAATTTGCCGCCTTAAAAAAATTGAAGTCTCTATTTCTAATGAACAATCTTTAATTCTTAGGAGACCATATTTACAAAACTGTAATGACTATGTTTAAAGATGATGAATAAGGATATTGGGGTAGGTTCTGGAAGGTTGTTAATTTTGTTCAATGACAGAAAAGGAGAGCTTTCTTTCCACTTTTTAGTTTAAGTCTTTCCCTTTACATTTTGGTGCCAGGGTAAAAAATATACCAACTAACAGAGAAACAAACATGTAGTCCCAAGCTCATTAAATATCATCTAAAGTTGACATGAAAAAAAATTTCTAGTTTCTGGAAAAATTGACTCATTTAATTAAACGCAATGGAAAGGTTACTCTGTGATTAAGTGTTTGAACTAAAAAAGAATCATAATAATTTCCAATAATGTTACATAAATTTTTAGTTAAATTCTGACTCCAAAACTCATATCAAGTTTCAACAAAACAAATATCACCAAGGGCAAATCTTTTATTATCAACTGCTAATGCTTGATGCTAACAAACATGAGTTTGATCCCTATGATGGTTAGGTTCATGTGTCAACTTGGCCAGGTGATGGTATCTAGCTGTCTGGTCAAGCAAGCACTGGCCTAACCGTTGCTGCAAGAACGTTTGTGGCTGGTTAATAAACCAACAGGCTGGTTTATTAAATCATCAGTCAATTGGCTGCAGCTGTGACTGATGTCATCAATGAAGGGCGTGTCTTCCACAATAAGAGAATGCAGTTGGCTGGATTTAATCCAATCAATCAGTTGAAGACTTTTAAGTGAGACAGATAGAGGACCTTCACTTCTTCAGCTGCCCAGCGAAGCGTTTCCTGAGGAGTTCGTCGAAGTTGCCAGTTCATTTCCTGAGGAGTTCATCAAACATCTTCATTGGAGTTGCTAGTTTGCTGCCTGCCCTATGGAATTTGGACTCATGCATACCCACAGTTGCGTGAGACACTTTATAAATCTTATATTCATAGATATCTCTCATTGATTCTGTTTCCCTAGAGAACCCTAATACAATCCCCAAGAGAGTATTTTGGTTTTAAGGCCTGTACTTTAGGCTACATCTCAAGGCTTTCTTAGCCTATCTCTCTAGCCCTCTGAAATATATCCTTGGTCACTAAAGAGACCTGGCAAAAGGTTATGGATGAAACAATATGCACACATTGTATGATGGTGGGTAAATAATGCCATTATGTTGTCATGGATGGAGGTGAAGGGCCAGCATCTTTCTGTCTGCTTCTCACTCTCTTTTTAAATGAGATGTTAACTTCTTTCTCAAACCAACTAGCCAAGGATTCATTTTTAGTTGTTTATATCAAAGTGCACAATGAATGTTTTTACTGTTGTTTACTAGACCTTTTTATCTCCTTCACCTACATTACTAATTTTAGAGACAGAAAACTGAAGTTTAATTTTATTCTTCATATGACCTTGAACTTTACTCATCCTATATGCAGGACATATGTAAATGAATATTCTTCTCTTTTTGATAATCCAGCTTAAATAATGGTTTTGTTGCCACGTTCTTGAATGGTGAAATGGAAACTTCCTGTGGTATGGGTATAAGATTTACAGAGAGCCTCCTATGTGCCAGACCCCGAGGTACAAATATTCAAAGCAATTCCCTGCCCTTGAGGAGTTCATAATCTTGTGGGGGGGCCAGATAAAGGAACACTTGTAACATTTTGGTTGATGGTATTAAAAAAGCTTGCTCATAATTATGCCTCCACTGGTACGTTTTCTCAAACCACATATGCTTTTCCCTTCCTATCATAGACTGTTGTTTTCCCTTCTCAGCATTCCTTACTCCTTCTCTAAATGATCCCAGTTTTCCTCAGTGAATCATGCTGTTCCAATGATGAGCTGTCATTTGGGGTGTACCAGACCATCATTCAAGGTAACTAGACTCTTTCAACCAAGGGGCGAGTACATGACCCAAGATATGCTAAATGATACTCTCTTCCAGGAATTTGAATCTTAGCAGCGTGATCTAAGGAAGGAAAACGGTTGGTGGCTTCATTCCCATGGCCATGTTCTGAAGAGATGATCAACCTGTCTTGATAACTGGTGCTTCCTTGTTCTTCAAAAGGCCTAGTTGTTCATGTTTCCTTTGATTCTATCTACTCCATCCCACATCCTTCCTTTAAAAATGTATCCAAGCTTCTTTACCTCAAAGGAATTAGTCAAAAAGGTGAAGAGGCAGCCAACTCAATGGGAAAAATATATTTGGAAACCATGTGTCTGACAAAAGACTGATATCTTGCATATATAAAGAAATCCTACAACTCAATGACAATAGTACAGACAGCCCAATTATAAAATGGGCAAAAGAAATGAAAAGACAGTTCTCTGAAGAGGAAATACAAATGGCCAGAAACACATGAAAAAATGTTCAGCTGCGCTAGCTATTAGGGAGATGCAAATTAAGACCACAATGAGAGTCATCTCACACCAATTAGAATGGCTGCCATTAAACAAACAGGAAACTACAAATGCTGGAAAGGATGTGGGGAAATTGGGACTCTTATTCATTGTTGGTGGGTCTATATAATGATCCAGTCACTCTGGAAGACAGTCTGGAGTTTCCTTAGAAATCTAGATATAGAATTACCCTTCGATCCAGCAATTGCACTTCTTGATATATACCCGGAAGATCTGAAAGCAGTGACATGAACAAATATCTGCAAGCCAATGTTCATAGCAGCAGTATTCAAAATTGCCAAGAGATGAAAACAACCCAAATGTTCTTCAACAGATGAGTGGATAAACAAAATGTGGTATATACACACAATGGAATACTATGCAGCAGTAAGAAGGAATGATGTCGTGAAACATATGACAACACGGATGAACCTTGAAGATACAATGCTGAGCAAAATAAGCCAGGCACGAGAAAGAGAAATATTATATGTTACCACTAATGTGAACACTGTGAAAAAATGTAAAATAAATGATTTATATTGTAGAATGTAGGGGACCTAGCGATAGACAGCAAATAGTGAAGGGGGAATGATTATCTAATAAGAACAGGTAAGTTATGGAGGGTAAACTTAATGTTATGGGAATGTTCAGGAATGACTATGGTTTGCTTATTTCTGGGGGGTATGGTAGGAACAAGTTCAAGAAATGTAGTTATTTTAGGTTGTTTTTCTTATTCCTTTTTTGGATTATAGTCTTTATTTTCTTGCGGTAGGGTAGGAACATGTTGGAAGCAATGTAGTTATTTTAGGTTGTTTGTTTTTCTTATTCCTTTGTTTTGGTTTTGTTTGAAATGTTTTATTTATTGTTTGTTTTTTAATTTTTTTGGTAAAGTTAAAAAACAATGAGTGTGAAAAAAAGTAAATGAACAATGAGGGGAGGAGGGAAATGGAATGTTTTGGATGTTCTTTTTTATTCTAATTGTTATTTTATTTTTTTGGAGTAATGAAAATGTTCAGTGATCAATTGTGGTGATCAATGCATAACTATGAACAACTGATTGTACACGTTGAAGGATTTTATGTTATGTGAATATATTTCAATAAAATTGCATTTAAAAAATATATATGTGATGAAACAGCTGAAAGGAAATAATTGAAATGGTGGAATTGTAACCCATAACATTCTTAGAAATTTGCTCTATGACTACTTGTTAAATCATACTTTGAAAGTTATCACTTTTCTGTGTATATGTTATATTTCACAATAAGAAATAACCGAAATTGTGGAACTGTGACCCATAAAATTTGAAATTTTCTCTGTAACTAATTGTTAAATTTTACTCTGGACATTATCACTTTTCTGTATATATGTTATATTTCACAATAAAAGTGTTTACAAAGTAAAAAAAAAAAAAAAAAGTATCCAGCCTAATTTTATTTACGTTGCTTAAAACCAAAGAATCCCTGATATGGCATCATTCAATATGAATAGGTCTTTCTGGACTGCCTTATTCTGCCCATATCTTCATCTTTTTCCTCATATAATTTTTCTCCTCTTTTTGTCATTGTCTATATTTTGCTTCTAGGATATAGCGATTCTCATTTTGAGGGAGATCCATTGTCCAGTTGAGGCAGACCTGGATTTTCCTTTACTACATCAATCACAGTGGGTAGGAATTAGAAGGACCATCATTTATTGAGTGTACTGTATATATGTTTTCTCGTTTAATTATTATAAGTCTATGTAATATGTATTTTTACCCCCATTTATCGCAAAGGAAACAGAAATCAGAGAGTTTATGGGACTGGTCCAAGGTTACATAGCAGGAATGCATCAGAGCTCCAAATTGAATCCATATGTATCTGACCTCAAAACTTAGTCTCTCCTTGCAGTTTCAATACCATCCTCCCCTAAGACATCACAACTTTGAGATTTTGAGTACATTACCTTGCCTCTGTGAATCTTGGTTTCTTCATCCACAAAGTGGGAATATGTATACCTACCTTGTGAATATTGAATGGGATATGGTACAAAATACCCCTAGTTTTGTAGGTGTTCAAAAAATGTGGGTGATTTTTAGTTTCATGTATTACCAAATTCACTATGTAAGTCTGGACCTCAGAGTTTATGGTTAATGCAACATCTCAACTGAACTAGTCATTTCCACTTGTATTTCAATAAACTCACCAGAGCATCTAGCATTCCTGGGAGAAATGCAATGAAACATCTATAGTAGGACAATAGCAGGTATCACTCACAAATTCAAACTAAGTGGGAGCTGGACTTCTGCATATTTGCCTCCAAGATTACGTATTTGCCCATTTGTGTTTCACATTTCTTTTATCAGTTTTTTTTTGTAAATGTGACTTATTCTTTGATAATATTAAACATAGATCAAAACTTCTATCTAAAAGGTTTTATAAATTTAGAGGGAATTTTCAGTTTAGCAGTTGAGCAGTTAAAAATAATTGCTCCTCTATCTAATAATGTTGCTGTGAAAGTAAAATAAAATAATATATGCAAATTGTTATACCTAGCACAGAGTAAGTGCTTAATAAATGTTAGCTGTGATTATTATGAAACGTAAGCATTTTCCAGGATTTGAAATATAATCAGATGCTTAGCAAATGCTTGTTGAATTGCATAGAATAGTTAGGTCACAAGGAGAATAAGTTTCATAGAATAAGTGAGTAGTTGAAGAGAAAGTGTTTCAAATTATACAATGTTTGAATGCAAAGTAGGGGAAAAGAGGTGAAATTGAAATTATAGGCTTTTAAAAAATATCTGGTCAGATTTTCTGGTGTGAGATTTGGTTATGGCAAAGCTAGAAATTGTTGACTCAAATGAAGCTTTAGTTTTAGTTTCAGGTTTAAGTTTTACTCATTTTCCACATTAAAACATAATTAAGCATTGCCTACACTGAGCATGTAAGAGGAAATCGTATTTCTGAAAAGCATCAAACTCTGAAGGTGCCTCATTGTCCCTACAACTGTAAATGAAGCCCATGTCCTTTCCTTCTAGCCAAAGTGATTGAGAAAACATCCCAGAAAATGTATTTTATAAACATGTATTTTATAAATCTTTTGTCAAAGCAACATTGTTGTGAGAGTCACATGTCGAGTGCTGGTAGATGAGATGTCAAAACTCTATGGCCTTGGGAGCATCAGGTACCCATGCTGAGCTCTATTCAGTTATTGTTGGGGTGGCTGGAAGGGAGGGGGGTGAGAAGGCTCAAAGGCTAGAAGATGGTAGAGTTCACAGGAACAGAGGCTCAAGGCGGCAGGGAATAATTGAAAGCATGCTAAATCAAGGTCTGTTAGGGAAACCTAAGAGAGGTACGAACAGCGAAGAAATAACCTATATATATGTCAAGACCTACAGTGATACAGGGAAGGATGGAGGCTGGGTCATAGAGCCAAGAGTTAATAGCTAGGTAAGGGACATGAGCATGTGACAGAATTAAACAAGCCTGGTGGCCTCAGATCACACTGTTTTTACAGATCATGCATGACAAATTCAACATTAAAATAGACCAACTAGCTTAAGACACTGGGGCAGGACAGACTGCTCAGTGAGGTGAGTCTTGCCATGTGAAAGCAGAAGACTCCTATCAGTTCGGAAGTGATGAGAGACTTTCATGAGCAAGAGGTTTCATCTTCTATAATAAATTTAGATGTTTCTGTAGTGCTTCCCGACTCAAAAATCTGTAGCAAGAAAAAAGATCAAAATGCAGATAACACAAGAAAAATATCATTCTATGCCATCTTAAAGATCCTCTCATTCTCTGCCTTCTCTGCCCCTGACCATGGCAACAAAGAATATGTTACAGGATATACTACGTAAGGAGAAATTTTTTTGGATGGTACTTTTTAATAGATTGAAGTTGACACCAGTTATTCAAATAAATTTTTATTCACATCCATAACTGTTGGGAACATTGATTAGTTTGACAAAAAATAAAAGCGAGTGTTTTTTTAAAAAGGTATAATACGCATTAAGAGTTGTTGAGATTTTAAAAATCTTTATTGTCACCATGACTCGACCTGTTCCTGGTATTCATGTAATGACATCTATTGTCAATAGAAAAGAGGAGAATATGTGAGGGGGCCAGAAAAAGGGAGAGAGCTCAAAAACCAGTGATGTTTTACACTTTAACAGGGCAAGAACACCGAAAGTAAAATTCTACTGTCTTAGAAATTGTCATTCTGTCTGATTTATCTAGGACATTTCTTTTCATCCATAACATATTTATTAGTAGCTTTGGAATTAGTATTCCGATGACATTGTAAAAGTTTTTTATAGTGGGAAATTTAAAACATACACAGAGGTAGAGAAAAAAGTTTAATAAATTCTTATGAACCCGTCATCTGGCTTCAAGAATTATTAGTATTTTTTTCAGTAGTGTTTAATCCTTCCAGCAGTTTCTGGGGGTAGGACTGGAGTATTTGAGCAAATATTAGACATTGTGTCATTTCACCCATAAATACTTCATTATTCATTACTAATTGATAACATTTTTTATAACATCTTGGAAAATTAATAATTCTTTAGTAGCATCTAATATTCAAATCCATTTTTGAATTTAGTTGAGTGCCTCAGATTTTTTTAACAGTAAACCCTATTTATTATAACTAAGCAACTGATATGAAAAGTGACTGGAAAACATAAAGGACACTTATTTGGAGAATCATTTATAATAATACAATAATGATGAAGCTAATGATAATTATGAAGATAGACTTGTGATCTATTGTAGTGAAAATAACTATTATCTCTGGGAATAAGTTGCAAATATCCTTCTTAGTTTTAAATCACATAATATTAAAAAAAGTCAATTTAAAATTTTTGCTTTTAAATTTTTATAAAGTTTTATTTGGTTTCCTGAGACTCTTGAATTATTATTTTTGTTCTTTTGCATTTTCTATATTATAATATTTATTTTTACTGTTATGAAAGTAATTCATTTCTTTATGAAAAGCTTGGAAAATCAACCATAATCCCATGGCCAGTGATAACCACTCAACATTCTGGGATATTTCCCACAGTTTTCTCTAAGGATGTATTTACAAGATAAATACAAATATGTATAATGTGTAAACAACAGGGATTTCTTTGTACCACTTTTTCAATTTACATTTTATTTCATGCATTACCCAAGTCATTGGACAGTGATTACAATTTTGTGCAAAACTTCACGTGAATCTGTGACAATTTACATAATTCCCTAAAACAGAATTACTATGTCAAAGAGTATGAATACTTTTTAAGATTTTTGATATCTATTGTCTAATTATCCTCTAGAAATTGTTTTCCTATTCAATTTTCAGAAAATGGGTGCCCATTTTAACTGAACTTTATCAGTAAAAATATGTTATTTTTATTAACTGATGTATGAAATATTGCATCTCTATTTGCATTTCCTGTGCATTTTTTTCAAATGTTCATATGTAAAATTGTAATTTTTGCCTATTCATGATAGTTGTCCAACTTTCTGTTTCAGGGCTCATCTTGGTGATTTGTAAAAACTTTGTCTATGATAAACTCTTTGTGTAAACTGTGTTGTAAATATTTTCCTACTTTTTTTTATTTTATTGGATTGCTCATAAATGAGTTGTATATTTTTACATAGTCAAGCATGCCAATGTGTTTTTTGTTGTTATTTCTTTGAAAACTTTTACTTAGAAAGACCATTCCATCCTAAGATAAATGTATATTTAAATTTGCTTCACATTGATTCATGATTTTTAAAGATACTTAACTATTTCTTAGGAATTAGTGTTGGGAGTATGGTGTGAGGGGAGGCACTAATGGAAATTTTTTCAATCATTTTACTTCCACATCACTAAATGAATACTCTTTCCTTTACGTACTGATTTTATAATAGGAACTCTATCTCATACTAAACTTTTACATCCACTCAGTGAAATAGCAGTGTACTGATCTGCATGTAAACAGACTGTCTACATATTATCTTTCCCCAAAAGGTAGTCTTCTTTTGTATCTCCTACAGTACTTTCGGCATGGTAGTTAATAAAAATTTGTTGTATGAAATGAACAATTAGTAAGTCATTAATATCCCTGAGAAAGTATTAACTTTGAGATAAACAATTGTCTGTTTTGACTTGTTTAAATATTTAACTTTTGGAAAAAACAGTGCTGGGCCTGGTTGGTTCTTTAATGATCCTTCCACTTTATGACACTTTTCAATCATATCAGCTCTTCAGACATAGTCATTTTTTAATTTAGAGCATCAAGTTAG
The DNA here is from genome assembly GCF_015220235.1 of Choloepus didactylus. Lineage (NCBI taxonomy): Eukaryota > Metazoa > Chordata > Mammalia > Pilosa > Megalonychidae > Choloepus > Choloepus didactylus. The sequence goes on from NC_051316.1 coordinate 70,938,924, forward strand.
CCTCTCATGGTTCTCAGGCTTAGGACCAACATTCACATCCAAGGCATTTTAGATCATTATTCTTCTAAAACAGTTGTACTGCAGCCAGACCAGAGTACTTCTCAAACCCTTGTGATTTACAGACATCTTTTGCAAAAAACCTTTGCAGGTTGCACTGTCTTGTCAACCAAGCAGGATCCATCAACCAGTTCTGGAACATCCCAACACCATTGTCCTAAAGAATTTCCTTCTGGGGATTCTTTTGTAGCATGGAGTCTCTCCCCTTCCCCCCGCCCCCCCCGCCCCGCATACACACACGCGCGTACACACACACACACATACACACACGCAAACACTGTGTTCCTAACTGGACTGTAAACTCCATCCCGCAGGGACCACATCAACCTCCTGCAGTATTGGGTTCACTCGGTAGATGTTGTGTGAATGAGCCCGCACCTCACGGCGCCCTTCCTCCCACCCGGGCCGCGGAGACGGTCTCTGGGCTCTGGGCCACGCGGGGTCTGCGACCTCAGGTGCGCCGGGCTGCGCGTCTTGACCAGCTGGGCCGGGCTCGTTCCCGGGCTCGTCGGGGTCGGCCGGGTGCTGGACGGCCCACCGGGCTCTGTGCGCGGCGCGCGGCAGCTGGAGCCGCCACCATTCACTTCCCTCTCTCGACCGGCTCCTTGGCTCATTTGCAGTGTTTTCTGAATGGATTTAAAGAGCATTTTTATTTCATTACTTAAGTAACTCTTTTGCCTCTTATTGGAAGACCATGGTACCTGCCTTAGGTTCCCGGTGAGTTAAACAAGGGGGCTGAAATGGATGGATGCTTTTCAAACTGATGGATTCCCTAGGTATGGAAAAGGCGCCTCAGGGGGCGCTGTTTAAAACCATCTAAAACACACACACACACACACACACACACACACACACACACACACACACAAAATATCAAAACAGTACACCTTCCTGTCTCTGCCGCAAAACCCTTTACAAACTACCGAAGCAGATGATCCTCCACTTTTCTTTCAATGCTAACGTGCTATGATTTTAAGATTTTTCCTTCCTTCCTTCCTTCACTCCCTCCCTCCCTCCCTCCTTCCTTCCTTGCTTCCTTCCTTCCTTCCTTCTACATTTCCTCTGTCTTGTACACGCCTAGAAACAGTACATCACTTGTGTCTGTTTTCAGCTGCAATGATTTCAAGAAGTTGAGATTTTTGCTTCAACAATTTCTTAATATACACTCGATAAAATTATGTACATTATAACGTTTTGCCGATTGCAGCAGCTTACATAAAAATAAAAAAATCATTGCATGGATTCTGTTCTGGAGAAAATTCTGGAATCTAGACTGAAGATTTTACCCTCAAGTGTGCGGTTGTTTTGTCTTAAGCAATACTATTCATTTAACCTCACTTTTGATCTCTGGAAAAAGATCAAGTAGGCCTGAGTGAAATCCAGGTCTTTCCTATTTTGAGTTTTCATGACACCCACGCTTGCTGACAGATTGGCAAGCTGACTAGAGTCTACCTAGATTGAGCAGATGTTTAATTAGCTACATGGCATCTTAGCTCCCAATTAGAGGATTTTTCTCCCTTGGGCTTTGGCCACGCTTTTCTCCATTGACTTATCACTAGCAAGCAGGGCAAGTCCTTTTGCTAGTGGTTTAGTGGGGGTTTGCGATGTTCCTTCTTGATATCATCTGAATTTAGGTCCCAGGAGAGAGCCCATGGCCACTCCCCATGCAGGAAGAGTGTGCTAAGACCTTGCATTTTCTTTGCACCCTTCAAAATCTGCTAAGGCTGGAGTGAATTTCCACCACTACTGCTGGTAAAGAAACTAAGTTAAATAAAGTGAGATAGGATGAAAACAAAGGAGGTAGCCTGGGTTGAACAAAAAAGTGTGCACCTGTACATGTGGAACCTCCTTATCTGGTCAACTTTGTTGGATCTTAAAAACAAACAAACAACAACAACAAAAAAAACCCTTCAACTAGTTATTCTCAAAGAGGCCAGGAAAAGCATTAGTGGCGAAACTTTGGTTTAACCCATAGCCCAGAGAGCTTCCTGAATGATTTCTACCTATTCTAGAAAAATTATGTTGAAGCAAAATCTAGAAAAATTATGTTTGAGGCAAAAGATAGATGTATTTTCCATGTTAAGACTTCTCTATTTACAAGTTAATTCCCTGAATAGTTTCTCTGGTGACATAGATATAGATAGAGCAGTATGTCTCTAAGATAAACCCATATGAACAGCTCCTTCCTATTTTGAACTATAAAAAGTGCTCTTTAAAGATTTTAGCAAGTTATTTGCCAAAGTACTTTATGAATTTGATTTGATTTAAAAATATTAAATGTTGAGAGTTCTTATATGGCATACAAAAGTATTTGGAGAGCATTTGGAGATCTTCATACATTAAAGTATTCATTTTTAAGTTAATTATAAAGTTTTAGTTTGAAAACTTGAGTGAAAACTGGTGGCTAGGAAACTCAGATTATTGTTTCCCTTTAGTGGGGAATGCTATTAGAGACCACAAACTGGGCATTAGGTATGTTCAATGCTACTATGGAATCTTTGCTTTGGGGCCATTTCTGTGGACAAAGCAAAGAAAATATGCAGAAATATACATGTATACACATTCCTACACACACATATGTATCACATATCTATAATAGATACATACATACATTACATAATACACAATTGCATAATACATAAATGCATATATGTATATATATATATACCCACAGATGCATATACAAATATGTATGTCCAGTTTAGACATCTTGAGTCCATACCAATACCACCAATCCTGAACAATCTCTACAGGGTTCTCCCATTCCATATATTCCAGTTTGTCCCTTCTTCCATAGGGAGAAAATCCTGGCTCCCAATAACCTCAATACATTTACTCATTCATTCAATCCTATAGTAGATCTAAAATAATTTCAGAATTGCTTTGCTCATACTACTGAAAACAAAACTATTAAAAAGGATTAGGATGTGTTTGCTGTTCTCCACCCCCCACACTACACCTTGCCCAAGACTTAGGGAATATAGCTAGATACTGTGATCATAAGTTATTCAGAGAAGTTTTTTCATTCTCACCCCAACCCTGCAATATTATGTTTTTGTTTGAAATAATGTTGGGTTCATTTGTTTGCTTTCATTTTTTCCATTTTTATCCTTTGTTGATTAATGTTTATTTTTTGAGTACGTACAATATTCAGATGATTTCAAGCCAAAACTATGAGAATAGAATTCTCAGAGAAGTGCACTCCCTTATGTATCCTTCCACTCCATTCCCCTCACACTTAGTAGATAACCCACTTCATTGTTTTCAGGTTATTCCTTTTTTGTTTCTTTTTGTAAAGATATGGAAGTATACTCATGGTTTCTTCTTTCCCTGTCTTTTTAACACAAAAAGTAGCATACTATATATGCTCTTCTCCACCATATTTTTAGACACTTAAAAATATCTCTGGGAAATCACTTCATATCAGTTCATAGAAATATGCCTCTTTTTTTTTAGTGCCTCATGGAACTTACAGAGCAGCAATGAGCTAGGGATACAGATAGAGAGATGGCGATGGAGAGTGGGGAGAGACAGAGGGAGAGAGAGAAAGAGAGAGGGAGAGAGAGAGATTGATAAGGGGCGGGGAAAGGAGGGACAGAGATTGGGCTACCACTGTATGATGATGTGGGGATTTGGGAGAGAAAGGTGGGCAAAAACATTTTTTGGAAGATTTTCTCTTGGTTGTGAGATATAATTCACTTTACTTCCTTATTCCTAAAGAAAATTGTCAGAAAAGGCCACTTTCTGTTTCTATTGGATATGTCACTTTGCTGAAAAGTGTTTGAAAATGGAAGACTCGGTTTTATTTGGGTTACAAGAGAGGGCAAATGATATCAAGTGGTGGGCCATTTAAAATTCTGTTTCAAGTGTGGCTTATGGTAGAGGGTCCTTCCAGGTCTGGCTGGGCTGTGTGAAAAGGGGCAGAGGATGTCCAAATCCCTGTCCTCTGGGGACTTGGAGGCTGGTCATAGACAGGGAGATTTCTCACCCAAGGCAGTAGAGACTGCAAAATTAGTTGAGTAAGCAGAGCCATGGAATCAGCATGGCATAAACATTGCAGGGACAGCCTGGGATACAGAAGTTCAGATGCACACATCAGAGCTGGGCTATTGTGTCCGAATCTAAGAACTGAAGATGAAAGGAGACCCAAATACTTCAAGAGTAAACAGGGAGGGACTCAGTGTGATCTTCCAGCTAGAACAAGTGTTGCCGTTCATAGCTTCCTTTGAAGTTCTGGTTGGGGTGTGGTGGGTCAGCTGTGTTTAAAGAACCTGAGACACACACACGTAGGCGTCCCCAGCCTAAGATAGTCTGACATAGAAAAGGTCCAGAGAGGGTGATAGAGTGAGCAAAATATAAGCATAAAGGGAAAATGTTTGAATTTCACTTCTATATTTTGGAAAGAGATCTAAGAGGGGGATGTGATGAAATCTGGAAAAATATCTTATAATTTGAAAACTGTGTTGTTCACCAAATCACAGAAGACCCAAACTCATCTGAAAAACAAGTTATATTTTAAATACCAGATAATATGTTCAGGTAGTAAATTTAAGTAATTCACTTCCTCAAGAGGCTGAAAATATACCTAGTTTCCAGTATAAATTCCTAGATGAGTGACTTGGTATTAATTGTATTAATTATGTTATGTCAAGGCACAGAACAAACACCAGGGGAACAAAAGGGAAAGCACATGAGCTTTTGTGGGCTGGCAGACTCTATTTTAAAGGAATTCAAATAGGCATTTTGTTTTCTTTTTTGGTAAGAAAGGAGTTAAGAGCTTATAGCTTGATAAATTGCAAAACCCCTCGCCCACTTCTTCCTTTTCCCTTTACTCCTTTCCTCTTTTACTATTGACTGTGACAAACTCTTACATTAAAACCTGACAGCTAAAATAAAAATATATTTAGCCACATTTGTTAAGGGATTATATTTAAGTGCCATTTTTTTAGGGTTAAAAAAAAGCAAATTAAATTTTCAGCTAGTCACAAAAATTATTTTGAGTTTGTTTTTATAATACTGTTCTTAACTGTTTTTGTGCTGTCAGATGAAACCATGGACTCCTCAGAATAACGATTTTTAAATTACAAAATAAAATACACAATATTACAAAAGAAACCAATTATACTGAAACATTATTAAAAATAGAAAAAAATCATGATACAGTAATATATAAGCCCTCTTAACCATTAAACAACAGGGAAGTGAATATAAAATATCTATCTATGCTTTTAGTACTTTGCAGGCACATGGTGTACACAAACTGATAAGATATGGATTCTGCCACGGAAGAGGGGAGGACATGTTGTTCAGACATATTGAGAAACAAGAGCCAGTCCCATGCTATTTTTATCCAATACGTAGTTCATGGTGGGTTTGACTTTACCTTTGATGTCCATGAACCGTCTATTACTCTGGGAGAATTTTGTTATCAATTCAAATTTTCTGCCTGGGTCCCTGAGCTGGTATGATAGCCATGTTGAATTTTTATCAGCTGCAGTATGACACAGTATCTGTATAGAGGCTTAATGCAGTGCATTTGAGAAAATTGTTTTATTGTGTTAAGAAACAACCCTTATAACCTTAAAACCTCATGCAAAAATGGGTTTTCAGATACATTTAGGAAAGCTGGTCGTCCTTGCTGCCTGTTATCTTTGAGTGTGACTGAATTGAACTGAATAAATATTTATTGAGAACCCACCAAGAAGAACCTTCCAGCTTCTGCACTAGGTTTGACATAGAGAAGAGCTATGACAGGAGAGGAGAGGGTTGGAGGAGCCAGGAGCAAATGCAGGACCGTGGGAGACTGTAGGAGACCTTGACGCTGTGGTTTTAGGAATTTCTCAGGGTGAGATGGGGAAGCAAGTTGGCGGACAATTTCTGACAGGGCTTTGAATACTTGGCTGGAAATGGCAAGTTACATATGACCAACGTGATTAGGCCTCGGTGTTTCATCCAAAGTGAGTCAGTGTCAGGTGAGACTGAAGCCAGCAGACATGTGAAATCTTGAATACTCTCCATCTGATTTTTCATTGTGATAGGATCAGGAGGGAGTAGACTGCTGTGCAAACTCTTCAAGCAAAGTTTTGCACAGCAAGCTCTTTCCTAGATGGTGTGGGTAGCTGGGAGGGGCCATGACCTTTCCAGGCTCCCATCCTACACCCAAATCACAAAACATTCCTATTTATTTCTTACAGTGCTTCAAGATATATAGAGAGTTCAAAGACCATGTGGACATATTTCCTCTTCTTTTGGAAATATTGTCTATTGAGAGTAAGAAATATGGTTTCTAAGATATTCTGACCACTTGGTTCCAATTTGGGATTGGAAAACTTAAAGACAACACTAAGGCCAAGGATAGCCAAGGGAAGAACAAATCATGGGATGGGGATAGCTTCTTCATGCCACTGTTATGTTTTTTAACCTTTTTATGAAGGTGCTAGCAGTTATAGGTATATAACTCTAGGATGCCATCAATGGCCAGACCTAGATCAGAGATTTCCAAATTAACTCTCAAGTGGGTGGGGCTAGGCAGACAATGGTGTTGATTAGGGGCTAGACACAATAAATCCTAAAATCTCTAATTTGTTGTCTCATCTATTCTTTTAACAAATATGCATTTAGCAGCTCCTAGTGTGGGGCTCTATGCCTCCAAGAGATGCAAAAATATATGGTCTTGCATGTCTTTTTATCACATGTCAATATTGACAAATTTCAAATTCTTTCTCTTTCCCTGGGATTTGTTTTTCTCCATTCTTCTTCTCCACTGCTTTGTAAGATGAGAGCCTCTATATCCTTTAAGTATGTAATAAGCAAAGTAAGGAAAGCAAATTTTTGACTCTTAACTGTTTCAGAATCAGTCTTGAATGTTAGTCAATCAAAGTGCCATAATAATCTCTAATGTGAATAGAACACCTTACAATTTATGAAGCAAGTCACATACTTGTTTTCATGTAATAATTACAGTGTGTGGGCCCAGTTTATTGTGCCCATTTTGTAGATGCAGACTCAAAGTTTAAGTGGCTGGTCAAGTGGCAAAGCCTGAACCGGAAAGGGGACTCTGGTATCTTTTCATTGTATTGTATTCCCTCCATAAATGCCAAGGGCAGCTGATGTTAATATTCTTTTCAAACTCCAATCAAAGTGACTTTTCAGTGGCTGGGGTTTGAGTATCTTTAAGTCTTTTGTTTTGTATCCTTCCTTTATAAGAGAAAAGAAATATGGCATGTAAGCATGGCTGAAGAAGACATGTACCTTGCTCGGAAAAGACAGCTGCAAATCTTATGGTCACCTTGTGGTAAGCTACATCAAATAAAATTTTAAGCTCTTTTCTTTTTTTAATAAGGGATGCTTTTATGGATACAGTTTAAAAATATCTCACATTGTTGATATTTATATTATTCTAAAATTTTTTTTTGGAAGAACCAGAACTTCCCAATATTTGTGTAATGGAAAAAAGAATAATAGTGTTTATTGAATAGTGGTTATGTGCAGGCACTGTTACCTGTATTATCTTTTTTTAAGCTGTTGCAACAACCCTGTGAAAAAGGTACTATTATCATCTTCATTTTGTAGATGAGAAAGTTGAGGCATAGTAAATTTAAGTAACTTGCCCAAGGTCATACAGCTAGCAAATAGGAGCACTAGGGTTTGAGCTTGGGCTGACTGGCTCCAGGGCCTTTGTTTTTAGCCACAGCATTAAGATTCTGTGTCTCGGCATTGTCACAGATGAGGTGTGTGGCCCTTGTCAAGCAAGTCAATGTCTTTGCTCCTCAGATTCATTTTTTTGTGAGGAGAAAGAGATTTCACTGAATAATGATAATGACTACTATTTAGTGAGTAATATTCTACATGCTTTTCATGCAGGCCCTTATTTAATCCTCACAGCTATAATTTTACATATGGGGAAATCGGGATTTAGAGAGGTCAAGGAACTGCTAAAGGTGACAAAGTGGCTGTAAGGACTAAGATTTTAATCAATACACTTTTCTGCCCTTCTTTTTAAGGGCTTGTGCAGCCTTAAAATTCCATACGTTGAATCCTGGCTTTTTATTTACAGGCATGCCATAGTGAAAATACATTTGTTTAATAAAGCTTTCTGTTTTTCATTTTTCCAGAAATGACCTTAGCCTACAAATGGTTGCAAATGTCTGAGAACCGTTGACACAGACAATAGCAGTCTTAACAATGAAACATTGTGCTATTAATATTATATTATTATTTTTGCGAGGAGTCACATGCATAGCAAACAGGATGTAGCCGGGCATGCTAGGCAAGCTGTTGTTAACCCAGAACACTACAAGGGATTAAATTCTCATTATTACTCACAGTTAGTCCCCAAATATCTATGTATGTTCAGTTTCTCAGTTTCTTCAGTTCAGCAGGAAGTTTTAAAGAACCAAACAGCATGCCCTTCCGCCCCTGGCATATTCATAAGCTATTTTGGGGTGAGTCATCGGAATTCTGTGGTTTGTATATCCTGAAAGGAGAGCGGAGACACTGTATGGTTAGCATTTATTTGAAACAGTCGGAAAAAAAAAAACACTTTGATAAAAGTTCAGCATTAGGTAAGAAAAGCCTGCGGAAGGATCTTTCCATTGTTATAAAGATTCAGTTCATACTCCTGTCTCTGGGAATATCACACAAATTTTATTTTTCATCCTGTGCATATTCAGTTTGGTCTAGTGCGTGCAGAAGCCCCGGTCTGGTGTTTCAGTCAGAAGTAATTCAGAGAATAAACAACCCTTCTGTTCTTGAAGTATCTGTTCTCTAATATCAAAGCAATGTTCTAAGTTGGATAGCGCTGTGGATATAGGAAAACACAGACCAAGCCAAATCCCTGAGGTTTGTTAGATAATGTCACTGATATAATAATTGTGGATCATGATTAAATCATTACTATAGTAAAAAAAAAAAAAATAACTGTTAAGCATAGACTGAGTCTCCTTGTAGCTAAGAGAGAGCCTCAGGGGAATTCCAGTCATTAAAATGTATTTTTCCTTCATGCATCTTCACGCATGATTTTTTTTTTTAAAGAAGAAGGAAGAAAACAAATTTGTTGAGTACTGTATGACAGATGCTGTGCTAGGACTCCAAAAAGTCCCATAGAGACTAGATGTAGGAAAACTATTAATATCAAAAGTTGAAGTGGGTCTATACTCTATAGCATTGGGGGTGCCTAAGACAGGGACACAAGGAAAAGAAGTGGTGGCATTTGACACCCATACTCAATTAGAGTTGTCCACTTGATTATGACCAACGGATTGCTGACTGTTGACATAGCCATAGATGACAACTTCAAGTTGGTACCCAAATTCGGAGAGTTAAGATGATGCCCTGTTTTTTGAAGTATAGAGATTACTGTTTGGTCCTGACAGTGGTTTTACATGGGACATAAATAAGATGTTAAATAGTATTGAAAGTGTTCTCTTTTTAATTCCCTCTCAAAGTTCTCATTATATCAAGTAGAAATTTTCAGTTTAATGTTTGTGAGACTTTAATTCTTCTCAGAGCATGCAACTGCATCTCTATAGACTTTTATAACTACTTATTCATAGTATTTTTTGTTCAGTGACATTTTGTTTCTGGCAAGTGAGATTGGTTTTCCATTTACATATTGAAAAATTAGTGTATTCAAGTAAAAAAACGTGGATTGATTTAAAACATATTAACTAAATAATAATACAGGTGGTGAGTTGACTAGGCAATAGGGGACTTTGGTGCTTTGGAGGCAGATAGTTTCACTGAGGACTGCTTGTCTAAAGCAGTCCTCACTGTAAACTCTGTTTGCCTATCTCAAGTAAGTACAGAAATTGAGAGTAAGATTTAAAAACTTTTATAACTCATTGATGTTGCTGTGTCTTCTGATCACATGAAATATTTTTCTAACAACTTATTTTTATTGTATTTTACAAAAGTATCAGTTTGCAACAGACTCAAAAAAATTCTGATAGTGTGAGAAGCACTTATCTAGAGCATGTGTTTAGAACAGGAGTATAACTAAAGACAGTAGCAGTCTAAACAGTTATAATAAAAGCAGGTAAGATAAACAGTAATGTGTTTGCAGAAAATACATAGATTCTAGAAGAATGAGAGTAAGCAGACCAAGATAATAATTATGCTAGCAAAGTGCCAACTTTTTCACAATTGTATCCAATGGATCCAACACAGTGTCTGGCATTTAGTAGGTACTCTAAATATTTGTTGAGTGAGTGAATAAGTGAATGAATGAATGATCCAGGATGTTTGGCAGGCAGACAGGTCTAAAGAATCTATTATAGGGCAGTATTAGTTTCTCATGCTTTGCCAGGCCTCTCACAACACTTTCCAGTTCCCTTTGTTCTGCTTATATAATCACCAAGTCAACTGCTAAGTATTAATTAGTTTGTCAATATACCTTACCACCAGGAAGGTGATGGCTTCATGTAAAATAAATAATTTGCAACTTGGAGTTGCAATAGACTATGTGATTCTTCAGTACAAACAACCTGGAAACCTCAGTGGCTTAACTCAACACATGTCATGTCTAGCACAGATTGTCAAAGGGCTTTGCTCACTGTGGTCATCTCAACCTGTGCTTCCATGATCACCATAACGGGGAACGTGACAAATCACACACACTGCCTCTTAAAGCTTCTGCCTAGAAGTGACACATTACATTTATATTCACATTTTGTTGGCTAAAGCAAAGACATACATTGCTGGGGTTGGGTAAGTGCAGTCCTACCAAGTGCCTGGAAAGTGGAGAGCCAGGAATTTTTGGTGGAGCTCACAAATGACCACTGTATACAACCACCCCCTCTGATTGGGCCTCTGTGAGTGTACTGTCAGCATTGAATTCCTGCACTTTCAGAACTCTGGAGTGAACCCTGAATACATTGAGCTCCATGGATGGAGTGCCATCTGTGCACCTCTACCTCAGTTGTCAGTTCTGCTTTCTGTTCTTTCTAAAACATCAGTAGTGACCTCTGCCACAGAACCCCTACTTCTTTGGTCCTCATTCTCTCTCCATCAACCAACTTTTGCTCCTGAATAAATCTTCCCAGGTGATTGGCAGGTTATTGGCTTTAGTTCATGGCCAAGGAGATTTCTTCTAATGAAATTTTTAAATAGTTTTGAAAATAAACATTTTATAAATATCCTTGTGTGAGATGCTAATCTGTATCAGTTTCCCTGAGGTTGATCAATCCTGAGAAACTAGAGCATTTCAGGGCCTGCAAATTTGAGGAGTGGGTATTAGGTCATAGTGATCTATAGATTCTTTATGCTATGAAAGCTCACTATATCTCTATCTTCCTACGTATCTATCTATCAAGCATCTAATCATCTATCTCATCTAGTTCATCTATATGTATAATCCATCTAATCTGTCTGTCATCATTTATCCACCTGTCTTTCAATGAAGCACATACCTCCATATGTAAATTATCTTAGGAAACATGCTTCTGAAGGTCATGAAAACTTTTACTCTCTGAAGGAATATAAAACATCTCTCCTGACAAACATTTTCACATTATGTGCTTACAAATTTATTTGGAAAGAAAGGATTTGCTTTAAAAAGGTGACATTTTCTCACCTGTTTTCAAAGTTGTTTGGACTTCCAAACTTAGTATAATCTGAATCCAAATTGGTGAAATCTGACAGCATACTTGAAAAGCTCATGGCTTTCAAAATTATAAATAAAAATAAAAACTGATATCGGCCTTTGCCTTCTGATGACAGAGGTTTGAGGTTTTTAGACTTCCAGTGGTAGAGGTTTGAGAATTTTAAATGTGATCAGTGTAAGTGGTCAAATCAGGTTACTGAGCTTCTCCAAAGCCACATCGAGGGGGCTTTTCCCTCAGCTGGCTGTACAGGACACATTAACAGAATGATTTCCAGATTTTGACAAGATTGGGCCAGTGGACACAGACTAATCGCTCAGCTGAATGGGCAGGAAGGAGGGCTCTTTTATTACTCCTCAGTCAGCTGTCTCACATCTAGACATGTAGCTAATCATTTATTTGCCTCTAATTTTGGAGGCTGGCCTTAGATGATAAGCCTCATAAAAAGCTAACAAGGAGATGCCTTTGATAAGGTGGTAAATCATTAAAGAGAGAAATGGCCACCTGATTTATGACTTTCTGGAATGCTTTAGACTGTGAAAGATAAACCTCCATTTCTGTTTTGCAAGTGATATCCCTAAATCAAACTTGGATTACACAATGCAGAAAACAAGCAAAAAAATTCTCCCTAAGTTCAGTAGATTTTAGTTGAGTAGCTAAACTAAGATCCTAAGATCTCTCCCAATTTGCAAATCAAACAGTTAAGTTCCTTCAAATAGTGTTGAGGATTGAATCATGTCCCCCACAAAAGGCATATCCCAATTCCTGGTCCTGTGGGTGCAAACCCATTTGCAAACAGGACATTTGAAGACATTTTTAGTTAAGGAGTACCCACACTAAATGAGGGTGGGCCTTAATCCAATATGGCTGAAATCCTTTCTGGTAAAGGAAGTTGGACATGAAAAGAGAAGCTATGAGGAGACGAAAGAAACTGGAAGCCAACAGAAGCTGGAAGAGAAAGGAGAAGATGCTACTATGTGCATTGCAATGAGACAGAAAAGCAAAGGACCAAGGATCACCAGCAGTCAGCCCTGTAGTGCCACAGTCTTTGGGCAGAAAGCATCATCTTGATGATGCCTCGATTTTGGACTTCTAGCCTCAAAACTGTGAACCAACAAATTCCCCTAGTTTAAGTCAATCCATTGTATGGCATTTGTTTCAATAGCTGGGAAACAAAAGCAAACAGGGTCTGTGTTTTATTTTTCTAGAGGAATTAGCCTGGTGTTGGCATAGTAGGTGCTCTGTTAGTATTATTTGGTGGTTTGCATTAATCATGTTAATAATGCAAAATTATATAGACAAAATATTACTAAAATCTTAAAATATTATGTCCTTTTTTAAAAAAATCTAACACATCCTACATGTTCCTGTTTCAGGAATTTGGTACTTGTTATTCTTTCTGTCTGTAACATACACCCTTTTCCAAGATATTCCTGTGGTTTGTTCCTTCACTTCTTGAGGTCTCTATTCAAACGTCACCTCTTTAGAGAGATCTTACCTGGCCATCTTATCTACAATATCACCTACTCCACTTTCTAGCCCTGCTGTTATTTTCTTCATAAAACTAGACAGTATTTATGCATTTGTTTAACTGTTTACTGTCTCTCTTCTCTACTAGAATGTAAATTCCATAGGATGGGGTGGTGGTGGTGTGGGAAGGACTTCGTTTTGTTTATAGCTATAGCTCTAGTGCCTAGGTTAATGCCAACATGCTACCTAGTAAGAATGAAGAAATGAATGTCTGAATGAATGAGTTGATTAATCCATAAGACTGAAAAAATTGCTATGGCTCCTAGGAGCATGATTTTTTTTTTCTCTAAACCTAGTGGGAGTAGAGTAAAATCACAAGTTAAGATAACTTGTAATCTGTCTTGTTGTAATAGTCCTGTAATATAGGATTCTCCTCTAAGAAAGATAATTATTTAGAAGGTCTTTTGTTCTCATTATGTTGTATCACTGTTTAGACTAAACTGGAAAATAAAAGGGATTTGATTTTAGGAAAATAAGAGTCTAAGAATAACAAAGTACATGCTGAAACCAAAGGTTACGTCTTGTCAGTTTGCAGTGAGAAAATGTTAACACCTCAAAGAACAAAAATGAGGGACTTTTCGACATAGCAAATTGGTGACAGCTAAATGTTCTCAAAATAAAGTTCCAAAACTTGCATTTTTTTGGATGTAGATAGACTTTTGAAACTTGTGCTTAAAAAGATATATTTCAAAAATAATGTGAAAATTTGAAAATAAAAGCACGTTCTTAATCCTAAAAAAAAAACAAAAAAACTTTTCCAAGATGCTAAGAGGTAAGGTTTTCAAACAGCAGGTCTTCCATAGCTTAAAATAGCTTTTTTTCCATAAAGAAATGAACTCATAAGCAGCGTTTCTTAACTCTAACTGCATATCCACAAAGACACTTCTAAATTGGGCATGAGAGCACGGCAGACAATTTTAAACCTGAGCTTAGGAGAAGTGCTGAATGTATGGTGCATGCTCATATCTCACAGAGGAATGACAAATCCATAAAAATTTGAAAAATCACTGGTCAATACTGTGCCTAGGACTTTGGAAATCCTCAGTTAGAATAAATACTTATTACCCACTTTTGTTGTCCTATTTCCTTTCCTGACCACAGAGGTAGGAAGTTGAGAAATATTTGCACCAACATTTCCTTGGAAGCAGATTCAAATGTTTGAAAGCATGAAGAGTATGTAAAGAGGGAGGTATCATTCTTTGATAAAATACAATTTATAGCTGCGTTTAGCTGAGAATTAGCTAGTGAAATATGCTATTTTGTTTTAATTTACTTAGGTATACATGGCAAGCTGTTCCTGTAACTGGTTGTAATTATTACTTACCCTCTCCCATCAAGTTCATCATGGGTCAGCTTTGGGGGAGATGTGTGGAGGGGGGAACATGATGTGTGAAAGCAGGAATTATGTGCATCAGGAACATGTTATCTAGGTGTTATTATGATGACAAAGTAGTTGAATCAAGAGATGTGTCCTTTCCGTTGAACAGCCATAAGGTCTTGGGAAAGACAATTATTCTCCCTGATCCTCATTTGTTTTAGGTGTTAAAGTGGGGATTTGACTGAATGTATCATTTCCATTAACTTGCTGTAGTATGATTCTTTTTCTCAGACAATAGCATGCTTATGTGTATGGCTGAGAACAGATTACTTCCTGTGGTAGACTGAATTACGTACCCCAATTTAGACATGTTTTAAATCTTAATCCACATCGTTGTGGGTGTGAACCTATTGTAAATAGGACCTTTTGAAGATTTTATTTTTTAGTTAGGATGTGTTCCAAGTGAATGAGAGTGGGCCTTAATCTGAAATACTGGAGTACTTTATAAGTGGAATAATTTTAGACATAAAGACAGCCACGAGGAGGAGCAAGAAGCAAAAAGTCACCGGAAACCTGGAAGAGAAAGGAAAGGATATAGCCTTGTAATAGGAAGCAGGGATTCAAGCCAAAGAACCCCAAGGACTAAGGCAAACCAGCATAGGAATGTTTGTAGGAAGAAACCCTTCTAGCCTCTGAAATTGTGAGTCAATGAATCCCTGTTTAAGTCAACCTATCATATGGTATTTGTCTTCACAGCCTGGCAAAACTGATACACTTCCTATCTTTCCTTTATTTTATAAGTACCATTTTTTCTTTTCTTTTTAAATTACAAATAGAATTCATTAAAATAATTTCTTTTATCTTTTATGGTAGAGTTATTAAAGAAACAAACATGATAACTCTCCTTGTGAAAATTAGAGTCCAGTCCTGGTTATATTTTAATTTCCATTAAGATTTTTTCTTTGATTCATTAATTATTTAATAAAGTATGTTTATGATTTTTCCCAAATGTATTTTCTTGAGATAATTATTTTTACCAATTCCAAATGTAGTTGTTTTCAGAATATACAGCCTGGTCTGAAAGATACTGACAAATTTATTGACAATTGTTTCATGGATTGATAAGTGGCCAGTTGTCATAAATACTCCATGAGTGCCTGAAAAAAATGTGCTTTCTCTAAACACTGGGTGTGCGGTCTTTAATTTGTGCCCATTAGATACATTGTAATATTCAAATATTCATTATGCCTATGATTATTTTAGCTTGTTATCATGAAGAGGGTGTATTAAAATTCTTTCCGTTGGTGATGAATTTGTCACCTTTTCCTAATACTTTTGCTAATTTTTTTGTTTTATATATTATGAAGCTATGTTAATAGGTATATACAAGTTTAGAATTTTTATATTATCCTGGTGATTAACCTTAGTCGAGCTCAAGATGATTATAGTGCTGGCCAACAGTTTGACTACAACCTCGTGTGAGACTCTGAGCCAGAATTACCCAAGCAAGTTGCTTCTAGATACCTGACCCTCTCTGAAACTATGAGAAAAAATTATGCTTGTTTTAGGCAGCTAAGTTTGGAGGTTGATTTATTAAACAGCAATAGATAATGAACACAATCCCATTTCCTCTATTCTTTCTTCCTAGAACTTTATTGGACAGTTAGACATTTTCATTCTATCCTCCATGTTCTTTATCTATCTTTTCCAACTCTTTGTCTCTCTGTGAAGTATTGAATATAATTTATTCAGATCAAGCTTCTAGTGTATAAATTCTTTCTTTGGCTTATTCTAATCTGATGTTTATATCATCTAGTGAGTTTTTAATTTTGCTGATTACAGTTTTCATTCCTTGAAGTTCTATTTATTTTTTCTCATATTCCTTTGCTCATTTTTGATAACTTAGTTCTCATATGTGACTTATCACAATTCTCTTTGACTACTGAGGGGACTTGGATGAGGATACCTAAAGTTCTAGAAAGAATTTGTGTTTTTCTTTTCACAAGAGCTTAGGGTGGTTTTCAGCCTGGAAGCATATTTAATTTAACATATTGGATTGGGGGTTCTGGAAATTCCCAGAGGTATATATTACCTCCCCACCCAAACTTCCTGATGGGAAGCTTAAATCTACCAAATTCTTGCGGGACACTTTTTTTTTTCCCTCTGAGGAAAGGCCTGAAACAGACAAATCTTTACAAATTACATTTGCTCACTCACTCTCTGGTCAGGGTTAGGTGTATGCCGATGACAAGGAAGTAAGGGTAGAGTTGTTTCGACAGTTTCTGTATCTCCAAGAAAACTTCTATTATCTTCGTCCAGGCAAGAGAGAAGGGCAGTTTGCTGAGTTGGTCTGAGCAGACATTACTGAAGAAATGCCAACTGTCTTTTCTTTTTGTAGGGCAGGCGAGAAATAGCTCTGACTTATCAAGAATAGTCAGACATTCTGTGGTTGGGCTGTCTGAGTGCAAGAAACTCACCATTCTTTTAAAAATTATATGGATACTGGCCAATCCTAATTTTGTATTTGAAATGAAGCATTGGAATCTACATTCAAAGCCCTTTATTACCATCAGTTTTATCAGTTGGCTTTCTATCCAAGGCTTACCCAAGAACTTTTAGGAGGGAGCCTGCTGACCTAAGTAACACTTGCCTCTTTGCAGAGTGGCTTTTGCTTAAGAATTTTTAGGCCCTACAAAGAAGACCTGTAGAAATAAACTAGTGCTTCTTAAACTGTGGTAAAGGATCAATTATGATTATTATTTTTAATCAATTCTCTTTCTTCTACCATTTGTTTAAATTTATCACTTCATTTTTTGCTTGATTTGTAACTTAAAAGGAACAAAGTTCATCAGATACAGACTTGATTTATTGATTTATTTTCCTCCCTATTGTAAGCACAGGGAACAATTAATTTTCTCTAAGAACTGTACTGACAGCATGCCAGAAATTAAGACTTGTCACTTTAATGGTTTTGTTCTTCAAATATTCTGGTGCATCCTAAATGACTTCCCTAACGAAAGGTTTATACAAGAAAGGATCTGCTCTAGAAAATGCAATAAGAGAAGAGGATGGAAAAGGAAGGAGATGGAATTATCATTTGTTGATAATGTGATTTTATACCCAAGATAATCAAATGAAAAATTCTTAGAATTAGTGAGATTTTAGTTAAAGTGAATGGACATACAAATCAGTTCCTTTCTTTTGTACCAATAATTAGAAAATTAAAGGGGTGGGGGAGACACTCCATGCAAAATAGCAAACTGTTCAAATAAAGTGCTCTTGAAATTAACTTTATAATAAATATGCAGAAACTATATGAAAACTGCAAAATTTTACTGAGCATTATAAAAGAAGACAAGAAAATAGACATGTCATGTTTGTAAATGGGAAGACTCCATGTTGTAGAAATGTCGTTTCTTCTGAAATTGATGTATACATTTAAATAATGTCAGTCAAAATCTCATGGAACTTTATGGGAAACATGCCCAATTGATTTGAAGCTCATCTGGAAAAACAGATACAATTTTACCCACCTCTTCTCCAGGGTAAGTGGAGGTCTGGGCTGGGTGAAGGGAGCATAAATGACAGGGGAAAGAGGAGGCAGGCTGTGGGGGATGAAAATTGGTCACCATCTGGGTCTCACCATCTCTGAGCTTTCGAAGACTCTGGGCATTTCCCACTGGGGAGGATGTGAGTGCATTTCAGTCTTTCAAGAAATAATCATTGAGCATCAGGCATGATTCTAGGAATTAGGGATGGAGCAGTGAACAAAACAAAGTCACTGCCCTTGGAGAACACACGTTTTAGTTGGGCAAGCAGGCAATGAACTTAGTTTTTGCTTGATGATTCTTAGGCCTTATAAGGGAGACCTGGAGACACCTTGAAGGACCCTGGTGGAGTAAACCAGTGCTTCTTAAGCTATTTGTGGTGAAGGATCACTTGTTTTATTTCCAATCCGTGTCAGAAAGACATTCTTGGAAATACGAAATCTTGTACTTGGATGATGTGGCAATGTCAAATCCCAACAAAGGTTTCTAAACGCTTAGTCTCAATTTTTGTTCTTACCTTTTTACTGATGGGAAATGAACAATTCACGATTGACAGGGGTCCTTGGAGTTCACTTTGAATGTCACTGAAGCAGACAGTGTCAAGGCACATCTTGGGAGTGGGACACAGTCCTACAAACAAGATAGATTCAAATGGGTGACTGCCCTGGGAGTCAATTTTCCTCCATTTCATTAGCATTTCACAGTTGCTGCACTTCATTCACATGAGAGTACTCAGATTTCTAATGATTTCAGTACCCTCTTTCTTCAAAATTGGCCTCCATGACAGTGGCATGAGGGTTATCATAGCCACATAGAGGAAATATGGGTCCAGCCTCTGGAGTGGACTTTCCTGGGCCTCTGCTCATGAGCTCTGTGTCTAGGGATACTTTGCAAAATAGAGTCTATTGGGACAGAAAATGGATAATCTAAAAGAAAGAGAAAAACAAAAAACAGGGAAGGGGTAGAGAGTATGTTTCCCTTCTCTGTATATGGAAATCTTGGGCATTTTCATTTCTGATAATTCAGAAATGAATAAATGGTCTAGTTACCCATTTTTCCTAATTTCCAGGTCCCACAGTCTCTCAGGCATGCTGAGGGCCTCGGTCAAATGATATCAGAGAAAACTGCTGTTTACTTCAAAGAAAGATTCAAAACTCTCTGAGCATGCATTTTCTTATCTGTTAATGGATAATCCTTTTAAAGTTATTGAGAGTATTAAATGAGCTAGTGCTTGTACACCTCCTTGTACAAGGCCAGAAATAGTCTAAGAGTTCAGTTAATGTCAGCTGTTATCTTAGAAGAGTCAGCAGGTGGTTACTTGTTTGTTTATATGGTTTACTTGTGTGTTGGGGGTTTCTAAATTCAGGACTCCTCTGTTCACTTTCAGAAAAGATAATTTCTTGATTTCTCTTCCCTTCTTGTTCTCACATAAAAAGAAGAGACATTTGGTTATATGTTTGTTTCTGTGGGTTTAGTTAACAGCTGCTGAGGGACCCCATTTCTCTTTTCCTCATGGTTTGCATTCAAGGATATTTTTAGTTTGAAAGATCATCTTAGCCAGCCTTGAGGGAGAGAAAGGAAAAGATGTGGCGCCAAAGGGTCTTGGGACTAGTGAGGTGCGTGAGGAAAGGGAGAATTTGAGGAGTGAGAGAGAGAGCCAGCTTTGGCAAGCCGACTGGGTGCTCTCCCTTCTAATCTTAAAACCTTTGTAGTCCCAAATAAGGTCAACCTTCACTCATTTCAATCTCCCTCCCCAGGAGGAGGCAAGCCTCCGTCCATGCCAGTTTATTCCTTGATTTGGAAATAGTCTTTGACTGTCAGACACAACTATGTCTGAAATCAAGATTAGGGCCTGTGAGTCTTTGGTGAACAAAATGACAATAAATGCTGAAAATTCCCTTACCTACCTTGAAAGGCTAACCTGGAGTGAGAGATTGTTTTCATGATTCAGGTTTATCTTTTCAGGTGTTTTGTAGAAGCTTAAAGAGTCAGTCAGTGGATATGAGTCATCTGGCTGTGGTAAGATTAGACATTCTTAAAACATGATATAGGACTCCAGTGTTTGCGGCCGGGAGAAAGGGAGGGAAGCTGCCCTCCACGGCTTTAATTCCCCTGTCTGTCCCCCGCCTCAGTGGCCTAATCTTCCTTCTTAAATTTTGGAGAGTTACAGATAGAACTACCTGTTTTCTAATCTTTTTCTCCTCTTTCCTGCCTTTTCATCTTCCTCCTCTTTTGTTCTTCTTTTCCTCTTCTCTTCTTTTCCTGACTGTCCAAAGTTGTGGCAAGTAGTTGTTATTTCAGATGAATATATAAGACATCGCGACCAGGAAATTGGTTTGTGTGTGTGTGTGTGTAAAAATAGTGAACTTAAATACTGTTAAGGGAGAAAATGGAAGAGGAGCAGCAGCAGAGGTGGGGGTGGGAGAAAGAACAGGAAAGAAGAAGGGAAGGTAACGGGTGAGGAGGAAAGGGGACTCTTAGCTTGCGGAGACGGTGACCTCCCTTCAGTGGTGAAGGGAGGAGACATCTCTGTTTATTTAAAAGACTAACTGGGCACATAGCTTGGCACATTGAGCTTTTCCTTTTGCTGATGTCATAGCTAAAGAAAACGAGGGCGATTGCAGCTACTTTTTCTGGGAAAGGCAATTGTTACAATTTGTAATTTAACTTTTAAAAATATTCAGACATTACAAATCTGCCAGAGCCCAGCTTCTGTATATTTGAAATTGCTAAGTAGCTTGGAGCCATGATTAGCTGTCCCCAGGTGTTCTCTATGCCTCAGTGCTCTCCAGATGACTGGTAAATTTGGGCGAGAACAGTGTTCCCTTGTCCATTCAAAGCTCCCTTGGTCTGCCTTCCTGAAGCAGAGTTATACAAATCCTAATTAAAAATGAAAATGAGCAGTTAAGTTACTCTACGAACTTTCCTTCACAGAATTCCGTTTCTTTTTACAGAGGTTGGAGGTGCCTTTTAGCTACCAAATACCACTCATCTATCTCTTAGGACCTAGGAGTCAGAGAACCTGGACAAATTAAGTCAAATTAGTTCCTAGAAGTTATTATTTTTACTTTGAGGACACCTAGTGGCAGTTTACTGACTGTGTTCTTCAAAGACAAACTGAAAGAAACTTCAGTATGAAGTGCTGCTAGGGGCACTTTGATTTTTCTAAACACCTTCCTGCTTGCAGGGAGGACTTGACTTAAGCCTGAGGATAAAACTGCGATGGCCCTGGGCAATAAGCAGGTCCTACCAGATTCTTGCCAAGTCCCCACTCCCACCTTTCATTGTTATCAAACAAAATTCTCTTGGCCTAATTGTTTCACAAGTGGCTCTTAATGAGCTCATTGTTCGACACAAACAGATCATTTTTAAAAAGACTGCATGAATGGTTACAATCTTATTAGCCCATCAGCCAATTAACAGATATTGATGCTCTGCTTTGGGGAACTGTTTTGATAGGGCAAAGGTCTGGGTGGATGGGCATTTTGACATTTTTTTCCCCCTTGGGATTGAATTTCACTGGGTAGCATCTTGGTTATTGGAAAGTTCTCTTCAATTCCTGGCCAACCATGCTCCTTCCCAGTTTTGTCAGTTGAACCAATCTTTATGTCTCTCCTTTCCTCACCTGTAAAATGGAAGAGATTGTACTTGCTTTGTAAGGTGGTTGTGCACATTACTTGAAAACTCACACAAAATATCTAGTATCTGGTAGACACTAAATAACTGTTGGAAGCCTTCCCTCTCCGTTCCCTTTACCTCACCGCATATCCTGGACATGGTTTTTGCTGTAGTTTTTTCCTGAGCTAAAGTGCTCATGGTTCCACAGGACCCCGCAAATGCCACTCTGATCATCCCCATCAGAAGAGCCGGGAGCCAAACTCCTTTCACAACTTCGGCTCTCATTTGTCATTCGGATCTATAGACTTGCCCGTGATCCCTCTTATAATCCTGTTCTATGAGATCAAAGTAAATCACATAAAATGAAATCTGTACTCAGCATCAAAACTGGCTGTTTTAACAGTTAACAGGCTCCCTTACAGTCATGGTTTCAAGAAGAGGTGATAAGATCAGCTATTGCCATATTGCCAGGGAAGCTGTTGATGTCTTTTTTTTTCACTTGGCAGAACTTTAGACAATATGGTTTCTAAAATGTTCATTGCATTTAACCTAAAGTCCAAAGCATCCTATCGGGACTCCAAGGAGCCACGTGACCTAGTCTCTACCCACTGTTCCCGCTTCATCTTGGACTACTCTTGGCTTTGCTCATTGTATTCCTACCCATCCATTAAGAAAAAATCTTTGAACTGACTAAACTCTTTCCTGCCTTGTGAAATTAGCACACAAGTTTTTCTCTTCTTGGACCCCTGGTTCTCTTACTCTTCTTCTGGCCAACTCCTTCCTACTCATTCTTTAGGATTCAGCATAAATGATGCTTCCTCAGAGAGTTCTTTCCTGACTTCCAACTAAATTTGGTCTCTTACCTTATTTTCTCTCCTTATACTTCTCCTTTCTAGCACCTATCACAATTTCTAACTATGTGTTTGTGTTTGTGTTTGTTTGTTTAGGATCTGTGTCCCCACTAGAATTATATTCTCCTGGAGAACAGGAGCATACTTGCATTGTTTGTTTGTTTTTGTGCCTAGCAAAGTAACTGGTGCATGGAGGACACTCTATGTTTAATCAGTGAAGCCTTTATGATGATTAAAGTTCTATGACTCATTTCCATACTGTAACATGTCCTACATTAGCCTTGACAAAGCTTTTGTTTTGTTCAGCAACCTTCTGGGGGAATCCCCTTTGCCTCCTAGGTTATTTTTAGTTACTGGAGTTTCAAATGAACAAAAATTGGTTCCTAAGGATTCCTAAGAAGAATCTTATGCCTCTTGCACATTTTTCGTGCAAACTTTTAATAGCTCAAATCCTATTATAAATTCCCATCACAATAGATATTTCTTTAATGAAAAGATTTTTCAAGCCTTTGTTTCGTGGGTTGAGAACTAATCCAAAAATCCATGTCTGTTCTTCAGATTCTTGTTGGTGAATAATGTACAATTCCATAGACTTTACTCTTTATATGTGACTAAGCTTTACCTACTAGTAAACGATTAACGGAAGCAATAAGGATTATAAATTTGGTTTTCAGAAGCACTAAGGAATTAATGAAGTTTATTGAGAATTAGAAATCCTCATTCTTCTAACACATCTGGTTGATGCATTGTCTTGGCAATTGCAAAGCTCTCAGGTGACTGGAATTTCCAGAAGTACATATTGTTATTTGTTATATGTATGGTCTGAAATTGGTTTTGCATTACATTTCCTATTTATTATTGCTTTATTTTAAATTAGAAATTGCTGTCAGCTTCATTATTTTCAATCTGATTTTTTTTTGTGAATTGTGTCATTAACCCTATGGTATGAAGAGGCATGTTTAGATCACTAACATTTTCAGCTTATAATTTTTCAAAAACTAGACTTTAAGACTTGTGCATAGTCTAATTAAAAGTTGAGTCATTGTCTTAGTTTGCGTTCCCATAAAGCAGAGCCAGAAACAAAGAGTTGTCCAAGTAGTTTATTTGGAAAGTGAGATCAAGAGTGAAGGAGTGAATCCCCTTTGTCTAGTTTATGGATGGATGAGTAGAAAAATAGGGGAAGGAAACAAACAAACAAACAGACAAAGGTACCCGGTGTTCTTTTTTACTTTAATTGCTCTTTTTCACTTTAATTATTATTCTTGTTATTTTTGTGTGTGTGCTAATGAAGGTGTCAGGGATTGATATAGGTGATGAATGTACAACTATGTAATGGTACTGCGAACAATCTAATGTACAATTTGTTTTGTATGACTGCGTGGTATGTGAATATATCTCAATAAAATGAAGATTTAAAAAAAAAAAAGAGTGAAGGAGTGAAGAGACTGAGGCAAGGAAGGTGTAAAATCCAATGAGGATGTGTTTTTGGGGCCTAGATTTCCCAGACACCTCTTGAGAATCTTGAAGTTTCAGCTTATAACCCCTCTGGGTGACCCCATCCCTTTCCCCACCTTTCTTGCATTTCTGAATCACCCTGTGCATGCCTCTGTCCTATTAAGGTTTGGCCCGGTGATTTAGGGCACTTCTGGGCTGCCCAGTTCAGAGTCAGTGAATGCGGTAGGGCAGAAAGTGAGAAGACCAAGGCTTTCAGTGGGAGGCTAACAGAATGTGATGGGCTGGGTTCAAGTTTGTATGCAGCTTGGCTGAAGTCAGAGGTGGTAAGAGGAGTTGTGCTGCAGGGCACCAGTGGTAGCTGCTAACCATCCATACCCCTATTGATACAGTAAATGTACACATACCCAATTCCCTGAATTAACATGTCGGATACTATTTTATTGTTACTTTGTTATTATTGAGTTATTTTATTCACTTAGATGGGAGGAGGTAAGTATATGAGCCTCGGAGTCTTTTGCCTAGGATGCAGCTGGAATTTGCAGAACCGTGCTTTACCTAAAACTGAAACGAACTCTGTTCCTCCTTCCTGCAACTGCCTTCCTTTTGCTCTCCTCACCCTCTTAGTTTGTGCAAACATGAACTTACTCATACTGAAATATCACTTTTCAAGAAAACTTTTCCACAGATAGCTCCAGGGGGAGGCAATTTCTCTCCTTTTTGAACTCTTGTAGTCCTTTGTGATGGCTTATTAATGGCATTTATCAGAATCTATCTTTCAGATATTTGGCTCCATTTAGCTCCCATTTCTGTGCTGTTTCTACTTCCCGAGTTGCCTTTCTCCATTTTCTTACTTGGTTAATTCCTAAATGCTTTACCAAGAACCCACTAATGCCCCCTCATCTTTTAGGGTTCAGCATAAGTGACCCTGCAGGTGACCTCTCCCCACCCTACATCATCCTTGCACCCCCACATCACTTCATTCATGACTCTGTTGTAATAGTATTACACTAATTTACCTAAGTGTACTAAATTTACCTAAGTGTAAATTTAGGTTATTTCTCTCCACCAGACCATGCTCCTCAAAGAACATAGCCTGTTCTTTATCAGGACTCAGCACCATTGCCTTAACATAGTCCATGCCCAATAAAATTAATGTTTTATTTCCTCAACTAGACATCAAACTCCCCAAGGCTAGAGATTATGTCTTGTTCGACTCTATTTAACAGTGTCTAGCATAAGGTCTTGTATAGAACATGCTTTAAAAATATTTGTGGGAGGAATGCTGGGGGAAAACCCCTAAAATCTCTACTTGTCTCTATAAGAAAATAGGGCTATAAAATATCTATGACTCAAGTTGCTAGTGTCTGCAGAAAGAATTTCCTTTTTAAATATGAAATCAAAATAGTGACTCAGATTGTTTAAACAAAAGTGAGAAATGAAAACATGTAGATAATTTGCTAGATGAGTCAAATTAGAGTGAGAAGTCAGTCTTGAAAGCTCATGTAGTCATTGTCTGTCTGAGATTTTCTTGTGTGTGTGTGCAGCACCAGGTGTCTTGAATGTGTGATTTGGTTGACCTCAGAGAGTGACCTTGAGTATTACTAGATGGAGGTTTTAGAGTAAATATATACATTACATTATGATGCCTACATTACAATGACTTTTGTTTAATGCTTACTGTGTTTTCACATAAACCTCTGTTAGGGAAATCACAGACACCTGTTAAATGGCCATCACATGGATCTCGCCTACCCCTGCCTCCTTTTCTATGTTTGCCATTGTGCAACCGGGGGAGATGTTAGGTCTAATGAAAAAGCCTGGCCAGATCTTAAACCCAGAAACCAGGGACGAGCAGCCCCAGATACTGATAAGGCAGGAATTCGCAGTAGCAGGAGCGCCTCCCCAAGGAGGTGGATAAAAAGCACACTCAAACAGTATAGATTTTTCTCCTCTCCAGGCACATCTATCCACCCTGACCTGGAGCAGTTTTGGGCCATCCTGGGAGTTCGTGATGGGATTCTTTTCCTGCTCTTTTGGACTCTTTGTGCCGTGTAAGTGGCAAGAAGATTGTTTGCCCTTCTGGACCCTATTCTGTACAAGTAATAAAAGGATCATTTGCTGAAAGTTTCTGTTGTGCCCTGAATGTGTGTTCCCACAATGCAACGTTGTAGCAACTCACTTCACACTTCTTTAATACATATTTCCATTTTCCTTTTTCTGTATTTATAGCTCAGTTTCAGGGGGATCTGAAATGCTCTTATAATACAAACATACATGTTTAGTAATGTAAAAAGTAATATATAGAGATTCTTAAGAGTCAAACACAGTATAAAAATTATCACTCCCAAATTTCAACTTATTCTCGTTCTCTGTCCTTCAGAATCTGAGTCTTTACTCTCACTTAAGTCTGGCCTCTTTTGTTCTTATAGGAAAAACAATTGCACATGTTTGAGAGATACTTGGAATCTTTTGGGGGTAGGGGAAACACAACTTTGTACTCTGCGATAAAGTTGAGGCTTCTTATGCAATCCCCAGGAGAAGTAACACCTGACCTTCATTTCACATGAAGTTGTAAATGACTGAGTTATATATTCAATAGAGGAGGAGGATTCTGATCTTAAGAGCTTCAGTTTTCTGAGGATAATGGAGAAAAGACTGCTGAAATGAGAAGAGGGCTTCTCTTCACGTTTTGCTCAGGAACAATGCTTGATGGATGCTCCGAAATAAATCAAATGAGCAAAATCTCCATGTCAAAAGGCATATTTGTCTGGGAAGATTACATATGGATGCTTGTGTATGTGTGGGCACACACAGGGCACATGAATGCATGTATTGTGGAGCATACTGCTAGGAGAGAATTGTTGCTCTTCTTTATTGTAAATAAAATTCAATCAAATACACACACACACACATATAGTTTTATAATCTAGATGAATTTAGTCATTTTGAAAAAATTGCTATTTAGGCAGGGGGACTTGGTGGGGTGGGAAAGAGAAAATTTTGGATGAGTCACTTCACAAAGCTTAAGGGTACATGGAAGACAGTCATGTGGAGGCTAGGATGTGTTAGAATCCCAGCATCACCACTTATAGTCTTTGTGGCTTTGGGTAGGTTGTTTAATCTCCCTAGGCCTGAATTTCAGCTTTCCCATAAGATGTGGATAGTAACAGTACAATTTTATAGTACTGCTGTGTTAATTAAATGAGATTAATGTATATAAAGTGCTTAGGATAGTTTCTGGCATATAATAACATAAACACTCAATGAATATTAGCCTCTGTCCTACTTGTTATCTGCTCTTTCTCTTCTTTCTTCCTCCTCCTCTTCCTTCTTCTCTTCCTAACCTCCCTAGAGGGAGGAAAACAAAAGCTACCAGGTGAGGAGACATGAGAAATACCAGAAAAGAAAGCCAGGTGGATACAAGAGAGAATTTCTCTGGGCCCTGGTCTTCCTTTTGCACCTCTCCATCCAGCCTGTCTACCACCTTCTGTCCTGTCACAGAGAAGTCCACAGGAACCCCAGGTTCTCCTCTCTAGGGCTCTCAGCTTTAAGTAACCACCGAGTTCCTGATAACCTTGAGTACAGTAGAGAGGTTCTGGTGGCATTTCCCCTCACACTGGGGTCGAAAAGTGCCAGTGATCACCCCTGAGGCACCTAGTTTTCTAGAATCCCCCACTGTGTCCTTAGATAAAGGAAATACTCCTCTGGTTGTGTGCAACACTGGCTGGCTGCATTATACTACAAGAGTGTGGCGGGAGAGGGTGGGTTCAGTTCCTGTTTGTTCCCAAAATGACTATCTGTGCGATGTTGGTGCCTATCTCTCTTTCCTGCCCATATACATTTATGCTTCAGCCAAAATAAGTGTTGAGCACTCACTACATGCCAGGCATTCTTTGCAGTGTCTTCTGTCTATTAACTCCTTTCATCCTCACTATTACCCTCTGAGAAATGCTATTACTATCTCTAGTTTAACAAATGTGAAAACTGAGGCCCAGAGAAGTGAAGTAGCAATCAGGATTAAACCAGGCTGGTCTGGCTCCAGAGCCTACCTCGTAAACACTGGGCCTGTCAGAACCCCTGCTGGACTCAGCTCCTCACAGGCCCTTCCATTCTGAGCTTACCAACTATCACAGCAACTATACTGTGTTGTATTTGTTTACTTATTTGTCTCCTTCACCAGACTCTTAGGTCTTGCTTACCATCCCCAGCCCTTTGTACAGCACCTGGTACAAAGGAGGCTTTCCATAAAGTCTGTGGAATGAATGAATGGTATATTGGATATGATTTGGATACTTTAGAATATGAATATGTCAACATATCCAACCATATATGGTTGTCATAAACCTTGAGTTTTATAATGAGCCTCTCAGTCTCTATTTATGGAGAAGAGGCTAATAATCCCTCAGGTGGTAGCTTGCTTTTCTAATGAAGGGAAGAAATCAGTAGTACAGTTGTGCTATGATTAGTCATGTTTATGGTGTCACTTTTGATTGGTTGGCACTAGGTGGAGCCAAGGAGCCTTGCAGAGAAGCTCAAAAGAAACATGAACTACTCTTACCAACCCCCAGATTGTGCTCAAAATAATTTTAAAGGTTGTTATTTTTTAAGATTTGCAAACTGGTGCATTATTTGAGCCAGTTATTTAATTACATTTATCCTCCAATGAATTTTTTGCATCACTGGTTATCTTACTATTTTATAAATGGAAAGGTCTTATGCTTTATTTCTTCCAGTTTCCCAGTACTTTCAAGATTTAGATGAAGGCTCTATTCGGGAATTAAGGCTCAAAACTGCAGGCATTTTTCAGGTCCTCCCCCCTTTTTTAGTGCAAGGTGGTTGCAGATACCAAAAACTCTGGCATGCTGTGAAAAAAACAAAACAAAACAAAACAAAACCTGGACTAGGAGTGGATAGTTTTTCACAAAGCATTTTTTGTAGGTCAAAAGCAATGAATATTGGCAACCACAATGGTTTCCACCTAATAGCTCTTTTTCTGCCTTTGACTTGGGCTTGTGACCGGGGTAAGTCTCCCATCTTCTTAGGGCCTCACTTTTTCATCTATAAATGGCAACTTGAAAGGCTCATTTCTAATTTAGTTTTTCATAACTCTGTCCCTGAACTCCCCCAATCTGTGTCATTGCCTGGCTCTTTATCTCCTTGCCTAGCACATGTTCCTGACTTTTATTAGAGGTTGGTTAATTAAAGACTACTGGATACTTGAAATATGCCCTCTACAGAGGCTCAAGTTCATTGTTACTTTCCTGGTAAAAGTTCTTTACAGGGTACAGAGCTACTGTTAAGCCTATTTAGTCCAATTAAATGAATACAATAATAGAAATTCGTGTTTCATTATAGCATCACCCTAGGTTTTTCTCTTTACAATTAGTTTAGTGAGGCTACTGGTGTGGTCTCTAATTATTTCTGTGGAGTATGTGATGTTCTTTCAGAGATGCATTTTCTCCATGCTTTTAGTCTTCCAAAATAAGATTATTACATGGGAAAGTTGAATCAATCCTCAATTTTTGATGGTATCATCCACACTGGGTAGGATGTTGGACCAAATTGGTTCAAATATCTTTTCCAAATTTCACTGTTCATAGGAATTAATGCAAAGTTTTTATACCATTTCTAAATGATACCATTTAAATGATAAAAAAAAAACCAGATGATGGTTCTCCAATTGTTAACCATGTAAGTGTTTGCAAGTAAGGACAATACCATCTCCCAGGCCAATAAATCCCTGGCCACATAAGTTCATTGACATGCAAATCCTGAGAAAACTCCTTAAGAAAGGGATTTAATAATTTAATAGCTTTGGAAACATTGCATATTATGCATGGCAGTTCACAATGCCTAGCTTATTAAAGTCTCTCAGAAGGCTGGCAGAGAAACTGAGTCTCTGAGAATGCTGGCAGAGAAATGGAAACTTTCATACACCATTCCCAAATTTATCTGATTTTTTTCTTACCATAATATTGTGCAAAGTGTGGGAGCCATGGATCATACACTGCTTCTCTCTTACTCTCAAAATTTTCTCCAGGATAAGTGTTTATATTAGCTTCTTTTGATAGCCAATATCAATAGCTAACCTTAGGACCAAGAAAAAGCACTTAGAATTTAACTCCTCATTGACTTTATTTAGTATTAAGTAAATTCTGTGAAATTGTAAAATAAAAGGTGAAATTGTAGTTGGAAATTGTAATTTTTTGTAGTTTTTGTTGTGTTAAGGGAGATTTCCATGTGCAGAATTCTTGATTGGCTACCCGTGGAAGTGATAAATTGAATTATGTGCCCCAATTTAGATAAATTCTTAATCTTAAATCTGCAGTCCTGTGAGTGCAACCCATTGTCAATAGGATCTCTTTTAGATGTTATCTTTAGTTAAGCTGTACGTCAACTAAATGAGGGTGGTTCTTAATTTGGATTCCTGGAGTCCTTAATAAGCGGAAGAAATTGACATGGTCAGAGACAGCCAGCAGGAGGAGCCAGTACCCGTTAGTCGGTGGAACCCAGAAAAGACGGACGGGACGTCACTGTATGATTGGAGGCAGGGACACAAACTCAGGAACTCCAGGAATTGTCAGAGCCAGCACCAGAACATCACAGTCTTTGGGGAGAAAACACCTCCTTGCTGATGCCTAGATTTTGGACTTCTTCGAGCCTAAGTACGGTGAGCAAAGAAAGTCCTGTTGTTGAAGCCAACCCGCAGTGTGGTACTTGTGATAGCAGCTCAGGAAAATTAAGACATTGGACCAGGTAGATATGTTTTGTACTCTAAACATGATGAAGGAAGGTACACAATTCTGGACCAAAAACATGATTTAATTTCCCCCGCTTCTCATTTCCTTGATGTTAAAGCTCTTTTCCTTATAGCTAACTGAAATGGCTCCTCTGCATTCAACGCCGTCTGCATTCAAATCTCGACTCCCTGCTATGTGAATTTTTGCTAGTTTAACTAATGTCTCCGTATTTCATTTTCCTCATCTGTAAAATCGATATAATATTATTACCTATGTTATGGGGTGTACACACAAAGCACCTGAATCAGTGTCTAAAAAGCCTTCTGTAACACGGGCTATTAAGGTGACTGCTCCTGATGCTATGCTTAGATGGTGAGGGAGGGTTGCCACATCAACCTCCCCCAAAACTTTTTAAAGAAATAGGTAACTTTTTCTTTAGAAAAGTTTAAATAGGAAACTCTTTAAAGAAATAGGTAAATCTTAGGCTCTTTATTGCTGAGGCAAGGATTTTCAGATATTTTGTTATTCTCTCTCAATTCTTTTGTGCCTTATGTTCTGTATTTTATAATTAATTACTTATTCATTTATTCATCTCTTGTTAAGGGAGTGGCTGCTGTTTTCTAGACACTCTGCTGATTGCTGTAATACAGTGTTGAACAAGTTAGATATGGTTCCTCTCCTTGTGGACCTCACAGTTACAGAAGGACACGCAAACAGCATACTGTGTGCTATGAGAGGGGAAGTAATGGGAGCAGACAGGAGTTATCCAATGTGGGTTAGAGGACTCAACGAAGTTTTCCTGGAGAAATGAATATCAAAGTTGAGATATTAACGGTGAATCAGAGTTAGCCATGTGGTGAGAGGTCAGGGAAACAACATATATGAAGGTAAGAGGGATCAAACCATGTTCAGAGAATTGTTAGAAGTTTTGTTTGGCTTGAAAATAGAGTGCAAGGTTGAGAAGAAGGTGTGTGTGATGAAAAATGAGACTAGATGTACAGTTTTTCCACATTCATTAGGGCTTTTGTGAACTAAAAGGTAGGATGATAATCTGACCAGCTGTTATCTATTCATAACCAGGCAGGCTCTTCTTGTCAGAAAACCTTCCAGATGGCAGGATGCACTTAATCAAGGCAACCCTTTTTCATATAATGTTTAATAGCCATGCTGCTACCTACTGTCTATGATGTTAGTTCGCCATTTGAGCCTGACTTAGAAGTCAATGTAATAAATAAATAATAATAAATAAATAACAAATCAGGAACCTTGAGACTCTGTCCGTGGGGCTCAGCAAAGCTGGCCACTGGGTGAGGTCATTTGTGTGTGGCAGTCAGCTGAAAGACAACAGCTGGGGTTTTGTCATTTCCTGGCTCTAGTTAATAATCTCCCTCTGTCTCCACCTGCTCCCTGCAGCCTTCAACCAATGACTGGTGAGAGTGGATAAATGATCCAGCTTCCTCACCTTTGGTTGGGATAAATCTGAGACAGCTTCTCTGCTGTCTTTCAGAGTTCCCTAGTGGGCTGAATTCCAGCTGCCTGCAGCAGTAACCTGCTCGATAATATATATTATGGCTCCTTGTCTTCCCTTGCTTATTTTGCATCCTTATTTTTCTGCCAATGGTATATGACAAAGAAACCAATAAATTCTGTCTCAGGGTCTTCTTTTGGAGGAACCCAACCTATAATCTAAATTTAGATGAATAGTTCTCATGATATCATTTAGTTTATTCGTCTACTAGTATGGATGAGAAGATAGATCTAAAGGCTTTATTAGATTCTGTGGGTTTTTTGAGGCAAGAATATTTCATAGACAGTGCCGTGTATGGCCTATTACTTCACATCAAGAATCAAATAACGTCTAGTTTTCTTGCTTTTAGTAGATTGGTAAATTGAAATGGTGACAGTGTATGACTCCCCATCAACCTTTGGCCTAATGGTTTTATGATCCATTGATGACCATTGCCTGAATTAGTTATTTCATTACAGACTGTAAAATGATTATTTTCTTAATTCTTTAATTCCTTCAGCATGTGCTACCTGAAATTCTTCTGTACTGAAGAAGCTTCCCTTAATATACGATTCATATTTGGTTACCCTACAATATATGTCATGTTAGAAAGATAGGTTAAATGCTGAATTATTTTCCTTTAATTATCACTTTTCAGAGGAAAGGAGTCTGTGCCCTAACATCTTCAAATGTTCTCTAATGAATTTTATTTGCTTCTTTACTCTTCTTCCCCATCTCCTTCATTTTTTCTTTTTCCTTCTCCTCATCCCAATCCTTCTCTTCCTTCTTCTCCTTTCCCCCTCCCCATTCTCTCCCTCCTCTCCCTTCTGCAACACTTTCTGCTTCTCCTCCTCCCTCTCTCCTTCTTCCTGTTATTATGCACTGATGTCTTTTTTGCATTTTTTTTTTCACATAAGAAAGCATTTATTTCAGGTTTAACATGAAATCATACAAATAAAATTTGTATAAACACAAATCCACACCGAGGCATAACACAGATCGCAAAGGACAAAGTAAAAACAAAGAAAACTACTTGGCAGCTATATACAGTTGGACAGTTGTGTCTTGTACACTAGAAAGTCTTTTACAAAATAATCGTCTTAGACCAACAGAGGACCAATCTTCAACATTGTCCAGCAAGATGGGTTACTTTAGTATTTCCTCCTCTTTCCTCCAAGGTCTTCTTTTAGTATGGCTGGTAATTGTTTTGGTGATTGCCACCCCCTCAAGATGCCTTGCCATATGTGCTCTGTTGGCCACTGTAGTCTGTATATCCCTGTCCATATCCATAGTTCCCATAGTTATACCCAGTATAATCATATCCGCCATAGCCACTATAGTTCTGATCACCACCATAGGCACTATTGTAATTTCCGTATCCTTGATCATAATAGTTATTAAATCCTTGGTTCCAGTTTTGGCCCTGATCTCATCCTCGACCCCTTGTACCACCTTGTCCAGCATCAGCAGCCCCTCTTCCTTCTTTCTGTTGTTGCTGTTGCTGCCTATATACCTCTTTGGGTTGTGCAACTTTGATTTCACACTTCCAGAACCAATTTGATGGTATCTGCTTTCTAATAATTTCTTTACTGGCTCTTCATCTGTATATGTGATAAAGCAAAATCCTCTTCTTTCATTTGTTTCTGTATCCATGGGAAGTTCAATATTTTTGATCTCTCCAAATGCTCCAAAATATTCTTTTATTTGTTCTTCAGAAGTATCTGGGCTCAATCCACCCACAAAAACTTTTTTAGGGGGTTGTTTCCCTTTTAAAGCCTTCACCCTTTTGGGGTCTATCAATTTGCCATCCAGTTTGTGTTATTTCAGTTCCAAAACCTTATCAACACTAGCAGCATCTTTGAAAAGCACAAATCCAAATCCTCTTGATCTTCCAGTGACTGGATCTGTTTTAATTGTGCAGTCTACAACTTCTCCAAATCGAGACAAAATGGTCAGTCTGATCTTTCTTGCTTGTATCCCAGCTGAAGCCTCCAATAAACATTTTACCATCATCCTGCTGATTCTTGCTCACGTTAATCTTGGATCCCTCTGCGAATTCCTCTGTGTTGCTGTACTCGTTCATGTCCTCCATGGTGGTGGAATTGTCGGAAGGGGGGTGCTGGTGTGCAGACTGAGTCCTGGTAGCAGTGGAGTGTTGTATGGAGCTGGATTTAAAATGGTGGTGGAAGAACGCATATTTTGTTTTACACATATGTTTTATTCATTTTGGATGCTCATATTATCCCATCAGTGGGAGGCTGATAACTCCTGGGTTCTTTTGGCATAGTATCCTTGCTTTTGGGCACACTGAGATTCCCGGAGCTCATCTTGTACATTTTCCTCCCTAAACCCTGAATCAGACATTTTTTCAAAGGATCCTGGTTCCTTGTTAATGCAAGAACTTCTTATTTAGAAATTATAACTTGAGGACTGGGGCAGTTCATTGCTATTGTTTTTCCATTGCTTCTAGCACTTTTCAGTGGATATAGGTGGGAAAACAGTGTTTCAAAAAGAAGGAAAAATCACGATTTCCTAGTAAATTTTCTAATTCAAATTTAAAAGGTTTTACTTAAAATATTTTATCTTATATTTAAATATAATTTATAGATGCTGAAAATCTTTGTTCCTAACAACATTAACAAAATAACTTATTGGCATTTTTCTGCTATATTAACAATTTTTTTTCCTAGTTCCTTTTGTCCTTAGACTATATCTCACTAAAGATATATGGGCAAAATACTGTGTCCTAATGTTATATGAAGTAGTTCTTTTCTCTATATGATTATGCCATCAACTTGACATATAGTTACAATAATTTGTTTTATTATTTCTTTAATTTTCAGGAATTTAAAATTTTTATTTCATTTTCTTGATCATTAAAAACGTTTGCATGCTTGCAAATCAAAAGTATATGGTGGGAGAGCGCGGGGTAAGATGGTGGATTGGTGAGGTGTATGTTTTAGTTACTCCTCCAGGGAAGTAGGTAGAAAGCCAGGAACTGCGTGGACTGGACACTGCAGAGCAATCTGACTTTGGGCACACTTCATACAATACCCATGGAACTGCTGAGATCAGCGAAATCTGTAAGTTTTTGAGGCCAGGGGACCTGCGCCCCTCCCTGCCAGGCTCAGTCCCGTGGGAGGAGGGGCCATCAGCGCTGGGAAGGAGAAGGGAGAACTGCAGTGGCAGCTGTTACTGGAAACTCATTCTACTGATCCAAACTCCATCCATAGATAGACTGAGACCAGATGCCAGAGAATCTGAGAGCAGCCAGCCCAGCAGAGAGGAGATAGGCATAGCAAAAAACAGCAAGAAAAACTCAAAAATAAAAGCGGAGGCTTTTTGGAGTTCTGGTGAACATTGAAAGGGGAAGGGCAGAGCTAGGCCCTGAGGCTGATTTGCAAATCCCAAAGAAAAACTGATCTCTCTGCCCCCTGGATCTTTCCTTAATGGCCCTAATTGCTTTGTGTCTTAGCATTTCAATAACCCATTAGATCTACCAGGAAGGCCCTTTTTTTTTTTTGTTTAAATCTTTTTTTCTGTTTCTAAAACAATTACTCTAAGAGGCTCAATACAGAAAGCCTCAAAGACTTGCAATTTGGGCAGGTCAAGACAAGAGCAGAACTAAGAGAGCTCTGAGACAAAAGGCAATAATCCAGTGGCTGAGAAAATTCACTAAACACCACAACTTCCCAAGAAAAGGGGGGCGTCTGCTCACAGCCATCATCCTGGTGGACAGGAAACAGTCCTGCCCGTCGCCGGCCCCATAGCCCAGAGCTGCCCCAGACAACCGAGTGTGAAGGAAGTGCTTCCAATAACATGCATACACCACAAAATTGGGCATGGACATTAGCCTTCCCTGCACCCTCGGCTGCTTGTCCCAGAGTTGGGAAGGTGGAGCAGTGTGAATTAAGAAGCACCATTCAGACATCATTTCAGAAGACTGGGAGCCTCCCTACACAGACTGGCAGCTCAGAACTGCACTGGGGGGACAGCACTCACCTGTGACATAGCACAGTCATCCCTCAACAGAGGACCAGGGGGTGCAAGGCCTGGAAGAGGGACCCACTCACAAGTCTGAGGGGCCACATGCCAATACCAAGGACTCGTGGGTCAGTGGCAGAGACAAACTGTGGCAGGACTGAACGGAAGGATTAGACTATTGCAGCAGCTTTAAATCTCCAGGAACACCAGGGAGATTTGATTGTTAGAGCCACGCCCCCTCCCTGACCACCCAGACACACGCCCCTTATACAGGGCGGGCAACACCAACTACACACGCAAGCTTGGTACACAAATTGGACCCCACAAGACTTACTCCCCCACTCACCACAGAAGCAAAGCAGGGGAGAACTGGCTTGAATGGAACAGGTGGCTCGCGGACACCACCTGCTGGTTAGTCAGAGAAAGTGTACTCCACGAAGCTGTAGATCTGACAAATTAGAGATAAGGATTTTAATTGGTCTACAAATCCTAAAAGAACCCTATCAAGTTAAGCAAATGCCAAGAGGCCAAAAACACAGAAAATTTTAAAGCATATGAAAAAACCAGACGATATGGATAACCCAAGCCCAAGCACCCAAATCAAAAGATCAGAAGAGACACAGTTCCTAGAGCAACTAATCAAAGAACTAAAGATGAATGACGAAACCATGGCATGGGATATAAAGGACATCAAGAAGACCCTAGAAGAGCATAAAGAAGACATTGCAAGACTAAATAAAAAAATAGATGATCTTATGGAAATTAAAGAAACTGTTGACCAAATTAAAAAGATTCTGGATACTCATAGTACAAGACTAGAGGAAGTTGAACAATGAATCAGTGACCTGGAAGATGACAGAATGGAAAATGAAAGCACAAAAGAAAGAATGGGGAAAAAAATAAAAAAAATCGAAATGGACCTCAGGGATATGATAGATGATATAAAACATCCAAATATAAGACTCATTGGTGTTCCAGAAGAAGAAGAAAAGGGTAAAGGTCTAGGAAGAGTGTTCAAATAAATTGTTGGGGAAAACTTCCCAAATCTTCTAAACACCATAAATAGTCAAATCATAAATGCCCAGTGAACTCCAAATAGAATAAATCCAAATAAACCCACTCCGAGACATATTCTCATCACACTGTCAAATATGGAAGACAAGGAGTGAGTTCTGGAAGCAGCAAGAGAAAAGCAATTCACCACATACAAAGGAAACAACATAAGACTAAGTAGTGACTACTCGGCGGCCACCATGGAGGTGAGAAGGTAGTGGCATGACATATTTAAAATTCTGAGTGAGAAAAATTTCCAACCAAGAGTACTTTATCCAGCAAAGCTCTCCTTCAAATTTGAAGAAGAGCTTAAATTTTTCACAGACAAACAAATGCTGAGAGAATTTGCTAACAAGAGACCTGCCCTACTGGAGATGCTAAAGGGAGCCCTACAGACAGAGAAACAAACAAAGGAGAGAGAGACATGGAGAAAGGTTCAGTACTAAAGAGATTCGGTATGGGTACATTAAAGGATATTAATAGAGAGAGGGAAAATATATATGACAAACATAAACCAAAGGATAATATGGCTGATTCAAGAAATGCCTTCAGGGTTATAACATTGAATGGAAATGGATTAAACTCACCAATTAAAAGATATAGATTTACAGAATGGATCAAAAAAAAATGAACCATCAATATGCTGCATACAAGAGACAATTCTTAGACACAGGGACACAAAGAAATTGAAGGTGAAAGGATGGAAAAAATATTTCATGCAAGCTACAGCCATAAGAAAGCAGGTGTAGCAATACTAATCTCAGATAAAATAGACTTTAAATGCAGGGATGTTTTGAGAGACAAAGAAGGTCCCTACATACTAATAAAAGGGGCAATTCAACAAGAAGAAATAACAATCATAAATATTTATGCTCCCAATCAAGGTGCCACAAAATACATGAGAGAAACACTGGCAAAACTAAAGGAAGCAATTGATGTTTCCACAACAATCATGGGAAGCTTCAGCACATCACTCTCTCCTATAGATAGATCAACCAGACAGAAGACCAATAAGGAAATTGAAAACCTAAACAATCTGATAAATGAATTGGATTTAACAGACATATGTAGAACATGACATCCCAAATCACCAGGATACACATACTTCTCTAGTGCTCATGGAACTTTCTCCAGAATAGATCATATGCTGGGACATAAAACGAGGCTCAATAAATTTAAAAAGATTGAAATTATTCAAAGCACATTCTCTGACCACAATGGAATACAATTAGAAGTCAATAACCATCAGAGACTTAGAAAATTCACAAATACCTGGAGGTTAAACAGCACACTCCTAAACAATCAGTGGGTTAAAGCAGAAATAGCAAGAGAAATTGCTAAATATATAGAGACGAATGAAAATGAGAACACAACATACCAAAACCTATGGGATGCAGCAAAAGCAGTACTGAGGGGGAAATTTATAGCACTAAATGCATATATTAAAAAGGAAGAAAGAGCTAAAATAAAAGAACTAATGGGTCAACTGAAAAAGCTAGAAAATGAACAGCAAACCAATCCTAAACCAAGTAGAAGAAAAGACATAACAAGGATTAAAGCAGAAATAAATGACATAGAGAACAACAACAACAACAAAAACAATAGGATAAATAACACCAAAAGTTGGTTCTTTGAGAAGATCAACAAGATTGACAAGCCCCTAGCTAGACTGACAAAATCAAAAAGAGAGAAGACCCATATAAACAAAATAATGAATGAGAAAGGTGACATTACTGCAGATCCTGAGGAAATTAAAAATATTATAAGAGGATACTATGAACAACTGTATGGCAACAAACTGGATAATGTAGAGGAAATGGACAATTTCCTGGAAACATATGAACAACCTAGACTGACCAGAGAAGAAACAGAAGACCTCAATCAACCAATCACAAGCAAACAGATACAATCAGTCATCAAAAACTTCCCACAAATAAATGCCCAGGGCCAGATGGCTTCACAGGGGAATTCTACCAAACTTTCCAGAAAGAACTGACACCAATCTTACTTAAACTCTTTCAAAACATTGAAGAAAATGGAACACTACCTAACTCATTTTATGAAGCTAACGTCAATCTGATACCAAAACCAGGCAAAGATGCTACAAGAAAGGAAAACTACCGGCCAATCTCCCTAATGAATATAGATGCAAAAATCCTCAACAAAATACTTGCAAATCGAATCCAAAGACACATTAAAAAAATCATACACCATGACCAAGTGGGGTTCATTCCAGGCATGCAAGGATGGTTCAATATAAGAAAATCAATCAATGTAGTACAACACATTAACAATTCTAAAGGGAAAAATCAAATGATCATTTCAATAGATGCTGAAAAAGCATTTGACAAAATCCAACATCCCTTTTTGATAAAAACACTTCAAAAGATAGGAATTGAAGGAAACTTCCTCAATATGATAAAAAGCTTGTATGAAAAACCCACAGCCAGGATAGTACTCAATGGTGAGAGACTGAAAGCTTTCCCTCTAAGATCAGGAACAAGACAAGGATGCCCGTTATCACCACTGTTATTCAACATTGTGCTGGAAGTGCTAGCCAGGGCAATCCGGCAAGACAAAGAAATAAAAGGCATCCAAATTGGAAATGAAGAAGTAAAACTGTCATTGTTTGCAGATGATATGATCTCATATCTGGAAAACCCTGAGAAATTGACGATACAGCTACTAGACCTAATAAACAAATTTAGTGAAGTAGCGGGATACAAGATTAATGCACATAAGTCAGTAATGTTTCTATATGCTAGAAATGAACAAACTGAAGAGACACTCAAGAAAAAGATACCATTTTCAATAGCAACTAAAAAAATCAAGTACCTAGGAATAAACTTAACCAAAGATGTAAAAGACCTATACAAAGAAAACTACATAACTCTACTAAAAGAAATAGAAGGGGACCTTAAAAGATGGAAAAATATTCCATGTTCATGGATAGGAAGGCTAAATGTCATTAAGATGTCAATTCTATCTAAACTCATCTACAGATTGAAAGCAATTCCAATCAAAATTCCAACAACCTACTTTGCAGACTTGGAAAAGCTAGTTATCAAATTTATTTGGAAAGGGAAGATGCCTAGAATTGCTAAAGACACTCTAAAAAAGAAAAACGAAGTGGGAGGACTTACACTCCCTGACTTTGAATCTTATTTTAAAGCCACAGTTGTCAAAACAGCATGGTACTGGCACAAAGACAGACATATAGATCAATGGAATCTAATTGAGAATTCAGAGATAGACCCCCAGATCTATGGCCGACTGATCTTTGATAAGGCCCCCAAAGTCACTGAACTGAGTCATAATGGTCTTTTCAACAAATAGGGCTGGGAGAGTTGGATATCCATATCCAGAAGAATGAAAGAGGACCCCTACCTCACCCCCTACACAAAAATTAACTCAAAATGGACCAAAGATCTCAATATAAAAGAAAGTACCATAAAACTCCTAGAAGATAATGTAGGAAAACATCTTCAAGACCTTGTATTAGGTGGCCACTTCCTAGACTTTATACCCAAAGCACAAGCAACAAAAGAAAAAATAGATAAATGGGAACTCCTCAAGCTTAGAAGTTTCTGTACCTCAAAGAAATTTCTCAGAAAGGTAAAGAGGCAGCCAACCCAATGGGAAAAATATTTTTGGAAACCATGTATCTGACAAAAGACTGATATCTTGCATATATAAAGAAATCCTACAACTCAATGATGATAGTACAGACAGCCCAATTATAAAATGGGCAAAAGATATGAAAAGACAGTTCTCTGAAGAGGAAATACAAATGGCCAAGAAACACATGAAAAAATGTTCACCTTCACTAGCTATTAGAGAGATGCAAATTAAGATCACAATGAGATACCATCTCACACCAATTAGAATGGCTGCCATTAAACAAACAGGAAACTACAAATGCTGGAGGGGATGTGGAGAAATTGGAACTCTTATTCATTGTTGGTGGGACTGTATAATGGTTCAGCCACTCTGGAAGTCAGTCTGGCAGTTTCTTAGAAAACTAGATATAGAGTTACCATTCGATCCAGCGATTGCACTTCTCGGTATATACCTGGAAGATCGGATAGCAGTGACACGAACAGATATCTGCACGCCAATGTTCATAGCAGCATTATTCACAATTGCCAAAACATGGAAACAACCCAAATGTCCTTCAACAGATGAGTGGATAAATAAAATGTGGTATATATACATGATGGAATACTACACACCAGTAAGTAGGAACGATGTTGTGAAACATATGACAACATGGATGAACCTTGAAGACATAATGCCGAGCAAAATAAGCCAGGCACAAAAAGAGAAATATTATATGCTACCACTAATGTGAACTTTGAAAACTGTAAAACAAATGGTTTATAATGTAGAATGTAGGGGAACTAGCGATAGAGAGCAATTAAGGAAGGGGGAACAATAATTGAAGAAGAACAGATAAGCTATCGTGGGTAAATTTAACATTCTGGGAATGCCCAGGAATGACTATGGTCTGTTAATTTCTCATGGGTATAGTAGGAACAAGGTCACAGAAATGTTGCTATATTAGGTTACTTTCTTGGGGTAGAGTAGGAACATGTTGGAAGTAAAGTAGTTATCTTAGGTTAGTTGTCTTTTTCTTACTCTCTTGTTATGGTCTCTTTGAAATGTTCTTTTATTGTATGCTTTTTAAAAATTTTTAAAAATTTTTTTTATTTCTCATACAGTTGATTTAGAAAAAAAAAGTTTACCCCCCCCCCAAAAAAAAAAGGTAAAATATATGCAGATCCCCCTTGAGGAGCTGGTGGAGAATGCAGGGGTATTGGCCTGCCCTTCCTTAATGTAACATGCCCACAGACATAGAGGACTGGTGGTTTGATGGATTGAGCCCTCTACCACGGGATTTGCCCTAGGAAAGACTGTTGCTGCAAAGGAGAGGCTAGGCCTCCCTATAATTGTGCCTAAGAGCCTCCTCCCGAATGCCTCTTTGTTGCTCAGATGTGGCCCTCTCTCTCTAGCTAAGCCAACTTGAAAGGTGAAATCACTGTCCTCCCTGCTACGTGGGATCAGACACCCAGGGTAGTGAATCCCCCTGGCAATGTGGAATATGACTCCCAGGGAGGAATGTAGACCCAGCATTGTGGGATGGAGAACATCTTCTTGACCAAAAAGGGGATGTGAAAGGAAATGAAATAAGCTTCAGTGGCAGAGAGATTCCAAAAGGAGCCGAGAGGTCACTCTGGTGGGCACTCTTATGCACAATATAGACAACCCTTTTTAGGTTCTAATGAATTGGGGTAGCTGGTGGTGGATACCTGAAACTGTCAGACTACAACCCAGAACCCATGAATCTTGAAGACGATTGTATAATAA
Organism: Choloepus didactylus; assembly: GCF_015220235.1. Lineage (NCBI taxonomy): Eukaryota > Metazoa > Chordata > Mammalia > Pilosa > Megalonychidae > Choloepus > Choloepus didactylus. The sequence continues at coordinate 70,981,552 of NC_051316.1, forward strand.
TGTGGCTTATGAGGGGAGACAGTGGGATTGGGGGGGCCATGGGATCACACTCCCCTTTGTCTAGTTTGTGGATGGATGAGTGGAAAGGTGGGGGAAGGAAACAAAACAAACAAACAGACAAGGGCGCCCAGTGTTCTTTTTAACTTTAGTTGCTCTTTTTCACTTTAATTATTATTCTGGTTATTTTTGTGTGTGTGTGGTAATGAGGGTGTCGGGGATTGATTTTGGTGATGAATATACAACTATGTAATGATACTGTGAACAATCGAATGTGCTATTTGTTTTGTATGACTGTGTGGTATGTGAATATATCTCAATAAAGTGAATATTAAAAACAAAAAAGTATATGGCAAGGTGCAATTAAAAGAGTTATATATATATTTGTATTCTTCTCACTTCACAGAAGTTGGTAGATTATGTACATTGTTCTATACCTTGATCTTTTTCACATTTTATAGCTGTGTAGTATTCTATTGTATGGATGTTCTACAGTTTATTTAACATTTGGTTTGTTTCCAACCTTTTGCTATTAAAAAGAATGCTGCAAGATGGTGGTGATGGTAGCGCAAAATTAATTAACAGCACTGAATTATATATTTGAATGTGACTGAAAGGGAAATTCCAGATTGTCTATGTTACCAGAATAAAAATTAAAACAAAAAATCCATGGGACTGTCCAACACAAACAGTGAACCCTAAAATAAACCATGGACTACAGTTAATAGTGTAATTATAAAAATGTGCTTTCATCAATTATAACAAATGTTCCACAACAATGCAAGGTGTTAATAATAGGATGGTTTATGGGAACCCTGTATTTTATGCATGATTTTTTTGTAAATCTACAACTTCTCAAATAAAAAAAAAATAGAATGCCACAAATATAACCTTATGGGTATGCCATTTCATAATTTTGCAAGTGCATTTTTGGGATTCCTAAAAGTGAGGTTGATAAGTCAAAAGGTAAATGCATATTTAGTTTTACTAGATATTGCCAAATTCCTCTTCATAGGGGCTCTATCATTTTGCATTCCCTTCAGAAATGTATGAGAGTATTGTCTTTACTCAGTGTAACAACGAGTGTGTTGCCAAAAATTTATCTTTGCCTATCTGAAAAGTTAGAAATGGTATTGCACTAGTTTTAATTCACATTTCACTTATTATGAGTGCAGTTGAGCATTTTTCATGTTTATGGACTTTTGTATTTTTTTATCTTCAAATGTCTGTTTGTATCTCCTGTTCAAATTTCTATTTGAGTGTTTCTTTCTTTTTTGAAAGCCAAGTTTATTGAATTATAATTTACATACAGAAAATTCATGCTTTATAGATGTATAGTTAGAGAAATTTTCACAAGTATATATGGTCACATAACCACCACCACAATCAAGATATTGAATCCCAAAAGGACTTGTTTCTCTTTTGTTTTCAAAATTGTCATTATTTTTAATACATTTTTAGATGTAACTGCTTTAAGATATAAGTTGCAAATATTCTTTCACAATTTGGTCTTTGCTCATGGTTGATTTGGCCATGGAAAAAAGCCCGCCTTTTTTTTTAACAATTCGTTTCATCGCATTTATCATTCTTTTTCTTTTATTTCTTCTAGATTTTGAGCTTTCCCACCCCCTTAATATAAAGGTTACCACTTATGTTTTCTTATGAAATTTGTACAGTTTCACTCTTTAATATTTACATCTCTGACCATTTGTACTTTGTCTCATGTATAGCAAGAATTACTGATCAAACTAATTTTTTTCCAAAGTGGTATTCAGTTGTCTCAACAACATTTTTTAGTCTATTTATCCCCACCCACTAATTTGAAATGCCAACTTCATTACACACTAAAATTCCATATGCACTTGGGTTAATTGTATATTGCCTATTATGTTCCATTGGTCTGCTTGTCTAATCAAAGGCCATTCACATTTTTAACCATAGAGAATTGATAATACATATTTTGTAATGTCTTCTTTCCTGCAAATGCAAGGCTACCCTCCTTGCTCTTTTTTTTAAAACTCATTTTTATTAAGATATATTCACATACTATGCAGTCATACAAAGTGTACATTCAGTTGTGCACAATGCCATTATATAGTTGTGCATTCATCACCAAAATTAATTTTTGAACATTTTCATTACCACACACACTAAAATAATAACAATAAAAATTAAAGTGAAAAAGAACAATTAAAGTAAAAAAAGAACACTTTTTTTTTGCCCCCATTTTTCTACTCATCCATCCATACACTGGATAAAGGGGAGTGTGGTCCATATGGCTTTCCCAAACACACTGTCACCCCTCATAAGCTACATTTTTATACAATCGCCTTCAAGATTCATGGGTTCAGGGTTGTAGGTTGATAGTTTCAGGTATTTCCTGCTAGCTATTCCAATTCATTAGAACCTAAAAAGGGTTGTCTATATTGTGCGTAAGAGTGCCCACCAGAGTGACCTCTCAGCTCCTTTTGGAAACTCTCTGCCATTGAAGCTTATTTCATTTCCTTTCACATCCCCCTTTTGGTCAAGAAGACATTCTCCATCCCACGATGCCAGGTCTAGATTCCTCCCTGGGAATCATATTTCATGTTGCCAGGGAGATTCACTCTCCTAGGTGTCAGATCCCATGTAGCGGGGAGGGCAGTGATTTCACCTGCCAAGTTGGCTTACCTAGAGAGAGAGGGCCACATCTGCTTGCTCTATCTTCTCACCACTCTGTGTTTGTGTGAGACAGAAAGCGAGATAGAGAGATACAGGAGTTGGGGGAGAGATTGTGAGGATGCATGGAAATAACATTTCTATTTTATTGATTATTTTATTTTCAATCATGAATGAGTGCTGAAATTTTCATTTCTTGTGGCACCTACGGAGATATGATTTTCCTTCTTAGATCTATTCATACAATAAATTATACTAATGCAATTTTTAATAATGAACTCCTTCATTTTAAACTCCACAATACATTTTTCTAACAGGATATTGCATTCTGCTTGCTGAAGTTTTATTTAAACTTTTGTATTGCTATTCCTGGGTGTGGTGGCCCCGGGCCTGGGCCCCCTCTGAATGGGAATGATACTCCGAGCACGAGCACGTAACAAAACTGCTTTGACCAAAGGTCGAAAGGTAAATAATCTCCTGGAGGGAGAAGAATGGAATCACAGATGTAAAATGGCACTGATGGTTTCTTAGTCTTAAGCATTAATTTTAGTAAAACATCAGATCTTAAGGCCCTTTTACGATTATACTAGTGGCCTGATGTCCTCATACTACATGGAATGTCTTTGTTATAACATCATATACATATTGCGCACCCCCCCCCTCCCCACTTCGGCCCCTTGTGGGGCGCTATCGCTCCAGACTGCTGCCACTGGAACATCTCGCCTGTTTGTAAGTCCTAATAAATCTATGTCTACTTCCGTGCCTGGCATGTCTTTCGGTCTCAGGGCACCACCAGCCCATGCTTTGCATGAACTCGGTCTGGGCCTGAACACTAGGGTTTTGGTATCAATCTATACTCTTCATAAAAAATTATAAGCTTTAATTCTTTTTCTATGCATTGGGACATTTTATGTAACATTGGAAATATTCAATCTTTAAAAGTTTCTTAGAAATCTCTGCAGAATCCGTCTGGGTCTGGAGGTTTTGTTCTTTTCTTGGGGAGCTTTTCACAAATTTCTTTATTGCTTCCATGAAAGTTGTTCTAGTTATTGTTCTTTACTAGTGGGATCAGTTTAATTACATTTTCCTAGTTATCTATTTTACTTAGGTTTTATAAAATACATTTCCTTAGAGTTATGAAGAATAATTTCTTGAAATGTATTTTCTTTGTTTTCATTGACTATTATTCTTTTTGTAATATTGTATTAGGCATATTTGTGTTTTTATTCTTCCTTTTTCAAAATTAGATTAGCTAATGGTTTGTCCATTTTTGCTTTTTTAAAACAAGCACCTTTTAAAAAATTATTTCAGCTGCTTTTTCTAACTTAATCGTTTATGCTATTTCCTCAAATAATTTCCTCCTTCTACTTTCTTTTCATTTACTTGTTCCTTTTTAGCTTTTTGAGTTATTTTCATTTTTTCAGTCATAGAGATATTTAATGCTCTGAAGTTTCCTTTCAACCTGTTTTAGCTGCACCCCAAAGTTTATGATATGTTGTATTTTTTTTTATAATTATTTTCTAGAAATTTTTTTATTTCTAATAGCATTTATTTGTCACCCAAGAGTTATTTAATAGGGCTTTTTTTTTTAAATTTCCACATGGAAGGGCCTTTAGGTGTTTTATTTTGTCTTTAATTTCTAGCTTTAGTGCTAGCTTGCTGTGTGTATCAATTATCTTTTTGAAATTTAGAGATGTTTAATGATTTTTAACTTTAATTGTACCTTATTTAAGATTATGATCCCTGCTTTCTATTTATTTGAGTTTTTCTGGTATATGGTTATGCAACCTCCCTTTAAAAAATAACTTTCTGAATTTCCTTGTTTTAGATGTATCTCTCCCATGCAGCACAGAGCTGGATTTTGTTTATTTGATAATCTTAATCTTTTAATAAATGAGGCTAAACTCTTTACATTTATGGATATGATCAATATGTTTAGTTTCAATTTTATTATATAATTTTATGATATACTATTATACACATAGTATATCACTCTTTCATTTGTATACTCTCTTTACCTTTTTAGCATTTTATTATTTAGGGAGATTTTTTTTTGTTATCTTGCTACCTTTAATCTCTTTATTTGTCTGTTGATTCTCTACTATGAGTAATGATGATATTAGCTAGTAACCTGTTCTCCCCATCCCACATTTCAACCTGGTAAAGAAGAATTAGTAGGATATTGTCTGGAAAATAAGGAAAGAATGGAAGGGCAATCCAAGGTCATTCCACCTTACATAAACCAATTGCAGAGCCCTGAAAGGGCTTGGTTGAGATTACTCAAGGGATCACAAGTCTCTGGTAGATCTGAGAAGTGGTGGATGATGAGGCTGGGGTAACTGCTGTAAAGGGGATATATGAGACTGCATGTGAGGAGGTTAAGAGCTGAGGCCCTGGAGTTTGATAATTGGCTTCAATTCTCCCCAGCTTCCAAGTTCTGGGAACTTTGGAAAATCCTTTATCTCTTTAATCCACAGTTTCTACATCTATAATATGAGGACATCAATATTACTTACCTCAAAATTAGATTGGGAATAAATAGATTAATTGTATATAAAGTGTTTCTTGTGATTGCTGATCAATGATGAGCATTCAGTATATATTAGCCATTATTCTTATTGTTACTGTTAAACAGTAGCAGCTACTACTCCCATTACTGATACTATTGCATTACTTTTCCTTCTGAAGGGATAGAGAGAAGTGACCTCAAATCCTTCCTAAAAATCATTTTAAAGAAGCTTTGGAATTTGAGAAGAAATTTCTAGGCAGAAGGGTCAACATGTGCCAAGACCATTTATAATATTATTAAGGAAATAAAGTATGGTTAGTTTGCAAGGTGTTTCGGGGAATAATAGGAGATAGAGTTGTTGGAAAGATAGGCAACAATATTTTTTATCATGTTGAAGACTTATGTTTTTGTCCTGAAATTTATGGAGGGTCACTCAGGGATTTTAAACATGGGAACATAATCATCAAAATATTTTTTGGAATCATCACTCTGTTAATATTGTGTAAAATAGATTGGAGAGAGGTGAGAGTAGAGGCAGGAAGAGCAGTTAGGAAGATGTTGCTATGGTTAAAGATAGAGGGGAGGGGAAAGATAAATTACATATTTAATAAGATAGATTTGACAGAACTGAATGACTGATTAGGCCTGGGAGTGAGGGAGGGGAGAAGTCCAGAATTTTTTCCTACTGGGATAAATGGTTGGATGACGGTGCCCTTTGTAAAGACTGGGAATGTGGCAAGAAAAGCAAGTCTGTTCAGGAAAGTATCTGAGTTTGGCTTAGGACATATTGAGGTTGAGGTGACTATGGAACGTAGAGGTAAATGTGTCTAGTTTATAGTTGTCATTATGTGTAGGAGGAATTCAGGAGGAAGATTTAGGGATAGTGAGAAAGATTTGGGAGTCATCAAAATACATAAGAATAGATAGGATTACTCAACAAAATTTACAGAGTGGTAAAAGAAGAGACAAATGAGAAAAGAAGAGGAGCGAGGGTATATTCCGGAGCTACATAAGTATTTAAAGGATAAGAGTAAGGAAGGATATCAGAAAAGCCTCAAAAGTAGCAATCAGATCCTAATGATAATGGTAATGTCTATTTCAAAGATTGGAAATTTTAGAAAGGTTTGATTAAAAGTGAGAGATCTGGAGTGTAAAGGACAGAAAATTTACCAACTGGATTACATGAAGTCGTGATGCAGTGTGTTGAAGGATGCATAGGATGTGAGGAAAAGGAAATAATGGATACTAACAACTCTTTTGAAAAATTTGGTTTGAAGATTAAGAAAGAGATAGGAGAGAAGCTAAAGCAGAATTGCTATCCAGAAAAGACTTTCTTTTCCCAACTTCCATTCCCTCCCCTCCCCTCTCCTCCCCTTCCCTCCCCTTCCCTTTTCTCTCCCTCTCCCTCCCCTCCACACCGCTCCTATATTAATACTGAGGGAAATAAGTCATTGGTGATAGAGGGGTTTGAGTGAGCATTTCCTGAGGATGTGGTGTCCAGAGCACCGGGGGAATCTCAGTTTCCTCCTTTGTAAAATAGGAGCCAGGATGACACTAATATGACAGTGTTATTGTGAAAATAAAATAGACATAAAATTTGGGAAAAGGATTTTCCCACAGGGGTGTCCTATACCAATGTTAGTTACTGGTACCACTGCTACAGCCATCTGTAATTTTGAAGACAAACATTAAATTGTAGAGCTATTTTTCTTTATTCTTAATTTGAAAATACTTTCTTTTTAAAACTCAAAAGTTTGGGTTATGATAATTTTCAGGCTGTATCCCATTTCATGTTCTGGCAAAGAAGGAAATGCCTTCAAAAGGGAAAGAAGTATTTTTCTTAATCCAAAATGGCTTCATTTGCTGCAATTTCAAAGAATTTTAACTTCATTTCACAAATGCTTTAACAACGCTAAACTGAAGTGATGGAGACAGCTTTATTAATTGCAATCTTTCATTACAGTCATGCTTTCTTTGCTAGAGAAGCAAGGAGCTTATTTTTAAAAATAAAAATCAATAAAATGCCAGTGTTCATCAATCAGAGTAATCATTTAAAAAATCATTTAATCTTAAAAATAGGGTGAAAAGAACCTTTATATTTATTTTTTTTGTGTGTGCCAACTACAAAGGGCTCAGCTGAGTTAAAGTCCGGATTGTATACACTGGCTGAATATCTACTGGCTGACTCAGTTTAAGGAATAATTTTTCATCATCACTTGAAATTACAGTTTTAAAAGTACTTATATAAGGGAAGAGCAGCCTTTGCTGATTGTCTGCCAATTTGTCTATTACAGGAGAAAATGCATATAAAAGAAAATGCTATTTTTATAGGTGCTTTGATAAGCACAAAATCCTTACTCTTATTTAGTCTAAGGCAGAAGTGCTTACCTTTTTTAGTGTCTTTGACCATCTTGGGAGCCTAATGACAGCAATGGACCATCTCTGAGAATAATGCTCATACTTACAATATTTTATACACTATTTTGGAGCGTTCTTTACAGGTAATAGACTTCAGGTAATAAACTTCTGGTTTAGGTCTTCGGTCCAAAGAAATAGTTATCTGGAGGACAATTTAACTTTTAATCTTGGTATTGGGACTTGATATCAAGCTCATTACAACTGTTAAGCTATATTACACCTTTGTTTGAAAGGGATCTGGATCCCAGCAACTTTCAGACTGGAATATATACACTCATACTTACTTTTCCTAGTCACTCAGAGAAAACAGTCTTTCAATTCAACATTAGTTTGAAAAAATCTAATTAATTAAAAAAATGGACTGTCTATAGAATTGAGAATTGGCATGAGAATAATGTTCAAGAAGAGTGAGGCCATAGAATGTTTTGGACACTGTCCAGAATTTCCTGGCTCCCACTGGGATGATAAAAACCAGACACATCCACCTGAACAGCAATATGAAAGGTTGGATTAGTGAAGGGGCCACAATGTTCATTCTGTAGCATATATCCTGTTTCCAAATGTGTGTCCTCTAATTCAAGCAGTTAGTTTTTTCTTTTTGCTTCAAATTAGGTCCTGACATTTAATCCTCAATTTTATTTTAAAAATTTGACACATTCCTTTTCTTTGTCAGGCATAGCCAGCACCAGCTGAGGTTTGGTTTAGCAGAATTGTGGACCGGTACATTCCTAAAATGAGTTCTGTGACTGGGAACCTTGTGCTATTTATGTGTAAACAGACGTCATTTTATAAGGAGATACCTATGATGGCAGTCAGCTTAATTTCCTATGTCAGTATAGCATTTTTAATTCGTAAAAGGCTTTCAGGCTAATGGTCTGTATTTTGAATAAAGGGCAACCATTTACTATGTCAAGCTCATGGGTGAGGGAACTGAGGCTTACAAAGAACTGAGACCTGGCAAGTCTGTAGAGTTCATAAATGGCAAAGCTGAGATTCCACGCTAGGGTTCCTGACTCTTAGACTGAAGCTTTTTGCCCAATACCTGGAAGCTTCTTTTCTCTTTTAGCGTGTGTGGCCCTGAGTGAACTGCTACATGTACTGATGACAATAATGCTATCAGAGTTCAAACTACTTTTAGAAAAGCCTTTTTCATTTAGGCTTATTAAAAGGCATCTTTCTAGAGTGATGTACATATTCTCTATATGCTTTGTGTTTGTTATTAAATTTGCATATTATCAGATGAAAAGCTTGAAAAAGAAAAAGTGGTATCACTGTTAATACTTCCCAGGGAAAAAAGCAGGATATAAAGAAGTAAATAAAAATTACCAGCAGGCATTAGGTAAATAAGGTTGGGAAGAAAATTTAGTTTATATTTTGGAGCAGTAATTTTGTTCTGTTCATTTTTCTTCAGAATAAATACATTGATTCCAACTTTTAAAATTAATCATTGCTCCACCTAATTTTTTTTATATTTAATGTGCATTGGCATATTGATTTCTTCAAATTGTTTCTTAATATATCCTTATTAAATTGGATATGGTGCCTGTCTTCGTGTCTGGTAAAGCAGCAGGCTTGGGCAGGCCTTTAATGAACATAATACAATTTGCTCACCCATTTAGGTGTTTTTCCCATCAAAGTATTGCCCAGGAGTTTATGCCTTTATTCCCCCAAATGCTGTGCCCACTCAGTGTAATTTTTATGTCCCTCATTTAGATTTGGCAATTGAGCCTATTATACATTTTTAGAGAAAACTGCCATTCTCTAAAGATAGACTTTATATTCTGGAGGATTCAAAAGTGGTTCAGGGGCAAGCCTGGAGAATGATGTGGGGGACTAAATTGGATAAGGCTCTTTTTTGGTTAAAAAGATAATTACCATATAATAAGACTGACTTTGGCTTTCTGCTCTTAAGTTGCTTGGAAAACAGTTCACAAGAGAAGTTTCAAAGTATTTCTAACTCACCCTTGGGTTGTATGAACACGCATCTGAGAAGAACATTTTTTCCCCTTTCAAACATTTTATTATGAAAAATTTTAAACAGAGAGAAAAGCTGAAATATTAATGAAATGATCATATACTCGCCATCATGTCACTTTACTTGTATGTACTTCTGGTTGATTGAATTGTGTATCCCGGTGTAGACATATTATTAATCTACTTACTGTAGGTGTGAACCCATTGTGAATAGGATCTCTTGAAGGTGTTATTTTTAGCTAAGGTGTAGCCCAATTAAATGAGGTTGGGTCTTACTCCAGATTACTGGAGCCCTTTTAAAGTAAAAGAACCTGGAAGCCAGGGTGAGAGAAAGCCACAGAGAGGAGCCAGAAGCTGGAAGTCAGTGGGAACCCGGAAGAGAAAGGAGAGGACTTCACCATGTGCATTGCTTGTGGCAGGAAAGCCAAGGAACCCATGGATTGCCAGCAGCCAGAACTGACTCCAGGAGGAACAAGCCTCCTAGCCTCAAACCTGTGAGCCAATAAATTCCTGTTGTTTAAGCCAACCCATTGTATGGTATTTGTCATAGCAGCCTGGTAAACTGAGACACTACCTTATTGTGTATCTCCAAAAAATGAGATGATCCTTGACATAGTCACAGTACTATAACCAAGAAAATTAATTATAGTTCCCTAATGCTATCAACTATCCAGTCCGTATTCAAATGTCCCCATTTGTCCCTAAAATATATTTTATAGTTATTTTTTTCTATACCAAGATCCAATTGAGTTTCACACATTGGATTTCTTTACTGAGTCTCTTTAAAAGTCACTTTTAATTTAAAATACTCACCTACTTTTATTTTTCCTAAGGACATTGACTTTCTGAAGAGAACAGTCCAGTTGTTTTGTAGAATGTCCCACATCCTGGATTTGTCTGATAGTTTTCTTGTAACTTGAGAGAACATTTAAAAAGATATTTGGATGCATAAGTTCTGAAATGTATACAAAAATCCATTTTATTCTTTTATACTCTTGGTAGTAAATTGGATGATTATTTGAAGCATATAGCTATTTGAAATTAATATTCACCTCCTGGTTTAATATCACTCTGGGACTTTCCTGGCCTTTTTCAGTCCTGCTAGTATTTAACCACCTATCTCTTAGATGGATTCTAAGCCAGAACTAGCCTGAACTCTGCTGTAGAATCAGTTTGTTCTCTTAAGGGATAGAAGTTCTTTTGTCTTTTATAATCTCTATATGAATTGCTGCTTCTGTTTGATATCACTTTTCAAAAGAACAATTCATCCATGAAAGGTCATTTCACATAAGTCTTACAAAAGAAAAACCATAGTTTAACATGAACTAAATTATATAGAGGGTTGCAGATGATAATAAACACCTGTTGCCAAGAATGACTGAGAAATGGCTGGCATTGGAGCCGCTGTGCACACCTTTCTTTCATGCACACCTGCTGTCATTTCTGTGTTCCTTGTGCCTAATGGTGGATGTTCAGTGAATGTTTATTTAATTTAATATTTCAAAATGTCACAACACGGGACTTTTGGAAACAAGTTTGAATCAAGAAACCATTTCCCAAAGTTCCTAAACTTTTCAGAAGTCATGGCCTTCATAAGGGAGAAAAGTCCTAAACTGGAAAAATTTCAAAATCACAATACTCCAAAACATACTTAATCCTAATGTCCTAGGAAAAAGTGAAATAACAACAAAATCAGAAAAACCTTCACCAAACCTGTAAGTATGTGGTACACTAAGACTTCTTAATGAACATGAAAATCAGGGCATCTCTTTCCTATTTTTTACATCTTTGCTCCTAAATGTTGACTGGTTGCCATTAGATTAAATATATTTTTGGTGTTTTGTGTCAAAATGGAAACATAAAAAATCCTGTAGTGCTGACAATGGCAAATGCATGTTGCCATGGTCTTAACAGCTCAAGTGGTACCTTTCTTTCAATTTTATGTCGGCTAGAGCTGCATCCTTCTTCTATATCATTAAGCACTAATTGCCCAATTACAGTGCTTTGGGACACTGGTAAAATTGTGCCCGGGGCTTTTTTTTTTTTTTCAAATTCAGCTTTACAGCAAATGATCCCAGTAGTGAAAATTATTTACTAAAAACAGTGCAGAGTTTCTTCTAGAAGGATTATTTAAGGCCTTTTATATGTGCTAGATCTTTATATTAAAAAATTCTTGAGTAGTTAGTGAAGTCATTGCTTTTTCTCATGAAAAAGCACTAAAATGTAAAAGTATGTATTTGGGTAGAGCAGACTCAAGCAGATATTCCAGATCCTAAATCTGTTTCCCTTATTTATGTTAGGCCATTTTGAAGGGGGATAATGAGTTGTATCAGGCCATTATTTATAAGTACAGAGTTGAACCATTTATTTGTGTTTATATACCGTGTGTGTGTATGTGTGTGTGTGGGTGTGTGTGTGGGGTTATGTAAGCTATAGGGATTTGAATGTGTCCTAAGTGATTCCATTATTTGGTTTATTCCTTTTTAAATCTCTATGTGTGAAACTTTTACCAAACACTTTACGTTGTGGAAAACAAATAATAAACATTGATTGAGTAAGGGACGGTGCTAGGCATTTTCTCAAATATTTCTCATTAGTATCAGCAGCTCTTAGCTAGCTATTTCCAATTCCATTTTACAGAAGAGGAATTGAGGCTTTGGATGGGTAAGTTACTCACATAGGGTAACAATGCTGGTAAGCAGCAAGAGTACGAATATTATGTATAAGGTAAAAAATGAAAGCAACTGTACAATTTATAATATTTACAGAAGACAGGGATCTAGAAAAATATTTGAAATACAAAAATAGAGATTGAAAAGATATACTGATAAAAATTTGAGTGTAAATATATTGTAAAATTTGGGACACATTTTAATGCAAATTAAAAATTCCTGTAGTGAGTTCTTTTTAACATCACCCTCTGATTTATCCTTTGTAGTAATCTGGGCTTTCATGTCTGGTTGCTTAAGATGGGGGGGGGGGTGGTTTGTCTACCTGTGTTATGTGATACTTGGAAAGTGGTCCATCTTTCACCATATATAATGTACACAGTTCACCACTTTTGGTCTTTATAGTTAACAGAGATTGTGATGGTCTTTACTGAGTTGATGATTTGCAATAATATTGACACCAAACTGAGATGACCTAATAATGTCTATTTATGCCTTGCTCTGGTCTATTTGACACCGTAGTCACAGTAGCCATGAAAGTATGTACTTCCAATGTAACATAGACATGGTGATTTTTATCATCAACAGTATCTCCTTTGGAGTGTACAGAAGATAGTTGAGAAGTTGACTGATAACAGAAGAATCATGCAGAAAATACAGTTACCTAAGGTATTTTTTAAAGATGGCGTTTTTTTTTTTTTTTTTTAAGTTTAGACTGTGAGAAAATCAAAATGGAGGTGAATTTACTCAGAAGGATCAGCTTTGAGGCTACTTTCTATGTGTATCCAATACACACACACACACAGTATACACACACTACTACCACAACACAAACATCTCTGGAAAATTAACTTCATTGTAGTTTCAGACAGGCCTAGCCCAGAGCCTCACACATGGTACACCTATCAAATCATATGCATACTGAACTGAAAGGATTCCGCCTCATGTCAAGGACATTTCTTTGTAGTAATCCTGATATTGATGTGTGAGTTGATGCTGTGGCAAGATGGATCCTCTGGAAAGCAGACTCAGATGGCAATTAGTGTGGAGGAAGTTTACTAGGGAGTGTTCTCAAGGAAGGCATTAGGAATGGGCTGAGGGAGAATTGCTCTGCAATGCAGTCTAGCCAAGGCTTCAGCCAACCCCACAGGGAACTTCGAAGCTGGGTTGGTCCTTTCAAGTTGTGTCCTGGTGTGTTGGGGTGGGAGTGGGGATTTTTATACTCCTGCATTGACCAATCATTGGGTGTAGGTAGACTGCCTGCCTTTTTCCCTCCCCAGGAAGAAGCAGCTGAGGGCAAATTCTGCAGAGGGCTGACAGCTGAACCAGCAGCACTTGTAGCAGCTCGGGGAATAAGTCCTGGTAGCCTGGAGGGGGATCTGGGCAGTGAACCACTATATCCACCACAGATGCTATGGCCAGTGAGCTAAATAAAGCAAAAAATGGCAAAATGGAGTATCTTGACTATCCTGCCTCCATCTTTTACTCTCTGATTCTGTTAAAGGACAGGCATTTGATTTTTTGTTTTGTTGCCTTCAACTCACAGGTATACTTGTGAGATCTGACTTGGTTAATTATTCTAACAATTTCCTATTCATTATCTCACATAGCAGGGAGCCTCTTTGGACCATCGAGCCTGTAAATTTACGATTGCACATTAATCAGTGGAATATAATTGTTAGTTGCTGCCTCTGAGCTTGGAGCACACTGTATATGCCAGGATATATACAATTAGCCCCAAGGTTTGCTCAGGAGCACTCACCCATCCAACAAGAAAATGAGCATTTCAGTAATTGAGAAAATGAACATCTTGGGTCTTTCTCTTGCTGGCAATGGTTAGAAATGCTTATCATCGAATTGCCCTGCTTTGTTTCTCATTATCTCTCAAAAGCATTGCTAAGCAAGAAGCGGCTTGGCACACATAGAATTTTGGCTTTTTTGGGGTGAGAAAGGTGAACTAGAAAAGGAGGAAATGTTAAGTCCTACAGCCATATGGATTCAGTGCTTAGACTTCTCTTTTTAATTTTTTGTTCCCTAGATGGGGGTGGGGGGAGCTTGACATGAGAGTTCTGAAAATCTTCTAAGAGTACATGTACAATTTTGGCTGTATATGCATCTGTACATTTTTTCATTTTTTTTTTTTTCTTTTTTCCTGAGGAAAGTCTGTAGCAGTCATTAGATGCTCAAAGTGATGTATGACACCAAAAAAAGTTGAGGAAGCATTACACTAAAAATAGAACCAAACAAAAATGACTCATTTATTCTCCAATTTTAAGCTATTATCTCTATATTTAGGCCTTAACATGCATTTGGACATTCCACAAGCACAATATTTAATTTTCCTAAAACTAATTCATCATAAAGGAATCCTATCACTGTTTTTTCTTTTTTTTTTTTTTTTTTTTTACCCAACCACCCACCCATCTGTTCAACTGTACATACATACATACATCTGTTTGTCTGTTCATCCATCCATCCATCCATCCATCCATCCACCCATCTATCTATTCAATCATCCAGTCTACAGAGTCCCTTTCCACTAGTTTGCTTCTTGAGGTCCTTCTATAACACTCTCCAAGCGGATATTCAGGAATCCATTCTGCTCTTTGGTTGGGTCTGGCTGGCAGCATTCCTCCCGTGAATATCTGCAGCTTCATTAGAACATGTGCCCCATGACTTCCACTCTTCAGTGTATATGAGGGTGCTCAATTCTTTGAACCTTGCTCTCCTGTCAGTTCCTCAGCAAAACTCTCCATTCTCCCTCCTTAAACCTCAATCCCCACCAAAGACCATCAGTCTTCTTCTCCTGGACAAATTCCCTGGATCCCTTCTATGAGTCCTCCGTAAAAGCAGTTCCAGCCCTTCTTCTCGGTCATGCCCCCTTTCTGCCTGATAGAGCCCAGGGCTCAGCATGCACTTCCCTGGGGACCCTGAGCACCGGGAGTTGGGTGGGGCTCTCTGCCCCTCATTGTGGATGCCGTTTCTACAGCCTTATTTGGGTTTCAGATGGCCTTGTCTCACTGGTGACACAGTGAGGTCCCTGCAAGTTATTTTTACATGCCACTCATTTCCCATGTGAACATCAGTTGTGATCGTTGGCCCAGAGGAAAAAGTGCTTTTTTGATATTTTCTTTTCCTTCCGGGAAGAATTTAAAGTATCTCCTCCTGCTGAACATTATTTCCAACCATTCATTGTCAATATTAAAATCTTCAACAAAACCAGATCCAGCTTTACCCAAAATGGAGTGGTTGAATTCCCAACAGAGAGGGATTTCTGGGTCTGAGCACTTCTCCCCTCCCCCTTACCTTTCCTGTCTGCAGGATGAGTCCTGCCACGTCCCTGTTAGCATCACATCGATTTTGCAGGTCTTTGGTCCCGGCCCTGGGAATGGTGAAGGGGGTTGTCACGCCATTCTCGATTCTTGGCCATTTATGCCTATACCACATGTAGGGAAATTAAAGTCCTAAGATCAAGGTTTGGTAGGAGGTAAACAGGAGAACAGAAAATCCCCTGTGCTGAATTAAGGTAGGAAGATAGACAAAATAGGGATGGCACAAAGTTAAACTTCAGCTCTTTTGTCTTAAATGAGCTCCAGGGTGGCTCCCTAAGCTCTCTCAGTGCCTACTGTGCACCTCAACTGATTGTCATAGATTTCCAGTGCTTGCAGTGCTCAGAGCTCCTTCTCTTCTCTGGCATTCTTCTCTAAGCCTCACCCAGGCCTGGATTCAGGGGATACTTTCTCATTGTTCCAGGTCGGTCTCAGACCAGATGCTCCATGGAGATTGTAGAACAGACTCAGCCCTTGTCCTACGGAGGCTGCATTCTGAGATGGGGAGGACTCATCCACTCTGAATCACCAGCAGCCGCCCGGATGCACCCTACAGCCTTGACGAGCCAACAGGGGCATTTCATCACGTGGCAACAATGGTGGGAGGGCCTTTTGTGAAATGGGAGAGGGATTGGGAGTTACTAGAAGGGCAGGTTCCAGCACCCAAGGGTATGTGCAGCTGGACCAAAAACTCTTCACTTCCTAGGAGTCAGGAAGGATTGGTGGAGGAGCCAGGAAGTCACCGAGGGAGGGACAGAGAGTGTTCTAGGCACAGGATGTGACTGGTGACCTGAATGGAGTTCAGCGATGGGGGTGAGAGGACAGTCAGAGCAGGAGGTGACGGGGAGGGTGGGAGAGTGGTGGTAGCAGTAGGATACAGCTACATGAACTAGCAGGCTCACAAGAACAATAATGATGGCTCTTGTATTTCAAGAACTTCCCACTCATCAGACCCTGGGCTGATTACTTCCTATAAATCATCTAATTTCATCCTTCTGTGGCCACCCTGAGACTTAGGGGTGACAGGACAAAAATTTTTTTTTTTTTTTTTTTTTTTTTTTTGTTCTTTAATATTTTATTGGCTGCAAGTCCACCAGACTCCATCATGGAGCCCCATATGTTTCTTTTTTTTTTTTTTTTTTTTTTTTTTTAATCATCATTTTATTGAGATTTATTCACATACCACACAGTCATACAAAACAAATTGTACTTTCGATTGTTTACAGTACCATTACATAGTTGTACATTCATCACCTAAATCAATCCCTGACACCTTCATTAGCACACACACAAAAATAACAAGAATAATAATTAGAGTGAAAAAGAGCAATTGAAGTAAAAAAGAACACTAGGTACCTTTGTCTGTTTGTTTGCTTCCCCTACTTTTCTACACATCCATCCATAAACTAGACAAAGTGGAGTTTGGTCCTTATGGCATTCCCAATCCCACTGTCACCCCTCATAAGCTACATTTTTATACAACTGTCTTCGAGATTCATGGGTTCTGGGTTGTAGTTTAATAGTTTCAGGTATCCACCACCAGCTACCCCAATTCTTTAGAACCTAAAAAAGGTTGTCTAAAGTGTGCGTAAGAGTGCCCACCAGAGTGATCTCTCGGCTCGTTTTGGAATCTCTCTGCCACTGAAGCTTATTTCATTTCCTTTCACATCCCCCTTTTGGTCAAGAAGATGTTCTCCATCCCACGATGCCGGGTCTACATTCCTCCCCGGGAGTCATATTCCACGTTGCCAGGGAGATTCACTTCCCTGGGTGTCTGATCCCACGTAGGGGGGAGGGCAGTGATTTCACCTTTCAAGTTGGCTTAGCCAGAGAGAGAGGGCCACATCTGAGCAACAAAGAGGCATTCAGGAGGAGACTCTTAGGCACAAATACAGGGAGGCCTAGCCTCTCCTTTGCAGCAACCGTCTTCCCAAGGGTAAAACTTATGGTAGAGGGCTCAACCCATCAAACCACCAGTCCCCTGTGTCTGTGGTCATGTTAGCAACCATGGAGGTGGGGTAGGCGAATACCCCTGCATTCTCCACAGGCTCCTCAAGGGGGCACTACATCTTTTTTTTTTTTTTTCCTTGTTTGTCTTTTTTCTTTTTTTTAACTTTCCCTTCTTTTTTCAAATCAACTGTATGAAAAAAAAAATTAAAAAGAAAACAAACATACAATAAAAGAACATTCCAAAGAGACCATAGCAAGGGAGTAAGAAAAAGACAACTAACCTAAGATAACTGCTTAACTTCCAACATGTTCCTACTTTACCCCAAGAAAGTTACATACTATAGCAACATTTCAGTGAACTTGTTCCTACTACATCCATCAGAAATTAACAGACCATAGTCATTTCTGGGCATCCCCAGAACGTTAAATAGCTTATCTGTTCTTCTTGGATTATTGTTCCCCCTTCCTTAATTGCTCTCTACTGCTAGTTCCCCTACATTCTACATTATAAACCATTTGTTTTACATTTTTCAAAGTTCACATTAGTGGTAGCATATAATATTTCTCTTTTTGTGCCTGGCTTATTTCGCTCAGCATTATGTCTTCAAGGTTCATCCATGTTGTCATATGTTTCACCAGATCGTTCCTTCTTACTGCCGCGTAGTATTCCATCGTGTGTATATACCACATTTTATTTATCCACTCATCTGTTGAAGGACATTTGGGTTGTTTCCATCTCTTGGCAATTGTGAATAATGCTGCTATGAACATTGGCGTGCAGATATCTGTTCGTGTCACTGCTTTCCGATCTTCCGGGTATATACCGAGAAGTGCAATCGCTGGATCGAATGGTAGCTCTATATCTAGTTTTCTAAGGAACTGCCAGACTGACTTCCAGAGTGGCTGAACCATTATACAGTCCCACCAACAATGAATAAGAGTTCCAATTTCTCCACATCCCCTCCAGCATTTGTAGTTTCCTGTTTGTTTAATGGCAGCCATTCTAACCGGTGTTAGATGGTATCTCATTGTGGTCTTAATTTGCATCTCTCTAATAGCTAGTGAAGCTGAACATTTTTTCATGTGTTTCTTGGCCAGTTGTATTTCCTCTTCAGAGAACTGTCTTTTCATATCTTTTGCCCATTTTATAATTGGGCTGTCTGTACTATTGTCATTGAGTTGTAGGATTTCTTTGTATATGCAAGATATCAGTCTTTTGTCAGATACATGGTTTCCAAAAATTTTTTCCCATTGAGTTGGCTGCCTCTTTACCTTTTTGAGAAATTCCTTTGAGGTGCAGAAACTTCTAAGCTTGAGGAGTTCCCATTTATCTATTTTCTCTTTTGTTGCTTGTGCTTTGGGTGTAAAGTCTAGGAAGTGGCCTCCTAATACAAGGTCTTGAAGATGTTTTCCTACATTATCTTCTAGGAGTTTTATGGTACTTTCTTTTATATTGAGATCTTTGGTCCATTTTGAGTTAATTTTTGTGTAGGGGGTGAGGTAGGGGTCCTCTTTCATTCTTTTGGATATGGATATCCAACTCTCCCAGCCCCATTTGTTGAAAAGACCATTATGGCTCAGTTCGGTGACTTTGGGGGCCTTATCAAAGATCAGTCGGCCATAGATCTGAGGGTCTATCTCTGAATTCTCAATTCGATTCCATTGATCTATATGTCTATCTTTGTGCCAGTACCATGCTGTTTTGGCAACTGTGGCTTTATAATAAGCTTCAAAGTCAGGGAGTGTAAGTCCTCCCACTTCGTTTTTCTTTTTTAGAGTGTCTTTAGCAATTCGAGGCATCTTCCCTTTCCAAATAAATTTGATAACTAGCTTTTCCAAGTCTGCAAAGTAGGTTGTTGGAATTTTGATTGGGATTGCATTGAATCTGTAGATGAGTTTGGGTAGAATTGACATCTTAATGACATTTAGCCTTCCTATCCATGAACATGGAATATTTTTCCATCTTTTAAGGTCCCCTTCTATTTCTTTTAGTAGAGTTATGTAGTTTTCTTTGTATAGGTCTTTTACATCTTTGGTTAAGTTTATTCCTAGGTACTTGATTTTTTTAGTTGCTATTGAAAATGGTATCTTTTTCTTGAGTGTCTCTTCAGTTTGTTCATTTCTAGCATATAGAAACATTACTGACTTATGTGCATTAATCTTGTATCCCGCTACTTTGCTAAATTTGTTTATTAGCTCTAGTAGGTGTATCGTTGATTTCTCAGGGTTTTCTAGATATAAGATCATATCATCTGCAAACAATGACAGTTTTACTTCTTCTTTTCCAATTTGGATGCCTTTTATTTCTTTGTCTTGCCGGATTGCCCTGGCTAGCACTTCCAGCACAATGTTGAATAACAGTGGTGACAGCGGGCATCCTTGTCTTGTTCCTGATCTTAGAGGGAAGGCTTTCAGTCTCTCACCATTGAGTACTATGCTGGCTGTGGGTTTTTCATATATGCTCTTTATCATGTTGAGGAAGTTTCCTTCAATTCCTACCTTTTGAAGTGTTTTTATCAAAAAGGGATGTTGGATTTTGTCAAATGCTTTTTCAGCATCTATTGAGATGATCAATTGATTTTTCCCTTTTGACTTGTTAACGTGTTGTAATACATTGATTGATTTTCTTATGTTGAACCATCCTTGCATGCCTGGAATGAACCCCACTTGGTCATGGTGTATGATTTTTTTAATGTGTCTTTGGATTCGATTTGCAAGTATTTTGTTGAGGATTTTTGCATCTATATTCATTAGGGAGATTGGCCGGTAGTTTTCCTTTTTTGTAGCATCTTTGCCTGGTTTTGGTATTAGATTGATGTTAGCTTCATAAAATGAGTTAGGTAGTGTTCCATTTTCTTCAATGTTTTGAAAGAGTTTGAGTAAGATTGGTGTCAGTTCTTTCTGGAAAGTTTGGTAGAATTCCCCTGTGAAGCCATCTGGCCCTGGGCATTTATTTGTGGGAAGATTTTTGATGACTGATTGGATCTCTTTGCTTGTGATGGGTTGGTTGAGGTCTTCTGTTTCTTCTCTGGTCAGTCTAGGTTGTTCATATGTTTACAGGAAATTGTCCATTTCTTCTACATTATCCAGTTTGTTGCCATACAGTTGTTCATAATATCCTCTTATAATTTTTTTTAATTTCTTCAGGATCTGCAGTTATGTCACCTTTTTCATTCATTATTTTGTTTATATGGGTATTCTCTCTTTTTGATTGTCAGTCTAGCTAGGGGCTTGTCAATCTTGTTGGTCTTCTCAAAGAACCAACTTTTGGTGTTATTTATCCTATTGTTTTTTTGTTGTTGTTGTTCTCTATGTCATTTATTTCTGCTTTAATCCTTGTTATGTCTTTTCTTCTACTTGGTTTAGGATTGGTTTGCTGTTCATTTTCTAGCTTTTTCAGTTGACCCATTAGTTCTTTTATTTTAGCTCTTTCTTCCTTTTTAATATATGCATTTAGTGCTATAAATTTCCCCCTCAGTACTGCTTTTGCTGCATCCCATAGGTTTTGGTATGTTGTGTTCTCATTTTCATTCGTCTCTATATATTTAGCAATTTCTCTTGCTATTTCTGCTTTAACCCACTGATTGTTTAGGAGTGTGCTGTTTAACCTCCAGGTATTTGTGAATTTTCTAAGTCTCTGATGGTTATTGACTTCTAATTGTATTCCATTGTGGTCAGAGAATGTGCTTTGAATAATTTCAATCTTTTTAAATTTATTGAGGCTTTTTTTATGTCCCAGCATATGATCAATTCTGGAGAAAGTTCCGTGAGCACTAGAAAAGTATGTGTATCCTGGTGATTTGGGATGTAATGTCCTGTATGTGTCTGTTAAATCTAATTCATTTATCAGCTTGTTTAGGTTTTCAATTTCCTTATTGGTCTTCTGTCTGGTTGATCTATCTATAGGAGAGAGTGATGTGTTGAAGTCTCCCACAATTATTGTGGAAACATCAATTGCTTCCTTTAGTTTTGCCAGTGTTTCTCTCATGTATTTTGTGGCACCTTGATTGGGTGCATAGACATTTACGATTGTTATTTCTTCTTGCTGAATTGCCCCTTTTATTAGTATGTAGTGGCCTTCTTTGTCTCTCAAAACATCCCTGCATTTGAAGTCTATTTTATCTGAGATTAATATTGCTACACCTGCTTTCTTTTGGCTGTAGTTTGCATGAAATATTTTTTTCCATCCTTTCACTTTCAATTTCTTTGTGTCCCTGTGTCTAAGATGAGTCTCTTGTATGCAACATATTGATGGTTCATTTTTTTTGATCCATTCTGCGAATCTATATCTTTTAATTGGGGAGTTTAATCCATTTACATTCAATGTTATAACTGTGAAGGCATTTCTTGAATCAGCCATCTTATCCTTTGGTTTATGTTTGTCATATTTTTCCCCTCTGTCTATTAATATCCTTTATTGTACCCATACCGAATCTTTTTAGTACTGAACCTTTCTCCAAGTCTGTCTGTTCTTTCTTTGTTTCTCTGTCTGTAGGGCCCCTTTAGTATCTCCAGTAGGGCAGGTCTCTTGTTAGCAAATTCTCTCAGCATTTGTTTGTCTGTGAAAAATTTAAGCTCTCCCTCAAATTTGAAGGAGAGCTTTGCTGGATAAAGTATTCTTGGCTGGAAATTTTTCTTACTCAGAATTTTAAATATATCGTGCCACTCCCTTCTTGCCTCCATGGTGGCTGCTGAGTAGTCACTACTTAGTCTTATGCTGTTTCCTTTGTATGTGGTGAATTGCTTTTCTCTTGCTGCTTTCAGAACTTGCTCCTTCTCTTCTGTGTTTGACAGTGTGATCAGTATATGTCTTGGAGTGGGTTTATTTGGATTTATTCTATTTGGAGTTCGCTGAGCATTTATGATTTGTGTATTTATGTTGTTTAGAAGATTTGGGAAGTTTTCCCCAACAATTTCTTTGAATACTCTTCCTAGACCTTTACCCTTTTCTTCCCCTTCTGGGATACCAGTGAGTCTTATATTTGGACATTTCATATTATCTATCATATCCCTGAGGTCCATTTTGATTTTTTCAATTTTTTCCCCATTCTTTCTTTTATGCTTTCATTTTCCATTCTGTCATCTTCCAGGTCACTGATTCGTTGTTCAACTTCCTCTAGTCTTGTACTATGAGTGTCCAGAATCTTTTTAATTTGGTCAACAGTTTCTTTAATTTCCATAAGATCATCCATTTTTTTATTTAGTCTTGCAATGTCTTCTTTATGCTCTTCTAGGGTCTTCTTGATTTCCTCTGTCTCCCGTACTATGGTCTCATTGTTCATCTTTAGTTCTTTGAGTAGCTGCTCTAGGTGCTGTGTCTCTTCTGATCTTTTGATTTGGGTGCTTGGGCTTGGGTTATCCATATCGTCTGTTTTTTTCTTATGCTTTATAACTTTCTGTTGTTTTTGGCCTCGTGGCATTTGCTGAACTTGATAGGGTTCTTTTAGGATTTGTAGACCAATTGAAGTCCTTATCTCTAATTTATCAGATCTACAGCTTCGTGGAGTACACTTTCTCTAACTAACCAGCAGGTGGCATCCACGAGCCACCTGTTCTCCACAAGCCAGTTCTCCTCTGCTTAGCCTTTTTGGTGAGTGGGGGAGTGAGTCTTGTGGGGCCCAATTGGTGTACCAACCTTGCGTGTGTAGTTGGTGTTGCCTGCCCTGTATATGGGGCGTGTTTCTGGGCATTCAGGGAGGGGGGGGGTGGCCCTAACAATCAAATCTCCCTGGTGATCCTAGAGTTTTAAAGCTGCTGCAATAGTCTAATCCTTCAGTTCAGTCCTGCCACAGTTTGTCTCTGCCACTGACCCACAAGTCCTTGGTATTGGCGTATGGCTCCTGAGACTTGCAAGTGGGCCCCTCTTCCAGGCTGTGCACCCCGGGTCCTCTGTTGAGGGATGACTGTGCTATGTCACAGGTGAATGCCGTCCCCCCAGGGCGGTTCTGGGCTGCTGGGCTGTGTAGGGAGGCTCCCAGTCTGCTGAAATGATGGCTGAATGGGGCTTTGTTAATTCACACTGCTCCATCTTCCCAACTCTGGGACAATCAGCTGAGGTTGCAGGGAAGGCTAATGTCCACGCCCAGTTTTGTGGTGTGTGCCTGTTATTTGAGGCACTTCCGTCACACTGGGTTGTCTGGGGCAGCTCTGGGCTATGGGGCTGGCGATGGGCAGGAGTGTTTCCTGTCCACCAGGATGATGGCTGTGAGTGGACACCCCCCTTTTCTTGGGAAGTTGTGGTGTTTAGTGAATTTTCTCAGCCACTGGATTATTGCCTTTTGTCTCAGAGCTCTCTTAGTTCTGCTCTTGACTTGACCTGCCCAAATTGCAAGTCTTTGAAGCTTTCTGTATTGGGCTTCTTAGAGTAATTGTTTTAGAAAAAGAAAAAAGGATTAAAAAATAAAAAAAAGGGCCCTCCTCAGAGATCTAATGGGTTATTGAAATGCTAAGAGACAAAGCAACCAGGGCCATTAAGGAAAGGTCCACAGGACAGAGAGATCAGCTTTTCTTCAGGATATGCATATGCGCCTCAGGGCCTGAGCTCTGCCCTTCCCCTTTCTATGTTCACCAGAACTCCAAAAATCCTCCGCTTTTATTTTGGAGTTTTTCGTGTTGTTTTTTTTCTATGCCTGTCTCCTCTCTGCTGGGCTGGCTGCTCTCAGATTCTCTGGTGTCTGGTCTCAGTCTATCTATGGTTGGAGTTTGGATCAGTAGAATGAGTTTCCGATAAGGGCTGCCACTGCAGTTCTCCCTTCTCCTTCCCGGAGCTGACAGCCCCTCCTCCCACGGGACTGAGCCTGGCAGGGAGGGGCGCGGGTCCCCTGGCCGCAAAAACTTACAGATTTCGCTGATCTCAGCAGTTCCACGTTTTCATGAGTGTTGTATGAAGTATGCCCAAAGTCAGATTGCTCTGTGGTGTCCAGTCCACGCAGTTCCTGGCTTTCTGTCCTCCATATTTTGAAGTGTTACAATGTTTTCTGTGTTCCTGACCAGAAGTTGATTGTGCTTGTTTGTGTGTCTAATGTGGGGAATACAGAGACAGGTAATCGGGAGTACCAGTGACTGGAGAAAAATAGAACGGTCTTTTTTATGGTGTCCAACAGACTGCTGGCTGCTTCAGGGGAGGTTAAGACTGTTAGAAGGAGCTTTGTCTTGGTGGAGAAGCCCTCAGAAGAAAATATTTGAATCTCATGTTATCTACAGTGAGACCATTTCTTAATGAATTGAAATATGAGTTCCAGAAAGTGGCTCTAGATGATATGTTTCTTTAAAGTAAATGCGAAAGTTCATAAAGAGGAATCAGTTTTTCATATTGTGGTCTTATCATAAAGCCTGGTGGTAAAAGAGAACTACTTGCAATTTCACCCCTTTCTCTAGAGACACCAATGTAGTCTGCCCTCATGTGTTCAATTTATCTCACCTTTAGAGAGGAGACGGTGTGCAAGTGTGATCCTCCTCTACCAGAAATTACCCTGAGATTTTCCTTTTACTCAGATGTCAGTGAATGCTTTGAACTGTTTTCTAAAGGAACAAATTACCTATTTATTGAAATGAGTTAACTGTAGCTTGCTGACAAACAGCACTTCATTTTCAGGGCAGCATCTGTCAGACTTTTAAAACGTTAAAACTCCATCAAAAACATTTTAGGAAGTATAGCCAAAGCCTTACAAGTGACTTTCTAAAATCTGTTCCACTCAGATGTATTCAAGATAATTATTTGGCATAGTAGATTTCATGTTCTGGGTACAAGGATTTTTTTTTTAATGTTAATAAATGTGTTTCAAAATATTTTATGGATATAGTCAAATTCAACAAATGTATACTACTACATGCAGCGATGAACATAAAAATGACATATTACAAGGGAAACCTGCACTTTGTCCAGAGGTGGTAAAACCTTGTTCCATGTTGGGGTAGGGGCAAGCACACATATTTATACCTCTCATTTGAATAACATTCTCCTTCACCCTGGTCTCCAAATATGTTCTTATGTAGAGCCTTTCTGGGGTTCACCAGAGGGAAGGCTCAAAAGACCCAGGTAAGAGAGTAAGTGCTAGCAGTTTGGAATAGAAAAGATCTGGAATTCCATCTGGATCCCCATTTTCTGAAGTGTATTTCACATGATATTATTCCATAGTTACTCAATGAAAATAAGATCTCCACAGCCAAACAAATTTGGGGGAGTTAGGTATACTATCACTTTCCCTTGGAGATTTAGCACATAAATCACATGTTAAAGGTTCTGAGAATTCCTGTAGTAAAGAAAGCCATTTGTTGAAGATAGTAGTTTCTGACTTTATGTGTGACTATAGAGCATCTCTCACCTTTACGTTTTGCATTATGCAACATCTCTGATGGTTTGGACCTGTATGTACCCCAGAAAAACGTTCTTAAAATTAATCCTTTCCTGAGGGTATGAACTCATGGTAAATAGGAACTTTTGATGTGGCTACTTCAGTTAAGGTGAGACCCACCTCATTCAGGATGGGCCTTAATCCTATAACTGGAGTCCTTTATAAACAGAATGACTATACAGAAGGAAAAAGTCGCAGAAGCAAGAAGCTGAAATCAACAAAACCTGGAAGAGATGGGAGAGACCAATAGAAGCTACCATGTGCCTTTCCATGTGGCAAAGGAGCCAAGGATTGCCAGCAGCTGGTCTTTGGGAAGAAAGCATCACCTTGAGGATACTTTGATTTGGACATCTTCACAGCCTCAAAACTGTAAGCTAATAAATTTACATTGTTTAAACAACCCATTTCATGGTATTTGCTTGGAGTAGCCTAAGAAACTACAACATCCCAAACTAAATTTCCTTGCAGCACATTTTTGTGAATACAGTTTTATAAATAAAAGAAGGTCTTCATTTACAGGTCCTTTAGCAAAAGAGTGGAGCCTAGAAAAACATGAGGTTCTAGTTATATTTACTTTCCGAAAAACATAAGGCATCTTATGCCAATTAGGACTCTCTGTTGAAACTGATAGAAATACTATTTCAAAGCTATTTAATCCAAAAAGGTAATTTAATGTTTCTCATAACTGAAAGATCCAGGATAGATCTCTGGTTTCAGACCCTGCTAAATTCAGGGATAAAGTAATGTTTTACTCCCCCTCTGATACTACCATTTTTCTCAGAGTCTTTGTAGAGTCTCCAGAAGCCTGTACTCTCCATTTATGATGGCATGACAACTGTAGAATCTCCAGCTATTTATATTTGAAGTGTCAAATGCGGTGAGAAAGGGACCCACCCCTTTGCTGAAACTAGTGTTGGAGACTCATTCAGATCACATGGATTGAGAATGCAAGCAGGTGGATCCCTTAAAGAAAACTAAAGACTGTTGCTATAGGGAGAGGGAATGGAAGCTGGGTGGGGCACACAATCAAAATGCTAGAACAATAACCTATTGCATCTCCCTGGTCTATTTTTCAGTTATACTGACAGGGGAAACATAAACCCATAGCATGCCCTCATAAGGCACTTGAGAGGCAGAAGAAGGGGAGAATCTTGGCATATTGACTGGATTCCCACACTGCACTGGAATAGGGTTGCAAAGAGAGCTTAATTAAAAGCAATCATTGATGGAATGGCAAGGAAAACAGGAACTCTTAGAAGAAAACAGTGTGTATGACCATTGGATTCTCCTGTATTGGAAATGTGACCCTAGGAGTTTGCACAAACAAGAAGAAGCTGAAGAAGAAGGAAGAAGGGAAATCCATGCTGTCCCTTACTGAAGCTCCTTCCTTTGGCCCCCACCATTTCTCCTCCTTCCAGGGCCTATCTCCTTACAATTCTCCGTCACTTAAAGGGTATCCCCAGCTCTTCCCTTGGCCACATCTCATCCTCCTTTTTCTAAGAGATCTGTGAAGAGTCTCTGTCTCTATAAATGGCCACACAGCCTCTGATGTCTGTGGCTTGTATCTATGAGTTACCTTATTTCTGGTGCCTGCTGGGAGGCAGAATGGAAAGGTTTGGATTGTCCCCATTATTACAAATAGGAAAGACACCTTCTTGGCAATCTAAGGTGGCAGCTTGTGGGACTTCCCTTCACCCATCTATGTCAATACTTTCTGTGTATGGAAGTTCAATCTGTTTGTGTGTGTTTGTGTGTGTGTGTGTGTACGTGTGTGTCTTAAAGCTTTTATGGATTGTTGTTGCCCAAAGTACCTCATAGATTGGCCCTGTCCATCTTTCCATCCTCCTCTCCCACCATTCTCTGACTTACACTTTAGGCTCTATTAAAATCTCCATCAAAATCTCATGAATTTGCCATGCATGCTCATCTGTATACCGCTGTCTTGGGTTGGGTTCTCTAGAAACAGCCTGAGATGGGGATTCTTGTGCCAGAGACTTACTAGAGGAGGGCCCTCAGGAGAAACTGGGAGGGGAGTGCAGAAAGCAGGATAGATCAGGAAAGAAGGCTGGCAAAGATGTGGGATCAGCTGATCCGATGGGGAGCTCTGGGGCATGATTGACACCACAGAGTTTTCCTCTCTTGAGGGAAGAGAGCTGGCCCTTTGTATCTCCCTGTCAGTCTACCTTTGGAAAGAGCATAGCCTCCCAGGCATTCCCTGTTTGGCCACTTTCCTTAGGCTGAGGAAAGTTCTCAAGAGAAGGGTGCAGCTGTGAGCTTTGAGCAGTCAACACTCAGAAAAGCTGGAAGATCTACTACAACTACTCCAAGTGTTAGTTTATAGTAATTCACTCTCTATAAAATCATTGGCCCCCTCTTTCTGTTCTACTGCCTGAAAACTTGCCTTAATACAGTAGCTTCCAAACTTCAGTGTGCATCAGAATCACCTTGAGGGCTAGTTAAAATCCATATTGCTGAGTCCTGCCCCAGAGTTTCTGATTCAGTTGCTCCAGGGTGCGGCCCAATAATTTACATTTCTAACAAGTTCCTGGGTCATGTTGATGCTGCTGTCTGAGGTTCACAGGTTTTGAGAATCGCTGGTTCAGTAAGTTCTCCCCATCCTTCATGATTCAACTCAGCTATCATCCCCTTCAGGAAACCCCACTCACCCTTTCCCATCTCGGGTTAGTCCCCTTTGTGCTTCTGTAGCAGTCTATGCACCTATCATGCTGCCCTGGAAGTGAACATCAGAGAGGAGAGTGTTTGCAGATGTCAGGGAGGTAGTGGGCATAACGACATGAAAAGTCTACCAGTAGAATAAAGGGAGATCCATGTCTGGATCTCTAAGGAGGAGCCTTGAATGCATTTCCCAAAAAAGTAAATTCTGTCTCATTACCTTATAAATTCTTGAGGACAGCCCCCTCTCCTATCCAGCTTAATATAATTGGCTCTTAGCACCTCATCTGCTACCTTGTAGGAGTTCAATAAATGTTTGTTGAACTAAACAATATCAATCATGTATAGGATTGGTTTCATGGGAAAATGTGTCTAAATTTCCAGTCAGTTTACAAATAAACTTTGGGGACATTATTTATTTTTCAGTTGAGGATTGCCTTCTCCAGAACACTATGCCTATCTCTAAATATAAGTAAAAAGGCATTAACCTGACTTTTCATATGCACGCAAATGAGTCACTTCAAAAATAAGCACCATTCCTCAACCAACACTTACTTAATTCATGAACCTGTAATTTGCTATTGGAAAAATCATCCCATAAAATGTTGATGACTTGAGGTTTAAGAAGTTTGGCATAGAGCTAGAAAAAAGTAAACTTTGCAACAACACTGCGAAGAACAAAATTTAAGCAGTAAACATTTAGTGTCAGCAGCTGCTAAATGTAAGCATTCACGGTTGCAGACAGTCTTCCTTTCGAAAACACAGGCCAATGACAGAAGATAACAGATAGATGCCATTCTCAATGAAAGCATGAGTGTTCTCTCTAGAAGAAACATGATAATGGGGTTGTGTGTGGGGGGAGAAATTTAGCAAAAGGGGACTTTAGAAGAGTGGGTAGGGAGCATATAATGTAATGGCTGTTCAGGAATATATTCATCAAAGCTGTTGACATAGTTCTCTTATTAGCTAATATTTAAAATGTTGTTTTAAGGAAATGGTGCATCTGTAAAGCACCAGAGGAAAGAGGGTCTGGAGTGGTTGCTATTAAACTTCTTTGCTAATTGGACATGCCAGCTACCGCTATAACTTTAGTCTGTAGCTTTACCTGACAGGCTAAACAACCTGAGCTAAGTCAACATTTGGAATTAATGTGTTGACTCTGAGAAATACAAAGTCTAATTGAATTAGTAACCAAAGTCATGGAGGCCTCAGAATGTAATGTGAGGTTTGTGTTTCTCTCTCTTTTTAAAATTTTATACGCCAGTATTTACAGAACCCCAATTAATGATGGGGAGATGTAATTTTTTGTCTTGGAGGCTGAAAACTTTAAAAATTGGATTAAAATTCTGTAGCTACTCTGACATGATGTATTAAGAGCTCTGAGTGATGCCTAGGGATGGAGAAGAGGAGAAAAACACTAGAGTAAGTAAACAGGGTTTATGAGACTTGTTTATGCCAGAAAAGCAGGATGAATATTTCTGACTAAAAGTTAATTAACTATTTTGCCTCAGCGAGCCAATTTGTCGTCTTAAACTTTGATTCATTAACTGCAAACTGAGAGGGTTGCTTGTTCCTTGGTGTACTTGTAGACTGAATTTGTGTTAAATGGTGCTGTGAAATACTGTCTGTTCTTTCCAATTGAAACTAACTGAAAAAGGCTATTATACTGGATGTAAGACTTTTTAAGTGGCAGTAAGTAGATGGGTACTCTTTCAGAGCAAAGCCTAAGAACTATATGACTTAATTGCAAAGCTAATCAACCCTTATTAAATAAAACAAGGGTAAATTCAGGACTCTTGCATCTGCACATTTAATGGGGCTTGAAAGCTGCCTAGCTGGCAATTTTGAAGTCTCAAAGTCTCATGTGAACTTATGGGTGATGTCCCTCCAGGTTTTGCCTGTTGGATACTGTAACCTTTTAAGAGTAATAAATATGTTATGATGAGAAAAAGAAATCTCTGTTTGTCAAGATAGTGACTCAATTTCTAGTTGCTATGTTTTATGAAACCCCATTTGCTGGATATAGAGCATCTTTGAGCTCATGGACAGGCAAGTGAAAAGTAAAGCATGCAGAGAAAAAGAAGCCCAACCGTACACCTAGGATGATGATCTTTAAGATTTTAATCACAGACAGAGAAAGAGATTTGACGAGACAGAGTCCATATTTTTTTAAAGGAAAAGTTTGGGAATACGCACATATGCGTGTGCACACACACTAACACAAGTAAATCTATATCGTAGGACATATTTGAGAATATTTGTGAAAAATCATGTAACATAGGTAAGTCAGATCTGTAAACTTGGATCCAAATAGAAATAGAGGAAATACTATGCTTTACAGAGAGGGAGTGGTTGCTTTTGTCTCTGGCAAACTATGGGCTTTCTGTCCTGCATGGGCACTCTGATTCTAGTGTGAGTGACAGAGGGTGCTCCGGCTCCCACTGTGAGAAGCCTTTTCACATGAGCAGTTACTAGAGCACCTTCAATATGGACTAAACCCAAAATTCCATGAGGATAGGGACTTTGTGTGCTTACAGCTTAACAGGTGTATAGAATGATGCTTACTGAATTAATAAGCAAATGCACGAATGGTTGAGTGAATGAAATGCTTTGGGGCATTTCTGAAATACACTGAGGAAATTATAGTGTTGTTTTGGTGAAATGAATAGTAAGTTAAATCTGGGTACTCCTCAAGGCTTGGGATATTTGGTTTATTAGCAGTAAAACAGTGATAAAGAGCACGAGTTAAAATCTTTGATCTGTTACTATGTTACTTTGGGCAAGCTATTTAATTTCTCTAAATCTTAAATTTCTTATTCATAAATTAAGGGTTAATAAAGATAATACCTATCTCATATGCTTAGAATGAGGAATGAAAAAGGTAGTGGTGGTAAAGTGCTTAGCAAAATACCTGATACTTAGCTGTAAGAATTTATGAAGCTGCCATCTGCTCTCAGGTGATGAATATAAAAATGGAATTTGTCCATCTTTAAAATGGAGTCAGAAAATATCAGCATTTGTAGTTAAAACTTTATAAAGACAGAGAAATTAAACTAGTAGAAATTTACAAGATGATTTTTGTGTCTCCAAATATTTTGGCTTGTAATAAACACTGATAATGAGTTACATTTATCCCCCAATTGTTCTGCCTCCTGTCTTGACTCAAGAACAAACACAGAAGTCATAAAATGAATATAGACATGTCTGACTATAGAACGAATGATAAATATGTCAACAAAAATGGACAAAGCAATTATTCAGATTAACTATCACAAAGTTATAAAGTTATCAACAATGTAATCACAATGATAAAATATAATTTTTCCCAAAATTCCTGAGATGTTTAGCTTTAGGCTAACTTGAGGTGTGTGTGTGTGTGTGTGTGTAGTGGGGGTAGTTGGGCCCTGATGGCGTCTACAGTACAGGATAGGTATACTCTTTATCACTTACAAAGTAGGTTTTAACATGGTATTGCAAGTAATGAGGACTGAAACCTCATGAAGGATGTGCTCTTAATACTTGTAGCTTGGCACCAGGTGCCCTAAGTTTGGCTCACGATGTTATCTGTAAGTTGTTATCTATGGAGGGAAAAAGCAGAAATTGGTCTTCATTTCTGTCAGCTGGGTATCTCCGTATCTGTGGAGGTGGATTCCCATGCCACTTCCTCGCACACACTAATGGTGTCCTAGGTACCTATTGCTTGGGGTAATGGTGGTGGCTGGGTATGTTATTTACTTACTTCTTTCAGCTGAAAGAAAACACACACACAAAGAATGCTGAAGAAGGTCCAAGAAGCTCTTCATTCAGAGTTTCTGGTGAGTAAATCCAAACCAGGATGGAATGGAGGTGATGGCATGAGAAGGTAAGCATTGCTTCCTCTAATCTAGCAAATTCCTATCTATGCATTATCAAACAGTGGATATCACTGCCTAGATCTCTAAGTGATCCCCAAATGGATGCATTTTGCAGAAAATGTTCCCTCTTCATTTCTCATCTCTCCCTCCATGTTTCTGTGTCTCAGCTCTTTTAATTATTTTGGTGTTCTTGAAGTTCCTGTTTTTCATGTTCTCCTCTTTCTGTGGGGTTTGACCTTCCTTTCTGTACCAGATGGGTTCACAGCATTTTCAGATTCTCCCATGTGTGTTCTGAGTCATTCACTCCCATCCCGGTTTCTGCTGTTTAGTCAAGAGTGTGGAGATAAGGAGGAAGGAAGTAGGTGTGCTCTTCACTGTGATTGAATGCAGTAGGCTAAGTAAGTAACTAAATAATGAATAAATGAATGACCAAATGATACCTTGTTTGTTGTGTTTCTGCTGAGCCGACTTGTAAACTGATGACTGATATTGGAGAAGTATAGAAAAGGGCTATTTTTTTTCAGGTAGACTCTCAGGGTTCAAGGGTTGGTGCACATATCCTTCTGATTTCATCCAGAACCTGAGAGCAGCAGTTCATGCCCACATGTAGTCAGCTATACTGAGGAAGATGTGGGGAGGGTCAGTGATCAAGGCAACGGAAGTCCGCTTGGCAGGCAGGGGCAGTGAGGCACTATTAGTCATCACTGCTGAGGGTCAGAGTGTATGAAAAAAGTCAACAGAGATCAAGAACAAACAGTGAGAGACCAGAGCTAATGGTGCCAACAAGGTTAAAACTAGGCAAGAGGTGTGGATGTCAGCAATGGGACAAAAGCAGTAAAAACCAAGGCATTTAGAGATTTCATGGCTTATTAATATTAACAACACTATTAAAAGTTACATTTATGGAATACTTAGTCTGTGCCAGACCCTGCTAAGCACTGTCTAATTTAATCCTTACTATAATGCGATGAGCTAAATTCTGTTATTACCTTAATTTTACGAACAAAGAAACAAAGTCTCAGAGAGGTTAAGTAACTTACCCAAGAACAGAGTTAGTAAATGGAAGAGTTGTTTTTCAGATTCAATACTAGTTTCTGGTTGTAAGCAGATATGAACCGGAATGGGAGAATAAGGGGCTAAGTAAAAAATCGTGTCTCCCTGTACTGAGCCTTGTTATGTATTTCCTGGTGAGTAACAAGTTTCATTTATCATCTGTTTAAGATTCAGTCAATGATCTTTCTTATATAAATGAGATTTCATCTTAGTTTTCCACAAATTTGGTAGTTTCAGCATAATCAAATAAAAAAAGAGGTATAGGGGTGGAAATCTTATGTTTCTAACTTTGGAAGCCTTCTATTTTAAAACAATTTGTCCCCAAATTCAATGCCATACTTATCAAATTTATCTCAAATTTTTGTTAAAAATATTGTCACTTTGGAGAGGGATATTAGAGTTAGTTAGCTGATGTACATTTTAAGAATAGAAACATTTGGCTCTTAAGCCAGATTTTGTGTGTGCATGTGATCATATGTCTGGTGTGAAAGTTTTTAAGAAAAAAAAATCAGAACAGTCATCTGACTAGAGAAAGAATTTCGCTTTGGGTGGATGAACAGCAAGATGGCAAATGTAGAAAAGCAAGTTTTGGGTGGGATGAAAAGAATGCCAGATTTGGTGTCAGAAGATGCAAGTGTAACTTTGTCCCCTGCTGACTCCAAACCTGAAACCGAGACTGATAACTATGATACTACCACACTATTAGAGTCTTTGTATGGGTCAAATGAAGTAATGTTATGCTGAAGCACTTTGTAAAATGTAGATTTAGTAAGGCATAATGTAGGTATTTATTCTCATAACTTAATTACTGATTTCAAGAGTCCATATAAATAAACCCTTATACCATTGTCAGTTTTATGCATAATTAATGCTTATAGCATTGATTCCAAGAATCAAGAGAAGTTCCTGGTGCAACTAAGCATAACACCTTGAAATGGGAATTGTTCAATCGGCAAAGGATGGGCCAAGGCACCACACCTTCTCTTGGAGACAAAGATGACTTAATTAATAATTTGTCAACCTGGAATTTGATTGGCTGGAGCGCCAGGTTTTAGAAGTGACTTCCAAGACCCACGAGAGGGAGCTCATGCACTTCTTAGGCACTGCTGGTTGGTTTTCAAATCTCTAATTCAAAGTAGGCAGCTGTTTGGGAGGTGAAGCCTGATGGAGAAAATGGATCAAGAGAAATGAACTTCAAGAAAAATTTTGGGGAGATGCAAACTGAAGTCCTTCAGCATGTTTGAAGGTCTCTGGGAATATTCTAGCCCAAATCACTTTTAATCAGAAACCTGAAAGGGAAAGGAACTATTGCTACGATCTCGAGATTAATCTTTCTGGTTCAACACCCTTTCCAAATATTCTTTTCCCAGAAAATAGCACAGAGAGATGATGATCCAGTAGAAATGATACCCAAGTCCACTTAGTCCACACTGCTTTGTGAGTCTCCTAGGAAGAGCACAATTTTGGCATCTGTAATCAGTAATCACAGGCTGATTCAGTTAAACACTGGAGAGCAAGAATGGAATGGAGGTATAAGCTCACAAATTCAAAAACATGCTGATTTCCTGAAGTACCTTTATAAAGAATTGTCAGAGATTGGGTAAAGGGGTTTATGTATATATGTTTGTGAGGGGGAGAGTGGCCTGCTGGATAGAAGGCAGCATGATGTTATAAATTTTATGCAGCACACTTCTGAAGCCTACAAAACATAATCAAGGGTGAGATGCTTAAAAAGTACTAACCAATCTGCTTGTGAAGCAACACAGCCAATGGGAGAGATGAGGTTTTGGCTACCAGTTTCTTATTATAAATAATATAGCATAATTGAAAAGTAGATGCAATTATAAATTCAGTCTGTGTGTTATAAGTATTAATCGTTTTATGGATGCTTATTTCCAGAGAGCTTTCTGAAAATTGAATTGATGTATATAAAATGGAATTTTCTCATTCAATTGTAGAATAAAATTGGAAATGTGTTTCACTATATATATATTTTGGCCCAATACATAATAAAATCACTAATGCAGTAAATCTTTTAAAAGAAAACACTCAAAGGAAAATAATAATTGTTTCTGACCAACCATTAACAAGGAAGTATTTTGCTAGTAAACCAATAATGAACAAACTGCTAGATGCTAATTCATAGGGATGAAGTTTGAATTGAATGAAATGCAACGAGGGCAAGTTATTACCAAGAGAGGTATCTATAGTATCTCCCAAAGTATCTATACATAGGGTAATATTCACGTTCCCTGGAAAACCAGAAACTGGGTTAGGTGACCCTTTCCAAATGAATCCCTCTTGCAGGGATTAACCAATGTATGAATTAACAATGAGAAATATAACCTGCATGTTGAAATCCACATGAACAGCAAATTACTTTGTAGTAGAAAAAACTTCAAGGGAAGCCACATTTTAATCAGAAGATTGATATGCATGAAATCAAAATGAAAGGCCTGACTTTAATAGCTTAAGGAGGTTTCTTCAACTAAGATTTTTGAGTTAGTGTTTCTTACTGCAGGGACAGATTCTCCACTGGGATAGAAATATGGAGCATCTGGTGGCCAAAATCCTCTTCTCTGGACACTGCTTGGAAGGGCATGCCATGCTTGCCTTTGTAACGCCTTCCTCTCTTTTGGTAGTTATGCTTCCATCCTGATGGACAAATGTGTGCTTTATGAATGGGGAAAGTGGTGTCTGCTTGAGCGTAAATTGTGCCTAGTTGTGGCATGAATTCAGACATGTTCAGTCAGGAAAGAGCAAGGAGGAGAGGCATGTACTTGGGGAGGAAGGGAAGGGAAGGAGCTCAGAGAGAAAGCATGGTCTGTCTACTTGCCCTGCCCATATTCAAGAACTCCCTGTGTAGCGAGAGGCTATAGAAGAACGCGAAGAAGTTTTTTTTTTGAGGAAATCCATGAGATACTGAAATGGAGAAGCAAGCTCAAGGATCAGGGGGCCTTATGTTGTTAGGGCAACAGGAACTTAGTCTCACTTCTTTTTAGATGAGGAAACATCTAAATAAAGAATCTAGATAAAGTCCTTAGAGATTAAGGGACTTATTTATAGCACCATTCTAAGCTAAAGTAGTTTTGACTACTTCCAAGGAAGCTTTTAAAGCAGGGTACAGACATTATTGCTTTGGTACTATAAAATAATCTTCCAGAGACAATGTGGAGAATGGTTTTGGGAGAGGAGCATTTTGAGCTTTGAATGAGAATTAATTGCAGTATTTTACATGGTAGGTAATATAGTAGTACTTAAGAGATTTAAAGCCATAGAGCTTGAGCTTGTACCTCAGCTTTGCCACTTAATAACTATGTGACCTCAGCCTCAATTTTATCATCTGTAATATGATAATAAAGGCTATAACATCTTGGTTTATTGTGAATTAAATGCAATATTGCATTCAAAGCCTTAGCACAGGGACCAGCGCAAATTAAGAGTTGAAGGAATATAACTGTTTGTATTGCTTCATGAATGATGGTGAGGATGACAAGAGATAGGCTATGAGAAAAGAGAGAAGCACATGGATTTGAGAAAAATTTCAGAATTGGAATAGATAGAACTTAATAAATAATTAAATGAGGGTGAAGAATGAATTTTAATCAGTTAGATATAGTAACATGATTATGTTTCATCTTCATAGAACTGTATTATCCAATTTTAGTTACTACTACAATAACAACCTTATCCTTAAGTTATTTAAAAGTCTAGTTTATATAATCACAAAATACTCTTTCTTTTTGACACATTCAAGATGATTAGCCACCTCTTTCCAAAAATGAATTTGAGGTCATTTCCAACTAAAAACATGTGTAGTTCACTGAAGAAAACAGAATTACAAAAAGAGCACCAGGACCAAGGGATAAAGGAATATACATTTCAGAAATGAGGATTCCAAAGAACAAATAGAGGAAAAACTTCATTTACTCTCTCCTGCCTTCCACTTACCTCAGTTCACACAGTCAGTCATGTTATGCCCAAAGTGACCTGACACCTCAAAGTCATGCCTTTCTATCCCAGAAATAAAACCACAACCACAAAATAAACAGATCTCCAACAGTCCTCCATTGTTAATGATCTTTCTCCAGAATCAAGTGCCTGTCTCACTTTATGTTCTATCTGACATTTCCAATCTTCCAGCTTCAGAGCTTACGAAGTTCTGCAGAACTTATGGCCATGATGTGCTCCTTGAACCTTGTTGTTGCTCACCTCTTTCAATTTTGACCTTTTCTTTTCCATGATCACATTTGGACTTTACTTTTGTCCATGCTGATTTTAACCAACTAGACTTTATACAATTTGGACCACAGGGCCTTATGTCACATTCTTGTCTTCAGGCTTACCCTGAGCTATGGGTAGGTTCTGGGCAAAGTGTAGCAAAGAATTCCATTTCTTTAGGTATATGGTTTTGAGCTAGTTAGAAATGTGGCAACACAAAAATGGCATGGATAAGACCCAGGAATGACGGGTGTTTCATCAGTTCCAATATCTGATCGAATAGTTGGTACAGAATGCTGCTTTTTAGGAGGCTCATGATCCTGCTTATCCACTATTGACATTATGGAGTTTACACTCAGCTTGACCAAAGAAGCACACTCAGTCTTGAAGTTAACACCATATGATTTTGACTAATGAAGGATTTTGTCACTTTTCCTATGTGAGTGTATCTGGATGGGAAGAGAATGGGGGCTAAAATGGCACAGGAGCACATTCTGTCATTCATTATATGTGTATTGAATACTTAACCCGTGCCAGGCTTTATTCTAGGCCTTGAGGGTATGGTGGTAAGACAAAGCTGCTGCCCTCACTGGATTTCTAATCTAGTGAGGGAGTAGACACTACACAGATAGTGAATTAGATATGATGATGCAGGTGCTATGGGATCACATAAGAAAAAGATACTTCATCCAGTCTGGGGTAAGGAAAGAGTCAAGGAACACTTTTGAAAGGAAACAACTTTCCAAAACCAAGCTCCTGATTGCATCTAGATAATTGCATAGGGTTAATAATAGATATTTGTCCTTAAGGATGTCTCAAGTCTTGCTGGCAACAGCTTTTTGCTTTCATGTGATTTAGAATGTGAGCATTTCAGCAAGTCCAGACAGGGTCAGCTTATTTGGAATTCATGTGATCTTTCTTTGAGCATTGTTTAGTAATTCACCTTGGTAGCATTTGTTGAGGCATGGCCTCCTGAAAACTGGATGTGGTTCATATTTCAGCTTGAGCTTTTGGCTTATGTGGATGGAGTGACTGGTTTACTGCATAGTCACTATGGTGTTTTTCATTGTCCTACTCCGTGTTGACAGGCATTGCTAGTTTGGTTAATGGTTCACAAGGGAACCCGTTAATCAGGAGCCTAAGGTTTATTAAAGAATGTATGAGCCATAGTATCAATTGAAATTTTGGATTACAAAGGAAACTTCATCAAGGCCATATCAAACATATATGACCAAAACCAAACTATCAAAATACCTGCCTGTAAATATGCTCCTTTAGAAGCTCCTCCAAGAGCATCTTCATCTATTTAGCTGTTCAGGCCAAAATCCAAGGAGTTATTCATTATTTCTCTCTTTCCCATATAATCTACATCTAATCCTCAGAAGATCCTGTTGACTGTTATTCTAAAAATTTTCCCAAATCTGGCCACTTTTTATGATCTCCTTTGGTAAAATTCTAGTCTAATCCACCATCAGTTCTCACCTGAATATCTGCAACCGGGTGATATCTTTGCCTCATCTCTCCTCACCCGGCTGATCCATCTTCCATATAATATCCAGGAAGATCTTGCTAAATGTAAGCTGGAGAATGTCATTCCAATCCACCTGAAATAAAATCCAATCCTTACTGTGGTCTAAAAACATCTGAACCAGTCTGGTCTTTGCTGTCTCTCTATCATTTCCTATTGTTCACCACAAACACACTAAACTTCCTACTGACTTGTGTAGTCTTGATTTCATTTCAGGGCCTTTGCACTAGCTATTCCCTGGGTTTGAAACACTTCCTCCCAGATGTTTGCTGGGTTGCCCTTTTCTCATCATTTTGCTCATGTTATATTTCCAAGTTAGGCCCCCCCCATGGCCATTCTAGCTGAATTAGGCCCTTTTCCCTTCCCCAGTAAATCTTTAGTGTGCAACTCTTTTTTTTTTTTTATCATCTTCATAACATTTATTAGTACTTGAGTTTTTCATTCATATTTATTTATTTATGAGGTGGTAGAGTTTAGCAGTTAAGAGTATAGACCTGTCCTAGAGCTACACTGCCTGGTTTCAAATGCCAACTCCACCAGTTACTAGATGTGGGTCCTTGGGAAAATTACTTAAGTTCTCTGTGCCTCAGCTTTCTCACCTGGTAAAATGGGAATAATAACAGTAGTTTCATAATAAAATGTTAGCATTTGGAAAATCTGGGTAGAGAGTATCTGAGGATTGATTCTTTGCACTATTTTTGGACTTTTCTGTAAGTCTGAAATTATGTCAAAATGTATATTTTTTAAATGTAATGGGAGTTCAAAGAAGGGAATGAACTCTTCTAGCTAGAGAGACTAGAGAAAGGTTCATAGAGGACAATTCAGATAGGCAAGAATTGGAAAACTCTTTGAAAGCATTGATTCAGTGCTTTCAGACAACAGTGTTGTGGATAAACTGGAGGACCAGTAATTCCTGGCTACATCAGGATTGTAGGGGGCGAAGGCTGCTATTAGCTACATAACCCTTTATGGTTCAGGGACTGTGTTAGGAAATTTACAAATAGTACTCCTTTTAATTCTCAAAGCAACAGTACATGGTGGTTAGAGTCATCCCTAACTTATAGTCTTGTATAGCAAGCACTGCATGATGGCACCGTCCTTAAAATGCCATCTAGATAAAAATCCCCCAAAACTGAATAATGTATACTCTCTCTTTCTAAATTTTTACAGAGAGAAATGAAAAGGAAAATCTTCCTTCTCTTAGAAAAATTAAAGTCTCTAAGAAATTAAAGTTCAAATGTCATAATTTCCTAATTTTCTTACTTTGCTCAACCCCATATAGAGGGAGACTGAGTAGTCTTCCACTGAGAGCCTGATCTGTCTTTCCCTACACCGGAGCAGCACAACGTTTGATGACTCCAACACTAAATTGCTCGTGGAACCCACTTACTATAAGTCCCAATGTCAATAGGACATATAAGACTGTCCCTGTCCCCCCAAAATTTGGAAAATACAAGCAGACCTCCATCTGCTAAAGCAATTTATCACTTAAACTATTGATTCACAGAACCAGAGGAAATAATTTTAAACTCACATTGATGTTTCTAATCATAGACCACAGCACAATTCTTAGTGATATTTTCAGAAAGGGGAAAAATGAAAAATCTTAGTGGTTTCAGCTTAGCTAATATCCATCCACCCAGCTATATAGAATCCATATTTTGTGAACCTAGAAGACAACTAGGAAACATTTCCCCTCCAAGAGAGAACCATCTGTGCCAACCAAAAGCTTTCAGAAGAAGCTCAAGTCTTTCCTTCTCCTGTGATGCTGTTGTAGGCACCTTCTCTGCACTTACAGGCCTGATGTAATGTGTTCCCCCAAATTCAACTTTTAATTTTCTAGGCTTTAGTTAACTTTCACCATCTAAATGTCAGCAGAAAAATTTCTTTCCACTTCTTATTTTCCAGACACAGCAGGACCTGACTTCTGGAAAATGTACTAGCTCAGGCTGACAAACAAAATAAAGGAGAAAAAATCCCAAGCTGTTGTAGCAAAGTCAGGCCACTTACCAATGCCTAAGTCAAGGACGTCTTTCCTTTGGGATTTGGTCCATGAGAAGTTCCGCTTAGACTGTTATCTATTCCCTGCAACAGGGGCTCACCTGTCCCCAGTAAGGAACTATTAGTCTTGGCCAGGGTCAGATGTTTCCTCAGTTTAATTTTTTTTTGACAAGTCTATGTTTTTGGTAATACAAGCTGAAGCCATGTTTTCAATGGGATTCTCTGCCAATAAGCTCTGCGAGTAGGTGGTAAGTATTCTCCAAGCCATCAATGAAAGTTTAGGAACTTTAAAAAGCTAGATCGGGGAGGGAGAGTAGGAGTACACAGTTTAAGGCAAGGGAGTTCCTTGGTGGTGGTGAACTGGAATGATTTCATTCCACAGATAACATAAAAGTTTACAAGCAAATTCTGCATACAAGGCACTATGTTTGGGTTGGTCCCTTCCTCAAGGCTGTGAGAGAACTGATGCGTTAGCAAATGAACGTTTCTTTAAAATGGAATATGTGCAATGCTACAGAAATGCAGAGGCTTCTGATCTTTTTTTAGTGTTATTTTGACTATTCTTGCATGTTTATTTTCCCATTAGAAGTTTAGAATAACTAGTCTAGTCTCACAAAAAAAGCTTGTTATTATTTTTACCCAGATTGAATTTAATTTTTAAATTAACTTATAACTGACATCTTTATGACGTTGGGCCATCCTATTCATACACAAATGATGTCTTTCCGTATGTTTCAAATATTTATATTAT
Source organism: Choloepus didactylus (assembly GCF_015220235.1). NCBI lineage: Eukaryota > Metazoa > Chordata > Mammalia > Pilosa > Megalonychidae > Choloepus > Choloepus didactylus. The sequence continues at coordinate 71,023,491 of NC_051316.1, forward strand.
TTCTTTTACAGGTGTTTAAAAGTTTTCACGTACTTTATTCCTGAATATTTTGTCTTTTCTGTTGCTATTGGAAATGAGTTTTATCTGTCTTTATATCCTCTAAGCAGGTATTATTTGTGTAAATGAAGGCTATTGCTTTATTTTTCATATTGATATATAACTCACATTTCTTAAAACTCACCCCTTTAAAGTGGACAAGGCAGTTGTTTTTAGTATATTCTTGAGGTTGTACAACCATTGCCACTTTCTAATTCCAGAATATTTTCATCACCCCAAAAAGAAACCCTGTTTAGTCACTTCCCTTCCCTCAGCCCATGACAACTACCGATTTACTTTCAGACTCTATGTATTTGCTTATTATAAATGGAATAATACAACCTGTGGTCTTTTGTGTCTGGTTTCTTTCACTTACTGTTTTCAAAAGGTTCATCTATGAGGTAAAAATGTGTCAGCACTTCAGTCATTTTTATGGCTGAATAATATCCCACTGTACTAATATACCACTGTTTTTTAACCTTTCATCAGGTGATGGACATTTGGGTTGTTTCTTCTTTAAGCTACAGTGAGCAATGCTACTATCAATTTTGTGTACCAGTTTTTGTGTGAATGTATGTTTTTAATTCCCTTGAGTATACAGGTAGGAGTGGAAATGTTGGGTCATATTATAACTCTACATTTAACTTTTTGAGAAACTGGCTAGATGTTTTCTACGGCAGCTGTGCCATTTTACATTCCCACCAGCAGTGTGTGAGGGTTTCAATCCCCCCACATCTCTGACAACACTTGTTAATGTCTGTCATTTTGGTTATAGCCATCCCAGTGGGAGTGCAGTAATATCTTACTGTGGTTTTGATTTGCATTTCTCTAATGACCAATGATATTAAACATCTTTTCATGTGTTACTGGCCATTTTATATCTTACTTGAAGAAATGTCTATTCAAATCCTTTGCCCATTTTAAAATTGGATTTCTTTTATTAGGTTGTAAGAGTTCATTACATATTCTTGATATTAGACCCTTATCAGATATATAATTTGTAAATATTTTCTCCCATTCTATGGGTTGTCTTAACTTTCTTGTTAGTGTCTTTTGATGGATAAAAGTTTTAAATTTTGAAGAAGTTTACCTATTTTTTTCTTTGGTTGCTTGTGTTTTTGGTGTCTTATCTAAAAAATTGTTGCCTAATACAAGGTCATGAAAATTTACTCCTGTATTTTCTTCTACAAATTTTATAGTTTAGCACTTATATTTAGATCTCTGATCCATTTGGAGTTAATTTTTTTTTAATTTTATTTTGAAATACATTCAAACTTACAGGAACAGTTGCAAAAACAGTACAAAACCCATACACAGAACTCCAGCATACCCTTCCCCCCTCCCCCAATACCCCAATCCACCAACTTTAACATCCTGTCACACAACCATTTCTTTCTTTCCCTCCCTCCCTCCCTTCCTATCTCCATCATCTATTGCTCTGTCTTCTGGCCATATGAGAGCAAGCTGTACACATCCTTGAACAAACAATATAATTCACATATACAATTCCCATGAACAAGAACATTCTTTTCTGCAATCTCATTAAGCACAGCTAAGAAGTTCAAGAAATTCAGCATTGATACAAAGCTTATATTCTATATTTCCTTTTTTTTTTTCCTTATGTCCCCACTGTGTCTCTTTGAGTCTCCTCTCCTCCATCCTCAGATCCCATCCAGGCTCATCCTTGGCATTTAATTGTCATTGTTTATTTAGACTTTTTCTTTTTCTTTTTTTTTTTCTTTCTCAATTGTGGAAACATATATATGGCCTAAATCTTCCCATTCCAACCCCTCCCTAGCATTCCATTAGTGGGATTAATCACATTTAGAATGTTGTAATGCTATCACCTTCCCACCATCCGTTACTAGAAATCTCCCTTCACCCCAAACAGCAACCCTACACTCATTTCTGAACTTCCCATTGCCCCTTCCCCCACTTCTCATAACCCATACTCTACTTTTCACCTCTATGGTCATATTCTCTGATAATTTCTTTGTGTTTACCGTGGCGCTTAAATTTAACCTCTTAAATCCATAACAATCTTGTTTTTCTTTGATATCAACTTAACTTCAATAGGACATGTAAACTATGTTCCTCTATTCCTCCATTCCCCCACCTTTATATAGTTCTTGTCAAAAATTACATATTTTACATTGAGTCCAAAACCACTGATTTGTCATTAGAGTTTATGTATTTTATATCCTGTAGGAAGTAAATAGCGGAGTTACAAATCAAAAATTATTGACTTCTATTTGTATTCCATTGTGGTCAGAGAATGTGCTTTGAATATATTCAGTTTTTTTGTTTTTTTTTTTAAATTTATTGAGTCTTGTTCTATTTCCAAGCTTATGGTCTATTCTGGAGAAAGATCCGTATCACTAGAGAAAAAATGCGTGTCCTGGTGATATGGGATGTAATGTACTATATATGTCTGTTAAATTTCTCTCTATCTCTCTCTCCTTTCTTTGTTTCTCTGTCGGTAGGGCTCTCTTTAGTATCTGAAGTAGAGCAGGTCTTTTATTAGCAAAATCTCTCAGCATTTGTTTGTCTGTGAAAAATTTAAGCTCTCCCTCAAATTTGAAGGAGAGTTTTGCTGGATAAAGTATTCTTTGTTGGAAAATTTTCTCTCTCAGAATTTTAAATATGTCATGCCACTGCCTTCTTGCCTCCATGGTGGCCGCTGAGTAGTCATTACTTAGTCTTATGTTTCCTTTGTATGTGGTGAATTGCTTTTCTCTTGCTGCTTTCAGAACTTGCTCCTTCTCTTCAGTATTTGACAGTCTGATCAGAATATGTCTTGGAGTGGGTTTATTTGGATTTATTCTATTTGGAGCTTGCTGGGCATTTATGCTTTGTGTATTTATATTGTGTAGAAGGTTTGGGAAGTTTTCCCCAACAATTTCTTTGAATACTCTTTCTAGACCTTTACCCTTCTCTTCCCCTTCTGGGACACCAATGAATCTTAAATTTGGATGTTTTATTTTATCTATCGTATCCCTGAGATCAATTTTGATTTTTTTGATTTTTTCCCCATTCTTTCTTATGTTCTTTCATTTTCCGTTCTGTGGTCATCAAGGATGCTGAGTCATTGTTCAGTTTCCTCTAATCTTGTATTATGAGTATCCAGAATCTTTTTAATTTGGCCAACAGTTTCTTTTATTTCCATAAGATCTTCTATTTTTTAATTTACTTTTGAAATTTCTTCTTTATGCTCTTCTAGGGTCTTCATGTCCTTTTTATCCTGTGTCATGCTCTTCTTCATGTCCTTTATGTCTTGTGCCATGCTCTCGTTGTGTGATTTTATGTCTTTGATTAATTGCGGCAAGTACTGTGTCTCTTCTGATCTTTTGATTTGGGTGTTTGGGTTTGGGGTCTCCATATCATCTGGCTTTATCATATACTTTAAGATTTTCTGTTGTTTTTGGCCTCTAGGCATTTGCTTTACTTGATAGGTTCCTTCTGGATATAAAAAAATACCCATCTCTAAACTTTCTCTAACTAGCCAGCAGATGGCTCTGCGAGTCATCTATTCCCCTCAGGTCAGTTCTCCCCAACTTTGTCTTTGCGGTGTGTGGGGATCTGATTCTTGTGGGGTTCAACTGGTGCACTAAGTTTCGGTGTGTTGTTGGTGCTGTCTGCCCTGAATGTGGGGCATGTGTCTGGGTGGTTAGGGAGGCAGGGTAACTTTAATAATCAAACCTCCCAGGTGTTCCTGGAGATTTAAGGCTGTTACAAGAGTCTAAGCCTTCATTTCAGTCTTTCCACAGATTGTCTCTGCGCTGACCCACAAGTCCTTGGTATTGGCATAGGGACTCTGGGTTTTCCGAGCAGGTCCCCTATCCCTGCCGTGCTCTTCCAGGACCTCTGCTGAGGGAAGGCTGTGTCACATCACAAGTACGCGCTGGCCTCCAGGGAAGCCCTGGGCTGCTGGGCCTTGCAGAGGCATTCCCAGCCTGCTTTAAAGATGGTTGAATGTGGCGTGTTAATTTCCTCCTTTTCGCACAGCTCCGCCTTCCCAGCTGTGGGACAATTAGCTGTGGGTGCACTAAAGGTGTCCACGACCGATATTGTGGCATGTGCACGGTGCTGCTGGAAAGACTCCCCATCACACTGGGTTTTTTGACTCGGCTCTGGGCTGTGGGTCCGGCCCCGGGCAGGAGCGTCCCCAGGCTGCGGGGGAGATGTCTGCAAGGGGCGTAGTTTCTTTCTCCTTTTGGCTCCCCTCTGTCCCACTGTCCCTGAGACAATCAGCAGCAGGTGTGGGGAGGGCTATCCTCCATGCCAGACACCAAGGCCTTGGCTGCAGCCTGCTCCTGCAGTGCTTCACTGCGTGGTTCTCGCTGCCATATCTGCAGCCGCTCCCCAAGCTCCATCTCCAAGCTCCAACCTGCGGTTTCCCCACACCGCAGCACGGCCATGGGACTTTCAGCAGGCTTACTCACTTGTTTCAGAATGCAGACTCCTGGTTTCACCAAATGCCCTTTCCCTGTGGATTTAGCAGACCTTGTCTGGCTGGTGCATTGCTGGAACTGGTGTTCTGGGTCACTTTCTGGCTTTTATCTAGTATTTTTCATGGAGGTGTTTTTTTTGCCCTGTCTCATCTAGCTGCCATCTTAGGTTCCTCAACCTTAATTCTTTCTGGAGTTAATTTTTATATATGGTGTGAGGTAAGGATCCAAAATCATTCTCTTGCATGTGGATATCCATTTATCCAGGTACCATTTGTTGAAAACATTATTTTTTCTCCATTGAATGGTCTTGGCACCCTTTCCAAAAATCAATTGACTGTAGGTGTACGGGTTTATTTCTGGACTGTTCTCTATTTCATTGTCCTATATGTCTATCCTTACACTTGTAGCACACTGTCTTGATTACTGTACCATTGTAGTAAGAATTGAAATAGGGAAGTATGATTCCTTCAACATTGCTCTTGTTTTTCAAGATTGTTTTCTCTATTTTGTTTCCCTTTCATTTCCATATAAATTTCAGAATCAACTTGTCATTTTCTAAAAAGGAGAAAGCTAGAATTGTAACAGAAATTGTGTTGAATCTGTAGATTAATTTAGAAGAGTATTGCTATTTTAACAATCTGTGACATGGACTATCTTTCCACTTATTTAGGTATTTAATTTCTCTCAATAATATTTTGCAGGTATTTAATTTCTCTCAATAATATTTTGCAGTTTTCAGTGTTCAAAACTTGTACTTATTTTGTTAAATTTATTCCTAAATATTTCATTCTTTTTTGATGATACTGTCAAATCCTTAATTTTACTTTCAGGTAAAATTTGCTAGTATGAAGAAATACAACAGAAAGTTGTATAATGATCATTAACTGCAAACTTGTTGAACTCATTTATTATCACAGTTTTTTTGTGGATTCCTTAGGTTTTTCTATATATAAGATCATGTCATCTATAAATGGAGATAGTTTTACCTGTTCTTTTGTAATCTGGATGCTTTTCTTTCTTTCTGCTTTTTTTTTTTTTTTTTTTTTTAACAAATTCCTCTGGCTAAAATCTTCAGTATAATGTTGAATAAAAGCAGTGAGTGCAAACATCCTTTTCTTGTTCTTGATTCTAAGGGGAAGGTTTTTATTCTTGTGCCTTTTAATATGATGTTAGATATGGGGTTTTTGTTGATGGCCTTAGCAAGTTAAGGAAGTTCCCATCTGTCTCTAATTTGTCAAGTAATTTCATCATTAATGTGTGTTGGGTTTTGCCAAATGCTTTTGATGCATCTCTTGAGATGATAATGTGTTTTTATTCTATTAATATGGTGTATTACATTGATCGATTTTCATATGTTGAACAAAACATCGAATATCTGGGATAAATCCCACTTGGTCATGGTGTACAAATAAATCACTTTGTATGTTGCTGGATTCAGTTTGCTAGTATTTGGTTGAACATTTTTGCATCTATATTCATAAGATATATTAGTCTGTAGTTTTATTTTCTTTTGCTGGCTTTGCCTGGTTTGGTATCAGAGCAATACTGGCCTCAGAATGAGTTGAAAAGTGTTCCATTCTTTTCTATTTTTTTTGGAAGAGTTTGTGAAGTATAGCTGTTAATTATTCTTTATATGTTTGATAGATTTCACCAATGAATCCATCTGGACCTGGGATTTTTGTTTTGTTTTGTTTGTGGTTTTAGAAGTTTTTTCATTGTTAATTTAATGTCTCTACTTATTGTTGGTCTCTTTCTTCTTGAGTCAGTTTTGGTGGTTTATGTCTTCCTAGGAATTTGTCAATTTCATTTAGGTTATCTAATTTTTTGCCATATGCTTATTCATGGCATTCCCATTTAGTCTGTTTATTTATGTAAATTCAGTAGTAATGTCCCCATTTTCATTCCTGATTTTAGTAATTTGGACCTTCTATTTTTTCCTTTGGTCAGTCTAGGTAGAGGTTTGTTAAGTTCATTGATCTTTTCAGAGAACAAACAGATTTTATTGATTTTCCTCTACTGTTTTTCTAGTCCCTCTGTCACTTTTTTCCATTCTGTATTATTTCCTTCTTAAGATGGAAGTTTAGGCCATTGATCTGTAATGCTTCTTTTTTTCCTAATATAGGCATTTACAACTACAAATTTCCCTCCAAGTTCTGCTTTGCCTGTATCCCATAAATTTTGGTATGTTGTGTCTTGATTTTCATTCATCTAAAAGTATTTTCTAATTTCCCTTGTGATTTATTTTTTTATTTATTGGTTATTTATGAATATGTTGTTTACTTTTCATATAATTTTTTCTTCCCTCAATTTCTCTGTTACTGAACTTCTAATTTCATTGCATTATCATTTTAAGTTTATTGAGGCTTGTTTTGTTAACAAATATATGTTCATCCTAGACAATGTTCTATATGCACTTAGTAATTGTGTATTCTGCTGTTGTTGAGTGGAGTGTCCTACAGATGTCTGTTAGGTCTAGTTGATTTATAGTGTTGTCCTAGTCTTGTATTTCATTGTTGGTCTTCTGTCCAGTTGTTCTATCCATTACTTAAAATGGACTTTTAAGTATCAAACAATTGTTGTTGAATCATTTATTTCTCTCTTCAATTCTCTTGGCTTTTGCTTCATGAATTTTGGGGCTCTGTCATTTTGTGCCTATATATTTACAATTTTTATTTCTTCTTGATAGTTTGACACTTTTATCATTATAAAATATCATCCTTGGCCCTAATAATAATTTCTGTCTGAAATTGTATTTCATCTGATATTATTGTAGCTACTATAGCTCATGTTTTGTTACTGTTCACATGGCATCTTGTTTTTAACCTCTTTGTGTCTTTGAATACAAAATGTATCTTGTACAAAACAGTTGATGACATGTTTTTAAATCCATTTTGCTAATCTCTGCCTTTTAATCCTATTGTTTAACTTGTTTACATTTATTGTAATTGCTGATAAAGTAGGATTTACATTTACCATTCTTCTATTTGCTTTCTGTATGCCTCATCTTTTTTATTCTTCTTTTACTCCATTTTTGCCTACATTTTTGCTAAATAGATTTTTTCTAGTGTACCATTTAAAATTTCTCGTTCCTTTCTTTTAATATATATTTTTGTTATTTTCCTAGTGGTTGCTATGGGGATGACAATTAATTTCTTGCTTTATAACAACCTAATTCATATTAATACTGACTTAATTTCAGTAGTATACAAAAGTTTCATTCTATATTATTCCATTACCTCCCATCCTTTTTGCTGTTATTGCTCTAAAATTTCATCTTTATATATTATCTGCACAGAAATTTGTAATTATTATAATGCTTTATACAGGGTCCTTTAAATCAGATTGGAGAAAAAAAGAGTTACAAACAAAATACATATATATTCTCTTTTATATTACCCTGTGTAGTTAACTTTACCAGTACTGCTTATTTCCTCAAGTGCATCAAGGTAATATCTAGTGTCCTTTCATTGAAACCTGAATAATTTTTTGTGGGGTAGGTCTGCTAGTTCAAACTCTCTCAGTTTTTATTTACTGGGCATGTATTAATTATACTTTTTTAATTAAAGAAGTTGTAAATTTATAGAAAAATCATGTAGAAAACACAGAGTACTTATTTACTCCCCTCACACATGCAGTTTTCCCTATTACTACATTTTAAATTAGTATGGTACCTTATTATAATTGGAGAAACAACATTACAATTATACTATTACGGTCTGTAATTTACATTAGGATTCATTATTTGGGTTGAACAGTCTTATGATTATTATAAACATTTTATTCTAGTAACATATATATATAACCTAAAATTCTACCTTTTAACTAAATTCAAATATGTGATTCAGTGGTATAAATTACATTCACAATGTCGTGCTACCATCACCATCATCCATTACCAAAACATTTCCATTACCCCAAACAGAAACCCTGTATCAATTAAGCATTTCTCCCCATTCCCTACCCTCACCTCACTCTCTGGTAATCTGTATTCTAGTTTCTGACTCTATGAATTTGCTTATACTAATTATTTCATGTCAGTGCAAGCATGCAGTATTTATCCCTTTATTTCTGGCTTATTCACTCAACATGATGTCTTCAAGGTTTATCCATGTTGTCACATGTAACAGAACTTCATTCCTTTTTATGGATGAATAATATCTCCTCCAACATTTATTTTTCAATTTTTGAAGAGTAACCATTTTTGATGGAATATCACTGTGGTTTTGATTTGCATTTCTCTATGAGATTGGGCATCTTTTCATGTGCTTTCTGGCCGTTTGCATATCTTCTTTGGAGGAATGTCTTTGCAGCACTTTGGTCCGTTTTTTAATTAGGTTGTCTTTGTTGTTGAGTTGTAGAATTTCTGTATATATTCTGGATATTAAACTTTTATTGGATATGTGGTTTCTATATACTTTTCCCATTCTCTAAGTTGTCTTTTTACTTTCATGAGGAAGTCCTTCAATGCACAAAAGTTTTCAATTTTGATGAGGCCCATTCATTTATTTTTTCTTTTGTTGCTTGTATGTTGGGTGTGAAGTCTAAGAAACCATTGCATAACACAAGGTCCTGAACATATTTCCCTATGTTTTCTCCTAGTTTTATTGTTTTGGTTCTTATTTTAGGTGTTTGATCCATTTTGAATTAAGTTTTGAGTATGGTATGAGGTAGCACTCCACCTTCACCCTTTTGCATTTGGAAATCCAGTTTTTTCAAAACCATTTGATAAAGAGACTGTTCTTTACACATTAGGTGGATTTGGTACCCTTGTCAAAAATCAATTGACCATAGATGTTTGGGTTTATTCCTGAGCTCTCAATTTGATTCCATTGATGTGTATGTCTGTTCTTGTGCCAGTACCATGCTGTTTTGATAACTTTAGCTTTGAAATAAATTTTAAAGTCAAGAATTGTGAATCCTCCAACTTTGTTCTTTTTCAAGATAGTTTTGACTGTTTGGGGTGCCTGACCCTTATGTATAAAGTTGATGATTGTCTTTTCATTTCAGCAAAGAAGACTGTTGGAATTTTGATTGGGATTGCATTGAATCTGTAAATAATTTTGGGTGGAATTGACATCTTAACAATATTTAATCTTCCAATCCATGAACATGGAATGTCCTTCCATTTATTTCAGTCTTCTTTGATTTCTTTCAGCAGTGTTTTGTACTGTCCATGTACAAGTCTTTTTACATCCTTGGTGAAATTTATTTTTGGATATTTGATTCTTTTGTTGCTATTGTAAAAAATGGAATTTTTTCTTGATATCCTCTTCAGATTGTTCATTACTAGTTTATATAAACAGAACTGATTTTTGCATGTTAATCTTATACCTTGCCAATTTGCTAAATTGTGTATTAGTTGTAGTAGCTTCATTGTGCAATTTTTCAGGATTTTCTATGTATAGGACCATGTGGCCTGCAAACAGGGAATGTTTTACTTCTTCCTTTTCACTTTGGATACCTTTAATTTCTTTTCCTTACCTAATTGCTCTGGCCAGAAATTCCAGTAAATGTTGAATAACAGTGGTGACATTGGGCATCCTTGTCTTGGCCCTGATCTTAGAGAGAAAACTTTCACTCTTTCACCATTGAGCAATGATGCAAGCTGTGGGTTTTTCATGTATGACTTTTATCATATTGAGAAAGTTTCCTTCTGTTCTTAGTTTTCAAGTGTTTTTAGCAAGAAGGAGTGCTGGACATTGTTAAATGCCTTTTCTGCATAAATTGATATGATTGTAGCGTATTACATTAATTGATTTTCTTATGTTGAACCACCCTTGCATACCTGGGATAAAACCTACTTGGGTATGGTGTATTATTATTGTGATGTGGTGTTGGGTTCCATTTGCTAGTATTTTGTTGAGGATTTTTGAATCTGTATTCATAAGGGAAATTGATCTCTAATTTTCTTGTGGTATCTTTATCTGGTTGGTATTAGGCTGATGTTGGCCTCCCTGAATGAGTTAGGAAGTGTTTCCTCCTCTTCAATTATTTGGAAGAGTTTGAGCAGGAGTGGCATTAATTATTCTTAGAATGATTGGTTACATTCATTAATAAAGCCTTCTGGTCCTGGGCTTTTATTTGTTGGGGGGCTTTGATTAGTGATTCAGTCTCTTTACTTGAATTTGGCCTGTTGAGATCTTTTATTTCTTCTTGAGTCTCTGTAGTTGGTTTGTATATTTCTAGGAATTTTCCCATTTGATCTAGGCTATCTAATTTGTGGGGCTTACAGGTATTCATTGTATTGTCTTGTAATCCTTTTTATTTCTGTGGGTTTGGCGATAACGTCCCCACTCTTGTTTCTGATGTTGGTTCTTTGTGTCTCCTCTCTTTTTATATTTATCAGTCTAGCTAAAGGATTGTTTATTTTATTGATCTTTTCAAAGAACCAACTTTTGGTTTTGTTGATTCTAATTTTTTAATTTCTCTATTTCATTTGTCTCTGCTCTAATCTTCATTATTTCCTTCCTTCTGTTTGCTTTGCTCTTCTCTTTCAAGATCCTCCAGTTGTGAGGTTAGGTCTCTGATTTGAGATCTTTCTTCTTTTTTAATGTAAGAGTTTAGAGCCATAAATTTCCCTCTCATTACTGCCCTTGCTGCAACTCATATGTTGATTTTTCATATTAATTTGCTTCAAGATAGTTCCAAATTTCCCTTGTGATTTCTTCTTTGACTGTGTTAGTTTCTACTTATTTGTGAAATAAGTAGATTTATTGATATCTAGCTTATTGATATCTAGCTTCATTCCATTGTGGTTGGAGAAGATATATTGTGTGATTTCACTATTTTTGAATTCACTATTTTTGAATTTATTGAGACTCAGTTTGTGGTATAACATATGGTCTCTCCTGGAAAATGATCCGTATACATTTAAGAAGAATGTGTATTTTGTTGCAGTTTGGTGAAGTGTTATATATATATATGGTCTAATTGGTTTATAGTATCATTCAAGTCTTCTGTTTCCATATTGATTGTCTGCCTAGATGCTCTATCCAATATTGAAAGTGGTGTATTTATATTTCTTCCTTAAAATCTGTCAGTATTTGTTTCATATACTTTGGGGCTCTGTTGTTAGGTGCATATATATTTATAGTTATTGTGTCTTCTTGTTGAATTTGCCCCCTTATCACTACATAGTGAGCTTCTTTGTCCCTTATAATAGTATTTTTTCCTCAGTCTGCCATGCTAAAAGACTTTTAAAATTATTTTTCATTAGAGAAATTGTAGGTTTACAGAAAAAGCATGTAGAAAATAGTTCCCTTATGCTGCTCATATTAGTTTTGACTTGAAGTTTATTTTATCTGTTTTTAGTATATCAACCTGCTTATTTTTTGTTGCTATTTGCATGGTATATTTTCCTATCCTTTCTCTTTCAACCTACTTGCATCTTTGAATTTAAGGTGAGTCTCTAATAAATAGCATACAGTTGAGTTGTGCTCTTTCACACATTCTGTAAATCTCTGCCTTTTGACTGGAGAGTTAATCCATTTACATTTCGACAACTACTGATGATTCAGAACTTTTTTCTATCATTTGCTATTTTGGTCTTTGTAAGTCTTATACCTTTTTGTTCCTGAATTCTCCTATTAATGCCTACTTTCACACTTGTTTGATTTTTTGTAGTGTTCCATTTTGAGTCCCTTTACATTCCTTTTTTGTATATATTTTTCATACATTTTTTTCATGATTACCGTAAGGCTAAAATTTAACATTCTAAATTGGTATCAATCACATTTGATTTGATACCAACTTAACTTCAATAGCATTTGGATACACTGTCCTATACCACTCTGTCCCCCCATCTTTTTCTTGTATTTTACAATTTATATTTTCATACATTGTGTTCAAAACCATATATTTATAATTACTTTTTATGCATTTGCAGTTTATAACCTGTATATAGTAAGAAAAGTTGAGTTACATACCAAAAAATTATAATACAATAACACTGACATTTCTAATTACTCATATGGTTATCTTCACTGGATGTTTTTATTTCTTTTTGCCACTTTAATCCACTGTGCTGTGTCCTTTCCTTTTAGTCTGAAACACTTCCTTTAGCATAGCTTTTAAGGCAGGTCTAGTGGTGATGAACTTCCTCGGCTTTTGTTTATCTGGGAATGTCTTAATCTCTACCTCATCCCAGTGCTGCTGCCATCTTCTTCTTCTTCTTCCTTTTTTGCTTTTTTCTGTCCACTTTTTTTAAAAATGCAATTTTATTGAAATACAGTCACACAGCATACAAACCATCTGAAGTGTACAATCACTGGCTCACAGTATCATCATATAGTTGAACATACATCCCCATGATCAATTTTAGAACATTTTCATTACTCCAGACCAGTGCCTTCTTGCCTCCGTGGTTTCTGATGAGAAATCAGCACTTAATCTTCTTGGGACTCCCTTAAACATAGCATGTTACTTTTCTCTTGCAGCTTTCAGAAGTCTTTCCTTGTCCTTGGCATTTGACAGTTTGACAACTATGTGTCTGGGCTGGCTTGGTGCTCTTTGAGTTTATCCAGTTTGGTGTTCATTGGATTTCTTGAATATGCACATTCTTGTATTTCACTAAGTTGGGAAATTTTCTGCCATTTCTTCTTTGAATATTTATTTCTCCCCTTTCTTTCTACTCCTTCTGTGACTCCCATAATATGTGTATTGGTACACTTAATGGTGTCCCCTAAGTGTCCTAGGCTCTATTTGCTTTTTTTTTTTTTAATTCTTTTTCTTTCTGCTTCTCAGCCTGAATCATTTCAATTGTCTAGTCTTCAAGTCATTGTTTCTTTCTGCCAGCTCCTATCTGCTGTTGAAAGTGTCTAGAGAATTTTTCATTTCATTTACTGTGGCCTCCAATTCTACTATTTCTGTTCCATTCCTTTTCAGAATTTCTCCACTTTACTGAGATTTTCATGTTCTTCTATGTTTTCCTGGTATCCTTTATTTCTTTCTCTGTTTTCCCTTATTACCTTGAGCCTATTGAGGATCTTTTTGTCTGTTATGGGTAAAGTCTGGTTTTCCTTGCTTGTTTCTGGATTTTTATCTTGTTCCTTTGGTGGGCCATCATTTCTTGTTTCTTGGTTTGTTTTGTTATCTCCTGTTGTACACTGTACATCTAAGTTTTTTGATCTGTTAATTCTGGGATTTAGTCCCTGAGCTATCTGTCCTTTCAGTTTGTATCCAACTAGTGATATGACAGAGATTTTCCTGAGTGCCAGGATAAACAAGTAAACCAAAGCAGAAAACACCTTTCTCAGTCTTTGCAAATCGCTCTGCTCTAGCTGGTGCTCTCTTTCAGAGTTTAGTCTCCTATCAAGAAGATCAGCCCCAGGTATAGTTTAAGTGCAGGGTCCAATATAATTTTTCTGAGCCTGCATCTTGTGCTTGCTCATGGCCTTAAGAATTTCCTTGTTTACAGGAATTCGAATGCCTCCTTTACTCCCTATGAAATAGTCTTTATTCACCTCCTTTGTGCTCTATTTTGTGAATTAAGTCTGGTAAACTTTTGCTCCAGGCTGCGTCTACGTAATTGTTCCTTACACGGTCTTAGCTGTCCACAAGCTGCTTCTGCCTGCCGAGCAGGTTCTGGGAGTGTGAGCCAGAGCAAGTTTCCTGTGCCAGTCTTTCAGGCTGCCACTGATAGATTGCACAGACACTGCAGTGTGCACATGGGGTCACTCTGTTCCTTTCAGAACAGGGCCAGGAACCCACAATGGATTTCTAAAGCTGCACTTTTTTTTTTTTTTTTTTTTTTTTTTTTTTGATTCAGTACTCACCCAGTTACTGCAAATCTCCAAATATTTTCTGGAGTTCTAAGGAAGATTGCTCTGCCAAGTTTTGCTAGTTGTTCAAAGATTCTGTGAGGATCACTACACTCAATCATCTTATGCTGTCATCTTGGTAGACTGGATTCCTCTCTCCATTTTTTTAAGGGATAGTTTTGCTGGATTTAGAATTTTTGGATTACAGTTCCTTTCAGCATTTTGAATATGTCATCCCAGTGCTTTCTGCCCTCCAGGGTTTGTGATGAGAAATCAATTGTTATTCTTATTGCAGTGTCTTGTATAATGTTCTCTCCTGTTTCTCTCAAGACTCTCTCTTCATTTTTGTCTTTTGATGGTTTGATATGTCTTGGTGTTTATATCTTTAACTTTTTTCTACTTGGAGCTTGTTGAGTTTTTTCCAGGAAATCACCAGACAGGTCAAATAGTGAAAGTTCTTGGGAATGAGCCTTTGAAATAGCTCTAGCTCCATTCTATTATAGAGAATGTGAGATGTTATTTTTCAAGGCAAGTACATAGCTGATGAGTAGGGCATGGGGCTGGGGTAAGTTCTTACAGAGATTTAGCTGTTTTTCTTGAATAAACTTTATGCACATTGCTTCAAACCTTTGGCTAATTTCCAGAATTCTGAAAATGTTGATTCTGACAATTTTTGCCACTTTAAAATTATTTTTTATGAAGGAGAGAATTTTCAGAGGTCCTTAATCTGCTGTTTTTAATAATATCACCAAGCTATTGATTTCTTTACATTAATTTTATAGTCTGCTTCTTTGCTGAATTCTTTTATATTTTGAGTTGGTTTTGTCATTCATTCTCTATGGTATTCCAGGTATACAACTATATCTTCTGCAAATAGAGATAATTTTTCTTCCTCTTTTCCAATTTTTATGGTTCTAATTGATTTCTCTTGTTAATTGAATTGGGTAACACTTCCACTTTAATGTTGAACAGTAGTAGGGTCAATGGAAAACTTGCCTTGTTTCTGATCTTAGTAGAAATGCCTTTAGTATTTCTTCAAAAATGAAGATGCTAGCTTTAGATATATTTTATCCTGTTAAGGCAGTGTCAGTTCTTACTTTTTGAGTGTTTTATCAGGAATAGGTTTGAATTTTATCAAACGCTTTTTCAACACCTTGAAATAATCACAATTTTTCCCCTTAGAGCCATTAATGTGGCAATTACATTAATGGAAGTTTTAGTATTGATCCAGCCTGCATTTCTGGAATAAATCCCATTTTCTTAATATGACATTGGATTTTGTTTGCTAACATATTAGTTAGAGCTGTTGCATCAATACTCACAAGTGACATTGAGCTGTAATTTTTCCTCTTTGCACTTTATCAATGTTTTACTTGCTTTCATTTATTTTTGAAACTCTGAAAAAATTTGTGGAGCTTTGCAACATATGAAGACATCTGGGTCTGGTAGTTCCTGGAAACTTACTCTCTTTCTTCCTGGGAGAATGTCTAGTTTTTAGCTTTCTATTATTAATAGTGACAATTTTGATTAACTATATTTCTTTAGAAAATTATATGTTTCATCTAGGTTTTGAAATTTGTTTTAATGAAGATTGAAAACTAGTCTCATAATAAAAATATTGTTTCAGTGATTACTGTATTTACCTCTTATAATTTCTTACTTTGTATTTTTGTTCTTTCTCACATTTTCTTGATCTCATTAGCTTTTGCTTTATGTAGTTTTTTTTCTGAAATGATAATTTTGAAGTCAACAACTTTGCTACTCTTTATTTTCTTTTACCTTTATATTTCCTACCTGTCCTTTTTTTTTCTTGGTTTACTTTATGGTTCTTATTTTACTTCTCTCAGCTGCAAATTCAATTCATTAATCTTTGTCTTTCATTTTTATTGATCAAAATGGTAAAGGCTATGAATTTTCCTCTGGTAACATCTTTAAATATGTTTCACATATTCTGATATGTAGGTTTTAATTATCATAATTTTAAAAAATCTGTAATTTTCTTTATAATTTTATTACTCATAAGGTATTTTTAATGAAAAGTCATTGTGCCTGTTTGAAACTGTTATGGACCCCAGAAAAGCCATGATGTTTTAACCCAATCTTGTTGGGTGGAACTTTTGATTGAGTGTTTCCATGAAGATGTGACCCACTCACCTGTGGGTGAGAACTCTGATTAAATTATTTCTGTGGAGGTGTAGACTCCACCCATTTGGGTGGTCTTGATTAGTTCACTGGAGTATTTAAGAGAGAAGCTAAGAGCTGACAGAGACCCAGCTGCTTGCTGACGCTTGGAGACACTTGGAGATGCAGACAGAAGGATGTTTGGAAATACTAAGCTAAGAGATGAAGCCCAGAATTTGCCTCAGAGAAGCTAAGAGAGTACCCCAAGATACTTAGAGAGAAGTGCCCTGGGGGAAAGAAGCAAGGATGCACAGAAACTGAGAGAGAGAAGCAAAGACAGAAACCCAGAGACATTTTGGGAAAAGCAATTTTGAAACACAACTCAGGAGCAAAGGACCAGCAGATGCCAACCATGTGCCTTCCCAGCTGACAGAGGTCGTTCCAGATGCCATCGGCCATTCTTCAGTGAAGGAATCCTCTTGTTGATGCACTAGTACGGACACTTTTATGGCCTTAGAACTGTAAATTTGTAGCTTAGTAGATCCCCTTTAGAAAAGCCAATCCATTTCTCATATTTTGCATAATGGCAGCTCTAGCAAACCAGAACAGTCAATTTTTTTCCCCAATGATAAGACTTTTTGTTTTTTTAATTTTGCTTATGATTTCCTATTTTTTTCTTTAGGATCTGGAAATGTTATTTTAATATTTCTACTTTATGAAACTTATTGATGTTTTCTTTGCAACTTAATATATGATCACTTGTGTGAATGATCAATCTAGCTTAGAGAAGATGGTGCATTTTCTTTTATCAGTGTCACTTTGATATACTTCCATGTATGTTCATAATTATGTTGTTTAGCTCTTCCATATCGTTGCTCTTTTTCCACTTGATCTCTTTGTCACTGAGTGTGACATGTTAAAATCTGATATCATTGTATTTCTATTTATGCCTCCTTTAATCCTTTGTAATTTTTGCTTTTTAAAGTTGCTGTATTATTTAATATTGCATAAATATTTCATGGATATTCAACATTATTACATTACATGTTGAATTCTGGCATTTGGCACAAATAAAGGATCCTTTTCACATTTAAGTTTTTTGGCTTGAATTATACTTCATATTGTATTAATATCATTTCATTCTAATTGTTTTATTTGCCTGATATATCTTTAGCTATTCTCTTAGCCCTCTAAAATCATTTTCCTTTAGATATTTATCTTATAAGCTGCATATAGCTGTGAGACAAATTAAAAAAAAACTATTTTATAAGTGAGTTATGCCCATTCCCACATTTGTTTAAGACTGATATATTTGCTCTCAACTCTGTATATAATTTTATTTTAATTTAGTATATGTATTACAAAATATTTTCTTTGTTTTTTCCTCTATATTTTTGTTTTCTTTGATTTTTTAAAATATCTTTTGCTATTTAGGAAGGTTTGTATTTCTGTTTTGTTGGGTACCATTGTCTTCATACATTTCAAAATGCCCTATTCCCTACTTTTTAATTTGACTATTTACTGTCATTTATCTATCAGTTTTTAAAGGTATTTTAAACTGTTGCCTTTGGCCTTTACAACAAATACTTTACTCTACTTTACTCTGTCCCTCATCTTTTCCAATTTTAATTACATTATTTCAACTTTGTCAGAATGTACAAAACTTGTTATATAGCATAAGTCACATAACATTATTTTTCCACTCTTTTTCTCATCTTTGGTTTGGTCTTAGATTAACAATTAACCGTATTATATGCTTACCATTCAGTTCTTTTGCTGAACTTTACCCAGTCAGTTCCTCAAGCATGTCTCACAGAGAAAATTTTTATGAGTTCTTGCATATTTAAAACTAAATTTTCCATAATTTGGTACTTGAAGGACAGCTTGTCCTTGAAGTCAGCTGTCTGAATACAAGGTCTTTTCATTCTCATTGTCTTTTCCTTGAGTTTCTTGAAAATGCCTCTCCATTGTTGCCTTACTTTGTATGTTGTTTTTGAAGTGTGATGCCAGTCTAATTTTGGGGTCCTTGTGTAAGTTATTTAGTTTTCCTTTTTGCATGGATGCCCTGAGAATTTTTTCTTTATGTTTCAGTCAGATAGTTTTACTTAACTATGTCTTAGAGTTTATTGTTGCAGGCTAATTTTTCTTCATCCACAGTGAGACTTTACAAAAATAATAGATTTTTTTTTATTTCCAGAAAAAAAATTCCAGTGTAGTTTAAAATATTAGTTATATTACATTGTTTTGTTTTTCTTATTTAGAGCGTCCAATTGTATATGCATTATTTATTCTTTTCTGTCTTCCATGTCAACCACTTTCTCTTTGAAATTTTTTACTTATTTGTTTGTCTCCTTTTTAATTCTCTTGTTTTCCTCCTTTTCTTCAATGCACCTTATGAAGTTTTCATTCAAATCTTTCTTCCTCAAGAACCATGTAATTTAGGTTTGTTTTCTGTTTTTATTTTTTTTTCTTTTGCTTTAATTCATTTCTGAGTAAAATCAGCTCTTGTTTATTACTTTCTGGGCTTTTTGGGTCCACTTCTGGATTTTGAAGTTCTAATTCAAGGTGTTTTTAATATCAAATACTTATTTCAATATGCTTAATTCAAATTGGAATGTTTTTATTATAGTTCTGATTCATCATTGATTTTTTGGAGGGAAGAGGGAAGAATTTTTTGTCATCTAAATTGTTTGGGATCTCATTTCCTGTTTTATTTTTGTAGTGGTTTTATAGATGAAGACATTTTGTTCCCCTGAATTTCATGCACAGGGCTGGAAGTTTGAGTGTTTTACAAGATTTTTAGTTCAAGAATGCCCTCTTCTGTCTGTAATAAAATCGGTTTTATTTTATTTTATTTTATTTATTTATTATTTATTTTTATTTTATTTTATTTTATTTTATTTTATTTTAATTTTCTTTTAATCCTGTTTTTATTGAGGAGGAGAGGGCAGATAGATGGGTTATGTGTTGTCCAAGTTTTAAATTATATTTTATTTTGGAAGATTCTGGATTTTCCCCTTTTGCTTCTTTTTTGTATTCATTGTACAGTTCTCAAAAAAGCATCTCTCCTTTTGTTCTAATCCTCTTCTCCTCCCTGGGTGTTATCTTTCCAAGACTTCCCCCTTGCATGCTACCCACACCTTTAGTTCCTTCCCTTTAGTCAATGCTCTGATCTACCATTCTAATTTTTCAGTATTTTTACATAGAAAGTGGGTTTTCTTTCTGAAGGTGACTTCAGATTGTCTTTGGACCATTATTAGCTCCCTGATTCTTTCACTAATTGCTCCTAAGTTGCTCCTATACAGCATTAAAGCCTGTATGAGCATAGGAGATAGCTCATAGTTATTTGGTATTTAGCTTTCTATTCACAAGTAATTTGAAGTTTTGTCATTTTTTTTGTCTTTTGGTTATGCTGATGACTTGTGTTTTGTGTGGCTTTATGATATTTTTATTGTTATTGCTTGCTTGCTTGCTTAGACTAATTTCAGAGTACTGCATTTGCATGGCTACCATTGCTTCAACTCCCCATAATTCTTCCTTTTGCACCTTTCCTGGTACTTTCTAACTTGGGTTAAAATTATCTATGAAATGCCTTATAAGAGGAAAGACCCATTTTCTTTAACAAAATAAAACTTTGATACTTGAGTATTGTAAGTCGAGGACAAGTCTTCATGTAAAAAGAGTATCTGGACTATCATATCCAAGTTTCAACCTTCATAGATTAATCTTCACCTTGGAAATATCTTGCTAATTTTTGCAATCCTTTGCTGACTTTAAGGGGTAGAGTATATTTCCCTCTTTTAGCACTGTGGACTAAATGCCTCATAAGACTGCTGACTTAGAATGAAGTTCTGAAAGTTAGTGCAGGCTTTAGGCAGAATAAAATCTACTGAAATAGTACACAAATTTTGTGCTCAACAAAATGCAATATATGGATATTATTTGACTTCTGGGTTGAACAAAATAATTGTAAAAATTCTTAGTACATGTTTGGAAATTTGAATACGGAATGGTATGAGATGATATTTAGGAATGCCAATTTTAATTTTTACAACTGTGTTATAAAGGAAGAAAATGTCCCAATTTTGCAGTGATGTGTACTGAAGTGTATAGTAATAAAACATCATGATGTTTGCAATTTATAATACTTGAATAAAAAATAGATGAAGATGAAACAAATGTTGTGAAATGTCAATCATTATTAAATGTGGATAATGAATGTATGAAGGTTCTTGATACTATTAACATTTCTGATTATTTTAAATAAGTTTTTTAAATTATTTTTTATTGTGATTGTTCACTTACCATACAATTATCCAAAGATCCAAAGTATATAATCAGTTGCCCCCAATACCCTTATACAGCTGTACATCCATCAACACAATTAATTTTTGTTCAATTTTTAGAACATTTTCATTACTCCAGAAAAGAAATAAAGACAAATAAGGAAAAAAAAAAAAAAAAGAAAAGGAAACTCACAACCTCCCATATCCCTAACCAACCCCCCTCTATTGTTGACTCATAGTATTGGGTGGTACATTTGTTACTGTTTATGAAAGAACACTGAAATACTACTAGCTGTGGTATATAGTTTGCAATAGGTATATGTATTTTTTCCTATATACCCCTCTATTAATAACTTCTAGTTTTAGTGTCATACATTTGTTCTGGTTCGTGAAAGAGATTTCTAATATTGTACAGTTAATCTTGGACATTGCCCACCACAAGGTTTACTGTTTTATGCATTCCCATCTTTCAACCTCCAACTTTCTTTCTGGTGACAAAAATGACTCTGAGCTTCCCCTTTCCACCACATTCATATACCATTCAGCACTGCTAGTTATTCTCACAATATGCTACCATCACCTCTGTTCATTTCCAAATATTTACGTTCTTCCTAGTTGAATGTTTGCTCATATTAAGTAACCACTCCCCATTCTTTAGCCTCGTTCTATATCTTGGTAACTTATATTTCATGTCTACAAGTTTACATATTATATTAGTTCCTATCAGTGAGACCCTGCCATATTTGTCCTTATGTGTCTGGCTTATTTCACTCATTGTATTGCCCTCATGGTTTCATCATTAACCCATTTTTTTAAAGATGGTTTTGTTCACACACCATACATTCTATCCTAAGTAAACAATCAGTGGTTCCCTGTATAGTTACATATTTATGTGTTCACCACCCTCACCACTTATCTATATAAGGACAGCTACATTTCTTCCACACAGTAGGAGGAAGAGTCAAAAAAGGTAAAGAGGCAAAAGAAAAAGAAAAAAGAAAGAGAAACAAACAAACAAAAATCATGACAGCTGGGAAGCAGCAAAAGGAAAGATAACTTTAGATCAAAGTAGAATAAAGAGTCAGACAACACCACCAATGCCAAGAGTCTCACACCCCTCCACTATGCCCCCCTCTTATCTGCATTTACCTTACTATATTGCCTTTGTTACCTTAAAGGAAGCATAATACAATGATTGTGTTAATTATAATCTCTAGTTTACATCGATTGTATTTTCCCCCCAATACCTCCCTAGTTTTAACAAATTGCAAGGTTGACATTCGTTTGTTCTCTCTCATGAAAAAAACATATTTGTACATTTTATCACAATTGTTGAACACTCTAGGTTTCACTGAGTTATACAGTCCCAGTCTTTATCTTTCCTCTTTCCTTCTTGTGTCCCACGTGCTCCTTATCTTCCTCTTTCAACCATATTCGTAGTTATCTTTGTTCAGTGTACTTAACTGTTCTACCATCATCCAAAATTATGTTCCAAACCTCTCACTTCTGTCTTTTTCTATCAGTCTGTAGTGCTTCCTTTAGTATTTCCTGTTGGGCAGGTATCTTGTTCACAAACTCTCTCATTGTCTGTTTGTCAGAGAATATTTTGAACTCTCCCTCATATTGGAAGGACAGTTTTGCTGGATATAGAATTCTTGATAGGCAGTTTTTCTCTTTCAGTATCTTAAATATATCACCACTTCCTTAATGCTTTCAGGGTTTTGGCTGAGAAATCTGCACATAGTCTTATTGAGCTTCCTTTGTATGTGATGGATCACTTCTCTTGCTGCTTTCAGGATTCTCTCTTTGTCTTTGACATTTGATAATCTGATAATTAAGTGTCTTGGCATAGGTCTATTCAGATCTATTCTGTTTGGAGTATGCTGTGCTTCTTGGATCTGTAATTTTATATCTTTTGTAAGAGATAGGAAATTTTCATTGATTATTTCCTTTATTATTGCTTCTGCCCCTTCTCTCTTCTTTTCTCCTTCTGAGACACCAATGATATGTACATTCTTGTATTTTGTTTTGTCCTTAACTTCCCGGAGATGTTGTTCATACTTTTCCATTCTTTTCTCTATCTGTTCTTTTATGTGTAGGCTTTCAGTTGCCTTGTTCTCCAGTTCCTGAGTGTTTTCTTCTGCCTCTTGAGATCTGCTGTTGCGTTTCCATTGTGTTTTTCATCTCTTGTGTTGTGCCTTTCATTTCTGAAGAT
This sequence comes from Choloepus didactylus, assembly GCF_015220235.1. Taxonomy (NCBI): domain Eukaryota; kingdom Metazoa; phylum Chordata; class Mammalia; order Pilosa; family Megalonychidae; genus Choloepus; species Choloepus didactylus. The sequence continues at coordinate 71,046,358 of NC_051316.1, forward strand.
TCTGCCAGTTGTTTTTTTGAACTTTTGATTTCTGCCCAGTGTTTTCTTTATAGCCTTTATCTCTTTTGCCGTATCTTCTCTAAACTTTTTGAATTGATTTAGCATTAGTTGTTTAAATTCCTGTATCTCAGTTGAAGTGTAAGTTTGTTCCTTTGACTGGGCCATAACTTCATTTTTCTTAGTGTAGGTTGTAGTTTTCTGTTGTTTAGGCATCTGGCCTTCTTGGCTACCCCAGTCAGGTTTTCCCAGATGAGAGCAGGCTCAGGTCCCAGAAGGAGGAAATATTCAGTATCTGGTTTCCCTGATGGTGTGTCTTAGAGGATTGATACGCCCTGTGGTTTTCTGCCCAGCAGGTGGCACCTGTCAGCCTGTCACTCCAGACTGGTGTAAGGGGGTGTGGCCCGCGGCTCTCCTCCCCCAGGCTCTGGGGTCTGGCCCTGAATGGAAGGCGGGTAGTAAATCTGGGCCCCCTAGAGAGAGAACATTTGCGTATAAATAGATTCTTTGTTTCTCTGACTCTGCTATCTCCACCTTGTCTGGGTCAGAGTGCTGTGAGTTTAAAATGGCTGTGGCTTTCTCTGATGCAGAGCATGGTGAGCTGAAAATGTTTGAGGCTTTCTTCACTGAGCTACCCAGGTTCACAGAGAAAGAGACAGAAAGCCCCTTTTCAGGGTCAATCCTCAGTCCCCAGAATCACCCATCAGCCAGAGATAGCACCAGATACTTTGGGCTCCCTGTCCTGAGACAGATATGTCCCCTGACTCTCCAAGGTCAGTCATCTCCAAAAACCTCTGTCTGCTTGTTGAGGATTCACAGTCTGTATTGAACGGTTAACATTAAAACCCCAGTTGGAGCTGGGCTGAGGTATATTTGCTTGTTCAGAGAGTGCTGCTCTCTAGCACCCCCAGGCTTCCAAGAGAGAGGGGCTCTCAGCTCTCGGCTTGGGTCCACAGTTTTTACTTACAGATTTTATGCTGCGATCTTGGGCATTCCTTCCAATTCAGGTGGGGTATGATGAATAGACAGTCACATTTGTCTCCCCACAGTTATTCCAGGTTATTTACTTGTTGTTCCTGTTGTTTATTAATTGTTCCAGGGGGACTAACTAGCTTCCACTCTTCTCTATGCCACCATCTTAGCTCCTCCCTAATAAATTTTTAAATGGTGTGTTTGTATGATGCATATTATATTGGGGAGAAGGCCCATAGCTTTTCAAATATTTTTCAGCTTCTAATAGAGTAGATGACCAAAGAAAGGGTCAGAACCATGGAGTTTTCACAGCCCAGGTAGGGCAAGGCTGGCATACTTCAACAAGGCTGTACCAAAGGCTTTTTTTTTTTTTTTTTTAGGTTACACTGTGACTATTTATTATTTCTGTTAATTGTTTGCAGATCATTTTTTTTTCATTTTTATTGAGATTGTTAAGATACCATACAATTATCCAAAGATCCAAAGTGTACAATTGGTTGCCCCTGGTACCCTCACGCAGCTGTGCATCCATCACACTTAATTTTTGTTCAATTTTTAGAAACTTTTCATTACTCCAGACAAGAAATAAAGTGAAAGATGAAAAAAAAAAGAAAGAAAGAAAAGGGAACTCTAATCCTCCCCTATCCCTAACCAACCCCCCTCAATTGTTGACTCGTAGTGTTGGTATAGCACATTTGTTACTATTTATGAAAAAATGTTGAAATACTACTAACTATAGTATATAGTTTGCAAATGTATATGGTTCTTCCCTGTATGCCCCTCTATTATTAACTTCTAACTGTATTGTCATACATTTGTTCTGGTTCATGGAAGCGAATTCTAGTATTTGTACAGTTGATCATGGACATTGCCCACCATAGGATTCAGTTTACTCATCTTTTGACCTCCAACTTTCCTTCTGGTGACATATATGACTCTGAGCTTCCCCTTTCCACCTCATTCACATACCATTCGGTGCTGTTAGTTATTCTCACATCTTGCTACCAACACCCCTGTTCATTTCCAAACATTTAAGTTCATCCTAATTGAACATTCTGCTCATACTAAGCAACCACTCCCCATTCTTAAGCCTTGTCCTATATCTTGGTACCTTATATTTCATGTCTATGAGTTTACATATTATAATTAGTTCCTATTAGTGAGACCCTGCAATAATTGTCCTATGTGTCTGGCTTATTTCACTCAGTATATTGCCCTTGAGGTTTTGTCATCAACCCATTTTTTTTTTTTAATATGGTTTTGTTCACTCATCATACATTCCATCCCAAGTAAATAATCGATGGTTCTCTGCATGGTCTTACATTTATGTTTTCACCACCTTCACCACTATCTATATAAGGGCATCTACATTTCTTCCACAAGGCAGGAGGGAGAGTCAAAGAAGGTAGAGAGGCAAAAGAAAGAGGAAACAAAAAGGACAGCTAGGAAGCAGCAAAAAGAAAAATAACCTTAAATCAAAGTAGAGTAAAGAATCAGACAATACCACCAATGTCAAGTGTCTAACATGCCTCCCCTATCCCCCCCTCTTATCTGCATTTGCCTTGGTATATCACCTTTGTTACATTAAAGGAAATATAATACAATGATTCTATTAGTTACAGTCTCTAGTTTATGCTGATTGCATCCCTCCTCTAATGCTTCCCCAATTTTAACACCTTGCAAGGTTGACATTTGCTTGTTCTCCCTCATAAAATAACATATTTGTACATTTTATCACAATTGTTGAATACTCTAGATTTCACCAAGTTACACAGTCCCAGTCGTTATCTTTCCTCCTTTCTTGTGGTGTCTCACATGCTCCCCACCTTCCTCTCTCAACCGTATTCATAGTTACCTTTGTTCAGTGTACTTACATTTTTGTGCTACCATCTCCCAAAATCATGTTCCAAACCACGCACTCCTGTCTGCTATCACTCTGTAGTGCTCCCTTTTAGTATTTCCTGTAGGGCGGGTGTCTTGTTCACAAAGTCTCTCATTGTCTGTTTGTTGGAAAATATTTTGAACTCTCCCTCATATTTGAAGGACAGCTTTGCTGGATACAGGATTCTTGGTTGGCGGTTTTTCTCTTTCAGTATCCCAAATATATCACACCACTTCCTTCTTGCCTTCATGGTTTCTGCTGAGAGATCTGCACATAGTCTTATTAAGCTTCCTTTTATGTGATGGATTGCTTTTCTCTTGCTGCTTTCAGGATTCTCCCTTTGTCTTTGACCTTTGATAATCTGATTATCAAGTGTCTTGGCGTAGGCCTATTCATATCTATTCTGTTTGGAGTGCGCTGCGCTTCTTGGATCTGTAATTTTATGTCTTTCATAAGAGATGGGAAATTTTCATTAATTATTTCCTCTATTATTGCTTCTGCCCCTTTTTCCTTCTCTTCTCCTTCTGGTACACCAATGATATGTACATTGTTGAACTTCGTTTCATCCTTAAGTTCCCGGAGACGTTGCTCATATTTTTTTCATTCTTTTCTCCATCTGCTCCTTTGCGTGTAGGCTTTCAGGTGTTTTGTTCTCCAGTTCCTGAGTGTTTTCTTCTGCCTCTTGAGATCTGCTGTTGTATATTTCTATTGTGTCTTTCATCTCTTGTGTTGTGCCTTTCATTTCCATAGATTCTACTAGTTGTTTTTTTGAACTATTGATTTCTGCCTTATATATGCCCAGTGTTTTCTTTACAGCCTCTATCCCTTTTGTAATATCTTCTCTAAACTTTTTGAATTGATTTAGCATTAGTTGTTTAAATTCCTGTATCTCAGTTGAAGTGTACGTTTGTTCCTTTGCCTGGGCCATAACTTTGTTCCTCTTAGTGTAGGTTGTAATCCTCTGTTGTCTACACATGGTTTCCTTGGTTATCCACATCAGGCTTTACCAGACCAGAACAGGCTCAGGTCCCAGAGGGAAGAAATATTCAGTATCTGGTTTCCCTGAGGGTGTGTCTTAGAAAATTTCTCCACCCTGTGATGCCTCGGGTCACTGTGCTTTTCTGCCCAGCAGGTGGTGCCTGTTAGCCTATAATTCTTGACTGGTATGAGGAGGTATGGCCGTGTTCCCCCAGGCTCTGGGGTCTGGTTCTGAATGGAAAGGGCCCCACCCCTTTCCTCCTAGAGAAGACAGACCCCCCAGGTGGAGGTCATTAGCATTTCAATGGTCTCTCTCTCTGCTTGTGCTGTCTCCATCCTTCTCTGTTTCACAGCCCTGGAAACTGAAAATGACTGGGGCTTTCTCCACTGAGCCGAAAAAGAAACAGATAGTCCCCTTCAGACCCAGTCCAAGGCAACCCTCCGGCTCTCCAAGGTCAGTCGTCACCCAAAGCCTCTGTCTGTTTTTTGGGGATTCGTACCTGTAGTGAGCAGTTCACACTCGCTACTTAAAACCCCAGTTGGAGCTCAGCTGAGCTATATTCGCTTGCTTGGAGAGAGCTTCTCTCTGCCACCACCAGGCTTTGCAGCTCAGGCTATGGGGGAGGGGGTCTCACGACTTGGATCTGCAGGTTTTACTTACAGATTTTATGCTGTGTTCTTGGGCATTCCTCCCAAATTCAGGTTGGTGTATGATGAGTGGATGGTCTTGTTTGTCCCCCTGCGGTTATTCTGGATTATTTACTAGTTGTTTCTGTTTTTTTGTAGTTGTTCCAGGGGGACTACTTAGCTTCCACTCCTCTCTATGCCGCCGTCTTGCCCAACTCCTGTACCAAAGGCTTTTGACTAGATAACATGATTCACAAGATAGCTTGCAGCTTGCCTCAAACCTGAAGAAGCCTTCCTACCCTGCTCTAAATCTCTTCCATGTGCTCCCCACTCTATTAGTGTGTCCCTGCTCCTTACTTTCCTTGTGAACTAGTCCCAAGAAGACACTGGAAATAGGAATTGTTCCTGTGCTTCTTCAGGCCTGTCCTCTGAGTTTGGTTATGTAATGTTTCAACATTTCTCCTGATGACAGACATCAAGATGTCCATCTTACCTTCAGGCAAAACTATATCTGCCCTCAAAGTGGTTCTGTCTCACAGGACCCAAAAGGACAATCAATATCTAAATAACAGAATAACACATAATAATATAATTAACGCCTCGTATTTGAGGGAATAATCTTGTAAAACCTTTTATCTCCCGGTAGTAGAATAACTGTCTCGGCTTGCTGCAGACTGAAGAATTTCCCAAGATGAGAGAACTTTCAGTGCTAATACTGAGAATATCAGGACAACTGGTCGCTTTACCTGTTAGGTTCTAAACGCTAAAGGGTAAGATCTATATTTGATTTTTCTTTGTATCCGTAGAACCTTAGAGAATGCTGGAAAAGGAGTAGGCTTTCAATATATGTATACCAAATGAAAACAAGTGATTTATTATTTGGTTTAGAGATGGGATAAAAGAAGAGTCAGAGTTTTCTCACAGACCCCTTTTTAGGATTTCATAAATTGCAGATATTGCCCAACAATGGAACTATGTTATTCCCTTTGGCTGCTATGTGATCTGAAGAAGTAACCTCTGTGGCTGTGTCTTGTCTTTGCCTCTTTTACTCTCTCCAAGCCTAACCTATATCCACAAGGGTTTAGGAGGAAGCTTTTCTCAGAGAAGGGTTCAGTTTCAACCTGAGTTTCAAGATCTGCTCTTTATTTATTCATAACATATTGGATTTGCTGGAAATAAACATATATTTGCCTTAAATATCCTCTGGAACTAGGCAAATTTTAAATATCAAATAAGAATTTGAAGTCATGTGAATGTATTTGAGCACTTAATAAAATATTTTTAATTTTTTCTTATGAAAGGAAAAAAAGTTAGAAAAATAGGAATCACAGAAGTCCTGGAATTTATTGCTGAAATATAGTTTGTTTACAACAGGCTTCGTATCATGTTCACATTATTTACAATTCACTTTGCTTACAGAGCAGATAATGCTTAGCAGCCTCATATTTATTGATTAGTACATGCAGTGGTACTGGCATGTCACCAAGAATGATTCAAATGAGTCAGCTTTTGGTTCTGATCCTCTCTGGGTAGTCTTTGTCTTTCTTCTTGAATAATGAGATATGCACATTTTGTCATGGGTGTGTGTCTTGCTATTGATAAGAGTAAATTAGATAAGTTTCAGAATTTTCAGTTGAAACAGCAAGAGTCTATTTTTTGTTTTTGTTTTGAAATTCCCATGTTGATTCAAATAATTCAAATTTAGAAATGAGAAATTATTTCCTAAATCTCCTATCTGAACTCCAGTGATACCATGTATATTCCTTACACATTTGCCCTGGATCATAGTTCTTTGTTGATTTAGCATTCAATAATTGGATGGACACGATATCAGCACCCTACATGCTCAAACTATTGGTTCATAAATCATCTTCCCTAATTGTCAGCCAGTTGTTTCAAAGATAGCTTTGCTTTCTATGTGACCCATTAAAAGAGTGAGTGATTCTTAGAACCACGGCCAAACCAAGGCATGTGGGAAGCTTGGGAAGCTGAGTAACCTTCAAACCTATATTCCTTAAGTATTTTTCAACATTTATTTGAGGAAAAGCTAATCAAAGGAGAAGTAGAAAGACTGGACATAGTGATCACAATGACCCTCTGTTGTCTGGATAACTTCATGTCTAACTCCAAACAGGAACACACCACTCAGGAAAACAATATGATCCATTCTCAGAAGGGATTTTGGCAACCTACTACTGTTATTTGAGCATATTGCTTGTGATGCTTTATGTGTCAACTTGGGTAGTTATAGTCCCAGTTATTCAATCAAACACTCATTTAGCTGTTGCTGTAAAGATATTTTGTAGATGTGATCAAATTTCATAATCAAATGATTTTAAGTAAAAGGGATTCTCCAACATAATCTGGGTGGGCCTGGCTCAATCATTTGAAATCTTTAAAGGCTGAGCTAAAGCTTCCCTGAGAGCCTAAGAAATTCTCTCTGTGGTCAGCAACTTTTAGATTTCTAGCCTGCCCTTCCAGGTGAACTGCTCTATGGATTTTAGAGCTTCCTAGCCAGGCCCTGCAATTGCATAAGCCAATTCCTTGCAATAAATTTCTTACTGTATATTTCCTATTGGTTCTTCTTTTATGGTTGAACCCTAATTATTAGATTTCTAATATAAATATCTACTAGTACAGTAGCTCTAGAAGAACAGAATCTTAAGAGTAGTTTTCTGAATTGGTTCTGAGTTTTCTGGAATTAATTCTCTACTCTAATTAGATTTAAAGGCACTAATGACCATGTTTTCAGTGATAAAGTGGCCACTGGCAGTCCAGACATGATGTGGCAAGAGAGATGCACAGATATTGCCATTGGATACTTCTAATAAAGAAGGTAATTTGATCATGTATTTGTTATTTTAGACATTTTAGTGAAACTAAAGAATATAATGGGTTAACTGATTGCTGCTCTGGAAAAGTAGGGAAAAGAATGAGCTCAGGGCTTCAAGTTCCTAGCTCAAGCTCTACATGAGTGACTTGAAAACATCCATATCTGTCTTGAATGAAACCCTTATTTCCTGTAGCCACAGGGCTGAGATTTCTGAAAAAACAAATCTAGAGTTTCATCCTACAAGTGGCTGAATTATAGTACCAATTGAATTCCCAACCTAGCACAGTGTCTTCTTTTAAAGTTATAACATTGATTGGGATCCTGAATTAGGATAGGGACATATGGGCAGATCTCAATAAAGTTGGAGACATTCAACCTCTAAATTCTGCTGAGTTATCTTTGTCTACAGAAGAAACTTCTCTACCACTGACTGAGGAGGTTAGCTCTCCTTCACTTGAAGAATCTATGATTTCTTCCTCTCAGGTAGTGGCCTTGCAAGGTACAGCTGATTATCCTCAGGACCTATTCCTACCATCCCTTTTGGTTTCTAGATCTAGTTTTGTTTGCTGCTGTAACAAAATGCTATAAACTTGACTTAAATAATAAAAATTTATCATATAGTTTTGTGAGTTAGAGGTCCAGATGAGCTAAAATTTAGGTGTCAATAAGACTGTGTTCCTTTTTGGAGGCAACTTCAAAGTCAGAAATGGTGGACTGAGTCCTCCGTTGTTTCCGTCTCTCTGGTGCTCTGACTGTAGCCAGCAAACTCTCTCCATAAAGATTCATGTGGTTAGATTGGGTGCTTACTCTTAATCACATATGCAAGCTTGGTTTCAGTATGCAAAATTTCCTTTTCCTCATTATACCTGATGAAATTCACCCTTCTCTAATGAGTTTCAATTTTAAGAACCTAGTATGGGATCATCAAAATAACAAGACAACACTACACAAGCTTGACATTAATGTGTCAGCCAGCAAGGTGGCTAATATGGGGTGTAGAGAGTCAACTTTTCCTGGCATCTGACATGTAACTTTAAGGAAAATATTAGTTACATTTTCTGAGCAGATAATGAATGTAATGGAATCTCTAGGCATAACATTTTAGATGAATTACTATGTTAATGCTTCTGAAGTTGAAGTTGAAACATGCCCTACACCAATATGATAGAACAGAATATAATTTGCAGGAAAGTTGCCATGTTTTGGCATATTTTTTTACAAAGGTGGCTGTGATCTAATCAACTTTATTACCTGCAGATACACATATTTAATTTATAATTTTAATTATTTTTCTATAGTGGCTACAAAAAGTAAAGTTCTTGAAGCCTCAGATTTGGGTATTTTGAAAATTGCCAGCTACAAATTTAAACAAGTTTATGGACATTCTGTAGGCTTTTTTGATTTGAGATAACCTATGACTTGTTTTATGGAAGACAAAAAGAAAAAGAATGGGAAATCCACATATTCCCATTTTTAAAAAAATTAGACTTAAAATTATACTAGTTAAAAATCTTTAAGTGTTCAAGTGCTTTCAGTGTAGCTATTCATAATACTTTTCAGTTAGTCTACCTGGTAAGTACTTCCTTGAGCTCCATAGCCTGAGGTGACCGGATGGTAGAATTGAAGGATTGGGAGCTCAGAGGGACTCAGAGCCATTCAGTCCAACATCTTAACTTTACAGAGGTGAAAATTATGGCTCAGAGTTGCAGCTTTTTTTTTTTTTTATACATCTGTTTCTTCCTTTATAAAGTAAATGAGTTTTAGACTTAGACAAATGAGTCTTTTATGAATACACGAGAGAGAAAACTGATTCGCTTATGACATTGTATTTAACATCCTGAACAGATGAAAATAAGAACCATAGGAGGAGAGCATTCAGGCCTCGACACCTCAAGCAAAGCAATGACATTTCTAGGGTTACTGATTTCCAATTCCCAGAGAAGGAAGTGTCATTTCCTTAGGAACTGTAATTGGTTTTCAAAAACGAGACCTGCGATTTCAAGGTGTCCATTCTGTACAGTTTTGTATATCCCCAGGGTGAGTGTTGCACCACTGCTGTGCTGTCTCCTTCTTGGTTTCGTTGCCTCTTTCACTTAAAGCTACATAACCTCTCCTTTTAGTGAGCTCTCCTATGCTATAGTTTTGCTTTTTAGCATCTATGGGTTTGCTTTTTTGTTGATAGGGTACTGTTTCCTTATGAATACATGGTAGGAACGTCAAAGGTGCTCTTTAAATTCAAGAAATACTTAACTTGATCAGAATGTTACTTTTTTGTTTTGTATAGAAATTATACTTACGGATGGGTTATGGCCTTGGAAGGAAGACATATAGACAAATGGTATATGATGACCTGAACTCTTCAAGGTTTATGCATGCATTTTTGATAATGTGGAAGGAAAGATAACTCAGCATATACAAAAGTTATAGCAGGTTGTTAGCGCTTGGATAAAGGTTACAAAATGGAAAAAGTCTGCATAAGGGCAATCATTGTTTATTTGTTTGCTATTCTTTTTAATTCCTTTAAATGTGCAGCTATTTTTATTTCCTTAATATTGTATACAGCACACGTTCATTGTGAGAAATTTTGAAAAGTATAGAACATAATAGTTGGATATGTTTTCTGTAATCGTAAATATGAAGAATAGAATATTATTAATGACATTTTGACTATAAGTATTTTAGCATGTAATAATTTCATTCCTTCCTTCTCTACCCTGTCAATTTTTTTATATTACCTGGAATTTAGGCCCAGATTGGTGTTACTTCAAATGACTCATTTTTAGGTACCATTTTGATATATATTTTGAAGTTTTATGATTTAATTAATAATTTTGTGTTTGTTACAAGACTAACCATATTTATGATTACCAAGAGTATTTAATTGAATGATTTTATCACTATTAGGTCTTTATTCTGCAATTTCCATGGTTGAATTCTTTACTTGGGTTTATCTCTCAGTTAGCTAGAGCATGTCTCTGAGCAATTTCTAAGCAATAGCAAATAGATGTCACACTTTCTGAGTCCTTGCTCGTTAAAAAGCATTTTTAGTTACTTTTGAATATGTAAGACAAATTGGCCAGACATGAAATTCTCATTTCAAAATCATTTCCTCTCTAAAACCCCATTGATTTCTGGTATATTGTGCTGTAGAAGAGAAAAATCTGACTTGAATCTGACTCCTTTTTTGTTCCTTTTAGATAATATTTATTTTCTTTTCTTTACTATGATGATTATCAACCTTTAAAAAATATGAGACTTTAAAAAATACAAGATTAAAAAATGCTTCCTACCCATCGTGTATCTAGGATTTGACCTCTTACTAGTATTTTGTAAGCCCTTTTTATCTGAAAGGTCATGTCTTTATTCATCCCAGAACTTATTCCATTATTTCCTTAATTATTGTTCGGTATCTATATATTCTTTTGTTTCCAGTGCACCGTGTCCACCAGATCTATTCTCTTTCATCACATTATTGGCTTATCTATTATTTTTGCATTTTGGGGAAATTTTCTAAAATTTGTTTTATTATTTTTAATTGGATTGTCCGCATTTTTGTCTCTGTTGTCTGTTATCTACAGTTGATTTTTTGTGCTCCATGCTGTCTTCCCTGATCTCAGAAAGCTATCTGTTTTTGTGTCTACTTACTTGGGTATCAGAAGCTATGATGCTTTCTTGGATATTATTGAGAACACAAATCCAAACTTTCATTTATCTCCTGTCTCTTGCTACTCCTTTATTTTAATGAGCATTTCTTGTGATTCTTCAGGACATTCTCCTCCTTTGAAATAGAGTTCTTTATAACTTTTATGACTTTTTCCTCCTGTTTGTCCATCTTCAGAGATGAAGGAGATGCCTGCCATTCTGACCCTCTTCTGGACTTCTGCTGACCACTACCCCTGAAAGAGGCAATTCCCTGCTAGCCTTGGCCTGACCTTTAAAACTCCTCTTTGTCCAGGGTTATATAATGAGATTCTGCTCATCTCCTGTACTGCCCTGCCATTGATAACTATGTCTTATTCTGTCTTGTCCCATCTGCATTGTGTCTAGCAGAAATTCCTTACATTTCTGATAGATGGATGAAATTCTAATTTTCACAACTGATAAGGGCTATTGCTTGTATTTGTATTTTTTAGCCCCTACACTTATCTGTGGGGCTCTAGCAAGATGCCTTTTTCTAACATATTACCCAGAAGTACGGAGTAGTTTTCTATAGAAAAGTTACTCTTTTACCTTTTACATGTGAGTAAAGAAAACACTACATCTGGCTTCTGAGTCTGTGACCTGTGAGCTTTCCATATACATTTCACCTTTGTACTTCACTTCCTAGTCATGTGGAACCATCTGCTTTCCCCAACTGCCAATACCATACTCTCTCGTATGTCTGCCTTAAGTGCCTGGTATACTCCTGAAAATGTGCCCATCAGTTTTCAGATCAAGGACTTCTGTCTTCTCCCAGGCAGATTTATTCTTCATTAAACAATTGTTGTATTTTTTAGTAGTTATTAATCTGCTGACATGTATCCCCACTAGGATGTGAACTTTTTGAAGGTAGGGAGTGTGAATTGTTCAATGTTGTATCCTCAACTCCTAGCAGGATGCCTGGTACACAGAAGGTCCTTGAAGGAATGGGTGGATGGGTGATCAAATGGATCAAGCCCGTCACAAGCATTTCGGACAATCAAGTCAATAGATCATGCTTAACGCTGAGTATAGAATTGTGTAATTTGGACATCAAGTCACATGGAAAAGCACCTCAAAAAACAAATTCAGTACTTGGAACCCCAAGAATTATTAATCTGCTCTTTAATGGATAAGTGCCAGAAACTTGAAGACTTAATCACAGCTTACAGTCTCACACCTTTCCTACACCTTTCAGAGCCTCATCACACTTCCGGGGCAAATTTTTATGGAATTTTATCTTTAGTGGATAGCAATTTTGAACATACATGTGCATCTATATGTTAACAATAAATAACTTAACCAGTATTTTATATTGAGAGGCATATTTAACTAAGGAATCTGCTGGACTGTTGTTCAAACCCCATGTCCAATATTTACTTGTTGCATGATCTTGATCATTAGTTATTTTTTTATTGTTTTTATGTCTGTAAATGTGCATAATCATGATTGATATGTGGGACTGTTTTAAGGATTCCTTTTCTCTTAAACTTACATAAAATATAAGGAAAGTCTATTATATTCTTCATATTAATTCTGTGAGGAATTTATATTTGAAAATAAGTTGGTGGCATTAATACCACAAAATTAGGAAGACAACTCCATTAAATCTTAAATTTGACTTGTGCTTTTGTGATTAGTATAAGGAAATAGCCCATACATCCCCTTATTTATGGTGGGCACACAGTACTGAAAGCTTATCAATTGCTAAATATTTATTGGTGAGGTTTCAAATGAGCCGCCTACTTGGTGCATGATTTGACACCAGTAATGGAAATAACAGCTACCCTGTTTCACGACTTTCACAGTTTGCAAGCTCTTTCACATACGTTTAATCCTCTGATGCCAGCTGGTAATGAAATGTTTTCTAATTATTATGCATCATTGGGCAGGGTAAGCCTGAAGGCCAAAAGCAGTTAACAGGTATTAATTATAGCCATTTACTTTCCTTCAAACTTTAATTGACATTCCCACAGGTTAAAAATCCTTAAAACGTCTTTCCATATATTGTCTTCCTTCAGCCTCTTCTAATGATTTCTCTTTTAAATATAACATGCATTGTTCAATTTTTAAAGTTTTATGACTTGATCTAGGGAATCTGTCCACTGTAAGTGATTTAATGCAGGCTGCTAAGATTTTCTTCCTTCTTGGACCTATAATAATCTGTATCTGTCTAACCAAAGAACTCTGTTTTGGGTTCAATTTTGAAATGTGTATGAATCTATATTCTCTACTGGGAAACAAGGGATATTATTTGTTCAGCATTATCCTGTGGACTGTAAGTAAAAAGAAGGCAGAAAAGTGGTGCAGTAATCTGAAAGAATACAAGTATACATTGTCTGATAAAGATATCTGCTATAATTTCAAAGCAACATGGCCTAGAGGCAAGAAAGTTGTTTTTATATTTTATGAACTTCGTGGTCTGGAAAGCAGGCTGCACAGCCCATTAGCTCTCAGAATTAATCAAAATAATATTTATGAAGCACCTACTATGGGGCAGAATGTACTAGAGACCCCAGAAATACAGTGGTCAGCAAGAGACACACGACCCTTTTCATCGCTGTCCAGTATAGAAGACTGACATTAATCCATGTTTGCACTAAAAGATATGTAATAACAAGAAGGAAAGATACCAGATACCATGAGAGCATAGAATAGGGGATTCTCGTCATATACTGTGGAGTCAGAGAAGGCTTTTTGAGTGAACTTTTAGCTAAATTTGAAAGGTAAGCAGGAGTTGACAGGTTAAAGGAAGTGGTATTTGGAGAAAAGTATTCCAAGCTAAGGGGCCATCTGCAAGGTCCAGAAGAAAGATGGCACATGGCAATTCTTAAAACTGAAAAAAAAAAAGACATTGCAGCTAGAAAGTGGCAAGTAAGAGGAAGGGAGACCTGAGATAGGGCTGGACACACAGGCAGGGGACATATCACCTAAAGTTCAGTAGGACATTAAAAAATTGGGGGCTTCCTATACATTCATTGGGAAGCTGGTGAAAGATTTTAGACAGATAGAATTATATTCCAATTTGCATTTCAAAAATAAATCACTCTGGATTCAGTGTGGCAAAAAATTAGAGAAAAATGTTCACAGGAAGACCAACAGCGAGGTGGTTGCAAGTAGATCAGGTGAGGGACAATGGTAGTTTAGACTAGGATGGTACTGAGTAGCCTATAGGAAGAGACAGAAACGAAAGGAATTTTGGAACTAAACATTAGAATGTTATGGTGGTTTGGATATTGGAGGTACTTAGACAAACTGTTGCTGCATAGCAAACATCCATACAGTTTCAATGACATATGGCAATAAGCATTTATTTAGCTCACTCATGTGTGGGTTGACTGTCAACGCTGGGCTCAGGTGGGCAGCTGTCCCACAGGCCTTCCCTCTTCTGCCGCTTTGCACACTTTTACTGAGTCACATGCTGGCAGGTATTTTTGCTGTTGCTTCATGTGTGCTATACTTGTTGTTTTGCTTGATTAGGTTGTCACTGCCTCTGAATATAAACCATTGTTCACTCTTTAAAAATATTCTCCAATATAGTTAGGCATATGACTAAATAAATAGGAAGCCCTTAATAAATTTATTTATTTACCAATTTGTTGAAGACTAGACTAATTGTTCAGATTTTGAAAAGAATATATTGACTCACTTTCTGATTAGTCGATTAATGTACCCAGCCCTCTAATAAGGAGTTACTCTAATAGTCACTGTACTAGATCCTGGGAATACAGAAAATTCCAAAATATTATTCCCATCCTCGTAGAACTCAAAGTTTAATAGAGGAGAGAGAACTATAAAGGAAAATAGTACATGCATTTCAAATTCTAAATTATCATTGAGTACCTCTACTTGACCATTGTAAAAGTCACACTTAAAGTATGTTCTTGCAAAATAACCATTTAAACCTCACTAATAAGTCTAAATTGTGTAGTCTGAAATCAAATGAATTTTGTCCATATCTTCTTAAAGATCAATTAATATTAAATCTGGTCTACAGCTTTAATTTAAATTCAGAATTCTCCCACTTCTACCTTACACTCACAAACCTGTTCCTTGCCTCTGACCCATTCATTGTAACTTTAAAACTTTGGAATTTGCTATATTCTAAAGTCAACTTCCTTCAGTGAGTGGTATTGAAATTAATTTTATCCTTCACAAGGAGTTCAAAAGGCAAGAAGAGAAAAAAATTAACAAATTCTACTTAAATTTTCATGTCTTCCAATTCCAGACATTGTATGAGTATGGTGAAGATCCTTAAAGCTAGTACACATGAGTAAAAAGAGGACTTTATGGCTTCTGATTAGAATTAAAGAAGAAAAATCTTCCTTGAAGTTATTTTATAATGGAAGAGAATGATGTCCTCTGTCTTTTCCTTCTCAGTTATTATTTAAATTGAATTATATATCTTCTACTGAGATCATGTAAGAACTTATTTTCAGCTATTTTTAGTTCTGAAGACAACAAAATAAGGTAAAAGAGTATCCACCCTTAACTTTTTTAAAAAGAAACTGCAAGACTGCCATTCTATTTCAGTTTATTTCCTTAGTATTCTAGATCCTAAGGATCCATTTGTATGCTATTTTCTAACAGCAGTGAATAAATTGGGTCTACAGAAAAATGCCAAATGCATTAGCAGGCTTGTATATTAGATTAAATTGGGGAAACTTGCCAAGTATGAGCATGATGGTTTTCCCAGCCAAAATAGAGGGAAGGTTTACAGCAATTATTTTTCTTATTCATATTTCAGATTCACTTGGTTTCAAATATCCAAGTAAATAAAGCAAAAATCGGAATTTTTATCCATGGAATGAGTGCCAACATGTTTTAAGGTCTAGTAAAAAGCTGTGGTAAAATTTGAAAAGAGACGTTTCATGGCTAAAATTTTGAGAGTCTTTTTTTGTCTGCCAGGAGAATGTTTTCTTTTTATTTAAATAGTTTACTCTCTTCATTTTGAAACTAAAAAAAAGAGTAATGCCCCACATGTAAATTGCTAGTTGAACTACAAATATTATGTTTTTAACAAAATTATTGATCACTTAAATTTCACCCATGTCTTTTTATGAAAGTTCCAGGGGAGATGGAGGAAAATTTTTGTTTTGCTCAGGAAAGCCCAGACAATTAGAGAATTTTTTATTAGCTGATGTTCACAGTCTTACTTTAGGTCTCTAGGACAAAATTTATGTATCATAGCTGGTAATTCCACCACAGATAACACTATTAAAATATGCTGTATGCCTTATAAAAAATTTTCCCTCCTCAAATAATAGATTCCTGCACATCATTCCACTAATATCACCCATGGCCTTTGTAATATTAAACATAATGGACTTTTCTTTTTCCCTTCACTCCTTAGCAGTGTTTAAAATCATTGGTCCCTCTCTTGAGATCCTTCCCCTGGCTCCTATACCATGTCTTTCCTGATTATCCTCCTGTCTTCTGGCCACTCTACCTCTGTCTCCTTTCCAAGCTCATCTTATTCTATCTGGCCATTAATGTTGAAGTACCTTAAGGTCCTCTGCTCTTCTCATTCCCTGTGTGATCCTCTCCACGCCTTCAGTTCTTTTAATGCAGGTGATATGAATTTATGTATCTCCAGGCAAGATTTCCTTTTAACTTCAGGTCTAAATATCATCTGCTTCTTTGTTCTCACTTCATCTATGGGCACCTCCCAAACTTGGCATTTCCAAAACTAAATGAATAACTTTTCCCCAAACATTGTCATCTTTCAGTATCAATGAAGGTCAACACTATTCAACCACTTATTCCAGGCATAGACCACGGAGTCAGTTTTATATCACTTACTCCCTCATCTCTATATTCCATCCATTATTATTTCCTATTTCTTTAACTTCCTAAATCTCTCTCAAATCCAACCACTTCTGTAACACTATAAACTTTGTTTGAAATAACCCACTATTTCTTGCTTGGAATAGTGTAAGCAGTTGTTTGTACTCATCATTTCCTATACATTTACCCCCACTCTCTCTTTCATGCACACACACACAAACATACATACACGCATTCAAAAAATGTAAATGATATCTTACCACAAACATTATGAAATGAATTATTGTTTTATTAGCACTTTATCTTAGTGACTCTTCAGTATCTGTTTATGTTGCTGTACATCATTCTTTTACCACATGCTTTACATTCCATAGAACTGACATCCACGACTTATTTAGCTACTTTTATTGATGGAAATTAGATTGATTTGATTTATTTGCTCTTACAAAGAATACAACAATAAACATTCTTATACATGAACATTTGGGCAAATGTGTGAGTATTTCTCTGGGCTAAATATGTAAAGTAAAATTCATGCATGTGGTTTATAGAAATGCTAAATTTTGTTAGATATTGCCAAAAGTGCATTCCAAAAATTTTCTATGACATTAAACTTCCATCAAAGGGTTATGAAAATTTCCATTTCTCCATGTTTTACCCCTAATGGATATTATCAAATTTTAAAATTTTATATAACCTGATGAGTAACAGAGATATGGCAATATTGTTTTAGTTTCAGTTGTCCTGATTAATAAGATTTAACATCATTCTGTATGTATTTAGTATATATTTTTCTGACTGTAAATTTTTTCCCTCCATCTTTTATCCAATTTTCTATTAGATTATTTCCTCTTTCATATTAATGTGGAATCTCTTTATGTGAAATAATTCATATTTTGTCTCAAGCTTTTTGCAATTATTTTCTCTCAATATTGTCTTTATTATTCTTATTTATCATTGCTATCATTATTACTAATGATCTTTGTCATAAAGGAATTTTTAGACTTTTATGTAGTTGATCTTTCAATTATTTTCTTTACAATTTGTGGTTTTCATATCTTTCTTAGAAGGTCCTTTTCTATTACCCTATGAATAGGAAAAGCCATTATTCTATTTTTAAATTATTTTTTGTTTTATTTTAAAATTTACATTACCAATTTCATTACTCTGTTATTTATTTTGTGTGTGATATTCAGTAGGGCTTTAATTTTAATTTAAAGGGCCACTGCACTTATATAACTATCCAGCCTTTCTCTGCTAATGTAAATGTCCATTTTTCTCATACATTAATAAACACAGATACACACAAACACATTGGCTTCTTCCTCTGGACTCTTCAGTTTGTCCCAGTGATCTACTTGTCTATTCCTGTGCTAATATACCACTTGCATTTTCATAGCCTTATAGTTTGCTTTGATATCTGTTAGGACAAGTCACCCCAATGTTTCTCCCAAATAACCTTGTCTATTTATATCACATTCCATAAAAATCCTGTTATGTGTTTAGCTGGGATCAAATTATAATTATAATTTATAATTATATTTTGGGGAATTGTCTTTTCTTAAATGCTAGTCTAGTGACCCTTAGTTGAGCAATCCTCCTTAGGTCTGAGGTTCTTCATTTATCTGTCTATGTATGACATTTTCATTTAGGCTGGAACATCCTGCTGCATCTACCGCTGGTTAACTTCTGGGTATGGGGCCTTTTGGTAGTCAAAGGTTCCTGGACTAATGCCCTGCCTCTTGGGCCACAGTGCCCATTATCCCTGCTTTAATCTGGGTACAAACACCACTCCTCCCTGCAGTTCTCTGAAGAATCACCTGAGGCTTTCCCCAGGGCCAAAAGTGACTTCCTGCATCCATCGACTGGCTTTGAAGGTCTCCAACCAGTCCTATCTCTGCAGCAGTTTTCACCTCTATGTGTTTTGGACTGTGCTTTCCTCTGTTTTTAATTTTCTGTAGACATAATCCCATTGACTTTCAGTCATTTAGGAATTCCTTCCATTTCTTATTTCCCAGCCATGTATTGAATTTTTTTTAAAAAATTTTTCTGCTGTTTTCTGGTAATGTTTAATTGAAATGTGGATATTCTTTTTTATCATATTTTCAGTAAATTATTTAAAATGCCTTCTGGAAGAAAGCAATTAACATGGCTCCTGTAAGATTCAGTTTCTGATTTCATAAAACAAGGATGATATACCCTCTTTCATAGAGCTTCTTTGGAGTTTAAATGAGATGTACATTTATCTTAAACTCTCACCATAAAATACATTCAGAAAATATGAAATGACTTCCCTTTCCTTTAATCTTAACAAAAACTCGACCTTATTTGAAAGAAAGTGTGACCCAAGAGTATGTGAAGATTGTAACTGGTGTAAAGTAGATCATCTTTTGAAGGCATATGCAATATGTGAAATTTCTCAGGTAAAATCTGCTACTAGAAGCCCTGCAGGCAGAATGATAGGAAACTAAAGTTTGGTAAGCATTGCATCTGGATTTGGCCCCATGGCTATAATCTAATAACAGCAAGAAAACTTCATGAGAAAAATGATATTAGAGTATTCCCAAGAAATGATAGTGACGCCGTTTGTACAGCCAAGCTTCTTTTCTGTTGTAGCTACTGCGGTAGCAATTTATTAGTCAGTGACATCTCAGCGAGGGTGCGTCCCAGAGCAACCATTAAAACATCATCACAGAAAAGACCATGAAATATCAGAGTCACCTCAATGTGATAATACCAACAGTAGCATCTTCTAAAGCATTGATTGTTTCTATTGCAATTTAGTTTTTTTTAAGTGATCACCTGTCCCATTTGTAGTCATAAGCGGTTATTGCATGAGCTCTGTCAAAATGCAAAATGAAAGTTTTACAACTGCATACAGCTTTATGCTTACTTATTAGTATCTTTTTAAACTTCAGTCTGAATGCACATAAAAAGCAGAAGCTTGTAGCAGTTATTAATCTGGCCATTACCACTGAGACATAAGGAAGGTGAGTGATAGTCCCTGGATAATAGTGTGGGAAATCAGGTTATAGCACAAATCTATGATGGATTTTCCTGGCTTTTAGACTAGCATTTTCCTTTCTGGTCTGTAATGCTTTTCTTTTCCCTTTTTGATGTACATGAAAGGCATTTGCTCAGATGCTAAATATTGCACATTCTTTCATGGCAGAGTTGGCATCCAAATAAAAACATAAATAAATAAAACAAAAAAGAAGTACTGTATGTGTCTGGAAGCATCTACAGTGAATTTAAAATTTCGAGGACAGCTTGGAGGTACCAGTGACTCATGAAACAGGAATGTTAGCCAACCCTGATGTAATATTTTATATGAAGGGCTTTTCACTTACAAAGGTCTCAGTATTTAACAAACTTAACTATCCAAAGGCATTTATTTCATCCTCCACAGACTAATGATGTGCAAATCAGATTGGATGGCCCTAAGAAGTCATTTAACATACAGCAAGTGTTTATAGCAACTGAGTTAAGCGGATAAAAAAGACCCTGTGTTTTTGAAACTACGGGAAGGCTCTAAGCAGGCGGCCACAGGGATCCAGCTAAGCTGGCTCTGTCTAGGGCTCCAGGCTGTGGGGACATGACCATGGGCCAGCTATATTTGCTAACCACACATTAAAAGTTATGAAATGTTTATTTTTGGCTTCACAGGCTAGGGAAAGTTAAAGATCGTATCTGTAACCAAATAAGCTTATGAGCCCTCTGTACTTCAGGCCTTTGCTGTAACCTTAGTCTGTGCAAACAAACTCACATTTATCCTCTTTATAAGGGAGAAGAGATTATCATTCCTTATTGGTGAGCCACCAAACGTGCTGAATTATATACAGCTGCTAACATTGGGATTGTTTTGGGCCTGATGCTTTTGTGAGACTAATGTTACGAGGCAGCACTACCATCTGTCAGCCATTGAAACAGTTCTTTCTTCTTGGACAAGGAGCTTACTAGTACTCCATAGCAACTGTTGATGTCAGGTTTTTCAGTTGTATTAGGAAACCCTCTCCATTACGAACCAGCCCATGTTTCTATAATATGGAGCAGAGGTAACCTATACAGATATGGCAGGCTACCAATTTTGTTCATATAGTGCATGAAGTCCTCAAAAGAGATTTGTTTATTTTGCATTAGCACTTTCTTCCTAGACATATTTAACACATTGACTTTTTGTGTTCTTAGTTCTGTTCTGGTCTCTATTCCTAAGACCTGATTAAGTTGGGATATGCATATGGTAAAATCTCATTGGCTTGGATTTATAGAAAATGAGGGAAATGTCACCTGGAAAAACAGTTTATTTTAAGTCAAATGGTATTTTATCACCTTCAAGTACGTTCAGCAACGAAAGTTAGGCTTATGGTGTTTGTGCATGCTCTGACGAATGAATAGAATGCTTTGTGATTTCCTCAAAATCCTGTGCCTTAACATCCCTACTAAAAATTATGGGGTATTTAGCCTAGCCTTTCCTGACAGCTAAGACAAAAATTGAAAACTGTTGGAATATAATGTGCTTATTGTCAGGTAAGAGGAAACAAACAATTTTCTCATAGATGACATCTTTACTGAAAATGAACTGAATATAAGAATGTTATCCCTTATATATTTACTAGTACAAACTAGCTAACTAATTTTCTTCATTTATTGAGCATCTACCACATAGTCAGGCATTGTGCTAGGTATTGAGGTTCATAGACAGATAATAGCTAACAGTTTATATACATAAAACAGTGCACAGTGGGTAATAATATCAACAAGGATTTTATGAAAATACAGCTTAATTCAAATGAACTTATTTTGTATTTTTCCTTTATAAATCTGGGTACATAACATTAAATCTTAATTCATGTAAATTATTCCTTGGAGAATTGAGATGGTAGTTTTAGGGCCACAAGTTTATTACAGACCACAGAGAATAGAGAGCAACGGAAGCTTAAAATGCCCTTTCCATTGTCTTTTTCAAATATCAGATGTCTGAAATGAACCTGTGGCAAATTCTGGTCATAGTCTATTCATGGCTATTTTTAAGGTAAATGCCTTAGATGCTGAATATTATATGTTGTTGATTGAAGACTTTAGATACTAGACATTTAGGAGGCAAACTTCATTTTCTTGTGAAACTTTTAAGAATCCAATTGGTTTTTTTTTTTTTTTTTTCTTTTTTCCAAGACATTTGGCCTGTCACCATCTGCTCTTTCTAGAAGTCATGGGGCACCAGCAGGAAGGACCAATATGTTCCTCCAATAAGATCTCTGAATCTTGGTTAACATCCCAGAAATCTGTGCCATAAAATACAGAGGTGATTTAGAGTAACTCAGTGACAGGTTACTGCATCCTTATCACATAACATACTGCCTGACACAGTGCACCATAAATGTTTGTTGAGCTAAACTCAAATAGAAAGCAGATGTTAGCACATTGTAGGACTTACCATATTGAATGTTCAAGTAATTCAATTATTTTAGTCACTATGATAAAAAAAAATTGATACTCAAAATCCTACTCACTAGTTTACAATACTTTTTGGCAGGTGGACATTAGACACTACTTGAGGGTTTACTAAGTGCTGGAGAAGCACAAAAAAGAGTGATTCGGCCTCAAAGAACTAGGGAAGGCTTTACATTCCCAAATAAAATGGCATTTGAGTTGTATCTTTAAGAATGAGAAGAAATTCTTCAGGCAGAGAAAGCTAGAAAGGTATTCAGTGCTATTTCGGGTATGTATTGCTGCATTATGAAATGCACCAAAACTGAGCAGCTTAGAGTAATTATTTATTTTGCTCAGGAATCTGCAATTTGAGCAGGGCTTGGCAGGGATGGCTTGTTTCTGCTCAGTGTGGCTTCATCTGGGACAGCTTGAAAAATTGTGGGCTGGTTGTTGATTGGCAGATCAACAAAGGCTCCCAGCCTGGATCCTTTCTAGGAAACTGCTTGGGCTTCCTCATAGTATGGCACTGGATCTCAAGAACAGGTCTTCCAAGGGACAGGAAGCAGAAGCTGTGAATCTCTTTAGGTGTGGGCTTAGAAACTAACATGGCATCACCCCTGTTGCCTGCTAAAATTCAGGGAAAAATAGACTTCTGGAAATTTTGTGACCATCCTTAATCTACCATACCTGCAGATAAAATACTGTCATTAATAACCTACTAGATTGTGACAAGAGTAGTGGTATATAACTTAATGATTAGGAGTATAGGGAGATGTTCTGGAGAGGAGGCTTAGGCTTATTATGGACAGTCTTTTATACTGTATTATGAGTTTTACAATCGTTTACTTCCAGAGAATTGGCCTGATCATTTTTGTGTTTAGCAAGATCAGGTAGCATAGACTAGAGGTGAGTGACATCACAAATGGCAAAAATGGGCAGGAGCTCTTGTAATAGTTTATGAGAAGAGTGATGCTTAGGCAGAAATAGAAGTAGGGAAAATAGAATTTTAAGGGACAAGAAAGGATTGGGTTATCACTGAAGTTTCCAGCTTGAAAAGTGGAAGAAAATACAGAACACAGAAGAGAATCAGGTTTGGGAAAAGAGAGAGAAGATGATCAGTTTAATTTAGGACATGCGTAATATGAGATATGTCTGGAATTATTAGGATAACAAGTTTAATAAGCAAGTGGTTATATGAATAATGAACTCAAAGGAAAGGTCAGCTGTGAAACACCTAAATTTGTAGTCATCAATTTCTAAGTGCTAGTTGAAACTAGAGGAATGCGTGAAATCAACAAGCAAGAAACTCCTTTGTGTGAAGAGAAGAAACTCAAAGACACAATTGGGGAACAGGAAGAATTAAGCTTAATGAGAAGAGGACTGAAAGAAATGAGAAAAGCTGTAAGGCATGCGAAGGGCCTTGTCTGCCCTACTAATCAAAATGAGCACATAGCATCATATCTGTATCACAAATCAGGTTGGGTTAACAATGTATTACTTCCCAAACTGCTTTTTATGATTCACATATTTATTCAAGTATACTCAAGTGAGAAGTTAGACATGCACACTTTATTTTCCTGCATTGTGTATTTGTAGCAGTTTTGCAGAAGAAGGTGCTCAGTGGTTGCAAATTCAGGGATTTTTTAAGTCTAAAGCTATGAAGCTTTCAAAAAATTAGAAAATACAGTCTCATGTTTCTTCGTATGGTAAATATGTGTTTTAATCCTTCTAAAAAAACTGTTTTCCTTAAATAGCTCCTTTCATCTTTAACTATCAGACTATGAAGTCACTAACTCACCCCCAAGAACTAATATACTAGCACAATATGGTAAGTAAATTGTGCCTAGCCAAAAATTCAGGAAAGCATGTCATTACTTAAGTTGCTAAAGGGCTTTCCCTAAACTGTCCCATAATTCTTAGCTCAAATAGAATATTTGTCATTTGAATATTTGCCTTGAGAATTAATCATGAAATCATCCCAAGATCTCTTTTAGTGTTTCCTTTACATATTTCTTGTGGGGATTATTGGGGGATATGGTTTACATTTTGTCTCCCGTGAGCCACAGAGTCATAGAACCAAACAAAGAGTCCTGGTAAGCTCCCAATAAAACTGAATGTGAACAATTTTTGAGAGAATCTCTGGGTCCTATACTGCCTCCACTGGGAGCTGCCCTTACTGTGTGCAGACCTCATTTGGAGTCAGTCAATGAATCTGTGCCCTGCTTTGGAGAATGGCTGAAAATGGCTGAGCATCAGTTCCGCTTCTGAAAGAATGGTGTAACACCGACTCACTTCCCTGACCTAACTCTAGGAGGCACGGAGCAAGTTCATCAGACATTTTTGTGAGAAGGCACCCTGCTGGGGAGCAACAATTAGAAGGCTCAACAGGGGGCACTGTAGAGAGCTTCTCCTTAAGGGTGAGAGAGAAGGAGATACACGAAATTGTTGTTTGGGAGGCATGAATATTTAAAGAAGGTGAAGAATACAGCCATCTATGAAGCCTAAGGCTGCTGTTGGCTTGGGCCAGCAGTGGAGAGAATGTCAGACTTTAAGGTCTCCATCCTTTAATAATTCTACTCCAGAAAGTTCATTATCAACTGTTAGAAAAAGTACTTACTGAGCTTTATACTTATATTCTACTAGGCACTTGTCTATATATTATTTCCTTTTATCTTCACAATAATTCTGTGGTGGTACTCATTGTCTTTCTAATCTTACCTATGAGGAATCTAAGACTCATTGAGACCAATTAAATTGCCCGTGGCCACCAAATTGAGAGAAATGTAAAACAAATCTGACTCCAGAGTCTATATTTCCACTCTACAATATTGTCTCTCTAAAGCCTTCCATCGTGAAAGGGATAACATTTATTGAGATACAATTTACATACAATAAAATTTACCCATTTTAAAAGTACAGTTCAACATTTTTTTTTTTTTTTTTTTTTTTTTTAGTATATTTACAGAGTTGTGCAACCAGCATTATAATCTATTTGGAGTAACATTTAGTGCAAGAAAATATTTAGGGCTATGTGTGCTTTGTACTAGATTAATGCTTAATGACAGATTTTGGAATAAGTAAACAAAAGGTAGAGTAAGAGGCAAAGACTCCAGGGGGAGCCAGCTTCAGGTATTTTGGCTTGACTCAGGAACTCAGATTTTCTTCAGGGGGTGTCATCTGGGACAAGAGGGATACACCAATGTATGTATGTAAAATCATAATCCTCTGCTTTACTTGACCTAAACTTTCATTGTACCCTGAACCACACATTTAATCATTCTTTGGAGAAGTACAAAGTTGAAAATATTTCTCATGTTTTGTTTCTGCATTTCCCCAAATTATTATTTTTCTGATAGCCCAAAGAGCTATATAAGACTGTAAGCAGTGAAGAACAACTCACCAGAAACTTGAGAGCAATAATGACTCCACCCCCCATCAGATCCTAAAACTACCTGTTCAAAGAAACCAATTGTTTCCATTGTGCCACATTTTTTTCTCATCTGTGAAGTAGCAGCTTACCACTTGGAATCATTGTGTTTCAATATTGGGGTTTTCTTTGGATATGTTCTGGCCATTTTCTCTAAAGGAGGCAGTAGAATATAGAGAATGGGGCATGTTACTAGTTGTGTACCTTTGGTGCAGATAATTGGCTTTTTAAGCCTCTGTTTTGTATAAATGAAACTAAAGTTATTTTGAGCCTTAAGTGAGGTAATGTAGGTGAAGCTCCTGCCTCAATACTTGGCAGATAATAAGTCCTCAATAAATGCTCCTGAATGACTGTTTAGATGAATGACTAAGTGAGGAATTTCTCTCTAAACCTGACAGGGATGTCAGTCTGCTGCATGGAAAGGACCAATGGCTGAGAGGAGGAAGCAAAAGAGTGGACATAGAATTGGGTGGGGTGGGATGGCAGGGGTGTCGGTAACATTGGAAAGGGCAGGTATATAGAGACGTGCTTTCACGTTCTTGTTCTCAATGAGACATGGGAACTCACACAGTTTACTTAACCTCATACTTCTCTTAGGTCTCAGTTTACTTTCAAAGTGGAGATGATACTACAATATGCTGTAGGGTTGTGGGGAAGATTAAATAAAGTAATGGATCATGAATAGCCCAGAGCACAAAGTGTAGCACATTGTAGTACTTAGTAAGTGTGAGTTTCTTTCTTTTTTTGGCTTCCTCACTTCATGTACTAAAAAATATGCTTTGTAGACACTTTATGAGTTTAAAGTAAATGAGAGAGCACTTGGAATTTGAAGGAAGTGTTCCTTTGTGGTTAAGCACGGGGGTAGGAGTGGGGGAATTTGATTGTGAAGTCCAAACACATTTGTGACCTTGAGTAAGTTATTTAATTTATTTAAAGCACTGGTTTTTTCATCTTAAAATAGGAAAAATTAGAGTATCCTCCTTGTAAGGTGGTTGTAAGGATTAAATAAAATGCCACATTGAAAATCATTTCACAAAGGGCTTGAAAAGCAGTTATACCTTTAATAAATATTGACCTTTATTAGCCTGCTATTCCAGTTCCCCAAGTTGGATTCCCATATTCAGACTGAATTCCCAATGTTGGAATGGCTGTAGTGAGAATAAAATTATGCTGGAACACAGAAACTCACTCTAATCTGAAAGAACCACCAAATTAAAATCAGTGGTGAATGCAATTATTAAGGATTCCACTAGAATCCTATAAGTTGGGGTAGGGAAATTTAACTTACAAAATGTGGCCAACTCATTTTATTTTTGA
The DNA here is from genome assembly GCF_015220235.1 of Choloepus didactylus. Classification (NCBI taxonomy): domain Eukaryota; kingdom Metazoa; phylum Chordata; class Mammalia; order Pilosa; family Megalonychidae; genus Choloepus; species Choloepus didactylus. The sequence goes on from NC_051316.1 coordinate 71,073,286, forward strand.
TATTGTGTCAAAGACAGATGAAAGCAGTCAATACTCATGTATTTATTTAAATTTTCTTCTATTTGTCACATTAAACAATGTTAATTATTATTTCATTTTGTTTTATTGTTCATTTATTGAGAAGGATGATTTAGTACCTGAATCTAAGGGATTGCCCCATGCCATGGCACCTTAACCTTGCATAATTTGAGTTGCAGTGTTCAGAGAGCATTTTCTAACAGTTGATACTGACTTTCTATTAAAGGCATGAGAGTAACTAAATGATGGAAAGTCTAAAAAAAAAAAATCACAAATTTATTCTCCATGTGAAAGGGCTTTGTTTTAATAAAGGGAATAGGGATAGATCTTTGCAAAATGTAGGGTGATGTACTCTTTCCCCAGAGTATTCCCTGGTAGAAAAAATACCAGCAAACTAACACTCTGAAGTCCAAGTTGTCAAGAAACCTGTGTCTCTTGTGAAGTGGGAAGAAACCACTCCACAATTCTGCTATTCTCTGAGCTTAATGAAACGCTAGCAGGCTGCCCTGCTGTTACCCGTATCTTATATTTCCAGGCCTTGCCACCTGTGCAACAAAAGCAAGCAATCTATTTAGAAGAGTGTTTTTCATTCTCTTAACTCTGAAGGTCTTTATTCTCAGCATGAGATTATTGCAACAACTTAACAAGCCATGTTTTCTCCCCCTATTTTCCTTTCTTTTCTTTTTGCACCTATGTCCTTTTAAGTCCATTCAGGCCTTAGGGAAACATTTAGTACTTAAGCTTTGGTTTTTCAAGCTCAATCGGGTAGAAAATCTAACACAGAATGTGTGCACAAACGATAGCTCTGCACAATAGGGACGAACAAATAGCACAAAGAGAAAGGAAGAATATGAGTGTTCAGGGAACAGGGCTGCACTTGAATTCAATTTCCCAACAGCAGACCTGATGCTTTCTCCCAAGATTCCCAGGTTTCAAATTGGTCATATATTGAGGGCCAGTTACCTGGACAATGGGGAGGAGATGGCAGTCGGTAATTATGATCTTGGTTTCTGGGTTGTTAGGAGACTTAATATTAATCCTGAAATTGTATGAGGAATGTGCTCATCTGGTCATAATGTATGGTCGTCTTGAAAGCATTTACCAGCAATGCTAATTTAACACAAATCACCCCAGGGAAGTATATTTGAGCTAGTGGAGTTGCCAAGTTATTGGTTAAATCAGAACACTTTCTTGCAAGTAGAAATAACAAGAAACTCACCCAAAGATTCAGGCATATATTTTCATTTTCTATCGGATGATCAATTCAGTGTAAATATTATCATAGTATGTATTGTACAGTGCCCAAGTTAAGGGGGGGATGAAAAATGATTATGAATGCTACTGGGTTACACACAATTGAAAGCATCATGATATATTAATATCAGGTGATGTTAATGCTATTTTCAGAAAACATAGTCAATATGGCTAAATACATCAAAATGTTGTCTTTCACAGTGAAATATCTATGTGACAGAGTCATTCATCCTATTCTTTCATCCTCCTTGCTATTTTGTGTGTGTGTGTGTGTGTGTGTGTGTGTGTGTGTGTGTGATAAAATACTGAAAACCCAAGAAGATTCCAAAAGTGTTACATCTTTGGAAACAACATAAAAGAACCATAAACATAAACATTTGCTTTAACTTGCTTTTCAGAACTATTTTTATTGTTGACAATGAAGATTATGCTTTCATTTCTCTTTTTGTTCATTTGTTTGCTTATTTCCTCATAGTTGTTTGATGGAAAAAGGCAAGTTTCTGAATTTTTGGCAGTAAAGTTAGTTTCATTTTTGAGACAATGTATTTTTTTAACATTTTATTTTGAGATACTTTCAAACTTCATGAACAGTCACGAAAATAATATGAACTCTATACAGATAACTCCAACATACTCCTACCTGCCCAGATACTCAGATCCACCAGTTTTAACATTTAGCCACATTTTCTGTATCATTCTATCTATCTATCATCTATCTATCTATCTATTTTCCAAATACTTGAAAGTAGGCTGTATATATAATGCTCCTTGAACACAATATTTCCATGTACATTTCCTAAAAACAGGATATTCACTTACGTAACTGCCTTAAGTGCAGTTACCAAGTTCAAGAAATGTAACATTTTTATAAAGCTTACAGTCTATATTCCAATTTTTCATATGTCCCAACAATGCTTTTTTGAGTCTTTTCTCTTCACTTGTTAAGTCCCATCCCATTTAATTATCACTCTCTTTAGTCGCTCTGTATTTTTTTTTTCTTTAACTATGGGAACATATATAAAACATAAATTTTCCCGTGTTGCTCATTCCCAATGCATACCATTCAGTGGGATTAATCACATTCCCAACATTGTGGTCGCCTCACCACCTTCCATTACTAAACTTTCCCATCTCCCCAAACAGAAACCCTACACCTATTAACTCCCAATTCACCCTTGCCCCATCCCTGGAAACCTGTACTCTAATTTCTGTCTCTACAAGCTTGTGTATCCTCTAATATTTTCTTTGTATTTCTCATGGGGCTTATATTTAATATCATAAATCGATAACATTCTCATTTGCTTTGATACCAACTTAACTTCTACAGTATACATAAACTATGTTTCTATACCTGTCAATCCTTCCACCTTTATATAGTTTTTGTCACAAACATGTTTATACATTATGATTCCCAAACCACTGTTTTATCATTACATCTTATGCATCTGCTTTTTTTGATCTTGTAAGAAGTAAAAAGTGGAGTCGCAAAGAAAAATACAATAGTACTGGCATCTATATTTACACATGTCATTACTCTTACTGGAGATCTTTATTTCTTCATACAGTTCAGTCTATTACCTATTCTCCTTTTCTTTCAACCCACAGAATTCTCTTTAGCATCTCTTAGAGAGCCTTTCTAGTGATGATGACTTCTCTCAAACTTTTGTTTATCTGGGAATGTCTTAATCTCTCCCTTATTTTTGAAAGACAGTTTTGCTGGATATAGAATTCTTGGTTGGCAGTTTTGTGCTGTAAGTGCTTTAAATATGTAATCCCACTGCTTCCTTGACTCCATGGTTTCCAATGAGAAATTGGCACTTAATCTTATTGAGGCTCCCTTGTGTCTGACATGTTGCTTCTCTTTTGTGGCTTTCAGAATTCTCTCAATATATTTAGTATTCAACAGTTTGATTACAGTATACTCATTGTATGGGTCTATTTGGGTTTAACCTGTTTGCTGTTCATTGAGCATCTTGGATGTGTATATTCATGTCTTGTTAACTTTTGGGAAGTTTTCAACCACTATTTCTTTGCTGATTCTCTCTGCCCCTTCCTCTCTTTCTTTTCCTTTTGGGAGTCTCACAATGCATTTATTGGTAGACTTGATGGATTCCAACATGTTCCTCAGGTTCTGCTCACTTTTCCTCACCCTTTCTTTCTGTTTCTCAGACTGAATGATTTCAATTATCTTATCTTCAAATTCACTGATTCTTTCCTTTCCCACTTGTAATATGTTGTTGAACCTCTCTAGTGAATTTTGATTTTCTTTTACTGTGGTCTTCAGGTATGTTTGCTTCCTTTCCGTAATTTCCATCTCTGTATTGATATTCTCTTTTTCATCAGTTGTTTTCATTATTTCCTTAAGTTCTTTGTCCATGTTTTCCTTTAGTTCTTTACATTTATTTAGAATCATTTTTAAAAAGCCTTTGCCTGGTATTCCCCAGGTCTGCTCCCCCTCACTGATGATTTCTGATGCTTTAATCTTCTCCTTTGCCTGGGCCATCTCTTCCTGTTTCTTTGTATTTTTTGTAATCTTTTGTGGAAACCTGGATGTTCTGATAGTTAAATGTGTTGTTGCCGAATTTGGACTCTGAAGCATCTGTTCCTTAAGCTTGTATCCAGCTAATGTTATGACAGAACATTCCTTGAATGCCAGGAGATACCCCCTTCCCCCAACACACACACCAAAAAAAAGAAGGGAAAAAAGAAAACACATTTCCTAGTCTTTGCAGATTGACCTGTGCAAGTGCTTTTTTTCAGGGCTTATCCTTACAATGAGTTTGGAGAACAGCTCCAGGACAAAGTGTAGAGTCCTTCTTGATCCTTTCTGTGCATGAAACTTGTCTTGGACATGTACATTGGGCTCTAGGAATTCCCCCATTCATTTAGGTGGTTCCAAATATGCCATATTCTAAGGAAATAGTTTCATCATGGTCTTGGCCATTGCACTGTGTGTCCTATAGCTAGCAATCCCTTGCCTCTGGCAGCATCAGTGAGCTTTTTCCTACATTCAGGCCAAGTTCTGGGACAGCAAGTCCCTCAGGCTACCACCAGACAGATTAGGCCAGACATACATGCTCCCACTATGTGCACAAGAGTTACTCTGCTCCCTCTGGAATCAGGACCAGAGTGTGCACTGGAAACATGAGCCAGCTCTGCACCTAGCCAATGAGGAGTAGGGCAGGGGCTAGCCAGGGCACCACAAGATCCTACCACTTTTAAGTAGTCTTTTTCTGGATTTGGCACTTGCCCTGTTACTGCAGTCCTATAATTGATTTCTGGAGCTTTGAGTAAGGTGTTTCTGCCAGTTTTTGCTGGTTATTCAAAGCTTCTGTGGGGGTATGGAGCCCTGAAGCATCTTAGTCGGCCCTCTTGATTGGAGCAGGGCCTGAAAATTTTTCAAGTTAAATGCTTCCTTCCCATAAAATCTTTCACAAGACATCATTTGGTTATTAAGGATTCCATTGAAGAGAAGAAATGACAGCTCACCCTGTTAAATTTATTACCTGCACTGGAGTTACCCTCATTTTGTTGGCAAGAAAAGCTCTTCCCTGAAGTGTAATCTGAGACAATACATTTTTGAGCTTTATGGAAAGTAATATGAAACTAGGTAATTTCATTAATTTCTGGGGCCATCTCTATTGTACACCAGCTTGATAAGGGGCTAATATTCCCACAAATTTTATTGCCCTTGTATTGGAAAAGAAGTATGTAAATATTCTTGAAAAAGGGTTTGCTTTATCTATTGAAATGGTTATGAAATTCATTTGGTTTCTATCACTGCTGAAGATGATTTGGCATTTTAATATTAGGCAAACATCACAAATGGGGGAAAGAATATTAGTATAACAATCAAAAGAAATAATCTAAAAAATTGGAATCTTTATGATAAACATTTTAGCCCAATGAATTTTTTAAATGCTAAACTATATATATTAGATTAAAATTGTCAAAATAATTTCTGTATAAAACATTGCTGAAGGGTTCCATAGTAGGTTTGTTTGAAGAAAATTAGGTAAGATTTCATACCAATTGTCTCATTTGGGGAGCAGGTGTGGATAAATACTTAGGATGGGAGAATTGGCCAGACTGTTAGATGTGGTTTATATTATCCTACGTATGTCCTACTCTGAGATACTGCATATCCCCACTTAATATTCTTCCTAGAAGGCTACTTAATGGAGTAATTTTAATCATGTGCCTTTGTTATTAAATAATTCAACATCCTGCTTAAGGTAAAATCCCAGTTATAAGAAGCAGTTAGTTATCCATCAGGATGGAGATGGCAGTTTCAATCTACATCTGGAATAACAGAAAAAGTTGTAATAACAATTTGGTGTAATTATGACTCATGTTTCTCTTCACAGCTTGCTTGACTTGTGTTTCACATCATTCACCTGGTCATAAATGCTAGAAATCTAAGAATTATATGTGACTACACTCTATCCTAAGCTCCCACTCCCAGTTTGCCCACCAGTTCTCTGAAGTCTAATTCAAAAAGGTTGTCAAATCAGCCCTTGTCCTTTTCTGTTCCCATCCTCACTAAATTCAGTGTCTTACCTCAATGCAGTGGCCTTCTAACCAGACTCCCAGTCCTCACTCCATTAGACTTGTCCTGGAGTCAACACTGCTCTTAGAAGGACCTTTCCACGATAAAGGCAATATTTTTCCTTGATCATAAACTTCAGTGATTCCCCATTGTGTTTAGGGTTGGGTCCAAACTCCTTAATGAGTCACCATATTCTTGAATTAGGACCAAACCTACCTTCTCATGGCATGGACCTTCCATTTCAGTTGTATACATACCTTCAGTTGTATATATATTTTTACTTTGTTGTCTTTGGCCTCTGACTTGCCTTTTATTTTGCCTGGATTCACTTTTCTCTCTCTTACCCAGAGAATTCAGATCATGGTTCAAGGTCCTCTAAAACATCACTTCCATAAAGATTATCTTCCTTGATTGCCTCAGACAGAAGAACCAATCAGCCAGGCTCCTGGGTTAATTCATATGCCTCTGTTATAAGCCCTAATATTTTTAGAAAAGCGTCTGCGACACCATAAGAATGAGCTACATAGTGAATACTCAATAAGCATCTGTTGAATGGATGGAACTTTATTCAGCACTAGATAAAGGTTTGAAACAAGCCAATGCCCTGTTCCCATTTGTCCACATGGGAATTTCATGCTGCCTTCTTCTTGGTGTTACCAGGTGTGACTTTTCATCCAGGTTTTCCTTCTTGGTGGAGAACTCGAAGGCCAGGACCTTGACTCCATTTCTTTCTCCAAAACCTCACTGGCAGTAAAATGTAGTAGGTAAAACATGGGTTTTGTGATCACATTGCTTGGGATCAAATCTTTCCCTCACTATCTGCAAGCTGTGTAAATCTGTCCAAGTTGGTTAACGTCTTTGTTAACCAACGATAAAATGTTTGATTTTAGAACTCACCGCATAGCGTTATGATAAAGATTAAATGGATTAATGCATGTGAAGTACCCAGAATAGTGCCTGGCATGCTCTCAATAAATGCTAGCAACTTTTAGCTGTTAAAATTATTGGATCTGGGTCTCAGGTACCTACACCTTGTTATTCAGTGACTACTAGTTCTTACAAATAAACTCCTATAAAGTCTTAATGTTTGAGAATAATGCAAAGTTTTCTACTTCTTCATGAACATGGTTGCTTTTAAACAGCTTTTATGAGCCATTGCAAAGAAATGGTTAAAAAATGGGAATTTTGAATCCTATGAAGGTTTTTAGGTGAGATTACTAACTGAATATTTTTCCTTCAAATCATGGTTTCTAACTTTTAAAGTATTTGTTGGAGATTCTGTCTTTGCCCAGCATGAGGGTAATGAGGGCTACAAGGAAAAAAAATGAAAGTAAGAGATATCCTACCACAGATAATCTAAACAAGTTTTAAAAATCTGAGAAGCATAATATATTATTTTTGGAAGATCAAAATTTATTGCATATGTTTGGAGAAGGCATAGAGTAGTTTTGGGACACTCATTAAAATCTTCTTGGGGAAGGCATGTCAAGAGAGAGCCATGACTGACAGGTAGGGTTAGGATAGGAGGATAAGAAGCACAGAGAAAAGAAAAGGCAGAATATTGATGGAAGAGGGCACTTGTTTGTCTAGTAGATGTATGAGCATTGTTGCTAATGGAATCTCTTAGGGTACATTTCAGTTACTATTTCTTATTCAAAAGTCTTAAATAGAAATACAAGTAATTACCTATCTATTGCTTTCAGGTCTCAAATTGTGGCTACTGCAGCAGGACTATAGAGGGCAGATAACCTCATGTATATAATAATATTCAGAAGATGAATTCATGTTTCATTTGTGGTGGGTAGAATGGGTAGGAAGAAAGGGTGAAGATTGGCTAATATATCTTCAGAGGTACTTTCAACTCTGAGACTATGAGTTTCTGATAATAAAGATTAATTTACAGTACAATGCATTTATTTTTCTGGACATATATTGCAATTTTGCCTACCAGTCCAGAAGAATCTTCATGTTTTATTTCTTAGGAATTATATTCTTCTTTTCCCATAAGAATAAACTGTCAGTGTAAAATGACTCTGGAAATGAGCATTTATTTCTGAAGGATTACTGAGCAGCTGGAATGAATGGTCCCTTGTATGTTTGTAGTCCCTAGAAGGCCCTCAGTCATCAGGAAATGTCCTTCATCCCAATTATTATTGATGAAAAAGTTTAATTTTCAAGATATTTTTCAATGGGTGAAAGGAATCATCCAGTTCCTCATGACCCTTAAATATATATATTTATATTTATATATCATTCTGGTTGTGGTGGGCCATCTCTCTCATCAATGTAGAGAATGTTTTCAATGGTCTAATGGTAAAATTGCATTGCATCAAATACTTTTTTTTTTCCAAATGATATTCTGACTTTCCTTTGAACATTCCTATTAACTTGGGAATTACATAAACCAAAGCCTTATATTAGGTATCTGAAAAATCTATTTTAGCATGAGCATTACCATTTAGATCAAGCAGAATATGGCACATGGCCCACTATCAAAAAGGAGGCCTGTCTTTCTGCATAATCTTTAAATTAAAACAAATACTAAAATAATGTTTCTCACGGTTCCTTACCTGAACATGGGCTTTGAGCTGATTTTATGGTTATATACGTATGATAGAAAACTGTTTGGGGCACAGTTTTGCAATTCTGACAGTTCTGGGTTTGAATTTTTTGTGTGGTTTTTTTTTTTTTTTTTTTTTTTTTTTTGGTACCAAATTACTTTATTTGAAGGATTGGTACAATTGAAAGAAATTGGTGGATGTTGATACAACTTATATAAAAGGGAAAGGTAAACCCAACATACATGCACTGCCCTGGTGACCACAGAAGTCACCCTGTGGCTCTGGGGAGACTGCATAAGGCTTAGCTCTCATCATCACTGTTTCCCAGAGTGTGCTTGTCAGAGAGATACTCTGCCAAGCCAGAATCTGGTGCCCCCATCTTGTGCAAGTTGGTTGTGTAGTCACCCAACTCTTTGATGGAATTTACCTGCTTATTCAGTTAGTGTCTCTCAATTAAGTCACACAAGTGGGGGTTGTTTTTGTCAGTGGCCAGTTTGTGCAGATCTAGTAGTGACTGATTCACCCTGTTTTCCAAGTGTACTGCACGTTCCATTGCATTCAGCCCACTCTCCCAGTCACCTGGTTCAGGTTTCTTGATATCCTGAAGGAAGATTTGGCCACCTCCGTTGGTTCTGCAGCTTTGTAAGTTTCTCAGTATGTTCCCTCTCCTCATGAGGTTGGTGAAGAAAATATTTGGCAAAGTTCTTCAAAGCCATATCATTACGTCAAAGACATTGACAGGTAGATGTAAGAGGCATAGGGCTCCAGGTTAATCTGGTGGTTGATGGCGGCTTCTAAGTCCTGGTTGTAGTTCTGGCACCTGCAACACAGACGTGGTAGTCATGGTGGGCAGGTGAGGAGAGGAGGCAGTGGCTGCACGGCGCTGGAGCAGTGGTGGAGGGCTGCTTGCAGTGGCCAGCAATGGGTTCCCTTCAAGCACTGTTGAAGCAGAAAACCACGGTGACTCTCTGCAAAGACGTCTGACTGGGTTTGAGTTTTATTTCCACTCCTGCTGAGCTGTGGTCTCTCTACCTCCTCATCTAAAATAGTATTAAATAAGCCAACATATACAAAGTTTTTAGTAAATAGCATTAATCAGAATATATTTCTATGTATGACAGGGCCTTACATATAATAGCCCCTGTATACATAATTTATTTTATGATTAATGGCAAACACTTACAATGTAAAAATACTTTTCCCATAACTCTTTGCTTTCAGGGCCTGAACACAATGTATAGAGTTGAAATGAAACTGGCAAAACTTTAATACAAAAGGCTAATTGAGGAAGCTGTAGAGGAGTTCCAGTTTGGGGCATCTTCAGCTTGCCACTAGGTGAGAGAAACCATCATTGTTTGATCTGCTGCTTTTACTCCTGTGTACCATGAAACCAAAAGACTCATGAAAATGGGTTCATGGTTATTATAACTAAATGGCTGTTGGAACTTGTTTAATTTCTTGTCTGTTTCCGTATCTGTAAAATTGAAATAATAATATCCATACCACCTATGACAGCATAGACATAAGAATAAAGCAAGAGTATATTATTAATAGCAAACACAGTGAATGCTTACTTTTTCCAGTTATTGTTCTGAGCCCTCTACATATTTAAGTCATTTAGTCTCTCCCAACCTTAAAAGAGGAGCACTACTATACATCTCCACACGGCAGTTGCAACAACTTCCTTTTCTAATCTGTCCTACATATTCCAACTAAGAATCTGCACGTTTAGCCATTTATACATAAAGGTCATACAGTGCAGTAGTAGAACTGGGTATGAATTGAAGTAGTCTGGTTCCACACCACACCAGCAACACAGAGATTTTGACAGCACTTTGTAAACTGTAAATAGCAAAAGACTGGATTTTGGCTGTCTACCGATGGGTATGAAAACTAAATGGGTAGTGGATTTGTACTTGGAACCCAGTGAGAGAAGCAACCAAAGGCTGATTTTCTTTTTTTTTTTAGGCATTTGAGGAACAGGTCTTTGAAATATAGGTAACCTGAGAAGAAGATACAGAAATATGGAAATGAAAGCCAAATTTTATATACAGCAGAACTGAAAACACGGCAACCATGCATGCATTCATTCTTTCATGTACTCACTATCAGGTATTATGTTAACAGCTGGTAATATGGGATTGAAGTACTCACTGTCTAGTGGGAAGACAACAGGTGTCAGTTGTAATTCTGCCATTTTTTGCTGACATCACCTTGAGTGGGTCACTCAATTGCTCTGATCCCCTATTCCCTCAGTTATAAATGAGAATTAAATCTCCTACTTTACAAGGTTTCTGTACAGGCTGGAACAAAGTAGTCACTGAATAAATAGCCATTATTGGTATGAAGGTGGAGCATGATGGGAGTTGAAGAACCAGATTGCACACAATAATAAGGCTAAGAGGAAAGCCAGTGGAGGGATTTTAGCAGGAATGTGAGGTGATCAGATTCTCATATGAGAAAGATGACCTTGGCAGCAGGATGTTGGTCAGGCTGCAAGGGGGCTGAGCTGGAGAACAGGAAATCCATTAGGAAAATATTAACATAATCGTTCTAAGCAAGAGAGGTTGAGAGCCTGAAAGGTAGAGAGCTTTTGGGCTTGGAACAGAGACAAGAGTATTTTGGAGTTGAATAGATTTTTCTATATCTCAAGCAGGGCAATTTTTTGGGATTTTAAAATAGAATCTTAAGGAAAACCAAGCATGAAAACAAGTAATTTTTTAGCAGACAAATCTTATTTAAAACACAACCCTTGGTTTTGGGGTAGCACAAAGATAGGTATTCTGGGTGTTAATTTTCTGCCTCTGAACACTGTGCCCTATCCCTAAGAGTCAGTAGAGATCACTGCATTTTGGGCCATTGAGCACCTCAGCCCACCTCCTTTCTAGCACATACCTCACCATATTACACTTATTTTTTGTCTGTCTCCCCCACTAGATGGAGGGCTAAGTGAATGAAGAATGTGTTTCTCGATTCCCAATGTCTAGATAATACACAAAGCAGTTATTCAGTAAATTTCTGGAGTAAGACTGACAGATTTTGAACCCTGACTCCAATGATTACTAGCAGTATAACAACCTTCCAAGCCTGTTTCCTCATCTATGAAATGGAAATTACAGTACCAGAATTGCAGTGAAGTTACATGACATAAATATATGCAAAGTGCTTAGCCTACTGCCTTAAACACAATAAGCACTTATCTAATTAAATGATAGCAATACTGATATTACTGTCAATATTATTATCATGAATACAACTGGACTCAATTCCTAATCATTCCTCCCCTCCCTCTACTCTCTGCTGCCCAGTATAACTCTGATTTGGAAAATCGAATTGTTGAGACTGATTATAGTAACTAAACTTGCTGTACAGTTGGATGATTGATCTTTCTTTCACTGTTCCAGCTCATTCTCTGCCCCCATGCAATCAAAGCCCTTGGGGACATATATATGTTATTGTATAGAGAAATATTGAAGAAGAACAGCTTTTTGGGGACCCAGAAACAGAGGATTTGAACGTTTGACCTTACTGAGGTAGTAAGGCAAGTGGCTGTCTTTGAAGAATTAGACCTATATAAACAGGAGTCACTGGGACAATTGGAAAGTGGTTTTCACGGCTTTGTTTTCTTACTAACTGACCAGCCATGAAAGATGAATCAACCCAGTATGTGGCAAGGATTCCTCTCTCCACACTCTTTCCAGCTCCTTCCATGTTTCCAAATAATTTCTTTGAGAAACACACTTTTTGCTTTTTACTAAATACATGATGGGGCTGGATTTCTCTGTATGAAGAGACTTAATTTGCCAGTGAGCTACAGCTTCAGGTTGGCCATCTGGAAAAATAAACTTCTCAACAGCCGTGTAATTTGTCTTTTGTCTGGTCTCAGGCAGTGGGTTTTGGGGGATTAGTATTGAGCAAACAGCAAGAAGGCGCTTTTCTGGCTCCTTGATGCCATTTCCCTTCTCCAAAGGGGCATCTTGCTAAGTTACAAGTTAACAAATGGTTCTTACTCCTATAATGCCTTTGTCAACACTATGTATATATGAACCTAATTTTCTATAAAACAAAACAGCTTTTCTTTTCTATTTGGGGAGGCACTGCCATATGGACCAAAGCCTGGGGTCAGAAAAAGCATATTGCCTGGAGCACAGGCTGGCACACCAGCTGTGTCCTTGTACCAGAAGGTGAGGGAGGCAGGGAGGACCTTTCTTTCTCAGGCTGTAATGTTTTCTTTCCACCCCCAACCCAATCCACCAAGAAACTACCCTGGCTGTTTGGGAAATGTCATAGGAGACAGTTCCCATGTTTTACTATAACCAATTGTAATTTTTTCGAAGCCTAAATAACCAAGTCAACTTTATTAGAGCTCAGCATGTAGGAAGTAGGGCTTGGCAAGCCAATATAAAAAACACTGCTCAGATAATTACAGTTCCTGATAACTTGCACTTGTTACATTTCCAAGGAGAGTTATAGACTCATTCTCTTCTTTGCTTGATTAAGAAGAAATAGGGAGATATCCACTTGTGGTTAAAACATGTGCTAAACAGTCACGTAGTAATGGGTTCCAGACTTGGTTCTGCCACTATTAGCTAAGTGCTCTTGGCTGAGTTACTTAACCCTTCTAGGCCTCAGTTTTTTCCATCTGTATAATAGGGATAATATAACTAATAATCATGGAATCCATTTTATGGGATTATAATGATTACATGAAATAGTGTAGGCACGTGAAGGTGTTAACACAGATTCTGGCAAAAGTACTCATTTTAAAAATAAAATTAAGTAGGACAAATTTACGTTTGTTAGGCTCATACCACAACACCAACCCCCCCCCCCATACACATTGTACCAGGTTTTTAATATAATATTTGTACCTAGTTTTTAAACTTGTCTTCTGTGCAAGAATCAGGCCAAGGTCTACAAAGCTACTATTTCTATGATTCTTGAAGCTCAGAGAGATTAAGTAGCATTTCCAAGTTCACTATGGAGCAAAACTTTAAACCTGATGTTCATTCAGACTCTTTGTTTTTACCAAATTGCTAATTTCATGATTGTAGGAAAAAACATAAAAACTGCATTCAATTCCCTTAGTGTTTAAACATTAACTTAGTAATTTCATACTGTTCCTCATAGTCTTCACAGAACAGTGCCCACAGGTACTTTATTTAGGCAGTGTATCTGCTTATCATTACTTAACATGCATACCTAGCATCTTTGTCAAAGTCCAGTGCAAAAGAAACTAGTTACCTTCAGGTATTTTGCCAAGGAGATTCACCTTCAAAGGCTGTTAGGTTTTACAACTCATTACTGGAAATTTGCCTTGTCTTACCCCTATGTTTAATAAATGTGTGTTGAATTAGAATGAAAATGACACCAGTAGCCTCAGTCTTTAACCTTAGAACTATTTCTTATTGCTCTCATTCTTTTTGTCAACTTCCAATCCACCAAAGCCATCAAATTTTATTTCCTTCTATGCAGATTGTTTTTATTTGACAATTTCCATTTCCCCTTCTAACTCTCTGGGAAGGCCTTTGTTATGTTTGGAAGTGGAGAATGTTGTTTGATTATCCTGAAGCCATTCTCCTCATAACCTTCTTCCTTGCTGTGACAATTTGCCTTCAAAATGCCAGATGAATGTTTCTTTCTTTTATTTAACAGCCTTTTTTTTTAAAAAAAAAACAGCTAGAGGCAATATTTCTCAACCTCATTACTATTGGCGTTTCGGACCAGAAGGCCATCCTGTGCACTGTAGGATCTTTAGCAGTATCCCTGGCCTTTACCCACTAGATGCCAGTAGCACTCCCCTGATAGTGACAAAAATGTCTCCAGATATTGCCAAGTGTCTTCTGGGTGTAAAATCATTCATTTTTGAGAAACACTGAGGTAGAGTATGTGCATATGACATAGTCAATGAGACCTGAAGAGATGTTGACTGGGAAGTTTCTGGGAAAGGATTGCATCCCTGATTTAAAAAAAAAAGGAACAGCCCCTTTTCATTGCTGCTAGAAAAGGTTGTGTCTGCCTAGAACTTCTCTAGCCATCTTGCCACCATAGGGGGCATTCATACCGAGGATGGCAATTGGGGAGATGGACAATACCTGTGTCCATAATGACAGTGTCAAGCAAGGGAACCAACTCTGCAAATGTCCTGTTTCTAGACTTATTATTGTGGGAGAAGATAAATGTTGTTACTGTTCAAGCCAATTTTATATGGGTATTCTAATAGTTGCAGTTGAATGCATCCTAAGTGATGTACATTCCAACATGGCAGTTGCAACAACTTTGTTTTCTAATCCATCCTACATGTTCTGGCTAAGAATCTCTAAATTATATGGAAAGATCTAGGAAGATGTTCTCTTTGCATTGATTTTTCCAGAATTGGGGATGTATGCTTGCTTGCTTGTCCAAATCTCTCACTCTTGCCTTTTGACCAAGAGCAAATATGCTTTTGTTGGTGAGCTTCAGTGAAGTATGCTGTCTGGCTGATGCACTCAGCAAGATTTCATTGCTATAAATAGAAATGGAACCTTGGACCTTGATTTCATCTATGATGTGTTAATCACAGGAGGCACTCCAACTCTAAATTCCCTAAAGTGTGGCTCCAACACTCATTATCCTCATTTTTTAACTTTTCTGTAGCATTTGACACTGTTGACTATTCCTTCCTTCAAAAATCTTCTCTTCCCTTGAATTCCATGATCCTGCAATTTTTACTTTCCTTTTTTTTTTTTACATTTGTCATGTTCTTTCCTGTCTTTGCAGTCTTTTCTCCCTCCTTTGGTAATAAAGGGATGTAGGAGAAAGCATATTTTGGAGCCAGCTATGACTGAGTTTAAAATACATGTATACTTGGTCTCAAATTTGCTCAACTTTAACTCCCCAATTTGTAAAATGAGAGAAAATAATATCCATTTATGGATTTTCTTTGTAGAAAGAATGAGGTAATGTATGGTGTGTTGTGCTCAAAATATCTTATTTTCCTTCCCTAACATTTCCCTAACGTTGGTTATTCTCCGGATCTCTGTTTTCAGCCTTCTCTATTTTCAGTAGATGTTGTCCATTAAAATATGAATAATACCTTAAAACTTCACCCCAGCCAAGATGTATCTTAAAGATACAAACTGTCTTTGAGGTCTCTCCAATCTCTTACTAGACATTTCTATTAAGTTGTCTAACCATTAACTTAAAATGAGTGTAATTAAATGAAGCCAACAATTTTACCCACTCAAAAAGAAAACACTTCATTCACTGATTTCATTATTTTTAATGAACTTATGAGTTGTTAGTACCCGGAACTTGTGAGTTGCGAGTACATACAATCCCTTTAAGCATTGTGGCCTTTGGTGGACCTGGTTTCACATTCCAGCTCTACCACTTATTATGAGCAAGTCATTAAGCTCTCTGAGCTCATTTACATATAGACCAGTGTAGTTGTAAGGCCTAGAAATAGCATATATTAAGTGAATGGCATACTTACTAGGGGCTTAATAAATGTCAAAGAGCATTAATTCATTAAGAATAATTAGGTAAATAATTTTATATAAAATAGTTTCCTATTCTATAAGAAGAGCTTGCAATCTGAAAGCTGATGTAATGTGTAAACAATAAATGTAAAAAACATCAAAATAGGGAGGTAAATAGGATGGTTCCTGGAGAAAGAATAAATAAAAGGCGTTAAGTAGCGTGCAATATTAAGTACTGGTTATTAATCACGTAGATTTGTCAGGAACAATCTGAACTTTCAAGTAGATTATATTATATTGTGGTGTAGTGGAAATCGTACAAAATTGAGAGTGCTACCTAGCTCTGATACTTAGTAGTTGTGCAACCTTGGCCACAACATTTAGTCTTTATAAGCTTTTGCTCATTTTCCACAAAATGAGAGTAATATAACCTACTTCACAGGGTTGCGGTAATGATGGAAACACCAGAAGCTCAAAGTGTTTTACATGGGTAGCAGAGACCCACCTTTAGTTAAGTGGTACCCTGGTTGGGATTCAGAGATCCCCTAAGCCATATCATGACAGAAGTCCCCAAATCCTGCTCTTGCCTATTTCATCAGTAAGAAAGACACTATAGCATACTTCAGGGTCATCCACATTAGCCAGGCTAGAACACCTTAAAATATCAATGGAATGCTGAAAACCACTCTTTTCAGAAAACTTAATGTTAATTCTAGGGGCTTTGGGGAAGCATCTGTGAATTCAAGATAATTCTTGGGTTTTCTGGGAAAATCCTCTAACACTAAAAATTGACTAACAATTGACTCTTCTTCCTCAAAAAGTGAGCAGAGGTCATCTGGAGCCTAACTCTGTGCAACCTCCACCTTTGACATTCCCTGTCACTCACTGGCATTAGAGCTAATTTGGGTGATGGGAAACCTGATATTTCCTGTCATTGCCCTTGTCCAGCATTCTGGTGCCATTTGATACTTCTTGTCTGATAAGTTCCACTTAAGTGGAAGAACTCTCCTCCTATGGATTGTGCATTAACTCTTCTAGATTTATGTCAGGGACTAGAGCGAGTGGTAAGCTCCTGGCCAGCATGAATTTGGGTGAGCTCTAGGAAACCAGGCTACCATCTGGAGCTCACAGATTTCTAGCCTAACTACTGATTCTCCACACCAGACTCCACACAAAATGTCTACTGATATGTACAGGGATTTGAGACATATTTAAAACCAAAATGTGGTATTATCACCAACATACAATGCTAGGGAAGACTCTTAGGAGACCATTTCTTTTGACTGAGTAAGAGAGAATGACATGGTGTTATTACTACCACAAACCACTAAAACATTTGGAGTCAGTTTTGGGTTGATGCACCAGGAGGAAAACTTTATTCTGAGGTACAAAAAAAAAAAAAAAAAGTTTCTGGAGGGATTAAGATATGTTTGAACCTGTATACTGACTGATTTCTCAAATGGCACTGGGGGTGGGGAGCTGGGGGGCAGCAGGGGGTGGGAAGAGTAAAACAGCTGCCTTTCTTGTTACATGCTAAAGCCTGTCACTTAAGGGCATGTGCCTAATTATTTCTCTTTCACGCATGGATGCCCTGTTTGCTGAGGGTGTTGTGAAAATTTGCCAAGAGATAAATTCAACTGTTTATGAGAATCATTATGTGGTTCAGTGTTTATTTCCCTGGCACCATCCAAGATCTATAACTTGGATTGGAACAGCTGTTTTCTTTGCATGTAAATAGAAGTATTTAAGTATGTCTTAAGCACATTGTTTAGAAAGTGCACAAAAGCAGGATACTTTCTAGCATTAGGGAACCTATAAGAAGAAGGAAAGGAAACTTTATCATTTGACTACTGCTAACATTTATTGTGTGACTGGGATAGTGTTACATTCACTCAGAGCTGGTTATAAAGATGATAATTAAGTGGTGTGTGTGTGTGTGTGTGTGTGTGTGTTCCTGAAGGCTTCAGACCAACTCAGAAGCATTTCTCCTTCTCAGGTTTCAGCTGTTACCTCCCCTCAGTGGGACTTGAAAAAGCAAAATCAAAAGACCTTTGAAGCTACACAATGTCTGGTCTGTCTTGGCTAACTGTGTTGTAATATAACTGACATTATAGCAGGTAGCAGGATAATCCATGTCAGAAGCAATACAATTCTGCATTTCATTTACAGCTCGAACAGATTGTGTGCCATCATACTTCTGGGCAACCACTTCCCTCACTGACTAGAGAAGGGGGTACATGAGGCAACTCTTGACCTGGAAGCAATATCAAAATGGCTGCCATGCAGTACCACTTTATCAAAGTAATAATGAAAAAGTTGAGTCCTTTAATTCAAAAGGGTGCGCTTCATTCCTCTTTTCCTTCACCAAAGATCCCGAAATCTACCTCATGTCTCATAAGGTGACGTTCATTCTGGTTCTCCAACATAAGTGTGAATTGGAAGCCAAAGCCTAAGTATCCTCTGCATAGGGCTTGGGGGACTATAATTACTTACATGCACCTGTGTTTAGCTGAGAAGCTATTACTCTCCCGTTTGTCAAGATTTGTTCTCGTAGAAGGGGCTGACTCCTGGGCTGGCTGGTGAGCAAGGGCTCCAGACTATGAATCAGAACACTGGGATATTACTTCTAGTATTGCCAGCAACTTTCTTTGTAAATTTAGAGTAATAATTCCTCTCTTCAGGTATTGGTTATCTCATTTGTCAAGTACAGCTGAGTATAATTGCCCTCTCTGTCAAGCTGAGCCATTTGAAACTGCCAATATCTGCCTGTTTTTGACTACAAAAACATGGGCTTCATATGGTTCAGTCTGATAAGTCAAGGAAAATATGATAATTTTAAAAAAATTATGTGACAGGGTTGTGAGAATTGTAAATTGACATGTGAATGCTAGATGTCATATCAATCATCTTTACCAAGGCCCAGAACTGAGCATCAGAGAAGAAATAAGTCCACGGTTAATTGACAAAGGGAAGATCCAGGCAAAGGACTCAGGATTGCCACCATTTTATAGTATAAAAAGCAAAAGGATTGTGAGGACTTTCCTGTGGATTGGTGGAATAAAAATGTACAGACTAAATTACCTCTCTAATAAACTTGTTTAAACTCCTTAGCTTTGCCACAGTGCTCCTTTCTTTTGATATGGAAAGGTTCAGCTTTGATTCATTTAGCTGAGATGCAGCCTACTCTATATAGCTCTGAGTCTTGAAGATTCTTGATACATTCTAAAGGCTTCAGATTACCTTGTACCCAGACCTGTTTGCCAAGATGTAAAGAAAAATTTGCTTAATGAAATTAACCATTTTGGGACCCATTTCAGACCAGTGCCCAACATGGCAGAATGCCAGATGCTAGGCTGACCGGGTACTGTGCCAAGACCTGACTGAGCCCTTTGATTCAAAAGGGTGAGCTCAGCCCATATAAGAAAGAAGCCAGGGGAAATTATCACTTCCTCAAATCTGATTGAAGGTTGAGAAGGATCAAGGGAAATTTCAATAGCTTGGAAGCTATTCCCCAGGAAAACAATGCATAGGGCCTGGAAGAAAAGAAAGGAAGCCTTGTTGATTAGCTCCCCCTGCGGAGAGAGTCTCTGCCACTTGGCTTCCTTTGATGAGATTACGGACTTCTGAAACTCGTTCCCACCAGGAACGTAGACATATTGAAAGGACATCCTTCTAAGTAGGCAGGGGACACATTTTTCGTTCTTGGGAAAGTACACAATTTTGATCTCACAAATGACTTGGTCGTATTTTCAGCCCTGAGATCAGAGCTTTGCTTCAGGAGCTTTTGAACCAATCCAGCTTAAGATGAACCTTATGTTTATTTGGAGAAGTCACAAGTATTCCAGATAGCCAAGTCATTGTATTTTTATCTTTATATAGTAATCCTTCAAAGGATAGAGAGTTCTTAATAGTCCTCTAACATTTCTTGTCCTTGAGATAGGTCCAATTATGCTTCTCCATGTTTTTCTCCTAGGTGGTAAATGATCCAATCTAACATTTTATTGATTTGGATACCATGACCTAAACAATAATTTTGCTCCCTCTTCTTTTCCCACCACAGTCGTATTTTCCAATTTGTATTATCATAATTGAGGACATGTAGAGTTAAACAAGACTTTAGAGATCAACCTCCTAGCCTAAGCAGAAAGCCCCATGCCTGACTTATGGTCGTTTGAGCCTCCCTTAAAACTACCAGTGTCATAGGACTTCTTAGTTGATCTCAAGCTTGTTCTGATACATCTTGTCTTTGGTTCATCATTTTCCACATATGCCCTCCCCACATTTCTCTGCTTATGCATATATGTCTTCTTATCTCATATATCTTTCAAGGCTCTTCTTAAATCCTACCTCTTTCTTAATGACTTCTTAGACTATAAAAGTGATTATGTAAATTTATAAATGTGGTAGAAACATAGAATCTTAAAGTCAGAAGGGAATGTAGAGATCTTCTAAAATAGCCTGCTCATTTTACAGATGTGGGAACTGAGTCTAAGAGAGATCTGATGAAGCACCAGGCCATATCCTGTCTCATGATATCCTTTATAATGCAGACTTGAACAATGTTATTTAAAACTGTAAAATATGGCTGTATTATTTCTCCCAATTGCAAACTTCTTGAAAGCAGGGGTTGTAATTTCTTTTGCATGGTGTTTCATATATTCTAGGTTGTTCTTCAGTGCTCTCCAATAGAACTTTCTGTGATGGTATAAATGTTATGTGCGGTCGCAGTTGATTCGTCTGGGGGGGGGTGGCGGCCGGTTGCTAAATCCTAGGCTCCCAGGATTGCTCGGAGGGTACCTGCGGCGGGGGCTCTTTCCCGGAGGCGAGGGCGAGGCGGGGGACTTGGCCAGGTCCCCGGCGGGGTGGCGTGCAAAGTATGGAGGGCGGCGAGAAAGGAACAGGCGGGACACGGTTCTTTTAGGGTGAAGAAGCCAAGAGAGTTTATTAGGGGAGAGTACAAGCTTATATCGGGCGTTTAGAGGGCGGGGTAGCTGTAGAGGTTAAAGGCTTGGATTGGTTCTGAGAGGGCGCGGAGGTTGATTGAAAAGGGGCGAGAGTTGCTCCGGTAACGGTGTCTGGCAACAATGTATGCGCACTGGTGGTAATGGGAGTTGCACTGGCAACGGGGAGTGTCCGGGCAAGATAAGGGGGTGGGGAAAAGGCGGTTCCCTCCGGCAAGCCTCCCCTAACAGTGTTATTTTGGGTGAGGAAATGGGGCCTGCCTCCGGCCTCACTTTCCCAGGCCCGGGGGGCTGCGGAGGGCGCTGTCGCCCGTGCCCACCACCCTCCCCAGGGGCTGATCAGGTCCCCCAGCCCAGGCCCGCCAAGTTGAAGCACGTAATCAGTGTCCCGCAGTTATGTAATATCTGCACTGTCCAATATGGTAGTCACTAGCCACATGTGGGTAATGAGCACTTGAAATGTGGTTATTGCATCTGAAAAATTGATGTATTGTAAGTATTTAATTTTAATTACCTTAAATTTAAATAGCAACATGTGACTCGTGATTATCCTATTGAGCAGCATAGCTCTCACTCACTTGTTGATTAATAGCAAGTGAGGAAATGTTAGGGTATGTTTGTTGATTTCATAATGTGTTTTATTATCATCTGAATCAGAATAACAGAAGTTTAGAGATGGAAGGGACCATGTCTCATCACCTCAATGAACACCCTCAGACAAGTGAAGGAATTTGTTCAAGGTCACATGGCTAATTAAGGACAGAACTGACACCAGGGTCCAAGCCTCTTAACTGAAGTTAGGAGTTTATTATTATTATTATTATTATTATTATTATTATTCCTTCTTTGTCATAATACCTTGGGGAAGTTGGGAGGAGGAGTCAGGAAGCACATAGAAGGGAGAACAAAACAGAACTTTAAAAAAATATGATGAGGATGAATAAGGATTGTAGACAAGGCAAAAGAAAAAGAAAGAAAGCCATAGAAGAGTAATTTGTCAATATTAGAGATTAAGAAAGGAAAAAAAAAATAAACAGCTCATACTTTCGCCCACAAACCCATGTAAATGAAGAATTCTTTTTTAAATGCAAAATACTGTTACTGTAATAAATCAGGGACCATAGATGTACACACAACTACACAATGAAGAGAGCTTAGTGGTTACTGAACCGTGAGAAAGCCCTCATACTAATGAATTACATTCCTCAAAACCTTTGTCAAATCAATCAAAAAACTCTCACTGAATGAGCATGGAGTGTTAACATCTGGCTCACCGAATGGAGATAACAGTTGCATCCAAAGCCTTAGTTAGTCATGCCTTTATCCTTCCCCCGTTGTCTGCTGATCCCACTTTATCCTTCCTCTGGCTTTGCAGCTGCTCAATGAAGGAGAGAACTCGCTAAAGAGTGTTGAATTCAGTGGAAAGTAGGACACCTGGAAGGTGGAAAGCCCTGGTGAAAGTGAATCGTTTGGTAGCCCAAAAAGAGATCAAGACGCGCCTTCTCCATGCAGAGTCCTGATAATCTTAGTGGCTTCAACAACTTTTTAGAGAAATAATTTGCTTGAAGAATGTGGTTTATCTTAAAATAAAAGAAGCAACTGGTTCTCAAAGACTCAGGGTGTTCAAACCAGGATGCTACATTTTTTATTTCATAGCATTTTGTATTTGCTAGAAGAAAGGAGAAACTAAGACTGAAGTCTGTAATATCATGCTCTGTAATATGCCTTTTGTTTCATTGGTTCTTTTTTCCATTTCTGACATGGGACTGAAATGGTACTCAATTTTCTCAGGGTATGTGGACTATTTTCTTATTAATTTAATGGCTGTTCAAATGGGTCATAGAAGTAGCAAACTTTTCTTCTGCATCTTGAATGCTACTTTACCTTTTGACATAGTACCATTCTCAAAGTCACAGGCTCAGGTTAGGATTTATTTGTTTAGAATTGTAAGTGAAGCCAATTATCAGTCCCTTCCAAATCTTAAAATCTTTCTCTTCCTCCTACTTACTTTCTTCTTGTTATTTCTTATTAATACTACTACCACTCTGGTCTACTTCATTAGAAGTCTGTGGGACATTTTGACAGTCCCTCCTTTCTTATGCCTTACTTCTAGAAAATTGCTTCATCAAGCAGATCCCCTTTCCACATCCTTTCCCTGTCCCCTCCTTTCCATTCCACTGCCTCTACCCGAAATCAGGTTGTTTTTCATTCATTGTCTTTCTTGTCACCAATACTGGCTACACACTGCCACTTAACAAATCATCCTAAATGTCAGGACCAGTAGTATCACTCTGTAGCTCAAAAACTTTCAATGGTTTGAGCTAATTAAAAAGATGGAGAAGGGGAAGAGGAGAAAATGGAAGAGAGAGGAGGAGCAGATCAGTGGAACAGAATAGAAAGCTAAGAAACTTTACTATATATAGGAATTGAATATATAGTACTGATGGAAATTCAAGTCAATTGGGAAGCTGCATTTATGCAGTAATGAGGATTATTGTTTAAAAATTTGTGTTGGATATTTACCTTTTTTTATTTTTTAATTCAGTTTTATTGAGATATATTCACATACCATGCAATCATCCATGGTGTACAATCAGCTGTTCACAGCACCATCTTATAATTGTGCATTCATTACCCCAATCATTTCTGAACATTTTCCTTACACCAGAAAGAATCAGAATCAGAATAAAAAATAAAAGTAATAAAAGAACACACAAATCACCCCCCCATCCAACCCTATTTTTCATTTAGGTTTTGTGCCCATTTTTCTACTCATCCATCTATACATTGGATAAAGGGAGTATGATCCACAGGGTTTTCACAATCATACTGTAAACCCTTGTAAGCTACATTGTTATACAACCATCTTCAAGAGTCAAGGCTACAGGTTTGGAGTTTGATAGTTTCAGATATTTACTTCTAGCTATTCCAATATATTAAAACCTGAAAAGTGCTATCCATATAGTGCATAAGAGTTTCCACCAGAGTGACCTCTCGACTCCATCTGGAATCTCTCAGCCTCTGAAGTTTTATTTCATTTCATTTCACATCTCCTGTTTGGTCAAGACGATGTTCTCAATCCCATGATGCCAGGTCCGGATTCATCTCCAGGAGTCATATCCTGTGTTGCCAGGGAGATTTACACCCCTGGGAGTCAGATTCCACATAGAGGGGAGGGCAGTGAGATCACCTGCCAAAGGTGACTTTGTTAGAGAGAGAGAGAGAGAGGGCCACATCTGAGCAGAAAAGAGGCACTGTGGGTAAGACAGGCACAATTATAAGCATTTAGCCTCTCCTTGCAGCAACAAACTTCATAGGGGCCAGCCCCAAGACAGAGGGCTCAGCACATTAAGCCATCAGTCCCCAATGTTTGTGAGAACATCAGCAGCAATCCAACTGAGGAAGTCCAACACATCTGCATTCTCCCCCAGCTCTTCAAGGGGAACCCAAATATACATTTTTATTCTCCACCCAAATTACTTTAGGATATGTTACCATTTCATTCTAATCTATACAGATGTACCATAGCTCACTTCCTATTCAAAGTTCCATGTAATTGTAGTGTTTGAACAAACTGACTGTAGAAGTTATATTGTTTAGAAAATATAGATCCTGCACCAAATAAACATCTCTTCCCTTGGTCTCACATGTAAGTTGAAGTTTGAACAGTCAGTTTCAACCTTTACCCTTTGGCCCAATTTGCTCTAGTCTTAACCAGATCTGCTTTATTCATATCTCTAATTGAAGTCTGGGCTCTATTTCAGTGTTTTTTTTTTTTTTTTTTTTTTTTAGTAGTTGCTGTATGTGTTAACACTGATATTCATACCTGCCAAGTTCTAGCTCTGAGTTTCAGTTGTAATGCAGATTCCCAGTGTTCCAGAGACCAATCAGGTTATACACTAAGGGATCAGCATCTCAGAGTTTGGAGATAGCCATTACAATTCAGGAATAGATTTGAGCTTACAATCTAGGGACCATTACAATAATCATTTCCTGTTAGGCTGTGTTCTAAGATTCAATTCTGAGTTTACACATTGTAGTTAGTTTGTATTGGTGAGGCATTATAGTGCCTGCCTTTGTTTCTGGTGTATGTCACTCAACATGCTATCTACAGGATCCATTCACCTTGTTGCATGTCTCATAGCTCCACTCCTTCTTGTCCTTGCTCAATATTCCATTGTATGCATACACCACAGTTCACCATTCTGTTCCTCAGTCTATGTACCCCACCCATTGCAAATCATGAATACTGCCTCCATGAACACCAATGTGCAAATGTCCATTCATGTCTCTGCTTTCCGATCTTCCAAATACATACCCCATAAAGAGGTTGTGGGACCTTATAGCCCCACATACTTAGCTTCTCGTGGAGCCACCACAGTGACCTCCAGAAAGGCTACACCATTCTGCCTCCTCATCAACAGTAAATAGGTACATCCCTCTCTCCATGTTTTCTCCAGCATTTTTACCTCTGTATTTTTTCCTATAATCTTATAGAGATATATTCACATAACATACAACCATCCACAGTGTACAATCAGTTGTTCATGGCATCATCACATAGTTGTACAGTTATCACCACAGTTAGTGCTAGAACATATTCATTTTTATGAAAAAATGTTTTTTTTGGTGAATAATAGAAAAGATATTAAAAAGAAAAATAAAAATGTCATACAATAAAATATAATGGTAAGGACAAAAACCAATACCGCTACCAAGAATCTCATATCCCTCCCTTATATCTCCCTCTCATCCACATCTAACTGTAGTATATTGCCTTTGTTACATTTAATGGAAGCATATTGGAATGTTACTGTTGACCATAGACTCCAGTTTGCTTTGATTATGTTTTCTCCCAAATACCATCCCTTTTTCAACACTCTGCATAGTTGACATTCATTTGTTCTCCTACATGTGAGAACATTTTTATATGGGTACATTTAGCAATAGTTGTTGGCCACTCCAGTTTTTGCCAAGTTATATAGTCCCAGTCTTCATTATCTATCTTTATCTCTGGTGTCATACATTCCCCTATCCCACCTTTTTCAGCTTTACTCACAGACATCTTTGTTCCAGTGTACTTACAATATTGTGCTACCATTACACAGTATTATGCTATCTATTTCTGGAGCTATATAATCAATCCTGCTGAACATTTCTGTAGTCCTTCAGCATCAAATGCCTGATCTCTACCCTCTTTCTATCTCCTGGTAGCCTGTGTTATCAGTGTTTAACTCTCCAAGTTTGCTCATTAGTGTTATTTCATGTTAGTGAGACCATACAGTATTTGTCCTTTTGTTTCTAGCTAATGTCACTCAGCAGAATGTCCTCAAGGTTCATCCATGTTATTATATGTTGCATATCTTTGTTTTGACTTACAGCTGCATAATATTCCATCATGAGTATATACCACAGTTTATTTATCCACTTGTCTGTTGATGGACATTTGGGCTGCTTCCATCTCTTGGCAATTGTGAATAATGCTGCAATAAACATTGGTTTACAAATGTCCATTTGTGTCTCAGCTTTCAGTTCTTTTGTGTATATACCTAGAAATGGAATAGCTTGGTCATATGGCTAATCTATACATGGCTTCCTGAGGAACCACCACACTGTCTTCCAGAGTGGTTGCACCATTCTATATTCCCACCAGCAATGAATAAGTGTGCCTCTTTCTCCACATCCTCTCCCACACTTATCATTTTCTGTTTGTTGGATTATGGCTATTCCAGTAAGTGTGACATGGTATCTCATTGTGTTTTTTTTTTTTTTATTCATTTTATTGAGATATATGCACATACCATGCAGTCATACAAAACAAATCGTACATTCTATTGTTCACAGTACCATTACATACTTGTGTGGATATTTACCTTTTAATATATACCAAAATAACTTTCAGATTGATTTTAATGTTGAATGTAAAAAAAAATTCTGAAAACTACTTGAAAAATATCAAAAGATAATGATCCAATATCAAGATTAGAAGGGTCTGTCTGAGTAAAAAAAAGTAAAAGAAGGAAGACTATTTTGAAAGATTAAACATTAAACATTAAAATTCAATCACAAAACCATTATCAAAATTCAAATGCAAATGGCCATCTAGAAAAAATATTTCCAAGCTTGATAGCATACCAAGTGTGAATATATTTAAAATATCAAGATCTCTTACAAATCAGCAGGGAAAAGAACACTCCAATAGAAAAAATAAAATTGGCAAAACTCTGGAAAGAGAATCTGTAAAAGAATATAAATGACCTATAACATAAAAGGAAAGTTATCAGATCTTTGTGTGTTCTTTTATTGTTTTATGCTTATAGAATTCCTACTCATTTCAAGATTAGCTACTCACAATTTTTTCCCAGTTTATATTTCAGCTTTGCATTTAACATTTTTTTTCCACCTGGGATTTATAGATGTATGCTCTGTGCTATTAGAGCCAGTTAAACAGCAGCCTTTTTCTTCCTTGCTGGGTTGTAAGCTCCTTGAGGCAGGAATTCTGTGCTCTTTACTTTTGTAGGCCCTGCAGCATGTAGCAAGTTTCTGGCATACAGTAGTCCAGACAGGAGGAGTGAAGAGGAAGGATCAGAGAAGTTTGGGGACAAGAAGTACCTTTTGAGATTAGTATTGAAAATGTAGAAGTTTTCTACTCAAGATACTGTTGTTCCCCACCCCCTTCCTTTTGGGTGGAACATGGCTTACGGGCAAGGTAGCGTGACATAAAAGAAGGAGGAAGGGTAGTAAAGAAAGGCAAGTGAGGATTTAAGTCCTTAACTCTGAGCTGCATCTTTTCATATACAAATTAGATGTAATAATTACTATTTGCAATGTTGTTGGGAAGATAAGGACTCATTGTAAAATGATCAGGGTATTGATTCTGTTCTCTTCTTACTACTTACTTTTTTGCTATTCTGGAAGGGATACTTGGACCTTTTAGCCTTTTCTTCTCATGGTGAAATCAAAACAGGTAGTATGTGGGAAAACATCCTGTGGGGTGTTTTTAATAATGTAAAATACAATTAATTAAATTTCTTTGTATACATTTATGTGTAAATTACTTGTTACATTTTTGCGTTTTTGTTAATGACAAATTGAATGAAAGTGAGGGTTGGATGAGAAGTTTCAGAGTAGATAGAGGTAGGAAGACAGAACAAGGCTAAATAAGAAAAATAGGTAATTAAAACAATTTTACTGTTTTGGCGTAATGTAATAGAAAATAGCATGGATTTGGAAGTCAGGCAAACATGAGTGTGAGTTTCAGCTCCACCACAAACTCTCCATACAAAGCCCTCACTGGGCCTCAGTTTCTCCACCTTTCAAGCTGGGACTAATAACATTTCCACCGCAGGGGTGTTGTGAGGACCAGTGAGATAAGTAAATGAAAGCATATGGCACATAGTTGACATTGATAAATGCTTCTTTTTGCTTCTTTTCTTTCCTTTCAGGGACTAAACAGCTAGCCTGATTCATCATAATACCTCTGGGTATTTAGATGTTTAAAAGACCTGAATATGATTTCTTAAGTACCTAACCGCTACCACTGAGTGAGTTAGGCCCCAGGGAGAATAGACCCTACTTTAAAAAATGCATTCATAGTTGATCCTCGTGTTTACAGAAGGATTTTCAGATCTAAGTATGTCTTATGACACACAGTCTAAATCTCCTTGCGTATTCAGTTAATCATCTCAGTTTGTCTTGCAGGCACGCAGCCATCATTTTGCTCATGTGAAGAACAAGAACACTGCGTACGAATTTCTCTGTTTTAGGGGGCTAACATTAGTTGTAAACGCTGCCTGCTTTACAAATTTTGTGAGCTGTAAAATGTAGTGCTATATATTCCTGGGAAGTTTTTTCCCACTGAGAGTGTTTAAGATGAATGTGCTTTTAATAGTCTGGGAGAAAAGATGCTGGCAATAAAGAAAAGCATTTGATACTTTAAAATTAAGCAATACATTTATAGTAATTATACAGGGATATTATTAGTGATTAAGTATAGTATTATAGAAAAATATATCTATGGCAGAAAAAAAGCTAATCATTATAACCCAGCAATTTTTTTCTAGTTTTTCCTTTGTTTTTTTTTTTTTTTAAATAAAAGAATGCTGATATTTTAGGATGAATGAAAAATGACCTATATTTATATCAGTTTATGTAGTGTAAATGGATATTACAGAGAACTTAAATTGCTACTTTGTCACTCAAATTGTTAGTTAAGGAATATGATTCCTGCCTCTTTTATACTGTCTTTAAATATGTTCTTGAAAGTAAGAAGGCAATACCCCTTTTTTTCCAATAATAAAACACTCTCCATACACATTTCTGCTGTTCTGTGGCGATGTGGGTTTGCTGTTTCCTTTACCTTTGTGTCCCAGGTCATAACTTTATCTTGCTAGAATGAAGACTAGTAATTATCTGGACTTTCAACTATAGATTTGTTTCCATTTAAGGAAGAAATGTAATATTTATTTTGAGTCTACTATATTCATTTATGTACTTCATAGAA
Organism: Choloepus didactylus; assembly: GCF_015220235.1. Taxonomy (NCBI): domain Eukaryota; kingdom Metazoa; phylum Chordata; class Mammalia; order Pilosa; family Megalonychidae; genus Choloepus; species Choloepus didactylus. The sequence continues at coordinate 71,102,592 of NC_051316.1, forward strand.
ACTAATGCATTTGGTCACCTAATTTAATTACCTAATGTAATAGGTATAGGTCTTACTGACCCCATTTCGATGTCAAGAAAAAGGAGGCCCAGCAAGTTTGCATAATTTGTTCCCAATTCTTATCTAGTAAGTGAGTTGAAATTATAATATGGATCTGACTGTCTGTAAACCTAGATTCTTTCCGATTCTGTATGCTACCAAACCACTTACATTGACTTGCTAGAGTTTTTAAATGATTAAAAGATTATGTAAAGATAATTATATCCCAAAATAGGCAATACAGTTGGAAGAGCAGGTTGTTGAGGGGAGAAATGAGGAGCTTGGTTTCTGATATGCTGTTTTTCAGATGTCTGTCATACAGCAGGTGGAGCTGGATTCAGGAGATCCAATCTCCTGAGAGACCAGGGCTGGAGAAGGAGGTTTGGGGGCATCAGTGAAATATGCAAATAGATATGAGTCACTTGCAATTGTGGCTCCATTTTGGCCTATTTCCCCCTTTCTTCAAGTGGGTTGTGATGTTATGAACTAAGGGAGGCCTGATTTAACATTTGGGAGCTCTGCTCTAAGTTAAGACAGATGGGCCAAGATGTCAAAGAAACTAGGCTGTTAGCAGATGAGGGTGGGGGTCTGCTTAAGTAGTTAAAGGTTGTCTAAGCCCAAAGCTGCTCAAACGTTGGTATGTCTCAGAATCCTATGTCACTCAAATTGTTCGTAAGTAGGGTTGGGCCTGGGCCTTTTTGTTTTACCAAATTCTTGAGAAGATTATGATAGACATCGAAGTTTGAGATAGCACTGGTCTAAACCATATTTTGAAATTCCTGTCTCATCACCAAGCAATGGCATAAAGCAACTCCAGGTGTCCTGTATATAATTTCAAATGATCTGCTGTTAATTTGAAACTCAATTTTTTAAATTAAAAAATTATATATATTATATATATAAGGCTGACAGATAATGTTCACATGATGAAGTTTTTCTTAAGTTGATTTCAGTTTTGCCCCTTCTATGGAGGGTGAGGATGAGCATGTCCAGGACATCTGAGAAATGGGTCCTTCCCGAAGTTTTTGTTTTTCCCTGTGTGGGAAAGGAAATATGTCCTGACCCAAGCTGGAGGCAATGCTTATCATATTTTGGAATCTGAGGGCAGCTGCCAATTTCACCTGCAGGCAGGAAGTACACACCTGTTAGCAACATGGTTTTTAAAAAGCCTGTACTTGGCCAGATTACAAGGAACACTGTTGTTATGCCATCAGAAAAAGGAAGCTGACTTACAGGCAAGTAATCCTTATTAAAGGGGATTTTAGGAAGCTGGACACTTGAGAAAAGCACGCAACTGTGAAAAGAATATCTCCTGCTTACCTTTGTAAAAGCCAACAATTACCTCCAGATTGGGTTGGGATTAGATAAGGCAATCAGTTGTAATAGAGTTGATATCTGGGAAGGGGGGAATTTTTGAGTCATTCAGAGATAAACCTCTTATTATGGCTCCCTTTCCTTGATCATCTTTATCCTTCCAACCCACCCCTAGCTTTATACACAGGATTCACTGGTGGGGTGAGGAAGGAATGACTTTGGAAGTGCTCCTTAACCAGGCTTTTGTATGCATTGTCCAAAGCTCAAGGCTTTCTCCTCAGCAGGCTTTCCTGCCCTGTCATTAGTCCTAGTTGCAAAAGAGCCTCATTCTCAGGAACTGACCCATGCTGCGAGCAGGTCACCTCAGATGGAGGCTTGCTGCTTTATTCAGAGGCTTCTGAGATTCCCAGATGTTGAAGCAAGATGCAAATATAAAGGCTTCATTGCTCCTCAGCTCCTTTTGGGCCATTGGACAGAACGGGCTTCCATCTGATGAGCGAAGGCATGGTTTCATATGGACCTGGTGGATTCTCACCTTTCACAGTTGTAATCGCAAAATGAGTTTTGTATGTTTTTTTTTGTGAGCAACAGTTAATTCTCTCTGGATGTTACTACAGTTTTGGGAGAAGAAGTATGTATTTTTTATCCCTCCTTTATATTCTCCTTTATGCTTCAAAACAGGTAATTGGAGCCGGGCTGTGAAGTGTAATCTTGTCCAAAGGCTAAGCTTGCCACCTAATGACACACAGTTGTTCTTCTTTATTGAGGCGGTCTTGCCACTCATTATCCCCTAAATTAGTTCCCTTTTCTCCTTTGCTTTATTATTCATTCACATCCTCCTTTTTCATTTGGATTTTTCCAAGTGAACCATGACAGAGTGTGTCTTTGTGTGGTTGTGAGTCTGTGCAAAATTGCATCTGTGTGAGTGAGTTGTGCCCCCCTCAACCCATGCCCTCTTTCCATTAAGTGTTTATTTAAGCCCAGGCAGTGGAAAACTGACAAAAATCTTGGGCATCGATTGCCTCATAATGTTCACACATCAATCTAGGGAGGAAAACCTAGCTGAGAGTGGATAAAACTGAAATTAGGTTTCAGGTTCACCCTTGTCTTAGTCAGATGCAAGCAGCTCTCAACCCAGGGACAAGAGTTAAAACTGGTTTTTGAATGAAGACTTGAACATCTGTGTAATGGCATAATTAAGACTGTAACATCCTAATCTGTCAAGAAAAAAGTTTTATACACCACAGCATGTGACGTTATGTCTTTCTGGACATAAAACATGAGGTAAAGGCAAGAGAATACTAAAGCAGCTTTCTTTGTCCACATCTGCCTCAGAATCCCTACTTTACACCTGGTAAACTAGTATTAGCCTTTCTGAGCCTCAGTTTGCCCACTTAAAAATAGGTATAATAATACTGAATTCACAGATTTGCAGTGAGGGTTAAAGAAGACACTTAAAGTGCTTAGCATAGTGCCTGTTGCATTATAGAGAAGAAAGTCTGTTCAAGTGTGGCCATCCTTCTCGATTCCCTTATAATAAACTGAAACACAGCTTGGAAATTTGTGGCTTAATCGATTGAGAATGTGACCTTGGATTTTTTCCCATTCTGGGACAATTTCTTTCTTCAGCTTGAAAATGGACCTGGCATTTCTGAAGCATCTGCTATATACCAGGTACTCAGCTTGGCTGTGTAATCTTACTGAATACTTGTACAAACTGTCTTAAGGCTTGTTATGATCCTCATCTTGCAGATGAGAAAACAGAGCCTCAGAAAGGTTAAATAATTTGTCCTGGATTCCAAAGTGGTGGCACAAGTATACAAACAACGATTTGTTAAGACCCAAAGGACCTAAATAAAATCCAGAATTCAGGTCTATTTAGTTCACCTAAGTCTGCTTTAAGATAATTATTCCTTCAGATTCTGTGAGAACAAAATCTGATTCAGAGGATTAGTGGACTGTTATTGTCTGGTCAGGGGAGGGAGCATTAGCAACTTTGCCTGACAGATTCCCAGGGTAAATATGTGATGTATGTATTCCTTTTATCAAGCTCACCCTTGATATTCTTGGATGAGTCAATTATTTCTGACTCTTTACCAAGCTGATTTCCTCCAGACACAAACCTTACACATCTTGTAGATCACAGCTTTTTCCTTCCTTCTGCTTTGTCTTACCTTCGTATTCCAAAGGTAATGGTACCCCAGCCCCAACCCTGCTTCAAATCGCCTTCCTCATCAGCCCCTAGGTACTTAAGTGTTCTTCAGCCTCTATAGCACTGGTGACCCTGGGCTGTTGGTTATGCTCTAGTACTCCTTCCATGTATCCTTCTCCTAACCTGCAAAGTCATTTCTTTCTCTTCTACGTTTTGAAACCAGAGTTATTTGGGAGGGAGTATAGTAAAGTATCTAGGTGGAGAGGAAGACGCATGAATTCTAGTTCTAGTTGGGTGACCTTGGTAAGAGATATAACATCTCTGGGCTTCAGTTTACCCGCCAGTAAAAGCAAATGATCCAGTTGTAACTTCTCATGATTCTTTCTTTACCAGTGATTCAAAGGCTGCAGATGTATTTATGTCATGAGTTGCAGTCTCTTTCTCAAGGAGAGAGTTGGTAGCAACAACAATATGCACGCATAACACCTTTTATTCATAAGAACAGTACAGAGGTATCATTTTACTTGTTCCTTCTAACACAGTGACTTATGCCAGGCCACATGGCTAGTCAATAGCAGGGACAGGGCCCAACATTGCCCAGTACCTCAGCCAGGTAAGGCAAACTGGCTGAGGCAGCAGGAAAGAAAGATGAAAGTTTGTTTTGTATGCATGTATATGTGAACTCTGCTGAGGGACTGAATGGGTAGTTTGAAATGAGAGTACAAAATTTAAAGGTAGAAATGATGATATGAATTTTGAAAAAGAAAAAAGTCTACCTAATTAATTAATTAATTATTGTTTCATGCCTTAGGTTTTTCCTAAACATTTGCTGTTTTTCCTAAGCATCAACCTAAGGGGGTATGTTTAGAGTGAAATGGAAAACAGAACTTTAACTTGAAAATCCTAACTTTTGAGTTAAAGACCTAAACACTAATGAAAACAGTGCAAACTACCATAATGGCTTGGGAACTTTTCTATGTTATCTGAATGGTATTTACTTGTGGAATGGACTAGATGTGGATTGATGAATGTGAGTTATTAGCAGACACAGCTCTTTAATATTGACTTTGATCAGTGGTTTTCATACCATGTGAAACAGAATCCTAAGGATCAGCAAGGAATCTGCAAAAGAACCATCAATCTTCAATCAGAACAGCTCTACTTTTTCCTCTCTCATATATTTGTGTTTCACGCAAAATTTCATTTTGCTCAAAGAATGTTTGAAAGATCCCTAGGTACCTGCTGCTGATTGAATCACCCATTTACTCCCACTTCCCTGTAAATATGCTTCAGAAAACACCATTTAATAAATTATATTCATCACAGTAGATAGTGAAATGAAACTATTCCTCATTTTGAAAGCCACCCCATGTCTGCCCAAAGAGTAACTTATACAGTCCTTTGAGTTACAAAGCTAAGGACTTAAAATTCTTTTTAATGTCAAGATCAATAGCCCCTTCCTAGGTTGACCCTATCCTGCCCTTGTGAGATGGATCAAATTTAAAGCTGTCTATTGTGTACACAGTGGCCTCTTTTGGTCACAAAGGAATCCATTCTCCATTAAAAGGCCAGAAACGTATTCCAGATTCTTTGTGAACAAATCAAACATATCTCTCTTTGTTCAAGAGGTGATTTTTTAGTTGAGGGTGTGAAAAGGCAACAGGGAAATGTTGGGTGGTTTCATCAAATGTCCTAGATGTCTAATGTAATGCATTTGGCCCAGCCCTTTCTCATTTAAGATTTAAACCAATATTTACTTTTGAAGGAAATTCAACCCATATGTATCTCCCTCAGTAGCCTTGTTGGCTTTTATTGATAGGAAACAGGAAGTTACTTTTTTGCCAACACAATACAAGATCAAGTGAATTTTAATCTTGGCATATGTAGCTTCTACTCTGAAAGGTGGAGCATAGGCTCCAGGTAATAACAAAAGATAGATAAACCTTATACCCAAGTGCCTTCCAAGATAAGAAATGCAGAGAAGACTGAGCAAGTTCTAAAAATTACCAATTGTTTCATTTTATCCCAAGCCAATATAATTTGTTCTTTAATGCAAATTCTCACATACGTAAGTGATCATACAATTTGTTCCAGAAATTCTAGCTATAGATAGTGAAGTCTTAGTGTAAAAAGGCAAAAACATATTGTAAATTTTGATAATTTGCACCCTTCAAAACAAAAATTATGAAAGCATGGGTTTTTTTTTTATTAAATTCAGTTTTATTGAAATACATTCACATACCATACAATCATCCATGGTATACAATCCACTGTCCACAGTATGATAACATAGTTATGCGTTCATCACCACAATCTGTCTCTGAACATTTTCCTTACATCAGAAAGAACCAGAACAAGAATAAAAAATAAAAGTGAAAAAAGAACACCCAAATCATCCTCCCATCCCACCCCATTTGTCCTTTAGTTTTTATCCCCATTTTTCTACTCATCCATACACTACATAAAGGGGGTGTGATCCACAAGGTCTTCACAATCACACTGTCACCCCTTGTAATCTACATTATTATATAATTGTCTTCAGGAGTCCAGACTGCTGGGTTGGAGTTTGGTAGTTTCAGGTATTTACTTCTAGCTATTCCAATACATTAAAACCTAAGAGGTATTATCTATATAGTGCATAAGAATGTCCACCAGAGTGACCTCTTGACTCCATTTGAAATCTCTCAGCCACTGAAAGTATTTCGTCTCATTTTGCATCCCCCTTTTGGTCAAGAAGATACTCTCAGTCCCACGATGCCGGGTACACATTCATCCCTGGGAGTCATATTCTGCATTGCCAGGGAGATTTACAACCTGGGAGTCGGGTCCCATGTAGGGGGGAGGGCAGCGAGTTCACCTGTCGAGATGGCTCAGTTAGAGAGAGAGAGAGGGCCACATCTGAGCAACATAGAGGTACTCAGGGGGAGACTCTTAGGCACCATTACATGCAAGTTTAGACTCTCCTTTGCAGTAACGGGCTTCATAAAGGCAAGTCCCATGATTGAGGGCTCAGCACATCAAACCACCAGTCCCAGTGTTTGTGACAACATCAACACCAGTCCAGGTGAGGATGTCCAACACATCTGCACCTTCCCGCAGATCCTCGGGGCTGGGGAGGGGGAGGCTGTAAATATATTTTTTTATTATCTGCCCAAATTACTCTGGGATGTGTCACTATTTCACTCCAGCCTATACTAACCTACCGTATCTCACTTCCTATTCAAAGTTCCATGCAATTGTGGTGTTTGAACAAATCGACTGTAGAGTTGTACCGTTTAGAAAATTTAGATCTTGTACCAAATAGATATCTCTTCCCTTGGTCTCATATGGAAGTTGAAGTTTTAAAACACAATCAGTTTCAACCTTTACCCTTTGGCCTGGCTTGCCCTGGTCTTAACCAGACCTGCTTCATTCATATCACTAACTGAAGTCTGGGCTCTTTTTCAGCTTTTTTTTTTTTTTTTTTTTTTCCAGTGGCTGTATGCACTAATATTGACATTCATATCTGCCGAGCTCTAGCTCTGAGTTTCAGGTGTCTCAGAGATATGCATTGTTCCAGAGACCAATCAGGTTATATGCTAGGGGATCAGCATCTCAAAGTTTAGAGATAGGCATTACAGTTCAGGGATAGAGTTAACTGCTGTAAGAGCTTACAGTCTAGGGACTATTACAATTATTATGTCCACGTTAGGCTATGTTCTAAGATTCAGTTCTGAGTTTACACATTGTAGTTAGTCCATATTGGTGAGGCATCATCCCTCTCACCATGTTTTCTCCATCACTTTTACTCCTATATATATATTTTCCTACAATTTTATAGAGTTATATTCACATACCATACATTTATCCACAGTGTACAATCAGTTGTTCATGGTATCATCATAAAGTTGTACATTTATCACCACAATCAGCACTTGAACATATTGATTACTACAAGAAAAATTGTTATTTTTTAGCAATAAGAAAAAAATGATAAAAAGAAAAATAACATCATACAATACAATATACTAGTAAGGACAGCAAATAACACCTGTGCCGGTTTGAATGTATTATGTCCCCCAGAAAAAGCCATATTCTTTGATGCAATCTTGTGGGGCAGACTTAATACTGGGGATTAAGTTGGAATGTTTGGATTAGGTTGTTTGCATGGAGATGCGCCCCACCCAACTGTAGATGATAACTGATGGGATATTTCCATGGAGGCGTGGCCCCACCCATTCAGGGTGGGCCTTGATCAGTGGAGCCATATAGACGTGCTGACTCAAAGAGATGGAACTCAGTGCAGCTGTGAGTAACATTTTGAAGAGGAGCAAGCTTGCTAGAGAGGAATGTCCTGGAAGAAAGCCATTTTGAAACCAGAACTTTGGAGCAGACGCCAGCCACGTGCCTTCCCAGCTAACAGAGGTGTTCCGGATGCCATTTGCCATCCTCCAGTGAAGGTACCCAATTACTGATGTGTTATCTTGGACACTTTATGGCCTTAAGACTGTAACTGTGTAGCCAAATAAACCCCCTTTTTATAAAAGCCATTCCATCTCTGGTGTTTTGCATTCTGCAGCATTAGCAAACTAAAACAATACCACTACCAAGAATCCCATATTCCTCCCCTATATCCCCCTCTCATATACATTTAGCATTGGCATATTGCAAAAGCATGGTTTTTAATCCCAGGAAAACTCAGTGTTTTGGTCTATATTTGTTACATAAAATAGAGAAATTTTGGAGACTAGAAGAAGATATTTATACATCATTCTGAAAAACAAATATCTGTCTTTACTACCTTATACTATCTTCTAAATTGATTAAATCAAGAAAAATTGATTATTTCATAGAACATATGCATGACTTTTTTCTTATCCACTGTAAATATTTGACCCTGTGAATTATTCTGTTTTTCTGCATTTAACTAATTCAGTCTAAGATTTTTTCCTGGAAAAGTGCTCTATTCAGACTGAATGCCTTTGACTTCATTCAGGAGTCCCAGGTGTGGTAGGGATATTGGAAAGCGAGTTCTACAGAGCCAGGATCAGACTGATAACTTGGTGCAGAGAGACAGTTACAAAATATGTAGACTTCTTGGAGGTGACTTGTGGCAGTTAGGTGAAGCGGGAGTCCTGGACAGATGAAGTCTGGGGACAAGTACTTAGCATCACCAGAACTCAAAGCATAGAGGAAATCTCATTTCTAGCTGAGGTAGTGACAAGTAGCTTTAAACTTTCTTTTCTGTAGAGGTTCTGTGGGTCTGTATGTTAATGCAAAAGGCACCCATATAAAGAGTCAAAAAAATATTTTTGCTCCACTCTGGCACCAGAAAGTCAGTCCTGACTTTGCTCCCTGATGGATACATATTTTTCTGAAGTTACTCCAGATAAAGCAAATCTTTATGGCCAGTTGGGCCTTAGTTCCAAGTACCTATTTGGTCATGTACTTGAGGAGCTGGGACTAGGCCAACTGTGAGCCCCAGAGACCCCTTTGTCGCTTACAGTCTTGGCTTAAGGGACACATTCTTATTTCCTGTTCTCTGAGCCCCACCTGTTTTCTGATCTCCTGTTATCTCTCTTATCTCCTGTTCTCTGAGCCCCACCTTGGCTTCCATTGGACTCATAAGAGGAGAAGCTTCTCCTTTCAAAAATGTAATCTGAGCAGCAGTGTGCCAGTTTGAGTGTATTGTGTCCCCCAAATGCCATTATCTTTGTGGTCTTGTGTGGGGCAGGCGTTTTGGTGCTGGTTGGATTTGCTTGGAATGTGCCCCACCCAGCTGTGGGAGATGATTCTGATGAGATGTTCCCATGGAGGCGTGGCCCCACCCATTCAGTGTGGGCCTTTATCGGTGGAGCTATATAAATGAGCTGACTCGGGGGGGGGAGGAAAGAGAGTGCAGCTGGGAGTGATGTTTTGAAGAGAAGCAAGCTTGCTAGAAAGGAACGTCCTGGGAGAAAGCCGTTTTGAGGCCGGAGCTTTGGAGCAGATGCGAGCTGCCTTCCTAGCTAGCAGAGGTTTTCCGGACGCCATTGGCCATCCTCCGTGAAAGTACCCGACTGCTGAGGTGTTACCTTGGATGCTTTGTGGCCTTAAGACTGTAACTGTGTAGTGAAATAAACCCCCGTTTTATAAAAGCCTATCCATCTCTGGTGTTTTGCATTCTGCAGCATTAGCAAACTAGGACAAGCAGGCACCAAGTGACACTGGTATGAGGTAGACAGCCTTTTTGTAAACTTCCTGTTGGGGAAGAAGCCAAATCTTGCCTGTGGTCAGATAAGGGGGAATCTAGTCAGTGCACATATTTGGTTGGAGGTGGATGTACTCACAGAGAAAGTCAGGTCTTAAAGTCAGCCAAATACCTATGAGCAATTTTTTACTGTAATATATACCCAAAGAATTAAAAGCTAAATATGTGTCAGGTGTATAGATGCATTACTTGAACTGTTTACTTTATTCCTTGCATGACTCACATGAGGTAGGGGTTATTATGATCCTTATTCTGCTAGATGAGGAAACCCAGGCTCAGGGAGGTTGGGTCACTCACCGTCAAAGAGCGAATGAATTGGGGAAGTCGTTTCAGCCTCACACCATTCTTCTATAAAGTCTATGCTATTAAACCCTGTGTCAGTGATTCTCAATTTGACAGATCCAATCCCCCTGCCCCTTTATAACAAATATTTGAAAGGCCCTCTTTGCTATCCTGAAATAAAATGTACAGAAAAACTGACATACATAAACCTTTAAATTTATGGAATGGAATACAGTTCAGCAATTAAAAAAAATGAGCAAACTACTGATACACAAAAGGGCATGGATTAATCCCCAAACTGTGTTGAATAAAAAGACAGAGTACATTCTTTGTTATTCCAGTTGTACAATATTCAAGAGCATGCAAAACTAATCATCTGAATTAGAAATCAGAACCTTGGTTGTTTTTGGTGATGGAGAAGGGAAGGGATTGACAATAAACAGGCATAAGGCAAGTAGGGTAATGGAAATGTTCTATATCTTGATGGGGTATTGAATGCATGGAAGTTTATATTTGTCAAAACATCAAAAATTAAAGTCAGTGTAAACCTCTAACAGTAACATATATAGGAGAAATAAAAGGATTTAAAAATAATGTATATTCCACTATGTAAATGATTGGGTTTATCTGTACTTGAAGATACTATGAAGTCCTCAGATGTTTGCATCTACTAGTAAATAAATTTGAATCTGAAAGAAATATAAAATTCAGTTGAATATTTTTCAAAACATTTTTCTTTCAATATTATACTTTTGAATGACATATATATATAATTAATTATATATGTCAACTTGGTTAGCCTATGGTTCCCAGTTTAGTCTAACACAGCATAAATGTTGCTGTGAAGGTACTTTGTAGATGGCATTAGCATCTAAAATCAGTTGATTTTAAGTATAAGAGATTACCTGACATAATGTGGGTGTGGCTCATCCAAATCAGTTGAAGGCTTAAGAACAAAACGTTTTCTGGGAGAAGAAATTCTGATTCAAAACTACAACAGTAATCCTGTCTAATTTCCCAGTGTATGCATTTCAGACTCAAAACTACATCAACTGTTGCCTGAGTTTCCAGCCTGCCCTAAGCATGTGAACCAATTCATTAATAGCTAAACAGATGAATAAACAAATTGTGAGTATGTGTATCTATATATTTACACACACACACACACACACACACACACTGATATCATATTTGTTCTGTTTTTCTGGAGAACCCTGACTGATACACATAAGGACTGAGTTAGAATGGGAGAGCTACAAATGGGCATAGACACAATGTGTTGTATTGGGTTCACTAATATGATGAACAATCCTGTCCTTGATGGAATGGTGAACTACACTTGGAAAAGTCCCAAAAAACAAAAACAAAAATCCAGTGTCTTCTCTCAGTTTACGCTGTAGTTTTATTCCTGGAAAATTCAATGAATTAACTATGTAAAAAATATTTTGTGTTTGTATATAAAATAGAGTTGGGTTTGAAGTTCAGTTGATTATAAACTGTCTTGCATCCCTGGCCCTTGTATACCAAATGCATGTGGCACTCTGCCCAGTGATTGTAACAGTCGCAAACCCTCCACGTATCCAAAGTCCTCATGGAGATTGGGGCTATCTAAATTGAGAGCTCTGCTCCAGATAATAATGAAATTTTTAACGTCTTCTTCTGTCCTCCTACAATCCCATGGATAATTCTATCTTAGAAATTATCTTTTTACGTTTATTTTCTTTGCTAATTGTTATCTACTTGTCTATGTGCCTCCGTAAATTATAAGATCCTTGGATTGGAAATGTTTCAACTCTATCATCCAGTACAGGCCAAGCACATTTTCCACACTCATTATATGTTGGTTGAAAGATTGCTATGGATGAATTAGTGAAATAATGAAAGTAAACAGCAAATCTACTGAGTCCACCTGATCCAAGCAAAGGACTGTATTTATTTTTCTTTTATTTGATTATTTTTTACACACATCCTCTTATTTTGTCTAGTTGGGATTTATTAGGATTAGAACAAATTTAGATTCAGTAATGATTCTTTCAATATGGTGTCTTTTGAAACATGCTTCTTACATTTAAAAAAACCAATTTTCATTTTAAAAAGCAAATGAATAGGTATATTTTACATAAAATCCTTCTTCTTCTCATTTCCTTTTACTGAAAATTAAGATATAATGATAAGCTCTGTATCAGTTTTTAACCCCAAACTATTTCACTATTATGTAACAACAACAAAAAAATGAGACAGATTACATAAGAAATCTATTTTTATTTGAGAAGAAATGTGATTCTTAAGATACTGCTTTCACCACAGGAAAGAGTTCTGTGCAGCCTGTTATGCCCAGAAGGCAAGCTCTATTACCTGGGCACCTGAAGCCTTATCTAGGTTCTTACCTGGTATTATCTATAAACAATCTCAACAGGGCCTGCATTCATAGGTCCTAGGGACCTGGTTATAGGACCTTTCTAGTTGTGAAGTGGATTCTAGAATTATAATAAGATAGGTTTCCTCATTTCCAATCCCTCCCAACTTTAAGAATACTGGATGACTTTTCAGACCTCAGCTCTATGGAAACAAAGAGGTACAGTGTGAGTATCCACCAAACCTCGGGCTAGCTTAGTGGCTTACTCTGCAAACATGAGAGTTAGCCTTCTTGTGTTTATTTTTCTCATAAACTAATAAGGGCTGATAGAATTAAGGTTTCCAGAAAGACCCAGTTTGGAGGTATGTTTTACTATAATTGTAAACAAAAATACAATACTAGAAAAAGGTCACAGTTACACTTCTATAGAGTCCCTTTTGAAGATTTTTGCCTCAAATATGAAAGCACAGAATTCAGATCTAGGTTGGGGAAGCAAAGTCCACACCTTTTACAATCTGGTATACTCTTTTTTTTGCGTGGCAGGAAATTATTCCTGAATATAATACCGATGAAGTCTTTCCTGGGGCATTTTGGGGGACAAAGTTAGTGGACCTTTAGGATTTTCTTGTATTTGGACCTCAATGCTTGTATATTATAATTTTGTCATTGTGTTTGGAGCATTTTACTGAGAAAGAATCTTTAGAAGTCTCTTGGGAGAGTAATTTTAGGGTCACTGGGAATACTTAAATAATATATATTTATATTGCTCTTTTGTGTCTGGCTTATTTCACTCAGCATAATGTTTAAATTTATTTAAAAAAATTTATAAACAAACACACCCCACGCCCATCCCAAGCAATCTCTAAATATACTTTCTATTTCTGCAAATTTGCTATTTCTACTCATCTCTTATATGTGGTATTTTGTCCTTATGTGTCTTTCTTTCTTATTTCTGTGAACATAATGCTTTTGAGGTTCTTCCATGTTGCAACATGTCTCATATTTTCATTTTATCTAATGGCTGAACAATATTCCATTGTGTATATGTACCACATTTTGTTTATCTATTCATTTGTTGATGGGCATTTGGGCTGTTTCCAGTTCTGGCTTTTGTGAATAATGCTGCTATAAACATTGGTGCACTAATATCTGTTTGTTATCCTGTTTTCACTCTCTTTGGGTATATACCTGGAAGTGGGATTTAACTTTTTGAGGAAATGCCATATTGCTTTCCAGAGTGACAGCACCATTTTTCATTCCCACTAATAGTGCACTAGGGTTCCAATTCTCTGCATCCTCTCCAAGACTTTTCTGTGTTTTTTTTTGTTGTTGTTATTGTTTTTTAGACTAATATCCATCCTTGTTGATGTGAAGTGGTATCTCACTGTGGTGTTTATTTGCATTTCTCTAATGGCTAATGATGTTGAGCATCTTTTCATGTGTTTACTGTCCATTTGTATATCTTCTTTGGAAAATGTCTACTCAAGTCCTTCCCTGTTTTTTTAATTGGATTGTTTGTCTTTTTGTTGTTGAGTTGTAGGAGTTCCTTATATATTCTGGATATTAAACCCTTGTCTGATATTTGATATGAAACTATTTTCTCCCATTCCATAGATTGTCTTTTCACTTTCTTGATAATTTTCTTCAATGCCCAAAAGTTTTTAATTTTGATGAAATCAAATTTATCTATTGTTTCGTTTGTTGCTTGTGCTTTTGATGTCATATCCAAGAATCCATTGCTAAACACCAGGTCCTGAAGATTTGGCTGTTTGTTATCTTCCAAGATTTGTATAGTTTTAGCTCTTATATTTAGGTCCTTGATCCATTTGGAATTAATTTTTGCATATGGTATGAGGTAGGGGTCTAACTTCATTCTTTTGCATGTGGATATCCACTTTTCCCAACACCATTTGTTGGGGAGACTATTTGTTCACCACTGTATGTACTTAACAAATTTATCAAAAATCAATTGGTCATAGATATATGGGTCTATTTCTGGACTTTTGATTCTGTGCCATTATGAATTTCTCTGTCTTTGTGCCAGTAACAAACTTTTGCTTTGTAATACAATTTGAAATTGGGAAGTGTGAGTCCTCCAAACCTGTTCTTTTTCACAATTGTTTTCACTATTTAGGGTCCTTTCAGTTCCATATAAATTTGAGGATTGTTTTTCCATTTTTAGGAAAAGGCTGTTGGACTTTTAATAGAGATTGCTTTACATTTATTTATTGCTTTGGGTAATTTTAACATATTATCAATGTTATCTCTTCCTGTACATGAACATGGATGTCTTGCAATTTATTTAGGTCTTCATTAATTTCTTTCAGCAGTGTTTTGTAGTGTATTCAGTGTATAAATCTTTTGTATTCTTAGCTAAATTTATCCCCAGATATTTGATTCTTTTAGATGATATTTTAAATGGAATTGTTTTCTGAATTTCCTCTTCTGATTGTTTACTGCTAGTATATAGGAACACAATTGTTTTTTGTGTTTTGACCTTGTACCTTGCCATTTTACTTAATTCATTTATTAGATCCAACAGCTTTTTTTATTTGTGGATTTTTTTTTTCTTTGGTTAAACATTTGAAAATGTTTAGTAAAGTAAGATCACTAAAAATGATGATAGAAACAAATTAAAAATAATAGTAATGACTTTAATAGTAAATGGGTTAAATAACTCATTAAAGACATTTTCACATAGAGATCCATTCTGAAATCTCAGAGTATGTTAGGCAGGGGCCTACTTACAACTTGGCAAACTCATGTTTTCAATATAAACTTTATTGGATTTGCACCTTTGTTTGTTTATAATGAGTTTTATTCTGTATATATTTAAGAAATATAAAGAATAAGAATAAATTATAAGCTTTTAGGCCCTCTAGAATTTTTTGATTTTACTCAATTTGAGAAATATTACCTCAGTCACTCCTGACTGCAGGTTTCACCTTTTAAAAAGTCCAAGAGGAATTGGTAGCTAATTTAAATGGATAGTTGCTCTTGTTAAATTATCTCTTAGTAAAATTATATTCCTAATTTCATAGTGTGAATTTGGTTTTTCTAAACAAAAAGTTGCATCTTCCTTATAGAGTCATAAGTTATATATCTCCTGATGTGTTAAAAAAGAGAAGTTGGAACTAGATAGACAGAACCTATATTTACAGTAAAGATTCCAGAGTAAGTACCTGTTTTATTAGGGTGCTGATGCTGAATTAAGGCCCCTGCATGTGTGTGTGTGTACATGTGTGTGTGTGCATGCTGAACTACCTCTAATAAAAGCTTATCAGAATAGTCAGTAGAGTGAATTTCAGTGATCCATTCTCATCACATGCATTTCCTTTTTCCCTTTTAGAAACTGGAAAGTAAAGTTTGAATATAGAATTTTATAGATCTAGGAATGTTGCAGATATTTTTATTCAGGAAATTTTGGGGTGATTGGTCTCATATTTTCACTAAATATTTTCTTACCCCTGTTAAATCTCTAAATCTGAATTTTCTTATTAACAATTTGTCATGTTTACTTCTTTTTTTTTCCTCCAAAATAGCATGACCTTGAGCCAAGGTTAAATCATTCTACACAAATGCAACTTTCTTCTTTTCCATTTTAAAAATTTTCTTTTCTCCCACTAGTATCTGATATGATATCATTAGATGTAGACCCTACAAAGCTCTGGAGAATTAAGCCTTTATTCATAGTAATTTTCAGTTATCCCATGACAAATATTCTCTCTTCTTCCAGAACTTAAAACACCTGCGGTTATATTCACTTCAAAGGAGATTTTGCATGAAGTTTATTTTAACCTCCAGTCATACTTAAAATATTATGTAAAATTTGCTCTTTTAATTCAAAGACTTGCAACTGGATTAACAAAATGTTACAGAACACAATTTTCTCTTTTGCTACTACAAACATTTTCTCTTTGGTCATGCAAATATGACTTTATATTTTCCTAATGAGACGGAAGAAGGAACTAATGTTTACTGAATATTGGCTATTTTACCAGACTGTAGCAGGCACATTACATAAACATATTAATGTAACACTTTCAACTCCATGAGGTAGTTTTAACTTTCCCCATCTTCTAGAGGAGGAAGACGAGTATTACTGAAGTCACAATATTTTCATCTGTCACGTTCCAGTGTCAAGGGTATGACATGTGTTTCATATATAGGGTATTTTGAATAAAATTATTGCTTTCTTAATCTGCAAAATAAATTTTTACAAGTGTGTGCTCTAAAGACTAGGGTTTATTTTTATAACCCTGCCCTACTTTCTATAAACATTTAGTTTTTTTTTTAATTAAAGAAGTGAGTTTACAAAACAACCATGCATAAAATACAGGATTCCCATACACCATGTTACCACCAACACCTTGCATTGGTGTGGAACCTTTGTTACTACTGATGGTATCAATTTTTTTAAAATAATTGTAAAGATCATTAAATTGAAAGATCATTAAAATAGTTCTATCATCTGTTATTTATATTAGGTGTGTTTTTTCTCATATTACCGCCTTGTATTACTTTCATATACTTGTTATAACCCATGAAAGAACATTCTTAGATCTGTACCATTAATTATGGTCCATCATCTACAATAAGGTTCATTTTGTTATACAATCCTGTTTTATCACTTAATTTTTAATCATGTAATATATACATCTTAAAGTTTCCTCTTGCAACCACATTTACCTATATAGGTCAGTGCTGTTGATCACACTCACAATAATGTGCTACCATCATCACCATCCAATTCTAAACCTTTACCATCAACCTAAATGGAAATTCTGTACAAATTAAGTTATCAATCTCTAACCCCAATCAATCTCCTGGTAATTTATATTCTAGATTCTGACTCTATGAGCTTGCTTATTATAATTAGTTCATAATAGTGAGATCATACAATATTTATCCTTTTGTTTCTGGCTTATTTCATTCAACATCATGCCCTCAAGAGTCATCCATGTTCTTGCATGCATCAGGACTTCATTACTTTTTACAACTGAATAATATTTCATAGAGTGTATGTACCATATTTTGTTTATCCATTCATCAGTTAATGGACACTTGCGTTGCTTCATCTTTTGGAAATTGCAAATAATGCTGCTATGAACATTGGTGTGCAAATGTCTGTTTCAGACCCTGCTTTCAGTTCTTCTATGTATATACCAAGTGGCAGGGTTGTCGGATTATATGGCAGTTCTATACTTAGCTTCCTGAGGAAGCCAAACTGTCTTCCACAGTGGCTACACCATTTTACATTCTACCAGCAATGAATGAGTGTTCCTATTTCTCCACATCCTCTCCAACACTTTTAGTTTTCTGTTGTTTTTAAAATAGTGGCCATTCTAGTAGAAGTGAAATGATATCTCATTGTGGTTTTGATTTCCATTTCCCGGATAGCAAATGATGTTGATCATCTTTCAATGTTCTTTTTAGCCATTTGTACATCCTCTTTGGAAAAATGTTTATTCAAGTCTTTTGCCCATTTTAAAATTGGGTTGTCTTTTTATTGTTGAATTGCGGGATTTCTGTATATATTCTGGATCTGAAACCCTTATCAGCTATGTGGTTTCCAAATATTTTCTCCTATTGAGTAGAGTGCCTTTTCATTTTCTTTACAAAGTCCTTTGGAGCCCAGAAGTTTTTAATTTTGAGGCAGTCCCATTTATCTATTTTTTCTTTCATTGCTTGTGCTTTGGATGTAAAGTCTAAGAAACCATTGCCTACCACAAGATCTTGAAGATGTTTCCCTACATTTTCTTTCAGGAGTTTTATGATCCCAGTCTTATATTTAGGTCTTTAGAGTTAATTTTTGTATAAAGTGTAAGATAGGGTCTTCCTTTATTCTTTTGCATGTGGATATCCAGATCTCCCAGCACCATTTGTTGAAGAAACTATATTTCTTCCCAGTTGAGTGAACTTTGCTGTCTTGTCAAATATCAATTGGCTATAGATGTGAGGTTCTATTTCTGAATTCTCAATTCGATTGGATTGATCAATATATCTATTTTTTTTATGCCAGTATTAACCACTGTAGCTTTGTAACATGCTTTAAAGTCAGAAAGTGTGAGTCCTCCAACTTTGTTCTTCTTTTTAAAGATGTTTTTGACTATTCAGGGCCCCTTCCACTTCCAAATAAATTTGATAATTGGCTTTTCCATTTCTGGAAATTAGGCTGTTGGAATTTTGATTGGGATTGTGTTGAATCTGTAAATTAATTTGGGTAGAATTGACATCTTAATGATCTTTAGTCTTCCAATCCATGAACATAGAATTTCCTTCTATCTATTTAGGTCTTTGATTTCTTTTAGCAATGTTTTGTTGTTTGTTTATGTACAATCTTTTACATACCTGATTAAATTTATTCTTTTATATTTCATTCTTTTAATTGCTATTTTAAATGGATTTTTTTCTTGATTTCCTCTTCAGATTGCTCATTACTCAGGCATAGAAACACTACTGATTTTTGTGTGTTCATTTTGTATCCTGCCACTTTGCTGAAGTTGTTTATTAGCTCTAGTAGCTTTGTGGTATATTTTTTGGGACTTTATATATAGGATCATATCATCTGAAAATAGTGAATATTTTAAATTTTCCTTTCTGATTTGGATGCCCTTTATTTCTTTTTCTTACATAATTTCTCTGGCAAAAAATTCTAGTACAATGGAGAAGTGGGCATCCCTGTCTTGTTCCAGATCTTAGAGGGAAGGCTTTCAGTCTTTCATCATTGAGTATGATGTTAGCTGTGGGTTTTTCACTTATGCCCTTTATCATGTTGAGAAAGATTCCTTCTATTCCTATCTTTCAAAGTGTTTTTATCAAGAAAAGATGCTGGATTTTGTCAAATGCCTTTTCTGCATCAATCATACCTGGGATAAAAGCCACTTGATCATAGTGTACAATTGTTTTAATGTGCTGTTGTTTTCAATTTGCAAGTATTTTGTTGAGGATGTTTGCAGATATATTCATAAGAGAAATCGATTTGTAATATTCTTTTCCTGCAGGATATCTATATCTGACTTTGGTATGAAAGTGATGTTGGCCACATAGAATGAGTTAGGCGGTGTTGCCTCATTTTCAATTTTTTGGAAGTGTTTGAGAAGGATTGGTATTAATTCTTATTGAAATGATTGTAGAATTCACCTGTGAAGCCATCTGGTTCTGGGCTTTCATTTGTTTGGAGGTTTCGATGGCTGATTCAATTTTTCCTTGTACTTGTTCGGTTGAGGTCTTCTATTTCTTTGACAGTCAGTGTAGACTTTTCACGTGTTTCCAGGGAATTTGTCCATTTTATCTAAGTTGTCTAATTTATTGGTATACAGCTGTTCATTGTGTCCTCTTATGATGCTTTTTATTTCTGTTAGCTCAGTAGTAATGTTCCCTCTCTCATTTCTGATTTTATTTATTTCCATCTTCTCTCTTTATTTCTTTGTCAGTCTAGCTAAGGATTTGCCAATTTTATTGGACTAAAGAACCAACTTTTGGCTTTGTTAATTTTCTCTATTGATTTTTTTCTTTTTGATTTCATTTATTTATACTCTAATCTTTGTTATTTCTTTCCTTCTGCTTGCTTTGGGAATAGTTTGTTGTTTTTCTAGTTCCTCCAGGTGTGCGGTTAGGCCATTTATTTTAGCTCTTTCTTTTTTTAATGTAGGCATTTAGGGCTATAAATTTCCCTCTCAGTATTACCTTCACTGCATCTCATAAATTTTGATATGTTGTGTTTTCATTTTCATTTATCTTGACATATTTACTGATTTCTCTTGCAATTTCTTCTTTGACCCACTGATTTTTAAAGAGTGCATTGCTTAACATACATATCTTTTCCAGTTCTCCACCTATTATTGATTTCCAGCTTCATTCCAGAGACAGTGCTTTATATCATTTCAATCTTTAACATTTATTGAGACTTCATTTGACACCCAACAAGTGATTTATCCTGGAGAGTGATCTGTGAGCACTTGAAAAGAATGTATATCCTGGTGTTTGGTGTGCAATATTCTGTATATGTCTGTTAAGTCTAGTTCATTTATCATATTATTCAAGTTCTCTGTTTCCTTATTGATGCTCTGTCTAGATTGTTCCATCTATTGTTGAGAGTGGTGTGTTGAGTCTACATAACTGTATTCATACAGTATGCACTGGTTTTACTTGTGGTGGGGGTTCTAGTTCCTTTCACTTAATGTAAATATTTTAGATTCATCTCTAAATATATGATAATTTATTCCTTTTTACTTCTGAGTATTATTCCATTGCATAAATAGACCAGGGCTCATTTACCCACTCACCTGTTGTTGTTTGCAGTTTTGTACTACTATAAATAAAGATGTGATGAACCTTCCTATACAAGACTTTGGGCATAGGCTTTCTTTTGTCTTGGGTAAATTCCTAGGAGTGGCTAGATCATATGGTTTGTGTATGTTTAATTTTTAAAGAAACTTCCAAATTATTTTTCAAAGTGCTTGCATTTTACATTCTCATCAGAAGTGTACAAGAGTTCCATTTTCTCCACATCCTCACCAAAACTTGGTATGGCCGGTTTCATTCTACTAGTTATATAGTAGACCTAATCATGGTTTTGATTGGCAATCCTTTAATAAAAATTTGACTGTCTTTTCATATGTTTATTTCCCATCCACACATCTTCTTTGATGAAACATCTGTTCAAATCTTTAGCCCATTTTTGGATTGGGTTGTTTGACTTATTCTTAACCTTTGAGAGTTCTTTATCCTATTCTGTATACGAATCCTATATCACATATATTTTGCCACTATTTTCTCCCAGTACTGGGTCTTTTCCTTCTCTTTTTTGAAGTGCAGAAATCTTAAATTTTGATGAAGTACAGTTTTTCAATTTGTTCTTTTGTGGATTATGCTTTTGGTGTTATATCAAAGAAACATTTGCCTAATCCAAGGTCACAAAGGTTTTCTCCTACAAATTTAATACTTTGGGGATTTACTTGTATGTCTATAATGCTTTTTGAGTTAATTTTCATATATGGCATGAGGTTTTGGTCTAGGTTTTTTGTTTTTGTTTTTGCAGGTATGTATCCAATTGTTCTAGCACCATTTGTTGAAAATATTGTCCTTTCTCCATTGAATTAAGTTTATGGCTTTGTCAAAAAGCAATTATCAAGAGGCAGGGAAAGGTGGCAGCATAGGGAGGTGTAGGATTTAGTTAGTCCTCTAGAACAACTAGTAAATAGCCAGTAACAACTAGTAAATAGTCTGGAACAACTGTTGGAGGACATCCGTGACCTGACAAACATCATACACCAGTCTGGAATGGATGAAATGGCTGAGATCACTGCATGGAACTGTAAGTATAGTTCCCCAAACTGTGGAGCTGGTACCCCTCCCATTGGCACAGCAGGCCGAGTTGGAACACTTCCCTATGGGAAAAAGAAGCAGTCTACTAGGTGCAAGGTAAAGGAACTCAACCAAGCTCCATAGGCAGTTTTAATCAACAAATTTGGAAAACTGAATATAAGCTATAAGCACAGATAAACCTGGAGCAAGTAGGAAAGGAGCCCTGAGGTCTCTCCCCACAGAGAGGAGGTGGGACTGATGAAACAAAAATAATAATATTAAATAAAAACAGAGGCTTTTGGAGATGGCTGAGCTCAGAGTACTGGAAAATGGCTGTGTCCCAAGAAAAGGGGCACATAGAACCAGGTACCAACTCCAGTTGACTGGTGAAACTGGGGGGTTGTGTACTGGCTCTGCACAGGGGATTTCTTTCTTTTATTCTTTTTTTTTCTCTCAGTCTAAGTAGCTCATTAGAGAAAGCCTGAGGCGTTTTACAATTGTCAGAGCTGCCCTCAGCAAGCGTGGAGTTAAGATAGTTAGAGAGACAAAGGAAAAAGTCAAGTGAAAGAGACAATTCCCTAAAGAGCATATCTTCCCTAAGAAATGTGGGGCGGGGCCCAGATCAAGTCCTGCCCTCTGTCAGAGAATTCAGACCGCAGGTCCTGGGGGAAAAAAAAACAAAAACAAAAACCAGAAACAACTTAAACTTGGCTTCTGACATACTTGGCCCTTGACTGGGACAGGATCCATTGAAAATTGAAGGCATGGCACTTCTTTATGCCAGTGGAGAGTGGTGGGCTACAAGCACCACCTGCTGGACATGATAGGAAAAGCACAGAGCCTAGACGTTTCACAGTAAATTCTGACAACCTGCTGTGTCTCAACCTCAGGGAAACTTGATACTGACTACACCCTTCTCTTAAGACCTGGGCCCAACTAGACTGGGAAAATCTGATTGTGGTAATAAAGGAAACCAGATGCCTAGACAACAAAAAATTATGAATCGTACTAGGAAAAATGAAGATATGGCCCAGCCAAAGGAACAAACTAACACTTCAAATGAGATACAGGAGTTGAAAAAAAAATAATTAAAGATGTTCAAACATCTCTTCTAAATCAAATCAATAAGCTGAAGGAAAATGTGGCAAAAGAGATGAAGAATATAAAGAAGACACTGGGTGACCATAAAGAAGAATTCTTGTAAGCTTGAAAAAACAAATGGCAGAACTTATGGGAATGAAAGGCACAAGAGAAGAGATGAGGAGAGATGTATGGAGACATAAACAGCAAATTTGAAGAGGCAGAAGAAAGGATTCATGAACTGAAGGACAGGACATTGGAAACAAACGAACAGATAGGGAAAAGAATGGAAAAATATGAGCAGTGTCTCAGTGAATTGAATGACAACATAAAGCACATGAATATACATGTCATGGTTGTCCCAGAAGAAAAAGAGAAGGGAAAAGGGGCAGAAACAATAATGGAGGGAATAATCACTGAGAATTTCCCATCTGTTTTGAAAGACATAACATTACAAATCCAAGAAGTGTGGTGTACCCCAAACAGAATAGATCTGAATAGACCTACTCCAAGACACTTAATAATCAGATTATCAAATGTATTTTTGGAAACTTTAGCTGTGCTTTCAACTTTGGAAGAAGTTTCCTAGTTGTACCATGCTGAGTTGGCATTGTATGGGAATTAACAGCCATATTGGTCTAGAAACATTAATTTTTTTTTCCATTTGTACAGGAGTAATGCACTGTAATAAATATATAAGGTCTTATCTACATGGGTTTGATTCCAGAAACTAATAAAGTATACTCATTAAATAATGAAAAAAGCAATTATCCATATATGTTGGTTTATTTATGGACCCTATTTTTTCATTGATCTACTTGTATTTCTTTGTTCTAGTACCATGCTTCCTTGATTGCTGTGCTTTGAAAATAAGTCTTGAAATCAAATAGTTCTAACAATTTTTTTCTTCTTTTTCAAAGTTACTTCAGCTATTCTGGATCCTTTGCATTTCTATATGAATTTTAGAGTCATTTTGTCAATTTTTATAAGTAACCTGACTGAGATTTTGATTGGGATTGTCTGAATCTATATATCAATTTGGGGAGAATTGATGATTTAACAATATTGAGTCTTCTCAACATGGTATACTTCTCCAGTTATTTAGGCCTTCTTTAATTTATCTCAGCAAGATTTTGTAATTTTCATGATTTGACATGCTAAATACTTGTTTAGAATTTTTTCATCTATGTTCATGAGGAATGTTAGTGCATAGTTTTCTTTTTTATAATGTCTTCATCTGATTTTTGTATCAGGATAATATTGGCCTCATAGAATGAATAGAAAAATATTCCCTCCTCTTTAATTTTCTGGAAGAGTTTCTGTAGAATTAGTATGGACATTTTCCTTAAATGTTTGATAGAATTCTCCAGTGATAATATCTGGTCCAGGAGTTTTATTTTGTGGGATAATTTCTAACAACAAATTCAATTTCTTTAATTGACATAGGGCTATTTTAATCATCTGTGTCTTTTTTTTTTCCACAGCAAACAATTATGTATATTTTATCTATAAATCACATTTGTATTGGGTGTGAGGTAGGGGATCCTCTTTCATTCTTTTGGATATGGTTATCCAGTTCTTCCAACCCCAATTTTTGAAGAGACTATTCTGTCCCAGTATGGTGGATTTGGGGGCCTTATCAAAAGACAATTGACCATAGATCTGGTATTCTATTTCTGAACTCTCCATTCAATTCCATTGATCAATTTCTATCTCTGTGCCAGTACCATGCTGTTTTTTTTTGTTTTGTTTTGTTTTAATCAAACTGTGTTTTTTTTTTATTTTGAAATAAATTCAAAGTTATAGGAAAAGTTGCAAAAACAATACTAACCCCATACAAAAAATTCCATCATACCCTGACCCCCCTCCCCCGATAGCTCAATCCACCAACTTTAACATACTGTCACATCACTATTTCTTTCCCTCCCTCCCTCCCTATCATCCATCATCTATTGCTCTGTCTTCTGAACATATGAGAGCTAGCTGCACACATCCTTGAACATACACAGTAATTCACGTATACACTTCCCATGAACAAGAACATTCTTTTATGCAGTCCCATTAAGCGCAGCTACGAAGTACAAGAGATTCAACAATGATACAAAGCTTACATTCTATATTTCCTTTACCTTATGTCTCAACTGTGTCCCTTTGAGCCACCTGTCCTCTATCCTCCAATCCCATCCAAGTTCATCCTTGGCATTCAATCATCATCTATTTAGACTGTCTTTTTTTTTTTTTTTTCCAGTTGTGGAAACATATATACAGCCTAAATCTTCCCATTCCACCCCTCCCTAGCCTTCCATTAGTGAGATTAATCACATTTAGAATGTTGTAATGCTCTTTCCCATCATTCATTACTAGAAATTTCCCTTCACCTCAAACAGCAACCCTACACTCATTTCTTAACTCCCCATTGCCCCTTCCCCCATTTCTCTTAATCTACTTTTCATCTCTATGGTTATATTCTCTGATAATTTCTTTGTGTTTGCTATGGGGGTTAAAATTAACCTCTTAAATCCATATCAATCTTGTTTTTCTTTGATACCACCTTCACTTCAATAGGACACATAAACTATGTTCCTATACTCCTCCATTCCCCCACCTTTATATAGTTGTCTAAAATTACATATTTTACATTGAGTTCAAAACCACTGATTTGTCCTTAGAGTTTGTGTAATTTATATCATGTAGGAAGTAAATAGTGGAGTTACAGTTCAAAAATTATTGACTACTATTTGTATTCCACTGTGGTTGGAGAATGTGCTTTGAGCATATTCATTTTTTTTTCTTTAATTTCTTGAGGCTTGTTTTATGTCCCAGCTTATGGTCCCTTCTGGAGAAAGATCCGTGATCACTAGAGAAAAATGAGTGTCCTGATGCTTTGGGGTGTAAGGTACTATATATGTCTGTTAAAATTCTCTGTATCTCTTTCTCCTTTCTTTGTTTCTCTGTTGGTAGGGCTCCCTTTAGAATCTGAAGTAGGGCAGGTCTTTTATTGGCAAAGCCTTTCAGCATTTGTTTGTCTGTGAAAAATTCCCTTGAATTTGAAGGAGAGTTTTGCTGGATAAAGTATTCTTGGTTGGAAATTTTTCTCTCTCAGAATTTTAAATATGTCATGCCACTGCCTTCTTGCCTCCATGGTGGCCGCTGAGTAGTCACAACTTAGTCTTATGTTGTTTCTTTTGTCTGTGGTGAATTGCTTTTCTCTTGCTGCTTTCAGAACTTGCTCCTTCTCTTCAGTATTTGACAGTCTGATCAGAATGTCTCGGAGTGGGTTTATTTGGGTTTATTCTATTTGGAGTTCGCTGGGCATTTATGCTTTGTGTATTTATATTGTGTAGAAGGTTTGAGAAGTTTTCCCCAACAATTTCTTTGAATACTCTTTCTAGACCTTTACCCTTCTCTTCCCCTTCTGGGACACCAGTGAGTCTTAAGTTTGGATGTTTTATTTTATCTATCGTGTCCCTGAGATCCATTTTTTTTTATTTTTTTCTCTATTCTTTATTTTGTTCTTTCATTTTCTTTTCTGTGGACTTCTAGGACACTGAGATGTTGTTCGGCTTCCTCTAGTCTTGTATTGTGAATATCCAGAGTCTTTTTAATTTGGCCAACAGTTTCTTTTATTTCCATAAGATCTATTTTTTTATTTACTGTTGCAATGTCTTCTTTATGCTCTTATAGGCTCTTCTTTATGTCACTTATATCCTGGGCCATGGTCGTCTTGATGTCCTGTAAATCCTTTGCCATGTTTTCGTTCCTCGATTGTAGTTCTTTGATTAATTCTGCAAGGTACTTTGTGTCTTCTGATAACTTGATTTGTGTGTTTGGAGTTGGATTCTCCATATCATCTGGTTTTATCATATGCATTGAGATTTTCTGTTGTTTTTGGCCTCTTGGCATTTGCTCTGCTTGACAGGGTTCTTTCAAGTTGTAAAAAAAACCTATCTAATTTTTCAGAAACACAGTTTGGTGACGTACACTTTCTCTAACTAGCCAGCAGATGGCATCTGTGAGTCACCTATACCTCTCAAGTCAGTTCTCCACATTGTCTCTGTGGTGTGTGGGGAAATGATTCTTGTGGGGTCCAGCCGGAGAACGCAGCCTGGGTGTGTTGCTGGAGCCATCCACCCTGAATGCGGGGCGCTTGTATGGGTGGCCAGGAAGGAAGGACAGCTTCAATATTCAAATCCCCCCAGTTCCCAGAGATTCAAGGCCACCACAAAAGTCCAAACCTTCATTTCATTTCAGCCCCAGCCCCTCTCTCTCGCTGTCCCACAAACCACCAGACTTGGCTTAGCATCCCTGGGTTCTCCAAGCAGGTCCCCCCACCCAGCCGTGATCCTCCAGGACCTCTGCCAAGGGAATGCCGTGTTACGTCACCAGTGTGCACCGTCCCTCAAGGGAAGCCCCGGGCCACCAGGCCATGCTGGAGCGCTTTCAGCCTGATGCAAAAATGGCTGAACAGGGCGTCTCAACAACCCCGTCCTCACGCAGTTCCTCCTTCCCAGCTCCAGGACAACTGGCGGGGCTCTGGGCTGTGTGCACGGCCCTAGGCAGGAGTTTATCCAGCCCTCTGGGGGGCCAGCTGCTAGCCGCGGGGTTTCTTTCTGCTTCCGGCTCTCCCCTCCATTCCTCTGGCCCCAAGGGTATCTGCAGTGGACTATCCTCCAGGCCAGACACTGAGAGGCTGGCCCAGCCCCCTCTTGCTGTGTTTTACTGCATGGTTCCCACAATTGCAGCTGCAGCCACTACTGGGTTTTTCCCTTTTTTTAAAAAAAAAAAAATAAAAGAGCCCGTGGGTCCCCAAACGCCAAACCCTGGCTTCCCCAGATCGCCGCACAGCTGCGGGACTTCCAGCCAGCTTACTCACTCGTTTCAGAATGCAGACTCCCGGTTTCACCAAGTATACAGCCCCTGGGAACTAGCAGATCTTGTCCAGCTGGCGCATCGCTGTAACCGGTATTCTGGGTCACTCTCTGGTCCTTATGTAGTGTTTTTCACAGAGGTGTTCCTTTGCCCTGTCTCACCTAGCTGCCATCTTAGTTTCTCCCATGCTGTTTTGAACACTGTGGCTTTATAGTAGGGTTCAGAGTCAGGAAGTGTAAGTCCTCCTACTTCATTCTTCTTTTTTAGAATGTTTTTGGCAATTCTAGGCCCCTTTCTCTTCTAAATAAATTTGATAACTAGCTTTTCCAAGTCTGCAAAGTAGGGTGTTGGAATTTTGGTTGGAATTGCATTGTATCTGTAGGTTAGTTTGGGTAGAATTGACATCTTCATGACATTTAGCCTTCCTATCCATGAACACAGAATATTGTTCCAACTATTTATGTCCTCTTTAATTTATTTTAGTAAAGTTTTGTAATTTTCTGTGTAGAGGTCTTTTACATCTTTTGTTAAGTTTATTCCTAAGTACTTGTTTTTTTTTAAATTTACTGTGGTGAATGGAATTTTTTTCTTGATTGCTTCTTCAGATAGGTCATTACTAGTGTATTGGGGCATTACTGATTTTCACACATTAATTTTGTATCCCTCCACCTTGCTGAATTTGTTTGTTAGCTAATGTAGCTTTGCCATTGATTTCTCAGGATTTTCCAAATAATAGATCATATCGTCTGCAAATAATGACAGTTTTACTTCTTCCTTTCCAATTTGGATGCCTCTTATTTCTATCTCTTGCCAAATTGCTCTGGCTAGAACTTCTAGCACAATATTGAATAATAGTGGTGACAGTAGGCATGTCTCTTTCCCAATCTTAGAGGGAAGGCTTTCAGTCTGTCACCATTAAGTACTATGCTGGCTGTGGTTTTTTTTTTTTTTTTTCATATTTATTGAGGAAGTTGCCTTCAATCCTTACCTTTTGAAGTGTTTCTGTAAAAAAAGAATGCTGAATTTTATCAAATGCTTTTTCAGCATCTATTGAGGTGATCATTTGATTTTTCCCTTTGGATTTGTTAATGTGTTGTATTATATTGATTTTCTTATATTGAACTACCCTTGCCTGCCTGGAATGAACCCCACTTGGTTGTGGCATATAATTTTTTTAATATGCCTCTGGATTCCATTTGCAAGTATTTTGTTGAGAATTTTTTTCATCTATATTCATTAGGGAGATTGGCCTGTAGTTTTCCTTTCTTATAAAATCTTTATCTGGTTTTGGTGTTAGAGTGATGTTAGCTTCATAAAATGAGTTAAGTAGTGTTCCTTTTTCTTCAATTTTTTGAAAGAGTTTGAACAGAATGTTGTCAGTTCTTTTTGGAAAGTTTGATAAAATTCCCCTGTGAAGCCATGTGGCCCTAGGCTTTTATTTGTAGGAAGATTTTTGATGACTGGATCTCTTTTCTTGTGAATGGCTTACTGAGGTATTCTATTTCTTCTTGGATCAGTCTAGGTTGTTCATGTGTTTCCAGTAAATTGTCTATTTTCTCTAAGTTGTCTAGTTTGTTGGCATTAAGTTTTTCATAGTATCGTCTTAGAATTTTTAAATTTCTTTGGGATCCTTAGTAATGAACCCCCTCTCATTTCTGATTTTATTTATTTCAGTCTTCTCTCTTTGACTTTGTCAGTTTGGCTAAGGGTTTGTCAATCTTGTTGATCTTCTCAAGGAACCAACTTTTGGTTCTATTTATTCTATTTTTTTTTTCTTGTTCTCTAGATCATTTATCTCTGTTTTAATCTTTGTTGTTTCTTTTCTTCTATTTGCTTTAGGATTGGTTTGCTGAACATTCTCTAGTTTCTTCAGTTGTTCAGTTAGGTCTTTGGTTTTAGCTCTTTCTTCCTTGTTAATATATACATTTAAAGCTATTAATCTCCCTCTCAGCACCACTTTCACTGCATCTCATAGGCTTTGATATGTTGTATTCTCATTTTCATCATCTCTAGAGATTTACCAATTTCTTTTTCAGTTTCTTCTTTGACCACTGATTGATTAGGAGTTTGTTGTTTAACCTCCATTTATTTGTGAATTTTCTGGTTCTTTGGTGGTTATTGATTCCTAGTTGCATTCTATTAGGGTCAGATAATGTGCTTTGGATAATTTCAGTCTTTTTAAATTTATTGAGACTTGTTTTGTGCCCCAGCATATGACCAATCCTGGAGAACATTCCATGAGCACTGGTAATTTGGGATGTAACCATCAATTTATATCTGTTAAGTCTAATTCATTTATCACATTGTTTAGGTTCTCGTTTTCCTTATTGGTCCTCTGTGTAGTTCTGTGTATTGATATCTGTCACTATTTTTGTAGAAACATCTATTGCTTCCTTCAGTTTTGCCAATGTTTGTCTCATGGACTTTGGAGCTCCTTGATTGGGGGCATAAACATTTATGATTGTTATTTCTTCTTGGTGAATTGTGCCTTTTATTAATACATAGTGTCCTTCTTTGTCTCTTATTACATATTTGCATTTAAAGTTTATTTTGTCTGATATTACTATAGCTACTCCTGCTTTCTTTTGGCTGTAGTTTGTGTAGACTATTTTTTTCATCCTTTCACTTTCAAACTCTTTGTGTTGCAAGGTCTAAGATGAGTCTCTTATAAACAGCATATTGATGGATCATACTTTTATATCCATTCTGCCAGTCTGTAACTTTTCATTGGAGAGTTTAATCCATTCACATTCAAATTTATTACTGTGTAGGAAGTTCTTGAATCCACAATCTTAATCTTTGGTTTTTATTTGTCATATCTCCCCCCCCCCTTTTTTCCTTAGGTTATGCTTACTAATACTTTTCAGTTCTGTGCCCTTCTCCAGACCTCTTACTCCTTTCTTTTTTTCTCAGCCAGTAGAACTCCTTTTAGTCTTTCTTGCAGGACATGTCTCTTCTTAACAAATTCTCTCAGTATTTGAAGGAGAGCTCTGCTGGATAAGTTATTCTTGGCTGGCTATTTTTCTTTTTCAGAATCCTAAATATGTCATACCCCTGTCTTCTGACCTCCATGGTGCCCACTGAGTAGTCAGTGCTTAATCTTATATAGTTTCCCTTATATGTGGTCAATCACTTCTCCCTTGTTGCTTTCAGGACTTTCTCCTTCTTTTCAGAATTTGACAATCTCATTAGAATATGTCTCAGAGTGGGCCTATTTGGACTTTTTCTATTTGGAGTTTGTTGGGCTTCTTTGATTTGCATATTTATGTCTTTTATAAGGTTGGTAAATTTTCCCCAGGTATATCCTCAAACACTCTTACTTTGCCCTCTTCTCTTTTCCTTCTGGGACACTAACGATTCTTATATTTGTGTGATTCAGGTTGCCCATCATTTCCCTGTGATCCATTTCAAATTTGTCAATTTTTTTTCACCATTTGCTCTTGTGTGCTTCCATTCAATTGCTCTGTTCTCTCATTAACTTATTCTTTCTTGTGCCTCTTCAAATCTGCTGTTATGTGCTTTAGTATATTTTTAAGTTGATCTACAGTATCTTTTATTTCCATAAAATCTGCTATTTTTAATTTACTCTTTCAAATTCTTCTTTATGCCCTTCTATAGCCTTGTCAGTGTCCTTTATGTCTTTAACCAACTCATTGAAGTTGTGTTTGTGATTTATATTTACTTCTTTGATTAATCACTCCAAGTTCTGTGTCTCTTCCAGGTTTTTAATGTGTTCATTTGGCTCATCTTGGGTCTTTATGTGCCTCGTGATTTTCTGTTGACTTTGGGGCATTTGCTTATCTTGATAAGGTCATTTTGGGAAATGCAGGATTATTTGAACATTTATATGGAATTTGGCAGCACCACAGCTTGCTGGAATACACTTTCCCTGTCTTCCCAGCAGATGGAGCTCTTAAGCCACGCTTTACCCTCAAGCCAGCTTTTCCCTAACTGCAGCTGCACTCTGAGCAGGGTCCAAACCATGTGGAAATCCAATCAGCACAGCCATTCTCCATGTGCACTGGGGACTCCCAGCCTTGGGAGTTTAGGGTGGTCCCTGTGCAGTTTGGCAGGGAGTCCACTTAATGGCACAGTGGGTCTGGTGATTCCCAGGCTTCTGAGTGGATCTCTCTCAGGCCATATGGCTTCATGTCTCACCCTCCAGCTCAAATGTGCCCTAGTCCCTGCTCCCTATATGCCTGTGAGTCTCTGGGGTGGGGGAGAGGCTCCTGGTACTTCTTTGTGGCAACCTCACTTATCCCTGCCTTTGCCCATGCATCCTGTGGGCTGCTGTGGTGGAAGAGAAAATGCACCAGGTTTTCTATGTATGGTCATCATAGGTCTGCTGTTCCCTGAGTTACCTCTTGGGAGCTCCTAGCCATGGAGATGAGAAGGATTATCTCACCAGCTAAAATCTGAGATGGATGAGAGGGAGTGTAGAGCTGCTCCTTCCCTGCTTGTGACCGGCTTGCAACTGTTAGCCTCCAGTGGTCCTGGTTGAATAAAATCACCCTATCCTTTCAGATTAATTTCTCTGTTGTTTAATGCAGGGCCCCACCATATATTGTAGAGGTCTTTCTCTGGCTACTTGTACCCTGGAACCACTGTCCTGGATATTTTCTGCCTTTTTTCTAGTTTTAATCACAGAGGAGAAGTTTGCTCTGTCTCTTCCTGGAAGTCCTAGCCATTAACTCTTTAAATATTTTTTCTTGTGTGTCCCCATCTTAACACCCAGGCACCCCAATTACATGTATGTCCAAATTAAAGTTGTTCCACTGATCACTGGCATGGTTTTCATTCATATGGAGTTTTTATTTCCCTCTGTTTCATTTTGGGTAGTTCTATGACCATATCTTCAAGTTCACTATTCTTTTCTTCTTCAAGGTCTAATCTGCTGCTAATACCGTCTGGTATAATTTTTAAAATTCAATTCTATTGAGACATATTCACATACCATTTAGTCATACAAAACATTCATTCATTTGTTCACAGTACCATCATATAGTTGTGTGTCCATCACCAAAATTAATTTTTGAACATTTTCATTACCACACACACACAAATAATAAGAATAAAAATTGAAGTGAAAAAGAACAATTAAAGTAAAAAGAACACTGGGTGCCCTTTTTTTTTTTTTGCCCCCATTTTTCTACTCTTCCATCTATACATTGGACAAAGGGGAGTGTTGTCCATATGGCTTTCCCAATCACATTGTCACCCCTCATAAGCTACATTTTTATACAATTGTCTTCAAGATTCATGGGTTCTGTGTTGTAGTTTGATAGTTTCAGCTATTTACTGCTAGCTATTGCAATTCATTAGAGCCTGAAAAGGGTTGTCTATATTGTGTGTAAGAGTGCCCACCAGAGTGACCTCTTGGCTCCTTTTGGAATCTCTCTGCCACCAAAGCTTATTTCATTTCCTTTCACATTCCGCTTTTGGTCAAGAACATGTTCTCCATCCCATGATGATGGTCTAGATTCCACCCTGTGAGTCGTATTCCATGTTGCAAGGGAGATTTACTCCCCTGGGTGTCAGATCGCACATAGGCAGGAGGGCAGTGATTTCACCTGCCAAGTTGGCTTAGCTAGAGAGAGAGGGCCACATCTGAGCAACAAAGAGGCATTCAGGAGGAGACCCTTAGGCACAATTACAGGCAGGCTTAGCCTCACCTTTGTATCAATAGTCTTCCCAAGGGCAAGTCCTGTGGTAGAGGGCTCAGCCCATCAAACCTCCAGTCCATGTCTGTGAGCACATCAGCAACCATCGAGGTGGGAAGCCCAACACCCCTGCATTCTCCACCAGCTCCGCAAGGGGGCTCTGCATATTTTTTCATTTTTTTAATTAACTCTTTTTTTTTTTTAAATTAACTATTAACTATATAAAAAAATAACAAAAAAATAAAAAAACATTTCAAAGAAACCATAATAAGGGAGTAAGAAAAAGACAGCTAACCTAAAATTACTACTTTACTTCCAACATGTTCCTACTCTACCCCAAGAAAATAACCTAATATAGCAACATTTCTATGAACTTGTTCCTACCGTACCAACCAGAAATTAACAAACTATAGTCATTCCTGGGCATTCCCAGAACATTAAATTTGCCCACAGTAGCTGATCTGTTCTTATTGGGTTATTGTTCCACCTTCATTAATTGCTCTCTATTGCTAGTTCCCCTACATTCTACATTATAAACTATTTATTTTACATTTTTCAATGTTCACATTAGTGGTAGCATATAATATTTGTCTTTTTGTGCCTGGCTTATTTCTCTCAGCATTATGTCTTCAAGGTTCATCCATGTTGTCATATGTTTCATGACACCGTTCCTTCTTATTGCCGCATAGTATTCCATCGTGTGTATATACCACATTTTATTTATCCACTCATCTGTTGAAGGACATTTGGGTTGTTTCCATCTCTTGGGAATTGTGAATAATGCTGCTATGAACACTGGTGTGCAGATATCTGTTCATGTCACTGCTTTCAGATTTTCCAGGTATATACCGAGAAGCGCAATCACTGGATTGAAGGGTAACTCTATATCTGGTTTTCTAAGGAACTACCAGACTGTCTTCCAGAGTGGCTGAACCATTATACAGTCCCACCAACAATGAATAAGAGTTCCAATTTCTCCACATCCTCTCCAGCATTTGTAGTTTCCTGTTTGTTTAATGGCAGCCACTCTAATAGGTGTTAGATGGTATCTCATTGTGGTCTTAATTTGCATCTCTCTAATAGCCCTTGAAGCTGAACATTTTTTCACATGTTTCTTGCCCATTTGAATTTCTTCTTCAGAGAACTGTCTTTTCATATCTTTTGCCCATTTTATATTTGGGCTGTCTATACTATCGTCATTGAGTTGTAGGATTTCATTATATATGCCAGATATCAGTCTTTTGTCATATACATGGTTTCCAAAAATTTTTTCCCATTGAGTTGGCTGCCTCTTCATCTTTTTGACAAATTCCTTTGAGGTACAGAAACTTCTAAGCTTGAGGAGTTCCCATTTATCTGTTTTTTCCTTTGTTGCTTGTGCTTTGGGTGTAAGGTCTAGGAAGTGGCCACCTAGCACAAGTTCTTGAAGATGTTTCCCTACATTATCTTCTAGGAGTTTTATGGTACTGTCTTTTATATTGAGGTCTTTGATCCACTTTGAGTTAATTTTTGTGTAGGGTGTGAGGTAGGGGTCCTCTTTCATTCTTTTGGGTACGTATATCCAACTCTCCCAGCCCTATTTGTTGAAAAAACTATGTACCAGTTCAGTGGCTTTGGGGGCCTTATCAAAGATCAGTCAGCCATAGATCTGGGGGTCTATCTCCAAATTCTCAATTTGATTCCATTGATCAATATGTCTATCTTTGTGCCAGTGTCATGCTGTTTTGACTACTGTGGCTTTATAGTAGGCTTCAAAGTCAAGGAGTTTAAGTCCTTCCACTTCGTTTTTCTGTTTTAGACTGTTTTTAGCAATTCGAGGCATCTTCCCTTTCCAAATAAATTTGATAACTAGCTTTTCCAAGTCTGCAAAGTAGGTTGTTGGAATTTTGATTGGGATTGCATTGAGTCTGTAGAGTTTGGGTAGAATTGATATCTTAATGACATTTAGTCTTCCTGTCCATGAGCATGGAATATTTTTCCATCTTTTAAGGTCCCTTTCTATTTCTTTTAGTAGAGTTATGTAGTTTTCTTTGTATAAGTCTTTTACATCTTTGGTTAAGTTTATTCCTAGGTACTTGATTTTTTTAGTTGCTATTGAAAATGGTGTCTTTTTCTTGAGTGTCTCTTCACTTTGTTCATTTCTAGTGTATAGAAACATTACTGACTTATGGGCATTAATCTTGTATCCCGCTACTTTGCTAAATTTGTTTATTAGCTCTAGTAGCTGTATCATCAATTTCTCAGGGTTTTCTAAATATAAGACCATATCATCTGCAAACAATGATAGTTTTACTTCTTCCTTTCCAATTTGGATGCCTTCTATTTCTTTGTCTTGCCAGATTGCCCTGGCTAGCACTTCCAGCACAATGTTGAATAACAGTGGTGACAGCGGGCATCCTTGTCTCATTCCTGATCTTAGAGGGGAGGCTTTCAGTGTCTCACCATCAAGTACTATGCTGGCTGTGGATTTTTCATATATGCTGTTTATCATATTGAGGAAGTTTCCTAAATTCCTACCTTTTGAAGTGTTTTTATCAAAAAGGGATGTTGGATTTTGTCAAATGCTTTTTCAGCATCTATTGAGATGATCATTTGATTTTTCTCTTGATTTGTTAATGTGTTGTAGTTCATTGATTGATTTTATTATTTTGAAACATCCTTGCATGCCTGAAATGAACCCCACTTGGTCATGGTGTATGATTTTTTTTAATGTATCTTTGGGTTCAATTTGCAAGTATTTTGTTGAGAATTTTTGCATCTGTATTCATTAGGGAGATTGGCCTGTAGTTTTCCTTTTTTGTAGCATCTTTGCCTGGTTTAGGTATTAGATTGATGTTAGCTTCATAAGATGCATTAAGTAGTATTCCATTTTCTTTGATGCTTTGAAAGAGTTCAAGTAAAGATTGGTGTCAGTTCTTTTTGGAAAGTTTGGTAGAATTCCCCTGTGAAGCCATCTGGCTCTCGGCATTTATTTGTGGGAAGTTTTTTGATGACTGATTGCTTCTCTTAGCTTGTAATTGGTTGGTTCTGTTTCTTCTCTGGTCAGTCTAGGTTGTTTGTATGTTTCCAGGAAATTGTGCATTTCTTCTACATTATCCAGTTTGTTGGCATACGGTTTTTCATAGTATCCTCTTATAATGTTTTAAATTTCTTTAGGATCCTCAGTAATGTCACCTTTCTCATTCATTATTTTGTTTATATGGGTCTTCTTTCTTTTTGTTTTTCTCAGTCTAGCTAGGGGCTTGTCAATCTTGTTGATCTTCTCAAGGAACCAACTTTTTGTGTTATTTATTCTCTCTATTGTTTTTTTGTTCCCTATGTCATTTATTTCTGCTTTAGTCCTTGTTATTTCTTTTCTTCTAGTTGGTTTAGGATTAGTTTGCTGTTCATTTTCTAGCTTCTTCAATTGCTCCATTAGTTCTTTGATTTCAGCTCCTTCTTCCTTTTGGATGTATGCATTTAGTGCTATAAATTTCCCCCTCAGTACTGCTTTTGCTGCATCCCATAGTTTTTGATATGTTGTGTTCTTATTTTCATTTGTCTCTATATATTTAACAATTTTTCTTGCAATTTCTTCTTTAACCCACTGATTGTTTAGGAGTGTGTTGTTTAACCTCCAGGTATTTGTGAATTTTCTATGTTTCTGATGGTTATTGACTTCTAATTGTATTCCATTGTGGTGAGAGAATGTGCTATGAATAATTTCAATTTTTTGAATGTATTGAGGCTTGTTTTATGTCCCAGTATATGATTTATTCTGGAGACAGTTCTGTGAGCACTATAGAAGAATGTGTATCCTGGTGATTTGGGATGTAATGTTCTATATATGTCTGTTAAATCAAATTCATTTATCAGATTGTTTAGGTTTTCAATTTCCTTATTGGTCTTCTGTCTGGTTGATCTATCTGTAGGAGAGAGTGATGTGTTGAAATCACCCACAATTATTGTGGAAACATCAATTGTTTCCTTTAGTTTTGCCAGTCTTTGTCTCATGTATTTTGGGCACCTTGATTGGGTACATAAACATTTATGATTGTTATTTCTTTTTGTTGAATTGTCCCTTTTATTAGTATGTAGTGGCCTTCTTTGTCTGTCATAATATCCTTGCATTTAAAGTCTATTTTATCTGAGATTAATATTGCTACTCCTGCTTTCTTTTGGTTGTAGTTTGCATGAAATATTTTTTCCATCCTTTTGCTTTCAATTTCTCTGTGTCTCTGTATCTAAGATGAGTCTCTTGTATGCAGCATATTGATGGTTCATTTTTTTTGATCCATTCTGTCAATCTATATCTTTTAATTGGGGAGTTTAATCCATTTACATTCAATGTTATTACTGTGAAGGCATTTCTTGAATCAGCCATCCTATCCTTTGGTTTATGTTTGTCAGATATATTTTTTCCTTCTCTCTCTTAATGTCCTTGAATATACCCATACTGAATCTCTTTAGTACTGAACCTTTCTCCACGTCTCTCTCTCCTTTCTTTGTTTCTCTATTGGTAGGGCTCCTTTAGTATCTCAAGTGGGGCAGGTCTCTTGTTAGCAAATTCTCTCAGCATTTGTTTGTCTGTGAAAAATTTAAGCTCTCTCTCAAATTTGCAGGAGAGCTTTCCTGGATAAAGAATTCTTGGTTGGCAATTTTTCTCTCTCAGTATTTTAAATAAGTCATGCCACTGCCTTCTTATCTCCATGGTGGCTGCTGAGTAGTCACTACTTAGTTTTATGCTGTTTCCTTTGTATGTGGTGAATTCCTTTTCTCTTGCTGCTTTCAGAACTTGCTCCTTCTCTTCAGTATTTGACAGTCTGATCAGAATATATCTCAGAGTGGGTTTATTTGGATTTATTCTATTTGGAGTTTGCTGGGCATTTATGATTTGTGTATTTATCTTGTTTGTAAGGTTTGGGAAGTTTTCCCCAACAATTTCTTTGAATACTCTTCCTAGACCTTTACCCTTCTCTTCCCCTCTGGAACACCAATGACTCATATTTGGATGTTTTGTTTTATCTATCACATCCCTGAGGTCCATTTCAATTTATTCAATTTTTTCCCCTATTCTTTCTTTTGTTCTTTCATTTTACCTTCAGTCATCCTCAAGATTGCTGTTTTGCTCTTCAGCTTCCTCTAGTCTTGTACTGTGAGTATCCAGAATCTTTTTATTTGGTCAACAGTTTCTTTCATTTCCATAAGATCATCTATTTTTTTATTTACTCTTGCAATTTCTTCTTTATGCTCTTCCAGCATCTTCTTCATGTTCTTTATATCCTGTGCCATGTTCTTGTTGTTTGTCTTTAGTTCTTTGATTAATTGCTCCAAGTACTGTGTCTCCTCTGAACTTTTGATTTGGGTGTTTGGCTTTGGGTTATCCATATCATCTGTTTTTTTCAAATGCTGTAAAATTTTCTGTTGTTTTTGGCCTCTTCGCATTTGCTTAATTTGATAGGGTTCTTTTAGGATGTGTAGACTGATTCAAACATTTATCTCTAATTTGTCAGATCTACAGCTTGGTGGAGTACACTTTCTCTAACTAACCAGCAGGTGGTGCCCATGAGCCACCTATTCCCCTCAAGCCAGTTGTCCCCAACTTTGTCTTTGTGACGAGTGGGGGTCTGATTCTTGTGAGGGTCCAGTTGGTGCACCAAGTTTGCATGTGTAGTTGGTGTAGCCCACCTTTTATGTAGGGTGTGTGTCTGAGCAGTTAGGGATGGACGGTGGCTTTAATAATCAAATCTGCCAGGTATTCCTGGAGTTTTATAGCTATTGCAATAGTCTAATTCTTCAGTTCAGTGTTGCCACAGTTTGTCTCTGCTGTTGACCCACAAGTCCTTGGTATTGGTGTATGGTCCCTGGGACTTGTGAGTGGGTCCCTCTTCCAAGCCGTGCCCTCCTAGGGCCTCTGCTGAGGGAAGACTGTGCCACGTCACAGGTGAGTGCCATCCCCCAAGGGAAGTTCTGGTCTACAGGACCATGTAGGGGCATTCTCAGCCTGCTAAAAGGATGATTGAATGGGGCATGTTAACTTCCCCCTTTTCACACAGCTCTGCCTTCCCAGCTCTGGGAAATTAGCTGTGGGTATGTGAAAGGCTATCATCCATGCCAGATATTATGGTGTGTGCATGTTGCTGGAAACACTTCCCGTCACACTGGGTTGTTTGGCACAGTTTTGGGCTTTGGTGCTGGTGCCAGGCAGGAGCATTCCCAGCCCTCCAGGAAGATGGCTGTAAGGGGACACCACCCTTTTCTTCGGAAGTTATGGTGTTTGGTGAATTTTCTCAGCCTCTAGATTTACTGCTTTGTCCCTCAGAGCTATCTTAGCTCTGCTGTTGCCTGGGCCCAAATTGCAAGTCTTTGAGGCTTCCTGTAATGGGCTTCTTTTAGTAATTGTTTTAGAAAAAGAGAAAAAAATTAAAAAAAAAGAAAGAAAAAGAAGGGCCCTCCTTGCAGATATAATGGGCTATTGAAATGCTAAGAGACAAAGAGTTTAGGACCATTAAGGAACAATCAGGAAAGCAGGGAAACTGGCTCTTCAGACAAGGGTCCTTACGCTCTGGATTTGCATATGCTCCTGATTCTGTTTGAGTCCTGCCCTTCTGCGTTTTATGTTCACTGGTACTCCAAATAATCTCTGTTTTTATTTTTGGGTTTTTTTTTTTTTTTTTTTTTTTTTTTTTTTTTTGCTGTTTTTGCTAGCCCTATCTTCTCTCTGCCAGGCTGACTGCTCCCATATTCTCCGGTGTCTGGTATCAGTCAATCTATGTTTGGAATTTTTGATCAGCAGTCTGTGTTTTCAATCAAAGCTGCAACTGTAGTTCTCCCTCCTGGTTCCCAGCACTGATGGCCCCTCCTCGCACAGGACTGAGCCTGGCAGGGAGTGGTGCAGTTCCCCTGGCCACAAGAACTTACAGATTTCACTGATCTCAGCTGTTCCATGTGTTTGTGAGTGTTGTATGAAGTATACTCAAAGTCAAATTGCTCTGCAGTATCTGGTCCACACAGTTCCTGGCTTTCTACCTACTTCCCTGGGGACGTAACTAAAACCTACACCTCACCACTCCACCCTGGTGTATTTTTCATCATGGAAATTGTAGTTTTCACCACTATGGAATTTTATTTGTGTCTTTTAAATATATTTTATGTCTCTAATTAAGTTTTAAACACATGGAATACAGTTATAATAACTTTCAATATACCAGTCTGCTAATTCTAACATCTATTTCAATTCTGGGTTGGCTTAAATGATAGATTATTCTCTTCCTTGTGAGACATGTTTTTGTTTCTTTGCATGTGCTTGTGATCTTTGATGGATGTGAATTTTAGTTTGTTGTTTATTGGTTTTTTAAAATTATTATTCCTATAAACGCTCTTGAGATTTGTTTTGGGATACAGTTTAGTTTCTTGGAAATGGCTTGATATTTTTGTTTCTTCCTTTTAATATTTGTTTTGGAGGTCCATAGCATGCTCAGTCTAGGCCTAATTTTCTCTACTATTGAGGTAAGATGCTTCTGTATACTATACCAAATGCCCATTGAATTATGAATTATTCTAGTTTACCAGGTGGGAACAGGCACTATTCCTTGCACTGTGTGAATGACCAAGACTTTCCTTTCTGATTCTGTTGGGTGGTTCTCTTCTCAGCCTTTCATATTTTTATCACAAACCTGTCATGATCAGTACTCAGTTGAATAGTTGGGTGGAGCCGGTGCACATCTCCAGGATTCTCTCTCTCCCTTTTGATATCCAGTCTTGTTACCTCTAGCTGCTTTATTCTCCCCAATTCTCTGCACTTCCTCAACTTTTAAGTAGCTCACCTAGATTTCTCTTCCTGGCTCCATTGTCTGGAGACTGTCTCACAGTAGCAAAACTCATCTGTTTTGCTTTCCATATCTCAATCATCACCTTTTTTTT
The DNA here is from genome assembly GCF_015220235.1 of Choloepus didactylus. Classification (NCBI taxonomy): domain Eukaryota; kingdom Metazoa; phylum Chordata; class Mammalia; order Pilosa; family Megalonychidae; genus Choloepus; species Choloepus didactylus. The sequence continues at coordinate 71,143,784 of NC_051316.1, forward strand.
AAAATCTAATGCACAGGATCTGGAAACTAGTTGCTTCAAATATTTTGTTTTTATTTATGCATTTTTTCCTCATTATTTCAGGTGGGAGTATATCTGGTGCTTATTACTTCACCTTGGCCATGGAAGTGTCCTCCATTTGTAGTCTTAAAATTTCTAATGAGTACTTTGTGAATATTCACAGGTACGTCTCTTTACACCTCAAACCTAGGATCTCCATTAGAAAAGGCTTGCACCTAATCAGGTCATGATTCAGTCAGTTTGGTCTTCATCAAGTAACCTCCCACTCATTTAAGAGTATAGGGACACCAGGCAAGATGGCAGACTGGTGAGCTGTATGTTTTAGTTACTCCTCCAGGAAAGTAGGTAAAAAGCCAGGAACTGCGTGGACTGGACACCACAGAGCAATCTGTCTTTGGGCATACTTCATACAACACTCATGAAAACGTGGAACTGCTGAGATCAGCGAAATCTGTAAGTTTTTGCGGCCAGGGGACCCGCGCCCCTCCCTGCCAGGCTCAGTCCCGGGGGAGGAGGGGCTGTCAGCTCCAGGAAGGAGAAGGGAGAATTGCAGTGGCTGCTCTTACCGGAAACTCATTCTACTGATTCAAACTCCAACCATAGATAGACTGAGGCCAGACACCAGAGACTCTGAGAGCAGCCAGCCCAGCAGAGAGGAGACAGGCATAGAAAAAAAACAACACGAAAAACTCCAAAATAAAAGCAGAGGATTTTTGGAGTTCTGGTGAACACAGAAAGGGGAAGGGCGGAGATCAGGCCTTGAGGCGCATATGCAAATCCCGAAGCAAGGCTGATCTCTCTGCCCTGGGCACTTTTCCTTAATGGCCCTGGTTGCTTTGTCTATTAGCATTTCAATAACCCATTAGATCTCTGAGGAGGGCTGTTTTTTTTTTGTTTTTGTTTTTGTTTTTTTTTTTTTTTAAATCCTTTTTGCTTTTTCTAAAACAATTACTCTAAGAAGCTCAATACAGAAAGCTTCAAAGAATTGAAATTTGGGCACGTCAAGTCAAGAGCAGAACTAAGAGAGCTCTGAGACAAAAGGCAATAATCCAGTGGCTGAGAAAATTCACTAAACAACACAACTTCCCAAGAAAAGGGGGGTGTCCGCTCACAGCCACCATCCTGGTGGACAGGAAACACTCCTGCCCATCGCCAGCCCCATAGCCCAGAGCTGCCCCAGACAACCCAGTGTGACGGAAGTGCTTCAAATAACAGGCACACACCACAAAACTGGGCGTGGACATTAGCCTTCCCTGCAACCTCAGCTGAATGTCCCAGAGCTGGGAAGGGGGAGCAGTGTGAATTAACAGAGCCCCATTCAGCCATCATTTGAGCAGACTGGGAGCCTCCCAACACAGCCCAGCAGCCCAGAACTGCCCTGGGGGGACGGCACTCACCTGCGACATAGCACAGTCATCCCTCAACAGAGGACCCGGGGTGCACAGCCTGGAAGAGGGGCCCACTTGCAAGTCTCAGGAGCCATACGCCAATACCAAAGACTTGTGGGTCAGTGGCAGAGACAAACTGTGGCAGGACTGAACTGAAGGATTAGACTATTGCAGTAGCTTTAAAACTCTAGGATCATCAGGGAGATTTGATTGTTAGGGCCACCCCCCCTCCCCGACTGCCCAGAAACACGCCCCACATACAGGGCAGGCAACACCAACTACACACGCAAGCTTGGGACACCAATTGGGCCCCACAAGACTCACTCCCCCACTCACCAAAAAGGCTAAGCAGGGGAGATCTGGCTTGTGGAGAACAGGTGGCTCGTGGACGCCACCTGCTGGTTAGTTAGAGAAAGTGTACTCCACGAAGCTGTAGATCTGATAAATTAGAGATAAGGACTTCAACTGGTCTACAAACCCTAAAAGAACCCTATCAAGGTCAGCAAATGCCACGAGGCCAAAAACAACAGAAAATTATAAAGCATATGAAAAAACCAGACGATATGGATAACCCAAGCCCAAGCACCCAAATCAAAAGACCAGAAGAGACACACCTAGAGCAGCTACTCAAAGAACTAAAGATGAACAATGAGACCCTAGTACGGGATATGAAGGAAATCAAGAAGACCCTAGAAGAGCATAAAGAAGACATTGCAAGACTAAATAAAAAAATGGATGATCTTATGGAAATTAAAGAAACTGTTGACCAAATTAAAAAGATTCTGGACACTCATAGTACAAGACTAGAGGAAGTTGAACAACGAATCAGTGACCTGGAAGATGACAGAATGGAAAATGAAAACATAAAAGAAAGAATGGGGAAAAAAATTGAAAAACTCGAAATGGACCTCAGGGATATGATAGATAATATGAAACGTCCGAATATAAGACTCATTGGTGTCCCAGAAGGGGAAGAAAAGGGTAAAGGTCTAGGAAGAGTATTCAAAGAAATTGTTGGGGAAAACTTCCCAAATCTTCTAAACAACATAAATACACAAATCATAAATGCTCAGCGAACTCCAAATAGAATAAATCCAAAAAAACCCACTCCGAGACATATACTGATCACACTGCCAAACATAGAAGAGAAGGAGCAAGTTCTGAAAGCAGCAAGAGAAAAGCAATTCACCACATACAAAGGAAACAGCATAAGACTAAGTAGTGACTACTCAGCAGCCACCATGGAGGCGAGAAGGCAGTGGCACGATATATTTAAAATTCTGAGTGAGAGGAATTTCCAGCCAAGAATACTTTATCCAGCAAAGCTCTCCTTCAAATTTGAGGGAGAGCTTAAATTTTTCACAGACAAAGAAATGCTGAGAGAATTTGCTAACAAGAGACCTGCCCTACTGGAGATACTAAAGGGAGCCCTACAGACAGAGAAACAAAGACAGGACAGAGAGACTTGGAGAAAGGTTCAGTACTAAAGAGATTCGGTATGGGTACAATAAAGGATATTAATAGAGAGAGGGAAAAATATGGCAAACATAATCCAAAGGATAAGATGGCCGATTCAAGAAATGCCTTCACGGTTTTAACGTTGAATGTAAATGGATTAAACTCCCCAATTAAAAGATATAGATTCGCAGAATGGATCAAAAAAAATGAACCATCAATATGTTGCATACAAGAGACTCATCTTAGACACAGGGACACAAAGAAACTGAAAGTGAAAGGATGGAAAAAAATATTTCATGCAAGCTACAGCCAAAGAAAGCAGGTGTAGCAATATTAATCTCAGATAAAATAGACTTCAAATGCAGGGATGTTTTGAGAGACAAAGAAGGCCACTACATACTAATAAAAGGGGCAATTCAGCAAGAAGAAATAACAATCGTAAATGTCTATGCACCCAATCAAGGTGCCACAAAATACATGAGAGAAACATTGGCAAAACTAAAGGAAGCAATTGATGTTTCCACAATAATTGTGGGAGACTTCAACACATCACTCTCTCCTATAGATAGATCAACCAGACAGAAGACCAATAAGGAAATTGAAAACCTAAACAATCTGATAAATGAATTAGATTTAACAGACATCTACAGGACATTACATCCCAAATCAACAGGATACACATACTTTTCTAGTGCTCACGGAACTTTCTCCAGAATAGATCATATGCTGGGACATAAAACAAGCCTCAATAAATTTAAAAAGATTGAAATTATTCAAAGCACATTCTCTGACCACAATGGAATACAATTAGAAGTCAATAACCATCAGAGACTTAGAAAATTCACAAATACCTGGAGGTTAAACAACACACTCCTAAACAATCAGTGGGTTAAAGAAGAAATAGCAAGAGAAATTGCTAAATATATAGAGACGAATGAAAATGAGAACACAACATACCAAAACCTATGGGATGCAGCAAAAGCAGTGCTAAGGGGAAAATTTATAGCACTAAATGCATATATTAAAAAGGAAGAAAGAGCCAAAATCAAAGAACTAATGGATCAACTGAAGAAGCTAGAAAATGAACAGCAAACCAATCCTAAACCAAGTACAAGAAAAGAAATAACAAGGATTAAAGCAGAAATAAATGACATAGAGAACAAAAAACAATAGAGAGGATAAATATCACCAAAAGTTGGTTCTTTGAGAAGATCAACAAGATTGACAAGCCCCTAGCTAGACTGACAAAATCAAAAAGAGAGAAGACCCATATAAACAAAATAATGAATGAAAAAGGTGACATAACTGCAGATCCTGAAGAAATTAAAAAATTATAAGAGGATATTATGAACAACTGTATGGCAACAAACTGGATAATGTAGAAGAAATGGACAATTTCCTGGAAACATATGAACAACCTAGACTGACCAGAGAAGAAATAGAAGACCTCAACCAACCCATCACAAGCAAAGAGATCCAATCAGTCATCAAAAATCTTCCCACAAATAAATGCCCAGGGCCAGATGGCTTCACAGGGGAATTCTACCAAACTTTCCAGAAAGAACTGACACCAATCTTACTCAAACTCTTTCAAAACATTGAAAAAAATGGAACACTACCTAATTCATTTTATGAAGCTAACATCAATCTAATACCAAAACCAGGCAAAGATGCTACAAAAAAGGAAAACTACCGGCCAATCTCCCTAATGAATATAGATGCAAAAATCCTCAACAAAATACTTGCAAATCGAATCCAAAGACACATTAAAAAAATCATACACCATGACCAAGTGGGGTTCATTCCAGGCATGCAAGGATGGTTCAACATAAGAAAAACAATCAATGTATTACAACACATTAAAAACTCGAAAGGGAAAAATCAATTGATCATCTCAATAGATGCTGAAAAAGCATTTGACAAAATCCAACATCCCTTTTTGATAAAAACACTTCAAAAGGTAGGAATTGAAGGAAACTTCCTCAACATGATAAAGAGCATATATGAAAAACCCACAGCCAGCATAGTACTCAATGGTGAGAGACTGAAAGCCTTCCCTCTAAGATCAGGAACAAGACAAGGATGCCCGCTGTCACCACTGTTATTCAACATTGTGCTGGAAGTGCTAGCCAGGGCAATCCGGCAAGACAAAGAAATAAAAGGCATCCAAATTGGAAAAGAAGAAGTAAAACTGTCATTGTTTGCAGATGATATGATCTTATATCTAGAAAACCCTGAGAAATCAACGATACACCTACTAGAGCTAATAAACAAATTTAGCAAAGTAGCGGGATACAAGATTAATGCACATAAGTCAGTAATGTTTCTATATGCTAGAAATGAACAAACTGAAGAGACACTCAAGAAAAAGATACCATTTTCAATAGCAACTAAAAAAATCAAGTACCTAGGAATAAACTTAACCAAAGATGTAAAAGACCTATACAAAGAAAACTACATAACTCTACTAAAAGAAATAGAAGGGGACCTTAAAAGATGGAAAAATATTCCATGTTCATGGATAGGAAGGCTAAATGTCATTAAGATGTCAATTCTACCCAAACTCATCTACAGATTCAATGCAATCCCAATCAAAATTCCAACAACCTACTTTGCAGACTTGGAAAAGCTAGTTATCAATTTATTTGGAAAGGGAAGATGCCTCGAATTGCTAAAGACACTTTAAAAAAGAAAATCGAAGTGGGAGGACTTACACTCCCTGACTTTGAAGCTTATTATAAAGCCACAGTTGCCAAAACAGCATGGTACTGGCACAAAGATAGACATATAGATCAATGGAATCGAATTGAGAATTCAGAGATAGACCCTCAGATCTATGGCCGACTGATCTTTGATAAGGCCCCCAAAGTCACCGAACTGAGCCATAATGGTCTTTTCAACAAATGGGGCTGGGAGAGTTGGATATCCATATCCAAAAGAATGAAAGAGGACCCCTACCTCACCCCCCTACACAAAAATTAACTCAAAATGGACCAAAGATCTCAATATAAAAGAAAGTACCATTAAACTCCTAGAAGATAATGTAGGAAAACATCTTCAAGACCTTGTATTAGGAGGCCACTTCCTAGACTTTACACCCAAAGCACAAGCAACAAAAGAGAAAATAGATAAATGGGAAACTCCTCAAGCTTAGAAGTTTCTGCACCTCAAAGGAATTTCTCAAAAAGGTAAAGAGGCAGCCAACTCAATGGGAAAAAATTTTTGGAAACCATGTATCTGACAAAAGACTGATATCTTGCATATATAAAGAAATCCTACAACTCAATGACAATAGTACAGACAGCCCAATTATAAAATGGGCAAAAGATATGAAAAGACAGTTCTCTGAAGAGGAAATACAAATGGCCAAGAAACACATGAAAAAATGTTCAGCTTCACTAGCTATTAGAGAGATGCAAATTAAGACCACAATGAGATACCATCTAACACCGGTTAGAATGGCTGCCATTAAACAAACAGGAAACTACAAATGCTGGAGGGGATGTGGAGAAATTGGAACTCTTATTCATTGTTGGTGGGACTGTATAATGGTTCAGCCACTCTGGAAGTCAGTCTGGCAGTTCCTTAGAAAACTAGAGATAGAGCTACCATTCGATCCAGCGATTGCACTTCTCGGTATATACCCGGAAGATCGGAAAGCAGTGACACGAACAGATATCTGCACGCCAATGTTCATAGCAGCATTATTCACAATTGCCAAGAGATGGAAACAACCCAAATGTCCATCAACAGATGAGTGGATAAATAAAATGTGGTATATACACACGATGGAATACTACGCGGCAGTAAGAAGGAACGATCTGGTGAAACATATGACAACATGGATGAACCTTGAAGACATAAGGCTGAGCGAAATAAGCCAGGCACAAAAAGAGAAATATTATATGCTACCACTAATGTGAACTTTGAAAAATGTAAAACAAATGGTTTATAATGTAGAATGTAGGGGAACTAGCAGTAGAGAGCAATTAAGGAAGGGGGAACAATAATCCAAGAAGAACAGATAAGCTATTTAACGTTCTGGGGATGCCCAGAAATGACTATGGTCTGTTAATTTCTGATGGATGTAGTAGGAACAAGTTCACTGAAATGTTGCTATAGTATGTAACTTTCTTGGGGTAAAGTAGGAACATGTTGGAAGTTAAGCAGTTATCTTAGGTTAGTTGTCTTTTTCTTACTCCCTTGCTATGGTCTCTTTGAAATGTTCTTTTATTGTATGTTTGTTTTCTTTTTAACTTTTTTTTTCATACAGTTGATTTGAAAAAAGAAGGGAAAGTTAAAAAAAAAAAAAAAAAGAAAAAAAGACAAACAAGGAAAAAAAAAAAAAAAAAAAAAAAAACGATGTAGTGCCCCCTTGAGGAGCCTGTGGAGAATGCAGGGGTATTCGCCTACCCCACCTCCATGGTTGCTAACATGACCACAGACATAGGGGACTGGTGGTTTGATGGGTTGAGCCCTCTACCATAAGTTTTACCCTTGGGAAGACGGTTGCGGCAAAGGAGAGGCTAGGCCTCCCTGTATTTGTGCCTAAGAGTCTCCTCCTGAATGCCTCTTTGTTGCTCAGATGTGGCCCTCTCTCTCTGGCTAAGCCAACTTGAAAGGTGAAATCACTGCCCTCCCCTCTACGTGGGATCAGACACCCAGGGAAGTGAATCTCCCTGGCAACGTGGAATATGACTCCCGGGGAGGAATGTAGACCCGGCATCGTGGGATGGAGAACATCTTCTTGACCAAAAGGGGGATGTGAAAGGAAATGAAATAAGCTTCCGTGGCAGAGAGATTCCAAAACGAGCCGAGAGATCACTCTGGTGGGCACTCTTACGCACACTTTAGACAACCTTTTTTAGGTTCTAAAGAATTGGGGTAGCTGGTGGTGGATACCTGAAACTATTAAACTACAACCCAGAACCCATGAATCTCGAAGACAGTTGTATAAAAATGTAGCTTATGAGGGGTGACAGTGGGATTGGGAATGCCATAAGGACCAAACTCCACTTTGTCTAGTTTATGGATCGATGTGTAGAAAAGTAGGGGAAGCAAACAAACAGACAAAGGTACCTAGTGTTCTTTTTTACTTCAATTGCTCTTTTTCACTCTAATTATTATTCTTGTTATTTTTGTGTGTGTGCTAATGAAGGTGTCAGGGATTGATTTAGGTGATGAATGTACAACTATGTAATGGTACTGTAAACAATCGAAAGTACAATTTGTTTTGTATGACTGCGTGGTATGTGAATATATCTCAATAAAATGATGATTAAAAAAAAAAAAAAAAAAAAAAAAAAAAAAACCACCCCAAAAAAAAAAAAAAAAAAAAAAAAAAGAGTATAGGGACAGACATTAGTTTAAAAGTAAAGAGGAGCAGTGTGAAGAGGCGAGAGCGACCCCTGGACCGACAAAAGCCCGTGCACCGCTGCATCCCCGCGTCCAGCGCCCACGTCCTACCGCCGTCGCCACCATGCCCAAGAGAAAGGCTGAAGGGGATGCTAAAGGAGATAAAGCCAAGGTAAAAGACGAACCACAGAGAAGATCTGCAAGGTTATCTGCTAAACCTGCTCCTCCAAAGCCAGAGCCCAAGCCTAAAAAGGCCCCTGCAAAGAAGGGAGAGAAGGTACCCAAAGGGAAAAAAGGGAAAGCTGATACTGGCAAGGATGGGAATAACCCTGCAGAAAATGGAGATGCCAAAACAGACCAGGCACAGAAAGCTGAAGGTGCTGGAGATGCCAAGTGAAGTGTGTGCATTTTTGATAACTGTGTACTTCTGGTGACTGTACAGTTTGAAATACTATTTTTTATCAAGTTTTATAAAAATGCAGAATTTTGTTTTACTTTTTTTTTTAAAGCTATGTTGTTAGCACACAGAACACTTCATTGTTGTTTTTTGGGGAAGGGGCAAATGTCGCTAATAGAATGTCTCTGAAGCTGGGTTGATATGGAGGAAAACATCTTTCCCCTCTGATTTTGAGAGATTTCCTCTTTACCCCCAGGAGATGGGATTCCCTAATATTGACACACATTAGCCACCTTGGCACAAATGCCTTATATGGAAAAACTAAAATTCGTTTTTATGTCCTCTTCTCCCTCTCAGCCTTCAGCATAGACTTGGCTCCCTTAAACCTGTTGGGGCCTGACCCAAAAGAATTGGTTACCAGAATGTCGGGCAATTTGGACCTTCCAGTGATGCCCCTGAGATGGCATCTTACAAAAGAGCAGTGAGTCCTTGTTTAGGTTGTGGATCTTAAAACTGATGATTCTGCTGTTCTCATTTCATTTCCTGAAAGTCAGGGTCGGCTCGTGAAAAGTTGTCAAACAACATGCTAAATGTGAAATGTCAACCCTCACTCTAAAACTTACCTTGTTCAGAGCATCAAATGAAGACTTCATTGGGTTTTATAGTGGCTGTCTGATTTTGGTAGTCCATTGAAGAAGGGAGTTTGAAAGTTGTATACTGTTACCGATTGTCTGCCCATGTCCTGCCTGAAATACCATGAATGTTTATGAAAAGTATCTTTAATAAAGCTGGATACAGTTTGGCTTGGAAAAAAAAAAAAAAAAAAAGTAAAGAGTACTCAAGGCAAGAATTCACCTTTAACACATTTTTTACTAAAGGAGCACTTAAGGTAAAAGGAACAAGTTTACAATGTAAAATTAATTGATACATTATCAAGCCACTAAGCCTGGGAACCCCCACTCCTCCAGACACAGCTGGACATGATATCAGAGAGCTCTCCCATGTTTCAGGTACAGAGAATTTCCAGCTCTCGATTTATATTCAATTAAATCATATTCTAGTTTTACATTTAAACCATGAAAGTAAATGATGCATTGTGAACATGAGTGGTTCAAGTTCAAAGGAGGGTATCCACTGTGTTATCTAAGACTTAGCCTTGAATGCCTGTAAAACTCTACTAAAAATATATTTTTACTAATTAAGCTATGATTTCTGGAAGAGTAATATAACTTTTACTTGTATAAAGTCTAAAAATTAGAAAAGAGATTCCTATTACTTGTCTCTAACTTGTTAATATAGTTTTTTTTCATTTTATTCTATTGCTTAGTTTAGCCATTACATCATATTCATAAACATACATTGATTAGGACTGTATTCAACTCTGCTACATTATTTATGACTTCTCTATGATTAAAGTAACAGCTAAAGCCTATCCTGTTTTCACAGAGGACTGGGTGATTACATGTTATCTATATCTAAGAACATTGAGAGGGCCTTTCTGCTTTCTTGAAAATACTCACAGTTCTTTTAACTGTTTGGCTTCTCCTTCAGAATAATTTTCTAATATAGGGCTTGAAGGATATAATCATCTGTCCCAGTTATTATAGTAAGGCCTTCCTACTTTTTATCATTTGGAAATTTACTTGAGTGTTTTTAGGTAAAAATTCTGTTAAATATGCTTCTATACCAGAAGGAATAACTAGTTTTTTACTATTATAACAGAAAATATGAGAGCAGCATAGAGACAGGGAGTCAACATCCTCATTATTATATTCCTCAGTAGAGATATTATTCTGTGACACCTTCTTTTAGGTCCTACACATTTCTTTATTAGATGTATTAGTATTCTATCACTGCTATAATGAATAACTACACATTTAGCAGATTGCACAACACAAATTTATCATACAGTTCCATAGGTCATGAGTCAGACCCAGATCTCACTAGGCCAAAACCACAGTCTTTTCAGGACCATGTTCCTTTCTGCAGGTCTAGGGGAGAATCTGTTTCTTTGCTCATCACCTTTCCCAGCTTCTTTGACACATTCCTTGATGCATGGCTTCCTTCTTCCCCCTTCAGCAACAGTGGGTGTTTTGGTTTGCTAATGCTGCTGGAAAGCAAAACACCACAAATGGATTGGCTTTAATAAAGGGGGTTTATTTGGTTACACAGTTACAGTCTTAAGGCCATAAAGTGTCCAAGGTAATGCATCAACAATCGGATACCTCCACTGGAGGATGGCAAATGACATCCAGAAAACCTCTGTTAGCTGGGAAGGTATGTGGCTGGAATCTGCTCCAAGTTCTGGTTTCAAAATGACTTTCTCCCAGGACGTTCCTCTCTAGGCCTCAGCTCTTCTTCAAAATGTCACTCTTAGTTGCTCTTGGGGTGTTTGTCCTCTCTTAGCTTCTCTGGAGCAAGAGTATGCTTTCAATGGCCATCTTCAAACCATCTCTCATCCGCAGCTCCTTTCTCAGCTCCTGTGAGTTCTTCAGAGTGAACCTCTTGGCTATAGCAAGCTTGCTCCTTCTGTCTGAGCTTATATAGTGCTCTAGTAAACTAATTATGGCCCACACTGAATGGTCAGGGCCATGCCTCCATGGAAATTATCCAATCAGAGTCATCACCCACAGTTGGGTGGGTCACATCTCCATAGAAACACTCAATCAAAGAATTACAATCTAATCGACACTACCATGTCTGCCTACACAAGATTGCATCAAAGATGATGGCATTTTGGGGGACACAATACATTCCAATTGGCACAGTGGTTTTGTTCTTTCTCATGTCACAGCTCTCTGACCCATCCTTCTACCTGTCTGTTCCCACTTTTAAGGACTCATGTGGTCAGAATAGGTCCATCCATATAATCCAGGGTAATCTCCATGTCTCAAGGTCCTTAACCTTGATCACAGCTTCAAAGTCACTTTTGCCATGTAAAATACCAAGCCAACTTTATAATCCCAAAGGCATTTTAAGTCCTGAGAAAGAATAAGAGTTTCCAACCTGTAAATGAAGTTTATTTTGTAGTCTAGATTCCAGGTATCTTGCTAAATAATTGTAAACAAATAAGTATATTGAATAACCCACCTGATTCCATTCTGAAGGAAGAAACTTCCTTATGGCGTATAAGGTGGGAGGAAGTGTACAGCCTTAGGCACTCTGTGGATCAATGGATGTCCCGTTTATAATGACTAGACAGGTTGTGGTCTCTATATGGGCTACAGACTAAGATGCCTAGAGTGTGGCAGGTTCACCAAAGGTTCCACCACCTGAGGAGAGTTATCACCAACAATGGAGGTGAACACTGACAAAGCAGAGAATCTAGGCTCTAAGTAAAAAAGCAATTTGTAGACAAAACACATTTTAAAAGTAAATGTAGTTCCCGGGTTTCAGCATAAAAAACAAAACAAAACAAACAAAAAAACAAGCAACCAACCAAACAAACAAAACACACACAAACACAAGCAAACAAACACCCTAAATGTGTCATTTGCTGAATGTGTCAACTGACCAAGTGTGATGGTTAGGTTCATGTGTCAGCTTGGCCAGGTGATGGTGTCCAGGTGACTGGTCAAGCAAGCACTGGCCTGTTACTGAAAGGTCATTTGTGGCTGGTTAATAAACCAAAAGACTGGTTTATTAAATCGTCAGTCAATTGGCTGCAGCTGTGACTGATTACATCAACAAAGGGTGTGTCTTCTACAATGAGAGAATGCAGTCAGCTGGATTTAATCCAACCAGTTGAAGACTTTTAAGTGAGACAGATAGATAGACCTTCACTTCTACTTCAGCTGGCCAGCAAAGCATTTCCTGATGAGTTCATTGGAGTTGCCAGTTTGCTGCCTGGGGAGTTCATCAAACATCTTCATTGGAGTTGCCAGTTTGCTGCCTGCCCTATGAAATTTGGACTCTTGCGTACCCACAGTTGCTTGAGACACTTTTGTAAAATCTTATATTCATAGGTATCTCTTGTTGATTCTGTTTTCCTAGAGAACCCTAACTAATACACCAAGTATCTTAAGTAGGAGGATATTCTTATTCAAAAGAACGTCCTAGAAGTTAAAATTATCATTTGAGGAAGTTATATGATATTTCCAGAATAAAAGCTATACAAACTAGAATCTTTCTGCCTCTTAGAAAACATTAACTATATAAAAGATATTATTCTAAACATAACCATTGTGCCCAAGGAACAATCTAAAATATAAGCTAAATTATGATAATTCCTTCAATAGGGATGTGGTTATATTTTGAGGCATACATTTAAAAATGAAACAAATTAAATATCAAGGAGTTTGATAATAGTCTACCCAGATGGATCAGTAAAACATAAAGAAGATACAAATTAACAGTATCAGACATAAAAGGATAATAAGGGAATATTATAGATCACTTAATGCTCTTAAATTCATTATGTAGTGAAATGGACAAATTCCTTGAATGACACAGATTATCAAAGCTCATTCAAGAAGAAACAGAGAACCTGAATAATTTTATAGCTGTAAAATAAATAAATTTGCAGGTAAAAATTACCTGTCCCTGCCTCAAGAAATCCTGTGGTCCAAGATGTCTTCCCTGTTGAATTCTATGAAACATTTCAGAAAGAAATAATACCTCTGTTATGCAATTACTTTCAGAAAATAGAAGAGTGAACACTTCTAAACTCATTTGATGAGCTCAGAATTTCCCTCATGCCAAAGCCAAAGACATAACAAGAAAAAAAAGTAAAAACCAATATTTCTCATTAATACTTTCATGAAAATACTTAACAAAATATTATCAAATCAATACAGCAATAGATGAAATAAATAATAAATCATGACCAAGTGGTGGCTGCCCAGGAATACAAGGTTGGTTCAACATTGAAAAGTCAATGAATGCAATTCACCACATCAAGAGACTGTAAAAGAAAAATATATATAGTCATCTCAAAAGATGCAGAAAAAAATATTTGGCAAGAATCAGCATATATTCAGTAAAAAGAATCTCTCAGCAAAGGGAACTTCCTGAACCCAATAAATTCCATCTACAAACAACCTATACCTAACATCATATTTAATGATGTCTGATGAAATTTTTTTCACCCCAAAGTTAGGAAGAAGAAAATGTGTCTGCTTTGAACACTTCTATTCAACATTAGAGACATATCCATAGCAATAGGACAAAAATACATACATACACTTTAAAAAAACATTTAAAAAATACATGCATACACTTAAAAATAAAAGATAGATTTGAAAAAGAATAAAGCTTCTTTATTTGAAGATGACATATTGTCTAAATAGAGTCTCAAGAAACATAAAAATGTTAATAGAACAATGAGTAAAATTAGCAAGGTAACAGTATACAAAGTCAATATAAAAGCATCAAATGTATTTTACATTATGACAACAAATATTGGAAATCAAAATAAGAATACCATTTACAGGAACCTTAAAGATTTTTTAACTACTTAGGGATTGTACTGGTTTGTATATATTATGTCCCCCAGAAAAAGCCATGTTCTTTGATGCAATCTTGTGAGGGCAGACATATTAGTGGGGATTAAGTTGGAATGTTTGGATTAGGTTGTTTGCATGGAAATGCACCCCACCCAACTGTAGGTGATAACTCTGATGAGACAGTTCCATGGAGGCGTGGCCCCACCCATTCAGAGTGGGCCTTGATCAGTGGAGCTTTATAAATGAGCTGATGGGCAGAGGGAACTCAGTGCAGCTGTGAGTGACATTTTGAAGAGGAGCTACAGCCAAGAGGGACACTTTGGAGAACTCACAGGAGCTGCAGATGAGAGACAGTTTGAGGATGGCTGTTGAAAGCAGACTTTTGCTCCAGAGAAGGTAAGAGAGGAAAAACACTCCAAGAGCAACTAAGAGTGACATTTTTGAGGAACTGCAGCCTAGAGAGGAACGTCCTGGGAGAAAGCCATTTTGAAACCAGAACTTTGGAGCAGATGCCAGCCACATGGCTTCCCAGCTAACAGAGGTTTTCCGGACACCATTGGCCATCCTCCAGTGAAGGTACCCGATTGCTGATGTGTTACCTTGGACACTTTATGGCATTAAGACTGTAACTGTGTAACCAAATAAACCCCCTTTTATAAAAGCCAATCCATTTCTGGTGTTTTGCATTCTGGCAGCATTAGCAAACTAGAACAGGGATATATCTAACAAAATATTTGTAAAATTTGTATGCTGAAATCTACAGAAATAAAGGAAATATAAATGGAGATATGTATATTATGAATTGGAAGAAAATACTTCTAAGATGTTCATGCTTCCCAAAATGATCTGATTCAATGCAATTCCAGTAAAAATTCCAGCAGGCTTTTCTTTTTGTAGAAATTGACAATATGGCTCCCAAATGTATATGAAAGACAAAGGGCCTATATTGCCAAAACAATTTCATAAAAGAAGAAAAAATTTGGAAGAGTCTCACTACTTGATTTTTATATTTACTATAAACTCTACTAATTGAGAAAGTATGGTATTGTGGTACAGATAGATATATAAATCAATGAAATAGAGCAGAGTCAATAAATAAATGCATACGTCTTGAGTCAATTGATTTTCAACAAAGGAGCAAGGGAATTCAATGGGGAGAGTAAAAATTGGGCATGCAAATGAGAAACAAATAAACTTTGACTTTTACTTTGGAACATGTACAAAAAATAACTCTCTATATGGATAATAGACCTAAATTTTCAAGTTAAAATTCTAAACATTTAATAAGAAAAAAGTAGGATAAGTATCTTTGTGAGCTTGGATTAGGCAAAGATTTCATAGGTGGGCCATGTAAAGCTCAAAAACCATGAAAGAAAAATTGATATGTTGGACTTTATTAAAATTTAAAATGTCTGCTCTTCAAAAATCTTCTGCTCTTAATAGTTTAAAAAGGAAATATTAAGAAAATGTAAAAGTAAGCACAGAATGGTAGGAAATGTCAGCAAAACTCATATTTGTTTAAAAGGAAACCTTGTATTTATAATAAAGAATTCTCAGACATCAGTAAGATAAACAACACGTTTTTTAAATTGTCAAAAGTTTGAACAGATACTTCTCCGAAGAAGACATATAAATAACAAATAAACTCAACATTATTAGTCATTAGAAAAATGCAAATAAAAACCATAATGAGATTTCACTACACATCCACTAGAATGGTAAAATTTAGAGACTGGCAATACCAATTGCTGGTGAGGATGCAGAGCTCTCATACATTCCTGGTAGGAATACAAAATGGTACAGCCACTTCAGAAAACAGTTTGGCAATTTCTTTTAAATTTAAGCTTGCACTCACCACAATTATCCATAAACCCCACTTCTAAGTCATTACCTTAGTATGGAATGTTTATAGCAGCTTTATTCTTAAGAGCCCCAAATTAGAAACAACCCAAATGTCCATTAATGGAATGGTGACATTAACCAGATAAACTGATTACCAAAGGCTAGGGTTGGTGGTGGTGGGTTGACTGCAAAGGGCCACAGGGAAATTATGGTGTGACTAAAATGTTCTATATGTAGATTCTGATAGTGATAGTTACATGCCTATATACATTTGTCAAAATTTATTGAACTGTGCATTTTACCTCAATAAACTTTTTTTTTAATTCAATTTTACTGAGATATATTCACATACCATACAATCATCTATGGTAAACAATCAGTTGTTCACAGTACCATGAAATAGTTGTGCATTCATCATTGCAATCAATTTTTGAACATTTTTGTTACCATACACAAAAAAGTATAACAATAAAAGTTAAAGTAAAAAAGAACACCCCAAAACATCCCATACTCCCCATCTCTCCCTATTATTCATCTACTTTTTGTCCTCATTTTTTCTATTCATCTGTCCATATACTGGATAAATGGAGTGGGAGTCACAAAGTTTTCACAATCACACAGTCACACAGTGTGTTGGTTTGGAGGTTTTATGCCCACCAAAAATGCTGTGTTCTTTAAAGCAATCTTGTAGTTGATGATGTATTAGTGTTGATTAGGTTGGAATCCTTGGATTAGATTGTTTCCATGGAGATGTGACCCACCCAATTGTGGGTAATACCTTTAATTATATTATTTCCATGGAGGTGTGGTCCCACCCATTCAGCATGGGTCTTGATTAGTTAACTGGAGCCCTGTAAAAGCTTAGACAGAAAGAGCTCAGTGCTGCAGCTAAGAGAGATGTTTTGGAGAGTGCCATTTTGATTCACAAACTGGGAGCAAAGGGAGAAGATGCCAGCCACGTCCTTCCCGGACAACAGAGGTGTTCCAGACACCATTGGTCATTCTTCTGTAAAGGTACCCAATGGTTGATGCCTTAGCTTGGACACTTTGATGACCTTAACACTGTAACTTTGTGACCAAATAAACCCCCTTTATAGAAGTGAATCCATCTCTGGTATTTGCATAAAGGCAGCATTAGGAAACCGGAAAACACAGTGTAAGCTGTATAGTTACATAATTGTCTTCAAGAATAAGGGCTATTGGGTTGCAGTTCTACAGTTTCAGGTATTTCCTTCTAGCTATTTCAATACACTAAAAACTAAAAAGGGATATTTATAGATTGCATAAGAATAACCCCCAGAATGACTCTATTTGAAATCTCTCAGCCACTGAGACTTTATTTTATTTCTCATCCCCCTTTTGGTCCAAGAAGGTTTTCTCAGTCCCATAATGCCAGGGCCATTCTCATCCCCATGACTCATGTCCAACTTTGCCAGGGAGACTCACACTCTTGGGAGTCATGGCCCACATAGTGGAAAGAGCAGTGAATTTACCTGCATAGTTGGCTTAGAGAGAGAGGCCACATCTGAGCAACAAAAGAGGTTCTCTGGGGGTGACTCTTAGGCACAATTTTAAGTAGGCTTAGCCCCTCCTTTGCAGCAAACTCCATAAGGGCAAACCCCAAGATTGAGGGCTTGGCCTTGTAAATTGGTAGCCCCCAATGCTTGTGAGAATATCATTAATTCCCCAGGTGGGGAAATTTAATATTTCCACATTTTCTCCCAGTCACTCAAGGGGAGTTGCAAATTCATTTTTATTCTCTGCTCAAATTACTCTTGGGATGTATTGGGGCTTCACACTAACCTGTACAAACCAGCCAGATTTCACTCCCTATTCAACATTCCATGTAATTATGTTGTTTGCATCAACTGACTATACAAGTTAAATTATATAGTGTCATATATATATATATATATATATATATATATATATATATATATGTATGTATATTGCACCTAATAAACATCTCTTTCTCTTCTTTTGGTCTCACTCAGAAGCTGAAGTTTTAAAAACACCATCAATATCATCCTTTACACTTTAGTCAGGTTTATCTTAATCCTAGCCATTTCATTCATATCTCTAATTGAAGCCTGATCCCTTTTTTCAGGCTCTTTAACATTTGCTGTATGGGGTAGTGCTTTCACTCATAGCTGCCAGATTCTGGCTCTGAGTCTCAGGTGTCACACAGATGCCCAAAGTTCCAAGGCCTTATCAGGTTTATACACAAAGAGCTCAGCATCTCAGAATTTAGAAATAGCCATTACGACTCAGGAATAGATGTAACTTCTGTAAGAGCATACAATCTAGGAACCTTTACAATAAGCCTTCCCCTGATAGCCTTTGTTCTCAGACTCAATTCTCAGAGTTTGCACATTATTGTTAGTCCATATTAGTGAGGCATTATAATGTTTTCCTTTTCATTTCTGGTTTATTTCATACTGTACTCAATGTCCATTCACATCACAACTTCACTCATTCTTGTAGCAAATCAATAATCCATTGTATGTATACACCACAGTTTGCCATTCCATTCCTGTCAATGTACCCTTAGGATACCTCCATCCACTGTAAATTATGAATACTGACACCATAAACCCCACTGTGCAAATATCCATTCATATTCCTCTTTTCAGTCCTTCAAAGAATATACTCAATAACTTAGTTGCAGTGCTATATGGCAATCCTAAGCTTAGCTTCCTGTGGAACCACCACTCTTCCTTCCAGATGGGCTGCACCATTCTACTTCCCCACCAATGGTGATTAAGTGCATTCCTTTCTCCATATTTTCTCCAACATTTTTATCTCTGTTTATTTTTTTAGCAGTTTTATTCACACACCATACATTCCATCTTAAGTAAGCAATCAGTGGTTCCCTGCATAATCACACAGTTAGGAATTCACCACCAGTATTTATATAAGGACATTTCTATTTCTTCCACAAAGAAAGAGGAAGAGGCAAAAAAAAAAAAAAAAAAAGTGAAAAAGAAAGAAAAAAATGACAACTAAAGAGCAACAAAATTAAAATTAAAATTAAATACAATAAAAAAAAGTCAGACAACAACACCAATACCAAGAATCCCATACCCCTCCCTTATATCCCCCTCTTATAAACATTTAGCTTTGGTATATTGCCTTTGTTAAAATTAATGGAAGCATATTATAATGTTACTGTTAACTATAGAATCTAGTTTGCATTGATTGTATTTTTCCCCAATACCACCCCATTTTTAACATATTGGAAAGTTGAGATTCATTTGTTCTTCCTCATGTAAAAACATTCTTATATTTGTACCTTTAATCACAATCATTGGCCACTAGGTTTCACTAAGTTATAAAGTCCCGGTCTTTATCTTCTATCTTTCCTTCTGGTGTCCTACATGCCTCTAACCTTCCTCTTTCAACCATACTCACAGACATCTTTGTTCAGTGTACTTACAATATTGTGCTACCATCACCCAATATTGTGCTCCAAACCTCTCTCTCCTGTCTTTTCCTATCTGTCTGTAGTGCTCCCCTTAGTATTTCATGTAGAGCAGGTATCTTGTTCACAAATTCTCATTGTCTGTTTGTCCAAGAATATTTTAAACTCTCCCTTATTTTTGAAGGACAGTTTTGCCAGATATAGAATTCTTGGTTGGCTGTTTTTTCTTTCAGTATCTTAAGTATATCATACCGTTGCCTTCTCACCTCCATGGTTTCTGCTGAGAAATGTACACATAGTCTTATCACACTTTCCTTGTATGTGATGGATCATTTTTCTCTTGCTGCTTTCAGAATTCTCTTTGTCTTTGAGATTTGATAATCTGATTATTTAGTGTCAGCTTAGGTCTATTTGGATCTATTCTATTTGGGGTATGCTGCGCTTCTGGGATCTGTAATTTTATGTCTTTCATAACAGATGGGAAATTTTCAGTGATTATTTCCTCCACTATTGTTTCTGACCCCTTTCCCTTCTCTTCTTCTTCTGGGACATCCATGACATTTTGTGCATCATGTTGTCATTCAATTCCCTAAAACACTGCTCATATTTTTCCATTCTTTTTCCTATCTGTTCTTTTGTGTGTAGGATTTCTGATGCCTTGTCCTCCTGTTCATGAATCCTTTCTTCTGCCTCTTCAAATCTGCTGCTGTATGTCTCCATTATATTTTCATCTCTTCTATTGTGCCTTTCTGTTGCTGACAGGGCAGAAATGAAACACAGACACAAAGTTAAAATTTAAGGGAGCAGGGGACCCACAGCATCATGTGCCAAGTGGGTGCTGATGCACCTATGCTCCAGTTATTTATTCGTTTGTTACACAAAGCAAGACTACACTACGTGATCGAAAGCATTCAGGGTCTCTCAGATATTAATCTTTACATCCTGCTGCAGATAAGAAGGAACAAGCTGGGGTCAATGTTTAAGGCTGCTGTCATAGTCACAAGACACACATCTTTACAAGGCGTGTCTGCATGGTGTTCCATGCAGGCTTGCAGCCCAGCATTCTAGGCCACCACTCCGGACATGGTCTAAGTGACATGAAAGTCTTGGTTCCCCACACCTTTCATTCCCATAAGTTCTGCCAATTGTTTTTTCAAACTTTCGAGTTCTTCCTTATGTTCACCCAATGTCTTCTTTATATCTTTCATCTCTTTTGCCATATTATCCCTCAACTCTTTGATTTGACTTTTGAATTGATTTAGCATATTTGTTTGAAGATCTTTAATTAGTTGTTTCAACTCCCGTATCTAATTTGAAGTGTAAGTTTGTTCCTTTGGGCCATGTTGTTGTTTTTTCTAGTGTGATTCACAATTTTTTTGTTCTCTAGGCATCTGGTTTCCTTGATTACCACAATCAGTTTTTCCCAGACCAGTTGGGCCCAGGTCTCAGGTGGATGGTGTAATCTGTATTATGTTTCCCTGAGGATGCAACCCAGAAGATTGTCATACTTTCCTTTGAGGCTTCTAGACTCTCTGCTTTTCTTATCCTGTCCAGCAGGTTGTACTTGTCAGCCCACAGCTGCCCTCTGGTGTAAAGAGGTGTGGTCCCTTTAATTCCCAGTGGACCCTGTCCTGGCCAGGGGCCAAAGATGTCAGAAGCCAAGGTTAAATTGTTTCTGGTTTTTTACTTTTTTATCCCCAAGGCCCTGGGGTCTGAATTCTCTGACAGAGTGCAGCCAGTTGTGCTGGGTCCTGCCCCCATTTTCTTAGAGAGGATACACCCTTTAGGGAGTTTTCTCCTATACTTGAATTCCTCCTTTGTCTCTCTGAGTCTCTTACCTCCACCCTTGCCTGGGTCAGTGCTGACAATTGAAAATGCCCGAGACTTTCTCTAATGAGCAACTTAGAATGAGAGGAAAAAAAGGGAAAAGAGATAGCCCATTTTCAGAGCCAGTCCCTAGCCCCCCACCCCCAGTTTTGCCAGTCAACCAGTGTTGGTACCCTGTTCTCTGTGCCCCTTTTCTTGAGATACAGCCATTTTCCAGTATTATGAGCTCAGCCATCTCCAAAAGCCTCTGTTTCATTTATTCTTTTTCCATCAGCCCTGAATCCTCTCTGCCAGAAGAGACCTCAGGGTTCCTTTCCTGCTTGCTCTGTGTTTATCTGTGCTTTTAGCTTTTATTCAGTAGTCCAAATTTGTTAATTAAAGCCAAATTGGGGCTTGGTTGAGTTACTTTCCCTTGCTCCCTGTAACCTACTATTTTTTTCCTCAAGGAATGTTTCAGCTCAGCCTGCATTTTGGTGGGGTAGGGGGCTTTGCTTACAGTTCTATGCTGCGATCTCAGCCATTCTACCCATTCCAAGCTGGTGTATGATGTGTGTCCAGTAATGGATGTCTCCCAACAGTTGTTCCAGACTACTTACTAATTGTTCCTGGCTATTTACTAGTTGTTCTAGAGGACTAACTAAATTCCACACCTCTCTATGCTGCCATATTGCCCAGCCTCTCCCCTCAATAAACTTTTATTCATGCTCACAGCTTATTAACATGAATGAAGGAAAATGATCAGACACTTTGATGTACTGTTTATACATCAGCAAACCTGACCAACAAAATAAATATCAAGAAGATAACACCACTTTTTCTTCTTATTTGTTCTAATATAAATACAAATTTTCATGCTATTTTCCAAGTAATTTCCTGATGAACAGACAGAGGGCTACATGAATCATATAGTCATGCACTCTCATGTAGTCACCTATTAGATTTATGGATTTGGGAGAAGGTTTCTGATGTAATACCAACAGCTAGAGGCATGCCAAATTTCAAGAAGTTCAGAAGATATCACATTTGAATATATTTTTTCCAAAAGCCCTACCCAGGGGCATGATGTTGCAAAGAGAAGCATAGGAGGTGGTCTCTATTTCAGGAAGAAGAAGCTCTGAACATCTAGCAGTGTCTTGGCTCTTTCTCTGACACTCTCATTTCCTGGAGCAAGGGAAGCTCCAAGTCTCACAGTTTAGAAAGGATGTAGTGTCTTCTTTTTAGAAAGGCATTTAGAGTTAGATGAGCTAGCTCTGCCATAATGCAGATGGTCTGTCAGTTATGCTACCATTTCAACTCCTATAGAATGCAACAAATAAGCAACCAATAGTGTTTGTGATTAGCCTGAACTGTTACAGATTTTTTCCCATATACTGTGTCAAACTTTCCACTTTGCAAGTATGTACCAAGTTGAGATAGGGTATGTTTGGTCTAATTTTTAGCCTTTCTGAAGCAACTCAGTAGGTCCCAAGCAAGTGCTTATCTCATTCTAAAATATAATCAACTGAACAATAATTTATTGAGCACTTAGGTTGCACCACACCATGGGGATTAAAAGGCTAAGGTTGAATAGATGAAAGACATGGTTCCTATCCTCAAGAATTTCACGATGTATTAAGATGCATGAAAAGAAATAGTCAGATACTTTGATGTACTCTGTATGGATATGATTATATATGTGGCAATTTCTTATTTTGCCTCCATTCCTTTGTCTTCTCTTGATTTTACTGATAAGGGAACAGAAGCCACAGGCATTTTTTCTATTCCATCTGTGATCCCTTTCTTTAACCTTCTTCGATTTTCTTCTTATTTTTCAATAGAATATTCATTAGCTATTTTTGGAGCATATACTATGTCCAAGTATTTGTCAGAGGAGAGACTTATACCATTTCCTCACATTTCTATTGAGGGAAGATAATTTCTGATTTGATCGCCAAAGGAACAGGAATGAACACTTTCAAATTAACTATCCACTTAGAAATATGACTGACTGTTCTGATTATTTAAATTTGTGATACTATGATATCCATTGGACAAAGTTGGTCCATTGAAAGGTATTCCAGTTCGCTAATGCTGCTCTTATGCAAAATACAGAAATGGGTTGGTTTTTATAAAGGGGATTTATTAGGTTACAAATTTACAGTTTTATGGCCATGAAGGTGTCCAAACTAAGGCATCAACAAGAGGATACCTTTGCTGATGAAAGGCTGATGGTGTTCTGCACACCTCTGTTAGCTGGGAAGGCATGTGGCTGGTGTCTGCTGATCCTTTGCTCCTGGATTCTGGTTTCAAAATGGCTTTCTTCCAGGACATTTCTATCTAAGAGTCTGGGGGTGTTCTCTTAATTTCTCCCAGGCAAACTCTGTGCTAGTATCCCCAAATGTCTCCAAACATCTGCCTTCAATGGCCATCTCCAAAATGTCTCTCTCAGCTTCTCTTGGGGCATTTTTTCCCTCTCTGCTGTCTGTGTAAGCTCTCTTTAAAGGACTCCAGTGATCTAATTAAGAACCACCCTGAGGGGGCAGGGTCCACATCTCCATGGAAATAATATAATCAGAAGTTCTTGCCCACAGTTGGGTGGACCACATCTCCACGGAAACACTCAATCAAAAGTTTCCCAATCAAAAGACTGATATATCTGCCCCCACAAGATTGCATTAAAGAACGTGACTTTTTAAGGGACATAATATATCCAAACCGGCACAAAAGGCAATATGCTGAAGGAGCACCATCTCTTATTCTCTTGCTTTATTAGATCTATCTGCACTCTGGGGAAATAGGCTCTTCTGCTTCTGCCAATTGCATTGTAAGCCTACTAGGTCTGGGTCCTCCTCTGTACTGAAGATACACCATTATCAGATCATACTTTATCTGCAGTATTTTTCTCCTCGATTCAAGAAGTGAGTGTGTATTCACCAAAGGAGGTGTACCATCAATCTAGCTCTATTGAGGCACCTTGTATTTGAGGAGCAATTGCCCCACCATTAATACAAAAATACTTTTCTCTTTATTTGATTCCTTGTGCCCATTCTTAATTGATTAGAATCAAGTGGGTGATTTGGACCATTATTCTCCAACAATGATGGACACTGGTGATTCAGCAATTCATTCAGTAAACTTTTATTGAACAACTACTCTGTGCTAAGTGCTGGAAATGCAGTGGTGACTGAGATAGCCAGGTACTCAGAAACAGATTTAAAAAATGAAAAAAAAAAAAAATCAAGAAACTGTAAAATAGTGAAAATAAAGCAATAAAAATGAAAATAAAACGAAAAATATATCACATGATATAGAATGGCTGGGGGAACTCTTTAAATTGCATGGCTAGGGAACCTATCTCTGAATGGTGACATCTAAGCTTCATCGTAAATGACAGGGGGAGACACAGAAGGAGGGCTCTGGAGGAATAGTGTCCTGGTGGAGAACAGAGCCAATGAGCTCAATATGGCAGAAGAGCAGAAAAAAGCCAAGGGTGACTGTGAGTGGTTAGCTGGGGGAAAGGTATAAAGGACATGCCCTATAGTAATTAGTAGTGCCACCACTGACTCCTTTTTGTCCCCCTCCTGTACTTCATCTTTATTCATTTCCTTGTAACAGCTCCTGCCACAAATCTTTCTTCTGATCCTCAATTTCTTCACATTCTAGGATCCTCTGATATAACTAAAATTTGCAGAATGTAACCCTTGCACATGGAGTTGAAATGAGTCATTTTTCTCTGTCCTCAAAGATTCTAACTAGAGTGTAACTATATATTTTTGAAGTCTATTCTTAAGTTCATCTTTCTATTATAAGTACTTAACATTTTGGGCTTTCTTTCTTTTTTCCATCTTTAGGTTTCTCTGGGTGATATTAGAGCCCCATCAACGCCCATTCTTATCAGTAGTTCCTCCATTATACAATTGTGGCAACTGACCCTTAACATACTCATAACATTTACAGAATAGATGGTTCCTTATCCAATTATTTCCCAGATGAAAACTAACCCATGGGAGTGGAAGTTGGGATTCCTTGGCGAAGTGCATGCTTGACATGGCCAGGAACCTACATAGGCTGTTGTTACGCTACTAAAAATTGTCTGAGTGGAATGCCTAAGCAGTGATGATGGTCTTAAAAAGAAAGTTAGAAGCATCTGTCAGGATTCTCCAAGCAGTTCGGCTTTCTAATCAGACCATCTGAATTCCTGAGTGAAAGATAAGAAAAGAAACTGCTTACCCATAGGGCAGTCACTCAACAGGAATAGAACAGACGTTTAAACAAGGTACACTCTGTCATGTCTGTCAGTCTGTCATTTGGTGAAGTGGTGGGGCGGCAGTGGAAAGAGGGGAGGGAAGAAGGAACAGATCAGGGGAGAAAGCAAAGAATCCTGCTGGACCTGAGTGTATGAGCAATTGATGTGTAGAAATAGAGACAATGGCTTAAAATAACAATGTGGCAGCCTAGGCCACTGTTGCAGGTCTGAAACAGAGGCTGCAACTTACTGATTTTGAAAGATGTTCAGGAAGACTGGGCGGGCACTAGTGAACCATGACTGAGAGAGAGCAGCATATTTTATACTCCCTATCTTTTGTATGCATTACTTTGGTGAACACTAAGGGAATTTGGTCAGGATATGTAAGTTTTTCCAGTGCATATGCAGAGAATGATTTTTCTAAGAAGTTATATTTTTTTTCTTTTTTCTTGGTTTGGCTGTGGTGTGATAAGAGTATGTGTTTGATGTTTGGTCTTGGGCAAATCATTTAGTCTCTCTGGGGCCTGATTTCCTCATCTGTATGTAATAATGCACATTTGAAGAGCTGTTATATAAGAACTGGAAATTACGTAAAATACACGTCAATTTATAGCCATCATTAGTTTTGTTGGTGTTTGCTGTTGGTAGTTGCTGAGACTTATGGATTTTGGGGTTAGCGTGGGAGTAGGGAACTTCAAGGGGAAAATTCTTCATGGAAATTTGATGGGAATATCTGGTACTCAAGGAATGAACTCAGCCCAATGCCTTTGGGATCAGAGACTGTAACTGCGACACCAATGGGTGTCTACTAAGGGGTATTTGCATTTGGGGATATCTAAGTAATGTGGTAGATGGCCTTACAGTCCATGTAATCAGGTAGATTCACAGGGGGAGGGTTAATATACAGACATGTATGTGCACATGAATGTTTTATAAGTTGATGAATGTATGTGGATGGGTGTGTTACATCTGACCACGTACACACATCTGCTCCATGCAAACTACTTATTTTTCTATGGGAAAATTAAAATCTAATGCAAAGTAAGAGAACAACTGTACAATATCTTGTCATATTCAAAATCAAGACTTTTAGGTCTACTTTCAGTGCAACCCAGAAGATCCACAGATGGCTTTCAAAGGGTCCCTAGAACCTACTGAAATTATATGCAAAATATGTATGTGCATTTTCCTGGGCTGCATTTTCATAGTGCCTATTCTCAAAATATTTTCTTAAACTTTTTTCATAGAAAAACTAAGAATTTCTCTTTGTGATACAGGATTACATTAGGTAAAGAAAACTGAATGACCTCAATACCTTTTTTTGGACCACTGCTAGAAGGGCTTTTCATTCAGATGAGATCTCAATACCTTTTTGATGTCTGATATTTAACAGACAGGTGGTTTCCTTCAATTGGACCTATTTATGTCTTTTGAATTATCTTCATCAACAAATAAATAGTAAAATATCAACCTGAAATATTCCCCCCTTTTTTTTGTTTGTTTGTTTTGTTTTTTCTTCAGACTCTGCTTTGTTCCTCTTTGGATTCTAAATTTTCTAAATTGAATTATGATAAGTTTTCAGGTACTGGTTGACCTGATGAAGATGATTTATATAAGAGCAAATGGAATAAAAGATAGCTTACTGGCTGCAAAGGCCTCTAGGGTATTTTGTGGAAATTTATGAACAAATCTGTCTCATTAGGCAGAAAAATGGTTTGGGGGCTGATGAAATAAAGCCTGACTCAGAGTAGAGGCCCCTGGAAGGCAAATTGTATGGCAGTTTGTTATTCTTGAAGAACAAAGAGAAGTAATTCCTAAATTATGATTTTGGGAGGAATATCTCTTTAAGAATTCAGTCAACTAAGTGTAGAAACTTGCAATTTCTTTTGCCTCAAAAGATAGTAAGAGTTGACATCTATTAAATTCAATCTGTTTTACATATTTTTTTAATCTTTACAAACACTTGATGCAGAAAACACTATTATCATTCCCAGTTTTAAGATGAGGAAATAGGGAATTAAATAGGTTAGAAAACTTGACCAAAGTCCGACCATAAATGTTGGTGGTCCCAGGACTCAAACCCAAGTAACTCATAATATTGACAAAGGAAAGGAAAACCTCAAACTACTTAAGTAGCTAAGGACATGATGCAGTTGCACTGATGAGTAATATTCAGAATGCTAAATTAAATATTACTCCAGCCAATGGATAAAGAGTTATTGCTGTATGATAGCAGCAGAAGTAATAATACCAGCTAACACTAAGTCATTCACAATCCCACATCTTTCTGCTTATGTTCACAGCCATTTTCACTCCCACGGTGGATACTTTATTATTTTTAAACCCGTTCAGTACAGTGTTGCTTAATTTTTAAGCAGTTCTATCATTTTTGTAAGATACATTTTAGCAGTTGTACTGGTAACTTCAGTAAATTTGGCAGGTCATTCTAACCTTTCATTTTGGTTTGGGGAGACATGTACTTAAGTCTGTGGGAGAAACTGGCATCACAAAACGAGAGTCATATCTTTAATGAAATACAAAGGTAATGACGTTTCACACTGTTCCATTACAGAAAAAGGAGATAATTCCATTATCTTTTGTGTTTGGAGGACATGGGCATTTTTTTATAAGCAAACACTAGAGTATTTTTTTTTTATGAAATACAAGTATATTTTTTTATTAAAGCAAACTGCTGATTCAGAAGAATGTTTTAGAGACTTTTTAACTGAGAAAAATAATATATCTTCAGACTACAGGCAATAAAAGTATAGTCAAACAAGTGTAGTGAATATTTTTAATATGGATGAAATCCATTTATTTTATTCTTCCACTTATATATTTATTCATTTACTCAATAAGCATTTAATGAGCATGTACTATGTATCAGGACCAGTATTAGATGTCATAAAGAATTCAACCATAAAATAGGGAAGATCCTTGAAAGAGTTTACAGTTTCTCCCAGTTACAGGAAAATATTTCCTAAATAAGAAGAGATTTTTCTATGGATCATTATGAAATTATGTGACTCCAGAATCAGAGTTTTTTAACCACTTCTGGACTTCTGTTGGAAACTGTGAGTGCATCCAAAAGGATGTGATTTTATCACATAACTGAGGTCTAACTCTGTCCATATTTTACATGATGATTCCACAACATTCCAACAAATAATTCTTTCCCTCTTCTTCCTTTTCTTTGGCCAAATGATATGATAAGGTTTATTGTAATGGCAGCAACAAGCAATGAAGCTAGGAATCCTTGTTGACTAGGGTTTTGCCTAAATTATCCCTGTTTTTTCAGGGGTACCTTTTGCTTTTTTCTAAAACCAGTTAACACATTTTAGTCTTTAATTTCTGTGACTTCTCTGAATTTTGACACTGTCGGCTATGTTCTTTTTCAAACGGTTTCTCATCAGTTTTTATGACACTCACTTGCCTCAATTTTTTCTTACTTTCTGGCTGCTCTTCCTATTGCCTATGTATGAACATGATTGTTTCTTCCTTTTTTTTTTTTTTGTCTGTTTTCTAAATTGTTTCAGGAGGCAGAGTAATTCTGGTCTCTGTTAGTCCAGCAAGATGGGGAGCAGAAGTTTGAGTATTCAAGTATCAAAACTAATATTTTGGCATAGGAGAACCTTCAAAGGCTATGAAAGTATTTACTAATTATTCACATTTTATGCCCTTCTGTGATGCTGATGTTTCCAGTTTTACCAGATTTTTTTTAGCATCTTAGGAATATGGCAATGAATTCTGTGTTTTTTGAAAAATTTTGGAGAGAGAACAACAGTAACAAGCACTGTTTGCTTAATTAAACCAACTCATGTTTTCTGAATGTCCATATGTGGGCACTTCTCTAGGTATTCTGACATAAATTATCTCATTTAGTTGCCATTACACTCCCCAGTTTCAAATGGGAAGGAAATAGGATGAGTTGAAGTTAAGAATCTACTCAATTTTATGCTATTGGTAGATGACAGAGTCAGATTTGAACTTGTTTTTTCTGATTTATGTTATTTCCAATTGAGTTATGCTTTTCATCTGAGTATTCTTTCTGCTCTACCTGCCAAATTAGTCACAGTTGTCTTTGACCTTCCAGAGGAAAAGGTATTAACCTGAGAAGCTCAAGTGTACTGAAAAAAAAAAAGAGAATCCTCTGTCACAAATGCCTATATCTTGTTATGGTTATTAGAATAAGGTATTAAAATGATAACCAAAAACAAGTGGTAAAAGTTATTTCTTTAAAATAATGATCTTTCTTTAATATAATGAGCATCTTCAAAGATAACCATCCATATTATTCTATGCTTACTGACCCATAAGTTAATCTAGCTACTCTGTATCTCTCTAGTACCTGTAATATCTGAAAGATAAATTAGTATGTTTTTTTTTAAATTGATGCTACTTTGTGTTCTGTTATCTACTGTGGAGTCTCAGAGATTGTAGACTGAAGAAAGGTTTACTTTGAAGAGGTTAATACGAGCTCAGAAGCAAAGTAGGCAAGAAGTTATGATCTTCAGCCTTTGTGAAATCATACACCAGTTTTTAATCAAAATAAAAATTATAAATATGATTTTAACAAACAAAAAATTGATAGATATATCTGGTATTATGAGGTAGATATATAAATGTAGGTTGATATTTTGGCAGTCAGATCCCATTGATTTTGTCTAGACCAAAATCAAAATCATTTTGAAACTAAGGGGGTAAATTGAAAGTTAAAATGAAACTGCTCTACCTATGTAAATCTACAACATGGTTACAGTTTAAAGGTATTTTGCTGTTAGTTTTCATTTGGCATTATTATTAATTCTATAGAATTTTATAAGACTTGAATTACATTGTTTAAAAGCAAAAAACTTAGGTAGACATCATAATTTTGCTATCATAACCTTCTATCATGCTTTTGAAATCACTGTGAGCTCTGAGGAGCCTCGTTCAGTGCACTTAGCAAGTAGAATTTGTTTACTAAACGAATGAAGCTTTATTCTATAGGCTGGTAAAAGCTGGGTAGAATTTAAACTTGACAAGGTAGGAAACTGGAAGTCCTTAAAAGTACTGAGCAGAGGAGAGATCTAATGGAACCTATGTTTAAGGAAGATTCTTTTGATAATTGGGATCAGATGGTGTTCTAGTTTGCTAAGGCTGCCAGAATGCAAAACACCAGAAATGGACTGGCTTTTATAAAGGGGGTTTATTTGGTTTCAAAGTTACAGTCTTAAGGCCATAAAGTGTCCAAGGTGACACATCAGCAATAGGGTACCTTCACTGGAGGATGGCAATGGTGTCTGGAAAACCTCTGTTAGCTGGGAAGGCATGTGACTGGAGTCTGCTCCAAAATTCTGGCTTCAGAATGGCTTTCTCCCAGGACGTTCCTCTCTAGGCTGCAGTTCCTCCAAAATGTCACTCTTAGCTGCGCTTGAGGTATTTGTCCTCTCTTAGTTTCTCTGGAGCAAGAGTCTGCATTCAGTGGCCGTCTTCAAAATGTCTCTCATCTGCAGCTCCTGTGCTTTCTTCGAAGTGTGCCTCTTGGCTGTAGCTCCTCTTCAAAATGTCACTCACAGCTGCACTGAGTTCCCTCTGCCCGTCAGCTCATTTATATGGCTCCACTGATCAAGGCCCACCCTGAATGGATGGGGCCACGCCTCCATGGGAATATCTCATCAGAGTTATCACCTACGGTTGGGTGGGGCACATTTCTATGCGAACAACCTAATCCAAAGGTTCCAACTTAATCCCCACTAATATGTCTGCCCCACAAGATTGCATCAAAGAATATGGCTTTTCTTGGGGACATAATACATTCAAACCAGCACAGATGGCTAAGAGCCAAAAGATTTATTTGAAGCAGGAAAACGTTGCTAGCTCTGGAATTTCTCCTAGTCTCTGATCTAAAAGGAATAATGCCTTTCTAGCATCAATGTGATTCTACACCGATGGGCCATTTCGAGTTGCCCTACTCCCATAATAACCTTAAGGAAGGAGGGAGTTAAAGCAGGAAGAGCATGACCTTTGACATGAGGCAAATCTGGATTTATATATCAACACTCTGTTATCTATTTTATCACTTTAAAATGTCAGGCATGATAACTGACATTATCATAAGAATGTTATGAAGATTAAATGAGGTGCTATAATTAAATCACCAGCATGGTGTTTGGCATATAGTAGATATTTGATAAATATTTGTTGACTAAATGAATAAATGACAAAGTTATATAAATAATTAAGACAGCTACTTTTCTCTCAACAGAGAGAAGACATAAGCAGAGTGAAGAGTTAAATAGGAATGTAAAAAATAAATAACAGTTTAAGGAAAACAATAATAGAAGTATTGACATGAAAAAGTATCTGAAACTTATTGGCAAGTTCATAGGATAGGAAACTTACTTCAGTCTGGATTATAAAAGGAATGCTTTGGCAAAAACTCTTCTCAGAGAGGTCAGGGATTCTGACTGTTTTCCCAGGTCTGAGCCCAAATTTTGGCACATTGATGGTCCCATAAACCTTTCAATGAACTCTTAGGATATAGGAAGAAAAACAACTGCATTGCCACAAAAATAGTAATTAAATGTTTGATATTTGTCAGGAAGTTTTGTAAATTATTTTAACACATAATTATGGGATTAATTCTAAGAACATATCTCCTGCACATAGAGTAGCATCACAGCCATCCCACTTAACATGTTGAGATGTGTCAAGGCCCAAGAGAACTTTTGTAGCCAAAGGACTAAAGAAAGCACCAGACACATTCTGAGACATGAGCTTTTATTTTGGGACTTACCTACAGGGTGGGAAGTCGGTCACGTTGCCCTGAATTCAGGAGCTTCTCTGAATGGATTCAGGAGCTGCTCTGAAGGGCGGGGAGTTCAGAGCTCAACGTGAAGATACTCTGCAAAAGCAGGGGGTGCCAGGGAGTGGTTTATAAGTGTTAGGACAAAGACATTCAAATGGGCATTGTGTGTGTGTTGGGGCGGGGGTCTTGTGACACAGGGAAGGATCAATTGTAGTCAACGGGGAAGAGGGGAGGGTTATAGATTATCTTGTAGCCTCAAGGAGTTTCAGGGAGGTGGTAGTTTCAGGAGGGAAGCAAGCTATTGCCAGAGGCCTGATTTTTCAAGGAGAGTAGGTCAAACCTTAACTGTCCTAGGTCAAGCAAGCTGTTGTGTGCAGTCTTCAAGGCACTTGGGGAAGGCCCTGGGCCTGAGGCTCCCACAAGATGTGACTTACAAAAATCATTTGTTTGGCAGCCATGAAAGTATCTCACTCAAGACTCCCTTCAAGAGAGACTCTCAGGCAAGGAGGGTCCAGCGCAGCACCCACACTGATGTCACACTCTCCCCAGGCTTCTCCCAGCCAATGGCTGAAGTCAGGCCATTCCTGCTTGGAATAGGACCCTCTAAGATGCAGTCTTTGCTCTGTGAATCCCTATTGGCCTGACTGTGACTTTCTCAGAGCTACACTGAATCTGAGGCTCTTTCTACCTTTCCTCTCTCCATTTGCAGTTGTCAGCCTGCATCAATGACTAAGGCTCTCCTGCCTACTGTTGCTCCCTCTCTTCTTTGTCCTTCATTGTGTTCCTCTCAAAACTGTCTTGCACTTCTAGTTCTGTGTTGATGACCACTTCTCAGGTGACCAGATCTGACACAGAAAGAATGCTAAATAAATATATTCCTATGGAGTTAATGACTACATAGTAATAAATGTCATGTTATTAAATTTTTCATGTATCTGGCCACAGCTTTTTATAGGAATAGATGCTTTATAATTAATGAATTAAAGGTTGTTTTTTTTTTTTTTCATGTTATACTCAAAGCACTCTGTAATGAAATGAACAGTTTTTTCACATTTTCCTCAAATAATCCCAGAGGCCCATGAGACCCATTACACCTTGATCCCTTCTGGGTGTTATCCATTCATTTTGACAATACATCTCTATTGATTATCTATTAGATTTGCAAGGAACTTCCTACACAGTGGAAAACCAAGTAGATCTGTTTCCTGTCCTTATGGGAGGAAATAGTAAATAATCGTATTCACACAAATGAACTATGACAGCTTTGCAAATGAAAAAAGGAAATGAGGAAGGATTAGTAAATAGGAATCAGAAGAAGTGGAGAGGTAGGAGAAAACCCTGGAAATTACATAGTCATGGAAGTCTGAATACTGTCATGAATGCTGTCCAGAGGTGAAGCAAGATGAAGGCTGAGAAGTGTCCTTTGATCTGGCATAATGGAGGTCATTGGTGACTTTAGCAAATGTGTATTGGTGCATAGGAGGAATAGATACCTATT
The DNA here is from genome assembly GCF_015220235.1 of Choloepus didactylus. Classification (NCBI taxonomy): domain Eukaryota; kingdom Metazoa; phylum Chordata; class Mammalia; order Pilosa; family Megalonychidae; genus Choloepus; species Choloepus didactylus. The sequence goes on from NC_051316.1 coordinate 71,177,447, forward strand.
TGATGTGACTGAGGAGTTAACATGAGATGAGGAAGTAGATATAACATATGTAGACAATCCTTTTGTGATTTGGGTGCGAAAGGGAGAGATAAAAAGGAATGGTATACTAGGAAGGCCAAAGGAGAACTTTACAAGATAGCAGATACTACAGCCTATTGGTGGCTAATGACAAGGAATCAGTTGAGAGTGAAAGAATAAAGAGAGAGCAAAGAAAGAGAATTCCTCTTTTTTTTTTTTCCTTTCTATCAGTATCTTGTTTTCCATCCAAAATCAAATTTCAAATGTCCATAGCTCCCTTGAGACCCTGACAATTTCAGAAGCCCTGAAACAAAGGCATCCCTCTCCGTGTGAGCAGTGACAGTGAGTGAAACTGACAGACTGTTCATTTCAGTGAAGAGGAAAGCAGTCATTTAAGTAAGGCAGAAATTTCCCCCAGTTAAAAGGAAATTGGACATATTTTAAAAAATGTACAGGTTCCATTAATTTGGGAGCAATTTGTGTCTAAAAGTTCATACTATTCACCAATATTATTTATTCCATACATATGGCAAACATTAAGAGGAAACCCCTGAGAAGCTTGGAATTTGGGAAGGCTGTAGACACACACTTCACCTCTTAGAATTCCTAATGTTTGAAGGCATTACTGATAATGATGTGGATTTTGCGTTTAGAATTTAAGCCTGTGCTTATGAGTTCATTATTGAGGCATGAAACTTGAATGATTTTTGAGGAGTTTAACATTTGCTGTGTGGCGACAACCAAATAGGGAAAACTCATTTGTTTTGTCCCTGTAGTTGTTAAATATTTCTCATCTCAGTGAGAATTTTGAATATGGTGTAAGAAGAGCCTATTGAATATGAATTATTGTTATTGAACCAAAATGGCTGGGGGTGTTACTTTTTTCTGCCTTTTTTCTTATTCTGTTTCAGACCTTTGTTTTTGTTAAAAAATGAATATGGATACTATGATTTGTAATCTAGCAACAGAGTAATCTAATCAATGCTAAGGACACTTTGAAATGTAAAATCCTATGATTCTGGCTTGCATTCCTTCCATAATAGATGTCAGCATCTTCAGAGACTAGCTCTCAGTCTTGCATATATATGCCTCATGAATCAGGAAGATTCGTATTGATATTATTAAACAATCATAGGATTTTAAACTAGGAAGGGACTTTAAGAATCCTTTATTTGTTCTCAGACTAAAAGAGGGCTTGAAATGCTATGTAAAAAACTTTCATACATGCATATATTCATAGTCTCATAGCTTTTAGCAGAATTTTAAAGATGACTGACATGAAAAAGCATCTAAAACTACATTTCACAAAAGAGGAAATCAAGGCCTTGAAAACCAAGGCCTTTCCCCAAATTCCAAAAAACTTTAGTGGAGATGCTTTATATTACTATGAAATTCATTTCAGTCAGAAGGCCACAAAATCAAATCAGAATAAGATTTTCTTTACTGCTCATTTTTCAGGTCAATTTGTTTGCCGCGTGGCTCTACATGAATATTTAGGTATTTTGGCAAAGTTTGGTTTTCTTTGTGAGAAAAATTCAGAAAGTGAGGGGAGATAGATATCTGTGCTTACTATTTTTACTAGAGAAAAATAGTTAAACTAAGGCTATTAAAATGTATTTTATCAAAATAGGTGCTCAGATGAAAGATAAGTTAGCATTGTGCATTGTATTGAACCTATGTTAACATGATCAGTTCAAATCTGAGGAAAAATGGAGTGTGTCCACTATTTTCTGTTTTTCTATTTCAGAAGTAACGTGAATAGGCATCTTGAGATAGTCCAGCTGCTATTTCCATTGATTTAATGAGTTTCTTACTGCACCCCATTGTGTCTCAGTATTAAAGAAACATATGGCACATTTAACTCTTAACCATGGATTTATTTGACTTTTTATCATGTATTTTCCACCTGTGACTTTATAGTTTTTTTAAGAAATCTGAGAAATATATCAGTATATTTAATATGCAATATAATATATAAATATATATAACATAAACTATATATTTATGTTTGCCAGTTTTTGTGCTATTTAACATTGGAATAGATATCATTTTATCTTTTTGCATTAGAGCTTTTACTAATAGCTTTATTTTCTAGAAGAAAAAACTAAAAACAAAAGCAAAAAAAAAAAACAATAACATCCTAATTTTAAAAGTAATTGTGAATTATAAGACTTTTTGGAGAAGTAAAAAGCAATTAGAAAAAAGTAAAATGAAAAGGTTCAAGGTCAGCAGCTTTATTTATTAGGAAGGATATCATGAAGTAATTGCATACATGGTGTAAAAATTAAACATTGACACGCTTATAATATAAGGCTATTGGGTCAATAAAAGATGCTTTAAAAACAGAAATGCTATCAATTAGGGCTTCAGAAGAAATGGAGAAAAGGAGAATATCAATAAATAAACAGGTTTCTTTATTTTTCTTCTGGTAATGATTTCCCTGAGCCCCATTTAATAATGAATCTCAAGCTATAGGTCTTCAAATAATCCTTACCACACCATTATAAATGTCTAATTAAAATTCTCAACATGAGAATTAAGTCATTCCCTGGACCACTGAAAGAGCCCTATGTTAACTGCATTATGACACGGGTTTTGATGTGCAGCTATTATTTTCCAAGCTTTGACTTTGAAGACATTGATCAAAATCTACCACCTTCTACAACACACAATAACCCTGTCAGAGGCCTGACAACACCTCATAACAACCACCTTATGCTCACAAAGAAATGAACTTCAAAACCAAAAGATGTGAATGGCAAGGAGCCAGGGAGGAACTGATTTACCAACTTTACATCTTATTTAGGATCCTTGTGGTGAATAGAAGCCATTTTTTTTCTTTTTTTATTTAAACTCATGCAGCTTTTCTTAATTGGGATACTTCTAACGAAAACTCAAAAAGACAAGACTCTGGCATGGTGAAAGATAGAAGAGTAAAAAGCAGAAATGTGTTGTGCTTCTCAATGTTACTTTCATCATATGTTATGAGAAAATGGGCAGAAAACTTATTTTCTAGGTACGGTAGCAATTCATATTAAGAAATAGGGATTTGAGGATATTTGAAGAAATGATAATATATATTTGATTTGTGTTCATCAGTAAAATATAGTAGGAACTAACTCATTAAAATATATCTTTTTTTTTAATTAACTATTTTGGTTTCCAAAAATGTGCACTTTTTTTACTGTAAATTTTTATGTTATAAAAACCTTTTAATTATTTTCTAATACCAAATAGCAGGATTTCACAACATTTCCCTCAGGAGGGAAAAAACTAGATTTGAACTAAATGTCAAGTTTTGAAAGGAATGAAATGTGTGTAATCTGGCTCTGGTGATGCTTGAGAGTGAAAAGAAAACATGTTTCAAATTTCAAATTTCTAGTGTTATAAATAAATAACGGCTATTTCTGTCTTACTGTTATTTACATGGTAGGGTGTGGGGAAAAGACTGAAAAACAGTAAAAACTATCATTGAACTTTACTGAAAGAAGACAGGCAAAGTATGGAGTTGTGAAAATGTTCTCTTCTTTTAATTTAGCTTTGTAAGTTCTGTCTTTTTTTTAAATGGGACTGCTGTTAACTGAAAAAAAAAAAATAGACGGAGTTTTAAGGTTGCTAATTAGTCAGCCAATAGGTGCCTCTTCTGAGTTACTATATCGTGAACTCTATCTAAACACGTTATTTTGCCAATTAGTATGACAGTGAAAGCTAGCCTGACTGTGGGGAGAAGTGTGAGTTTAAGAGCCCAAATCATAGACTTCCTTGAATACTCATCTCTTTGAAAAATCAGGGTAATATAGTTGGCCTCAATAAGGCAATTGTGAAGATTAAATGACATATATATATATATGGCCCCAAGCACAGTGCCTGGTTACATAAAGGTAGCTATGATGAGGCAGAGAGAGAGAAGTTGCTATGTAGAAGATCCTTTAAAATGTTGACATTTTATGACAAAAGTTTAGCTGGTGCTTTTTCTTTTTAAATTACTTACCGAGGGTGCAATATTTGTTTAAACTTGCTAAAATGCTTCAGTGTTTAATATGTGCTATTCATTCTGTTATAATCTCTAACAGCCACTTAATGAGCTCTCACATATTTACTGAACAAAACTGTGGTGCTGTTTGTTTAAGGAGTGAGTTCTGAGGAAATGTTTTCATATACACTAATTTATGATGGTGGGTTCTATTCAGATTAAGACAAATTGTAAAGTTTATCTCAATCCCTGAGCATGAATTTACTTTAAATATTCTATGAGTTATAAAACAAAACAAAACAAGAGTCCCATAAATTCTGAGCCTTTATTTACTTGGTAGACTTAGATCCATTAAACTAAATAAAAAGCACGTCTTTTGAACATGTGCTTATGTAATTAACTACAATAGCAACAAGATCTCTTGTTAAAGTCTTTAAGTCAACAGCACTCCTTTATAAAGAATTATTTAAATCAGCAAGTTCACAGCAAGCCTGTGTAATTTGTTCAAAGGGTGTGTTATGATAGGCTTTTCTTTTTTTTTTCTTTTTTGCCTTGCTGTGCTCCAATTCTCCCCAATCATGTTCAACTAGAGATTTACAAAATGGTGATTAACTTTCTATGAACTGAAGTTTGCAGAATTGTTTTCCTAATGGAATGTTGGGATATCACTGTTATTTCAGAAGAAACTGGCATCAATTTCTTAGTAAGAAAACCACTTCCATTTACAAGAAAAAGGTTACGTGAAGGTGAGAATGACATGAACTGCATATCAGAATTCCAATTCACATGACCTCTTCTGGAAAAAAGTTACTAAAATAAATCAAAATTTTAAAAATATTTTACCCTTTTACTCAGGAATTTTATTTATAGGAATTTGATATTGGAAATATAGAAAAAGCTTTATATGCCCACATTCATCCCCTTATTTTTTATAATGGAGTAAATGAAACTGTATAAATGTCTGACACTACAAGAATTAAGTAAATTATGATACTACTAAGTAATGGAATGTTTTATAGTTATTAGAGATGATGTTTGCAAAAAGTTATTAAAATCATGGGAAATACTATGTCACGATATTGAGTAAAAAGTATTATACATACAATATTATTATAATCTTTTAATATGCAGAAAAAAGATGATAAGTAAATATACTAACATATTATTAGTGGCTGTATTTGCTTTCTGAGTTTGTAGGTGACATTTAGCTTTCTCTGTAGTTTTAATTTTCTTAATTTCCTTAATGAGGTTAGGAAAATAAAACAAACTTTACATAAAATAATACACATGTATCATTTAATAATAAATGAAAACCACCTAAATCATGATATCACTAAATTTCTAAACTCATAACGATGAAAATAAGCCGAGCTGAATTTAAAAAATTCAGTTGCCAGGAAATCAGTTTTTATAATCACTCACTTTTTTTAGTAAGAAACTTTAAGCGGTTTGAAGAGGACTGAACCCACCATCATAAATTAGTGTATATGAAAACATTTCCTCAGAACTCACTCCTTAAACAAACAGCACCACAGTTTTGGTCAGTAAATATGTGAGAGCGCATTAAGTGGCTGTTAGAGATTATAACAGAATGAATAGCACACAAGCAAAAGTGTCTCTCTGGGTGTCTTTTCCTCTTACAAGGGATCTGGACCACATGGTCTCTAAGGTTCCTCCCAGCTGTAATTTTCTGTGCTTTATCACACAGGACTGTAACTTACTGGTTTGATTCCCTCAAAGCTTACCTCCCTATTTCCCTCCCACACCTCACACTCATAGGCACAGGGCTGTGAGACTTCTGAGGGTAGGCGTTCCTAAAATCTCCGTATCTCTAGTACCTGGCCTACCACCTGTACTAGGCGTGATAATCATCATCCCAGTGTAGCCTGATTGAAAAGAAGAATCAATTTGCTAAAATACATGTCAGATGAATAAACATACAGTCAAACTACTCTTAATAAATTTTATTAACATTCACTAGCACATTGGTTTTAAAATAATTTAGAATACATATCAAAGTAGTTGGGCATGATGAGAAACAGAAAAAGAAGATTTAAACAACAAATGATATTTTTAATGGTTCTTTTATTTAGTTTGGTGACTTTAAATTATTATTACATAAACTGTATAGAGAAAAAGCACAAATATAGCCATAAGGACACATATAAGCATATACATATTTACCTGCATAAACTCCACAAACAAGATAAATTTTTATCATGGTATAATGCATTTATATAGTCAGTTTAAGTCAAGTTAAGTAATTCTCTTTTCTGGTATAGAATTGTTGCACCAGTGTAGTTTTTATAAATTTTATTCTCGGAGAACAATTTCTTTTGGCTTTAATTCTTTAAATTACTTTAAATTCAGACAAAATAAAATTCACCCAGAATTATTATAATTGTTTTATTTTTACTTTATGCTTAACTTTGGAATGCTTTGGTCTTAGGCTAAACTTCCATTTGTATTTTCGTAATGCTGTTGAATCACATAACTTTATCACATTCATAAGCAATGATATATACCTAGAGCTAAACATTTTGAAAAATACTAGAATGTAGTTACAGTGGCATGAAAATTTGTAACTTTAGAGTTTCAAAACACTTTTACTTTAAGAAAAAAAGTTTGTCATAAAACAAAAGTACAGAAACCAAAGTAAACAATAAGCCATGCTTTAAAAGAAACCACGTGCCAGCTTATATCAACTGCCAGGAGGAAAATTTCAGAATGCAAAGGAAAAGTAATGTGGTATTAGTTCCTATACAGCCAACTTACTAGTATGTTCTGTGGCATCCATTCTTCCTTTCTTTTACAAGACGTATTGTACATTACTATGTGCTGGGAATGTAGAATTGGATGTATAAAAAATAGATACTTCTTTATACCCTATTTTTGGTAGTTACTGTGATCTCAGGTAGACAACTCCAACTGTTATGAAAAAAGCTTGTAAAGCAGTAAAGTAATACACATTCTACTCTCTTTCACAGTTTGTGTGTGATAGTGAGGGATCAATGTGTAATGGTCTTCAACTGACTTATTTGCACCCATAGCAAGGGATTAGAGATGATGTTTTCCAAGAAATCCTATATCCTAATATCTCAATGCTGTGTTATTGACACCTTTCGTATACTGAATTCTCTCTCCCTGGAAGCAGGGTATCCTCAGGAGGTTGTGTTTACTGTGTTCACATTTCTTGTCCAATTTATCTATATATATCGCCATTCATGTCCAGCCTTCCCCCAAAAATACTCCAGGAAAGACCTTGTCCCAGAAGAGGACTGTTTCCTTCCACACCTGGGTGCCTAGCTAGTTGATGACTCACAGTCCAGGTGCTGAAATTTATGTCCTCCTTCAAGTTGTGGCTTCCCAATCATGATGATGCTCGATTGCCCCTTACAGGACCCCGGGCAACAAGAGTATGGCTCAAATTTTCCCCCAAAACTGACAAACCATGACATTAAGGTAAGCAGCCTGGCTAAGGGAAGCCTCAGATTAGATGGACCATACAAAGTGTGCCCACACATATTTTGAAGCCATGGAGTGAACTGTATATACTTACACTTAAAAGAATAGATAATATGGAGCCTTTCCTTCCAAATCCTCAATCCCTTACCAAACCCTTCCAACCAAGCTAAGCATAAACACTTTAACTTTCCATTGTCACTAGGGTAACAGGGATATTCTACCATCTTTCTTCTTTTTCAGCTTTTTATTAATCACCTTCTGGTCTCATTTCCTGTGGAATTCTGCTTTTCACACCCAGTTATGTATCATGGGTAGACATTCTGCTATCTATGCTCCTTTTTGTCTTCCCAAGGCTATCCATGACCTGCCTTAAAATCTTAAACGTTGAGTAGCATGTGGAGAGTGATCCAGGAGTTGAGAAATAAATGCAAAGATAGGAGAAGAACATTTTTTTAAACGCTCAACTGTAGGTCATAGAGATGGAGCTGCTTTTAGAAATATTGGCAAATTAGAACAGAGCTTCATAGAAAACCTGTAGAGATCAAAACATTAATGAAAAGCAACTTCAGCCTAGACTTGCAAATGGAATGCATCAAAGATGTGAAACTATCCTTGGAGATGTCAATGTTTTCAATGGAGCTGAGATGATGGAAAAATGACTTGTTCAAATCATAATAGCTAGTCAGTATCGGAATTGGCACATGTATTTACATTTGCTGATCCACACTTTCACTCTGCTATACTGAGTGGTTGGTATGGTGGACCAACAAAAAATGGCAGAAAATGGAATAGTTTTTTTCAAAAGGAGATGCAAAGATGTTTATGAGCATGGGAGGAATTATATTTATTACCCTCCTTTCCTTCCTTCTGATATACTTCCACATTCCATATTTATCAGATCATCTTTTTTCTTTGCTTTATTTAGAACAAATTTGGAAATGATACATTTGTGAAATTTCAACACAGTTTAACTAAAAACATTTTTTCTTTCTTATTACCTTTTCATTTGATGAAACTGTTGCCACTATAATTTTTATTACTGACTTTTGAACATTCTTTATGTATTCTAGCTACAAGTCCTTTATCAGATACATGTGTTGCAATTATTTTCTCCCAGTCTGTTGTATGACTTTTCATTCTCTTAATAGTATCTTTAGAAGAACAGAAGTTTCTAATTTTGTTGAAAACAAGTAACTATTGTCTTGGATGGCTTGATGTCCAGTTTCTTGAAAATCATTACCTTATATTTTGTGTGATTTTTAATTGTTTCATGTGTATTAATAAATCCAATTCCTTTTATTCAATCTTGAATGAGATCTCATTTTATTACAAACAGCATTATTGAGATATAATTTACAAAGCATAAAATTAAGAGTATAGTTCAGTGAGTTTCTGCAAATTTATACGATGTTCCAACTATCACCACAATCCCGGTTTAGAACACTGTGGTGGTTTGAAACTTTATGTACCCCAGAAAAACATGATCTTAAATCTAATCCCTCCCTGTGGGTGTCAACTCATTGTAAGTAGGACCTTTTGATGAGATTACTTCAGTTAAGGTGTGGCCCAGCCCAGTCAGGATGGGACTTATCCTATTACTAGAGTCCTTTATAAGAGGAATGAAATTCAGACACAGAGAGAGAAAGCCACCGTGGAAGCAGCCAAAAGCTGAACACCAATGGAATCTGGAAGAGAAGGGAGAGACCTGGAGATGCAGCCATGTGCCTTGCCATGTGACAAACTAAGAACCAAGGATCACCAGCACATGGCCCAGAACACCAGTCTTCAGGAAGAAAGCACTGTCTTGATTTGAACTTCGTCCATGAAACCATGAGTGAATAAATTACCATTGTTTAATCTGAACCATTGTATGGTGTTTGCTTGAACAGCCCAAGAAACTAAAACCCCAAAAATGATTTCTTATGTCCATCGTCAGTCAATCCTTGACCCCCAGCCACTGTCACAGACAACAATGGATGTGGTTTCTGTCTTTATAGTTTTGACTTTTCCAAAAATTATAAATGGAATCACAAAATATAAGTTGTTTTGTATATTGTATTTTTGCATTTTGTTTGAGTCTCATCACATTGTAACATATATCTGTTGTTTCTTCTTTTTTATTTGAATAGTATTCTTTTTTATTTTTTGATGACACATTTTTAAATCCATTTACTAGTTGAGGAACACTTGGCTTGTTTTGAGGTTTTGTTTGTTATTAATAATGCTGATATCAACATTTGTATACAAATCTTTTTGTGAACATTTGTTTTCATTTATTTTGGGTAGATGATTTGGCCTAGAACTGTGGGTTTGAATGTTATGAATACTGTTTTAAGAAACTGCTAAACTATTTTACAAAATGGCTGTGCCATTTTACATTGCCACTATCAGTGTATGAGGGTTCCGGTTTCTCCACATCTTTGCAGCCCTGAATTTTAGATTAAAGCCATTTTAATGAGTGTGCATTGGCATATTATTGGGGTTTCAGTTTTCATCTCCCTAATGACTGTTTTCATCAGCTTACCTGCCTTTTGCATATCTTTTGTGGTGAAGTATTGTGCTGGCTTGGAGCTGTTATGTACCCCAGAAAAGACTCCGTTCTTTTAATCCACTCTTGTGGGGCAGATCTATTGTTGGGCGGGACTTTTGATTAGATTGTTTCCATGGAGATGTGACCCAGCCCATTCAAGGTGGGATCTTGATCCTTTACTTGAGTCATTTAAGAGAGCTGATGGAGAGAGAGAGAGAGAGAGAGAGAGAGAGAGAGAGAGAGAGAGAGAGCACTTTAGAAAGAAAACACCCTGGGAGAAGCAAGAAGGACCCAGGCAAGCTGAGACAGAAGCCCAGAGACATTTTGGAGAGAGCCAGGGAAACCAGAAGCTAAACCTGGGAGAGGACCAGCAGACTCTGGCCATGGGCCTTCCCATGTGACAGAGGAACCCCAGATGCCATCAGCCTTTCTTCAGAGAAGTTATCATCCTGTTGTTGCCTTAATTGGGATGTTTTCATGGCCTTAGAGCTGTAAATTTGTGAACTAATAAGCCCCCATTGTAAAAGCCAATACATTTCTGGTATATTGCATTCCAGCAGCTTTAGCAAAGTGAAACAAGTAGCTATTCAAATCTTTTAAAAATTGGGCTATTTTTCCTCTGATTATTGGGTTGTAAGTGTTCTCTGCATATTCTGCATACAAGTCTTTGATCAGGTATATGCTTTGGAAGCACTTTCTCCTAGACTTTAGCTTGTGTTTACATTTTCCTAATGGTGTCATCTGAGGAGAAAAATTTTTAGTTTTAAGTTGAAATCAAAATGGTGGCTTAAAACAACAGAAATTTATTGTCTCACAGTTCTAGAGGCTGGAAGTTCTAAATCAAGATTTTGACAGGACCATGTCTGCTCTGAAGTCTCTAGGGAAGAATCTCTTCCATACCTCACTCCTGGAATCTGGTGGCCCCAAGGACTCCTTGGCTTATGTCACATAGTCATCTTCTCTCTGCTATCTGTGTCCAAATTTCATCTCCTTATAATGGCCCTACCCTATTCCAGTATGACCTCATCTTAATTTAACTAATTCCACCTGCAGTGGACCAATTTCTAAATAAGGCCACATTCTGAGGTACTGGGGATTAGGACGGCCACATATCTTTTTGGGGGACACAATTCAACTTAGTCAATTCATCAATTGTTTTTATGCCTTGGGATTTTGGTGTCGTATGTGAGAACAGTTTGTCTAGTCCAAGGTCACAAATATTTTCTTCTATTTTTTTTTTTTAAATCTTATCATTTTAGCTCTCATATTAACATGATCCACATATTAGTTTCACAGCTGCTAAAACAAATATCATGCAATGTGTTGGTTTAAAAACAGGAATTTATTGGCTCACGGTTTCAGAGGCTAGAAGGCTTTCTTCCTTCTGGCTAGCTGGCAGTCTTTGGGGTTCCTTGGCTTTTCTGTCACATGGCAATGCACATGGCAGTGTTTTCTCCTTTCTCTTCCAGTTCTATTAACTGGCAGCTTCTGGCTGCTCCCTGTATCTTCTCTCCATGTCTAATTTCCATTTCTTATAAGGACTTCTGCCATATTGGATTAAGGCCCACTGTCATTCAGTTTGGGCACACCTACAAAGGACCTGTTTACAGATAGGTTCACATCCACAGGACAAGGGGTTGTGTCCTGAATATGCCTTTTGTGGGGGACATAATTCAATCCCCAACTATCCATTTTGAGTTACTTTATGTATGGTGTTATATGAGGGTATAGGTTTATTTTCTGTATGGATATATAGTTTTCCAGCACCCCTTGTTGAAGACTCTCATTTTCTCATTGAATTATCTTTATATTTTTGTTGAAAATCAATTGACCAAAACTTTTTGGGGTAAAATATCAATTCTTTTGGGTATATACCTAGTAGCAGGATTGCTGGATCATATGTCAACTCTTTACTTAGCTTTCTGAGGGACTGCCAAACCATCTTCCACAGTGGCTGCACCATTTTACATACCCACCAAAAATGAATGTGTTCCTATTTTTCTGCATCCTCTATGACACTTGTTCTTTTCCCTTTTTTAATAGCAGCCATTCTAATGGGTGTGAAATGGTATCTCATGTGGCTTTGATTTGCATTTTCCTGATGGCTGATGACAATGAGCATTTGATTCCATTAGTCTACATATGTATTTTTTTTCAGTACTACATTTTCTTGATTACTGTACTATCAGGACAATAATTCTTAAAATCACATAATAAGAGTTCTTTTCTTTTTTTTTTTTTTTTTTGAAGTTTTGACTACTAGGAATCCGTTGCATTTCCATGTAAATTTAAATTTTAGAATTGGCTTTTCGATTCCAAAAAAAAAAATCCAACTGAGATTTTAGTAGATATTGTATTCAATCCATTAATCAATTCATGGAGATTGCTATCTGGATAATGTTGAATCTTCCCAGTCCTGAACACAGTTTACTTCTACTTTAATTTATGTCTTCTTAAATTTCTTTCATCAATGTTTGTAATTTTCAATGTAGTTTCAGGTCTTGTACTCTTTTGTTACATTTAATTCTAAATATTGTATTTTTTGATGTTATTTTTAATGAAATTGTTTTGTTAATTTCATATCAGACTGTTCATTGATGGTATATAGAAATAAAACTTATCTTGTGTCCCAAGATCTTGCCAAATTGGCTTATTATTTTAAGGAGTTTTGTAGATTCCCTCTTCATGCAAGTTTATGCCATCTTAAATAAAGATAATTTTATTTTTTCCCATTCCAATTTGATGCCATTTATTTATTTCTTTATGTATTTATTTATTCTTTATTGGAGAAGCTGTTAATTACAGAACAATCATACATAAATCACAGGATTCCCACATACCACCCTATTATTAACAACCTGCTTTGGTGTGGAACATTTGTTACAGTTGATAATAGCACATTTTTATAGTTGTATATTAATTAGAGTCTATGTTTAACTGAGAGTACACTGTCTAGTGTAGTTCCATGGATTTTTTTTTTAATTTGTATTCTGTTACCATATATAAAATCTAACTTTTTCTCTTTTTATTGCATTTAGATATATATTTCAGTGCTGTTAATTACATTCGAATGTTGTGCCTTCTTCACTATCCATTACCAAAATATTACCATCAATCCAAAGAGAAACCCTGTACATTTTAAAACCTTAACTTCACATTTCCTATCCCAACCCCATTCCCTGCTAGCATAATATATTCTAGATTCTGGCTGTAAAAGTTTGCTTATTCTAATTGCTTCAAATCATTGATATCATACAATATGTGCCCTTTTGTGGCTGGCTTATATCACTCAACTTGATGTTTTCAAGGTTCATTGGTGTTGTCACATATATCAGGAATTCATTCCTTTGCAACTGAATAATTTTCCTTTGTACGTATATACCACATTTTGTTCATCCATTCATAGGCTGATGGACACTTGGGTTGCTTCCGTCTTTTGATAATTGTGAATAATGCCACCACAAACAATGGTGTGCAAGCATCTGTTCAATAATGCCACTATGAACAGCAGTGTGAAAATATCAGTTCTTTTGGGTATGTACCTAGCAGCTGGATTGCTGGATCATGTGTCAATTCTATACTTAGCTTTCTGAGGGACTGCCAAACTGTCTTCCACAGTGGCTGCACCACTTTACATTCCCACCAGCAATGAAGGAGTTTTCCTTTTTCTCTGCATCCTCTATGACTCTTGTTCTTTTCCCTTTTTTAATAGCAACCATTCTAATGGGTATGAAATGGTATCTCACTGTGGCTTTGATTTTCATTTTCCTGATGGCTGATGACATTGAGCATCTTTTCATGTGTTTTCTGGCCATTTGTATATCTTCTTTGGAGAGATGACTATTCAAGTCTTTTGCCCATTCTTGAATTGAGTTGTTTGGCTTTTTGTTGTTAAGTTGAATGATTTTTTTTATATATTCTGGATATTAATCCTTTATGGGATAAAGTGGTTTCCAAATATTTTCTCTCACTATGTAGGTTGTCATTTCACTTTTGTGATAATGTCCTTTGAGGTGCAAAAGTTTCTAATTTTGATGAGGTTCCATTTATCTATTTTTTTTCTTTTTTTGCTTGTGCTTTGGGTGTAAATTCTAAGAAATCATTGTCTAATGCAAAGTCCTGAAAATGCTTCCCTACATTTTCTTCTAGGAGTTTGATATTTATGGCTCTTATATTTAGGTCTTTGATCCATTTGAGTTGAGTTTTGTATAAGGTATGAGGTAGTGGGTCTTCCTTCTTTGTTTCAAATGGAGATCCAGCTTTCCCAGCACCATTTTTTGAAGAGACTGTTCTTTCCAATTGAGTGGTCTTTGCCCCTTTTAAAAAATCATAACCTTCTATTTATTTTTCTTTCATTGTTTCACTGGCTAGAAACTCTGAGCCATATTAAAGAGAAGTGCTGAGAACATATGTGATGGTTTGAAGCTGTTATGTACCCCAGAAAAGATCATGTCCTTTTAATCCATTCCTGTGGGGTCGGCCTATTGTGGGTGGGACATTTTGATTAGTTTATTTCAAATGAGATGTGACTCACTTCCTTCAAGGCAGGTCTTAATCCTCTTCCTCGAGTCCTTTATAAGAGACTAAAAGACAGAAAAAAGCCCCAGCGTAGTTTAGAGAAAAAGCCCCCAGAGAAGCTGAGAAAGGACAAACAGAAAACAGAGAGAAAGCCACTGAAGCCAGAGGCTGAAAGCAAGAAAAACTGGGAGCAAAGGGCCAGCAGACACCAGCATGTGCCTTCCCAGGTGACAGAGGCATCCCGGATGTGGGCAGCCTCTCCCCAGAGTCCAGGTATTGTCCCGTGGGTGCTTGAGTTGGACATTTTCATGGCCTAAGAACTGTAAATTTTAAGTTAATAAATTCCCATTGTAGAAGCCAACCCACTTCTGGTATATTGCATTCTGGCATCTTTACCAAACCAAGCAGCACCTATCCTTGCCTTGTTCTTGATTTTATGGGACAACTTATATGCTTTCACCATTAATTATGGTGTTAAATGTACATTTTTTGCTGCTTTTCTATTGAACTGAGGAAGTCCCTTCTATGCCTAGTTTATTGAGAGGTTTTACAGGAATGGATATTAAGTTTATGAAACTGGCATTTCTACATCTACTTAAATGATCATATAGGTTTTGTCCCTTATTCTGCTAATGTGGTATATTACATCAATTACTTTTTGGATATTAAACCAACTTTGCATTCCTGAGATAAAATCCCACTGGGTTATAGTGTATAATCTTTTTTATATGTTGCTGGATTTGGTTGGCTAGTATTTTGTAAAGAGTTGTGTTTTTATTTATAATAGATATTTTTCTGTAGTTTTTATTATTGTTTTAATTATAAATCATTGTCTTTAATTATCAGGATAATATTGGCCTCATAAAATGATATAGGGAATGTTCTCTTTCTTCTGTTTTCTGACAAAATGTTTGTAGGATTAGCATCATATCTACCTTTCATGATTGATAGCAAATCCATATGGGCCTTGGCTTTTCACTGTGGGGAGATTTTTAAGTATTAATTAAATTTCTTTTTTGATGTAGACATGTTTTAGTTTCCCACTGCTGCAACAAATCACCACAGACTTAGTGCCTTAAAACCACACAGATTTATTATGTTATAGTTCTGGAGGTTAGAAGTCCAAAATTAGTTTTACAGCATTAAAGACAAGTGGTAAGAAGGGCTGCGATCCCTCCAGAGGGTCTACGAGAGATTCCAATTTGTTGCCTTTTGCAGTTCTGATACCACCTGTATTTCTTGGCTTGTGGTCCCTTCCTCCATCTTCAAAGCCTGTGGCATAGATATTCTGACTCTGCTTTCTTCTGCTTCTTGTGTGATACCATTTTCTTTCTCTTACTTTGACCTTCCCACTGTTCCCTCTTATAAGACCATTGTGATTACATCATTGGGCCCACCTAGATAATCCAGGATAATCATCCCATCTCAATATCCTCAACTTAATCACACCTGCAAAATAAGGTAACATATTCACCAGTTCTGGGGATTTGCATGTGGACATCTTTGAGGGGCTATTATTTAGCCTACTGCAAAGTCTGTTCAGATTTTCTATTTCTTCCTACATCAGTTTTGGCAATTTGTGATTTTCCAAGAATTTGTCAATTTTATCTAAGTTGACTAAGTTTTTTGGCATAAAGTTTTTCATAATATTCCTTCACGGTTTTAATTTCTGTAGGGTCTGTAGTATTGTTTCTTCCTCTATTCCTAATTTTGTTAGTTTTACTCTCCTTTTTTTTTCCTTTATCAGTAAAACCCCCTTTAAAGTCACAAATTGTTAAAGTTTGACGTGATCTTAGAAATTATCTGACCCAGCTGCCTTATTTTGCAACTAAGTAGCTGAGGCCAAGGAGGTGAAATTACTTGCTAACTCCATGTGTCTGGTTTTCAGAACTGACCATACCTTCTTTCAGGTACTCTGCTTTCTTAAACCATCTTTTCTGACTTTCAGGACAATAATATTTCCTCCTCAAAGGTCTGTCACCATTTAGGTGAATAACACAAACACCAAAATGGGATATTTGCCATGGAAATAGTTACATTTGTCATACAGAATTAACTTCTGTTCATTAACAATTTTGAATGATCTATTTTAGTTTCTTCTATATCTATACATAACAAAATTTGTAGTTTTGGTTTTCATTTAAGGTAACAAAGTCCTTGTAAAATAAAATAAAATTCTCATTCAGAATTTAGAATAAGATTTGTTAAATATTTATTTAATCTACATTATTTATTAATAAGAATACTTATTGAGAACCTAGGTGCCAGAGAAGGTGCTTTATATATTATATTGTACATTATATGCACTATGATACATATATATTATCTCATTTAATCCTCAAATAATCCTAATGAGGTACATATGATGATTCTTTTTTTCCAGATGAGGAAACTGATAGAGAAGATTAAGTAACTAGTTAAAAGTGAACCCACAATTGGAGATACTCCAGAACCACTAAGGCAGTGTTTTCCAACCTTTAGCCTCTTTTGTCATATATGCATTTATCTGCATCATGTTCATTTTCCATGTAAACTGACACATATTTTATTTAAATATATTTATTTAAAAATTGTTTCCATTTGCTTAAAGAAAGCCAATACCTACTTGCATATGGAAGGTAACTTTGATAAGAAAATAAAATAGAGAAATGCTGTTAAATTTCAGGTAGATATTGTTGTTGCTCTCTGAGGCTGTGACCCTAAAGCCAATTATTCTTTGTTTAAAAGCATAACAAAGAAGTCTTAGAAAAAATGTAAAGACATACTTGCACCAAGTTGAGCATTTTCCTTCATGTAGCCAGAAAATTTTAAAGACAATAGCAATGGGAGTTGCCTTTTCACTAGGTAATTGATTGTATTTTAATGATTCATGTACTGCTCAAAAGTGATTATTTCATGTATCAGAGTTTGGTTGCACATTTAGGGAAACACTCAGTTTTAGGCAGGAGGAACCTGAGCAAAGATATGAAGGTGTGAGAAAGTTTGGGTATTATAGAAACTGCAATGGTTAGGAATTCTTAGAATTGTAGTTCTAAACCTCAGTTCTATGTTATCATCCCCTTGGAGAGTTTACAAGACCCAGACCAAAAGAATTAGAATACTTGGGATTGGAGCATCCATATTTAAAAAAATGTTCCTAGGTGATTCTGAAGCTTAGGGAAAACCTGCCGGATAGGGTCTGTGTTCGGGGTGGGGATGGGGATGGGGTGATGATGTTGTGGAATAGGCCCAGATCAATTAGCAATGTCTGCACCTGGATAGGTGGAAACATAAAAATATCATCATTACTTGCCTTCTTTGGGATAGAAAATGAATTGCCTGTCAAGGCATTTTGATATTAACTTGAAGAGTTTTGATTCTCCTTTCCATTAAGAACAAACATCCATGAACCATTTGCCTCAGAATGCTCATTAGGTTTAAAAGCAATATGATCTTTTCTCATATTAAAGACATAAAATGCATATTACAAGAGTGCATTTTATGATAGCATATTCAAAGAATGGTCTAAAACACCTTCTCCTATACTTTATGATAGAAATGTAAAATAATTTTGAAATAGTTTTAACACACTTGCTGCCTGTAAGTAGTTCCAGATAAGAGCACTCATAAGGAATTCCCTAAGCAGCAAAAGTTCAAAATGTAATAATATACACAATCCAAATTTGCATTTGGAAATAGGATGGAATGCACGAGAGGAATTGAATGTGAATCAACTTCCTTAATTAGTTATCTATTATTTTCACACAGCCCTGAGACACATTTATAAGAAGGTTCCTTTTCAGTGGGTAAGTAATTTGCAGGCTCTCAAGCTGCGCTTTCCCACTGACATTGACCATGCTGCCATCCTGTAGACTTCACCTGGGAAAGAACAGAAAAGGAGAAATCAAAATTCAAATCTTCAAATTTGCTTAGGAGAAGTGTGCACCCGGGGAACAGGCCTCAAATCTTGCTTAATCTAAAAAGGGCAGCAAAAAGTGTGGGGGAGAGCATGGAAGCTATTTTACACAAATAATATGTCGAGGTATTCAAGAGGAGGCAAGTGGGGAAAGGGGCTTCTTTGGCGAAGGGACATTTCCAGCCTTTCAGGATGATTTCTTGCTTCTTGCACTGCCCCTCCTCCCAGACGATGCCCACTCTCCTCCCCTGGCCCTCCCCCGGCTTCGGGGCTTGGCCAGTAGACCTGGTGGGCGGGGTAGGTTTGGCTTCTGGGGCTCAGAAGGTGCACACAGAGCTCTGGCGTTAACTTAGCGCTCCCGGACTTCAAGAGGTGCAGTTAATTTCGGCAGCTTGCGGCCCCAGCCGCCCGGAATTCAAAGTGAGAAGTGGACAACTTTGTCAGTGTGCGGGTGGGGGGCAGCGCGACTACAGCCGGTCCCTCCGCTTCCCCCAGCATCCCGTCAGGGTTAGCTGTGGGACAGAGCGTAGAGGGCTGGCTTTCCTGTTGCTATCCCCCTCGCCGGCAACTTCTCGGGAATGGAGCAGTCACAATGTGGCAACAGCGACCGCAGCTGCGGCGTCCGACCCCGCCTGGCCCCGGGGCTAGTGGCGGCGGCTCCTCCACCTCCGTCCCCAGGGTTGTCCGTGCTCCCGGGGATGCCGGTTCCTCCAGCGTTCCTCCGGCCGCCCGGCCTCTTTTTGCGCGCAGCCGCCGCCGCCGCTGCCGCCGCCACCCGGAGCGGAGGCTGCCCGCCGGCTCCCGGGCTGGAGAGGGGGGTCGGCGCGGTGAACTGCGGTTACCCGCGGACCCCCAAGTGCGCCCGCTGCCGCAACCACGGCGTGGTGTCGGCTCTCAAGGGCCACAAGCGCTTCTGCCGCTGGCGGGACTGCGCTTGTGCCAAGTGCACCCTGATCGCCGAGCGCCAGCGCGTCATGGCTGCCCAGGTGGCGTTGCGCAGGCAGCAGGCGCAGGAGGAGAGCGAGGCCCGGGGACTGCAGAGGCTCCTGTACTCTGCACCCTCGGGTCCGGGAGGTCGGGCATCCGGAGGCAATAGCATTGCCGAGAATCTCCAGGCGACCAGAGATCCTGCGGCGGTGGCTGCTCTGGGACTCGGTGCCTTGAGACAGGCTGGTGATTTGGCGACCCCCGCTTTCGAGGCTTTCTGCCCGGATTTTCCTGGGGAAAAACAAGGTGAGTCGGTCTCTTTTACTCTGTACAAGAAAAGGGTTACTCCAGAAAAAAACTCTGAAATAAGCAGTCCGGGAGGCAGGCAAGAAAGTTGTTTAAAAGAAGTCTTTAAATTTTGGGAAACAGCTCTGCAATCTGGACGTTAGTGAGGGTGTTAGACGCCAATAACCGTCACTTCGGACGGGCTTGCTGCTTGTTCCTGGAGGTGATAGGGTACGGCAATGAAAAAGTGAAGGTAGGGCCATCACAAATGAGCAACTGGAGCGTAGAATGGCATTGTTTGCGCGCAAGTTGCTCTAACTTTGCGTGAGTAGAACTTGAAGCGGGCATCGAGCGGAAAACTCAGTTGAGAGATACTGTGTTTTGAGCTTGATTTATACTCTGTTTTCAGCTGTAAAACCCGAGTTCATCCTCGGATCTTGAGTGGGAAACTAACTCACTGATAGATGGGAGTGCAGTTTCCCTTCCTGGCAAGACTTTGGCGCCAGACTTAGAGAGACTGAAATCTGCGGAACAGTCCTCTGTCCCCCGCCCTTCCTTTAAATCTTTAAGCATCCTCCGCACCCCTCCCTCACCCCCCACCCCCCCGCCGACTGTATGCGTTGTGGTCAGCTACTCAAAGTGTAGCAAGGTCTACTATTTTAAGTTTCAAATCTTCTCTTAGGAAAGAAACTTACGTTTTCCAGATTTATAAAACCATTGGTAAGAATATTAGGATTTTTTATTTTATCCAAAGAGTTTTGAATCTTTTCTCTTATTTATTGCCAGCAAATCTCTCCTATCTTCTGTGTTGCAATGGAAAAGGTAGCCTTGAGTTTTAGGTATAACATGTGTTTATTATTATTATATTATTATTATTTTGGCTATATTGGTCCCCAATTAACTTTTCCTGCTAATGAAATTCCACTGAATTTCAGCGAATTTCAAAATCCTCATCAGGGCCTACTAGCAGTGAAAAAACTATTTCAGTATTTTTTATGTCTAAGAGCCTGTATCATACACCTCTTTGTCATTATGTGATAATCAGTAAGTGCTTAATTAGAGAAAACTTCCTTGAATTGTGAAAATTGCAAGCCTTAAGAGATCACAGGATGTTCTTTTGAAAAGACTATTTCTGCATTTAAGTGAGGCATATATCAGTTTGTATTCACCTATGCCAATTTTTGCATATGTTCTAGTTTATTTCACCAGAAAAAACAAGACTTGTAGTATTTCTCATGAAAGATCACAGAGGGCTGAAGAGTAAAGTTATTAAGTAAAACCACTTTAAAAGAGAAGTTAAGTTAAAATTCCTTAAACTAAACTGAGTGAGCTCTGGGGGACCAAGATGTGGGAGACATTGAGTTATGTGAGTGGTTTTTGTTTCTGTTATTAATTTTTTTGGTATAAAAATGTTGTGTTTTATAGAGTTAATTATTTTATTTTATTTTTTTTTGTTGTCTCAGATGACCTTCTATAAAAGCAAGCCACTTTTTGAAAGGTGACTTCAATGGCTTTTTCTAAATTGACTGCCTCCCCTTACACAATGTCCACAAACTAGGAGGGTAGTCTATTTAATTTACTCATTCATTAGACAAAGGCTAGCTGAGTGATTCAGAGGTGAACACGTTTTTCCTACACAAAGAACTTTATATTCAAAAGGAGGAAGGTTATATGTTTCCAAAACTACAACACATGGCATACAACACAAGGCAATGGTAAAAGCAACAAAGTGAAACAAACTACAGAAGTTCAAAGGACAGAGGGATGATGTAAATGATATTACAGCATGTTAAAGACACCTTAATTTTGTAAACAGTGTCATGCAATCAGCATTTTATTAATGAGTAAAATATAAAAATGGAAAATTATTTTTATGTGTAAAGTGTTTAGAGATGAAATTTTGATCTTTTTATATGTTCATGGATGGATTTGGGGAACCACTTTGGTAAGAAAAAACATGGAATAGAGACCAAAGCCAGTCTATCTCCTCATGACAGGCTGCATTAGAAATGCTTTATTGTTTTTTTTTTTTAATTGAAAATATTATAGAATCCTTGTTTATTTGTAGTTAGCAACTTTTTTTTGTCATATGTTTGATATATACTCAACATTTTTGAGCCTCAACATGCTAAACTGTACACACTTTAATTTAAAAATATACTAAAGATATTTCTTCAGAATTTAGGATTGCTCCTTAGGGAAGCTGAATAAAACATGGGAGTATTGCAAATTGTGGTTGCAAATCACTTTTTTAGACAAAATTTGTTCCATGCATTTATAAGCTCCATAGATAAAGAAAGTTTGACAGAAATGCTCTGAGAATCCCTCTTCACAGTTTACCTTTCCTCATGGAAATAGAGCTAAATTGTATCTATAGGGTAAGAGGAAATTTAAACCAGAATAAAATTTATTTTGCTAGCATGTACATTATTTTTTTTTGGCATTAGCCTGGCAAAAAGATATTAAAGATAGTCTTGTTTTATTAATAGTCATATGATTAATATATTGAAGTAGAAAAATCAGATTTTTATATAAACTATTTTTAGAAAATTCTCCTTAATATCTGGGGGAGAGGGTTGTGATTTAAAACCAATGCTTAATATATCGCTTTTACAAGTCATTTTGCAGATCCACACAGATTGCAAGATGTAGCTTATAATTGTATTTTATGAACAATGTAGCTGTGAACTCTTTTCTTGATATTTCCTGGGGGTTGAAAAACAAAGTATATATATTTCACAAAGGATTATGAAAAAATACCAACAAGGTATCATCTTTTACATAAATTGAAACATACACACTCTGGTATGATTTGAAATTAATATCACAGCAGTCATTATTGGTTTAAATTTGAAGTGCAATTAATAATTTTATTATTTCTTCACATTATTCAGATAATTTAATTTGAACCTAAAATGTGAGCATAAGAAACCAATTGTTGAAATTTAGCATTAGTGATTAAATAGAATATTCATTTTCAAACTAAGATTACTAGATTACTGTTTCTTTTTCAAATCTAGACATAATCATTCTATTTAGTTATTTTTACATTATGTAATTGCAAAAAAAGAAAAGCGGAAAAAAAAACAAACAACTACCAGGTAACACCAAAACTTAGGTAGCATTTAGGAAAAAATCATATTACCAAGGTGGGAAAGTGGATAATATTGGTGTTAGGTTCACAGTTTGGGGGTAATAATAGATGTTTATCTTTTGATTCCTAAATAATTACTGCATTTATATTCATTGTATATGTTTGTGATGCTGAAATTACATAAGAAATAGCATTTTTACACTTTTTCCAATACCTGCATTTCAGAATGATGTTTTAAAATTGAATTATTCATTAACATTTTTTGAGTGAATAATTATTACTAATATACCATGAGTGAATGAATTTATTTTTTTCAGCATTATTTTTAAGTAGGCAGTACTATGTTCTGGAAAGTTTTCCCTATTTTTGATTCTTTCTTTTTTTTCTCTTCTCCCTCAAGAACAAAAAATGGGTAAATATGACTCATACCCGAGTGGACAAGAAGAACCAGTCTCCAAATCCCATCAACTTTCCCTGGGGTCATCTCCCAAGTCTAATGGTGTCACTGGAAAACAAAACATCAGGTCATCTATTTCAGAAAACTCAAACAAGGATGATAGCATCTTGTCTCCTCTCTCTGAGGCGCAGTCAGGAGGTGAAGAGAGCCCCAGGTCCTTGTCATCTTCTGATCTGGAATCAGGAAACGAAAGTGAATGGGCCAAAGATTTCACTGCTACCAGATCCAGCCTCCCCACATTGTCCTCAAGACCAAGAGATCCTCTTGATATTCTTACCAAGATTTTCCCAAGTTACAGGCGCAGCTGGCTAGAAGGCATTCTACAGTTCTGCAAAGGGGATGTGGTCCAAGCCATTGAACAAGTCCTAAATGGGAAAGAACATAAGCCAGACACTAGGGATCTTACAAGCTTGGGAAGATCTGAACATACAGCCTTTCAGAGAGCTTCTAATTTTAGTCTACCTGGATTTGGCTTTGGAGCTCTAGGGAATAAATCAGCTTTCTCTCCTCTTCATACTACTTCTGCTTCATATGGAGGTGATTCAAGTTTCTACAGCTCAAATCCTAGACTAGGTATTAGTCCATTACAACTGGCATATTCCTCTCCAGGAAGAGGATTATCCAGTTTTATGTCACCCTACATAACTTCTGGGTTGGTACCAGCATTGCCTTTTCGGCCAGTTTTGGATTATTCCTTTTCAGGAATGATTAGGGATTCTTCCTACCTTCCCATCAAAGACTCGGTAACTGGTGGTGAACTGTATTCCAGACCGAATCAGGACAATCAGTAATGTATCTGCCCACTGTCCCTTTCTGTAGTATTTCTGGAAGCATGCAGTAGGCGCACACATGCACACCACATACATTAACGTAGTAAATACATATGTGAATGGATTATCAGGCCTTAAAATGCTATTTATTTTTGTAAGCAGTAGAATAGACTTTAGATCTTAACATACTTCTTCAGCATTTATTAAGTGAAAGAAACATTTGAACATATGTGCCTTGAATAAAACTTATATCAGGAGATCTTTTACTTTAAATTAACAAATCTTCTCTTTAAAATACCAGTTGTAAAATGTCTATTTTAAAACTTGTTTTATTTTATTGAAATGTGATGTTCATAGTTTTAAAATACTTTTGTAAGTGTAAAGCAATCCAGCATAATATAAAATGAGCAAAAAATGAAGAGTTGAAAAATTGAGATACTTCTAAGTAATTATTATTTTTAAACTTTTTTTTCCCCTTCTGTTCCTTGTTCACAGGAGAGAAAAAGGTTATTCGAAGTATTTTAAAAAATATTTTATTTGCATATAAGTGGTTAGTAATAAGTAAAACTTTTGAGAAGTTTGAACTTATTTTTCTGAATGTCTTATTTCTCATTCATATCTGCCATTTGTGATAAAAGTGCCACAAAAAATAGTTCTCTTTAAAAATGAAAACCCTGTGAAATAAATCTTGGAAAATGAGAGTGCGCCACCTCCTGGCAACTACCAGTAATTGCAATTCAGTTCTGGCAGGGTATAGGAATTAGAAAGGAATAATTTCTTAAATATTATAAACTAATCATTGTATGAAATAGTCATTGGATCATGTTACATAGAAATTTGCATATTGTAATGTGAACATCTATTGTGGACAAGGATTTTAATCTTGAAGTGTAAGAATGCCTGTATGTAGGGAAGTATGCCTTGCCCTATGTTTGGGACAAGACTATGACAGCCGTCTCAAAGGTAAAGATAATTTTAATCAGAAAATTAAAATGACTGATAAGATAAATATTGACTAACTCTAGTAGATGATGCTTAATGCAATGTGGAGAGAGAAAATATTTCCAAAGGGAAATTTTAGGCATTCAATTTTAGAAGTTTTCTTGAGTTTTTAAAAATACTTTTTATTCTCCATCTGAAACATTTGAAAGCTATTTATTTTGGTCAATGGAAAGTCCTGAGAAAACTGCTTACAAAACAATTTTATAAAGTTTTCTTCATATGTCATCATTTCTTTAGGATAGTGGCTTTGTAGTTTTTGTTAGGGATAAATGGAAACACAGCTATGCTGTAAGATAATTGATGAATCAGAGATGATTTAAATAATTTACGCAGTATGATTCACTAAAGATATTCTTAAATTATCGATTTTATCATATTTCCCATGAAGCCCTTAAAAATATATTTCTAAATTATATTTTACCAGCAAATATATTAAATTATGGTAGAGTATTTGGTGCTGATTTAGGATATAAATATGTTTAATAGAATATGCATTGATTTTAATTGTATGAATGTGAGAAAACAGATCCTGTGAAAATTGGATGCAATATTCATTTGTTATATATATAAAAAAAGGTTTAGATTTTGAGCCTAAACCATAGCACAATGCCTGGTAAGTAGATGATATTCAATTAATATATTCCGAATTAATAATTCATTTTGGATAATAGATCTTGTTGAGACAGTGGTGAAACCAAAGAACTCTTCACCAAATCGTCTACAGACACATGGCTTTGAATTTAATTTCATGGGGTTCATAAATCTCCTAAATGCCATTCAGGTTAGAACCCTCGGTGATTCTTAAGTGATTTCCATTCAATTAATTGATTTATTGAATGCTTTTTTTTTTTTTTTATAAAGTCTTGTGCTAGATCTTATGGAGAATACTGAATGTAAAATACTGCATTCTCAAGGAAGCTATATTGTAAAACACAGATCTAGTGTAATAGTACAACAATGCTAGAGTTGCTGGATTCTTTTGTGGTTTATATAATGATGTGTTTGTTTCCATTTGAGAAAGAGAATTGTTTTTGGGCTGGAAAGAATATCCATTTTTAGTACTCTTCAAATTTGTATAAATAATTTTATAAACTCAAAACTTAACAAATTAGTTTATTTAATGCTTTATACATTTAATACCCTTTGCAATAATTTTAAAGCTTAAAGAAGCTTATAGAAAGGTCATTTTGTCCAACTGTAGAACTGTATGTGAGGAATAGTGTTGAATAATCAGAAGTTCAAGTCACTTCACCAGTTCCAGTTAGACTGTAAGGTCTGAAGGAAGGATTCACGTCTGCTTTGTTCATTCACAGCTTTGTACAGTGTCTGGTACTTAATAAGTGCTCAAATAGTAGTTTTTCACTGACTGAAATAAATAAAAGATAAAAAGATAATATTAGCCTATAACTAATTCATTCTACAACTGTTTATTCAGCACCTATTTTGTGCCAGGCACTGTGCTAGACTCTGGGCATAAAGAAGTGAAAAAGACACAGGACCTTGCCTCAGTCTGCTCACCACTTAGTACCATGTGTACAAAGAGGACCAAACAACCACTGTGGATAGCGCTTGACAGTGTGGGTACATCAGTGAGTGCTTTGTGGTCTTGATATTTATGCTGTGCCCATGGATCTGAACCCCTTGAGATCTGAACTCCTAAGTCATTAGTGGGGGGTAGGAGGGAAGTCCATTCTGTTGGTCTGAGAGGTAAATAAATTCCGGGTCGATGGTGGAAGAAGTGGGCAAAGAAGAGGCTTTTGTTCATTTGAATGGAACCCAGTAATCCCAGCTTCCCCAGAGCCCTCTGGATCAAATTTATTGCCCAACACCAGGATTGGCCTCCCAGTCTAAGCTCCCTTCTAGATAATCTTTGAAAATGGACTAGAGTTGAGGGGACCATTGAAGAGGTTGTGAGTCAAATGATCTGCTTTTCTCTGCAACTTCTGATGAAACGAGGACTCTGGAGATTTTAGGACATACCTTCCTAGGGATTCCTAACTGTGAACTTGCAACCAAGAAAACTATTTTTGAAGTAGTATATCCATTCAACTCTTTATTTTTTAATGTATTTTCTTTAGACGTTTGTGTTTTATTTTTGAAGTCAAAATGCTTTCAGAATACAAGAGAAGTTTGGGATGAAGCACCTTATTATACCATAGACTTATTTACACTAAGTAAATGGAATCATTCTCCCATGCACAGAGTGAGATGAATGGAACATGGACTCTATAAAGGCAATGCTTACTGTCCTCAGGCAGCCTGATTCTTAAGTGTGGTGCTTATCCTTTGGGTGAAAGAATGGGAAAAGTTCCTGTCCAGAAATATTTCTCCTATCCCAACTCAGTTCTAATTGATCCTTTATTGATGGCTGCATTGCAAAGCTATGGCTTTATTTCACATCATCTTCTCTAAACTTGAAGCTGTTTTGAGGTAGCACTTCAGAGTGGCTCAAGAGAGTTCTGAGATGATCTGTTTCTCACTTTTGGTATTTTGGTAACTTTTAAAAGCTGACATTTTAATGGGCTTGATTGTGCCAAAATGTCCCCAAATCAAAATGGCCACATTAAAGCAGTCTTAATCAGGAAGTTCATGGTTTTAAGATAAATGCACTAAAGTGGTGTTATCAAAATATCTATGTCAAAAAGTTGCTTTAAAATGTCAAATATATATTGAAATCCATCCTGGAAACAAGTTTAAGAAAAATGAATTAGATATCAGTACAATTAGGAGGCATATAAAGTTGAACTGTGTCAAAGAATGTTGATTAGTAAATCCATTTCAACCAGGAAGTAGGTTTTAGATTTCTGCCCTTGACCTTCCATAAAAATTTCATCAACAACTTAGATGAAGGAATAAAGATATAAAATGCATTGTGTCTTATGCATGGACAGCACACACTTGGGAAGGACAGCTAATATTTTGTATGACAGAATTAAGTTTCAAAATGATTTTGATTCTCATCCCCACTCCCTATTCTAGTGAACCTATATAATAATCAAAATCATTGGGTTAAATAAAAGCCTTCAAGTGCATACATATACAACAAAGGAGAGATACCTGTATTTACAATTTTTTTATGAGAAAAAAGTAGTTATTTATTGATTGGTAGATTAACTATGAGATTACCATTTGGCATAGCTGTTCCAAACGCCAATTCAAATTTAGATTGCATTAATAGATGCACTGTAGAATGAGGAAGTGTGTAGTCCCATGTACTCGGGAACATAGGTTAGTCAGATATTAGTCAGATATTACTAAAGTAATGTGATCAGTTCTGAGTGCCATACACTAAGAGTGATTCTAAAGCTGGGGATATAAGCAGAGAGGCATACAATGCTACATGATAATTGTGGTGGTGGTGGTAGTGTTCTGTGAGAAAGAGTTTCAGAAATGGGGGAAATGAGAACATGTAAAGCGCTAGCATATGACAATAATGAATTGTGCTTATTGTGGACAGTGTAGAGGGCATAGTGGATGAAAATTACATAGGGAGAGAATTCTGAAGAACAAGGAAGGATATCTTGGCAGTTAGCAACTGTCAATGGCTATCTTATATTATAATGCATCTGCTTAATCATTGAAAACACCGAGTAGAAATTATGCATCTGAGACTTCATTGGGGGGGATTCTTTATTCCTGTCTCAGTGTTGGGACTGATCCATTTCTAAGGCCAATAAGAAACATGATAGATATTTATTGAATAAATGAAGTTCAATTGTAAGACCATGAAAATGAAAATACCTAACCATTATTTGTCAATAAAACACAGTGCAGTTTGGTTCATTAGAACTTTTCCTATGTGACAGCCTCCTGGAAGCAGATGAAAGAGGAAGAGACTCAGAGCACTCACATATTTATAGAGGATCGCAAGGGTCTCACTCTGGTAGAGGTAAGTGTGTGTGGTCAATAGGTATACAAGGCATGAGGAGGAAGTGGAGGGTTCAGACAGGACATGGACGAGCACTCAAGAAAACGTCAATACATTTTCTGTAAAGCATATGACAATATGCCTTCTGGAAGGATCACTTGTTTGGAGTTGAGGTTGGACTTATCAGCTATATGACCGTGGGCAGGTTACTTACATTCTTTGGACACAGGTTCCTTTCTGTAAAAGTAGGATATTAATATCTAACTTACAAAGTTCGTGGAGATAAAAGGTAGCTTAAAAAACCTCATAGTAATGTAATGTTAATATACTAAATGCTAAATAAATTATTTGCATTGTTATTACTTCCTATTAAAATATTATCCTTACTCCATAGTGGCAGTCTCTCAACAAGGGTAGTGTAATTATATTTAATCAACTCATAGTTGATGTGGAACCCAAAGAGATAGGCAATCACCTAAGGAGCAAGCAGGCTTATTTCCAGACTTCCTGTTTGGGTGTTCATTTCAGAGTTGAGCTACATTTTCATTTCATATTATTGTACCTGTTATTTGGATTCTTTTTAAGGCTATGAGAAGGAAATGAACAGCAAAACCAGTTACTACTCGTGTTCATGCTACATTTATTGGTCAGTGTTTGGTCAGGAAAACAGTGTATATGGAAAAAGGGACAGAATTTTGACCTAACACAAACATAGGAGGAGCTGGGAATTGAAGGCCCAGAAGAGGGGAATTAGCAGATCAGAGAGTGTCACTAACCTGTAGCACTGGTATGAGTAGACAAGTGGGAGCTTACAGGAAATCTGTGAAGCCAAGTGTGTCCAGTTGCTCCACTGGTTCCAAGGGGAGCAAGTGAGGAGGTCTATGGGAAGCTACTACCTCTGTGTAGCTACAGACTCTGTGTCTGCAAGCAAGCATCTAGTGGTGGGCCTGTCCCCAGTGTGGGTAAGTGGGACTAGCAGAGTCAGCAAGGAGGAAGAAGAGCTGGATGTGGAGCAGAGACAAGTGAGAGCAACCTGATTCTCACTGAGTGTCCGACCTTGCTAGCTTATGTTTCACTCCCAGCTTGTAAATCCCACTGCAATTCCTCTTTTGTTCAGTTCTAATTCTGGTTGCTATAGGAAAGGAGATTCTGGGAAATTTAGTTCCTAGTCTTAGCCAAGCTTCCTGTATAGTCAACCCCTTATCAACTTGGTATTCATATTTACTTCTATTAAACATATTTACTTCCAAGTAAAGAAAAGAACAAGGTCGTTCTTTCACCTAAAATTTATACAATTATCCCTTGTACAAAAAACAAACTAATCTTCTCCCCAAAAGAAGATATCCAAAGTGACATCTATTTTTAGATGATAGTCTTCCTCTTCTAGCTAAGACAAATCCCCGTAATATCCTATAACTTTAATCCTGAGATATAAGGTTAAACATTATTAATAAACTTTATGTTAAAAAGTAGGGAAATGGGAGAGGGGAGAAAAGAATTGGCTAATAAATATATACAAATGTGCTAACATCAAAGTAAGGAAGAAATAAATACTGATAACCACTAGAGTCCTCATATTTGCAACTGGGCATGGGCTCATACCCAGTATTTATAATTTCCTTCTCACACTCCTCATTTTATATTCTCTTTTCCCCAGCAAGTGCCTTGGTTGATTGTCGTGGGATGCCCCAAATTTTCATTATTGAAGGGTCTGTGTCACTAGCAGTCAGTCTCAATTGGGTTGTCATGGCTTTACATTAACTTTTACCAGAAAGATGAGAGGAATAAGTGATGCTGTAGAGAATCTCCTATATTCTGGAAATGCTCCTTTTTGCTTCTACTCAGAAGTAGCCAGATCAATATCTCTAGCCAATACAATAAATCCCATCTTTCCATTTTCAGGGCATGAAGTGCCTGAAGTAGCCAGTGGCAGTCTCCAGTTCCTGTACATTTGTATTCCCTGGCAGAATCATTAGTACCTTGGAAAGTAAGACCTCTAAACAAAAATTGCCTTAGGTTACAGGGAAAGGAAACAAAAATATTTCTAGTTGATCATTAGGATTAATATCAGAGGAACCATTCCCATATTCACCCCACTTCCCAGACTCATGAATCCTGGGTATAGGAGAAGCATCACCATACATTCGTAGTTGGTTCAGAGCATATCTTACAGCCTGGAGAACATTATTTCAGCCCCATAAAGTGCTGACATCCAGATGGTGCTATAGCTGAGTCTTCCAAAGCCCATTCCATAATTTTATTAGGCCAGCTGTTTCAGGATGAAGAGAACATGATAAGATCAGTGAATTCTATGAGCATGAGCCCAAAGCTGCACTTCATTTGCTATAAAACAAGTTTCCTTGTCAGAAGCAATGTTGTATAGCATACTATGAAGGCGAATAAGGCATGATGTTAGTCTCAGATGGTGGTTTTAGCAGAAATAGTAAGGATAGGAATGGCAAAACCATATCCAGTATGTGAATTTTCTAGTGAGAACAAAGAGCTACTCATGTGATGGAAGTGATCCCATGTGACCAATCTGTCACCAGGTGGCTGGCTGGTTCCTTTGGGGAATGGTGCCAGTTCAGGGTCTCAGTGCTGATCTTTGCTTTCAGCAGGTTGAGTACTCAGCAGTGGCTTTAGCCAGACTGGCTTTGGTGAGTAGAAGTTGATGTTTTTGATCCTATGCATAAGCTCCAACTTTTCTGCCATGATCATTTTCTTCATGAGCCAATTGGGCAATTATGGTGGTAGCTTGAAAAAGAGAGTCACCTTGCCCATGTGATTAAGATACTCCTTTTTTTGAGGTTGCTCTTTGGTGAGCATTTATATGGAACAATAATATCCTGAAACTTTTTGTCTATTTAGAGAGATATTTCCACATACCTCTTCTTGTTCTTGGTTTTCTGGTCATGTTTCTTCTAACATTATTGGCCAACCAACCAAACTGTTAGACATTGCTTACGAATCATTCTTTAGATGTACCTCTATCCATCTCTCCTTCCAGGCCAAATAAATCAAGTACACAGCTTAAAGCTCTGCCAATTGGAAAAAAATTTCTTCCCTACTGTCCTTCAGCATCACAACTGGGTCTGAAAGTGCTGCAGCTGTCCACTTTTAGATGGTGCCAGCATATTCTGCAGAACTACCTGCTAAACAGTACTAAATCATTCTTAGTCAACTATCATAGGAAACTCCACATGAGAGAGAGGATGCAGTGTGGCAGGAGTAGGAGCCATGGGAATTTGAGCCACTTGTCTGTGTCACTTATTTGTAACTTCAAAACC
This sequence comes from Choloepus didactylus, assembly GCF_015220235.1. NCBI lineage: Eukaryota > Metazoa > Chordata > Mammalia > Pilosa > Megalonychidae > Choloepus > Choloepus didactylus. The sequence continues at coordinate 71,209,536 of NC_051316.1, forward strand.
TGCTGTTTGATCATGTATATTTCACTTCCACTTGATGATTGAATACCATTGTATATGACTTGGTGGGTCAGACAGTACCCTGTTTATATGAGCATCTAAGGTTTCAGTTATTTGATGACAATATTTATGTTGGTAATGAGGCAGACACTCTTTCTCAAAAGGAGAATAATTATCTGCAGAGGAAGCATGGCTTCTCTCCTTACATTGTGATTTACCTATAGGGACTTGCCGAAGGTTTCATTCAGCATCCCTAATTGCCATAGACACTTCAAGCACCATTGGATTTGTGGGGTCATATGGCCCAAGTGGCAAGACAGGTTGTTTGGCAGCCTGATTCTTTTGTAGAACCTTCTTTTAATCTGGCCCTGGCTCAAAACTGACAGCTTTTTGGATTATTTGATAAATGTGTTGAAGTATGATGCTTAAATGAGGCATATATTGCTACCATAATCCAAAGATTCACCAGGCACTATGATTTCTTAGAGGTAGGATGTGCCAAATGCAGAAACTTGTCCTTCATCTCATACAAGATATTTCGTTATACTGCAGACCAATGGGTTCCTAGAGATTTACTGATGTGATAACTCCCTGACATTTTATGAGGTTTATTTACCCCTCTTTGGCATGTGTATGTCCTAATCAAATATTTAGGGTATTTAATACTTTCTGCTCACCAGATACCATCAGCATAACACGCATGCTGGTGCTTTCACTAAAGGAATGGAATCTTTTTGATTCTTCTGGGGAATATAATTGAGAAGTGAGTGGGCAGTTAATACATAATAAAACTCATTCAGCATTCTCTGCCTTTGCTGATGATCTCTGCAGAGTGGCACTGTGGAGGGCACACTTGTGGAGGTGTCTATAGAAAGTAGTTCCTTCTACGTAGCTACCACTTCTGTGAGTCCTTAGCCCAGCACCTGGTGCTGGATGTGGGGCTGTTGTTGGTCATCAAGATCAGCAACTAGGAGCATAAGCTTTATATGGAGTGGAGGAGAGAGGGGACAAGTTAGAGCATTTTGGGCACCACTGAGTCTTTTCTGTCATTGTGGTTTGCCTTGATGTTTTCTCAGAGTAATGCTTCTGGTTTCTAATTCTTTAAGAAATTCCTTTTTTGGCCAACTCTAAATTGGAACCATATAGGGAAGGAGTTTCTGGGAAATGTAGTTTCCAGCCTTAGCCAAGTTGATACAGCATATTCATGCATAGTATATGTGATAAAATTAATATTTTTCCAACTTCTTCAATTTTATAGCTTTATGGGATAGTAATTTTTTCTCATTGTGAATCAAAGCTTGACCATATGTCAAAAGTTAAGAACTGATTAGAGTACAAATCTAGTTAAAGTATTTAATTACTATTGTTGGTTTTGCTCTATTTTTATAAAGTTTTCTTCTTTTTAATTTTGAGATAATTGTAAAATTATATGCAGTTGTGGGAAATGATACAGAGAGATCCCATATACTCTTCACCAGGCTTCCCCCGATGGTAACAATGTACATAACTTTAGTACAATATCACAAATGGGGAGTTGACATTGATACATCCATCTGCCTTAAGATTTCACTAATTTTCCTTGCACTTTGTGTGTGTGTGTGTATGTGAATGTATGTATTTCATGCTATGCAATTTTATCACTTACATAAGTTTGTGTGTCCACCGCTATAGTCAAGACACTGGACAGTTCCATTACATGGATCCCTCAGGTATTCTTTTATAGACACAACCACTTCCCTGCCACCCTAGAAACCATTAAATCTGTTCTCCATCTGAATAATTTTGTCATTTCAAGGATGTTATATACATGGAATCACATAGTATGTAACCTGTTGAGATGCGATTTTTTTCACTCAGCATAATTCTCTTGAGATTCATCCAAATTGTTTTGTGTATCGATAGTTCATCCTTTTCGTTGCTGATAGTATTTCATCGTATGGATATATCACAGTTTGTTTAACCGTTCACCTATTCAAAGATTCGTGAGCTGTTTCCAATAGTGGGTTACTAAAAATATAACTTGTATAAACATATGTATATGGATTTTTTTGGTGAACATTAAGTTTTCATTTCCCTGGGATAAATGTCCAAAAGTATAATTGCTGGGTCATATGAAAAGCAAAACTTTGGTTTTCTAAGAAGTGGGCATCCTCTTTACCAGAGTACTATACCATTTTACAATCCCCAAACAATGTATGAATGATCCAGTTTCTTCACATATTCACAAGCATTTGGTATTATCACTATATTTTATTTTAGCCATTCTGATAGGGATGCAGTAGTATCTCATTGTGGTTTTAATTTGCATTTCTCTGATGGCTAATGATGTTGAACATCTTTACATGTGCCTATTTGCCATCTATATATTCTTTACAGTGAAATATGTATTCACATCTTTGCCCATTTTCTAATAGGATGGTTTAGTTGGTTTCTTTTTCACTGTTGAATTTTGAGAGTCCTTTATACATTTTTGATACTAGTCCTTTGTCAGATATTTGATTTGCAAATATTTTCTCCTAATATGAAGCTTATATTTTCATTCTCTTCACAGGGCCTTCTGGAGAAAAAAAAATTAATTTTGATGAGGTCAAATTTATCATTTTTTCCTTTTATGGATCTTGCATTTGGTGTCGTGTCTAAGAACTCTTTCTAGATGTAGGTCCCAAAGATTTTCTCTTATTTTTTTCTAAATATTTTATAGTTTTATATTTTATATTTAAGTCCATCATCAATTTGGGGTTAAAGTTGGAGGTTTAGATTGAGGTTCTCTTTTTTGCCTATGGATTTCCAATTTCACTATTTGATGAAAAAGGCTATCTTTCCTCTTTGAATTGCATTTGCACTGTTGTCAAAAATCAGTTCTGTTTATTTGAGTGGGACTAATTCTGGATTCTTTATTCTGTGTCATTGACCTTTGTGTCTATCCTCCTCAAATACAATACTGTCTTGATTACTATAGGTATATAGGTAGGCTATAATTTTGGTTAGACTGATTCCTCCACTTCATTATTCCTTTTCAAATTCATGTTTAGCTTTTCTAGGTCCTGTTTCTCTCAATGTATATTTTAGAATAATGTTGTCTGTGCCTTTCAAAAAACCTTGCATAGATTTTGATAGAAATTGTATTAGACGTGTAGATCAATTTGAGGAGAATTGACTTATTTACTATTTTGAGTCTTCCAACCCATAAAAATGGTACATCTCAATATCTTTTTAAAGATCATCTTTGATTCCTTTCAACATCATTTTGTAATTTCCAGCATATAGATACGGTTTATGTTTTTTTAGGTGTAAATATTTTTGGGGCAATTTTAAATGGTATTGTGTTTTAAATTTTGGAATCTGCATGTTGATTGTTAAATAAGAATGCTATTTTGAGGGGGGGTGTTGTTGATCTTGTATCCGGCAACCTTGCTATGCTCACTAATTAGTTCTAAGAGGGATTTGGAGATTTCTTAGGATTTTTCATGTGAACAATCATTTTATCTGCAAACACAGCTACTTTTATTCCTTCTTTTCTTACTTGTATGCCTTTTATTTCTTTTTCTTGCCCTATTGCACTGGCAAGAACTTTCAGTACTAGGTTGAATAAGAGTGATGAAAGTGGACTCCCTTGCTTTCTTTCTGATCTTAGAAGGATAAAGTATTCAGTCTTTACCATTAAGTATGATAGTAGCTGTAGGATTTTTGTAGATGTTTTTTACTAAGTTAAGGAAATTCCCTTCCTTTCCAAGTTTTCTGAGAATTTTTATAATGAGTTTGTGTTGGGTTTTGTTAAATCCTTTTTCTGTGTTAATTAATATAATCTTATGATTTTTTGTCTTTACCTGATGATGTGGTGAATTAGATTGATTAATTTTCAAAAGTTGAACCAGGCTTACATATCTGGAAAAATGCAACTAGATCATGGTGTATAATTCTTTTTTTAATGCATAAATTGATTTTATTAGCTAATTTTTCTGAGTATTTTGTGTCTAAGTTCATTAGAGATATTAGCCTGCAGTTTTCTCATCCTTCCTTCCTTCCTTCCTCCCTCCCTCCCTCCCTCCTCCTTCCTTCCTTCCTTCCTTCCTTTCCTTCTTTCCTTCTTTTCTTTCTTTCTTTCTTTCTTTCTTTCTTTCTTTCTTTCTTTCTTTCTTTCTTTCTTTTCTTTCTTCTTTGGCATCCAGGTGAAATGAGCCTTATAAAATTAGTTGGGGATATATTTCTTCCTATTCTATTTTCTGGAAGAGATTGTGTCAAGTTGATGTTAATTCTTCTTTAAACATTTGGTGTGATTCTCCAGTGGAACCAGGTGGTCCTAGACATTTCTTTTTCTGGAGTTTTTAAATTACAAATTTAATTTCTTTAATAGTTATTGGTCATTTATCTATTTTATGTTGCTTGAGTTTTGGTAGTTTTTGGTTTTTGAAGAATACTTTCATTTTTTCCCAAGTTGTCAAATGTATGTGTGTACAGTTGTTCATAGTCTTCCCTTATAATCCTTTAGATGTTGTAGGATATGTAGTATCATCCCCGATTTTATTCCTGATACTGATGATTTAGTCTTATCTCTTTTTATCTTTGCCAGTCTTGCCAGAGTTTGTTCAATTTTTTTGATGAACCAGATTTTTGTTTCATTGATTTTCTCTACTTTTTTCCTATTTCAATTTCATTGATTTCTGCTCTTTATTATTTCCTTCTTTCTGCTTGCTTTGTGTTATTTTGCTCTTTCTCTTCTAGCTTCTTGAAGCTGGAACTCAGATTATGACTTGAGACCTTTAATCTTTTCTAATGTAAGCATTAGGTGCTGTAAATTACCTTCTCAGCACTACTTTAGCTACAACTAACATATTTTGGTCTATCTGTCTGTCTATCTATCTATCTATCTATCTATCTATCTATCTATCTATTTCATTTTCATTCAGTTCTAAGTGTTTTCTTTTAAACTTTACTTTGAGACTTCCTCTTTTTGTATTTAAAAGTGTGCTGTTTAATTTTATAAATGTTTGGAGATTTTTCCTCTTGTCTTTATGCTATTGATTTTTAGTTTGCTTCCATTTTACCAGAGAAATTATTCTGTATAATTTCAGTTTGTTTAAATTTGTGGCAGTTTGATAGTTCAGGATTTAGTCAATCTTTGTGAATGTTCCATGGGCACTTAAAAAAAATGTGTTGCCTGCTGTTTGTTCAGCGGAGTGTTTTATATGCATATATGTCAATTATATCTTGTTGGTTGATTGTATTCTTCAGTTCTTCTATACTCGTGCAGATTTTCTGCCTAGTATTCTATGAATTGATGAGAGTGGAGTATTTAAGTTCCCAAGTATAGTTGTGGTTTTGATTTTACTATCTTTGGCTGATAACAAACTAAACCAACACAAACCAAAAGAAAACAAACAAAAAAACTTACCAATAAACTCCTTTCACTCCACTTAGAAAATCTTCCTATCAGTGAATTAGTAATTAAATTCTCAAATTCTGAGTTTTTTCCTTTTATTTCAAACTTTCAAAATTAGAGCAGATACTGTTGTTCACATATCATACACCATAACTTATAATTTACTATCCTTCAATTTGAGAATTTATATATTTTAACATGCTTTAGTCTTCATTTTATGGGTATAATGTAAAAACCCATTTTTATTTCCATGGGTGGAACACACTGGGGTTCTTCTGAATTGAGTTTGACTTTAAAAATTGTCTTAGACTTCACACCAAAACATGAGCAATAAAAGCAAATAAATAAATAAATAAATAAATAAATAAATGGGACTTCAACAAAATTAAAACCTTTGGTGTGTCAAAGGACTTCATCATGAAAGGTGGAAATATTTGGAAGCCACACATCTGATAAGGGCTTAATATCCAATATATATACAGAAATCCTACTACTCAACACTGAAAAGACAAACAACACAATTAAAAAATGGACAAAATTTTGTATAGACATTTCTCCAAAAACAATATACAAATGGTCAATAAACACATGAATAGACACTCAACATCATTAGCCATTAGGGAAATGCAAGCCAAAACTACGATGAAATACGATTTTATACCCTCTAGAATGGCTACTATTAAAAACAAACAACAGGAAATAATGGGTGTTGGAGGGGATGTGAAGAAATAGGAACACTCATTCATTGTTGGTTGGAATGTAAAGTGATGTAGCTGCTGTGGAAAATAATTTGGTGGTTCCTCAGAAAGTTAAGTATAGAATTTTGGTGTGACCTGGAAATCCCTCTTCTAGGTATATAACCAAAAGCATTGAAAGCAAGAACTTGAACAAATATTTGTGTACCGATGTTCATAGCAGCATTATTCACAATTGCCAAAAGGTGGAAGCCACCCATGTGTCCATCAACTGATGAATGAATAAACAAAGTGTGGTGTATAATGGAATATCGAACCATAAAAAGAAATGAAGTTCTGATACATGCTATAATATGGATGAAACTTGAAGGCATCATATTGAGTGAAAAAAGTCAGACACAACAGGACAAGTATTGTATGATCTCACTCACATGAAATAATCAGAATAAGAAAATTCATAGCATCAGAAACTAAAATACAGATTATTACATCCGGAAGGGGTTAGGAATGGGGGAGTTAATGCTTAATTGTTAAAGTTTCTGTTTGGGGTGATGAAAAAGTTTGGTAATGGATGATGATGATGGTAGCACAACATTGTGAATGTGATTAACACCACTGAATTATATATTTGAAAGTGGTTAAAATGGGAAATTTTAGGTTATATTTATTACCAGATTGAAAAATTTTAAAAACCATAGAACTGTACAACACAAAGAGTGAAACCTATTGTAAATTATGGACTATAGTTAATAGAGTATAATTATAGTAATACTGTTTCATTAATTGTAACAAAAGTACCACACTAATGCAAAGGGTTAATGGAGAATACTGTGTGTGTGGGGACAGGGAGTATATGGAAACTCTGGACTTTCTCCATGATTTTTTTGTAAACCTACAACTTTTCTAATTAAAAAAAAATTGTGTCTTAATGCCTGGTCAAGAAGCAGCTATGATTTCACTATTAAAACTAATTCTTCCTTTTTTTTTTTATTTGAAAATATATAGCAATGGTAGATAAAAATACATTTATTTTAAAATTAAAAAGACATAGCCATGTTCAAAAACAAGATAAACACCTCTACAGACAAGAAGTAGAACAGGAACTTACAGCAGTAAACAGAAGGCGAAAGGTAAATATATATATATATATCTTGGGCTTCAGGACCCTCAAGAGGAAAGACAGTGGGAATTGGACTCCTCTGGACTAATGCCAAATAATATTGCCTTCTTTTTATTTTTTATTGTTAGAGAACAAATTGATGAATGAAACTTGGGATTGTGTCTGGGGTTTCCCCAAAAGGAAAGGAGGCAGTAAAATGCTATTGCCAGAGCCCAGGGTTGTAGCTTGACTGAGGTGACAGGGGAGAGCAATACAGCCACATAACCAGGACCTATACCATGCTCTCTTCTGGCCACTGAATAGGTAACCACAATATCCACAATAGTATCCACAATACTACTGTGATATCCAGCCCTCGAATGCCCATGTAATGTATAGCCTTGAAGGTGCAGTAGAGGCAAGTACAAAAACTCCTAGATAAGGAAGAGATAAATAAAGAGAATAAGAAAGGAAGAAAAAGGAACTACCACTAAAGATAGGCATATAAACTAAAATTCCAATGCACATGAGGAAATCTATTTCTGAGAAAGATTGCCCTCTCATGCCACAATTGATGCATAAGTATATGTCCATGAAATTCAAATACAGAATTATTTCAAGATTATTTTAATGTAAGTATGCTTATGGACTCCAAAGATATAAAAGTAGAAATGATATTCATTAAAAATAAAATAATCTATGAAACAAATTCAGAATGATATATACTCCTGAAGAGGAGGTGGATATGGAAATTCTCAGAATGAAAAGTATACTCACTGAGAGAAGAATCAGGGAATTTGAAAATTATATTAAACATTCATCTGTATGCCAGCACAGAGAGATAAAGAGATGTAAAAGATAAATGGGTGGGAAAAAGAAGTCTCCAATATATCTTATGGGAGCTCTAGGAGTAGAGAATAGAGGGAATGCACAAAAGGAGGAAATAATAGCTAACATATTTTCCCTTTTTCAGTAGTGGGAAGAAAAAACAATAAACAAAAACATAGTTAAAATATGCCAGTAAATGTTATTAGCTACTATATGTCTGAAAATACTTTTTTATGAATTAAAAAATGTGGGACTATAATTCTAGGCAACAGTTTGGCAAATGTTAGTGGTCAGGGTTGGTCTCGGGGTAGTTAAAACTGGCTAAGATTCTTTCATTGTTTGGGAGAAAAATGGAGATGCTGAATAATTTCAGGGCTTATTGGAGAAAAATATTTTCTTAAGTATGTCTGTTGAAAATCTAAAGGCTATCACCAAAAGAATAATAATAAAATTTATAACTTCCAAATCATCAGAGAGGAATAATGTTTAAGAGAAAGTTATCAATCAAACAAAAGGCAAAAAATAAGAAGAAAAAGTAGGCAAGTTAAGATGTTAGAAATAGTCCATATACATGAAATATGAAGAATATGCTCACTTATTAAAGAGACTATCAACCTGTGCACAAAGTGAAATCTAGCATTGCACTGCTGTCTTGTTAAGACCCCTTCCTGGGGTCTAGACTCTCCTACAAAAAGAAACCTTGAAAAGATACTTTTTCTTTGGTCACCAGCTTGTTCCCTAAAATAGCTGAAGCCTTAGGATGATGTAAATTGACTGCAGTACAGCAGCTTGAATTTAAGCATTAAAGCCATATTTGAAATTGACTTTTAACTATGTAATTAAAAAAAGATTGGAAGGTTATTTTGCCTGGAGATTCCCGAGCACCTGGCTGTGCCTTTTATGCTTGGACAGCCCAGCTTCTAAGCACCTTGTTTCTTTGTTGATGGCTTTAGGCTGCCTGGTTTCTTCTGATAAGGGTCTGACTACACTCACCTGACCTTACGAGAAAGCAAGTCCTGATGGCAAGACTCTTCTAGAAAACTCTGAGGCAACAGCACCTGCTCCTGGCTGGAGGTAGCTGTCTGTTTGCTGGTCTGATGAGAAAGGTCTCAGCTTTCTGAGGACTGGAGTTAGGACAACCACCACCCCGTTATCCTCAGTGAGTTTGCACAGCACACTGCCTAGGGCAGAGAGATATTGTAACATTATTATTATTATTATTGTTATTTTGGTAACTTGTAAATTCTCTTTTTGAACAGGACCACTTTATTATTTTTCTTTCTTACAGGTATCGGGGGAACAGGAAGTGGTCTCAAGGCTTGCTTGTGACTTTGTTCATACTCTTTCAAATCTCTGTAAATATATGTTCACCCAGGAAGGAAACAAAGACAAAAATAAAACCCTTCTCTGAATCTATTTTAGGATTAGAAAATCAGACCTTAACCAAATTAATAATCTTGATTATAAAAAATACACCTAATACCAAAACAATATTTAAGGGTTGAAAGAAAAATAAAGGAAAAAAAACTCAGAAATACTAACTGCCAGAAAGCTGGAATAGCAATATTAATATCAGAAGAGATGGAATTTAAGTTAATAAAAAAAGGGAAGCTATAAAGCAATTTTTCAAGACTATCATCAGTTTATAAATGTGTATATATATACCTGAAGACATGGCCTCAAAATGCCTAAAGCAAAAATGGACAGAGTTTCAAAGAGAAAAGCTAAATCCATATTCATGCCAGAAATTTGCTAAATATGAGAAACAGATGGACCAAACAGTAAGGATAATTCATTAAGGATAAAGATATTATGACAAACCAATTAAAAAGTGAGTCCCAGGAGGACTATGCATAAATTATTCCCAACAAATGAGGAAATGCATTCTTTTCACACCCACAAGCTGTTGATAAAAATTGGTCATTTTTACGACACTCAGAAAGTCTAATCAAATTTCAAAGAATTACTTTTGTACAGATTACCTTTCTGACAACAGTGAGATAACATCATCAATTTAAAAAAAGAAGGAAAAGAAAAAGATATCATCAACTTCCTTCTTACCTACTCCTTTCATATGTTAGGGAATTTTTAAATTATCTTAAATTATTTGTGAGAAAAAGGGAAATTTTAATGGGGTTGTAAAAATACTTAGAAGTGAATGTCAGCTACAAATTAAGCACTATACAGCCAAATTTGCAAGACGCAGCTTAAGGGGATGGAAGAGAGAAATTTATATCTTTAAATACATTAATTTAAAAAGAAAGTTTTAAAATTAAAGTATTTAACTCACAAAGCTAGACAAGGACTTGGAGTAAATCTAATAAAACGGAAGGGAAGAAATATCAAGATAAAAAGTGGAAATAAAGTAGAAAAACCAGCAACAAAAGTGATGATCATTAAAGAAAATTATGCTCTTCGAAAAGACTAATACATGGACAAGCTCTATGGAGAGACTCACCAAGGAAAAAAAAGAGAGGTGGAATCAATAAATAACATTAGAAGTAATACCAGAGACGCAACACTCAGGTCCAGTGGAGAAGAAATAAACAGACAATATTAGAAATTACATGTTATTTTTTTAAAAAAAATTAATTAGTTTGATCACTTTTAGAAATTATTTAAAAATCTGTGCAATTGACAAATCAACATTAAATAAATTGAATAAATAGTAAAAAAATTCAGACTTCTACTCCCATGAGAACATCATATCCAGAGTGTCTCTGGCAAGTTTACCAAACATTCAAGGTACAGATAATTTCTATATTATGCATACTGTTTAAGAACATAGAATAAGAGAGAAAGCTTATTAAACTTATTATGTGAGGTATATTTTGATAGTAAAACATGATAAATGTTGAAACTTTCACTTATGCAGAAATCTTAAAAAGAATTAGGAAATCAAAGCTATGTGTGTATATAAAAATAATACACCTTAATCATATTTCTAGGAATGCTTGGATAACTTGAAATAATAAAATCTATCAGTACAATTTTCTACACTAACAAATTAATAAAAAATGTTAACATCAATAGATAGGAAAATATTCAGTAAATTTCAACTTTAATTCATGATGAACTTCTTAGATACCTAGAAATAGAAGTTATGAATATGTTCAGCTACAAAAAGTAGAAACTTTTTACTAAATGTGGCTCTACAATTATTGATGCTTACGATATGTCTACCATTCTTAGATCCAGCCTAGGCTCAGTATTACATTTAATTGCCATTGTTTCTTTAGTTGTTCTTTTTTAAAATTGTAGGAACATATATACAACATAATTTTTCCTATACCCAAGCATTATTCAATAGAATGAATCACAGTCACGATTTTTTTGCTAACTGCACCATCATCCATTACCAGAATTTTCCCATCACCCTTAACAGAAACCTTACACTCATTATGCATTAACTCCCCATTCCCCCTCCCTCCTGCCCTGATAATCTGTAATTGCATTTTCATCTCTATGAGTTTGCATAAGCTAGCTACATTGTATAAGCAGAATCATACAATATATGTGTCCCCTTGTGTCTGACTTATTTCACTCAACATGATGTTTTCAAGGTCCATCCATGTAGTGGCACGTACCAGGACTCATTCTTTTTAATGCTGAATAAAATTAACTTGTATTTATAAACCTAAAAGAAACTTTTAATAAAAATTTTTGGATTGGAAGACTCAATATTGTAAAGATGTCTCTTCTTCCCAAAGTAATTTGGGACATGTTTTAGTAAGTGTTAGATATATAAACTCAGGAGCCAGAATAACTGGGTTCAAATCCTAGCCCCATGATTTACTTGCTCAATAACCTTGGGCAGATTACTTGGGGCTTTCATTTCTTTACCAGTTAAATGGGGGTGATGATAACAATTGTACACTCACTTCATTATTTAATACACATAAGATGCTTAGAACAGCACTTATTCCATTTACACACAGGTACATTATTAATATGTACATTTCATGCAGTTTCAATCAAAATTCCAAGAATTTTCATGGAATATGACACACTAATGTGAAATTAAAATGGAAGACTAAAGAATAGACAAAGCAATTCTGATAAAGGAATAAAATTTCCTATCAGATACCAAGAAAATTATGAAGTCATAGTAGCTAAGACAGTGTGATATTGGCTCAGGTATGGACAAGCAGGTTAGTGGAACCTAACAGAAACCTGCTCAGATGTATATGGAACCATGGGATAGGACTCTTTCATTCATTTGGCAAGTCATTTGTTTATACCTTCCATGTCCCAGGCATTCCTCTATGCCTTCTGGATACTGTAGTGAACAAGGCAGCCAGAATCTATGCCCTCACGAAGTCAACATTCCAGTGTGAAAAACAGCAGACAAAAAAAGCAAATGCAAAATATACCAGGTACTCCTAAATATTATGAAGAACAATAAAGCAAGATAAAAAAAAAATAGAGAATACTGGTGGGTGGGAATATGCAAGTGGTGACTATTTTTAGTTTGAGTGGTCAGGGAAAGCCTTTTGGAGGAGGTGGCATTTCAACAGAACTAAATGAGGGGAAAGGGCAAGCATGATGGGGTCCCAGAAAATTACAAGTTACCCAGGTCTGAAATAGGAACAAATCAGGTTTGGGCAAAAGAAAAGCAAGAACAGTGTAGCTAGAGCACAGTGTGATAGAGCCTGGCCAAAGTGAGAAATTGGGGTATTTAAATGAGTGTGATGTCCTAGAAGCCACTGAAGAGTCTAGGCAGGAGAGAGGAGACCTGATTTACGTTTTAAAGTGATCAGTCTGTCTGCTTTCTGGAGTAGTAACTACTCTGTAGGGCACGTGAGGAAGCAGAGAGACTACTCAGGCTATTTCAATAGCCTAGTTAAGGACCAATGGTGGCTCTAACCAGGACAGTAGCTGTGGCGGTGATGAGAAGTGCTTGGATTAAGGATATATTATCGAAGGAAAGTGTCTAGAGTGATTCCTACTTTTTTTCACTTGAGCAACTGGGTGAATGATGTTGCTGTTTGTTGACATTTTAATTTTTTTCACATTAAGTTTAGGATTCTGTTAGTCATGCAAGTGATGTCACTGAAACAGTTGCATATAAGAAGCCAAAAGTCAGGTAAGAAGGAGGGACAGAGTGAATTTGGGAGTTGTGGTATTTAAAGCTATGGATTTGTATGAGATCTCCTAAGGAGAGAGTACAGATGAAGACTGGAGAATGAGGTGGAAGCCCTGGATTATCCAACATAAAAAGGCAAGGAAGGGGAAGAGGTAGGGAAGCCAGCAAAAACTACTGAGAGGGAGTGGTTAGTGAAGTGAATAGGAGAAAACTGTCTTAGAAGCTAAATAAAGAAAGGTGCTTCAAGAAGCGGGAGAATGATCAATTGTGTCAATTGCTGCTAAAGGTTCCGTAAGATGAGAATTGGCAATTGATGTGACAACATCTGTGACAATGATTGCCAAGTACCCTTGACAAGAGGAGATTTAGTAGAGTGATGAGGAGAGACTAAAGCTTGATTGGAGTAGGCTGAAGGAGAAAATGGGAGTTAAGGAAACAGAAGCAAAAAAGTTTAGTCAAGGTGTTTGAGAAGGTTTTCTTTAAAAATTATGTGCCAATTTGGATATATTATGTCCCCCCAAAAGCCATATTCTTGAATGCAATCTTGTGGGGGCAGACGTATTAAGTGTTGATTAGATTGGAATTTTTGATTGTTTCCATGGAGATGTGACTCAATTAACTCTGGGTGAAACTTTGATTAAATTATTTCCATGCAGATAAAGACCCCTCCCATTCAGGGTGTGTCTTGATTTAATCACTGGAGTCCTATAAAAGGAGCTCAGAGCAGCTAAGAGGGGCATTTTGGAGAGAAGCTAACAGCTGACACTGACACTGACACTTGGAGATGCTTGGAGACATTTGGAGATGGTAGCCCAGAGTTTGCTCTGGAGAAGCCAAGAAAGAACACTGATGCTTAGATGCACAGATGATGAAGAAGCTAAGAGAGACCCAGAGACATTTTGGAGAAAGCCATTTTGAAACACAACCTGGGAGCAAAGGAACAGCAGACACAAGCCATGTGTCTTTCCAGCTGGCAGAGGTGTTCTGGATGCCATTGGCCATTGTTCAGTGAAGGTATCATCTTATTGATACAGTTTTATGGCCTCAGAACTGTAAATTTATAACTTAATAACTCTCTTTTATAAAAACCAATCCATTTCTGGTATTTTGCCTAATGGCAGCATTAGCAAACTGGAACAGAGTAACATAGAACTGGGGTGGCAGCTGAAGGGGTTCAAGGATTTAGGGGTAATTTGTGTTTTTTTCTTAAGGATGATAGTAAGGCATGTTTATATGTTGATAGGAATGACTCACTAGAGACAAATACATTGGAGATGCAGGAAAGAGGGAATAATCACAAGTGTATAGACAGGTAGTTGGTGAAAGGACAAACAGAAGAAGTAGGCCTTAGAGATGAGCAGAGACAACCATTGTAATGAGGAGAAGGAAGAGAATGTGGGCACAGAAACAGAAGGGTGGCAGATTTATGGTACAAATATAAGATAGTTCTCCACCAAATACTCCTATTTTCTTGGTGATTAGGGTGTGAAAGCACAGACTGAGACAAAGAAAGAGAAGAAGGCATAAAATAGTCATTGTGGAGAGTAAAATGGTAAACTTACGATGGAAATGAGGTAGAATTGCCTAGTAGTGCTGAGAGTTTCTTGAGATGTGTTAACCTACATTTCAAATAGTTTTTCTTCAGTTATGTTCCAATCCATGGGTACAGTCATGATCTCCCTTTCCTCCCAATCCTTCTAATCTCCTGCTGGGACTTCTCACTGATTAAACCCCACTGGAAGCCAAAGGGAAAGGGACACTTGTTGATGTGTCCATATGGGTCAAGCTCTTGGGGCACAGAGTAGAGTGGGGAAGTAAGGGAGACTTGATCTGAAGGGACAAATGGAACATATCTGGTACAACCTCATACTACTCACAGAAATACATTTCCAGGTAGAATAAAGTCCCATTTGTGAAAAATAAAGCTTTGAAATCATTAGAAGATAATATGAGAGACCCTCTTTCTATCTAGGGGGAATGAAAGGATTTCCTTACCAAAACCCCAACAACAAACAGTCCAAAGGACAGATGAATGGAATTCCAGTATAATTAAATTTTGAGTAAGAAAACATGCAATAACCAAAGATAAATGACAAACTACATATATAACAGAGGATAACTATTTAGGATATATGCAAACTACCAATCAATACAAATTTGTCAAATAACTAATAGAAGATGTAAAACATTATACAGCCATTACAGTGAACTAGTTGGATCTTCATATATCAACATGGGTAAATCTCAAAACAAAATACTGACTTAAAAAAGCTCATCAAATAATATGTGTATTATATGTATATGCAAATTAGACTGAAAATACAGAACCATGCTGTGCCAGTTTGAATGTATTATGTCCCCCAGAAAACACCATATTCTTTGATGCAGTCTTGTGGGGCAGATGTTTTGGTGCTGATTAGATTTGCATGGAAATGTGCCCCACCCAACTGTAGGTGATAACTCTGATGAGATATTTCTGTGGAGGCATGGCCCCAACCATTCAGGGTGGGCCTTGATCAGTGGAGCCATATAAATGAGCTGACGGGCAGAGGGAACTCAGTGCAGCTCTGAGTGACATTTTGAAGAGGAGCTACAGCCAAGAGGCACACTTTGAAGAAAGCACAGGAGCTGCAGATGAGAGACAGTTTGAAAGCAAACTCTTGCTCCAGAGAAGCTAAGGGAGGACAAATACCCCAAGTGCAACTAAGGGTGACATTTTTGAGGAACTGCAGCCTAAAGAGGAATGTCCTGGGAGAAAGCCATTTTGAAACCAGAACTTTGGAGCAGACGCCAGCCGCATGCCTTCCCAGCTAACAGAGGTTTTCCAGACACCATTGGCCATCCTCCAGTGAAGGTACCGATTGCTGATGTGTTACCTTCGACACTTTATGGCCTTAAGACTGTAACTGTGCAACCAAATAAACCCCTCTGATGTTTTGCATTCCGGCAGCATTAGCAAATGAAAACACATGCTATATGTTGTTTATGAATAGACATGTAATAAAAGTACAAACATATGGATGGGTATCATAAAAAAATCATATTAATTCTTCTAAGTGGGAGTGGAAGAGAATGGGACTAGGGTGTGGGACATAGAGACTTGAACTTAATCTCTTAAAATATCTTAAGAAATATGACAAAATGTCATATTTACTTAATTCAGAAGTTATAGGCACGTGATATTATCCAATGTAATTTTATGGGCCTTAAAACTTTTTCAAAATAACCAAGAAGAAAATGTAACTTCATTCATTCCACACAAAAATACTCTCAGGTATATTAGAGTGCTTAGGGTCAGCATTAGACTGCACCAATTTAATTCTGCCGACCAAGTTTTGTAGAGTCATGACTGGAGTTAGAAATTACACCAATAATTATTCCAGTCCTACTCATTCTCTTGTGGGATCTGAATAAGCAAGAAATATTTCTCCCCAGTCCTTCGTTCCCATAGCAAAAGAGAGCCTTCAGTATTAAAAATATTCCCTGGAGTTCAGACCTGAAAAGCCAGAAGGGAGCTCTCAGTTCATGCAGGTGTTAATTATTTTTTAATTCAATAAGCAACATCAAGGAACCAATATTCAGGACCATAGATAAATACAGAAATAACCTTGGAGGAAAAAAACCAGGTGGTGGGAAACTAACATTTACTAAACATGTCCTATTGGAATGCACAGTCAGGCAATTAACAGGTTGTTTCAAAAGTATACACAGTATTTACTTAATTTTGGCAGCTGGAAATTTGTTTCTATTAATAAACAGTGAATATTTATATTCCAAATAAGAGACTTATTCCATAAACTAATGTAACACAGCATTTGACTTGATAGGAATGGTCTTTTGTTGCATTATTTTTGTCATTCATACTCTAAGGAAAGAGACAACTCACATGGGGAGATATGTGGGAGCTTCAAATCTTGTTTAGACTATATTTGAACATTCTTGTGTCTGTCTTTTCTGTTAGCAAAACATTTCCTATTCTTCTGGAGCTTTTGTTCTTTTTCCAGTTTTCTTTTCTGATTTTCTGAACCGCAAAATCTTTCGGGTGACATAAAAGCTAAAAGAAAGGACCTAAGAAGGCTCACCTCTCGATTTTGCTACTTTCTGTTTGGATGCCCTTGGGCAACATAGCTTTGTTTTTTTCCCCACAGGTGACTTTTTAATGCTCTAGTCTCCTCTTCTGACAATTAGGATGATAATAATACCTACCCTAAAGAGTTGGTTGAGGAGGTACAGAAATGAAATAAGAAATAATGCACCTACATCATGTCAACATGAGCAGCATGAAGCCTACGTAAATGATACCTATGATTTTTACTTATTTTTTTTTTAAAGATTTACAATTTACGTACATGCTAAAAGTCATTTGATCTCGGCAAACCTGTGCTTCAGGTTTTCAGATGACGCTGCGTGTTTTAGGTGACTTAAGCTGTCCCTTCCGTCTGCTGTGCTCTCATAGCTGTAGTATGTAATTTACACTTTGCTGAGAAGATTGGGCCAACGCTATGGAGAGTGATTTTTAAAATTTCCACTTGAGGGCGCTGTGTACTTCTGTGGGAACTGGAATACCACAAATGTCCAGTTACACAAGAAACCTCTTGGGAAGTTGATTTAACTTACACTTTATTTCCGGTTTATTCCGGTGAGGTGTTAGCCCTCTTTATTGATTGGTGTCGCAGGCAGATGCCACCCTGACCTGCACTGAGCTCTTTATTTTAGACATTTCATTACGTTTCATTAATCCTCGCAAACTCCTTGAGAATACTTATCCCAATTTTATAAATAAGCAGAATCAGCCTGAGAAAGGTTAAGTAATTCCCCCAAGATGTCATAGCTAGTGTGGTGTAAAACTCAGACGTAGTTCTAGATCAGACTAAGTAGAAGTATATATATAAAGAAACATTCATAGTTTGCCCACTAAATTGTAAAATTGCATGTAGGTTATATTTGAAAACAAGTCCAAATTAAATATCTTGGTGAAGAAAACACACAGATACAACTGTTTGCCTGCAGAGGAAGTTCTGTTTTCTTGCTGCATAATGCAATAAGTGTTCTAAAGCAGAGCCAGCATGCCCAACTGTTGTATCACATTGGCAGGCTATAATAAAACACCAAATTACTGTCTAGAAACAAAACACTATTTTGTTGTTACCAAGAGTTGCCTTAACTACAAGCAAAAAGCACCCTGACCTATTTAATAGGTGATTTTTTTTCTCTATTTCTTGTGAATTTGAATTAGGTAAAAATATAATATTATTTGTATTTATGGAGAATCAATTTTCTGAGTAGACTAAACTTAATTTACATAAAGTTACTGTTTGCCAACATAAGTAAAAGGCAAAGAGATAGTATGCCTTATTATTCCATTTATATGCAAATATACAAATGTTCCTCCGGATAGAGTTAGTGTTTGCTCCTCTACCCACCACCGCTTTTTTTAATGGCGTCCCGACTGAATTCTCTTTCTTCCATCCTTTCAAACTTGAGGAATCTCATTAAATGAAAGGTGAATGAGAAGCATTGAAATAATTATCTTTTGAGTGTCTTACAAGTGAGCATTTTCTTCATCGTAATCAATAGGAAGGAGTTGTTGGGTGCCTGTTGTGTCTGGAGCATTGTGCTGAGCAGGTGCAAGGCATGTTTTTGCCTTTTTTGAAAGCAAGACTCGGTGGTGGAAGAACAGAGGGGCATTCCTAGTCTGAAGGGGAGGGCTGCGGGAGCGAGGGAGGTGGCAGCAAGCACAGAGCAGCTAGGCTCTGACCTAGAGGCCCGCACTTCTTAAAGCTTTGCCTGCCTTGTGCTTTGTTTCATCCTCTGTTTGTTTCATCCTTTGTTTCAACCTTTGCCTGCCTTGTGCTTTGTTTCATACAGGCTTCAGGTATTTTGATAAGAGAAAATGGCCCTGGATGGCCCTGGAGGCACATGTTCTCCTATCTTTTCATAGTTCAGCAAGAAGTTGGCCCAGTGGCCTGAGTTACCTAGGAGAATTTTAAGAATTTTAAATTTAAAGACTGATTCAACAGACTGAGGTCTGGACTCTTCATTAAGCCTCTATTGGTTTTGGTTGCATAGGTGTTCTCTGCTACTCAGCTTTGCATCCCTTCTCACTATATAGAGGCTTATGGAGGCAGATTCCTTCCCTGGAGCTGGTCTCAGGACAGCCTCTGTGGGATAAATGGAGTTTGAGGGATTATGTGTGTTCCGCTGCTTTTTTGTTTTTTATTTTAAAATTGCTTCTTAATGAGTATTGCTAATGGTGTCTGTGATCATGCCCTCTTTCTTTGACATTTACTTATAAAATGCATTGTATGGGCAAGTTGAACAACGACTACCAAATCAGTTATAATTAATATAGCAAAAGTCATCTTTTCTTTAAAGTCTGGCATGTCACCTGTGCTCAGAAGCAAAGAACCAACTAATTCACAATCTGTGGACTCGTCTGCATAAAGATTCCCATCGATTGACTCTTCTTTCTGTGTTTGCTATGAAAGGTCATATTTAAGAAATCAGAACAGGAAACAAACTTTGATTCAGGCACATTAGTGTGGAATTTTTTTTGAGAATACATCAGCAGAAGTGTTAATATTCTATAACACTATGTTATAAATTTTAACACTGACCTTTCACTTTCCAAGAGCAGGAATTGCCCAAGGCTTCCTACTGTCATGGCCTCAAGTTCTGGTCAAACAGCTCCCCCAGAAGCACTA
The DNA here is from genome assembly GCF_015220235.1 of Choloepus didactylus. Lineage (NCBI taxonomy): Eukaryota > Metazoa > Chordata > Mammalia > Pilosa > Megalonychidae > Choloepus > Choloepus didactylus. The sequence continues at coordinate 71,229,325 of NC_051316.1, forward strand.
CTGATGAAATCGCTTTGAGAAATGTCAGAGCTGGATGATATATTTTTGCACACATTACACATAACGGGCAAACCTGGTGGGCTGATGTCAAAAACATAAAGTCACATCATGGACTTGTTTGAAATGCTTTGCAGGTCCCCCCTAAAAATGCAGAGCCATTTAAGATTCACCTTTCTGGCTGAGACCTCAGAGCACTTCAAAGGCTTTCAGATTGATAGCATTGTTGGTTGCTGGGGCTTTTAGATGGAGATATTATTTTCCAAAATCTGGAGACCAAAAGAGACAATTTTGACATTGTTCCCTTTCCAAAGAGAGAGCTGTATAGCCCTATGAAAACTGTAAGCAGAGAGTCAGATGAAAGGTAAATATGCAAAAAAAAAGCACTAGCACCTTTTCCTTTTGTAAAGGTTCTTGGGCAATGGCAACCATTTTAGCACATTGTAACATATGACTAACCGACTGATTTATTTTTACCATATTAAAATGTACTTGTTTTTTTTAAACAAACCAATATAAAAAGTATAAAGGTCTTGCTTCCTTTTCCTAACTCTTCTTGTTAGTTTCCTTGGTATACTTCCATAGTTTCTTTATGCAAATATAAGCAAATAGGTATTATATTGTATTCTTGTCCCCACTCTCTATTCACATAATTCAAAAGGTAGTGCCTTGCTTTTTCTTCATTTAACAATGTATAGTGAAGATTTATATTGGAGATTTTTTAATATCAAACTCAGAGGGATTCCTTTTCTTCTCTCTCCCCCTTTTAAAAAATTACCTGCGAGGCGGGGCAAGATGGCAGACTGGTGAGCTGTATGTTTTAGTTACTCCTCCAGGAAAGTAGGTAAAAAGCCAGGAACTGCGTGGACTGGACACCACAGAGCAATCTGTCTTTGGGCATACTTCATACAACACTCATGAAAACGTGGAACTGCTGAGATCAGCGAAATCTATAGACTGAGGCCAGACACCAGAGACTCTGAGAGCAGCCAGCCCAGCAGAGAGGAGACGGGCATAGAAGGAAAACAACACGAGAAGCTCCAAAGTAAAAGCAGAGGATTTTTGGAGTTCTGGTGAACACAGAAAGGGGAAGGGCGGAGATCAGGCCTTGAGGCGCATATGCAAATCCCGAAGCAGGGCTGATCTCTCTGCCCTGGGCACCTTTCCTTAATGGCCCTGGTTGCTTTGTCTATTAGCATTTCAATAACCCATTAGATCTCTGAGGAGGGCCGTTTTTTTTTTTTTTTTTTTTAAATCCTTTTTGCTTTTTCTAAAACAATTACTCTAAGAAGCTCAATACAGAAAGCTTCAAAGAATTGAAATTTGGGCACGTCAAGTCAAGAGCAGAACTAAGAGAGCTCTGAGACAAAAGGCAATAATCCAGTGGCTGAGAAAATTCACTAAACAACACAACTTCCCAAGAAAAGGGGGGTGTCCGCTCACAGCCACCATCCTGGTGGACAGGAAACACTCCTGCCCATCGCCAGCCCCATAGCCCAGAGCTGCCCCAGACAACCCAGTGTGACGGAAGTGCTTCAAATAACAGGCACACACCACAAAACTGGGCGTGGACATTAGCCTTCCCTGCAACCTCAGCTGAATGTCCCAGAGCTGGGAAGGGGGAGCAGTGTGAATTAACAGAGCCCCATTCAGCCATCATTTGAGCAGACTGGGAGCCTCCCAACACAGCCCAGCAGCCCAGAACTGCCCTGGGGGGACGGCACTCACCTGTGACATAGCACAGTCATCCCTCAACAGAGGACCCGGGGTGCACAGCCTGGAAGAGGGGCCCACTTGCAAGTCTTAGGAGCCATACGCCAATACCAAAGACTTGTGGGTCAGTGGCAGAGACAAACTGTGGCAGGACTGAACTGAAGGATTAGACTATTGCAGTAGCTTTAAAACTCTAGGATCATCAGGGAGATTTGATTGTTAGGGCCACCCCCCCTCCCCGACTGCCCAGAAACACGCCCCACATACAGGGCAGGCAACACCAACTACACACGCAAGCTTGGGACACCAATTGGGCCCCACAAGACTCACTCCCCCACTCACCAAAAAGGCTAAGCAGGGGAGATCTGGCTTGTGGAGAACAGGTGGCTCGTGGACGCCACCTGCTGGTTAGTTAGAGAAAGTGTACTCCACGAAGCTGTAGATCTGATAAATTAGAGATAAGGACTTCAACTGGTCTACAAACCCTAAAAGAACCCTATCAAGGTCAGCAAATGCCACGAGGCCAAAAACAACAGAAAATTATAAAGCATATGAAAAAACCAGACGATATGGATAACCCAAGCCCAAGCACCCAAATCAAAAGACCAGAAGAGACACACCTAGAGCAGCTACTCAAAGAACTAAAGATGAACAATGAGACCCTAGTACGGGATATGAAGGAAATCAAGAAGACCCTAGAAGAGCATAAAGAAGACATTGCAAGACTAAATAAAAAAATGGATGATCTTATGGAAATTAAAGAAACTGTTGACCAAATTAAAAAGATTCTGGACACTCATAGTACAAGACTAGAGGAGGTTGAACAACGAATCAGTGACCTGGAAGATGACAGAATGGAAAATGAAAGCATAAAAGAAAGAATGGGGAAAAAAATTGAAAAACTCGAAATGGACCTCAGGGATATGATAGATAATATGAAACGTCCAAATATAAGACTCATTGGTGTCCCAGAAGGGGAAGAAAAGGGTAAAGGTCTAGGAAGAGTATTCAAAGAAATTGTTGGGGAAAACTTCCCAAATCTTCTAAACAACATAAATACACAAATCATAAATGCTCAGCGAACTCCAAATAGAATAAATCCAAAAAAACCCACTCCGAGACATATACTGATCACACTGTCAAACATAGAAGAGAAGGAGCAAGTTCTGAAAGCAGCAAGAGAAAAGCAATTCACCACATACAAAGGAAACAGCATAAGACTAAGTAGTGACTACTCAGCAGCCACCATGGAGGCGAGAAGGCAGTGGCACGATATATTTAAAATTCTGAGAGAGAGGAATTTCCAGCCAAGAATACTTTATCCAGCAAAGCTCTCCTTCAAATTTGAGGGAGAGCTTAAATTTTTCACAGACAAAGAAATGCTGAGAGAATTTGCTAACAAGAGACCTGCCCTACTGGAGATACTAAAGGGAGCCCTACAGACAGAGAAACAAAGACAGGACAGAGAGACTTGGAGAAAGGTTCTGTACTAAAGAGATTCGGTATGGGTACAATAAAGGATATTAATAGAGAGAGGGAAAAATATGGCAAACATAATCCAAAGGATAAGATGGCCGATTCAAGAAATGCCTTCACGGTTTTAACGTTGAATGTAAATGGATTAAACTCCCCAATTAAAAGATATAGATTCGCAGAATGGATCAAAAAAAATGAACCATCAATATGTTGCATACAAGAGACTCATCTTAGACACAGGGACACAAAGAAATTGAAAGTGAAAGGATGGAAAAAAATATTTCATGCAAGCTACAGCCAAAAGAAAGCAGGTGTAGCAATATTAATCTCAGATAAAATAGACTTCAAATGCAGGGATGTTTTGAGAGACAAAGAAGGCCACTACATACTAATAAAAGGGGCAATTCAGCAAGAAGAAATAACAATCGTAAATGTCTATGCACCCAATCAAGGTGCCACAAAATACATGAGAGAAACATTGGCAAAACTAAAGGAAGCAATTGATGTTTCCACAATAATTGTGGGAGACTTCAACACATCACTCTCTCCTATAGATAGATCAACCAGACAGAAGACCAATAAGGAAATTGAAAACCTAAACAATCTGATAAATGAATTAGATTTAACAGACATCTACAGGACATTACATCCCAAATCACCAGGATACACATACTTTTCTAGTGCTCACGGAACTTTCTCCAGAATAGATCATATGCTGGGACATAAAACAAGCCTCAATAAATTTAAAAAGATTGAAATTATTCAAAGCACATTCTCTGACCACAATGGAATACAATTAGAAGTCAATAACCATCAGAGACTTAGAAAATTCACAAATACCTGGAGGTTAAACAACACACTCCTAAACAATCAGTGGGTTAAAGAAGAAATAGCAAGAGAAATTGCTAAATATATAGAGACGAATGAAAATGAGAACACAACATACCAAAACCTATGGGATGCAGCAAAAGCAGTGCTAAGGGGGAAATTTATAGCACTAAACGCATATATTAAAAAGGAAGAAAGAGCCAAAATCAAAGAACTAATGGATCAACTGAAGAAGCTAGAAAATGAACAGCAAACCAATCCTAAACCAAGCAGAAGAAAAGAAATAACAAGGATTAAAGCAGAAATAAATGACATAGAGAACAAAAAAAACAATAGAAAGGATAAATATCACCAAAAGTTGGTTCTTTGAGAAGATCAACAAGATTGACAAGCCCCTAGCTAGACTGACAAAATCAAAAAGAGAGAAGACCCATATAAACAAAATAATGAATGAAAAAGGTGACATAACTGCAGATCCTGAAGAAATTAAAAAAATTATAAGAGGATATTATGAACAACTGTATGGCAACAAACTGGATAATGTAGAAGAAATGGACAATTTCCTGGAAACATATGAACAACCTAGACTGACCAGAGAAGAAATAGAAGACCTCAACCAACCCATCACAAGCAAAGAGATCCAATCAGTCATCAAAAATCTTCCCACAAATAAATGCCCAGGGCCAGATGGCTTCACAGGGGAATTCTACCAAACTTTCCAGAAAGAACTGACACCAATCTTACTCAAACTCTTTCAAAACATTGAAAAAAAGGGAACACTACCTAACTCATTTTATGAAGCTAACATCAATCTAATACCAAAACCAGGCAAAGATGCTACAAAAAAGGAAAACTACCGGCCAATCTCCCTAATGAATATAGATGCAAAAATCCTCAACAAAATACTTGCAAATCGAATCCAAAGACACATTAAAAAAATCATACACCATGACCAAGTGGGGTTCATTCCAGGCATGCAAGGATGGTTCAACATCAGAAAAACAATCAATGTATTACAACACATTAAAAACTCGAAAGGGAAAAATCAATTGATCATCTCAATAGATGCTGAAAAAGCATTTGACAAAATCCAACATCCCTTTTTGATAAAAACACTTCAAAAGGTAGGAATTGAAGGAAACTTCCTCAACATGATAAAGAGCATATATGAAAAACCCACAGCCAGCATAGTACTCAATGGTGAGAGACTGAAAGCCTTCCCTCTAAGATCAGGAACAAGACAAGGATGCCCGCTGTCACCACTGTTATTCAACATTGTGCTGGAAGTGCTAGCCAGGGCAATCCGGCAAGACAAAGAAATAAAAGGCATCCAAATTGGAAAAGAAGAAGTAAAACTGTCATTGTTTGCAGATGATATGATCTTATATCTAGAAAACCCTGAGAAATCAACGATACACCTACTAGAGCTAATAAACAAATTTAGCAAAGTAGCGGGATACAAGATTAATGCACATAAGTCAGTAATGTTTCTATATGCTAGAAATGAACAAACTGAAGAGACACTCAAGAAAAAGATACCATTTTCAATAGCAACTAAAAAATCAAGTACCTAGGAATCAACTTAACCAAAGATGTAAAAGACCTATACAAAGAAAACTACATAACTCTACTAAAAGAAATAGAAGGGGACCTTAAAAGATGGAAAAATATTCCATGTTCATGGATAGGAAGGCTAAATGTCATTAAGATGTCAATTCTACCCAAACTCATCTACAGATTCAATGCAATCCCAATCAAAATTCCAACAACCTACTTTGCAGACTTGGAAAAGCTAGTTATCAAATTTATTTGGAAAGGGAAGATGCCTCGAATTGCTAAAGACACTCTAAAAAAGAAAAACGAAGTGGGAGGACTTACACTCCCTGACTTTGAAGCTTATTATAAAGCCACAGTTGCCAAAACAGCATGGTACTGGCACAAAGATAGACATATAGATCAATGGAATCGAATTGAGAATTCAGAGATAGACCCTCAGATCTATGGCCGACTGATCTTTGATAAGGCCCCCAAAGTCACCGAACTGAGCCATAATGGTCTTTTCAACAAATGGGGCTGGGAGAGTTGGATATCCATATCCAAAAGAATGAAAGAGGACCCCTACCTCACCCCCTACACAAAAATTAACTCAAAATGGACCAAAGATCTCAATATAAAAGAAAAAAAAAAAAAAAAAAAAAAAAAAAATTACCTGCACAGTATTCTGTTACATGGGTGTAACAATTAATGTAAATAAATGGTTTCACATTGAAGGCCATTTGTGTGATTGCTAATTTTATGCTATTACCAACAATATCGTAATGAATAACACTAAATATATGTCATTTTGCTTATGTTACAATTACATCTGTGGGATAAATTCTCAAAAATTGAATCCAGACAATTTCTAATTTTGAAAGATATTGCCAAATTGCTCTCAATAGGCATTCAGCTAAAGCGTGGACTTAGCAATTTTATAAGCCTCATTAATACAGTGTGTTAGAAATTTTTTTTTTAATAGATATGGTGATTGAAAAAACATGTTCTTAATTATAATCCCATTCCTGTGGGTATGAACCCATTGTAAATAGAACCTTAACTATTTTTAGTTAAGGCATGGCCAAATGAGTTAGGGTGGGTCTTAATCTTTTCCTGGAGGCCTCAGAGAGAAAGTCATGGGGAGGAGACAGCAGTCAGCCCAGAAGTGGAAGACATGAGAAGCCAGCAAACGAGGAGATACAAGCCAAGAAACCCCAGGGATTGCTGGGAGCCAGACCAGAATGTTACAGATTTGGGGGAGAAAGCATCGCCTTGAGATGCCTTGGTTTTGGACTTTTCCTAGTCTCAAAACGATTGGCCAAAAAAATTCCCATTATTTAAGCTAACCCATTCTGTGGTATTTGTCATAGGCAGCCTAGCAAAACTAAGGCAATAGGTAAAAATATTATATCAATATTCCCTTGTAATAAATTTAAACATCTCTTCCAGTGCTTGGGGCAATTCATAGTCACTTATTTCCTTTTCTGTTAACCATCTGTCCATATCCTTTGCTCATTTTTCTATTGATTAGTCATTCTTTTTCTTTCAAATTTTTGGGAACTCCTTATATATTAGGGAGATAATATTTTATTTTTGGTATATGACTTTGTCATCTGCCTTTGACTTACTTAAGGAGAATTTTTGTCCTGCAGAGTTATTTTTTATTATAATTTTTATATAGTAAAATACAGTTATATTTTCTTCTATGGCTTCTGAATTTTGAGTCCAAGTTAGAGAGCCCATGGCCACTTCAAAGTAATAAAAAGACTGTCTCAAGTATTATTCTAGCAGTTTGTTTTTTATATTTATGTCAATTATAATTATTAATAAATATAAAACATTAAGGTAAGCAGAGTACAAATAAATTAATACTCAAAATAGAATTAATAAGTAGTTGTTAATACAATATTAAATATTATATACATACACCTTTTACATAATAGTTCCTTAAGAATGTCATATACTTTTAAATATCCAAGTTAATAGCCTTTTTATTTTCTGATTTTTGTTATTTTCTATTCTTTTACATTTTGATCAGAAAATACTGCCAGCATCATATCTACTTTTAAATATTTATTGTGTTTTTTTGTGGCCTAATAGCTGTCCTAGTACTATTTCTATTTTTCCTGTCTCTCCTGAATTATTTTGTGCTTTACATATGTTTTTGTCATATTATAATGTGCATAGATATTAATGACTTAAATATATCTATTGTGATTTGTACCCTTTGGACTTATAAAGTGCCATTTTGACTTTTACTCCCTTTTTTTTTGGCTTGAATTCCACCTCGTTTAATTCATTTGATGGTGATTTTTTTTTTTTTTTTTTTTTTTTTTGCATTGTGTGGTATACCTTTCACTATTCTTTTATATTCAAGCTTTCTGGATCACTTTATTTTAGGATATTTTTGTATACAATATGGAATTAAGTATATATTTATAGTTCAATCTGAAAATAATTTTCTATTTCTAGGTGAGGTAAACTTTTATATTTGTTAAAATCACAGATATATTTGGCCTCACTGTAGCTAGTTTTGATCACACCTCTTGATTAAACAATGACTATTGAAATGAAATAGCTACAGTCTGGCTTTGAGGCAGAGTGGAGTGTTGTTGGCCTCTATGGTTATGGCAGAGAAATATGTTGAATTATGAGCTGGCTCCTAAACCGTTCATCCTGGAAGTAGCAGGCATTTATTTTACTCGTATTTCATTGGCACAATCAAATTGCATAACTGTTCAGGGGGAAGGGAGAGTGCAGTCCTAACTTTAACCAGGAAGGATGAGATGAGGAATATTTGTACACATGCTAATGATTACCCCATGAAGCTGTTTGATGTTTTGATTTGTGATTTTCAAGCTCACTACACGGGTTATTTAGGTGCTTTTCATTTGAGGACTAGATTATGCTAGGGAAATATGGTCCAAACTTTTGGACATTTTCATTCTGTCAATGAATGCCTTGGTTTTTATTTTAGCAACTGTGGACAAAATAGATTTGCTAATATGGAGAAGTTTTGATATATAAAATACATGGCTAATGGGGGATGATGATAATGGTAATAAGGATGATGATGATGATGATGACAATAGGGAAGATAATGAGAGGAAAAATATTGCCTGAGAAGGGTAATTATAGTATAGCAATGCCAGAACTTCATTTAAAAGACCAAAACATTTATTTTAAGGCATTAGGAGATATCTTTCTGGAATCACAGCTTGGAGCTTCACTGACCAGAATGCTTTCCCTTCTGGTTTATGGAACAATCTGTTTCTTTGGGCTCATTTCCCTGCAGTACATAATTCATCCTTCCAAGTCACATTTTTCTTTCTCTTTATTATTGTAAGTACTTTGTTGGGGTTTTTTTGTTAATATTCTTTTAAAGGCAAGACTCCTTAAAATTGTACATCTGCAACCTTAAAACTGTAGCAACACGCAACAGCACTTTGTATGGAACCTTAACCATAATAGTGTTCAAATTACATTTGTTGAAAGGCTAACTGTAAAAAGAATTTTCATGACAGCAAAGAAATAATATTCTAGGCTTTCTATAACCTTCAGCATAACAGATAGCTGTAAAGGAACGGAAATTTCAGAGAAAACAGATGGTTGCTCCTTATGTTCATTAATAGACATTAGTCATAATAAAATGCTGGTTTAGGTAAGACTTATGAAAGGACACAGAGAAGCATTTTTCTCTGCTAAACCTTAAGAAGCTGAGAGAAATATCATTTGCTACTATTTGTTGAGCACTTAATATGTGCCAGTAATTTAATCCTATCAATAACTTGATGAAGTAGGGATTACGTTCATACTCATTTAAGTGATTAGAAAACTTGTCTGACACTCCACCTGGCGCAATAATGGGAGTTTGATTTCTTTGGGCTCATTTTTTAACCTAGAAGTTAACCTAGAAGTTAAGACTAAGAGCCCATTGTGATAGAGAGGACCTTGCTACCATGTTTGAAAAGTTTCCATCATTGATTTCAAACTGCATTTTATTTTATGATAAAAATTACGAAGACTTGAAGAAACCCTATAGTGAATAAAGACCTAAGTGTTCACTTTGTATCTTTACATTTATAAAGGTAGTTTTCTATTTGTTTTTTCCTATGTATTTTGTATGCAATAATATCTCAGTGCGACCATGAATATGTAACAAATACTAAACTTCTGATACTGAGTACTTGATTAGTTGAGGGGAATATCATATTTTTCAACTTGCTGATGCTCTAAAATAGGCACTATAATCTATTAAATCAATAGTAACTTTTATTGATTACAAATGACATTTTATTATTGCAGATATAAGCACTTAGGAATTGTTTTAAACTATACTAAGCTGTTGTCAACCATGAGTCAATTTACTTTAACGTCCTTTTGGTACTAGAAGAGAGCACATCTTTCAACCACACCTAAACTTTTGAAGCAATTGGAAGAGCTCAGGAATTCTAAGTGATGTTTAAAAATCATACAATCCTTTGAAATTGTTAAAAAGTGTTTATTTGGTTGTCATGGGGCTCCTTAGTTACTTAAAAGTACTTAACAATCTTGCTAAATGTGGTAGATTGAGTTATGTCGCCCAGAAAAAACCTGTTCTTAATCTTAATTTACAATAGGTGTGAACCCATTGTAACTAGGGCCATTTGAGGATGTTATTTTTGGTTAAAGTGTGGCAGGTGAATCAGGATGGCTCTTAATTCTATTACTGGAGGCTTTGTAAAGAGAAAGCCACACTGAGGGGAGGCGCTGGAAGCCAGAAGCCAGAAGCCAGCTGGAAACCAGAAGAGAAAGGAGAGGACAGCAGTATTTGATGAGAAGGAACGCCAGCCCACCAGCCCATCAGAACATTACCAGCCTGGGAAGAAACAAACCTTCAAGCCTACGAAGTGGTGAGACAACAAATTCTCATAGTTTAAGCCAACTTATTGCATGGTATTTGTGATAGCAGCTGGGAAACTAAGACACTGCATAATAACCTAATACCAGACATCTCAAAATGATTTGACAGAAGTTGAAAGTGAAAAATTATGGTTATTCTACTTGTGTGTGTGTGTTTGTGAATATTTGGGTGGAGATTCATAGTTATTTGGTCAACTTATTTCTTGGCTCTTGTAAGCTAGAAATTTTTTTTTCTAAGGTTGCATGTAATTAAGATTATTCATCAAAGAGAAGTGTTCTAACTGCGTACAACTTTTAGTACTTGTCTGGCAAAATCTATGTATAGTTAAAAATAACGTCGTGCCACTTTAATGATAACGTAAATTTTTAGAAGAATGTGATATTGTAAAATAAGCACTCTCAAAAATAAAGTCACAGTCAGTTTTCTATATTTAGATAGAATTGGAGGATAACCGAATATGCTTTATGGGTTGTTCTATCTAATAACTAAAAGTTCTTCAATATGCTCTCCCTAACTTTTCTCCTTACTGTATCTGATACCAGTAATGGGGAGAATTTATTGTGTGCCAGACCCCAATGTTATTTTATACATAGTCAAAGGTATTATTTTTAATATACCTAATTTACAGATGATGACAGATTAGGGAGCTTGCCCAGGGTCACAAAGTCAGCAAGTTGCAGAACCAGAATGAAGTATTAAAGTTGACTTCAGAGATTTTGTTATTTTGGCATGCACTTAAATTTGCTATTAAAAAAACAAAACCTAGCCCCCCCCAAAAAAAAAAAAAATTCAATCACATCTCCTTTTATGCCTTCCTCTGTGACAAGAGACTGGAAGCTATTAGATTAAACCATATGAAATTGCTGTTTTCATAGGTCAAAATAGCCAAATGTCAGTAATTTCATGTAGTTCACCTCTCTAAAATCCCTTTCAAATAAAGACCCTGTTTTGAGCAGTGAGATGAAGTAGGAAGTCATCGTATGGTACTATCAAGTAAACATCTATATAAGGGACATAGAGTTGTTTGGCGTGCCTTTTCAGGAGTTTCTCTCCCCCTTTTCCTTGCCAGAAGTTTTGATTTGATTGGTTAAGATAAGCGGTTGCCTTGAGGCTATGAGATGAAATGGCATGGTAGAAGTCAGGTGGGGCTGATGGCATCATCCAGCCACCATACCAGCTCCAGGATGCCAAACCTGAATAGCTGCTTTTTAAAATATGAGCTACATAAATCTTCTGAAGATTTCTGTTTCAGTTGCTATTAATTTTGGGTAATAAATTATCCCTAAACTTAGTGGCTTAAGACAGTGATAATCATTTATTAATGTCTCATGGTTTCTGTGAAATTCAGGAAGGCCTTGACGAGGCAGGTCTTTCTTTGGTCTCTCGTGTAGATTCAATCAGATGTTGACTGGAGCTGCAGTTATCTGAAGACTTGACTGGGCTTGGGGCTCCATTTCCAAGATGGCTTATTCACATGGCTGGCAGGTTAGTACTGACTGTGGCTGGTAGCTTCAGCTCCCCTCTACATGGGCTCCACAGAGCTGCTCGAGTGTCCTAAGACATGGCATTGGATTTTCTCCAGAGCCAGTCATCCAAGAAGACAAAGCAAAAATGCTTTTATGACCTAGCTTTAGAAGCTATGCACTGCCAGTTCTGCCATGTTCTATTGGTCACATAATAATAGCCCTGATTTAGTGTGGGAGGGTGTATACAAGGATGTGAATACCAGGAGATGAAGCTCATTGTGGGTGACCTGGGAGCTGGCAATGGATATTTGTATGTGTACATATATGTAAAACTTCTGTAATCACTAGGTCAAGATAGACAAATTGCCAGTGTCTCAGAAGCCACCCTTGGCAATTCCCTGATCAAATTCCCTTCCACCTCACCAAAGATATTTATTATTTTCATTTATGTTAAGTTCCTTATGTTTTCTTTATAATTTTGTTATGTATGTGTCCCCTTTTGTTTTGCCTGTTTTTGAACATTATATTCATGGAGCGAGACTTTTCTGTGACTTGTTTTTCTTTTACTTACTATTATGTTGTGAGACTCATCCCTGTTGTTGCAGATCCCAGTGGCTTATCCTGGCCATTGATATGTAATATTCTATTGTATTAAAATTTTGCAACTTGTTTATCAAGTCTTGGATTGATGGACTTTTGGGTTGATGGACATTGTTTTGTGGTAGTCTATGCTTGTCTTCAATTTCAGTGGAAAAAAAATTTTTATCTATTTATTCTCCACAAGAATATATGCATTTTCTTTGTTCCAAAACCTTGTCATCACTTAGTATTCTCAGTTTTGCTAAAAAGTTAAGTGTGAAAACATATCTGATAGTAGTTTTAACATATTTTATTGGCAATTCAGATCGTCTTCAGTGAAGTGCCTGTTCAAGCCTTTGGCCTATTTTTCTCCTATTACTTATCTATCATTTTCTCATTGAGTCATAAAAATTCTTTATTTATTAGTTCTTATTGGTTATATGTGCCACAAATATCTCTCACACTTTGGCTTGCCTACTCATTTTCTTTCTTCTGTGATTACCTTGATGGTTGATATAATTAGTCCCTTATACAAGATCAAAGAAGGGGTTTTTCCTTTCACAATTATGTGTTTATCAACCTGGAATTGATTTTTGGTGTGAGGTAGGGGTGGGATTTTATTTTTATTTTTTTTTCCCATGTGAAAATTTCTATCACCATTTGTTGAAAATTCCAGTGAGCCCACTCTTTTATATATTAAATGGATACATGTATGCATGTATATGTTTCTAGTTTCTCTATTCTGTTCCATTGGTTATCGGTCTATCTTTGTCTTAATTACTGTATTTTAAAAATATGTCATCCTCTGATAGGGCAAGACTTCTCACCTTGTTCTTCTTCAAGATTGTTTTGGTTATTCCTGTCCCTTTGCATTTCCACATAGATGTTAGAATCAGCTTGTCAAGTTAAATAGACACATACACAACACACACACAACCACCGAAAGTTTATTGCGACTACCTTAATTTAGAAAGAAATGGCATCTTTGAAGTGTTGAATCTCCCATCCCAGGAACTTGACATAGCACTTCAATTTGTTAGGAATTCCGTATTGTCTCTTAATGAGATGTTAAAATTTTCTTTTAAGTTCTTAAATATCTGTTGTTTTATTTATTCCCAGGTGAATCATATTTTTAAATTTCCCCATAACTTGCCTCTGGCATATAGAAATGCAATTGATTTTTTTTTTTTTTTTTGGCATTTGTAAACATTTAGTTTATTGAATTTACATTAGGTTTATTTTCTGACTAATTTATAAAGCAGCCAAAATTTAAATCCAAGTTATTTGTCTGATATTTATTTATATAAAAACTCTAGGCAGTTAGTTATAAAACTTAAAATAATTTAGGAGAAAAATAAAAATGTTCTACTTTAAACATTCTTCAAATTGGCTCACCATATTCATTGACATATATTCATATATGTTCATATTCTATCAGAAAGTTAAGATAGAAATTAATACTTTTCTTTATATTATTTAATTTTCTGCAGTCAATTTAAAAATTTTTTATATTAAAATTTTAAAAATTAAAAATTAAAAAATAAATTAAAAATTTAAATTAAACAAATCTAAATGTTTTAAAAAATTAAAAGGATTTAATTATTGACAGCAGATATTTCAGTCCACAAAAGTACTCATTGTATGAAAAAGAGAATATTAGGTTATAAACTTATTAAGGTTTGCTTTGTAATGCAAATTAGTTTTCTAGGGGACTCCAGACCTCTTGGGGACATTTTACCAGAGGTTAGCATATTGATAAAACAGTAAGGAAAGTAATAAAAAAATACCTGCTTTCTTTTTTGTCAATATAATATAAGTATATGCACATTAATCTTTGATTTTTGAAAATTAATCTTTATATTTTTGAAAGAACTGTAGATGGACATGCAGTTGTGTAAGAAATAAAACAGTGCAATCCTGTATATCCTTTACCCAGTTTCCCCCAATGGTGACATTTTGCAAAACTATAGTGCAATATCACAACCAGGGTATTGACATCGATGCAGTCACAATAAAAAATTTTCATCACCACAATGATCTCTCATGATGCCCTTTTTTTTAAAATTCAATTTTATTGAGATATATTCACATACCATGCAGTCATACAAAACATACAATTAATTGTTCACAGTATCATTATATAGTTGTGCATTCACCAAAATTAATTTTTGAATATTTTTATTACTGCACACACTAAAATAAAAACAGTAAAAATTAAAGTGAAAAAGAACAATTAAAGTAAAAAAAGAACACTTTTTTTTTTGCCCCTGTTTTTCTACTTATCATCCATGTACTAGTCAAAGGGGTGTGTGATCCATATGGTTTTCCCAATCACATTGTCACCCCTCATAAGCGACATTTTTATACAATTGTCTTCAAGATTCAAGGGTTCTGGGTTGTAATTTGATGGTTTCAGGTATTTACTGCCAGCTATTCCAATTCATTAGAGCCTAAAAGTGGTTGTCTATACTGTGTGTACGCGTGCCCACCAGAGTGACCTCTCAGCTCCTTTTGGAATCTCTCTGCCACTGAAGCTTATTTCATTTCCTTTCACATCCCCCTTTTGGTCAAGAAGATGTTCTCCATCCCATGATGCCAGGTCTAGATTCCTCCCTGGGAGTCATATTCCACATTGCCAGGAAGATTTACACCCCTGGGTGTCAGCTCATGATGCCCTTTTATAGACACACTTACCTTCCTCCCTTCCCCACCTTGGCGACCACTAATCTGTTCTCCATCTCTATAATTCTGTAACTTTCAAGACTGTTATATAAGTGAAATCATACAATATATGTGTACTTTTTTCATTTAGCATAACTCCCTTGAGATTTATCAGGGTTGTTGATTGTATCAGTAGTTCATTCTTTTTTATTACTGAGTAGTGTTCTAAGGTATGGATACCACACTTTTTTTAACCATTACATCTGATGAAGAATATGAGGCCTGTTTCCAGTATTGGGCTATTATAAATAAAGCTGATATAAACATTTGTGCACAGATTTTTTATGTGAGGATAAGTCATTTCTTTGGGATAAATACCCAGGAGAGAAATTGATGGGTCATGTTGTAGTTGCATCTAGAGTTTTGTAAGAAGTTGCCCTACTCTTTTCCAGAGTGGTTGTACCATTTTATATTCTTACAGACAATTTATGAATGATCGATTTCTGCATATCCTCACCAGCATTTGGTGTTGTCATTACTTTTTATTGTAGGCATTCTGGTCTGTGTGTACAGATACCATATTGTGGCTTTAATTTGTGTTTTCCTAATGGCTAATGATGTTGAACATCTTTTCCTTTGCTTATTTGTCATCTGTATATCTTCACCAGCGAAACATCTATTCATGTCTTTTGTGCATATTCTAATTACATTGTTTGCTTTTTACTGCTGGACTTTGAGGGTTCTGTATAAATTCTAGATACTCTATTTGTCTGATACATGGTTTGCATATATTTTCTCCCACTCTGTAGCTTGTCTTTATATCCTGTTAGGGTATTTCAGAGAGCAAATGTGTTTGATAAAGTTAAATTGATTAATTTTTCTTTTTATGGATTGTTATGGTGTTATGTCTAAGAACTCTGCCTAACTCTAGATCACAAAGATTTTATCTTATTTTTTACTGAAAGTTTTATATTTTCATGAATTTAGGGGGAAATTATTTTCCTGTCACTAGTAAGTATGATGTTAGCTGTAGGATTTTGTAAATTCTCTTTATCAAGTTAAGGAAATCCCCATCTATTCCAAGGTTTCTGAATGTTTTTATAAAAATTCACTTCATGAGTTAAGTATTTTGAACCACTTAAGTGATATGAATCTGGACTACAAATTCACTTGTTATCTCAAATTCTCAGAAACTTTTTCCTTTCTGTTCTGCAAGGTGTCATCAAAGCAGTTTTCCTTTCAGCACCCTAGTAGTCGTGGCCATGAATATTTGCTGCTCTTTATCCTCACAGTGAGGCTGCAGCATTTGAGGTCCAGCTTCATGAAGGGTGTTGATTATTAGATTACTTCTCCTGTGTGGGCTGCAGGCACTCTCTTCTGCCCTCTGAAAACTGGAGAACTGTGACAATAAAATAAAAGTGCCCTTAAATGCAGACTTAGTGCTATGCTTAACTCTGCTTCCCAGTCTACTTGATTTTGGTCTTATAATCTCTTCCTATCCTTTGAGGAAGTGCTTTAAGTAATTTATTTTTAGGTAAACAACCGTACACTTTTACTTGGTTTCAGCGGGAGGTTTAGTCCAATTACATCGGTAGACATAATACTGGAAGTGGAAGCCCTAGTCATTTGATGTGAGAAAAAGAACTCCCTGTGAGTTTAGACTACTGTGCCGGTTTGAATGTATTGTGTCCCCCAAATGCCATTATCTTTGTGGTCTTGTGGGACAGACATTTTGGTGCTGGTTAGATTTGCTTGGAATGTGCCCCACCCAGCTGTGGGTGGTGACTTTGGTGGGATACTCCCATGGAGGTGTGACCCCACCCATTCAGGGTGGGCCTTGATCAGTGGAGCCATATAAAACATGCTGACTCAAAGAGACTGGATGGAGTGCAGCTGTGAGTGACGTTCTGAAGAGGAGCAAGCTTGCTAGAGAGGAACGTCCTGGGAGAAAGCCATTTTGAAACCAGAACTTTGGAGCAGATGCCATCCACATGCCTTCCCAGCTAACAGAGGTTTTCTGGACGCCATTGGCCATCCTCCAGTGAAGGTACCCGATTGCTGAGGTGTTACCTTGGACACTTTATGGCCTTAAGACTGTAACTGTGTAGCCAAATAAACCCCCTTTTTATAAAAGTCAATCCATCTCTGGTGTTTTGCATTCCGCAGCGTTAGCAAACTAGGACAACTACTATTACTTGGATTTTTTTTTGTTTGTATCAAATGTATTTTTAATAACAATAATAAACTCATTTTTCATAAACTCTAAGAAGCCATCAATTTTAAGATGCATATTCATTTTTTTGCAACATGAAAAAGAAATGCTGGAAATTAAATTATGATAATTTTTTTTTAAAGGTCAAAAAATGTATATTTAGAATTTGCCAGCTGGACTCAATTTAGATGATCCCAATTTTGTTGACAACATGCAAAGCATCATTGTCAGGAGCCAGTGGAACATATGCCTTCTTCTCTCCATCTGACCTGATAAGGGTGTTGACCTTGGCCACATCAACGTCATAGAGCTTCTTCACAGCCTGTTTGGTCTGGTGCTTGTTGGCCTTGACATCCACAATGAACAGAAGTATGTTGTCTTCAGTCTTCTTCATGGCTGACTCTGTAGTCAGGGGAACTTGATGATGGCATAGTGGTCCAGCTTGATTCTCCCGGGGGTGCCCTTCAGAGGATATTTCAGCTTTCTTCTGAGAGGCAGCGTCTTGGGCCACTGGAATGTGGGTGAGGTGCGGATCTTCTTTTTCTTGTGGCTGTGAACGCCTTTCAGTACTGCCTTCTTGGTTTTCAAAGCCTTTGCTTTGGCTTGGGTTTGGGGAGGGACAGGAGCTTCCTTCTTCACTTTCAGTGTCATCTTCGTGAAAAAGGACAATGGTTTTTTGTATCGCTTATAAGACATTCTGATATCAATGTTGTTAAAATGTAAAAAAAAGTACACTTTAAAATAGATAAAATACAATATTAGCTAAAACTCACATATTCATTTAGCACTTGCTATGTTAGCTAACACTTACATGTTCATTTAGCACTTGCTATGTGTCAAGCTTTGTTCTTTGCACTTTTCACAAATCGTAAATGATATAGTTCCTGAAACTATTTTATAGTACCTCTACTTGCAGGCCTCTTTCTTCTCTCTGTACCAAAGTCACATCCTTCTCTCTCCCCCTCCCCCCATTTCCCCATCCTTGGGTTAACATGTGTGGCTGACTTCTTTAATATATTTCAGCATAAAACCAGAGAGAAAGGCTCACACCCTCTACAAGTTGACTTTTATTTGCCATAAGGTTGCATGCAAATATATTCTCTTACATGCACAGAAGACCAGATGAAAAAGCCTGAAATCCTGAAATAGATTTGCATTAGACTGTTAGCTCTAAGAGGGTACAACTTTTCAAAGATCAATTGGATATAATTTCAAAGTTAAATACAAATTTAAATTTGGAGAAGATACATAAAGTTGAAGGATTTTTATGGATATGAAATTTGCTTTTGTTGTAGAATTGATGTTTCACATGAATCCCAATCTGACATATGTTTTTCACTACATTAATGAACCATTCACACTCTGTGTGGCAGGAAGCAGTGAAAAATAGAAAGTAAATGACATTAATATGAAGATTTTAAATCTGTGGTGTGTGTTGATTTGCAGTATTGCCCTTGTGTGAAAGATGAAGGTTACCCCTTCCTGCGTTTTGAGAAATCTTCAAAAATACCCGAGAGGGAGAGAAAGAGGAAAGGAAGGAATGGAGAGAGAAAGAGAGAGGGAGAGATAAATCAAACCAAGTGAAAAAAATTTGTATAAATTATTGAGCTAATAATGGGAGCTGTTTTTTTCAAAAATCGAATAGCTTGATTTTTTGTGAAACTATTTAGGTGATATAGGTACTTCAGAAATGACATATGATACATAATTAATATTATTCATATTGTTCCTCAATTTTACATGACAAACAATCCACATAATATGCTAATCACATAGAAAATGTAAACATATCAAATTTGTTATTCAGGAGTTTATTTGTGCTCAAATATTCTGTGCATGAAAAGAAAAATAACAAGTAAGAATAATTGTTTTTAGTACTTACCATGCTCATTGGTTGTAAGGGTTAATTAAGTCCTTAATTATATTCCAGAAGTATTTTGAGTTTAGATTTAGAGTAGCAAATTTCTGTCCAAAGGAAGACTCTGGAGGCCTGTGAAGTTTGAGAGAAGAAAAACAGGTTGTTCACTAGAAGTATTTCCATCATTAAGCCTTGAAAAATGTCAGTGAAAATCCAGTTATTATTTCTAAAGCTGGAAAGACATAGTGTGGGAAATTCCCCATAGTACATATTCTAAACTTTGCCATTCAGGTGGA
Organism: Choloepus didactylus; assembly: GCF_015220235.1. Lineage (NCBI taxonomy): Eukaryota > Metazoa > Chordata > Mammalia > Pilosa > Megalonychidae > Choloepus > Choloepus didactylus. Next base: position 71,248,850 of record NC_051316.1, read on the forward strand.
ACTGTTTGAACACCCACATTTTGTGCTTCACTTCCTTCCTTCTCTTGCGTTCATTCCCTTTTATTTCTATTGGTAGCTCTTAGACTGATCCTCCCTGCTTTGAATAATTCACCATGTAAATAAAAGTAACAACATCAAAGAATTGCAGACTTAATTCTCTCCATTCCAGTGTGAGCTCCCATGGGTTGATCTGAAGGAGACTGAAGAATTAATCACCCAGGATAAGAGTCTCAAGCTTGTCATACGTTTAATGCTCAATTCACTTTCACAGAACCCTCTCCTTCCCTTTTGTTTTTGTGTTTAGTTTTCTAAACACTGTCATTCTGTTTCCGCTTCAGCTCCAGATCCCCGGGATATCTTGGCACCAAACACATGTAAAACAAATAAACACCTTCTTGTACACTCTAACAAGTGCAGCAATTAGTCTCTGAGCACAGCTTGCTCTCCACCACGGCAACTCATTTGGTGCTGGTTGTTATTGTGGGAGAAAAACTTCGAATCAGCAACATTTGTTTGATTCCGCAGTTTCTACCCCTGTCTGCATGGCAGCTTCTGTGCCCGCTTTTCGTTCTGCACCTCTATGAAATGCGCTGCCGCCCAGCATACACCTGGCTCCTGGAGGTCACCTTGTCATTCTCTCGTGGAACTTTCTGCAGTGGGTGAACTGCATTCCATATGAGCTGTAATAGCTACTTGCTGTGGTGTGAATTACAGATGATTTCAGTCCTGACAATTTTTTCTTCCTTTTGTTAGACAACAATATAAATTTAAAATAGTATTGATAATCCTTGGTATTCATTTATAAGCAGCCTGTGTACCAAGATGCAAAATGTTATTTGTAAATACCCAAAAAGGTATGTTTAGTAGGTAAATGGGAAAACACTTTGGTTCCAACTTATTGACACCACTGAGGAGCTAAAGATTTTCTCCGAATTGTAACAGAAGTTGAGGAATTGAACTTAAAGTCCCTACTATGCCTTTTTTTGATATACTACCCTGCCTTCTCAAATAATTTCATTCCAGAAATGATGGCTTTGCAGGAATTGTAATATATGTTAAGTATGTATTCTAACCCGAATAATGGTATAGTTGTTTATGAAGCAGAATGCCCATTTTTATCAGTAGAATATAATGGACCATATTTTCTTGTGTAATCTAGTATTATTTGGAAGCTTAGTTAAATGTTTTAAACTACAAGAAAAATTATTATTGAATTTGTTTCAGGGCACTAACTGCTGCTTTTTCTCTACAGTATTTAGTCAATTCCTCTAAATCCCTTCTTCAGTAATTCACAGTGCAAATAAATAAATAAAGTTAATAAAGTCTCACTTAGTCCCAGTTCTGTGGCTAAATATATGACTTTAAGTAAGTTGAGTAACCTCTTTGGAATTCAGTTTTTCATTGGTTGTAGAAAGTAGCAGAACTAAATGGTTTTCTAAAGCTTTCATGGTTCTAAAATTCTACAATTTTTATTTCTAATCTATAATTCTTGCACTTAGAGAATTTGATTCCAAGTGATATCACAAGGAACTCTATTTTATTCTTCTGTGTAAATTATGAAAAAAGCTAACTATCCATCCATTTAACAAATATTTATTGCAACTCTACTATGTGTTAGGCATTGTGCTAGGAGCTATATGTAGTGAATACAATGAACAAGACACACAGTGTCCTGCCCTCAGAACACTTGTGTTCTGGTGTAAGACACACAAGCAAGTAAACAGAAAAAAAAAAAAAGTTATACATTCTGACACATGGCAAGAAAGATATGAACAGAGAGCCAAGAATGAGAACAGGGAATGGGAGGGTGGTATGGTGGTGCTTTAGATAAGGTGATCAGGGATGGCTTTGCAGATTTTAGTCTCCTTAGGAGTATAGCCCACTAGATAAACAAAACTGCCTATTTCATTTACTTGTGTAGTACAATTCTAAGATGGGAGGATAGTGGTGTGGGAAGAAGATGACTTGTGGCTTCTGGAAAGGTGAGTGGAAACCTGCCTCTGCCCTGTGCTCACCATGTGTCCTCAGACAAGTCTCTTAGTATCTCTGGATTCTCTGGATTTCTTTCCTTGTCTGTTATGGGATTCATGGGGACACTATTCACAGAACTGCTGAGAGGCACAGTAGTTGCAAAGGCAAAAAAAAACTCCTTCCCCAAACCCTCAAATGAGAGCTCAGCCTTTTTTTTAAACATATGACTGAGAGAAAAATGTAAAAATCAACAGAAAACACTTTTTCCTCTTTTCTTAATTTCTTAATTTCAGCAAGAAGCAAGAAAAGCCACGGTCTGTAAGTTACTGAGAAAGACCCAACAGGAATGCAAAAAGGTAGGCTGGTGAATAAAAGCAGGTTTGCTGTGGTCAAGAGATAGCCACAGTTTCCTTCCTTCTTTAGTTCCATTTCTGCCACTGCATCTGCATAGTGCTACTTTTCCAATGTAGGGGAATTTTGCTCTTTTATCCTGTAAGTTGTGAATAAGGCTTTCCTTACAGTTTCCTTACTGGAATAAGCTAGAATTTAAGTAGAATGTGATGCTGGGTAGTCTTTCTATATTAACATTGCAAGGCTGTAAATATCACTTGTTAAATAGTTATATGAATACACAGCCCTTCAACTGGAATTTCAGCATGAATTTAGAAGACATATAAAGTGTTTACTTCCTTGAGTGCAAATTTATCACGGGTGCCTCTCTTATGCTTCTTAAGTTATAAACTTTATTTAGTTTTCTTAGTTGCTAAACCAATAAGAGCAATTTTTAAATTTATTATCCATTTACCTTATAAAGGGAATCCCATCTTGTCCACTTCTTTTAAAATGTTACTGTTAAAATGCTGAGCTGTTTAGGGCCGACAGGACTGTGGTTAGACGGTAGCATTAGCAGATTCTTTATAGGTTCTGTGCATAGCAAAAGTTAAAGATTCCTTTGATAAAACATCCAGTTTAGACTATGGTAATTCTAGGATGTCTGCACCTATAAATATATACAACAGGCTTAGGCTTTCAAAGATGCTGATTAAGAGCTATAGCCAGATTGCTTTGGAAAGAGTAGTGATTGTTGCCTTGTGATATAAGGTCAAATCTACAAACTTGTGGAGATATTTAATAGAGTACATTGTTTTCAAAGTCTTGATTTCCATCCTGGTGGGTTGTGTTCTGTAAACACCCACTGACTGTTTCAGCATGCTCTGTTGTTAAACTACATTCTCTGACTGAGAATGCTAGATGAATACCAGCCAGGTACTATGCAGAGTATTGCATGACAACTATCAAAGGTGATATGAAACTTGAAAACCTGCATCCAAAAGTTATAAATACCTGAGCACATTTTATAGCATGTGGGTATTTATCTGGTTGTCTTAGTCAAATGTCCACTCAGTCTATACTTTGTGTCCCCTTGTGTCTTTAGTGATATCTTCTTCCATTCATTCTTCTTTAGTACTGGCACAGTGATTCTATAATTATGATGTTTTCTTGGTGCTAGAAGGACAAAAGAACAATTCTACCAAATGCTCTGAAATGTGCAAAAATATGGTTTACATTTTCTAAAGCATCCTTAGGAGATTTTAATGTTTATTGATATCTTTTTAAAGTATCTGTTGCACACTAATACATAATTCTAGTTCTGTATATCACTGTAGAAATATCTTTAAAGGACTGATGAGAAGAGAAACCAAAGATTGAGTCGACTATGTTCTAGGCATTGTACCATATACAAAGTCATTGTATATGAGGTTTTTTTTTTTTTAACAAAACTTCTTAATTTTACACATTTCTTTGCATAGGTCTAAATTAATAATATCTTGGGGAGAGAATGGGAGAGGAGGGGATTGAAGAGATGTGAAAAAAACATGAAGCAGACCTTTTATAAGTTTTAAGAAATTCTGATGAAACTAAATATTTACACATTCCTATATTTATATTTTCTGTTCCTTGTTAAAAACTAGGAGAATCTGTTATCTCGAGGTTTTGTTTTCTGAGTTGTCTCTCTCCAGAGCTTTAGAAAGTAAGGATGTACACCTGAACCTAACTATTCAATGCTTAGAAAAGCTCAATCTGAAAACAATTGTGATTCACATTTAGTAATGATCATAACTTTATATTACTTCTCCCTTAACTGGCCTTAAAATGAAATCATCCCAGAAATCAAAATACGTATATTCTGTCGCTCCTCTCTGAGTAAAGGGAACATGCATAGAGAACCCAAGGGAATTTTTCTGTAAAAACTGTTCTATTTAATATCTTGGTACTAACACATTTCATGATGAAAACAAAACAAAATAAAACAAATAGAATGAAAATTAAACAAACCTTCCAAAAGGATTCATTCCTAAAATCATTTATTATCTAGTACCTGTATCTGCAAGTAAAAACCAACTCCCTTTCTTCTACTTTTCTCGAAGAGCTCTTCATCACCTAGTGTATGTAGGAGATTATGCTAAGAAATTCTGCTATAGCAGTGCAAGTGTTGATGCTTCCAAATCTATGTACTGCCCACAACCGGCCTCAAGCCATATCTGATTTCTCGAATGTAAGAGTCAAGGGAATATACACAAATTTTTGGTGTTTATTCTTTGGGAAATTAAAAACCTGAAGGAAAGAAAAAATAATTTATGTAGGGGATGTTGATTTTGTTCCTAAATTGTCTCTTGAAAGTTTATTATTCTAATTGGTTATTACTGGCTAAATTAAGTAAATTATTGTCATGAGCAAAGGCATCCTTGTTTTCATAATTAAAACTAATAAGACCATCTTTGGTGTAAAGAGGTACACAATTTGGGAATTTAGCGCATACCCTAGAGAGAAAAGCTTTGGTATTCTGTTTGACCAGAAACACAGTACATTGCATGAGCAATTACTACGCTTAGATAAAAGTAGTTTTGACATACTCTGTGATCTTTAGAGGACAGAATGATTGCTTTGTACTTCTCCAAACACTTTTGTGTTACAATGAATTATTATTTACATCTTTGAAATAGATATATAATAGAGAATGGTTTGGGGGAAAATTTATACTTAACAAAGGACGTGCTCTTTACTCCCACAATATCTTTTTATGAACTCAGGACTACAATTGGAATAAAGTTTATGAGAATGTATTGTGTATTTGAAACTTAGTATATGTATATGTATACATACATTTATATATGAAATTATGTATATTTATATCTATACCTATATTTACATCTCCCTATATATAATGAATTTATCTATATCTTAAGCATGAGATGAAGCCTGAAATTGCTCTCTCTACTAAGCATTACCAAGGCAGAGGGCAAGAGTGCTACTATCGTTGATTGAGGAGGTCCCTTGGGCAAAAAAATTGAACCTTGACCTTGAGTGGGAAGTCTTCTCAGAATAAGCAGTCCTAAAGATTAATTTTGAGGAATGAGGAGGACATTTGGAAGAATATGCATGGGAAAGGGCATCACAACCAATTCTGCACATGGATGACAAAGAGTAAATATGAGATAGGGTTGTAGTAATTCATACATTCAGTGACACGAATGTCCTTTAAGGTTGCAAAGGGGATCATTTTTGGTACTTAAACGTCAGCTGAGTTTCTAACATCCCAAACTTAGACATAGGGAATTAAAGATCTTTTGGGCAGCAAGCAGGTGGTGTATATATCTGATTTGTATCTGTTTGCTGGATAACCAACCCAGTCAGCTTTTATTTGGTTTCAATCAACTCAGAAACAAATATTACTACCATTTAGTGTGCACCTACTATTTTCCAGATACTTTGCTTTGACTCTTTCAGAAGGGAGATATAATATTCCCTGTTTTACAAAAGAGCAAATAAAATTTGTCCACATAGCAGAGCCCTAGGACTAACCAAGCTAATCAGAAAATAGTACGGAAGCACTATCAAAAAATTAAAATGTCTGAACCCTTCAAGCTGTATAACATTAAATTAAGTCTGTTTGCAGATTCAAGAATGGAGAATGCACATATTACAAGAGAAATTTCTTGATAGAACTCTGTTCTTAACATTCTTAACCACCTTGAGACATTTCCTTGTTTTTTGTAAAACTGCTTTTCTGGTTACCTTACTCACTTCTGCCTGTGATTTGGCTGCCTAGGATTTTGACTTCTTTATTCCTAATATACCTATAAACGCTATATTCTCCCAAGATGATGCTGATCTTTCTGTAGAGTGATCAACCCAATTTTACATTTTAAATAATCATTCCATGCATTACTTTTCCCAGTTCTTGACTTTCAATGGTGCTGCTCTCCTCTATTTTCCATCAGTCTTCAACATAAAGTGACAGTTATTCCAGCAGCTTCTCAAGCACAATAGGTCATAAACTGAATACATCATCTCCGTACATTCCCATTCCCCAGTAAAATTGTTCTCTTTCTTAGTTTCTCTGCTTTTGTTTCTGGTACATGGCATTTTTCTCTCATGTTTCAGGATAGAAAATTCAGAACCATTTTTGTTTCTTTTCTTGTCTTCACCTTCTTTATCAAATCTGTTATTAAGTTATAATTTTTCCTATCCATTACATCTTCAGTTTAACCATTTCTTTCCATTTCCAGCTCCATAATTTAGGGCTTCCAAATGTATTTCAAAATTACTTTTCAGTGAGCACTCTTCATGTCTTTCCCTTTGTTTCTTATACTTAAAAACACCTCCTTTTTTCTCTAAGAATATCTATATGTATTCATCCCCCAAAATTCAGCTTAATTTTATGAATTCTTCTCTGGTGATGCCCATCCACCTAAACCTCTGTTTTCTATAATTGAATCTTACACATTGGAGCATGCACTTTGACTGTTTATTGAGTCTTTATTTCATGCTGTCTTAATTTATTTCATGCTTTCTTCTCAAATAACCTGTCACCTCTTTGAGGTCAGGAACCGTACTTCATTGGAATCCTGTTGATATCTAGAAAAGCAGTAGGATATGGTATATACTTAATAAACACTTATGGATTGACCAAAGGTTTCTCAAAACAACATAGAGAGAGGCGGCAAGATGGCGGCACAGAGAGGAGTGGAAGTTAGTTAGTCCCCATGGAACAACTAATAAACAACCAGGAACAACTAGTAAATAATCTGGAATAACTGCTGGGGGATAACTGTGACTGTCCACACATCATACACCAACCTGGACTGGGAGGAATGCCCTGAGATCGCAGCATAAAATCTGTGAGTAAAAGCTGCAGAAACGTGCCAGGAATCCCCTCCCCCCATGGTAGGCTGAATGGCAAAACTCGCTGTGGTAGAAAGCAGCACTCTCTGAACAAGCGAATATACCTCAGTCCAGCTCCAACTGGGGTCTTAATTAATACATATGGACTGCTGAATACAAGCTACAAATCCCCAACAAGCAGACAGAGGCTTTTAGTGATGATTGACCTTAAAGAACCAGAAGACTCTGCTATCCTGGAAGGGGGAGCCCAGAAGACCAGGTGTTACCTCTGGCCGATGAGTGAAATTGGGGGCCTGTGGACTGCCTCTGAAAGAGGGCTTTCTGTCCCTTTTTCTCTCTCTCTACTTGAGCAGCTCAGTGGAGAAAACCTCAGACATTTTCATTTCACAGCACTTTGACCCAGACAAGGGTGGAGATAGCAGAGTCAGAGAGAGACAGAACCTATTTAAATGCTGATTATAACTCCCTAGGAGGTGTATCTTCCCTAAGAGGAAGGAGGTGGTGCCCAGCTCTACTACCAGCCTTCCAGTCAGAACCAGACCTCAGAGCCTGGGAAACAACAGCCAAAACAGAAGCTAAGGGAGCCACACTTCCTTACACCAGTCAGGAGTAACAGGCTGACGGGCGCCACCTGCTGGGCAGGTTAGGAAAAGCACAGCAGCTAGAGGCCTTACAGTGTGTGTCAGTCTTCTAAGACACACCCTCAGGGAAACATGATACTGAATATTTTCCCCTTCTGAGACCTGAGCTCATTCTGGTCTAGGAAAACATGATTGGGGTAACCAAGGAAACCAGATGCCTAGACAACAAAAAACTACAACCTACACTAAGAAAAATGAAGATATGGCTCAATCAAAGGAACAAACTTACACTTCAACTGAAATACAGGAATTGAAACAACTAAAGCTAAATCAATTCAACAAGTTTAGGGAAGATATGGCAAAAGAGATGAAGAGTATAATGAAAACACTGGGTGAACATAAGGTAGAAATTGAAAGATTGAAAAAACAACTGGCAGAATTGATGGAAATGAAAGGCACAACACAAGAGATGAAAGACATAATGAAGGGGTGGGGCAAGATGGTGGAGTGGTTTTAGTTACTCCTCCAGGGCAGTAGGTAGAAAGCCAGGAACTGCATGGACCAGACACCACAGAGCAATTTGACTTTGGGCATACTTCATACAACACTCATGAACATGTGGAACAGCTGAGATCAGCGAAATCTGTAAGTTTTCATGGCAGGGGACCCACGCCCCTCCCTGCCAAGCTCAGTCCTGTGGGAGGAGGTGCCATCAGCGCTGGGAACGAGGAGGGAGAACTGCACTTGCAGCCCTTATTGGAAACTCATTCTACTGATCCAAACTCCAAGCATAGATAGACTGAGACCAGACACCAGAGAACCCGGGAGCAGCCAGCCCGGTGGAGAGGAGATAGGGATAGCAAAAACAGCAGGGAAAACACAAAAATAAAAGTGGAGACTTTTTGGAGTTCTGGTGAACATAGAACAGGGAAGGGCAGAGCTCAGGCAGAGTCAGGCTCATATGCAAATCCAGAAGACTAGTTTCTTTGAAAAACCAGTTTCTCTGCTCCCTGGAGCATTCTTTAATCTCCCTGTTTCTTAGCATTTCAATAGCCCATTAGATCTGCAAGGAGGGCCCTTCCCCCCCCTTTTTTTTTTTTTACATCTTTTTCTTTTTTTCTAAAACAATTGCTGTAAGAAGCCCAATACTGAAAGCCTCAAAGACTTGCAATTTGGGCAAGTCAAGACAAGAGCAGAACTAAGAGGGCTCTGAGACACAAGGCAGTAAGTACAGTGGCTGAGAAAATTCACTAAATCCAACCACTTCCCAAGAAAAGGGGGGCGTTCCCTCACAGCCATCTTCCCAGTGGGCAGGGAACACTCCTGCCAGTCACCAGGTCCACAGCCCAGAGCTGCCCCAGAAAACCCAGTATGATGGGAAGTGTTTCCAACAACACATGCACACATCACAAAATCGGGCGTGGACATTAGCCTTCCCCATACCCTCAGCTGGTTGTCTCAGAGTTGGGAAGGCAGAGTAATGTGAATTAACTTGCCCCATTCAGCCATCCTTTCAGCAGACTGGGAATGTCCCTACACAGCCCTGCAGCCCAGAACCACCCTGGGGGGAAGGCGCTCACCTGTGACATAGCACAGTCATCCCTCAACAGAGGTCCTGGGGGTGCACGGCCTGGAACAGGGACTCACTCACAAGTCTCAGGGGCCACATGCCAATACGAAGGACTTGTGGGTCATCAGCAGAGACAAACTGTGGCAGGACTGAACTGAAGGATTAGACTATTGCAGCAGCTTTAAATCTCCAGAAACACCAGGGGAGATTTGATTGTTAGAGCTGCCCACCCGCCTCCCTGACCGCCCAGACACATACCCCATATACAGGGCAGGCAACACCAACTACACACGCAAGCTTGGTACACCTATTGGACCCCACAAGACTTACTCCCCCACTCACCACAGAGGCAAAGTGGGGGAGGAGACTGGCTTGAGGGGAATAGGTGGCTCACAGATGCCACCTGCTGGTTAGAGAAAGTGTACTCCATGAAGCTGTAGATCTGACAAATTACAGATAAGGGTTTTAATCAGTCTACAAATCCTAAAAGAGCCCTATCAAGTTAAGCAAATGCTAAGAGGCCAAAAACAACAGAAAATTTTAAAGCATATGAAAAAAACAGATGATATGGATAACTCAAGCCCAAGCACCCAAATCAAACGATCAGAGGAGACACAGTACTTTGAGCAATTAATCAAAGAACTAAAGATGAACAATGAGACCATGGCACAGGATATAAAGGACATGAAGAAGAGCATGGCACAGGATATAAAGGACATCAAGAAGACCCTAGAAGAGCATAAAGAAAAAATTGCAGGAGTAAATAAAAAAAAAATACAATCTTTTGGAAGTTAAAGAAACTGTTGACCAAATTAAAAAGATTCTGGATACTCATAGTACAAGACTAGAGGAAGCTGAACAACGAATCAGTGACCTGGAAGATGACAGAATGGAAAATGAAAGAACAAAAGAAAGAATGGGGGAAAAAATAAAAAAAAATCAAAACAGACCTCAGGGATATGATAGATAACATAAAATGTCCAAATATAAGACTTATTGGTGTGTTCCAGAAGGGGAAGAGATGGGTAAAGCTCTAGGAAAAGTATTCAAAGAAATTGTTGGGGAAAACTTCCTAAATCTTTTCAACACCATAAATACACAAATCATAAATGCCCAGTGAACTCCAAATAGAAGAAATCCAAATAAACCCACTCTGAGACATATTCTGATCACACTGTCAAATACTGAAGAGAAGGAGCAAGTTCTGAAAGCAGCAAGAGAAAAGCAATTCACCATACAAAGGAAACAACATCAGACTAAGTAGTGACTACTCAGCAACCACCATGGAGGCAAGAAGGCAGTGGCATGACATATTTAAAATTCTGAGAGAGAAAAATCGCCAACCAAGAATTCTTTTTCCAGCAAAGCTCTCCTTAAAATTTGAGGGAGAGCTTAAATTTTTCACAGACAAACAAATGCTGAGAGAATTTGTTAACAAGAGACCTGCCCTACTTGAGATACTAAAGGGAGCCCTACCGACAGAGAAACAAAGAAAGGAGAGAGAGAGATGGAGAAAGGTTCAGTACTAAAGAGATTCAGTATGGGTATGTTTAAGGACATTAATAGAGAGAGGGAAAAAATATATATGACAAACATAAACCAAAGGATAGGATGGCTGATTCAAGAAATGCCTTCACAGTAATAACATTGAATGTAAATGGATTAAACTCCCCAATTAAAAGATATAAATTGGCAGAATGGATAAAAAAATATGAATCGTCAATATGTTGCATACAAGAGACTCATCTTAGACACAGGGACACAAAGAAATTGAAAGTGAGAGGATGGAAAAAAATATTTCATAAAAGCTACAGCCAAAAGAAAGCAGGAGTAGCAATATTAATCTCAGATAAAATAGACTTTAAATGCAAGGATATTATGAGAGACAAAGAAGGCCACTACATACTAATAAAAGGGGCAATTCAACAAGAAGAAATAACAGTCATAAATGTTTGTGCACCCAATCAAGGTGCCACAAAATACATGAGACAAACACTGGCAAAACTAAAGGAAACAATGGATGTTTCCACAATAACTGTGGGAGACTTCAACACATCACTCTCTTCTATACATAGATCAACCAGACAGAAGACCAATAAGGAAATTGAAAATCTAAACAATCTAATAAATGAATTTGATTTAACAGACATATAGAGAACATTACATCCCAAATCACCAGGATACACATTCTTTTCTAGTGATCACAGAACTTTCTTCAGAATAGATCATATGCTGGGACATAAAACAAGCCTCAACAAATTAAAGAAAAATTGAAATTATTCAAAGCACATTCTCTGACCACAATGGAATACAATTAGAAGTCAATAACCATTAGAGACTTAGAAAAATCACAAATACCTGGAGGTTAAACAACATGGTCCTAAACAATCAGTGGGTTAAATAAGAAATAGCGAGAGAAATTGCTAAATATATAGAGACAAATGAAAATGAGAGTACATCATACCAAAACCTATGGGATGCAGCAAAAGTGGTACTGAGGGGAAAATTTATAGAACCAAATGCATATATTAAAAAGGAAGAAAGAGCCAAAATCAAAGAACTAATGGATCAACTGAAGAAGCTAGAAATTGAACAGCAAACCAATCCTAAACCAAGTAGAAGAAAAGAAATAACAAGTATTAAAGCAGAAATAAGTGACATATAGAACAAAAAAAATAGGATAAATAACATCAAAAGTTGGTTTTTTTGAGAAGATCAACAAGATTGACAAGCCCCAAGTAGACTGACAAAATCAAAAAGAGAGACGACCCATATAAACAAAATAATGAATGAGAAAGACATAATGGAGACATACAACAGTAGATCTTAAGAGGCAGAAGAATACATTCAAGACCTGGAGAACAAGACACCTAAAAGCCTATACACAAAAGAACAGAAAAGGAAAAGAATGGAAAAATAAGAGCAACATCTCAGGGAATTGAATGAGAACATGAAATGCAGGAATGTATATATCATGTGTGTCCCAGAAGGAGAAGAGAAGGGAAAAGGGGCAGAAGCAATAATAGAGGAAATAATCAATGAAAATTTCCCATCTCATATGAAAGACATAAAATTACAGATCTAAGAAGCGTAGCGTACCCCAAACAGTGTAGATCTGAATAGGCCTATGCCAAGACACTTAATAATCAGATTATCAAACGTCAAAGACAAAGAGAGAATCCTGAAAGCAGCAGGAGAAAAGCGACCTGTCACATACAAAGGAAGCTTGGTAAGACTATGTGTGAATTTCTCAGTAGAAACCATGGAGGCAAGAAGGAAGTGGTGTGATATATTTAAGATACTGAAAGAGAAAAGACCACCAACCAAGAATCCTATATCTGGCAAAACTGTCCTTCAACTATGGCAGAGAATTTAAAATATTCTCTGACAGACAGACAACGAAGAAGATACCTGCTCTACAGGAAATACTAAAGGGAGCACTATAGACAGATTGGAAGAGACAGGAGTGAGAGGTTTAGAACACAATTTTGGGTGATGGTAGCACAGCAATGTAAGTATACTTAACAAAGATGACTGTGAGTATGGTTGAAAGAGGAAGGTTAGGAGCATGTGGGACACCAGAAGGAAAGAGGAAAGATAAAGACTGGGACTGTATCACTCAGTGAAACCTAGAGTGCTCAAAAATTGTGATAAAATGTACAAATATGTTTTTACATGAGGTAGAACAAATGAATGTCAACGTTGCAAGGTTTTAAAAATAGGGTGGTATTGAGGCAAAAAATAAGGTCAATGCAAACTAGAGACTATAGTTAACAGAAACATTGCATTATGCTTCCTTTAATGTAACAAAGGCAATATACCAAAGCTAAATGCCTATAAGAGGGGGACATAAGGGAAGGGTATGAGACTCTTGGCATTGGTGATATTGTCTGATTCTTTATTCTACTTTACTTTAATTCTGTTTTTCCTTTTGTTGCTTCCTAGCTGTCATGTTTTTCTTTTTTCTTTTTCTTTTGTCTCTCTGCCTTCTTTGACTCTTCTTCCTTCTTTGTGGACAAAATGGAGATGTCCTTATATAGTGGTGATGGTGGTGAATACATAAATACGTGACTATATAGGGAACCATCGATTGTTTACTTAGGACGCAGTGTATGGTGTGTGAACAAAATCATCTTAAAAAGAAATGGGTTAATGAGGAAACCTTGAATTCTCTATATTGAGTGAAGTAAGTCAGACACATAAGGACAAATATTGCAGTCTCACTGATATGAACTGATTATAATATGTAACTCTATAGTCATGAAAAATAAGTTACCAGGATATAGAATGAAGCTAAAGAATGGGGAGCAGTTGCTTATTATGAGCAGAATGTTCAACTAGGTTGAACTTAAGTGTTTGAAAATGTACAGAGGTGATGGTAGCACATTTTGAGAATAACTGACAGTGCTGAATGGTGTGTGAATGTGGTGGAAAGGGGAAACTCAGAGTCATGTATGTCACCAGAAGGAAAGTTGGAGGTTAGAAGATGGGTATGTATAAAACAATGAATCTTGTGGTGGGCAATGTCCATGATTAACTGTACAAATATTAGAAATCTCTTTCATGAATTAGAACAAATGTATGACACTCTAACCAGAAGTCAACAATAGAGGGGCATATAGGGAAAAAAATATACCTATTGCAAACTATATACTAGTTAGTAGTATTTTAACTTTCTTTTATCAACAGTAACAAATGTACTATACCAATACTATGAGTCAGTAATCGATGATTAGGGGTATGGGAAGATTTGAGTTTCCTTTCTTTTTCTTTATTTATTTTCTGGAGTAATGAAAATGTTCTAAAAATTGAAAAAAAAATAATTGTGGTGATGGATGCACAGCTGTATGATGGTACCATGGGCAATTGATTGTATACTTCAGATTTTTGGATAATTGTATGGTATGTGAATAATCTCAATAAAATTAAAAAAAATACAAACGACCCGATTAAGAGTAGACAAAATATCTGAACATATATTTCACTAAAACAGATATATAATGGCAAAAAAAAAAAAAAAAAAAAAAAAAAAAAAAAACCATGAAAAGATGCTCCACATTATCTGTTATTAGGGAAATCCAAATTGAAACTACAATTGTATGCAGCTACACATGTATTAGAATGGCTAAAATCCAGACAGCTCACAAGAAAAATTCTGTTACGGGTGCAGAGCAATGGAACTCCCATTCATTGTTGATGATTCTAGAATGCAAACAGTATTTTTGGCAATATCTTAAAAAGTGACCCAGCAATTACATTCCTTTGTATTAACCATAGTTGTTTGTCCATGCAAAAACCTGCACACAAATGTTTGTAGGCACGTTATTCCTACTTGTTAAAAACTAGAAAAAGAACCACATACAGAAAGTAAGAAATGTAATGAAGCCTCAGCATTGGTTCCCACATTGATTCAGTATTGCATGGTAGTTAAGAACATAGATTTGGAAAAAAGTAGACCTCAGAGATTGTATCTTGCCTCTACTACTTGGCCAAGTTAGTTAAAAATTCTCTGTGTCTCCATTTTATTTTTGTAATAGCGATAGTTGTGTCAACCTCCTGCTATATATGTGGGGACTAAATGAGATAATAAAACATTTCCAACATTGTTCATTACTAATACTATAACCAATTACTTTACAAGAATATTTCATTTAATCCCTACAATACCTTTTTGAGGGAGGGATTTTATTTTCTGCATTTCACAGACAAAGAAACTAAGATTTAGAGATTAACTAATCTGCCCAAGATTATATAGCTAGTAAACAGTGGGATAAGGATTTGAAACCAGCATTTACTTCAAAATTTATGCTCCTGACCAGTAAACTTCAATGTATATAAGCATTTAACCCAGTGCCCAGCTCATATTTGTTATTCAGTAAGTGATAGTAGCCTTCATTATCATGAAGGGTGTCTTTACTTAACCTTTGAGGGACTGCTAATGAATGAAAGAACGTATGAATGAATGATTAAATTCATTCTAGTTCGTCTTTCTCTTATTATACATTCATAGCTCTATACTATTATTTTAGCAAGATTTGCCTACTACTATGTTCCTCAGTAAATGAAACAATTAGGAAGTTTCTCATTTCCATTCCTATGATCAAATCAGTAAAGCAAACATACCCTTCTCTAACATCATAACATTAAGAATAATCATTCATGACATTGAGAACGTAATTAACAGCACTAAAATATGTATTTTAATGTGATTAAAAAGGTGAGATGTTAGATTGTATGTATGGTAACAGAATAAATTTAAAAAAAAATCCATGGAACTACATTATACAAATAGTGAACCCTAAGTTATACCATGAGCTATAGTTAATAGTACAGTTATAAAAATGTGCTATCACCAATTGTAACAAAGGTTCCACACCAATGCAAGGTGTTAACAATAGGGTGGTATATGGGAATCCTGTATTTTATGCATTATTGTTCTGTGAAACCACAAATTCTCTAACAAAGGAAAAACATTCATGCCAGATTTTGCCAATATAACATCTATCTCTGTAAATTTTCTTTAGGGGCCATTTTATTATTATTATTATTATTATTAATGTACCCAATTTTTTAGTCAATTAAAATTTTTATTTAGGCTGTTTTTTTTTTCAAAAAAGGAATAATTATTCCTTATTCAGATTCGGTTTCTAAAAGGCAAATGACTTAGATTATGGCCTTCAGTTTTAGCAGTGCAGTTCACTAATGATGTGACCTCGAACAAGTTGTTTTAACTCTCCAGGTTCTGTTCTCCCCATTCCTAAAAATGAAAACAAGAAAACAAGCCTAAATATGGAATTAGAATTCTGAATAGAGACATATTTTTTAATTGCAAAAAAAGAAAGAATGTAACCCTGTGGAGACATTTTAGTTTTCAAGAATTTTAATGATTATGACTCTTTATAATCTGTCTCCACCAGCACTTTATTCCTTCTATTATTTTAACTATAAGGTTTTTCCTTATTTTCTGGGGATAGCCTACAACGATCTTGGAGGAGGAATTGCACTACTGACAAGTGATTTTACTCCCTACCTTCACCCTTCTTCTTTCAAGGGCAAAGAACAGTTTGGGATCAAGAGAATGAGAGAACAGAATGTAAGTGTTTGGCAGGACTGCCACTTGTATACAGTGTGCTGTTTGCCATATAGTTCTCCAATCTATTTCAATAAAAAAATTAATAATTCTTCAGAACCTTTTTCTTTATGAGTAATTAGTCAAACAGCACTGTGTAGGTTCTAAGGGGAAGATACTCACAGATCAATATGAATTATGATTATGATTATTTGGGTTTAGAAAGCAGCAGTATGTACTACTTATTTCTTCCACTCAGAGGGCGAAAACAGCAACACTGATGATTTACCTGAGTTGTGCTCATCTGTTTGCACTTTTACATTCAATAAAACTGTGCAGTTACTATGGAAACTGGAAGTCTTTAGGGTCTGTTTCAAAACCTGTGCTTGGCAGTTTAAGTATATAAATCCTCTACATGTTGATATGAGGCTCTAGTCCTGTGTTTTATTAATTTGTATTTTCTTTGTATCTCAGATGGTATTTTGTTTCATAAACTATGAAATCAAGGAAAAACTGGCTGAGGAAACAATTTCTCATGAGAGTCTGACCTTAGAGCCTTAGAGAAGTTGGGCTTATTTGTTTGAAAATGAAGCACAAAACTTGGCATTCCAGAGATCTTACATATGCATTGACACTAATTTCTTCTACAAACTGGGGAAAGCATTGAATCTTTTGCAGTTCAGTTTCCTAAGCTGTCCAATAATTACTCCTCTCACATGGAAGGTGGAAAACCAGACACTAGTTTCCAAAGGAGAATGAGCAGTAATGTGTGTGTTTTTTCTCCTGAAAATTAGTATATCTAAGTCTTTATGTCAATAGTGCTGTGAAACGATAAAACTATTCTGGTGCAGGTGAACTGCATCATTGCTACACAGAAAAAGACATTAGAGAATGCTCCATAAGACTTCAGGATCAATACAGTATTAATAAATTGGACTTTCTTAGTAGACACCTTTATATTTCACAGTCTCTTATAATCTTCAGTATTTTCTCTAACAAATACTGAGACCATACAGAGGAAGTGTATTCAGTGTGGGGCAGTGTGGTCTGTTTGCAAATGCATAGTTGTTAGAGTGAGGCAGTCCTGGGTTTGAAATCTTGCTATAGGATTTCCTAATTATGTCAGTTTGATATTTCTGAGCCTCTGTTATTTCATCTGTCAAATGCCAATGGGAATTGTTGTTGTTAGATTTTCTTAGATTAAATTTTAAAAGTATATATAAAATGATACTTGACTCATAGAAGACACTCAACAAATGACAACTGTTGTCAATAAATGACACATTTATTGTAATTGTAGATTTCCCTTCCTTATCTTTCTATTTTTCTTTTTTATTGTCTTTTTATTGTGAAAGTGATGCATCAAATGACCAAAAGAATATTTTAAGATAATGGAGTCTATGGGTATCAAAAGAAAATGTAAAATTGTCCACTTGCAGATAACTTGGTACAAAACAAGTTGGTTAAATAAATCATCTTTTAAGCATTAAAGTCAAAGGCCATGTCTAGATGAAAAGAAGAAACATTTTGGGGTGTCCTCACACTAGATGTATAGGCAAGCTGAGTCGATAATATATACAGTGCCCTAAGTGATTCAATTTACTGTTGATATAATTGGATTTTTAGCAGTGCTGTTCTGAAAAATTTTGCTGGTCATTCTTGTCTTTGTCAGAGAGCATAGACTGTCTTTCAGGAATGTTGACTTTTATATGTATTTTTATTTATACAAAGGATAAATAAATTGCCATTTGTTGTTAGATTATTGTGCGTCAGGATTTAATGAGGTATTATTGTGTTTATTGTCTATTGTAAATATTTATTTCAGCCTGTTTGCACAATTCTTTGAAAATGTCTGGTTTACCTATATGCTCCCAAGTTATGCATTGCATAATTAGTCATAGATGACAAATGAATTTCATTAAGATATTTCAACATGAGGTAAATTGGTTGTATGAGAAATATGATTGATTTTCTTTCCATCTGAGAAGCAGTTCAGACAACTAATCATCAAAACCATTACTAGCATGAGTTAGGTTGTTTTATATTCCTTGCCTGTATGCACCTTGCAGTTGCATAGTCAATGATGGGAGGATTGTTGTGTACCAAATGGGCTTACCAGATTGTGTAGGATGTTAGGTCCATTAACCACACTCAAGGTAAATTGGTGAAGCAACTGGTTGGTGAACATTATCTTTGCTATTATTTGAATATTATTTGGTAAAATTTGGTGAATATTATTTGGTAAGTAGAGGGACTTAGAATCTAGAAAGAGATAATTTAGAGAAAGTTATAGCTTGAGATAGATTTGATAAAGAATTAAGTTATTATACATGCTGTATGTGCCAGTTTGAATGTATTATGTCCCCCCAAATGCCATTATCTTTGATGTAATCTTGTGTGGGCAGATGTATCAGTTTTGATTAGATTGTGATTCTTTGAGTGTTTCCATGGAGATGTGCCCTACACAACTGTGGGTGATGGCTCTAATTAGATAATTTCCATGGAGGTATGGCCCCACCCATTCAGGGTGGGCCTTGATCAGTGGAGCCATATAAATGAGCTGACAAACAGAAGGAACTCAGTGCAGCTGTGAGTGACCTTTTGAAGAGGAGCTACAGCCAAGAGGGACACTTTGTAGAAAGCACAGGAGCTGCAGATGGGAGACAGTTTGAAGACGGCCATTGAAAGCAGACTCTTGCTCCGGAGAAGCTGAGAGAGGACAAATATCTCAAGTGCAACTAAGAGTGACATTTTTGAGGAACTGCAGCCTAGAGAGGAACATCCTGGGAAAAAGCCATTTTGAAACCAGAACTTTGGAGCAGACGCTGGCCACGTGCCTTCCCAGCTAACAGGTTTTCCGGACACCATTGCCATCCTCCAGTGAAGGTACCCAATTGCTGATGTGTTTGCCTTGGACACTTTATGGCCTTAGGACTGTAACTGTGTGACCAAATAAACCCCCTTTTATAAAAGCCAGTGCATCTCTGGTGTTTTGCATTCTGGCAGCATTAGCAAACTAGAACACTGTATAAAATGATGTGCATTTAACTTTGGTTTTGGAGCTTTGATTCATCATGTGTATGTATTTTAATACAGGTGTTTAGTAATGCTTTTTAAAATAAAAGATGAGAGTAAAAGGAACTCCACTTTACTCACTTTAAAGATTAATTTCAAATTATGAAGTTATGATAAAGAAAAACATTTTCATATGTGTTTTACTGTGTCATAGTGATGAAGCCTTGGCCTGAAGTTGAGGTGTTATATTTACTGCACAATTGTGGGCGGTTGTGTATATCATGGATGACACACATCATGTGAAACGTTTTTATAACTTAAAATTTTGTGAGTCTGTGGACATTTATTAATTCACTTGGGATGTAAAGAAAAATTTTATTTGGAAAGTATTGGGTAAATTCTGAGTAAAAATAAGATCTCTCTAAATACAGGGGATACAAATCTAATTTTTATAAGTGTGGTAAATTGATTGCTTTATTCTAGGAAGAAGAAAACTTATTCTACTACCTTGCTTTGGTTTTGCTATTTCATAGTCTTTACTACCTCTGACAATGTTTGAAAGAAACGGGCTAATTGTTTAGGAAACCACTTTGTGTAGTGCATGCTGAGTTCCCCAGAGAGAGGGGGAAAAGCATTCAATTATTTTGACCAGAATTACACTTTAGATAAATGTTTTATCATTTCACTGATAACTTTTGAAAGTCCCTGGTCATAAATTCATCTTCTCAAGATAGATAGAGAGAAGCAGGGAATTTATTGTATCATTGGACGTTCTCTCTCTGAACACGTGTGACTATGCTACAAGTGAAGGTCAGTACCGAGGAATATTGCTATTCAGCTCTGTTTTTCTCTTTGTTGTAATTACACTTAGTAAGAAGGTAGCAAACACCATAGTCTTGATCTTAGCCATGGTTTAAACCCACTTGTATCTTTAAGACAATAAAACCCCTGGCATTATCTAATTTTAAAGAGAAAGGTGATTCAATAGTCAGAAGTACTAAAGATATCTGTCCCCAGATCAGTTAGTCTGGAGCTATATGAAGAAGTCAACTCCATATGGAGTTCAGGCACACTTTCCCATCTGGTTAACCACCAGCTGCTTATGAAAGGGAGCGTTGTCAAGGCTGGTAGGCCTGAAATTAGCTGTGCAGCTGCATTTTGGGTTGTAGGCAAACCGTGTAACAAGATGAGCGTGTGTGAAGGCAAAGATAGCAGTTAACTCCTTTTTCAATGTTAAAAGTTCTATATTAATTTTTAAAAAGTATCTAAGCTTGTAAGAAGTGGTCTGTATCACTTTCTGAATTCCAAATTCAGAAAGTATAATCAGCAAGTGCCTAGACTTGAGCAATATTAACACAATTTTTAATTGGCTTATGCATGTTACTGAATTTTCTTTAGGTGACTCATTTTATTTTAATACATTCTTCCTTATCAGGAGAACAGGTTTTAGTTTTTAAAATTTTTTTTGTTTTGTTTATAATTCAGAGACAATAGTTTTTTCCTAAATATTTTGAAAGCTGGGTTGAGGGGGTATGTGTATGTAGATTAGTCTGTTTTAGAATGCTCTTGAAGTACTAGAAGTTGGAAGTCCTGATTTTTTTTATTTTTACATATTTTTTATTGTAGAATATAACATATATACATAGAAGTGATAACTTTCCAAATGCAATTTCACAGATAGTTAGAGAGCAAATTTCAAAGAATAATATAGGTTACAGTTTCACAGTTTCAGTTATTTCCTTATTATGAAATATAATGTATGTACAAAAAGATAATATGTTTCAAAGTATGGTTTAACAAGTAGATATATAGGAAATTCCCAAAGTTCTTATGAGTTATAGTACCATAGTTTCAGTTATCTCCTTATTGTGAAATATAACCTATATACAAAAAAGTATAGCTTTGAAATTGCCATTTAGCAAATAGCTATAGAACAAACTTCAAAGGATGCTATGGGTTACAGTTCCACCATTTCATTTCTTTCCTTCTAGCTACTCTAGTACCCTAGCAACTAAGAAAAAGAAAATTATATAAAGATTCAGTATTCATAATCCTTTGTTAAATTCCTTCTTGTCCATTGCTACCCCTTCTTCCAGTTTAATTACTTTCCTGATCTTCAGGATCCTGTTTATTTTTTGATTGCTGTCCAGTAATTTGGAGGTATTTAAAATTTATAGACCTCTTAATGATGATTACTGAGATTATCAATAATATCTCTATTTTGAAGTTTTAACATTTATTTTTGAGTCTCATTGGTAGTCTTTACCATAAATAGGAATAGAAGGCAAATTGTTATTCCATTTTTCCCAGCAGAAAATTGAATTTAGTATCTGTTGTGTTTTATATAGTGACAATTTGGTTAGGGATATTGGACCTTGTTTCTCATCCAGTGAAGCTTTAGGGGAATTAATATTTTCAGGCATTTGCCACTGAATTTCTTATATTGTTCTAGGTCTTTTGGGGGATCTTTTTATATTGAAACACTGGACAAGGTATCAGGGGAATCTTTATCCAGAGGCCCTGGGGGTAGGGCTCATTTACCTCCATTGTGACCAATAATTACTTTGTTTTGTTTTTTCCTTTAATGGGAACCAAGTAACCTATAAGCGAATTGAACTGACACTGTGATGACTTTTGAAAAAACTTTTTTCAATACAAGTACAACTTTCTGAAAAGTACAGAAATCTTTGATATACAGCTCGATGATTTAGACATTGGTGATTTTCAGTGCCTGTGGCTACTTCCTAATCAATTTTGCAATGTTCATACTGTATTAAAGTAACGTTTCAGTAAAATTTGCCATAATGAGAGTAATACATTTTAAAAATGAGAATAATTTGAGAATACATTTTGGCACAGTTTAGGTAAACATACACATGTTATGCTGGTGGTAGATACCTGAAACTATCAAACTACAACCCAGAACCCATGAATCTCGAAGACAGTTGTATAAAAATGTAGCTTATGAGGGGTGACAATGGGATTGGGAAAGCCATAAGGACCACACTCCACTTTGTCTAGTTTATGGATGGATGAGTAGAAAAATAGGGGAAGGAAACAAACAGACAAAGGTTCCCAGTGTTCTTTTTTACTTCAATTGCTCTTTTTCACTCTAATTATTATTCTTGTTATTTTTGTGTGTGTGCTAATGAAGGTGTCAGGGATTGATTTAGGTGATGAATGTACAACTATGTAATGGTACTGTAAACAATCGAAAGTACGATTTGTTTTGTATGACTGCGTGGTATGTGAATATATCTCAATAAAATGATGATAAAAAATAAAAAATAAAAATAAAAATTGTGAATACTGCTACCATAAAAAAAAATGCTATCATACATACACTTATTACTATGTGGTTAAAATATTTTGCCAAAGAATTGTTCTTTTCCAGTTGTCAGTCTTCAATGGGGATTTAATACAGACTTTGCTCTGATGGAGAAGCAAAATGTTTTTGAGCAACAAATTCTAGTATTTCTATATAAAGGACATAGCGTACTTTCCAGTAATTGATTTTAATATATTTTAACATTCTCTGGTGTGTCACGATAATTTGTTTTATCTTTACTGTTTCACTGTATTGTGTGGTGCTGCTGTTATGTTCCTATCATACGGCTGCCTCAGAAAACCCAGCACCTGAGATTCTCCTTATTTCCTTTATATATATTGCCTTGAAATTAGGTTATTCTATCTCCAAAATAAGTAACAACCTTTGGTTGTGATCACACTGTTCAAATAAACAAGTTTCCTATGCAATTAACTAATCAAGATAGTATACTTTACTACCCTGCTATTTTGTAATCCTCTAAGAAATGTATCCTTTTATTTAATCAGTTGAGAGTAAATCTTTAAAAGCAAGATCATTTATCTATTACAAGGCAGTTTAATTCCTGGAACTAGTAGAAAACAATGGATTGTTCTAAAGGTATTTTTAAAATGACCATTCCTTTCTAAATAATGTCCTTTAGGTAAATGTGGTGATAAGAGAAACTATCTGTGAGTGGCTGGTCTATCCATGCTATTACTTTTATCCAGCTCACTTGAGAAAGAATGATAACAATTCTATAGTTGGAGTTTACTAATGCTTACTAATGTCATGCATATGTGTTAACTCATTTGGTTCTCAAAACAACCCTATATGTCAGCTACTATTATTATCATCCCTATTTTGAAGATGAGAAAACTAAGGCCTAGAGAGTTTAAGTAACTTGCCCAGTGTCACTTAGTTGGTTGGCAGCAGAGCTGAGATTGAATCTAGGCAGTCTGATTCCTCAGACTGTGATGAACTTTGATATTGTTAGATGGTCATGTATGGAGAGAAAAGGACTCTCTCAGAGGCAATTTTAGTTTGTGAAAACTCATAAATTTATTATAACAAAGATCGTGTACTACTGAGCAGGGAATTGTCACGGGTTCATCTCTTTACACCTCAAACCTATGATCTCTGTTAGAAAAGGCCAGAACCTTATCAGGTCATGATTCAGTCAGTTTGGGCTTCATCAAGTAACCTCCCATTCAATTAAGAGTATAGGGACAGACAATAGTTTAAAAGTAAAGAGTACTCAAGTCAAGAATTCACCTTTAACACATTTTTACTAAAGGAGCACTTAAGGTAAAAGGAACAAGTTTACAATGTAAAAAATAACTGATACATTACCAAGCCTGGGAGCCCCTGCTCCTCCAGCTTCAGCTAGACGTGATATCAGAGAGCCCCTCCTTGTCTGAGTTGCAGAAAATTTATAGCATCTTGATTTAGAGTACCTTTAATTAAATCATATTCTATTTTTACATTATATGATGCTTCATGAACACAAATGACTCACGAAGCGAAGCATCTGGATCCATGAGTGGTTCAAGATCAAAGGAGGGTATCCACATTATCAGAGACTTAGCCTTGAATGCCTGTAAAACTCTACTGATAATATTTTTATTAATTAAGCTATGATTTCTGTAAGAGCTATATAATATACTTGTATAAAGTCAAAAAATTAGAAAAGAGAGACTATTACTTGTCTCTAACTTGTTAATATAGTTTTTTCATTTTATTCTATTAGTTTAGCCATTACATCATGTTGATAACCATGCATTTGATTAGAACTATATTCAACCTTGCTACATTATTTATGACTTATTTATGATTAAAATAACAGCTGCAGCTCCATCCTGTTTTCACAGAGGACCAGGTGATTACATGTTATCTTATCTAAGAAGGTTGAGAGAATTCTGCTTTCTTGAAAATATTCACAGTTTTTTTTTTTTTTAACTGTTTAGCTTTTCCTTCAGAATAATCTTCTAATATAGGACTTGAAAGATATGAATCTTCTGTCCCTGTTGTTGTAGTAAGGACTTTCCACTTTTCATCATTTGGAAATTTTACTTGAGTGTTTTTAGGTAAAAGTTCTGTTAAATATGCTTCTATATCAGAAGGAATAACTGGCTCTTCACTATCAGAATAGAAAACATCAGGTGGCATATGAGAGAAGCATGGAGAGAAGGAATCAGTGTTCTCATCAGTTTCCTCAGTAGAGATATTATCCTGTGATAGGATACTTTGATTATATATGTAGAAAGAAAAGTGTGCCCAACAAAGGCTTAAAAAGAACAGGCATGAAACACAAATGGATCTTTTACAGCATTGTTGCATCTTCCTTTTCTTTGTGCAGATGCTGATATAACTGACCCTAATGATGAATGATTTTGTCACATTTCCATGTAAAGATTAACAAGGATTTGCCAGTAAGCCAAAGTGTCCCAAGGTATAGTCGCTTTTAAATATCCTGCACACCCAGACATCACAAAGGTCAATTATAAGGGTGCCAGTTCTAGTAAGTCTTTTCTTATCCTCTTCTCCATTTTTTCCTCTTTGGGCTGCCATCCAAAAGGGGCCTTAAGTCAAAGTCAAAGTGCTGTGGAAGGAGGATTAGAGGAAGGGAGAAGATAGCTACTATTCTTCCCTCTCCAAGGCATGCCTGATACCTGCCCTGGCTTTGGGAGAGGAGACAATTCTACTCTAAATCCGGTTCAGAGTATTGGTATTAAATGGGACAGCATGTTCTAATTT
The DNA here is from genome assembly GCF_015220235.1 of Choloepus didactylus. Classification (NCBI taxonomy): domain Eukaryota; kingdom Metazoa; phylum Chordata; class Mammalia; order Pilosa; family Megalonychidae; genus Choloepus; species Choloepus didactylus. The sequence goes on from NC_051316.1 coordinate 71,274,304, forward strand.
TTAAACCCAGAGTGTGTGTTGGACTTAATGTGGTTGTAGAACTGTTGGAGATCATGGGCCCTAGAAATTTTTAATCTAGGGCAGGGAAAAAATCTTCCACAACAGAACAAATTTTAAAGGGGTGGTAGGATTCAAAAGTAAAGATGCATTTTGATTACATCCCATGTATCACACTTGATTAACTTGTGTAGAAAAGAATCAGCAAGGCAAGGAATGGCATTTTCAATTGCATATCTAACAAGCTGAAATTCTGATTCTATGAGTTTGCTTATTTTAATTATTTTATATCAGTGAACTCATATATTTGTCCTTTTTGACTGTCTTATTTCACTCAACATAATGTCTTTAAGGTTGACTCATGTTATCACATGAATCAGAACTTCATTCTTTTTTAATCCTGAATAATATCCTATTGGATGTGTATATCACATTTTGCTTATTCATTCATCGGTTGATGGACAGTTGGTTTGCTTCCATTCTTGACAATTGTAAATAATGCTGCTATGAATATTGGTGTGAAAATATTTGAGTCCCTTCTTTCAGTTCTTTTGGGTATATATCTAGAGACCGGATTCCTGGGTCATATGGTAATTCTATACTTAACTTTCTGAGGAACTGCCAAACTGTTTTCCACAGTGGCTGCACCATTTTACATGTCTACCAGCAATGAATGAGTTTTCTTATTTCTCCACATCCTCTCCAATGCTTGTAATTGTCAGCTTTTTAATAGTAGCCATTCTAGTGGGTATGAAATGGTATCTTTGTGGATTTGCACTTCCTTAATAGCTAATGATGTTGAGCATCTTTTCATGTGCTTTTTAGCCATTTGTATATCCTCTTTGGAGAAATATCTATACAAGACTTTTGTCCATTTTTTTAATTGGGTAGTCTTTTTGTTGTTGAGTTGTAGGATTTCTGTATATACACTGGATATAAAACCTCTATTGGATATGTGGTTCCAATTTTTTTTTCCCATTGAATATGTTGTTTTTTCACTTTCATGGTAAAGTCCCATAATGCTCAAAAGTTTTAAATTTTGAGTATGTCCCGTTTATCTGTTTTTTCTTTTGTTTTTGTGCTTTGGGTGTAAAGTCTAAGAAACCACTGCCTAACCCAAGATCCTGAAAATGCTTCCCTACATTTTCTTTAGGAGTTTTATAGTACTGGTTCTTATATTTATGTCTTCTTTCCATTTTGAGTTAGTTTTTGTATATGGTGTGAGACAGGGGTCCTCTTTCATTCTTTTGCATATGAATATCCAGTTCTCCCAGCACCATTTGTTGAAAAGACTATTTTTTTTTCCCCAACTGAGTAGACTTGGCAGCCTTTTCAAAAATCAATTGGCCACAGATGTGAGGGTCTACTTCTGGGCTCTCAATTCAATTCCATTGGTCAGTATCTCTCCCTGTGCCAGTACCATGCTGTTTTAACCGCTGTAGCTTTGTAATATGCTGTAAAGTTAGGGAGCATATGTCCTCCAACTTTGTTCTTCTTTCTCAATACAATTTTGGCCACTCATGGTCCCTTATCCTTCCAAATAAATTGAATGGTTGGCTTCTCCATTTCTGCAAAATAAGCTGTTTCGATTGTGATAGAGTTAAATCTCTAAATCATTTTGGGTAGACTTGTCATCTTGACAATATTTAGTCTTCCAATTCATGAGACTAGAATGTCCTTCCAGTTATTTAATCTTTGATTTCTTTTGGCAAATTTTTTTTTTTTTTTGTTTTCTGTGTATAAGTTCTTTATATCCTTTGCTAAATTTATTCCAAGATAGTTGATTCCATTAGTTGCTATTATAAATGAAATTTTTAAAATTTCCTTCTGAGCTATATCATTACTAGTGTATAGAAACACTACTGATTTTTGTGTATTGATTTTGTACCTCACCACTTTGTTGAATTCATTTAATAGCTCCAGTAACTTTGTTATAGATTTTTTGGGACTTTCTTCATATAGGATCATATCATCTGCAAATAGTGAAAGTTTCACTTCTTTCTCTCCAATCTGGATGCCTTTTATTTCTTTTTCTTGATTAACTGCTCTGGCTAGGACTTCCAGTACAATACTGAATAACAGTGGAGACAGTGGGCATCCTTGTCTTGTTCCAGATCTTAGAAGGAAAGCTTTCACTATTTCACCATGGAGTATGATGTTAGCAGTGGGTTTTTCATATATGCCCTTTTTCATGTTAAGGAGGTTTCCTTGTATTCCTATTTTTGCAAGAGTTTTTTTTTTTTTAATCAAGAAAGGATGCTGGGTTTTATCTAATATCTTTTTTTGTGTGTCAATTGAGATGATCATTTTTTCCCTTTGTTTTGTTAATGTCATGTATTACATTAATTGATTTTCTTATGTTGACCAACCCTTGCATAGCTGGGATAAACCCCATTTGATCTTGGTATATAATTCTTTTAATGTGCCATTGGATTCTATTTGCTAGTATTTTGTTGAGAATGCTTGCATCTGTATTCATAAAAGATATTTATCTTTAATTTTTTTCTGGTGGTATTTTTATCTGACTTTTGTATGAGGGTAATTTTGGTCCCCTGGAATGAATTAGAGAATGTCCTTCTCTTCAATAATTTTGCAAGAGTTTGAGCAGAATTGGAATTAAGTCATATTGTAATGTTTGCTAAAATTCAACTGTGAAGCCATCTGGTCCTGGACTTTTCTTTTTGGGGAGATTTTTGATGACTGATTCTGTCTCTATTTGTATTTGGTCTGTTGAGATCTTTTATTACTTCTGGAGTCAGTGTAGGTTGTGTGCTTCTAGGTATTTGTCCATTTCATCTAGATTGTTTAAATAGTTGGTATACTGTTGTTCATAGTATACTCTTATGATCCTTTTTATTTCTGTGGGCTCAGTAGTAATGTGCTCCCTCTCATTTCTGATTTTATTTATTTGTGACTTCTCTCTTTTCTTCTTTGTCAGTCCAGCTAAAGGTTTGTCAATTTTATTGATCTTTTCAAAGAACCAATGCTTGGTTTGGTTAATGCTTTCTATTGTTTTTTTTTTTTTTTAATTCTCTATTTCCTTTATTTCTGCTCTAATCTTTACTATTTCTTTCTTTCTGCTTGCTTTGGGTTTAGTTTTCTTTTTTTTTTTTTTTTTTTTTCTTTTTTTTCCTAGTTCTTCCAGGTGTGCAGTTAGGTTTTTTGATTTTAGCTTTCTTGTTTTTTTAATGTAAGCATTTAGGACTTAATTTCCCTCTCAGCACTGCCTTCACTGCATCCCATAAGTTTTGATATGCTGTGCTGTAATTTTCATTCATATCCAGACGTTTACTCATCTCCCTTGTAATTTCTTCTTTGACCCATTGATTGTTTGAGTGTGTTATTAAACTTCCATCTATTTGTTGATTTTCCAGTTCTCTGCTTGTTATTGATTTCCAGGCTCATTCCATTATGGTCAGAGAAGATGTTTGATATAATTTCAAGCTTTTAAAATTTATTGAGACTTTTTTTGTGACCTAACAAGTGATCTATCCTGGGGAATGATCCATGTGCACTTCAAAATAATGTATATTCTGCTGTTTTCAGGTGCAGTGTTCTGCCAATGTCTGTTAGGTCTAGCTCATTTGTCATATTACTCAAGTTCTCTGTTTCCTTATTGATCTTCTGTCTTGTGTCAATGTTCCATCTATTGATGAGAGTGGTGTATTAAAGTCTCCAACAATTATTGTAGAGGTATCTATTTCTCCCTTCAGTTTTGCCAGTGTTTGCCTATTGTGTTTTGGGGTAATGTGGTTAGGTGCATAAATATTTAAGATTGTTATTTTTTTCTTCATAGATTGACCCTTTATTAATATATAGTTTCCTTCTTTGTCTCGTAAAAACTTTTGACTTACTGTCTCTTTTGTCTGATATTAGTATATTAGCTCTATTTTGGCTACTTTTGCATTGAGTATCTTTTTTCCATCCTTTCACTTTCAACCTATTTGTGTCCTTGGGTCTAAGGTGAACCTCTTGTAAACAACATATAGTTGGATCATGTTTTTGTTGCTGTTGTTTTTTTTTGTTTTTAATCCATTCTGCCAATCTGTGTCTTTTGATTAGGGAACTCAATCCATTAACATTCTGTGTTATTAATGTAAAGGCAATACTTACTTCAGCCATTTTGTCCTTTGGTTTTTATATTTCATATCTTTTTTGTCTCTCTTTTCTTCATTATAGCCTCCTTTTCTGTATAGTTGATCTTTCGTGATGTATCTATCTGATCCCTTTCTCATTTCTTTTTCTGAATGTTTTATAAAGACTTTCTTTGTGGTTACCCTGGGGTATGTATGACACAACTTACATTCTATGATCTACTAATTTGAAGATACCAACTTAGTTAGCTTTAATAGTATACATGTTTTCTGCTCCCATATTGCTCCATTACTCTTATTTATTTCGTTTTTGTCCCATTTTACCTCTTTATTTTCATGATCAGGAAATATGACTTTTTGCTTTTCAATATTATTCTCTTATAGGAATTAAAGACTTATTTATTGAGGCTACAGTACTCTTGGGTTTGGCATTTACCCTCTTAATTACCTGTACTGAACATCTTCACTTCTTCACACTACTCCAAGCCACTCTTTCGTGTCTTTTCCATTCAACCTGCAGAATTCCCTTTAGTAATTCTTGTAGGATAGGTCTTTTGTTGACAACTCTCTCAGTTTTTATTTATCTAGGAATATTTTAAACCCTCTTTCATTTTTGGAGGACAGTTTTGCCAGATAAAGAATTTGTGGCTGGCAATTTTCCTCGTATAGTACTTTATTTTTTTATTTTTTAATGCAATTTTATTGAGCTATGATCACATGACATAGTCATTCCAAGTGTACAATCAGTTGTTCACTGTATCATCATATAGTTGTGCATTCATCACCACAATCAATCTTTGAACATTTTCGTTACTCCAAAAAATAAAATAAAAATTAAAATAGAAAAGAACATTCAAAACATCCCATTCCCTTCCTCCCCCCATTGTACATTTACTTTTTTTTTTTGAAATAAAAGAAAATATTTTTCATTAATGAATAATTCAAGTGACATAATTTTACCATTACAATCAGTTGCCCCTGGGTACCCTCATACAGCTGTGCATCCATCACCACACTTAATTTCTGTTCAACTTTTAGAAACTTTTCATTACTCCAGACAAGAAATAAAGTGAAAGATGAAAAAAGAAAAAAAGAAAAGGAAACTCGGATCCTCCCTATCCCCAACCAACCCCCCTCAATTGTTGACTCGTAGTGTTGGTATAGTACATTTGTTACTGTCCATGAAAAGATGCTGAAATACTACTAACTGCAGTATACAGCCTGCAATAGGTATATATTTTCTCCCTATATACCCCTCTATTATTAACTTCGAATTGTGTTGTCATACATTTGTTCTGGTTCATGGAAGTGATTTCCAGTATTTGCACAGTTAATCATGGACACTGCCCACCATAGGATTCAGTTTTATACATTCCCATCTTTCGATCTCCAGCCTTCCCTCTGGTGACATATATGACCTTGAGCTTCCCCTTTCCATTTCATTCACATGCCATTTGGCACTGTTAGTCCTTCTCACATCTTGCTACCGACACGTCTGTTCATTTCCAAACATCCAAGTTCATCCTAGTTGAACATTCCACTCATATTAAGCAATTGCTCCATTCTTAAGCCTCGTCCTATATCCTGGTATGTTATATTTCATGTCTATGAGTTTACATATTATAATTAGTTCCTATCAGTGAGACTCTGCAATAATTGTCCTTATGTGTCTGGCTTATTTCACTCAGTATATTGCCCTCAAGGTTTTGTCATCAACCCATTTTTTTTTCTTTTAATATGGTTTTGTTCACTCACCATACATTCCATCCTAAGTAAATAATCGATGGTTCTCTGTATGGTCATATATTTATGTGTTCACCACCTTCACCACTATCTATGTAAGGGCATCTACATTTCTTTCACAAGGCAGGAGGGAGAGTCAAAGAAGGTAGAGAGGCAAAAGAAAGAGGAAAAAAAATGACAGCTAAGAAGCAGCAAAAGGAAAAATAACCTCAAATCAAAACAGAGCAATGAATCAGACAACACCACCAATGTCAAGTGTCCAACATGTCTCCCCTATCCCCCCCGCTTATCTACATTTACCTTGGTATATCTTGTCAGATCAGAGGAAGCATAACACAATGATTCTATTAGTTACAGTCTCTAGTTTATGTTGATTGCATCCCTCCCCCAATGCCTCCCCACCTCTAACACCCTGCAAGGTTGACATTTGCCCATTCTCCCTCATAACAGAACATATGTGTACATTTTATCACAACCATTGAACACTCTAGATTTCATCAAGTTACACAGTCCCAGTCTTTATCTTTCCTCCTTTCTGGTATCTCACATGCTCCCAACCTTCCTCTCCCAACCATATTTATGGTTATCTTTGTTCAGTGTACTTTCATTGTTGTGCCACCATCTCCCAAAATTGTGTTCCAAACCACGCACTCCTGTCTTCCATCATTCCGTAGTGCTCCCTTTAGTATTTCCTGTAGGGTGGATGTCTTGTTCACAAAGTCTCTCATTGTCTGTTTGTCGGAAAATATTTTGAGCTCTCCCTCATATTTGAAGGACAGCTTTGCTGGATATAGGATTCTTGGTTGGTGGTTTTTCTCTTTCAGTATCCCAAATATATCACACCACTTCCTTCTTGCCTTCATGGTTTCTGCTGAGAGATCCACACATAGTGTTTTTAAGCTTCCTTTGTATGTGATGGATTGCTTTTCTCTTGCTGCTTCCAGGATTCGCTCTTTGTCTTTGACCTTTGATAATCTGATTAAGTGTCTTGGTGTAGGCCTATTCATATCTCTTCTGTTTGGAGTACGCTGCGCTTCTTGGATCTGTAATTTTATGTCTTTCATAAGAGATGGGAAATTTTCATTAATTATTTCCTCTATCATTGCTTCTGCCCCCTTTTCCTTCTCTTCTCCTTCTGGGACACCAATGATACATACATTGTTGAACTTTGTTTCATCCTTAAGTTCCCGGAGACGTTGCTTATATTTTTTCATTCTTTTCTCCATCTGCTCCTTTGCATGTAGGCTTTCAGGTGTTTTGTTCTCCAGTTCCTGAGTGTTTTCTTCTGCCTCTTGAGATCTGCTGTTGTATGTTTCCATTGTGTCTTTCATCTCTTGTGTTGTGCTTTTCGTTTCCATAGATTCTACTAGTTGTTTTTTTGAACTTTTGATTTCTGCCTTATATATGCCCAGTGTTTTCCTTACAGCCTCTATCTCTTTTGCAATATCTTCTCTAAACTTTTTGAACTGATTTAGCATTAGTTGTTTAAATTCCTGTATCTCATTTGAAGTGTACGTTTGTTCCTTTGGACCATAACTTTGTTCCTCTTAGTGTAGGTTGTAATCCTCTGTTGTCTAGGCATGGTTTCCTTGGTTATCCACATCAGGCTTTCCCAGACCAGAACAGGCTCAGGTCCCAGAGGGAAGAAAGATTCAGTATCTGGTTTCCTTGAGGGTGTGTCTTAGAAAATTGCTCCACCCTGTGATGCCTCAGGTCACCGTGCTTTTCTGCCCAGCAGGTGATGCCTGTTAGCCTATAATTCTTGACTGGTGTGAGGAGGTATGGCCATGTTCCCCCAGGCTCTGGGGTCTGGTTCTGAATGGAAAGGGCCCCACCCCTTTCCTCTTAGAGAAGACAGACCCCCCAGGTGGAGGTCATTAGCATTTCAATGGTCTCTCTCTCTGCTTGTGCTATCCCCACCCTTCTCTGAGTCACAGTCCTGGGAACTGGAAATTACTGGGGCTTTCTCCACTGAGCCAAAAAACAAACAGATAGTCCCCTTCAGACCCAGTCCAAGTGACCCTTTGGCTTTCCAAGGTCAGTCGTCACCCAAAGCCTCTGTCTGTTTTTGGGGGATTTGTACCTGTAGTGAGCAGTTCACACTCACTACTTAAAACCCCAGTTGGAGCTCAGCTGAGCTATATTCGCTTGCTGGGAGAGAGCTTCTCTCTGGCATCACCAGGCTATGGGGGAGGGGGGTCTCACAACTTGGATCCGCAGGTTTTACTTACAGATTTTATGCTGTGATCTTGGGCATTCCTCCGAATTCAGGTTGGCGTATGATGAGTGGATGGTCTCGTTTGTTCCCCCGCAGTTATTCTCAATTATTTACTAGTTGTTTCTGGTTTTTTTCTAGTTGTTCCAGGGGGACTACTTAGCTTCCACTCCTCTCTATGCCACCATCTTCCCTCCTCCTCTTGTACAGTACTTTAAATATATCATACCATTGCCTTCTTGCCTCCATGGTTTCTGAAGAGAAATTGGCACTTAGCCTTATTGAGGATCCCTTGTATTTGATGAATCACTTTTCTCTTGCTGCTTTCAGAATTCTCTGTTTATCTTTGGTGTTTGACATTCTGATTAGTATATGTCTCAGAGTAGGTCTATTAGATTATTCTATTTGGAGTACTTGTGGTTCTTAAACATTTATATTTATGTCTTTCATAAGAGTTGAGACATTTTCAGCTGTTATTTCCTCAAATATTCTTTTTGCCCCTTATCCCTTGTCTTTTCCTTCTGGAACACCCATGGCACATATGTTTGCATACTTTGTGTTGTCACTCAAATACCCAAGACGCCGGTCAATTGTTTCCATTCTTTTCTCTATCCATTCTTCTGATTGTATTATTTTGATTGTCCTGTCTTCTAGTTCACTGATTCATTCTTCTGCCTATTCAAATCTGCTGATGTATTCCTCTCATGTATTTTAAATCCCCATTATATGACTTTCATTCCCATCATTTCTGTTATGCTTTTTTTAAACTTTCAAATTCCTTTCTATGCTTGTACATTGTCTTTTTAATATACTTTAGCTCTGTATCCACCATTTGTTTATTTCTATCCAAATTTTCCTTCATCTCGTTGAAGTGTTTTAGGAGATTTGTGTGAACTTTTTTGATTAACTGCTCCAAATTCTGCATCTCCTGTGAAGTCTTAATTTGTTCCTTTCACTGAGCCATATTTTATTGTTTCTTAGTATGGCTTGTAACTTTTTGCTGATATCTGGGCCTCTGATTTTCTTGATGTGTTAACCCTGAATTTCAGTTTCTTCTTCTTGCCTAGGGTTTTATTGCTGATTTGCTTTGTGTTAAGTCTCTTCTTTGAGGCTTGGGCTGACTTCTTCTGGTCCTTTAGAGTAGTCTGTGTTTAACTGTTCAGATTTTCTCAGTTATTCTGCATGTGATTCTTGCCCTGGATATGTGGTATAATTTTTAAGATTGCTATTTTGGGGTGCAGTTGTTTCACTTCAAAGAAAAAAAAACTTTCTTCTGTTCCTTCTCTGGAAATCTTGATCTGCTCTCTTTGTTGTTGTGTGGAATTTTCTCCCCAGATCTTATGACTTGTTTAAATTCTCTCTCTCACTAAGTGTCCCCTTTTTGGGGACCCAACCTGTCTTGCAGCAGTTCAGCTTCTCCACCACCCCTTTTGTTTTTTCCTGTGTGGCTTTTCTGCCTTCAGTTTCCTACTCATGAGGTTTTCCCACCCTAGGGAGCCAGATGGATTCAATCCAGAAAGTTCTCTTGTATGTATGGGTTGTACAGCCAAGAGAGACTGGATTGAGTGTACACACCTCTTGCTAATGGTTCTACCTTGGTCTCCCCCTCTCTCTCTTTCTTTATTTTTTCCTGGGGACCTTTTGTAGGTGACATTCCTCAGTGGCTTGTGTTCCTCCCTCGGTCTTTGCTGACTTGAGTCCCTGAGCCCTGGGTATGTGTGAGCTTCTAACTTGCTGCTATGAGGGCTCCACAGTCTGCATCCATGACAGGAGGGACATGGGCCATGCTTCCTCTGTGTGACCCTCAAGCTTCACAGGGCTGAATAATGGAGAGGATTTTGAATTGGCAGTTCTGGGATGGCAGTCTGCAACCTGTTTTTTGGTGTTTGTTTTCTTTTTTCTTTGAGTCAGCATTTGTGGAGTCCTTCTCCTGTCTATCATACTCCAGAGATCCAGGCAAGTGGTATTGGTCCTTTTATTATTTGAATTTGAGAGGAGAGTTTTCCAGGGGATCTCTTATATCACCATGTTGAAGACATCACTCCATATAGTTTTTGAATTAAGTTCTTATGTAGCCAATGCCAGTAAAGTGGACCCATAAAAACATTATCATATCACATGAGGCTGAATGGTTTAGGAAGATTCCAAATTGTCATAACAGATTTTTAAATTCAATGCATAATTCTTTATGCAATCTAAGCTCCTTTGTAGAAGAGAGTGAGATAAATTTATATACAAATACATCAACTATATGTACATTATGATAGCATTTACATAGATTTTAAATGCACAAAATAATATATATTGTTTATGATTATAATAAGAGAAATAAAAATAGACCAAACTTCTGGTAATGATTGTCTGACTATATCTGGGAGGTAGGGAGTCAGCTGGGAGGGAAATGGGACTAGGGGATATTTTCACAGAAGACTCTGACTTTGTAATTTTTTCTTTCTTCTATTGCAAATTAGGAACCTTAAAGAAAAGTAACAAAATGCTAACAATTCATTCTAGATCATAGATCATGGATGTTTGTTGCATTATTCTTTAAACTTATCTGTATTGTTAAATATCTCAAAAGAGCCAAATATCTGAAGGCACTATGAGAAATAGTGTATAAGGTGTGCTTATATTCTGGAGAATTTTATAACCTAAGATGAACAAGTCTGCCTGAGGTGGGATGGATAGGTGTCACATAAAGACCAGAAAAGAATGGGGCACTGGACTGTACACCCATGAGGCTTGGTCCCCGTTCATATAATTGTGTCCCTAGGACCTTGCACAGCATTAAATACACAGTAGGGCCTCGATAAGCATATATTGCTATGATATGAGGTCAGAAATCTAAAGAGAAAGATGGACTTAGTTAATCCTTACACAGTTTATTAATTGCCATAGCAAGCATATAATCTGGTATCATAAGGTTCGGGGGGTACATGATGAACTACAGTCCTAGTCCATAGCGATTTAGGAACCTGTGAAAGTTGAAAAGGATAATTAAGGAATTTTCTATAAATAAGAGACCCATAATGTATTCCAGACTCACCCAGCAACTTTGCATATCACTCCTGCTAGAACCAAAAATCTCTTTCTCTCTCTCTTTCTCTCTGTGACCCTGATAAGTGATCCCTCTCGGGAAGAAATGTAGTGAAAGGTATTACCTGAGCTTCATTTGTATTGGAAACATCCACAGTGATTTTTATAAAAGTGAGGATTTCTGAACACATTCCAGACCAATCACATCAGACCTGCAGTAGGTTGGCCCTGGACAATGTATTTTAATTAACTTCAGGTGCTTCTTATTGAGACCATTATGGAATGGTGGCTTGATGGTAATATCTGGCATGAAGAATTAGAATGGTATGGCCTCAAACTCTTGAATAATCAGGCTATATTTCAGGAAGAATGGAACAGAAGTCTTATACAATGAAATAATGTAATCACTGATTGATTCCTTTGTTTATTTATTCATTCAACAAATATTAACTGCATGCCCACAATATGTTTGGCATTCTGTTATGTACTAGGCAAACAAAGATAAGTAAGCCAGTTTAATTGGGAGACAAATCAATGGACTATAATATAACCTGATAAATACTGCAATTGAAACAGAAACCAAATGCTTCATGGTTACTGAAAAGAAAGCTACTAGTTCAATGTTGGTTGGTTATTTGGAGAAGAGTTTTAGAGGAGGTGAGAATTGAACTGAGTGTTGAAGAGTTTTCTAGGAAAAATATTTCAGGCAAAGATAATAGAGGTATTAGAACGTGAAGTATTGTGGGCAACCATGAAATATAATTGATCAGTTGTTCTGAACATTACCTTCTGGATTGCTATCATCATCCTAGTTATGGTGCTATAAAGTTATTATCCTGATTGTGAGGCTCTATGTATGTAGTGAGGAAATGAAGAGACCAATGATTATGAAAATGAATATCATCTAGTTCAGTCATAGAGAAGGAGTTTATTTCAAGAAGTTTATTAAAATATTATGAAATTTTTCTTGTCACATTTTCAGAACAAATCTGAAATATGCATTTTTCCTGGCTGTGCTAATTAGATTACATAGTTTAGATTTAATTAGGCTGGCAGGAGTATAATAGAACTTCTGCATTTGTTCAATAAATGAATGTTTTAGTCAATAGATTGTTCTTTAACAGAGTGTTTGCTTATGATGCTCTTTATATCAGTGATTAATCCAATCTAACATCCTAATGGAGAGGTCTGTTTTGTTTCCAGCTAATGTGATAAACACTAACAGTTCAGCATCAACACCTTAATTATACACACTGAAGGCTAATATTAGACAAATTGTATTTTGTTGACTACCTTTGGTTCAGTGGACTTCAGCAATTGAAATAAGCTCCTTAAAGACAAATAAATGTTGCACCTGCAATGTGCACAAACACTATTTGCCATTGAATTGTACAGAGACTTTTTGCAGAATCATTCAGGATAGCAAGGGCTGTAGATAAGGGTACGGTTAACCTTTACTGCTATATGTGTGTCAGGCACTTAATATTATTATTCATTTTTATTATATGTTATCATTTTTATATTATGAAGTCTTATGATTTGGGGGTTGAGTAGGGTCTTCTTCCTTTACAGTATAAGTTCATCATCCTTGAATGTTATTTTTCCACACATCCTCCTATGTAATATATAATCTATGTAATATCATCAGAGAGACTGATCAGAAGGGAAGATTATTTTCTGTAATGAAGTAGTAAGTACACAGAGGACATGTTAAATGTTTAAAAAGCAAATTATGAACTAAATGAGGAAACTAAGCTTAATATATACACTTTAGGAAATTAGGGTAGGTTGCTAAGAAATGTCAGAGTAAGAAAAATAATTAATGAAGGCGCAGGAGATATCTAGTCTTTTTTTTCAATCCAATTCACAGAGACAGCATCTCTTTCACAAAATTATAAAAACATTTTAGGCTTTTTAGGATCTCCTAATAAAACAGTTACTGGTAAACTACAGAAGCTAACAATTTTTCTTGTAAAAGAGGTGTGATTGTCCATGATAAATGTCCTCAAACAATTTTTTAAAAGGACCATTTTAACCAGTTCAAAACATTTTGTTGAGTTTTCATTGTGTATTCACCCTTGTGATATGGAGGGGAAGGTCATATATTTGGCTGCAGGGAACTCATAAAAAATAAGCCAATCCTTACAATAATAGCAACAACATTTTAATAAACGATGAATATACCAAGCTTTGTTTCAAACAGTTTACATATTATGTCATTTCAGCCTCACAATAATCCCAATATAGAAACTATTATTAATTCCACCTTGCAAATGAGAAACACAAAAGCAGAGCAAGGATGAGGACACTTGCCCCAAATCATATAACCAGTATGAGGCACAACTGAGAATTGAGCTAGGAAATGTCTGCCCCTTTAACCCATGCAGTTCACCATTTTGCTATTCAGTCTCCTCCCAGTATGTAGGGTTAACAGCTGTGATGGAGGAGTTTGCAGTGTAATGAGGCTTCTTAGAAAAGAGACAGAGGAAATGGCATGGAAGTATAAAATAAATGAGAATTGAAGGTGAACTGAAAGTAGTTCAGTATGGCTTAAGCATAGTCTGTAAAAGTTAGGAAAGGAACTAAGTCATGTTGACTGGGCCTAGATCATGAGGGAAGCTGTGACTGGATTTTAGAGAAAATAAAACAGGGAATAAGTTGCTAAAATGGGAGTTAACTTGGGAAACTAGAAGCATGATCCAGGCAAGAAGTGATGAGGAACTGAACAATGGCAGTAGAAATGAAAAGTATAGGAAAGTGTCCTGAGGTATTTCAGTGGTAGACATGACAAGCCTTACTTGGTTTGGGGTGAAGAGAGATGTATCATATAAATTCCATGTTTCTGGCTTAGAGAACTGAGTGGAGTGTAATATCCCTCACTAAATGGTGGACCTGGAAAAAAAGTTAGATTTGGGTAGGGAGGAGGAGGAGAAGTTGTTTGTTAAACTTGGAATTCACTGATTTGAGTTACTGATAATGTGGATCTGGGACATCATCAGCATCTGGGTGGTAGATGAACCCAGGAGAGAATTCATAGAACACCAGGTGTCAAGACACAAGGCTGGGACCCTGGGTAAAATTAATGAGGAAACTGAGCTTAATATATACACTTTAGGAAATTGGGGTAGGTTGCTAAGCAATGTCAGAGTAAGAAAAATAGGCTGGGAAGGAGCAGCCTAAAAGGAGGAAAATCAGGAGAGCGTGGTATCAGCACTTCCTCTTGGTTAAGTGCTGAATGGCTGTACAAGAACCCCAGATACAAATACTAGGGAATCTCTTTTCTACCCACTCATGAAAATACCTCTGATCTCAAATCTTATGAGACTCCTCCCAGGTCAAATTCTGGATTCATCGGAAGGTAAAATTATGCATTCATAAGAGGAAATATCATAAGCTCCATGTAGAAAATATCTTAACACATAGCAGTCTCTCAGCATTCTGCATAACACACCCAGAAGTATTCTACTTAATTGCTATGCAGTTATTCTTGCATGTTTCTAACCTCTTCTCCAGTTCACTGACATACTCTTTTAACACATTGGTGCAGACAGAGGCAAAAAAAGGGAGGAAATGTTTCATACATCAAGAGAAAGGAAAATGATGAAAGGCAAAGTTGGGCATAATTTTCTTTTGGAAATCACAACACCTGCAATATTTCCTGAAGCTTAAAACGACCTCTGTTGCTTTGACTACTGCTCTAACCATCTGCTGAGCTGCAGAGAGGTGGTCTGCAGCAGCTGAAAACGTCTACAAACCCTTCAAGTCAGGCTTGTTGGCACAGTGAGGAAGCTAGTGATGTCTTTGTGCCAGATGCAGGTCCTGTTTCCTTCCCTTTGCTGCCATGAAAAAAATCAACCAAGGCTTTAAGAGCTGCCATTGACATAAACATGATTTAATGGCTCGTTAGCATTTTCGGGACCACAGTATTGGCAGGCGCCTTGGAGATGTTTTAAGAGTGGAATCTCGAAAATAATTCTCTGGCAAGCCATTTAAAAGCAGATGTCATGAACATACTTCAGGACAGCTGCCTATTAGGTGACAGAACTTCAAACATACAGAACTTAGAGGAAGTGCACTTGCTGTTTTCTTTACAGGATGGCATCTCTCATCTGCCTCTCTTAAGTATGGGAATAGATTTTCCTTGTTGCTTCCCTTCTGTTTTCTACACCTGTCTCAATTATGGTGACAAAAGTCCTGGTTAAAGTGGGAAGATTCTTGCTATGAATCTATTGATGCAATCATATATGCAATTATTTATTTGCCCAACCATCTCTTCTTGAGATACTGAGCTTCTTGAGAGCTGGGACCAGGTCATATTTGGGTTTAAGTTCTGATTGCACTTCTTTCTACTTTGAAAATTTGGGCAAGAAACTTAGCTGCTTTAAGTCTCAGTTTCCTCATTTGTGTCTCACAGGGTTTTGTAAGGCTGAATGAAATTAGCTACCTTTTGCCAAAGTACCTAATTAGGCACGTGGCCCATAGAAGGTGCTCAATAAATGTCCGTTGAATGAAAGAGCTACATGACTGTTATAAAAGATTCTCTTTGAATTCCAAAAGTATATAATTATTTTTGAGTATTCTGCACTTTATTAGCCTTATGTTATAGGCAAACGGTAACAATTCATGTATAGTCTTTCAAAGGCTCCTGCATCAGTGTGAATGTGAAAAATTGCAGTATGTATTTGCCTTGTAATTATATAAAGGTTCTTTCATCTGTGAAGCAAGTTTATGGTTAAAATGTGAAGGGATAGACTGGCTTGATGGCTGTTTCGTCAGTCAGCAAATAAAGAGAAATCTTACCATTCCATTGAAGAATTGGAGAGTTGGGACATATCCTCTGTTTTTAGGTCCTGTCCTGTATCCCTTTCCTCTCGTCAAAGTGACTTTTGGGTTAAGACACTGCTCACAGCTAGCTGCTTCTTAGGAAGTTCACCTAATAGTAATTCACATATTGGTGAAGTGGCTAAAAATGGCTTACTGCAATGCTCTTTAAACCATGCACTGAGACTTCCTAGGGATTCTTCAAGGGAGCCTCAAACCAGTGAGACTCTGGGCATTTTAATAAAAAAGTTTTACTTTTGAAAAATAAGTTTTATATTATTGGATTCTATATAATATTTTTCTACTTAATTAAAGAAATGGTTTTACTGTTTTAAAAAAGAGTAAGACCACTGACTGTCTTATCTTTTAGTGCTATTGTATTTTGTAATGAGACTCAATAATTTAACTAAAATGAATTATTTAATCCTAGAATCCTAGCAAATAATAGGAAGTAATAGACACTAGGAATCATCATGTGTTCACTAAGCAGATGAAACAGATTTATGTCATCTCATTCTTTGAAAGAGTTATTAGATTGGAGATAAAGCATTTGACATGAGTGTTTGTACTTCAATAATATATTTGGAAAATTTTCTCATGTGTCCTCATGGATAAGAAAGAGAAGTATGAATTGGATGACCTTACAATAACATGAAATAGCAAATGACAGAAGAGTAACTAAAGACCTGACTTGCAGATATATATCCATCTGGAGAGAAATTTCTATTGACAGGCTCAGGGCAGTGTCCATAGTCTTGCCCAATTCACTCTTTTTAGAATTAGTGACTTGGATGAAACTATATAGAGGAAGGTTCATCAGATTTGCAGATGACAAAGCTGGGAGGAATAGAGAATGTGTTGAATGGCAGAATTAGGATCCCAAAAGATCTTGACAGGCTGCAACATTTTGAGTTGAAATAATGTAATGAAATTTAACAGGAATAAATGTAAGGTCCTGTACTTGGGTCAAACAAAATAAAACAAAACAGAAATACAACTGCACTTGCAGAGGATGAAGAAGTTCTGGCTTCTGAGCAAGCATGTGTGAAAATGCTTAGAGGTATTAGATGACAGTCATCGCTATAGAAATCAACAATGTGATGTGGATGCCCCTAAAGCTAATGCGGACTTAGGGAATGCATCAGTTGAATAAATAGAATTTGGAATTATGATGGGTACAGATCCATTTAAGATAGCTTAGATTTTACTGTGAGAATGTGCTCAGTGATATCTAGACAAACTAAAACACATTCAAAGGTGACTGAATGTAAAGAGACTTCAAATTCTGTTGCATGATGAGAGTTTAGGCCCTAACTTCAGGGAATAGGTTCTGTATGGCCTAGAGAGAAGAAAACGTGTACTAAGTTCATTATTTAAAAATATTTGAATTGTTGTCATGTGGTAATTTTTGGTATAAGTCAGATAAATGGGTAGAAGTTTTAGATAGAAGGACAGGATCTCCAATTAAGGAATACTTTTTAAACAATCAAAATGGTCCAAAAATGGTGCGGGCTCCACAAGATAATTTGTTCCTCTCAACTGAGGTAGTAGATTTGACTGAACCACCATTGACAAAGATTCTGTACAGTGAATGAAAAATTTTAAGGATGATTGAGTACGATAACTTGTGATATCTCTTCCAACTTGAGATTTTATGATGACTTACAGTAAGTGTGTGTGGGATGATGTTTTAAGGCAGAACAGCTCTTCCTTCAACTTTCACCTTAGATGCACTTTCATGAGTATCTCTTTCCTATATTAGTGAGCTAAGGAAATACTCAGATTTTAAAAGTTAGCATATCAAATTTACCTTACTTTTAATTTTTTCATAAAGTTAATTTTAGATGCCACAATAGAAACAATGCAACTGAGTGAAATGATTCTTTTCGTAACCTAAGCAAAGGCCAGTGATTTAGAAGACCAGTATAAATACAATTTGAAAGAATTCCTTCATTAAGAAATCTGGGTAATTAAAACAAAGACAAACAAAAAATTCACACCAACACTACCTTCTATAAAAGTTGCACTTTATAAAACAAATTTGAAAGAAACATATCTTTGTTTTTACCTTATTTCTGTGTAAGAGATATCCTGGGTATGTTTTAGTTACTCCTCCAGGAAAGTAGGTAAAAAGCCAGGAACTGCGTGGACTGGACACCACAGAGCAATCTGTCTTTGGGCATACTTCATACAACACTCATGAAAACGTGGAACTGCTGAGATCAGCGAAATCTGTAAGTTTTTGCGGCCAGGGGACCCGCGCCCCTCCCTGCCAGGCTCAGTCCCGGGGGAGGAGGGGCTGTCAGCTCCAGGAAGGAGAAGGGAGAATTGCAGTGGCTGCTCTTATCGGAAACTCATTCTACTGATTCAAACTCCAACCATAGATAGACTGAGACCAGACACCAGAGACTCTGAGAGCAGCCAGCCCAGCAGAGAGGAGACAGGCATAGAAAAAAAACAACACGAAAAACTCCAAAATAAAAGCAGAGGATTTTTGGAGTTCTGGTGAACACAGAAAGGGGAAGGGCAGAGATCAGGCCTTGAGGCGCATATGCAAATCCCGAAGCAAGGCTGATCTCTCTGCCCTGTGCACCTTTCCTTAATGGCCCTGGTTGCTTTGTCTATTAGCATTTCAATAACCCATTAGATCTCTGAGGAGGGCCGTTTTTTTTTTTTTTTTTTTTTTTTTTTTAAATCCTTTTTGCTTTTTCTAAAACAATTACTCTAAGAAGCTCAATACAGAAAGCTTCAAAGAATTGAAATTTGGGCACGTCAAGTCAAGAGCAGAACTAAGAGAGCTCTGAGACAAAAGGTAATAATCCAGTGGCTGAGAAAATTCACTAAACAACACAACTTCCCAAGAAAAGGGGGGTGTCCGCTCACAGCCACCATCCTGGTGGACAGGAAACACTCCTGCCCATCGCCAGCCCCATAGCCCAGAGCTGCCCCAGACAACCCAGTGTGACGGAAGTGCTTCAAATAACAGGCACACACCACAAAACTGGGCGTGGACATTAGCCTTCCCTGCAACCTCAGCTGAATGTCCCAGACCTGGGAAGGGAGAGCAGTGTGAATTAACAGAGCCCCATTCAGCCATCATTTGAGCAGACTGGGAGCCTCCCAACACAGCCCAGCAGCCCAGAACTGCCCTGGGGGGACGGCACTCACCTGTGACATAGCACAGTCATCCCTCAACAGAGGACCCGGGGTGCACAGCCTGGAAGAGGGGCCCACTTGCAAGTCTCAGGAGCCATACGCCAATACCAAAGACTTGTGGGTCAGTAGCAGAGACAAACTGTGGCAGGACTGAACTGAAGGATTAGACTATTGCAGTAGCTTTAAAACTCTAGGATCATCAGGGAGATTTGATTGTTAGGGCCACCCCCCCTCCCCGACTGCCCAGAAACACGCCCCACATACAGGGCAGGCAACACCAACTACACACGCAAGCTTGGTACACCAATTGGGCCCCACAAGACTCACTCCCCCACTCACCAAAAAGGCTAAGCAGGGGAGATCTGGCTTGTGGAGAACAGGTGGCTCGTGGACGCCACCTGCTGGTTAGTTAGAGAAAGTGTACTCCACGAAGCTGTAGATCTGATAAATTAGAGATAAGGACTTCAACTGGTCTACAAACCCTAAAAGAACCCTATCAAGTTCAGCAAATGCCACGAGGCCAAAAACAACAGAAAATTATAAAGCATATGAAAAAACCAGACGATATGGATAACCCAAGCCCAAGCACCCAAATCAAAAGACCAGAAGAGACACACCTAGAGCAGCTACTCAAAGAACTAAAGATGAACAATGAGACCATAGTATGGGATATGAAGGAAATCAAGAAGACCCTAGAAGAGCATAAAGAAGACATTGCAAGACTAAATAAAAAAATGGATGATCTTATGGAAATTAAAGAAACTGTTGACCAAATTAAAAAGATTCTGGACACTCATAGTACAAGACTAGAGGAAGTTGAACAACGAATCAGTGACCTGGAAGATGACAGAATGGAAAATGAAAGCGTAAAAGAAAGAATGGGGAAAAAAATTGAAAAACTCGAAATGGACCTCAGGGATATGATAGATAATATGAAACGTCCGAATATAAGACTCATTGGTGTCCCAGAGGGGGAAGAAAAGGGTAAAGGTCTAGGAAGAGTATTCAAAGAAATTGTTGGGGAAAACTTCCCAAATCTTCTAAACAACATAAATACACAAATCATAAATGCTCAGCGAACTCAAAATAGAATAAATCCAAAAAAACCCACTCCGAGACATATACTGATCACACTGTCAAACATAGAAGAGAAGGAGCAAGTTCTGAAAGCAGCAAGAGAAAAGCAATTCACCACATACAAAGGAAACAGCATAAGACTAAGTAGTGACTACTCAGCAGCCACCATGGAGGCGAGAAGGCAGTGGCACGATATATTTAAAATTCTGAGTGAGAGGAATTTCCAGCCAAGAATACTTTATCCAGCAAAGCTCTCCTTCAAATTTGAGGGAGAGCTTAAATTTTTCACAGACAAAGAAATGCTGAGAGAATTTGCTAACAAGAGACCTGCCCTACTGGAGATACTAAAGGGAGCCCTACAGACAGAGAAACAAAGACAGGACAGAGAGACTTGGAGAAAGGTTCAGTACTAAAGAGATTCGGTATGGGTACAATAAAGGATATTAATAGAGAGAGGGAAAAATATGGCAAACATAATCCAAAGGATAAGATGGCCGATTCAAGAAATGCCTTCACGGTTTTAACGTTGAATGTAAATGGATTAAACTCCCCAATTAAAAGATATAGATTTGCAGAATGGATCAAAAAAAATGAACCATCAATATGTTGCATACAAGAGACTCATCTTAGACACAGGGACACAAAGAAACTGAAAGTGAAAGGATGGAAAAAAATATTTCATGCAAGCTACAGCCAAAAGAAAGCAGGTGTAGCAATATTAATCTCAGATAAAATAGACTTCAAATGCAGGGATGTTTTGAGAGACAAAGAAGGCCACTACATACTAATAAAAGGGGCAATTCAGCAAGAAGAAATAACAATCGTAAATGTCTATGCACCCAATCAAGGTGCCACAAAATACATGAGAGAAACATTGGCAAAACTAAAGGAAGCAATTGATGTTTCCACAATAATTGTGGGAGACTTCAACACATCACTCTCTCCTATAGATAGATCAACCAGACAGAAGACCAATAAGGAAATTGAAAACCTAAACAATCTGATAAATGAATTAGATTTAACAGACATCTACAGGACATTACATCCCAAATCACCAGGATACACATACTTTTCTAGTGCTCACGGAACTTTCTCCAGAATAGATCATATGCTGGGACATAAAACAAGCCTCAATAAATTTAAAAAGATTGAAATTATTCAAAGCACATTCTCTGACCACAATGGAATACAATTAGAAGTCAATAACCATCAGAGACTTAGAAAATTCACAAATACCTGGAGGTTAAACAACACACTCCTAAACAATCAGTGGGTTAAAGAAGAAATAGCAAGAGAAATTGCTAAATATATAGAGACGAATGAAAATGAGAACACAACATACCAAAACCTATGGGATGCAGCAAAAGCAGTGCTAAGGGGGAAATTTATAGCACTAAACGCATATATTAAAAAGGAAGAAAGAGCCAAAATCAAAGAACTAATGGATCAACTGAAGAAGCTAGAAAATGAACAGCAAACCAATCCTAAACCAAGCAGAAGAAAAGAAATAACAAGGATTAAAGCAGAAATAAATGACATAGAGAACAAAAAAACAATAGAAAGGATAAATATCACCAAAAGTTGGTTCTTTGAGAAGATCAACAAGATTGACAAGCCCCTAGCTAGACTGACAAAATCAAAAAGAGAGAAGACCCATATAAACAAAATAATGAATGAAAAAGGTGACATAACTGCAGATCCTGAAGAGATTAAAAAAATTATAAGAGGATATTATGAACAACTGTATGGCAACAAACTGGATAATGTAGAAGAAATGGACAATTTCCTGGAAACATATGAACAACCTAGACTGACCAGAGAAGAAATAGAAGACCTCAACCAACCCATCACAAGCAAAGAGATCCAATCAGTCATCAAAAATCTTCCCACAAATAAATGCCCAGGGCCAGATGGCTTCACAGGGGAATTCTACCAAACTTTCCAGAAAGAACTGACACCAATCTTACTCAAACTCTTTCAAAACATTGAAGAAAATGGAACACTACCTAACTCATTTTATGAAGCTAACATCAATCTAATACCAAAACCAGGCAAAGATGCTACAAAAAAGGAAAACTACCGGCCAATCTCCCTAATGAATATAGATGCAAAAATCCTCAACAAAATACTTGCAAATCGAATCCAAAGACACATTAAAAAAATCATACACCATGACCAAGTGGGGTTCATTCCAGGCATGCAAGGATGGTTCAACATAAGAAAAACAATCAATGTATTACAACACATTAAAAACTCGAAAGGGAAAAATCAATTGATCATCTCAATAGATGCTGAAAAAGCATTTGACAAAATCCAACATCCCTTTTTGATAAAAACACTTCAAAAGGTAGGAATTGAAGGAAACTTCCTCAACATGATAAAGAGCATATATGAAAAACCCACAGCCAGCATAGTACTCAATGGTGAGAGACTGAAAGCCTTCCCTCTAAGATCAGGAACAAGACAAGGATGCCCGCTGTCACCACTGTTATTCAACATTGTGCTGGAAGTGCTAGCCAGGGCAATCCGGCAAGACAAAGAATAAAAGGCATCCAAATTGGAAAAGAAGAAGTAAAACTGTCATTGTTTGCAGATGATATGATCTTATATCTAGAAAACCCTGAGAAATCAACGATACACCTACTAGAGCTAATAAACAAATTTAGCAAAGTAGCGGGATACAAGATTAATGCACATAAGTCAGTAATGTTTCTATATGCTAGAAACGAACAAACTGAAGAGACACTCAAGAAAAAGATACCATTTTCAATAGCAACTAAAAAAATCAAGTACCTAGGAATAAACTTAACCAAAGATGTAAAAGACCTATACAAAGAAAACTACATAACTCTACTAAAAGAAATAGAAGGGGACCTTAAAAGATGGAAAAATATTCCATGTTCATGGATAGGAAGGCTAAATGTCATTAAGATGTCAATTCTACCCAAACTCATCTACAGATTCAATGCAATCCCAATCAAAATTCCAACAACCTACTTTGCAGACTTGGAAAAGCTAGTTATCAAATTTATTTGGAAAGGGAAGATGCCTCGAATTGCTAAAGACACTCTAAAAAAGAAAAACGAAGTGGGAGGACTTACACTCCCTGACTTTGAAGCTTATTATAAAGCCACAGTTGCCAAAACAGCATGGTACTGGCACAAAGATAGACATATAGATCAATGGAATCGAATTGAGAATTCAGAGATAGACCCTCAGATCTATGGCCGACTGATCTTTGATAAGGCCCCCAAAGTCACCGAACTGAGCCATAATGGTCTTTTCAACAAATGGGGCTGGGAGAGTTGGATATCCATATCCAAAAGAATGAAAGAGGACCCCTACCTCACCCCCTACACAAAAATTAACTCAAAATGGACCAAAGATCTCAATATAAAAGAAAGTACCATAAAACTCCTAGAAGATAATGTAGGAAAACATCTTCAAGACCTTGTATTAGGAGGCGACTTCCTAGACTTTACACCCAAAGCACAAGCAACAAAAGAGAAAATAGATAAATGGGAACTCCTCAAGCTTAGAAGTTTCTGCACCTCAAAGGAATTTCTCAAAAAGGTAAAGAGGCAGCCAACTCAATGGGAAAAAATTTTTGGAAACCATGTATCTGACAAAAGACTGATGTCTTGCATATATAAAGAAATCCTGCAACTCAATGACAATAGTACAGACAGCCCAATTATAAAATGGGCAAAAGATATGAAAAGACAGTTCTCTGAAGAGGAAATACAAATGGCCAAGAAACACATGAAAAAATGTTCAGCTTCACTAGCTATTAGAGAGATGCAAATTAAGACCACAATGAGATACCATCTAACACCGATTAGAATGGCTGCCATTAAACAAACAGGAAACTACAAATGCTGGAGGGGATGTGGAGAAATTGGAACTCTTATTCATTGTTGGTGGGACTGTATAATGGTTCAGCCACTCTGGAAGTCAGTCTGGCAGTTCCTTAGAAAACTAGATATAGAGCTACCATTCGATCCAGCGATTGCACTTCTCGGTATATACCCGGAAGATCGGAAAGCAGTGACACGAACAGATATCTGCACGCCAATGTTCATAGCAGCATTATTCACAATTGCCAAGAGATGGAAACAACCCAAATGTCCTTCAACAGATGAGTGGATAAATAAAATGTGGTATATACACACGATGGAATACTACGCGGCAGTAAGAAGGAACGATCTGGTGAAACATATGACAACATGGATGAACCTTGAAGACATAATGCTGAGCGAAATAAGCCAGGCACAAAAAGAGAAATATTATATGCTACCACTAATGTGAACTTTGAAAAATGTAAAACAAATGGTTTATAATGTAGAATGTAGGGGAACTAGCAGTAGAGAGCAATTAAGGAAGGGGGAACAATAATCCAAGAAGAACAGATAAGCTATTTAACGTTCTGGGGATGCCCAGAAATGACTATGGTCTGTTAATTTCTGATGGATGTAGTAGGAACAAGTTCACTGAAATGTTGCTATATTATGTAACTTTCTTGGGGTAAAGTAGGAACATGTTGGAAGTTAAGCAGTTATCTTAGGTTAGTTGTCTTTTTCTTACTCCCTTGCTATGGTCTCTTTGAAATGTTCTTTTATTGTATGTTTGTTTTCTTTTTAACTTTTTTTTTCATACAGTTGATTTGAAAAAAGAAGGGAAAGTTAAAAAAAAAAAAAAAAGAAAAAAGACAAACAAGGAAAAAAAAAAAAAAAAAGATGTAGTGCCCCCTTGAGGAGCCTGTGGAGAATGCAGGGGTATTCGCCTACCCCACCTCCATGGTTGCTAACATGACCACAGACATAGGGGACTGGTGGTTTGATGGGTTGAGCCCTCTACCATAAGTTTTACCCTTGGGAAGACGGTTGCTGCAAAGGAGAGGCTAGGCCTCCCTGTATTTGTGCCTAAGAGTCTCCTCCTGAATGCCTCTTTGTTGCTCAGATGTGGCCCTCTCTCTCTGGCTAAGCCAACTTGAAAGGTGAAATCACTGCCCTCCCCCCTACGTGGGATCAGACACCCAGGGAAGTGAATCTCCCTGGCAACGTGGAATATGACTCCCGGGGAGGAATGTAGACCCGGCATCGTGGGATGGAGAACATCTTCTTGACCAAAAGGGGGATGTGAAAGGAAATGAAATAAGCTTCAGTGGCAGAGAGATTCCAAAACGAGCCGAGAGATCACTCTGGTGGGCACTCTTACGCACACTTTAGACAACCTTTTTTAGGTTCTAAAGAATTGGGGTAGCTGGTGGTGGATACCTGAAACTATTAAACTACAACCCAGAACCCATGAATCTCGAAGACAGTTGTATAAAAATGTAGCTTATGAGGGGTGACAGTGGGATTGGGAATGCCATAAGGACCAAACTCCACTTTGTCTAGTTTATGGATGGATGTGTAGAAAAGTAGGGGAAGCAAACAAACAGACAAAGGTACCTAGGGTTCTTTTTTACTTCAATTGCTCTTTTTCACTCTAATTATTATTCTTGGTATTTTTGTGTGTGTGCTAATGAAGGTGTCAGGGATTGATTTAGGTGATGAATGTACAACTATGTAATGGTACTGTAAACAATCGAAAGTACAATTTGTTTTGTATGACTGCGTGGTATGTGAATATATCTCAATAAAATGATGATTAAAAAAAAAAAAAAAAAAAAAAAGAGATATCCTGACCTCTTTCTAGTTTTTCTTTGAACATGCCAAACCATATGAACTACTTAATTACATTATAGGCCTTTCCACAGTAAGTACCACAGCAAAATGCAGGCTCCTGACAAAGGGAAGTACTGATAAGTAAACAGACCAATCAGGGCTCTTGATTGCAAATGGCAGAAAAGGGATTCATTAATGGAATGGTTCTCAAGCTTGAGTGTGCATCAAATTCAAATGTGCAATAAGTTCTCAAGCTTGTTTTAACCACAGATTGCTGATTCAGTAGGTCACGGGTGGGACCCGATAATTTAAATTCCCAACAAGTTCCCAGATGCTGCTGATGTTGCTGCTTCTGGACCACTTTTTGAGAGTAATGCATTAAAAGATAACAGAGAGCTCTCAGAATTGTTGGGAGTTCTGGAGAAGCAAACTTGAGGCCAAATTTCTAAGCGCAATGGCCCATACTATACTGAGCTTGATGAGGAAACCATTTTATTTCTGTTGACAGCATTTAGCAGTATGGTTTAGGAACTATATTTTACTGCAATCACTAGTGGTGCCAGCAATGATGACAATTCTGCACAGGAAATCAATTTGCATACAGTGATGCTTTCAAACGCTAAATGCTTCTGATGTGACCCATGCCATACTCATGAATGAATGCGAGTCTCACATGGATGATGTGCTTGTTTGGATGTAGTATGTCCCCCCAAATGTCATGTTCTTTAATGTAGTCTTGTGGCGGCAGATATATTAGTGTTGATTAGGTTGGAACCTTTGGATTAGGTTGTTTCCATGGAGATGTGACCCATCCAACTGTGGGTAGTACTTTTGATTAGATTGTTTCCATGCAGGTGTGCCCCACCCATTCAGCATGGGTCCTGATTAGTTTACCAGAGCCCTATAAAAGCTCAGACAGAATGAGCTCAGTGCTGCTGCAGCTTAGAGAGACATTTTGAAGATGGCCATTGAAAGCTGATGCTGATATTTTGGAGAATGCCATTTTGAAATGCAACCTCAGAGCAAGCAGACACCAGCCACATGCCTTCTGAGCTAACAGAGGTTTTCTGGATGCCATTGGCCTTCCTTCAGTGAAGGTATACTTGTGTTGATGCCTTAATTTGGACATTTTCATGGCCTTCCAACTATAAATTTGTAACCAAATAAACCCCCTTTATAAAAGCCAATCCATTTCTGGTATTTTATGTAATGGCAGCATTAGTAAACCAGAACAGATGAGCTGATAGGTGGAGCCTAGATCACAAAATTTATGTAGTTGTGAAGGAGTCTGGGATGTAGTTCTTTCTCCTACACTGAGGAGCAGGACTCATATTTTCAGAAATAAATGTTTTAATAGTTGAAGTTTACACTACTAAATTAACCTCAATAGTACATTTTAAAGCACTGTTTCTTTTACTTTCAGATTTTTACTCTTATGGGACATCTGAAGTAAAGAAGGCTGGGGATTTTAGTTCTTTCTCCTACATTGGGGAAACAGGACACATATTTGCAGAAATGAATGCATTAATAGTCAAAAATTCCAGAACTAAATTAATCTCACTAGTATATTTTAAAACATAGTTTATTTTACTCATTTCTGGAGTTTTGCTCTTATGGGAAGTCTAAACTCAGGAAAACAGATCTTTTCTAGAAACCATCATGTATGATGCTGTGAAAGGAAACATAATAAAGCTATGCAAATCTTTCTAATGTGACCCAACTGGGATCCCACATTAATATTTCTAAGGTAGTTAGAAATGCTTCTGCATACCAAGCATTGTGCTGGGTGTTAAGATATAAAGGAAGAATAAGATATGGATCTTGAGTTGAAGAGCTTGCAAATTAATAAGGGAAATGTTTAGTCAAGTACATAGAATGTTTCAATATAGACACTTATTTTTCTTACAAATAGATTAGATTCCAGAGAAGATATAGATTCCATAAATTCATCTGTTCAAAATGACTGACCTACAGATCTGCAGTTATGAGAACTGTCCGTGTTGATTGGATTGACCTTGAGTCTTTTTACTTCTTTTATACCTTCTAAAAACTGTAAATACAGATGTTTGGGTTTTGGATTTTACTTTTCATTATAAAAAAACGTATAACAAAACAATGCTTCAACTACAATGCACACGCCTTAGATTAACAAACTTCTCAAAGGCCGTATCTAAATTAAGACAGCACAATCACTCATGGCACTTGTAGATGTTGGGTTGAGCTGAAATTCTTTTCCTTTGTTGTGTCTGTTTTTTTCCCAGTATTGAATCCTTGTAACTTGAACATTTGTTAAGTCGAGGAGCATCTTTACATTGCGGAGAGTGGAATGACAAGGATATGATGGGTCCCAAAGGAGCAGAGAGAAGGGTTTCATAGTTTAGTCTGGACAATGAGGGAAAATTTCTTGGAGGATAGGGCACTTGAGCTGACATTTCAGTGAAGATCATCAATTAGTCAAGGGAAAGATGGAGACAAGAAATTTATGGATAGAGGCCTAGAGGTTTGAAATAGTGTGTTACATGTGGAGGGAATATTGACACATAAGAAACTTGTGTTATGAGAGGCAAGAGAGGGGGACGATGACACTGTGGAAGTGAGCAGAGGCCAGATCACAGAGGGCCTCTTTTGCCAAATTGCAGTGTTCGAGGGCATACTTCATGTGGTGACATGTGGCAAAGACTTCTAGGGCAACATCCCAAACCCCTTCTGTCAGGAAGTGAAGCTGCAGAGGTAAGCAGGAACAGATCATAGAGGGCCTCATACACTGCACAAGAGAGTTGGCGTGTGTCCCCCTTGTGATGGTGGCTAATTGTCCTCCAACAGTCTAGCCCCTTATTCTTTCTGATAGTTAAATCCCCGGAGTTTTAGATGGGTAAGTGGCTGCCCAGTGAGGGACAAGGTTTTCTGGTTTTCTTTGCAGCTTAGCATGGATTGAATAAACAGCAAACTTTGCCAAGGACCCACTTTTTGCAGGGCCCTATTTTATACTTTGAAATATGTGGAAAGCCGCCAGGATTGGGATCCTCATGTCTCCAGTCCATGTTTCTCCTTTTCCCCCCTCTTCCCTTCTGTCTTTTCCTCCCTCCATTCCTCCTTCCCTCCCTTTCTCCCTCTTTCCTGCTCACCTTCCTCCCTTCTTGCCCCTCCCTCTCTCCCTCAAGAGATACCATTTACAAGGACAAAATGAACAGACAGAATGACAAAGCCACTAATATCCTCCATGCTAATGAATGGGCTGCTGGGAGTGGCCTCCATATATTCACTAATAAAGCTGACTTTATGAGACTCTACCATGAGTGTTTCTAAGGCAGTACCATCCTGCTCTACATTTCTATTTATTTATTTATTTATTTATTTATTTATTTATTTAAATATTTAAGCTTCTAAGAATTGAACAAAGAGGGAAAATACACTGTTTCTTACTATATGCATTATCAATGTCTCTTTAAATAATTTCTTTTTTTAGAACATGTTTTTCAGAACATGGGTTTCTGAAATGACTTAGCCATTTTTTATATTAAAAGCTGAGAGGTTATAAAATTCTGCTGCCTTTAGCATTTTCTGAATATGTAGAAGCTGTTCTCAATGGTTGGATTTTTAAAAAGATGTTACACTCTTATTAATCATTTATGTTGCTGGACTTCATGCAGATAGTTTCCATTTTGACCGTTCCGTTTTAAAATAGCGAATTTATAAATGGAGAAATCAGGTGAGCTTGAAGTGGCTATGCTTCTTTACATGGTGAAAGGAAGCTCTGCTATGCCTTGCTGTTACCACAGAGAGGCATTACCGGACTTCTCTTTCATATCAGCCCTCTCAAAAGCAAGAAAGTAAACCCCTGGAAACTCATTTTTTTTGTTTTTTTTCACCTTTAAAAGGAAAACAATATATTAATACACACAAAAAAGCTCCTCAGAGCTAGTGGCCACTTACAAGTTATATGTGATTTTCAAGGTAGAGAAATATTTTCCTGAGTAGATTATTTTAGGTGGCATAATCGCTTACATCTTCTCAAGGAAGAAACAAAACGTCTTTTCTAGCCATATCAAATTTCCTTATGTAAATACTTCAAAATTTCAAGAAAAGCTCTGGCCCTTATTTCAATAGAATGCCAGGCCAAATATTACTCAGGAAAATAATGCATCTCATTGGCGGGAACCACCACCTCAAAGAGAATGGGAATTTCATTAGAGAACAGTCAAGCCAGAAATATGTTTTGAATATGTGGTCTGTATTCCCTGCTGCTGCCCTCTCCCCAAATTGCTGGTGCATATATAACATGCTTTTGCTGCCTACTGAACACACATAATATCAGGCAGAGGCAGGAAGAACAAAACGCTAATAAGATTCTGTGTTTGTACAATGCTCCCAGGACAACTGGCACAAATTTGACTCCTCATACCAAATACAAGGTAATGGAAATGATTATCCAGTACAATTTGTGTCTGGATCTAAATATGATCCTAATTAAATTCATGATCACAAGATTCACACACCACAATACTTTCAGGCAGAACATAATTAAAATAGCATTAAAGAGAGAGTCTTTTTTCCTTTAGCAAAAAAAAAAAAAAAAAAAAAAAGAATCCAACAACAGCAACAACAAAAACACCACAACACAGCTGCAAAGAGCTGTTCCCAAGAAGTCCCTGTAAAGGGAACAGCAGTGCAAAGGTCACCACAAAGCAGCTAAGCTGCAAGCTCATAATTAAAATGGGTAAGTGTCTTCTTTCCCCCAATTCAGTTTGGGTTAATCACGCCTTGGTGTTTTCATTCCCTTTCTTACAGCCACAGGGTAAATGAACAGTTGAACATATACTCAGTTTTAGTTTGGGGGAGCGGATTCATTTCATTTCATGACCTCAAATGAAGTATTATACTTCAAAGATATTAAAATATTTTTATTCCAGTTGCCTCTCAAAATTCATTAAAGTCCCAACTTCTTCTTGCTTCACTGCTTTCCTTCAGACACATTTCTTTGCACTCTTTTCATCATTTCTTCCCTTCTCAGCTTTTTGCCTTCACTTCCCTTCCAAGCACATCTTCCTGCTCATGCTGTGCACCATTGTTACTTATCTCCTCTTGGGAAAAAGAAATTTGCCCTATGGCTGTGCCAAAGTTGCTGGCACTTGTTTGGGCCACAGAAAGGTTTATTGCTGCTTGGTATCTGGTACCACTGAGTAGCAGTGTCTATTGGTTTAATCCCAACTGAAGTGGAGAAGTCTGGGGATTTGTGGCAACAGTATTGGATTCTAGCTTGCTGTTAGATGCTTGAACTGGCTCCCAGTCTGTAAGATGGAGAATAAGATCTGTGGCCTCTCCTGGGAATTCAGAAGTGACCAAAGACATTTTAAGGAACTCATTCTCCAAAATAGAAAAAAAAAAATTGGGACTCTTCCACACTCTGACTCCATCCCAGAAATTCTTGGACTTTTTACAATGCCTCATCCTGGCACAGATTCTTCAGCTTTAAGCCTTTGCCTTGTTTCTCCCGTGTCTGAGTCACCCAAATATAGGCTTGAACATACCCTGGTTTCTCAGCACATCTGGATAGACATATTTATAGCTTTACCACACCCCCACCCCCTTGGAATTAATTCATATACCTCGACCCAGAATCAGGAAGCCAGGCTTCTGTGTCTCTTCTCAATTACTTCAATTGCCAACAAACATTGGGTGTTGCCTCCTGATTTTGAACAGTTCGCTCTCTCCCACTTATCCCAGTAATGTATTAGAATCATGATGTAGGGTGAGGCTGGGTCTAGATCACTCTTCCTGGCTAGTAGCCCATCTCCTCCCCTGGCCCAACCTCATCAAAGATTGGATCGCTGAACTCAAAATGGAATGAGTGGAGTTGAAACCATTGTATCCTTCTTTCCTTCCTTCTTTCCTTCCTTTTTCCCTTTACCTCATAGAACTCATATATAGCTACTATTAGAAAGCTAATAATAGCCACCATTTACAGAATGTCGACTATATACAAGATAGAGTGTTAGGAACATTATCAAGGTATCTAAATTTATTCTCCCTCTAAACCTGAGGGATATTATAATCTCCATTGTACATTTGAAGTTATTGAGAGATGGTCATACATCTAGTAGGTCACTGAATTCTAATTTAATTTAGGTTCTCTTTTATTCCAAAGCCCATGTGCTTTTCACTCTGCCATGCTGTGCTGGGCCCTGGGGGAGAAGGTGCCCGCAAGACCACAGTCTAGTGGGGTGGGGCACGTTAGCATCTCACTATATGATGCAATTCAAAATATTGTCTAAGACAAGTAAGTCTGAAGTGCATAAAATGCTTTGGAGGCAGATGAGGGAGAGAGAGCTCTTGCTGGATGAGGGAATGAGGAAGATGTAGGGGGTGCTGTCATGGTGGTAAATTCAGAGGAGTTATATTTGAGCTAGTGCTTGGACAGTGGGGTGAAATTCAACAAACAGAACTGGAGGCAGCATTTACAGTCATTTACACCTTTCTCTGTTTTTCTATTTTTCCATATTTAATTGTTATTCTTTTAAAATATGGTCTTAATCTCATTTTATAAAGGAAGTTTCTTTCCTTTTCTAGTTGTGGCCTTTTATTCCTCCACTTTATTCTATGTTACTGAGTTACCCTAATGCCTCAAATCTGAAAATATTTAGTTTATAACACCAGATTGCAAGAGGAATGGAGTAAGACTGTTTGCACTCCAATTTTTCTTTCCTTTTGTTTTGTGAGAATGTTATGTAGCACTAACTAAAAAAAGGTGAATTCTTTTAATTATGTTGGGAAAGACATATTAATAGGAGGGGTAAAATTCAAATGTCATGTGATGTAGAGTAATTTGACATAAAAATTCAAACAACTGCAGTGATTTTAGTTACATATCTGTCTATAAACTGGATGAGATGGCTAGAATAATGAATATTGGAGTGCTAAAAATAGGCATGATTACAGTCAGTGGGGTTAGAAACAAAAACATGGAGTACAACAACATGAATTAATAGGATTATTTTTTAAAGACAATAATATTAAAGGACTGGTAAAATGTAGACAGATTGAAAGTACATGCTTGTTGTGGAACACTCTCGAGTTATGTTTGTAAGTGTTAGCATATGAAGTATGTAAATAGAGCCTGTTTCTCTCTTGCATTATTTCCCGCAGTGTATTCCATGAAATACTATGCCCTAGATAATAATAGATAGCTCATTTAAGGTGGGTTCCATGGTCAAAAAAGTTTTGGATTTCCTGGTTTGAACAAAATGAAACAGGCTTCTTTAATTTACTCTGGGACTTTCTGGAGATTTTAATTGGCTAATGAGTGTTATGATTCTCCAAGAGGTAGAAATAGTGTGCAATATGTGTGCCCCAAATATATTTGCATCCCAGATCTTATGGTGTGCGTGTGTTTAGTATCATATGAATTCCACCAGTATATGGGGAAATAATACAAAATAAAGTTGAAAAAGAGAGTCTTTGAGGAAAATAATTGTTGGAAATAAGAGAATCTTGAAAGGGGTATTAAAAAAGCATGTAGTTCATTTACACATAACTCATCATCCAAAATTTTCCTGGAGATCTCCTCTTCGTTGAAGCCTACCCTGATTATCCTAGCCTATGCTGATATCTCAAATGTCAGAATTCCCATAGTTCAAATGTCCAATTTTAGCTCATAGTATATTTTATTTTATACTTTTAGTTATCTTTCCATGCATGTATTCTATTTTTCCAATTGGATTATGATATTTACGAAAATAATTCTTGTCATGTGTTGGCAGTGATCATTCGTATTGGTTTTCAGCTCAATCACATTTCTGGGTATTCTGTTCCATTAAATCATATGTCAGATAATGTGTTCCATCTCAGAAAAAGGATCATTTCATTTATATGTTTTAGACCTGAATTTCTAGTACAGTTCCTTGTACAAACTGAGACTTAAGTAATTATCTGCTAATTGTACCTTAAATAAACATAGTGACAGAAATTCCCTGGATTCATGAAAGAAAATAGAGAAAATAGAGTTGAATTTAGCCATTGGAACTAAATCATATTAAGCTATAACTATAGTGAATGCTAAACCATAAAATGGCTATATGTATGTATAAATAAACATATATATACATATACATATATGTATACATACATATATATGAAATACAAATAATCATTTTTGTTAGATTTTGTGGGGGGCTGCAATTTTATTGTTGTTTGGCACTGATAATCTCTCAGAAAATAAGATGGACATGGAATTTCTGATGAAACATAGAGTTTAATGGGGAACACTAATGTTAATTGAATATTTAATTAATTAATATTGATATTAATGCTTTGTCATTCTGTCAGATCATATATCTAGGACATCAGGAGTAGCTTCTCTGAGGAAATTATTTTTAAATGGTGACCTAAAGGATAAGTAGGATTTAACTAAGTTGAGAAACATTCTAGGCAGAGAAATAGCATACTTGAAAGATTAGAGTCAGGAAGAAAAATACTGTATTCAGGAAACTGATACAAGACCATACGTGGACAGTGAGCCAGAGAATAGCAGAAGATGAACCCAAAAAGTTGGCCGGGATTGAATCACATAGATTAGGCTAAGGATTTTTTACTTCATCTTAAGAGCAATATGAAGACATTGAAGGATTTTTTTCAAAACTAAAATATACATATACTCATGATAGATTTTAATTTATAAAAGTTTTCTCTAGCTGCAATGGCAGATGGATGTAGGGTAGGCATAAAAGAACAAAGTAGGTAAGAAGAATAGAGAAGTTAGGATGCTATTGAATAATTTCAGTAAGAAATTCACTAAAATGAAAGCTTCACAGTATCTGAACACTAGTAGCTTCCAAGGATGTTTTAGAGGCCCTCTACTAGCTCTTTGGAAATTCCATTTTCTGGTATCAAATATGGCTAGGGCAAGAGTAATATAATGGTTAAGAGCATGGACTCTGGTGTCAGAGTGTTTGGGTTCAAAGCCTGTCTCCCCTAGACCAGTTGAGCTACTTTGGCAGTCACTTAACCTCTCTCTTAATGTTCTCTTCAGTAAAATAGGAATATAATAACTACCTCATGGGGTTATTGACATGAAGATTAAATGTGTTAATATATGTAAAGTTAATAGGACAGGGCATGCCACAGAGTAAATACTATAAAAGTATTTGCTCTTCTTATCATTACTATTATGGACACATTTAGAGAGTAGAATTATCCAGATATGGTGATTACTTAGATTGAGTAGGATGGTTTTATAGGGAAGGAGACAAGAAATGGGATTATATCTTTAAGAATAAAATAGATTCTAAGCCATCTAATGTGACTTTATTCATGGAGGTACTTCATTGATCTTTAAATTCTATATTATTATTTTAAAACATTTTATAGGGGAAATGTTTTACAATGCCTTTCTATGTACTTTAACTTACATTCCTCAGCTGCTTAGTAGTTGAGATGTACAGTTACCTTTCCACAAATGTGCTACCTAAATAGCTAGTGGAGATCACGACTTTGAACATAGGCATGATGAAGTGCTCCACAGTGGACTGGCTGTCATCTCAGCTTAATTGAGGGCAAGTTAAATTGCTTGCGTAACTATCTACTTTTCTCCCAACTTGGCATATTTTGAATGATTTCTCTAAACAATTGTATGCCCTGAAGTTTAGATTAATTGTTGCTACATTATTAGATCTTTTCTTGTACCTTTTCTCCATTACTAATTATATTGGGAAGGTTCAATGTTAGCTAATAATACTTTTAATTTATATACTGTGGCAACTTTTTTCTAAGGAACTCAAAGCACTGCACACACTTTGCCTCAATTATCTGTTTCTATACTTGCATTTGTAACTAATCCTCTCATTCTATTCTCTGACTTTCAGATGCTTGCTATTCTCTTCCCAACTGCAATTTCCTTAGAATCTCTTTTCCTTGAAATTTTCCAAGACTGCTTAACAGGAGTGCCATATTTAGCTTCTAAATGTGTCTAATTCTCCTATACAAGATTGTTCTCTTTTCACTTGGCGTCAAGGGATTGACTCAAAATAACTATCCTTTTGTTACAGAGAAAGAGGCGCAGAACCAAAGAAATTCACGAAAACGGAGGCTTCACAATCAGTTTAAAAAGAAAAGTCACAAAATGTCTGAACACCAGCAGCCTCCAAGGATGGCAGTTTGAGGCCCTATATTTACTCTTCGGGAATTCCATTTTGAAGAACTGATTTGATTTATGCTGTCACATTGTGTGAGATGGAACAGAGGTTAAGTACTAGGCTTCAAGTTTAGATAGGAGTCATAGAGACTACAACTATTATAAGGCTTATTTTTAGTACACACTATTATATAGCTTTCTTTTTTAACACTTTGTACCACCAATGTGGCATTTATCATATACTTTGACTCTTATACACCTGTTTTGCCTCCTTTACTAGATTTGATGTTTCCCCTTTTAAGGCAGCCTTGAGTTTTATTAACCTGGTAGGTCTTCATTAATAATCTATCAAGTAAATATTTATTATTTATGAAGCAGCAAACTCCTGTTTTTGCTTTCAAAACTATGACTTTTCCAAGTAATTTTAACAAAAGGATCCAGCAAAAATGGTCGACATGGAGTTTTCCTCTAGACAAACCTTTTAAAGTAGATGAAAAGTGATTTTTTACTTACTATCCTCCCTCACTCCCCACAAAAAAGTGATTCCTGAAATTACAGTACAAGTAATTTTTCTTCGTTTTTTCTCTACTGGCATTATAGAACAATACTGCTGTTGATAATGAGCATAATAATGACTAGTATTTATTGAGAGCTTACTATGGCTTAGTGCAGGATTGTAGTAGGAATGCAATACATATTTCTTGTAAGAATAAATACAAGGCACTTCATTAGGTGCTTATAAACAGGATCGTGTTTAAGCCCCACAAAAATACGCAAAACAAAGTGCAATTTTTATCTCCATTTCTCACGTGTGGAAAGTAAAGTTCAGAGAGAATAAGTATCTTACCCAATGTCATACAGCTGTTAAGTGACAGAGATGACTCCATAAACTATCTGCTGTGATACTCACCACAAAATCATAGAATCTGATAAAATCTTTCATGAGGGAAGAGTACTTTCTGCCCTCAAATGCCTTCCCAGTCATGAATCCAAGGAAATTAGTGTGGGTCTTGTGCTCCATCTCACTCAAATCCTATTGTGGCCTTTTGGAAACTAAACCAGGTGACTTATTGTTCAGTTCCACTGGGAACAGAATCAAATAAGTTGGGAGAAAACAAGAGGAAACCAAAGCTATGGAATAAGATCAGACTAAGAAAATGCCTGCTAGTGTAATATATCTCTCCATTCCACTTTATCTGCAATAAAAATATTAAAGGACCTGTCAGCTAAATCATGAAAATTATTTCCATCATGACTAACCCATAAAATCTGTCAAATCCTTTTCTTTGATTGGGTTATAAGCCACATGCTGTGACCCAGGGCAGCTAGAGGGTTAATTACATTTTCTTTTTTGTCCCTGTTTAAATAAATAT
This sequence comes from Choloepus didactylus, assembly GCF_015220235.1. NCBI lineage: Eukaryota > Metazoa > Chordata > Mammalia > Pilosa > Megalonychidae > Choloepus > Choloepus didactylus. The sequence goes on from NC_051316.1 coordinate 71,311,611, forward strand.
TTTGGTTCTTCCAAAGATTTGCTTGATTCTTTTTAGACTATTATTCTCCAGAAGGATCCAGTGTTTTAGAAAGATTATTTCCTGATGTTTCATTTGTTTGAAGTTTCTAGATACCATTGAACATTGCTTATATTCTCAAAACTATGTGTTTTTGATGTGTGGGTGATCTCAACATCTCAGATACATTTTATTGAGTATTTGTCATTATGTTACTTCAAATAAACTTTCTACTGAGCACTTGATTTTTCCAAGTCATTGATGAAGAAAATCAGCAATCAGAAGAATTTGATGAAAAGTGATTACTGGACAGCCACTTTCCCCCCCACAAATTAACAAATGTAGAAGGAAAAATTGGAGCCATATAGTTGGCTTGTTACTTTAACTTTAGCTTAAAATGTACAGCACAGTGGCACTATAACTTTTCAGCTTATAATCTATGACTATTGGTTATGGCTATTGCTTTTTATTGCATTGCAGTAACTTATACAGTGGGAAGAAGTCTTAGAGGTCATTTATTCAAAGTTTTGAGTTTTATAAGGGAATTGTAAAAAGAAAATTCTGAAAGTCATGTAGATAATAATGGGCAGAGCAAGATTTAAAGCTGGTCTTTGGATGACTGTTCTGTATCCCTAAGAATATTGAATTATTACATATTATGCAAATGTTATATTATTAGTAATTTGAATAATAAAATAGTGTCAGGACTCTTAAATTTCTCTATGAAGTTCTTTGGTAAGAGAGGTCTCTTAGTAAATGAAACGTCATTGTCTAGTGGCTGATTAGGAAGCTGAAAGTGTGAAGCTACCAAGTTAAAGTGACTGTGAAAAGATATTTATTGAGTGCCTACCATGTGCTAGGTTTGCTCTTTGTCCCAGACTATCACTGTAAGACAAGTGTTGCATAATTACCCAAACAGCCCTGGGTTTGGTGTGGGCCTGAATTGTTCATGACTCTCCAATAAGACACTAACTAGGTCTTTGAAAAGCTGTTTTAAACAAATAATATAAGTGACTGTAAGAAAACCCACAGAATTTAAAATCTCAAGATCTGGTTATATTTAATGTTAAGCTGCACACATCAGGATTGGCATGGAGTCAGGGAAACCAGAAACTTGGAGAGTTCAGCAGTTCTTTGAAGAAGCAAGGCAAGGAGTCAAATGAATCATCCGCCCAAAAGAACTTTCACAGGAACATGAATGCACTGTTATTGGAAAAAAAAAAGAAAAAAGAAAACAAGAAAAAAAACACACTCACCCAAACCAACAAAACAAAACAAAAGTAGATTAACCCTGGGGCAGATTGTCATAGGTAGGGAGTGAATCCTGAATTTGGATAGGACCAGCAATTTGCAAAGTCATAGAGTAAACTGTATTGTGGTTTGCCTGTGGCTATAGCTGATTTTTTTTGTGGATTTCCATAAATGATATTTTCATTCTCAGAATGCCTTAGTAGTACTTAGATGAAGAGCTCCTGAGAGCTTCAAATTCCAGCTCTACCTCTTGGTAATGTATACATGCATTTAAGAAATATGTATTGAGCACCTACAAGATCTCAAACCGCGCTAGTCATGGGGTGTCCAAACTATATAAAACAGGATTCCTCCCTTTAAGGAAACTGTAGTCTAGTGAGGAGACCCTCAAATGAATCAACAAAGACCCTGGTATAGGAGCAGTATTATGGTAGAGTATGCTTCAGGTGTCATGGATGCACAGAGGAAGGGCCCATACTCAACTGGAGACAGGGGATAAGATTGAACAAACTTTGGACAAGATTTCCTGGAGCAGGCAATTCTGTAAGTGACTTTTGAAGTACAAGCAGGAGTTAGCTAAGTGAAAGAAAGGGAAAAGGCATTGTTGATGGAAGGAATAGAGCATGTAGAGACAAAAGAACATAAAACAATTTTGGAGAATTCTAGGTAGTCCATATGGCTGTGTGCATCATTAATTTATTTTAAAAATATTTGTTGAATACCTATTGTGTGCAGGTAAATTTCAGGCGCTCGAATAAATACAGCTAAGTTCGAGGCATAAATTTCCTGCTTTCGTTCTAGGAGAAGAGACACACATACATAGATGTGAAACATTAGGTGATAATAAGCAAGATGAGAAAAACAAGGCAGAGAAAGATGGATCAAAAGAATAAAGGTATGGAGGGGGAGGGGTGTATTGCTACTTCAAATGGAGGGATCAGGAAGGCCCCTTACATAAAGGTGACATTATCTAAGAGAAGCTATCTGAAGCAAGTAAGGTAGAGGATTATGCAGATATTTGGGGAAAGAGTCTTTCAGGATCAGGGAAGAACAAGTGTAAAAGTCCCAGACACAGAAACATGCTTGGTGCATTTGAGTAACATTTAAGAGTCCAGTAGGTCTAGTGCTGAATGGCTGAAGAGCTGATGAGCTGAGTGAATGATGAACTGAGTGAGTGAGGAGCAGAATGGTAGAATATGACATCAGAGGGAGAACAGTGGGGCTGGATTACGCAGTGCTGGATTATGTAAGGATTTTTGCTTTTACTCTGAGTGATACTGAAGTCCATGAGAAGGCTTTAAGCAAAAGAGTAGAGTGGTCTGAATTATGAGTTTTAAATGATCAACTGGCTGCTATGTTGAAGAGTGTGGAGGTCAGAATGAAAGCAGAGGGTCAAGGTCAAGGTCAAGAGGCTTTTTTTTGTAATAATCCAGGGGAGTGATGATGGTGTGTTGGATTAGGTGGTAGCAATGGAGCACTGGGAAGTGGTTGGATTCTGTGTTTATTTTGAAGGTAGAGCCAGCTAGGATTTCCTAATGGATTGGACATGGAGTGTGAGAAAAAGAGTGGAATCAAGAGTGGTCCTATTATTTTGGCTTCGGCAATTGGAAAAATGTTGGGGTCATCTATTGGAAGAGGAACGACAATAGGAGGAACAGGTGTAATAGGAGGAGGGTGCACAGAAATCTGGTATTTAGTTTGGAATATTTTAACTTTGAGATGACTATTAGGGATCCAGGCAGAAATTGAGTAATCACTGAGTAATTGAGTCTGGAGTTTAGAGGAGGCTTCAAGGCTGGAAAAAGAAATTTGGGACTCATCAGCTTTAGATAGTATGTGTATCTATGAGACATACCCATGTGAAATGGAATATGGTATCACATGCTCTGAAGCCAGATTGGCTATGAACATTGTTATCTGGGCTACCTGGGGAAAGGAACTTGTGTGTGCTACAGTTTCCTCATCTATATCATGGGAACAATAACAATAATAAGGTTGTTGGGAAATTTAATTGACACTTGTAAAGCAATTAAAATATTTTGGCACAAAATATATGCTCAAAATAGCTACCTTTATTATAAGTGAGAATTATGGCATGAGATGAGTATACTTATTAAATGAAGGTGATTTATATATAATGCCCCTTGAATAACAGAACTTTGCACCTTACCCACTCAATATATTAAGAGCATGTTGCCCCAAACAAAGCATTGATTATCTCTGAGAATTAAAGCTGATTGTCTCGAGTTCTCAGTGAGACCATGGCCTTGTAAACTAAGCTTTCTTGAAAGAGAAAGGGATTTAGATTTCTACATTCAAAAAGCTTCCTTTTATGCCTTAAATTCTAGGAGGTATGAAGATAGAGTTATATACTATAAGCCATTTTCAGTGGGGATAGAATATCTGATGTAAGAACTCTGCCAGACAGGAAGAGAGAAAAAGATCTCTTCTAAGCCTGGGGAAAGGGATGACAAAAAAAAGTAAAAAATTAGCCTTATGATGTGTCCTTGCTACTCCTGTCTGGAATAATCACCTAGGTAATTGGTGGGGGTTATTTTAGGAAAAAAAGGGGAGATTTTGGGGCATTTTAGAGTAAAGGATCTTGATCTCACTTCCTACAGCATAGCCTAGGATATTTTGAAGTGCTTTAGTGAAGCTCTGCTCAAGAATGGACTCAACTGACAGAGACTAAACAGGAATTTGTATTTTACAGAGAGTCTAAGGCAATAGCCCTTCCTCCCTCCTTCTCCCCCTACTCATTACCCAGGTTTCCCATGACATCCAGGTGGCATGAAGGACATCTACAGTTTCCCATGTGATCCAGGAAAGAGCAATGAAGATAGACGAGGGTGTTGGCTGATATGAACATGTCTGGGGAATCCTAGCAGTTATCAGAGGGCTACAGAAAGACTGCATAATCCTGGGATTAAATGGGAGTAACTGACAGGCTTTGTGGGATCAACAGTGCCAGCTAGAGTTAAGGTGAAGACCCAGTCAACAGGTGACTTGACTGAGTGCCTTGGGAGCAATCATCTGCCTATATCAAGAACAAAGCTGCAGACTGTCCAGTGGTTATAGCAGAGACAGAAGTCAATGCCCAGTTACTAGATGAAGTGAAGCAGCAAGGGAAGACAGTTCCAGGAACAAACACACCTGTCCCCTTCCATGAGGGTGCAACTTCTCCTTCATCCGAGCACCATAAAGAGAGTTTGAAGTATATATTATTTCCATGAAAGAGACTGATTCAGACTAACACTAATTTACTAAGTTTTAAGATTTTTTTTATATTAATGGGAAGGGAGGTGCAAAGTAGAATGATGTTTTTTTAGAAAATAAAGTAAGTCATATTTTTATCAGATCAAAGTTCTAATATATATATATATTATTTCACTAGAGAAGACAAGGAGGATAAGGGGCATGTATAAAAAAATGATTTGGGATTATTTTCTGAGCCACTTTAAAAAGGAGCCATTTGAGAAATATATCTCAGGTTTGCAATATAGAGGAAAGACTGAAGGAAGAAATTGATGTTAGAGACAAGGAGGCCAGTTGGCAGACCAATAAATTAATATAAATTGGCTGTAATGATGACCAGAAACCAGAGATAGAAAGGATGAAAAGGGGTAGATGAAATGAAGAGATGTCTAATAAGTAGAGACCATAGATTAAGATGGAAGAATGAGAAATATAGATAAGTTTAGGTTGATTTCAGGTTTTTTTTTTTTTAATTTCAGTGGTTGGCAGAGCCAATTACCAAGGCAGGAATACAGGGTAGAAGTTGGTAAACTTATTCCTGTAAATGGTCATATAGTAATATTAGAGACTTTGTGGGCCATGAGGTCTCTGTTTCAGCTACTTAACTCTTCTATTCTAATGTGAAAGCAGCCACAGGCAATATGTAAACAAATGGGCATGGCTGTAATCCAGTAAACTTCATTTACAAAAACCGGTGCTGTGTCAGAGTTGGCTTGAGGACCATAGTTTGCTGACCCTTGATATAGAGGATAAAACAGGCATGGCAGGAAAGGTAATGGATACATGAGGACATCTTAATATTGGATATTAGTTGATATCCAAGGGCATATATCCAGCCAGAATTTTAGGCTGGAATTACATATTTGTCAGTCAGTAGGGCATAAATAGAAGTTATGATCACAAGCATTGACAAGATCATCAAAGGCTTGAGAAATGGGTCTTGAGGACACTGTGCTAGATAACACCATTTAAAGTCTGCGTTTAAAGTCTATGAGGTGAAGAAGGATTGGGTTCTTAAAGAAAATTAAAAGAAAAAGCAGGAAAGGTAGAAAAAGAATTCAGGAAAAACTAGAATTATAAAAACTAAAGAAGAATAAAATTTTGATGAATTATGGACAGTGTCAAATGCCACCAGGTAGTCAACCAAGATGAGGACACATAGTAACCAATTGACTCTAGCCATGCTGAAGTCATTGGTTACCTTGGCAAGGTCATTTTTAGTTGAATAGTGGAGGTGGTTACAGTGGAAGGAAGAGTGAACTTGCAAAGAAATGGAGAGAGTGACTTTGGACCACCGTTTCAGATGCCTGATTGTGGATGGGACTGTGACTAGTAGCTCAGGAGGTAACAAGAAAGTGTTTTCTTTTTTAATTCAAGGAAAAAATAACTTAATCCTCCTAACATCTTCATTCAACTGGAGGAGAAATAGGGGCCCAGATATCCCAGAGCCAGTATGTGGTGAATCTGTGATTTGAACTTAGATCTGTAGGAAGCTTGCTCAAAACCATTCTGTTATATTGCTTATCAGAGAAAACCATTCCATGTAACAGCAATGAAGAAGGAAAATCTAAGTCCAAAAGGAAAAGTTAGCTGTCATCTTTTGCACCTTTGCTACTAAGTATTTAAACATTTACCTAACCATGGAACATTAGCAACTGATGCTGCACTTTTTTTCTATACTGTGTTTTGTCTAAGATACAGTCTCAAAGATTAAGTGTTGCACTATGTAGAATGAAAAAGTATACTCATGTAGGCAGTGAAGTTCTAGAAAATGTTTAGTGACTGGCTCCAGGGGAAAAAAGGGCCTGATTTATTGTGTTTATCAATTTCAGTGGCATATATACTCCTGTCCTGGCTGATTTCAAGTGCAAGCTGGCTGTAACACACCACTCAGGTAGATTACTTCAAATGAGTTCACAACATCCTATAATATCACACATGGAGATTGAAGAAATTTGGGAATAAAATTGGAGCTTTTAATAAACTTTCATAAATTCTAAATTTTGTGGAACCATCCTTTACCTAATTAATTCCACTTTGGGAAGCAAAGAGAATTGCTTGTTTTTCACTTGAACCTTTGCCCAAACAAAGCAATAATCGCTCATGTCCCATCTAAGCTGTCATACTTAATACCTGTTTGTTACTTGACAGATGTGCTTCATTTGCCTCAACTTTCAGTTGCAAACCATCTATTGATTTTAAAAATTGATGCATTTTGTAATAGAGACCTCTGATTGTCTCAACATATGGACTCTTCCCTTTTTATCAATAGAATCCCTGATATTTAGCTGGCATATATTTGTCTAGAGTAAATACTTGAGTTCCCAGCCTCCCTCACAGTTAGGTTGTCTATGGGAGATGTTAGCAGAAGCAGTATGCTGTATTTATGGGATGTGTCCTTAAAGAGAATGACCAGATCTGCTCCCCTTTCTCTTTTCTGCTTCCTGGAAAATAGATGATGGCTGGGGGTCTGGCAGCCATCTTGGGCTATGAGATGACCTTGAGGAAGAAAGCCATGTGTAGCTGAACAATAAGACAGGATAAATCCTAGGTCCCTTAGCTTTTGGAGTGCTACAATATCCCCTGGCTGATTGTCTCCAGACTTTAACATGAGAGAGCAAATTCCATATTATTTTAACCACTGTTAATTTGGATTTTTTTCCTGTTCCTTCCAGACAGAAAATCCTAGCTACTTCACACATTTATTGGAGACAGTTTCACAAACACAAAGAAAGTATATAAAGGAAAATATAAACCATGCATAATTCCACCACAAAGAAGTATTTATTCCTAATATTTCTGTGTACTTAAGTATTTTTTCTCTAAAATTTTGTATATATAATGTTTTTAGCCCACCCCTTACAACCACTGACATAGCTAACTTTTTAAACAGTGGTTGTAGTTGTCATTGATCCTGTTCATCAATTATTTGTAGCTCTGTGCCTTCTGGGCCCATGGAAAGATTTCATTTCTTCATACCTCATGATAGGGTGGGCCTATGTGTTCCATTCTGGCCCAATTAGGATAAATTCCAAAATCCTCAACATCATTGTGTCACACAATGCACCTCTTTGCTCACTGAATTCCAGACTTTTGGTTCCTCAGTGGCACCATGTGCTCTCCTATCTCATTTCTCTCAAGCATACTATAGATTTGTTCTGGAACACTTGCCCCATCATAACCTACCATATTTTTCTGTTAATTCTTGGGATATCAACTTAAATTTAATTTAATTACCAAATTTTCTCTGATCCTTAGGTTTTTGTTTTCTGTAAATAGTCTCTTTTGATACTGACACTGCTTCTACTTAGTCATCATCACTATTGTAATTAAATTATTAATTATGTAATTAGTTTTTAACTTTATGTCCCAATAAAATATAAACTTTATGAGGGAAGGGTTGATATATTTGCTTACTGCTTTTCCCAAATTTCTATAACATAGTGTGAATAATAGAGTTTAAAACAAGACATTTTTTATCACTAGCCAAGGTTTCATCAGAAGTCAAGCATTTCTCCTTTTTAGAAAGCCTCCGTCTCCTTATTTTCTTTCCTCTCCAATTTCTAAAATTTTATTCAGAATAAAGGTTCCTTTCAAAAAAAGCTGAATTTATTCATTCTGGGAAAAATAAGAATGATATGATGGGGAAAGAGGATATTAAAACAACTTTTATATTTACTTCAAGGATATTGATAATAAACATGATGCTGATCCTGAGATATCAGTTTTATTGGTAGAAATTGAAAATGTGATATTGTTGCTTTTGGAAACCAGGGAAGGCTTGCTTTCAAAGAGTAATCAGTAAACTTTTAGGGAAAATGAAAACTTGAATCACATAAATAGTATTGACACCTAAAATGAAAGAACGTTTTATTATTTTATGTGCTATATAAACACATTCTGCAAATACTGTCAGAAGAGTCACAATCTTAAAATATCACCAATACAACAAAGATACTGTAACCAGAAAATTTATCCTAGCTTTATAAATTTCTTTTGGACTTGGTAGGTAGGTAGTTTCCAGTGCAAACAGAGTTTTAAAAAATAATATGTTTTTAACTTCAAGGCAGAGGGCCATAAGTTAACAACTGGCTACTGGGTGACTCCTGTTTTCATCTTATTGGCTAGGACTGTGTCAAATATTTATTCCTAGCTCCAATGGTAGTATGGAGGTGAATATTTTCAATTGTATCCTTTGCCTCATGGAATAAAATTGAGGTTCTTAGTAAGGAAGAACAACGAAAATGGTTATTGGGTGGGGAATTATCTATGTTTGCTGTAATATCTTTCATTAATAAATAATAGTAGTTCAAAATAATAATAGCAAACAATAATAAAGCTGAGGTGCTGTTATGAATGCTTTAAGTTTAGTAAATCATTCAAAGTTCTTAACAGTCTTATAAACCAGGAATTATTATTATTAACTCTTTTTACACGTAAGAAAACTAGATGGACAGAGAATTTAAATAATTTGTCTAAGATTACATAGCTAGTAGGTATTTCAGCCAGTTTTTGAGCCTGGTGATCTGGATTTAGACTGTACTCTTAGCACTCCACTAAAAATGTTTAAAAGTGTATAAGTACACATCATAAAGCATATGCATATGCATTTATACTTTAGGGATAAATATCAAGGTGTAATGCAGGTAACATTAGGAAAAGCCATTATATAGTTTTGTTTACTTTCAACTCTTTTTAAATCTCTTTAGAATTATTTTAAAGAATGGATTTTTAAGGGAAACATGTTAATAGGATAAAAGTGCACATGTTATAAACTTGAAAAGACAATAAGAGTATACACATTTGACTAAACCCCAGCCAATGGGATGCTACTGAAGTGATATGTGCAATTCCTAAATTATGTCTTTTAAAAAGTAACATGACTTGCATTCTATTTTCTTTCTTACCCTTTATATGGACTGTAAAGTGGCTGAAGTGGTGGTGGCCTGCTAAATTAGGCAGCCCATAGCAAAGCAATGGAGTTGTCTCTGGAGAAGAAAAGAATTACCCATCTCCTCTCTGTACCTCAACTCTGGATTGTTATGCAGGAGAGAAATGAATTTCTCTCTTGTTTGACTTAATGTTTGGACTAAGTTGCTGTAATAAAGAGTCACGAAAATAGAAAATTTAACATTTTTTTTCTTCAATTCCTAAAATTGTTTCTCAGTTCATTTGACACAGACTATTGATAATATATTAACACATGTTTTGGCTTCATAAACATATTTGAATTTCCTAATCCTTGTATTTCTCCCAGGAAACTCTGCTAATCAAATTCCTCATATGTCAACACTCTTTATCAAGGGATAAGGTTTACTATAAAAACTTCCTTTCTTGAAGATGAAATGTGAAGAGGCAACAATAATAAATCTGATTTTGCTTCTCTGGCTAAAAGTTTGCCTTTAGAGTCTTTAGAGGGGATACTCCAAATGGCGGACTTTAAACAAGGATTGAGCATTGGTGTTTTTAATCTTGTACACGGAATAAGCAAAAATTCTAATACTACCTTTGTAATAGTGAAGAGAGCAATTTTTTTTTTTTTTTTTTTTTTTTTTTTTTTGGCATGTGTGTGACTTTTTGTAAATGCTTTAATATTAAGTGACCAAAACAAGTCAAATGCTGCCTATACTGAGAACTTGTTTTTCTTATTGTAATAATTTTGTTAATGTTGTTCTGAAGATTGTTTTTCAGTTCGAATGAGTTTATAAAAAGCAAATCGAATGACAAAATTTGAATCCATAAGCCCTCATTTGTTATTAAGTCCAATTCCCAGCCAACTGGTTCCATCTTTTACTCTTCCCTGCTTTTCTATGCTGAGAAAATGCAATTATTTTCTTATAGTTAATGTTCTCTGAGATCCAGCATAAACTCCATAGGGAACAAGGAGGAAGCCTAAGACAGAAATCAAAATATATTCATTGCTCTTTTATACAGCATGTCCTTTTTATCTCTATTCCATTTAAAGTCTTTGTTACATGAGTTAGTGTTTATTTTCATAGTGGATAAGATTGTTTTCCACATGCAACCAAACTCTTCCTTCAAAAGATAAAATGAGTTCAACATCAGTGCAGGATGATGAAAACTAATTAGAGAAACCATAAAGAAAATAAGAACCTAAAGGCACATGACTATTTTACCCTAGTACAGAGGATGAAAATCTCTTTTTGTTTCTTTCCAAGTATACTGTTTGTTCTGGCTATAATTTATTAAAAGTGATTGGTGAGGCTAGTGTTAAGAAGTAGGACTAAATTCTTTTTACTTTTCTATGGGTTCATGTTTATTAGATAGCAAAATATCTATATTTGATGGGCATAACAGTGAATATTCCATATCTCCAGAATGTACTGTTTAGAACTTAGTCACTTTTCACATTAGCCAGTACCACCGGCAGTTGAATACATGAGTTTGAGGGAGGGAAGTCAGTCACATTGAAACTTCTGAAACAGATGTCAGTCTCAATTTTTGAAGAGACAGTCTCAAATTTTGAAAAGGTATTGTAAACATGTGTATAAAAAAGGAAATTTAAAAAAAAGTCATTGACAGTATTTCTTGATATATTTTGGCTCAAAGTATGGAAATTTTGGATGAGCTTTAAGTTCTTTTAATGACCTTTTCCCTCCTTGTTGCCATGGAGGAACCATGAACACATTACTTATGAATCTAGGCGTCTCTATTTGTTTCCCACTGAAGTCAGACATCATCTTTTCTCAGAGGTTTAATTTTACAGGGTAAGGAGTGATTGATGTACTGCCTTCACCACCATCTCCATCATTTGCTCACTTCCACCTTCCAGTTCACTGCTACCATTGCCCACCACCTCTTATAGCACTTTGTAGAGGTTTTAAATGAGTTTAAGAGAGCTATTTGCTTATAAATAAAAAATTAACAGCAGAGTACATTAGTGAGTATTTTAAAGGAATGTCCTATAGTTTGAGAGTATTTAAATAACCCTGTCTAGATTTTTTAATATTTATCTCCCAGCAATATTGGTCTACATTACCTTCTCTTTATTTTCTCTGTTTTTCCATACCATTCCCTTCATCTTTTGTTCTGTTAATTTATCTGTCCTATATCTGCAACTGTAGTGCCTCCGTTTATCAGTGATTCTCAATTTGGGTTCTATTGGCATTCTGGGGGAGACAATCCTTGATTGTGCAGAATGTTCCTTTTCAGTCTTTCACTTTTACCTAACCCTTTTAGCTCCCACTGTAACACTTCCAAGACACTGTGAAACCAAAAACATATCCTCACATTTCCAATACCCACTTAGGAGGCAGTGTCAGCCTTGGTTGAGAAATACTGGTAAACTGAAACTCCACAAGGACACAGATGGGGCTATATTTATTTTTATTAATCAGTGCATTGACTCTACTCCATGGCTAGTACTGTGCCAGGTGTGGAAGCATATCAAAGAAGACAAGACATACACATAAGACAATTAGTGAACTGGAGCAGGGGCTCTAAATTTATTCATGCTGTAATTCTCCTCTGGAAAGAATGTTGACTCTTTATATTGTCTGCAATTTCTCTGGTTTCCTTAACAGCTCTCATTGATTGGGTAGCCGAGAAAGAAATTCAGTCCTATTTTATGATCTCAGTCTAATCCAACTACATGAAATGTCTTTTTATGTGACTTACACTCCTTTTGATTGTCTCAAGGAAAGGACTCAGGCTTTCAGAGTTCAGCCCTCCTTCTCTTCTCCACTGCAAGGTAGTATCTGGGCAAATAGGGAAGCAGAGGTTGGGTGGGGCTTATATGTCTTTATGGCAGCACATAAATGGAGCCCTTGGATCATCCTGTTGTTCTTCAGATATTTATTGCAGGTGTGGTCAGCTCCTAGGACTGGTACTAGGCCATTTCTAGCTATTTGGAGCAACATGTGATCCTTTTTGTGGAGCCCAGGGCTCTAGCACATTTGGCTTCTGAGGTGGACGTCCCATCAGAGATGGGCCCTTTTCTCTGGGTAAAGAGGTTTTATTATAACTTCCTTCCTTTTTCTGCATGCAGAGACTTCTTCATTGCTTACATATAGGCCATGGAAAGCCAGAAGGGCTGCTTCAGCTTTGTCTGACATCCTGCCTTTCAGTACTACCTCAGTGCCAATGGATGGCTGCTGAATTCAAAGTAGCAATATGTGAATTTCTCCTAGAGAGGCTTGCTTTCTCCTAATTGATGTGCTGCTACCTGGATATTCTTGTCTGAGAGTTTTGAAATTTTACTCCCTCTCCCACATTGTACCCCAATTCCCTGGTGTTGCAAGGGGTGGGAATTTCTCTCTCTTCTCCTCTCTAGACTTCCCTCATATAAACTGTGAAGCTCACCAAAACCCAGACTTTTTATATGCCAAAGGAGGAGATAAATTTGAAAGATACACCTGTTTTACCAGAGCCAGGATATCAAACTTCTTTCTTGTTGCAAATCCTATGTTGAGTAAGAACAGCTGAATATTAACCATTTATTCCATTTTATTCCTCTCATTAAGTTTAATAAACTCACCCCTGGTCAAATGGCTACCTTTGGTTCTTAGGGGAGAAAGATGTATATATGGATATGTAATAGGGAAAAACACATTGATTTATTTTTTTTAAACTATTAACACCATAGCATTTGTGTACATAACTAAATGTGTAGCATGCACAAGATCAGTTTGTGGGCTGGTCTTACTAGGGGGTACAGTGGAAATGTATAAATTGAATTCAGCCTGATGTATAGGAGGATATAAATGTGACTAGAAAGGGGAAAGGTGTTACTGGACCAAGGCGGTGGAGTCCTTGCTCGATGTACTCAAATGACCAATTCCTGAGACACCAGGTGTTCCTGTTTGCTAGAGCTGCTATTATACAAAATACGAGAAATGGATTGGCTTTTATAAAGGGGATTTATTAGGTTACAAATTTACAGTTCTAAGGCCATAAAAGTGCCCAAACTAAGGCATCAACAAGATGATACCTTCGTTGGAGAAAGGCTGATGGTGTCTGGAACACCTCTGTTAGGTGGGAAGGCGTGTGGCTGGCTTCTGCTGGTCTTTCGCTCCCGGGTTCTGATTTCAAAATGGCTTTCTCCAAAATGTCTCTGGGCTTCTGTCTCTCTTAGCGTCTATCTCTCAGCTTCTCTGCAGCCTTGCTTCGGCATCTGTCTCTTTTAGCTTCTCTCTCAACTCCTGTGCATTCTTGCCTGTTTTCCCAGGGCATTTCTCTATAAGCATCTGGGGGTCCTCTCTTAGCTCCTCCGGAGCAAACTGTAGGTTAGCATCTCCAAACATCTCCAAGCATTTGGGTCTGTGTTGGCTCTTAGCTTCTCTTAAAGGACTTCAATAATCTAATCAAGACCCACCCTGAATGGGTGGGGTGACACCTCCATGGAAATAATCTAATCAAAAGGTCTCACCCATAGTTTGGTGAGTCACATCTCCATGGAAACACTTAATCCAAAGCTTCCACCCTACAAGACTGTATTAAAAGATCATGGCTCTTCTGGGGTCCATAACAGTTTCAAACTGGCATGCCAGGGTTTCATAGAAAGAGTTTATTGCTAGGCATGAAGCAGGAGAGCAGATGGCCTATTGGCCCCAAAATCTGTCTCCCCAAACGGCAGTAATTCTGATGGTTTTATGGTATTAATAATTGGGCAGGTTTTGGGATAGTGGGTGTAATGGCCCCAGATGATGCAATTTGAGGTTATCTAATTACTGAGCATGCACAGACTGACTACATGTTTAGTCGCAGAACATGTGTAAGAAAATGGTGGCCTTAATATGATGATGGGAGTGATTTTTAGTATTATAATGAGGTATGGTCATTTTTAGGTTAAAGTCTAAGCTACTGTGCATGTCAGGCGGGCCCATTTTGGTCAGGTTCAGCTTTGGTTATCAAGATAACTTTGGACTTGGGGGAGGTTAGTTCTGGGTTGACCCAAGACCCTTCATTAATAAACATTAGAGGCTGTCACTAGTGATCATAAGACTCTGAAGTGGAAAAACTGGATAAAAGGTTAAAATTAAAGGTCAGTTACAATCACAAGGGCACAAGATAAAGGCTATACAATCATTATCAGAGATCAAGGCAGCTGAATTACAATTCAGAGATTTCAGGTACTTCCCTCTGTCTCCTCTGATATACCAGAAAATAAACAGGAATATCTATAATGATTCACTAATCATAATTATCCCTTAAATCTTAACTTCTTGGTTACAGAGGGAAACCCAAGCTGGTAGCAAAATGAGTACTGTGTATGTGCAATGAGCATTCCTGAACATATAATTTTTAAACCATCTGAAAAGGAAACATTTATATAAAGGAATAAAAAGGTACAATTCTAACCATCACAGAGTGTCATTTCAATCTTTCTCCAAATTATCTATTAGCATACAAACAAGAAAAAAAGCTGCTAATCTAAGGAAGATTAACAGCTACTCCTTATACTGCTGTACTTTACTTTGTTTAAATTATACTCATTTTCTAATTATTTAGTGATTTTGTTGTCTGCTAGTGCTTACTAGTGGAAGTGTAGAAACAGGTGGCAAAAGGTTTATGAATTTTTTAAGAGAGAGAAAGTGAAATTGGAGAAAATTATCACTTAATAACTTACTTTTTCCTGCAAATTGGAAAAAGATCATTTGCACTCAGTTTTAAGAGCAGAAAGCCACTCTGGAGCTCATGAAACACCAGTTTTTGGAAAATTTATTTAGAACCATCAAACTCAATAATTACTTATTCTCAGTAATTACTTATTTTTAATTTAAGAACATTGTTTTATTTCCTTTTTTCTGCTTCATTTATTACTAATCCTGTAGAATAATGTTTGTTTTTTTTACTTTAGCTTAGATGTGAACTGTGACCTAGAAAATACAATTTATTCTCAAAAATTTTCCATATTTCCTGGTTTTTGTTTTTGTCTATCTGATTATAGACTACAAGTGTTATGTGCTAAAAGCATTATATAATTTCAGGACTGTTTATGCATCTCAGATTTTTCTTCAACTCATTAAAGTTTAAGTGGATCATATTAAGGGATGTGTGGTAGGCAGAACAAGGATCCACCAGAACCAGTGAACATGTCCTGTTACAAGGAGATGGGAATCACAGTTGATAATCCAGCTGACTTTGGGATGGGGGAGTACCCTGGATTGTCCAGGTGGGCCCAGTGTAATCACAGGGGGTCCTTATGAAGGAAAGAGTGAGGCAGGAAAGTTACAGTCAGAGTGATGCCATGTGAGGAAAACTTGACTGGCAGTTTCTGGCTTTGAAGTGGAAGGGAGCCATGTTTTATATTTGTGAGATATTAGGTATGATTTTAGGTTGTTTGGTTGGTGGGAGATAACACAAAGATTCTTGGATAGATGGAAGATAGAGTCCTTTATCATCTTCAGCTCTAAGTGGGAGAAGGCTGTCATGCATGTGGGCCAAGCAGGGGTTGCTCTTGGCAAAGAGGATAGTAGAAGCTGTAACTGTAGGAGGCAATTTAAGTGTTGCAGAGAGGTGGAGTGAGGTTTCCAGCTTCACTGGATTGGCTAATTTGAATAATTTTGTGAGCTCCAGGACATAGGGACCGTCTCTAGTTTAATACCTGGCTTCTTGGTGATTATGGTGGATGCAAAGTAGCTCCTGAGCATGAGCCCCCATAAGGGAAGTGGCTGGGTGGGAACTCAGTCAGCTGCTCTAGAAGGGGGATTGCCAGGTTTCTAACCAGGGCCTCTCAAAAGGGTGACTCACAGGCCTCCAGGCAGGCCTCAATACTGAGGCAAGACAACATTACGATACACACATACACACACACACACACGTGCGCACATGCACAAAACTCTACTAAAGGCTGCAAGCCAAGGAATGTGCAGAGCCTCTAGAAGCTGAAAAATGCAAAAACATGGATTTTCCCTGAGAGCTTCCAGAAAAGAATGCAATATTGTTGATACCTTGCTTTTAGCTCAGTAAAACCTATTTCAGATTTCTAGAACTACAAGATAGTAAATCTGTGTTGTTTTAAACCACAAAGTTTGTAGTGATTTGTTACAGCAGCAGTAAGAAACTATTACAGTAAGTTATTCAAGTAAGAGCATTTGACTTGGGCAGTTATCCAAATTTGCATGGCAATTTTGCCTCTTTGTTAAGTAACTTTGGGCCAGTTTATTAATTGCTTTAATGATACAAATCCTCACCTCTAAACTGGGAAGAATTAACTATTAACACTCAGAATATAAAAGTAAGTAAAATAATATACACGTTTTTAAATTTTAAATATATGTTAAATACTCACTATTACTAGACTATTCAATAGACTCTTGAAACCGAAATTAAGAAAAATACAAAGTCCCAGTTTTTAAGGAGTTTATATTCAAATCTAGAAAAAAGACATTTGAATTAACAAATTAAAATAGAAGATGGTGTATTATTATATGAGAAATAATAGCAAATTCTTGGGGAAGGCCAAAGGATATACCAAAAGCAAACAAACAACCCTTCTTTGGAAAGGTTATATCTGAGATGGTTTTGAAAGATAAGTAACATTTTGAGAGGTGAATGTTAATATATCTGGAATTTCATCACCAACATCTAGTAACAAAATTTTTTCCAATACCTCAAACAGAAGCTCTGTACCAATTAAGCATTAATTCAGCTTTACTATGTTCAGCCCAGCCACTGGTAAACTATGTTCTAGTTTTTTACTTTATGAAGTCATATAACCTACTTATTTCATGTGAGTGAAATCATACAATAGTTGTCCTTTCTTTCTGGCTTATTTCACTCAACATGATGTTCTCAGTGTTCACCCATGTTGTTGCATTCATTGGAATGTCATTCTTTTTTGTGACTGAATTATATCCCATTGAATGTATATACCACATTATGTTTATCCATTCGTTTGTGGATGGGCACGTGGGTGGTTTCCGTTTTTTGGTAACTGTGAATAATGCTGCTATGAACATCGCTCCCTGATTTCAATTCTTTTGGGTATATGCCTAGAAGTGGGATTGCCAGGTCATATGGTAATTCTATACTTATCTTTCTCAGAAACTGCTGAACTATTTTCCACAAGGACTGCACCAGTTTACATTCCTACCAAAAATGAAGAATTTTCCTATTTCTCCCAACCCTCTCTAAAATTTATCATTTTCTGTTTCTTTTACAGTGGCCATTCTAGTGGGTTTGAAATGGTATTTTATTGTTATTTTGAATTGCATTTCCCTAATAGAGAATGATGTTCAGTGTCTGTCTTTTCATGTGCTTATTGGCCATTCATGTATCTTCTTTGGAGAAATGTCTACTCAAGTTTTCTGCCCATTTTTTTTTTTAAATTAGAGAAATTGTGGGTTTACAGAAAAATCACGCATAAATTACAGCGTTATCACATACCACCCTATTATTAACACCTTGCATTGATGTGGTAAATTCATTACAATTGAAGAAAGCACGTTTTTATAATTGCACTATTAACTGTAGTCCATGGTTTAACTTACAGTTTACTGTGTTGTGCAGTTCCATGGATTTTTTAGAACAATTTTTCTAATATACATGCAACCTAAAATTTCCCATTTTAACCACATTCAATATATAATTCAGTGCTGTTAATTACATTGACAGTGTTGTTATTATCACCACCACCATTACCCAGACTTTTCCATCAACCCAAATAGAAACTGTACATTTTAAGCACTAGCTCCCTACTCCCTTTTTCAATTGGGTTGATTGTTTGCTGTTGAGTTGTAGGATTTAAAAAAATATTCTGGATATTAAACTCTTATCAGATATAGTTGGTTTCCAAATCATTCCACAGATTTTGATGCCTTGTATTTTAATTATCATTCAGTTGAAAATATTTTATAGTTTCCCTAATGATTTCTGGTTATTTTCAATTGTATTATCTAATTTACAAGTATTAGGAATTATGTATCTTTTTTCTCAATGTTTGTTTAGATAAAAAAATAGAGTAAAATGTGCTGTTTTTGGTGTACAGTTCTGAGTTTTGGCAAATGCTTGGGGGCATGTAACTACCAATATCAAGCTACAGAGCAGTTTTATCACCCTTCTGAAATTCCCTCCTATTTATCCTTTGCAGTCAATATCTCCTTCTACCCCTACCATTTTTCTCTGTCTCTATAGTTTTTCCTTTTCAAGAATGTCAAGATGAGCTATGACTTTGGTTTACTTCTGAAGTTACTGACTTCCTACTTACACTCCAGACTCAGTCACCAAGATGAGCAAATACCCTGATTCTAGCTGCAGTTCCAGTGTCACTTCAATTTGTGGTATTGATCTATATATTTGTTTTAACCCTTATATGTTTTTTTAAGACCTAAGCCCTAAGTTAAAATTTTTTTTTGTTGTTTTTAGCTAATATTTTAAATTGTTTTATAGTGACAGGATTTCAGGATACCTGGTTTGGCATAAATCTGGAGGTAGAAATCAGGGTCACAATCTTTTCTCCAAACTTAGGTGTATATATATATATCTGCAGAAAATATATAGAAAATTCGAAAGGCTTTACATAAAAGGTTTCAGGCAAATGCAGTTGTTATATATATATGTGTGTGTGTGTGTGCGTGTGCATATGTGTATATATATATATATATATATATATATATATATATGTATTCAGTTTTGTTGAGATATATTCACATACCGTACAGTTATCCATGGTGTATAATCAACTGTTCACGGTACCATCTTATAGTTGTGCATTCGTCACCCCAGTCTATTTTTTTTTTTTTTTTTTTAATCATCATTTTATTGAGATACATTCACATACCACGCAGTCATACAAAACAAATTGTACTTTCGATTGTTTACAGTACCATTACATAGTTGTACATTCATCACCTAAATCAATCCCTGACACCTTCATTAGCACACACACAAAAATAACAAGAATAATAATTAGAGTGAAAAAGAGCAATTGAAGTAAAAAAGAACACTAGGTACCTTTGTCTGTTTGTTTGCTTCCCCTACTTTTCTACACATCGATCCATAAACTAGACAAAGTGGAGTTTGGTCCTTATGGCATTCCCAATCCCACTGTCACCCCTCATAAGCTACATTTTTATACAACTGTCTTCGAGATTCATGGGTTCTGGGTTGTAGTTTAATAGTTTCAGGTATCCACCACCAGCTACCCCAATTCTTTAGAACCTAAAAAAGGTTGTCTAAAGTGTGCGTAAGAGTGCCCACCAGAGTGATCTCTCGGCTCATTTTGGAATCTCTCTGCCACTGAAGCTTATTTCATTTCCTTTCACATCCCCCTTTTGGTCAAGAAGATGTTCTCCATCCCACGATGCCGGGTCTACATTCCTCCCCGGGAGTCATATTCCACGTTGCCAGGGAGATTCACTTCCCTGGGTGTCTGATCCCACGTAGGGGGGAGGGCAGTGATTTCACCTTTCAAGTTGGCTTAGCCAGAGAGAGAGGGCCACATCTGAGCAACAAAGAGGCATTCAGGAGGAGACTCTTAGGCACAAATACAGGGAGGCCTAGCCTCTCCTTTGCAGCAACCGTCTTCCCAAGGGTAAAACTTATGGTAGAGGGCTCAACCCATCAAACCACCTGTCCCCTATGTCTGTGGTCATGTTAGCAACCATGGAGGTGGCGTAGGCGAATACCCCTGCATCCTCCACAGGCTCCTCAAGGGGGCACTACATCGTTTTTTTTTTTTTTTTTTTTCCTTGTTTGTCTTTTTTCTTTTTTTTTTTTTTTTAACTTTCCCTTCTTTTTTCAAATCAACTGTATGAAAAAAAAAGTTAAAAAGAAAACAAACATACAATAAAAGAACATTTCAAAGAGACCATAGCAAGGGAGTAAGAAAAAGACAACTAACCTAAGATAACTGCTTAACTTCCAACATGTTCCTACTTTACCCCAAGAAAGTTACATACTATAGCAACATTTCAGTGAACTTGTTCCTACTACATCCATCAGAAATTAACAGACCATAGTCATTTCTGGGCATCCCCAGAACGTTAAATAGCTTATCTGTTCTTCTTGGATTATTGTTCCCCCTTCCTTAATTGCTCTCTACTGCTAGTTCCCCTACATTCTACATTATAAACCATTTGTTTTACATTTTTCAAAGTTCACATTAGTGGTAGCATATAATATTTCTCTTTTTGTGCCTGGCTTATTTCGCTCAGCATTATGTCTTCAAGGTTCATCCATGTTGTCATATGTTTCACCAGATCGTTCCTTCTTACTGCCGCGTAGTATTCCATCGTGTGTATATACCACATTTTATTTGTCCACTCATCTGTTGATGGACATTTGGGTTGTTTCCATCTCTTGGCAATTGTGAATAATGCTGCTATGAACATTGGCGTGCAGATATCTGTTCGTGTCACTGCTTTCCGATCTTCCGGGTATATCCCGAGAAGTGCAATCGCTGGATCGAATGGTAGCTCTATCTCTAGTTTTCTAAGGAACTGCCAGACTGACTTCCAGAGTGGCTGAACCATTATACAGTCCCACCAACAATGAATAAGAGTTCCAATTTCTCCACATCCCCTCCAGCATTTGTAGTTTCCTGTTTGTTTAATGGCAGCCATTCTAACCGGTGTTAGATGGTATCTCATTGTGGTCTTAATTTGCATCTCTCTAATAGCTAGTGAAGCTGAACATTTTTTCATGTGTTTCTTGGCCATTTGTATTTCCTCTTCAGAGAACTGTCTTTTCATATCTTTTGCCCATTTTATAATTGGGCTGTCTGTACTATTGTCATTGAGTTGTAGGATTTCTTTGTATATGCAAGATATCAGTCTTTTGTCAGATACATGGTTTCCAAAAATTTTTTCCCATTGAGTTGGCTGCCTCTTTACCTTTTTGAGAAATTCCTTTGAGGTGCAGAAACTTCTAAGCTTGAGGAGTTCCCATTTATCTATTTTCTCTTTTGTTGCTTGTGCTTTGGGTGTAAAGTCTAGGAAGTGGCCTCCTAATACAAGGTCTTGAAGATGTTTTCCTACATTATCTTCTAGGAGTTTAATGGTACTTTCTTTTATATTGAGATCTTTGGTCCATTTTGAGTTAATTTTTGTGTAGGGGGTGAGGTAGGGGTCCTCTTTCATTCTTTTGGATATGGATATCCAACTCTCCCAGCCCCATTTGTTGAAAAGACCATTATGTCTCAGTTCAGTGACTTTGGGGGGCCTTATCAAAGATCAGTCGGCCATAGATCTGAGGGTCTATCTCTGAATTCTCAATTCGATTCCATTGATCTATATGTCTATCTTTGTGCCAGTACCATGCTGTTTTGGCAACTGTGGCTTTATAATAAGCTTCAAAGTCAGGGAGTGTAAGTCCTCCCACTTCGTTTTTCTTTTTTAAAGTGTCTTTAGCAATTCGAGGCATCTTCCCTTTCCAAATAAATTTGATAACTAGCTTTTCCAAGTCTGCAAAGTAGGTTGTTGGAATTTTGATTGGGATTGCATTGAATCTGTAGATGAGTTTGGGTAGAATTGACATCTTAATGACATTTAGCCTTCCTATCCATGAACATGGAATATTTTTCCATCTTTTAAGGTCCCCTTCTATTTCTTTTAGTAGAGTTATGTAGTTTTCTTTGTATAGGTCTTTTACATCTTTGGTTAAGTTTATTCCTAGGTACTTGATTTTTTTAGTTGCTATTGAAAATGGTATCTTTTTCTTGAGTGTCTCTTCAATTTGTTCATTTCTAGCATATAGAAACATTACTGACTTATGTGCATTAATCTTGTATCCCGCTACTTTGCTAAATTTGTTTATTAGCTCTAGTAGGTGTATCGTTGATTTCTCAGGGTTTTCTAGATATAAGATCATATCATCTGCAAACAATGACAGTTTTACTTCTTCTTTTCCAATTTGGATGCCTTTTATTTCTTTGTCTTGCCGGATTGCCCTGGCTAGCACTTCCAGCACAATGTTGAATAACAGTGGTGACAGCGGGCATCCTTGTCTTGTTCCTGATCTTAGAGGGAAGGCTTTCAGTCTCTCACCATTGAGTACTATGCTGGCTGTGGGTTTTTCATATATGCTCTTTATCATGTTGAGGAAGTTTCCTTCAATTCCTACCTTTTGAAGTGTTTTTATCAAAAAGGGATGTTGGATTTTGTCAAATGCTTTTTCAGCATCTATTGAGATGATCAATTGATTTTTCCCTTTCGAGTTTTTAATGTGTTGTAATACATTGATTGTTTTTCTTATGTTGAACCATCCTTGCATGCCTGGAATGAACCCCACTTGGTCATGGTGTATGATTTTTTTAATGTGTCTTTGGATTCGATTTGCAAGTATTTTGTTGAGGATTTTTGCATCTATATTCATTAGGGAGATTGGCCGGTAGTTTTCCCTTTTTGTAGCATCTTTGCCTGGTTTTGGTATTAGATTGATGTTAGCTTCATAAAATGAATTAGGTAGTGTTCCATTTTTTTCAATGTTTTGAAAGAGTTTGAGTAAGATTGGTGTCAGTTCTTTCTGGAAAGTTTGGTAGAATTCCCCTGTGAAGCCATCTGGCCCTGGGCATTTATTTGTGGGAAGATTTTTGATGACTGATTGGATCTCTTTGCTTGTGATGGGTTGGTTGAGGTCTTCTATTTCTTCTCTGGTCAGTCTAGGTTGTTCATATGTTTCCAGGAAATTGTCCATTTCTTCTACATTATCCAGTTTGTTGCCATACAGTTGTTCATATATCCTCTTATAATTTTTTTAATTTCTTCAGGATCTGCAGTTATGTCACCTTTTTCATTCATTATTTTGTTTATATGGGTCTTCTCTCTTTTTGATTTTGTCAGTCTAGCTAGGGGCTTGTCAATCTTGTTGATCTTCTCAAAGAACCAACTTTTGGTGATATTTATCCTTTCTATTGTTTTTTGTTCTCTATGTCATTTATTTCTGCTTTAATCCTTGTTATTTCTTTCTTGTACTTGGTTTAGGATTGGTTTGCTGTTCATTTTCTAGCTTCTTCAGTTGATCCATTAGTTCTTTGATTTTGGCTCTTTCTTCCTTTTTAATATATGCGTTTAGTGCTATAAATTTCCCCCTTAGCACTGCTTTTGCTGCATCCCATAGGTTTTGGTATGTTGTGTTCTCATTTTCATTCGTCTCTATATATTTAGCAATTTCTCTTGCTATTTCTTCTTTAACCCACTGATTGTTTAGGAGTGTGTTGTTTAACCTCCAGGTATTTGTGAATTTTCTAAGTCTCTGATGGTTATTGACTTCTAATTGTATTCCATTGTGGTCAGAGAATGTGCTTTGAATAATTTCAATCTTTTTAAATTTATTGAGGCTTGTTTTATGTCCCAGCATATGATCTATTCTGGAGAAAGTTCCGTGAGCACTAGAAAAGTATGTGTATCCTGGTGATTTGGGATGTAATGTCCTGTAGATGTCTGTTAAATCTAATTCATTTATCAGATTGTTTAGGTTTTCAATTTCCTTATTGGTCTTCTGTCTGGTTGATCTATCTATAGGAGAGAGTGATGTGTTGAAGTCTCCCACAATTATTGTGGAAACATCAATTGCTTCCTTTAGTTTTGCCAATGTTTCTCTCATGTATTTTGTGGCACCTTGATTGGGTGCATAGACATTTACGATTGTTATTTCTTCTTGCTGAATTGCCCCTTTTATTAGTATGTAGTGGCCTTCTTTGTCTCTCAAAACATCCCTGCATTTGAAGTCTATTTTATCTGAGATTAATATTGCTACACCTGCTTTCTTTTGGCTGTAGCTTGCATGAAATATTTTTTTCCATCCTTTCACTTTCAGTTTCTTTGTGTCCCTGTGTCTAAGATGAGTCTCTTGTATGCAACATATTGATGGTTCATTTTTTTTGATCCATTCTGCGAATCTATATCTTTTAATTGGGGAGTTTAATCCATTTACATTCAACGTTAAAACCGTGAAGGCATTTCTTGAATCGGCCATCTTATCCTTTGGATTATGTTTGCCATATTTTTCCCTCTCTCTATTAATATCCTTTATTGTACCCATACCGAATCTCTTTAGTACTGAACCTTTCTCCAAGTCTCTCTGTCCTGTCTTTGTTTCTCTGTCTGTAGGGCTCCCTTTAGTATCTCCAGTAGGGCAGGTCTCTTGTTAGCAAATTCTCTCAGCATTTCTTTGTCTGTGAAAAATTTAAGCTCTCCCTCAAATTTGAAGGAGAGCTTTGCTGGATAAAGTATTCTTGGCTGGAAATTCCTCTCACTCAGAATTTTAAATATATCGTGCCACTGCCTTCTCGCCTCCATGGTGGCTGCTGAGTAGTCACTACTTAGTCTTATGCTGTTTCCTTTGTATGTGGTGAATTGCTTTTCTCTTGCTGCTTTCAGAACTTGCTCCTTCTCTTCTATGTTTGACAGTGTGATCAGTATATGTCTCGGAGTGGGTTTTTTTGGATTTATTCTATTTGGAGTTCGCTGAGCATTTATGATTTGTGTATTTATATTGTTTAGAAGATTTGGGAAGTTTTCCCCAACAATTTCTTTGAATACTCTTCCTAGACCTTTACCCTTTTCTTCCCCTTCTGGGACACCAATGAGTCTTATATTCGGACGTTTCATATTATCTATCATATCCCTGAGGTCCATTTCGAGTTTTTCAATTTTTTTCCCCATTCTTTCTTTTATGTTTTCATTTCCATTCTGTCATCTTCCAGGTCACTGATTCGTTGTTCAACTTCCTCTAGTCTTGTACTATGAGTGTCCAGAATCTTTTTAATTTGGTCAACAGTTTCTTTAATTTCCATAAGATCATCCATTTTTTTATTTAGTCTTGCAATGTCTTCCTTATGCTCTTCTAGGGTCTTCTTGATTTCCTTCATATCCCGTACTAGGGTCTCATTGTTCATCTTTAGTTCTTTGAGTAGCTGCTCTAGGTGTGTCTCTTCTGGTCTTTTGATTTGGGTGCTTGGGCTTGGGTTATCCATATCGTCTGGTTTTTTCATATGCTTTATAATTTTCTGTTGTTTTTGGCCTCGTGGCATTTGCTGACCTTGATAGGGTTCTTTTAGGGTTTGTAGACCAGTTGAAGTCCTTATCTCTAATTTATCAGATCTACAGCTTCGTGGAGTACACTTTCTCTAACTAACCAGCAGGTGGCGACCACGAGACACCTGTTCTCCACAAGCCAGATCTCCCCTGCTTAGTCTTTTTGGTGAGTGGGGGAGTGAGTCTTGTGGGGCCCAATTGGTGTCCCAAGCTTGCGTGTGTAGTTGGTGTTGCCTACCCTGTATGTGGGGCGTGTTTCTGGGCAGTCGGGGAGGGGGGGTGGCCCTAACAATCAAATCTCCCTGATGATCCTAGAGTTTTAAAGCTACTGCAATAGTCTAATCCTTCAGTTCAGTCCTGCCACAGTTTGTCTCTGCCACTGACCCACAAGTCTTTGGTATTGGCGTATGGCTCCTGAGACTTGCAAGTGGGCCCCTCTTCCAGGCTGTGCACCCCGGGTCCTCTGTTGAGGGATGACTGTGCTATGTCGCAGGTGAGTGCCGTCCCCCCAGGGCAGTTCTGGGCTGCTGGGCTGTGTTGGGAGGCTCCCAGTCTGCTCAAATGATGGCTGAATGGGGCTCTGTTAATTCACACTGCTCCCCCTTCCCAGGTCTGGGACATTCAGCTGAGGTTGCAGGGAAGGCTAATGTCCACGCCCAGTTTTGTGGTGTTTGCCTGTTATTTGAAGCACTTCCGTCACACTGGGTTGTCTGGGGCAGCTCTGGGCTATGGGGCTGGCGATGGGCAGGAGTGTTTCCTGTCCACCAGGATGGTGGCTGTGAGCGGACACCCCCCTTTTCTTGGGAAGTTGTGTTGTTTAGTGAATTTTCTCAGCCACTGGATTATTGCCTTTTGTCTCAGAGCTCTCTTAGTTCTGCTCTTGACTTGACGTGCCCAAATTTCAATTCTTTGAAGCTTTCTGTATTGAGCTTCTTAGAGTAATTGTTTTAGAAAAAGCAAAAAGGATTTAAAAAAAAAAAAAAAAAAAAAAAAAAAAAAAAAAAAAAAAAAAAACGGCCCTCCTCAGAGATCTAATGGGTTATTGAAATGCTAATAGACAAAGCAACCAGGGCCATTAAGGAAAAGTGCCCAGGGCAGAGAGATCAGCCTTGCTTCGGGATTTGCATATGCGCCTCAAGGCCTGATCTCCGCCCTTCCCCTTTCTGTGTTCACCAGAACTCCAAAAATCCTCTGCTTTTATTTTGGAGTTTTTCGTGTTGTTTTTTTTCTATGCCTGTCTCCTCTCTGCTGGGCTGGCTGCTCTCAGAGTCTCTGGTGTCTGGCCTCAGTCTATCTATGGTTGGAGTTTGAATCAGTAGAATGAGTTTCCGGTAAGAGCAGCCACTGCAATTCTCCCTTCTCCTTCCTGGAGCTGACAGCCCCTCCTCCCCCGGGACTGAGCCTGGCAGGGAGGGGCGCGGGTCCCCTGGCCGCAAAAACTTACAGATTTCGCTGATCTCAGCAGTTCCACGTTTTCATGAGTGTTGTATGAAGTATGCCCAAAGACAGATTGCTCTGTGGTGTCCAGTCCAAGCAGTTCCTGGCTTTTTACCTACTTTCCTGGAGGAGTAACTAAAACATACAGCTCATCAGTCTGCCATCTTGCCCCGCCTCCCCCAGTCTATTTTTGAACATTTTTCTTACACCAGAAAGAATCAGAATAAGAATAAAAAATAAAAATAAAAAAAGAACACCCAAATCACCCCACCTCCACCCCCAATTTCACCCTATTTTTCACTTAGGTTTTGTCCCCATTTTTCTACTCATCCATCCACACACTGGATAAAGGGAGTGTGATTCTAATATATTTTTACTCAACATTGTTTTAAGATCAATTCATTTGTGTATATGTGTATCTGTGTGTGCATAGTTCTAGTTTATTCCTTTTATACACTTTTATAGTATCCAGTCATAAAATGGGTCCTCATTTATTTCTTCTTGTAGTGATGAAAATTTAGATTGTTTTCTTTTATAATATCACAAAAATCTATAATAAACATATTTATTAAAAATTTTCTTTGAGCATATTTAGGAATGTTTTTAGGGTACATAGCCAGCTGCAGAAATACTAGATTATAGGGTATTTGCCTTTTTTGATTGTTCCAAATTTCTCTTCTGAACTAATTAGCACTACAACTATCAGTTCATGAGAGTAACTGATTCTTTACATCTCTAGGAATATTGACAGTGTCAATGTGGCAGGTCATATTTCCAAAAGATGGCCACCACATAGTACCCATTCCACATGCTCTTACAGTGTACTCTAGCAATCCTTCCATCAAGAGATGCATTTATGTGACCTCTCTTGAATACGGTGGTTTTGAGACTGGCAGAAACAGGGTGGGAATTAGGGGGAGGAAAGTAAAGAGGAGCATAGGATGCAAAATTTAAGGAGGCCCTCAAATCGGACAAGTGCATGGTCAGTAAGTGTGGAGTTTGTATTTGCACAACCCTGGGAGTGAGTGCCTCAGATATTCTGCCCTAGACACCTAACTTTTCTCATGTTAGTTGCCACGCTGTGACTCAGTCAATCCCATGCATTTGGAGCTGGTATGACCCTTTTGAGTTCTTCCACATTGGGGCAAGAGTGCTGGACCTTTATATTTCCATGCCAACCCAAGTCTGGTGTGGTGTTTTTTGCAAGTCTGAAAGTGAAGGGGTACCCCAGCATGAGTGGAACATCAATAGATAGAGAAGAGAGCAGCGGAGCTACACAAGATTTTTGTCCCACTATTCTAATATTAGTTCCTGCTCTCTTTTTCATCCTTGAAAATTTCATCCTTGATGAAAATTTTGTAAGATTTGTTTATTTTATTAGTCACTTCTAAGAAGCAATTTTGGGTTTCATTTAAATTTCCTATCATTTCTTTGTTTTTATTCCATTATATTTTTCTTTCCTTAGACTATTTTATTTTATTCCATGGTTCTTTTATTCTGGATCTTTGAGTTGAATATATAGCTAACGTATTTTTTTAAATCATGTTGCTATTTACTAAATTCATTTGGGGTTATAAATTTCCTTCTAATTACCATTTTTGTTTTGATATTAATTATTTTTATTGCAATTAGTTAAAATACTTTCTACTTTTCATAGAGACTCAATGTTTTAGCTCATGGATTATTTTGAATTGCTTCCTGTTGTTTCCAAACTTATTACTGGCATTTATATTATTTGTTTCTAATTTAATGGCACTGAGCTAACCTGGTTTCTAATCACAGTAGAGTTAAATGAGAAATTAATTATAAATGGATTAAATTTGAAATAACTAATGATTGTTCAAATCATATCTATTCATTTCTATTGTCTCCTTTTACTTCTTTTTCTTTTTCTCCTTTTACATCTTTCTGACATTCAGTTGAATAGATAGATTTTTCTGTATTTCCCTCTTTGCTTCTGCTGATTTGGAAACTAAATTTTTCCTCTTTTCTTAGTAGTTTCCCTTAAACATTTGACATCATGTTTAACTACAAATACTTCTAAAATTTCTATAGACATTCAATATCTCAAACTTGGAGTGTGAGACATTCAGTGGTTTTATACTTAATCTCTGACTTTCATAGTATTCCTTGAACCAATTTACCCTTCAAGTGACTACCCATTTCTCTGCTCCTATTTGTGGCACTATGCCTTGAAAATATTATCTGTTTCCATTTTCTTTCAGATTTACTCTCTTCAGGCTTTTTACCTCACCATTGTGGTACAGTTGTTCTCAAAGTCACCAATGACCTCTTTATTGATGTATTAGTCTTTTATTAGTCTTCATATTACCCTTTGATAAAGCATTTAATCATTTTCTCTTTCTTGGTACCCTTTCTTTATTTGGCTTCCATCACACCCTCTTCTGTTTCTTCCTACCTCACTTTGAAGTTTCTTTGCAGGATTTTCCTTCTCTCCCCAGTATCTTTCTGAGTTTCCCCAAAATTTGTCCTGATCCTCTTCACTGTCTCTACATCCACTCCTTTGGTGATTTCATTCAGCCTCACTGCTTTAAGTGTCATTTAAGTGCAAGGTTTGACATCTCCACTTGGATGTCTAATTGATTTCTCATACTTAACATGTCAAAAACTGAATTACTGAGCTCCTCCCTACCACTCTCATCTCTTCTCTATTTTAGTTGATAATGGCTATTTATTCCAGTGTGCCAAAACCTTAGACTTATTCTTGATCTTTCTCCTTTTCCCTATATCTTGTCCCTCAGGAAGTTCTCTTTGTACCTTCAAAATATAACCTTTCATATCACTTCTGTGGCTACCACCCTAATCTGAGCCATCATTATCTTCAACTAGATTATTTTATAGCCTCCTACCTTGTCTCCCCTCCTCCACCTTGGCGGCCTAAAGTTGATTCTCAAAGCTGTCACCAAAGTGAATCTTTTAATATGTAAATCAGATCAAATCCGACTCAACTCAAACCCTACACTAGCTGCCAATTTCACACAAAACAAAAGAGAATATACCTTCAATGGCCTACAAACCCAAGACAATCTGGCTGCCAATTACCTCTCAAATTTCTTTCCTTGACCTCTTCACTTGACTCATTTTGTTCTAGTCCTCTGGACTCGGAGATTCCTTGAACACTTTAAGCCCACATCTTATTCAGGAGCTTAGCACTGGCTATTCCCTTTGTCTGATGTGCTTATTCTTATTTTCCCATCTATATGGCTACTTCACAAACCTCATCAAACCCAAAGACTATTGCAGCCTATCTCTTTGAACCTCCGACCTCCACACCATTTTAGTCCCCTTTGTCCTGCTTTATTTTTAATTTTTAATTACACTGATCAACCTTTATTATATTTATCACACTAGATATATGGAGCCAGTAGAGACAGAAAAAGTGGACAGATTTGATATATTTTGAAAGTAGAAATGAAATATTTAAAAATCAAATTTACTTAATCATATTCAAACATTAGTTTATTTACCCATCCTCCTTTCTTCTTTAATTCTTTAGTTTACTACATGTCCCTTCCTGCTAGAATATAAGCTCCATAGGGGCAGGATATTTTCCCTTCTTTTTTTCTGTTTATGTCCCTAAAACAAGACAGGTGCATAAATATTTTTTAAGTGACTGAAGGATGGATAAGTTTTTGGCAGGTAACAATGTATTTTTTTTTTTTTTTTCCCCAAAGCTGAAAGATTAAAGAGTAGTTTGAAGCAGCAAGAAGGTCGAGCTGGTCTGGTGTGCAGGGAGAAGACTAGTATAGTTGGAAAGCAGAATCCATGAAGGGAACAATTGAAAAGTAAGGCTAGGAAAGTTGGTTGATGCTTCCCATGCTGTGCTTTGTAGAGCATGTTTCAGAACACAAGCTCTGGTTTAGTCTGCCTAGACTTGATGCACATTCTGCCACTTTCCAGCTCTGTCATTTTAGCAAGTTGTCAACCTCTTATTTTTTATTTTAAATATTAAACAATTTAGAGGGATTTGATCATGCTAGGTAAGTGATAAGTGTTAGCCAGTATCATTATTTTTAAATTCACCAAATACTTAAAAACCATGATTCTTTTGAAATTAGGACTAAAATGATCCAAGCACTGATTTAGAAATGTTTATTTTTTCAGAGTTTTATAGAATGGATAGAAGCAGGGGCAGTATAGCGGTAGAGATACGAATGTGAAAGGCTTACTCAGAGATACGAATGTGAAAGGCTTAAACTGAGTAAGTAAAGACAGTGTCAGTGGGACTGGTACCAGGCAGTAGATGTTGCTATAGGACTTGGGAGAATCTGGAGGGGATAGCAAATTTGGAGTCAAAGATGATAGAAGTTTTAAACCTGGATTACAGAGAGAATGCTTGTGTTTTTAACAGAAATAGATTAAATAGAGAGATACTCTCTCTGGAATGATGATGGGTTCATTTTGGAACAAGCTCATGTCTGCATATGAATCAGTACATTGCATTTTAAAATATTCCATTTCTACCTTCAAAATATTTTTTGAGTCTGTCTGTTTTTTTTCCCATTCCTACTAACTCCATCTGATTTCAAGCCTCCTCCCCATTCTTTCACAGGTCAACTACCACGCTGGCTTCCCAAATGTCCTCCTTCCTTATCTTCTAATGGTCTTATTCTTTTGCCCCTATCTGCCTCCAGTCCTCTTCACACAACGGCTAGAGTGAGATTTCTTCTGAAATGTTGACCAGATCATGCTGCTCCATTGTTTACTCCTCTTTTATTTCTTCCCAGGGGCTTGGAATAAAATCTAAACTTCTCACCAACAATTGCATGATCTGGCCCGGCACGTCTCTGTTGGGTACACTGCCACTAACTTTAGAAACTGCCGCTGACACATGCTGTCCTCAAACTGCTCCAGCCTGACTGTCTCTAGGAAAAGGAAGTGCTCTTTCTCAACTTTGGGTGCAGATCATATGTCACCTCCTCAGAGAGGCCTTCTCTGACTACCCAGAATCAAGTAGACTCTAAACTACAGCCCCTGCCATTATTTCTTGATTACAAAGAAAACTTGGGAAACAGAACAGAAATGTAGGAAGTATTCTTTTACATGAGAGGTGATACTTATTCCATAGTTAAATAAAAAATTGGAAGACGGAGAATAAGGGTGTAGATGCAGGGGTAGGTGAAGATTTGGTGGTGGGAAGATTCTCTTCTAATTGGCTCACTGCAGGTGGTGATTCCCCAATCCCACACCAACCTCTGGAAGAGGACACTTCACATTTTGTGGAAAAGTGTTCAGATATAACATTCCAGATTTGAAACTATTAGAAAACCCCAGATTCCAACTCTTTTCTCCACGTTTTGTTCCTGAAAAATAGAGCAGGTCCTGATAAAATATCCCTTAAAAGGTTAATAAGCAAAAGGGATCCAGCATACATAATAGTACTAAGGAAAAGAGAAAAACAAAATGCTAATGAAAAATTCCATCCTTACCCTTGGAAACAAAAATATTTTACATAAAACTATCCTTTTAGGAAATTAAGAAAAACATGGAAATATATATTTATATCTCATTGTTTTTGTATTTTCATTGATATTTTGAATTTATGTACAGGGAGCTTCACATTTTTTATGCAGTTTTAACACATGTATAGATTCCTGTAACATTATTACAACCAGGATACAACAGTTCTATCACATCCTTTGAAGTCAAGTGTTCACTCTTAGTTTTTGGATCAGGTTTACAATAACTGCTTAAAAGTCTTTGAGAATTCCAACATCTGTGTGATCCCAGGATTGGTGTATACTGACTTGTCTTTTCCTTTGAGAGATACTCAAAGAAGTGTATTTCTCCAATTCTTTTTATAATGGAGAATTTTGGATTATATTCTGGACATTTCAAAGTTTTGTTATGTGAATCTGAGTCTCGTTAAATCCTATGGAGAATGTTAATTTTGTTTTGTTCTTATTTTAGCATGTAATTGACCCAATTAGTTTCAGACTGCAAAGTTCTAGCCTTCTTCCTGTAGACTATGGGTTTCATTTCATTATATTTTTCAAAATTTCTTCAGTGGTATTTGAATCTATGCCACATGTGTGCTCTCCAGTTGCTGCTCTTGGATCTGTAAAATACTTTAACCTGTAGTTAAATTCTCAAAATATTTGGTATGCTGCTTAGGGTCAGATATGCCCATGCATAGCTCAATGTTAAGCTCAAGAGTTCATAACATATCTTTTTTACCAGGTCACTAGCTTGAGGTTATCCTCTGCTCAAATCCCCAACATTCTTACTCTCATGGAAGCCTTTTCCTAGTATTCTGGCTGGAAAGTGAAGAATTTAGTTTGACTTCTTTGTCACATACCATTTGTTTGTAAAATTTTATTGGAGATGTAGGTTACAGAACAAGCAGGCATAAAATATGGGATTCTATAAACCACCCATCAAACTCCTTGCATTGGTGTTACAATTAATGATAGCACTTTTTTGCACTTGTACTATTTTTTTTTTAACAGTAGATAACCTTTGTTACAGTTGATGAAAGATTATTAAAATAGTATTAGTAACTGTAGTCCATAGTTTACATAGGCATATTTTCCCCCATATACCACCCTATTATTAACACCTTGTATTAGTGTCATACTTTTGTTATAATTTGTGGAAGAATATTCTTATACTTGTACTGGTAACTGTAGTCCATTGTCTACAACAGGGCTCACTGTGTTATACAGTCCTATATTTTATCATTTAATTTTTATTTTAGAGATATATGTGATCTAAAGTTCCCCCTTTTAACCACATTCACCTATATAATTCAGTGCTTTAATTACACTCACAATAATGTGCTACAATCACCGCTATCCATTTTCAAACTTTTACAATCAACCTAAATAGAAGTTCTGTACAAATTAAGCATCAGCTCCCCATTCTCTACCCCAATCTATCCCCTGGTAACCTATATTCTAGTTTCTAACTCTATTAGTTTGCTTACTATAATTTGTTCTTATCAGTGAGATCATACAATATTTGACCCTTTGTACATGGCTTATTTCACTCAACATAATGTCCTCAAGGTTCATCCATGTTGTCAGCATAT
The DNA here is from genome assembly GCF_015220235.1 of Choloepus didactylus. Lineage (NCBI taxonomy): Eukaryota > Metazoa > Chordata > Mammalia > Pilosa > Megalonychidae > Choloepus > Choloepus didactylus. The sequence goes on from NC_051316.1 coordinate 71,345,541, forward strand.
ATCAGAACTTCATTCCTTTTTATGGCTGAATAATATTCCACTGTATGTATATACCACATTTTATTTATCCATTCATTGGTTGATGGACAATTGAGTTGCTTACATCTTTTGCAATTGTGAATAATGCTGCAGTGTGCAAGTATCTGTTCTAATCCCTCCTTTTAATTCTTCAAAGTATATAACTGGTAGTGGGATTGCCAGGTCATACAGTACTTACAACCTTAGCATCCTGAGGAACTTCCAAACTGTCTTCCACAGCAGCTGCACCATTTTACATTCTTACTGGACATGTGGTTTCCAAATATCTTCTCCCATTGTGCAGGCTGTCGTTTCACTTTCATGACATAGTCTTTTTTTTTTAATGACATAGTCTTTTGATGCTCAAAAGTTTTTAATTTTAAGTATGTCCAATTTATCTAATTTTTCATTGCTGGTGCTTTGAGTGAAAAGTCTAAAAACTGTTGGCTAACTCAAGAGCCTGAAGATGCTTCCCTGCATTTTCTTCTTTCATTCTTTTGCATATGGATATCCCATTCTTCCAGCACCATTTGTTGAAGAGATTATTTTTTCCTGGTTGAGTGGACTTGGCAGCCTTGCCAAAAATCAGTTGGTCATAGATGTGAGGGTCTATTTATGAACTCTCAAATCTATTCCATTGGTCAGTATTTCTACTTGTGCCAGTACCATGCTGTTTTGACCACTGTAGCTTTCTAATGTGCTGTAAAGTCAGGAAGCGTGAGTCCTCCAACTTTGGTTTTCTTTTTCAAGATGTTTTTGGCTATTCAGGGCCCCTTATATTTCCAAATACATTTGGTAATTGGCTTTTCCATTTTTTGGAAAATAGGCTGTTTGGATTTTTATTGGAATTGTGTTGAATCTGTAAATCATTTGGGGTAGAATTTACATCTTGATGATATGTAGTCTTCCAATCCATGACATGGAATGTCCTTCCATTTATTAAGATCTTCTTTGATTTCTTTTAACAAAGTTTTTTATTATCTATGTATAAGTCCTTTACATAGTTGGTTAAATTTATTCATAAATATTTGATTCTTTTGTTCTATTGTAGATGGATTTTTTTCTTGATTTCCTCCTCAGATTGCTCATTACTAGTGTATAGAAACACTATTATGTTGACCTCGTAACCCCACTTTACTGAATTCATTTATTACTTCTAAGAGCTTTGTTACAGTTTTTTGGGATATTCTCTATATAGGATCATAGTACCTGCAAATAGTGAAGGTTTTACTTTTTCTTTTACAATCTGGGTGCCTTTTTATTTCTTTTTCCTGCTTAACTGCTTTGGGAAAAACTTCCAGTACAATGTTGAATAATGGTAGTGACAGTGGGCATCCTTATCTTATTACAGATCTTAGAGGGAAAGCTTTCAGTCTTTTACTACTGAGTATAATGCTAGCTGTGTTTTCCATTTATGTCTTTTATCATGTTGAGGAAGTTTCCTTCTGTTCCTATTTTTCTAAATGCTTTTATCAAGAAAGGATGCTGGATTGTATCTAATATCTTTTTTGTGTCTATTGAGATGATTGTTTTCCCCCTTTGTTTTGTTAATGTAGGGTATTATATCTGATATTCTTATCTTGAACCACCCTTGCATACCTGTATAAAACTGACTTGATCATGGTATATAACTCTTTTATTGTGCTGTTGGATTCAATTTGCAAGTATTTTGTTGTGGATTTTTGTACCTATATTCATAAGATAAATTGGTGGGTACTTATCTTTTCTTGTAGTATCTTTATCTGACTTTGGTATGAAAGTGATGTCCTCATAGAATGAATTAGGTAGTGTTTCCTCCTCTTCAATTTTTTTGGAAGAGCTTGAGCAGAATTGGAGTTAAGTATTCATGGAATGTTTGTTAGAATTCCCCTGTGAAGCCATCTGGTCCTGCGCTTTTTGTTGGGATATTTTTGATGTCTGATTCAATTGTTAAACTTGTAAATGGTCTGTTAAGATCTTTTATTTCTTCTAGAGTCAGTATATGTTGTACTTTGGTTTCTATGAATTTGTCCACTTCATCTAGGTTGTCTAATTTGTTGGCATAGGGTTTTTCACAGTATCCTCTTAAGATCGTTTTCATTTCTGTGGAGTCAGCAGTAATACTGTCCCCCTCATATCTGATTTTATTTATTTGCATCTTCTCTCTTTTTTCCTTTGCCAGTGTCACTAAGGGATTGTCACTCTTACTGCTCTTTTCAAAGAACCAATGTTTGGTTTTGTGAATTGTCTCCCATGTTTTTTTTAATCTCAATTTTATTTATTTAAGTTCTAATATTTGGTATTTCTTTCCTTCTGCTTCCTTTGAGATTAATTTGCTTTTCTTTTTCTAGTTCCTCCAGGTGTGCATCTGGTCTTTGATTTTAGTTCTTTCTTCTTTTTTAATATAAGCATTTAGTGCTATAAATTTCCCTCTATGTACTGCCTTTACTGCACACCATAAATTTTGATATATTGTGCTCTCGTTTTTATTCTTCTCAACATATTCCCTGATTTCCCTTGCAGTTTCTCCTTTGATCCACTGATTGTTTAAGAATTTGTTATTTTATTTCCATGTGGATTCTCCTGTTAACTGCCTGTTATTGTTTTCCAGCTTCATTCTATTATGATCAGAGAAGACACGTTGTATAATTTAAATCTTTATAATTTATTTAGACTTCTTTTATGACCCAACATGAGGTCTGTCTTGGAGAATGATCCATGTGTGCTTGAGAAGAATGTATAACCTACTGTTTTGGGTTATAATTTTCTGTAAATGTCTGTTAGCTCTAGTGCATTTATCACTTTATTCAAGTTCACTGTTTCCTTATTTTCTGTCTAAATGTTCTACTTATTGATAAGAGTGATGTGTTGAAGTGTCCAACAATTATTGCAGAGGTTTCTATTTCTCCCTTCAGTTTTGCCAGTGTTTCCTTAGTGTACTTTGGGGTACTGTGGTTAGGTGCATAAACATTTATGATTGTCAGTTCTTCCTGGTGGATTGACTTCTTTATTAATATATAGTGTCCTTCTTTGTTTCTTATAACCACTTTTGACTTAAATTCTATTTTGTCCAAGATTAGTATAGCTTCCCCAGCTCTTTTTCTGGTAACTATTTGCATGGAATATCTTTTTTCAACCTTTCACTTTCAAACTGTTTGTGTCTTTGGCTCTAAGGTGAGTCTCTTTTAAACAACATGTAATTGGATCATGCTTTTTTATCCAATCTGCCAAGCTGTGTCTTTTGTTTGAGGGAGTTTATTCCATTAACATTCAGCATTAAAGGTTTTTATATGTCATATCTTTTTTTGTCATTCTTTTCATTTATTGCAACCTCCTTTTCTGTATAATTGATCTTTTGTGATGTATCTGACTGGTCCCTTTCTCATTTCTGTTTCTGTATATTTTTAAAGTACTTTCTTTGAGGTTACCCTGGGTTTATGTGACACAACCTGCATCTATAACCTCCTAATTTGAAAAGATAACAGCTTAGTTTCAATAGCATACATGTTCTCTGCCCCCATAATATCTGTTTCCCCTATTTATGTTGTTTGTATTCCACTTCATTACTTTATATTTTGCATGTCCATTATCAGGAAATATGCTCTTTTCTTGTTCAATTTAATTCTCACTTTTATAGGAATTAAAGAGTAGAGTTGTATATTGAGGACAAAGTATTACTGGGTTTTTCATTTACCCTTTTATTTACCCTTACTAATAATCTTCTTCATACTACTTCAAGCTACTCTCTCCTGTCTTCTTTTCCTTTCAACCTGTAGACCTCTCTTTATTAATTCTTGTAGGGTAGGTCTTTTGTTGATGAACTCTAAGTTTCTGTTTTTCTGTGAATATTTTAAACTCTCCCTCATTTTTGAAGGACAGTTTTGCTGGTTAAAGAATTTTTGGTTAGCAGTTTTTCTTTTACAGAACCTTAAATATATCATACCACTGCCTTCTTACCTCTATGTTTTCTGATGAGAAATTAGCACCTAGTCTTATTGAGGATTCCTTGTATGTGATGAATCACTTTTCTCTTGCTGCTTTCAGAATTCCCTCTTTATCTTTGGCATTTGATATTCTGGTTAATATGTGTCTTTGAGTAGGTCTGTTAGGATTTATTCTGTTTGGAGTACATTGCACTCTTAGGTATGTACGTTTATGTCCTTCATAAGAATTGAGAAATTTGGGGCCTTTATTTCCTCAAATATTCTTTCTCTCCCTTTTCCTTCTTTTCTCCTTCTGGGACACCCATGAAGCATATTTGTGTACTTTGTGCTGTCACTCAAATCCCTGAGATATTGCTCATTTTTCTTTCTATTCTTTTCTGTCTGTTCTTCTGACTGTATGATTTCTGTTTCCCCGTCTTCTAGTTCACTGATTTTTATTTCTGCCTAATCAAATCTCCAGTGTATTTTAAATCTCTACCCCTGTGACTTTCATCCCCATATTTTCTGTTATGTTTCTTCTTATACTTTCAAATACTTCTTTATACACACATATTTTCTGCTTAATATCCTTTATATTTTAATGCTTATTTTCCTTCATCTCCTTGAATTGATTGAGGAGATTTGTGTGAACTTCTTTCCAAGAGAAGGGTTTCCATCCTTTGTAGCTTTTGGTGCCTGCCCAGAATCCATTGCCATCACTGATGTGGGAAAGCCTGGGGACTAGGCTAGGAGAGAATGGAAGGAAGAAACAAACAAATGGTAAACCTAGGGTATTTCTTCCATTCCTTTGATTCTCAGGGATCCTTTTCACAGTGCTTGGAAAAGAAACATAGAGCTTTTCTTAGAAATCTTTCTGTCTGTATCTACTGTGCTGAACATTTGACATATCTCAGTCTCCAAATTTGGAGACCTTATTGGAATCAAGTTTATTATCCACTGCCCCCCCCCCCCCCCACACACACACACCTCTGTCTTTCCTAGTGGACCATCTCTGGTTTTCTAGGGGTAACATAAGGTGTAGGATCAGGCTAATAGTCACATATTTATTTTTGGAGACTGAGTCCAGGTTGAGAGATACTGGAGGGAAAAAAGTAGGAAATTCTTTTCTGATTTGTGGTATTTGATTTCTGGTTTTCTTCCCTAATCTACCCGCTACCATTTACTTTTCAAAGTCCTTACATAGTTGCTCCATGAATTCTCTCCTGTGTTTTTAGTTGCATTCAAGGTCAGAGACAGGGTGGAGTGTCACTTACTCCATTTTGACTGAATCTGGAAACTGGATTCACCTGAATAAAAACTTGGTGAAGAAAGGCAGTGGTAAAAGGGAGATGTGATAAAACAATAGAAACAGGATGAAAAGGGAACTGTAAGTGATAAGAAAATAATGAAGAAAACTAAATAATTATAAAAAATCATTACTGTTTCCATAAACCAGCAAGAATTTGTTACCAGATTACTTTCTATTAAAGTGATTCAATCTTTATCCACTATTCAGTAAGATCTAGGGAGAGGTTGGCTATAGAAAGGGTATATTACTTGGAATTTTGAAAATAGCTGTATTGTATTAATACATTATTGAGAAATGGAAAAAGTAGCTTTGAATTTTAGAAAATAATACAAAAATTTGGCTGCTGAATAGACAATTTACAGTACTAGAGAATGTTTATTTAGTTGTAGCAGAAAATACAGTAAGAGGTAGCAACTTATTTAATTCATATTAGCAAAAGTCTTAAAGATATTTGGTTCATTAAGTGCTAATAGAGTTGATACATATTTTAAAAAAGAAATGACATGCAATAAGTTATCTATAGCTTCATTATTTATTGGCCATTATTTCTTAATCTTACGCACAAGAGAATATTCATAATAGTGCTGGAGGGCTGAGACTGAGTACAATAAAGGGATTTTTTCTTTTTAATATTAGCAAAATTATGATGTAATCTATCAGTTATTAATTATATACAAAATGAACTCTATTTTGAACAATCATGATGCTTCTGTTCTTGGCATTTTATTATTGTTCCTAGGATTGAATTAATTTTTTCTTTTAGACTTTAAAATCTGAACTTCATTTTTCTATGCATTTGTTTAGCTTTTAACCATGTCTAGTGAACTGATTTTACTGAGTTCATATAGCTTTAAACAATTTTCTATCCATTTCCAAATGATTATTTTCTCAATTCTGCTTTTTGCTCTTTCAATCCCTTAATCCTTATTGGAATCAAGTTTATTATCCACTGCTCCCCCCACCCCCCACACACACACCTCTGTCTTTCCTAGTGGACCATCTCTGGTTTTCTAGGGGTAACATAAGGTGTAGGATCAGGCTAATAGTCACATATTTATTTTTGGAGACTGAGGTATGTCAAATGTTCAGTGTAAATCATCTAGCACTTGGAATGAAATTCATCTACAGAGAGTTCTATATTATGGAGCTGATTATGTATTCCTTAAATAAATGTATTATAATCATACACTAATGAGGAGCAAGATAGAAGTTTGAATTATCATGGAGTAGAAAGATGGAATGCCATAATAATAAAACAAAATGTTATCAAAATTTTTGGCTTCCATAAGAATCTCTGATAACTTACCAGAGTCTTCATTTACTTCTAGTTTGTTTGTTCTAACATATTTTCTAGTATTGCCTTGGTGTTCCACATACAGATTAGAAATAGCCAACTATCACAATTCCAGTAAACTTCAATTACAGTGTTCTATATTGAGGTGGATTGGAGAGCAATAAAGTCCTAATGTGATCTAGGATGAGTCATGCATCAATGGGAGACAGATATGGACATTTTGGTATGGCCCTTCCTGGGACTTTTATTTAATGCAAAATAATACTGAGCACTGAACACATTCACACCCACACTTGCATGCACACATGCAAAGCCAGCTCCTCTTTCCCAGGTTAAGTACTTAATTTAAGGACCTTAAAGTAAATATTCAGAGTAGAATCATTATCTAACAACAACATAACTACAAATATGTAGTACCCACAGATAAACGGATTTGTCCAATCAGACTTTATATATATATATGGGAGTTTGGGAACTCAGGTTACCCTGGTTCTAATTCTAATTCTGCTATGAATTAATCCATTCTGTAACTTCAATCAAGTAAGTTACTTTAGCTTTCCTGGCCTCACTTTTTACATGTTTAAAATGAGGAGTTTTCATTAGATAATTTCCAAGGTTCCTTACATTTCCAACATTTTATGATTCTGTAAAACATGTTATTTCATGTTTGGGGGAATTTGTTGGATTCTCTTTTTCTAGAAAGATGTATGCTTCAGTTTTCATTTCATATCCCAGTTGTAACTTAAATATTCATATTGATGGAGTCATTTTACACCTAGGAAAATATGGCTTCTGACTAACAGCTGTGACCAGTGATCCCAAGGCTGAGTCCAATGGAGGCATGACAAACAACTTGACATTATTTTATAAATGGGTTGGTGGTAGAGACAAATACAACAACTATTTTAACACAAGGTGAAAATAATAGAAGGCCTGAACTAGGGCAGTAGCTGTAGGCATGAGTAGTAAGAAGCTTATGTGAAAATATGTGAAGACTACTCAGTAAATTTATTGGAAGCCACAAGTGTACATGCTAATGGAAATTGATAATTCAAGAGAAATGCATTCCTATTTCAAAATCATTAACATATCTATGACATCTTGAACAAAACCAGTATGCTTTTTGGACCCTGAAGAAGTTTGCCCTAAGGTCAAATATATAAGTGTTTTTCAGCTTGATAGAAATAAATATACTTTGTGAAGTAAAACATGTACAATCTTTTAAAAATATACTTCCTAGCACTTTATACTTTATAATTTTTATACCTCACTTTTAGATACCCCCTTTTCATTTAATCTTTATAACAGCTATATGTGTGTATATTTACAGATGAAGAAACAGAGACTGAGAGAGGTTAGGTAGCTTCACAAAAGTTGATAAGTGATAGAACTATGACAAATTGATTGAGTCTGACTCTGAATCAAATGTTTCTGTCAATACATCATACTCTCAAGAGGCATGTAGATCACCTATTGTCTCATTCATCCAACTAATGCCCATGAATATGCATTATGCAAAAGATATCCTAGCTTGTCTTTCAGAATGGATAGCTTCCACCAGAATTCTGGAGCAACTTAAAATATATATGGTCATACAAAAGGATTTCACTAGCTCTAAAGATACAAAGGCTGTGTAGGATCCAGGGAGTACTTGAGAAATCAGGAAGAGGTAACCAGAACTGTGGATATGGAGTGACATGGTGTACTGGTTTGGATGTATTATGTCCCTCCAAACGCCATGTTCTTTGATGCAATCTTGTGGGGGCAGATGTATTTAGTGTTGATTAGACTGGTATCCTTTGATCGTTTCCATGGAGCTGTGACTCAATCAACTGTCAGTGAAACGTTTGATTGGGTAATTTCCATGGGGGTGTTACCCTGCCCATTCAGGGTGGGTGTTAATTGGATCACTGGAGTACACACAGGCCAAAATGTTTGCTACAGCCAAGAGGGACACTTTGAAGAATGCACAGGAGCTGAGAGAGGAGTTGCAGATGAGAGACAATTTGAAGATAGCCGTAGAAAGCCGACTTTTGCTCTGGAGAATCTAAGGGAGGACAAATGCCCCAAGAGCAACTGAGAGTGTCATTTTGAAGAGCAGCTGCAGCTACGAGAGGACAAAATGCCCCAAAAGCTACATTTTGAAGAACGTCATTTTGAAATGCAACCTGGGAGCAAGCAGGTATCTTATTTTCTTATATCATATAACTAAAGACAGCACAGCTGCTGAGATTATTTGACTTGCTTTTTTATTTAATACTATGATAGGCAGAATACTAGTCTCCCAAAGATCCCACATCATAATCCCCCAAACCTGTTAAATACACTCCCCTACATGGCAAAAGGGATGGGCCCTATCTAATCACAAAAATCCTTAAAAGCAGAGAACTTTACTCAGTTGTCGTTAGAGAGAGTTAAGGCTCCAGAAGAATGGTCAGAGAGATGCAACTCAGAAAAGAATTCAACCTACTTTTGTTGGCTTTGGAGAGAGGAAGGGGTGTGATGAAACAAGGAATACACGTGGCCTCTGGAATCTGGAATATACAAGGAAATGGGTTCCTCTCTGGAACCTCCAGAAAGAAATGCAGCCCTGCCAACACTTTGTTCTTAGTCCAGTAGACCCATGTCAGACATTTGACCTACAGAATAGAAAGATAATAAATTTGTATTGTTTAATGGCTATAATTGTCGTAATTTGTTATATAGTGATAGAATACTAATGCACATACCATGTAGGCTCCTAAATTTAACTAAGCACTATTTATATCAAAGTAAGAGAGAGAGAGCATAGTGGATTGGGGGTACTTTTGTTGTCCTCCAATTTAGTAAACATGGGGCCCAGAAAAGTAGAACAGCTTGAAAGCCGAACATGGAAACAGTTATGCAATATTCTCACCATTAATTTCACTGAGGATAATTTGTCCTGGTGTCCATAATAAAATGACCAGGTGTAATGCACCATGAAGGTGATCCTCCAAATTCTTCCTTTTCTACTTCTCATAGGTGTTTGTCTTTGGCTTCATTCTATCCATAGAGTTCCTATTCTAGTTGGCTAATGCTGCCAGAATGCAAAACACCAGAGATGGATTGGCTTTTATAAAAGGGGGTTTGTTTGGCCTCACAGTTATAGTCTTAAGGCCATAAAGTGTCCAAGGTAATACATCAGCAATCGGGTACCTTCACTGGAAGATGGCCAGTGGTGTCCAGAAAACCTCTGTTAGCTGGGAAGGCACGTGACTGACATCTGCTCCAAAGTTCTGGTTTCAAAATGGCTTTCTCCCAGGACGTTCCTCTCTAGGCTGCAGTTCCTCAAAAATGTCACTCTTAGTTGCACTTGGGATATTTGTCCTCTCTCAGCTTCTCTGGAGCAAGAGTCTGCTTTCAATGGCTGTCTTCAAACTGTCTCTCATCTGCAGCTCCTGTGCTTTCTTTAAAGTGTCCCTCTTGGCTGTAGCTCCTCTTCAAAAGGTCACTCTCAGCTGCATTGAGTTCCTTCTGTTTGTCAGCCCATTTATATGGCTCCACTGATCAAGGCCCACCCTGAATGGGTGGGGCCATGCCTCCATGGAAATATCTAATCAGAGTCATTACCCACAGTTGGGTGGGGCGCATCTCCATGGAAACACTCAAAGAATTACAATCTAATTAACACTGATATGTCTGCCCACACAAGATTACATCAAAGATAATGGTGTTTGGGGGGACATAATACATTCAAACTGGCAGAATTCCTTTAGCAGCATCCTCCACAAATCATCATGTTTTCTTGCAATGAGTATAACTGCAGTCCCTTTCTTTTAGCTAATCTTGAAGAAAAGCTGAGCCAGAGATAGAATGAGTAATATGGGCCAGTTGTCCTTCTCAAAGATGCCTGTAATATTCCCTAATGTGAATTATAATCAAATAAAAAGCATTCCCAAATGAAAGCATTCTCTAACATAGGGATTATCAACCATTTTGCCTTTTGCCACTTGTAGTTTAGAGAACTCCCCCAAGATTTTAAGGGGGAGAATTGATGGAATAAAGCAGATTGGGGGAGAGACAATTTACACTGATCAGAATGATACTTAATCAGAAATATTAACAGTCTATCAGTAATAATCACTCAATAAATCTTAGAGCAAATACAAGGTATGAGAGTAGAGTAGTATGAACGGTACTTTATTATGAAAATTCTATATCTAAGAGTTAAAGTGGGTGCTGCTAATAATTTTATTGGTATGCAAGTATAAGGTCATAAACAAGTATTATGAATTAAAATAATATATTCATTCATACATATGGGCAATCTATGACAAACTCCAACGGTTTAAATCATTTTAACAAACAAACATACTTGCCACACTGATTTCATAACTTGCCATAACTGATTTCAGTACATCACTGTGGAGCAAGAGGATTGAGGCTCCTGAAAATTGGGCTCAAGAGGCAGGAGGCTTGAGTTCCACTTCCAGCTTTGGGACTTTTGGCCAACCAGTCATCCTCTCCTGATTAAATTTTTCCCATATATAAAAAAAGAGACGGTTTCTGGCATTTCAGTTCTCTTAGAGTGTTGATTGCTTATATGCTCATGTAGAAATCAATATGGAAGATCCTTTGTGGTTCTTGTAATTATCACTTAGGACTCTAGTTTTCTATGAATGTAGTTCTTTCCCTTGGGACATTCTGGATATTTGTTGGGATGATATTCATTGCTCCAATAACTGGAAGTGGCCCTGCTGACATTTAGTGAGTGACACTAAGGATGTCAGATGCCTTGAATATTGAGAGACCTAAACAATAATATTCCTTCCCTCCCAACTTCCTGATGTTCCACAAGACATTAATGTATATGAAGCACCTGTTTATAATTTTTGAGCTGAGAAACCAACTCCAGTTTATATATAAACTCAAAATAATTTTGCACGGTGTCCCTAAAAGAAGATTGGAGAAGGTTGTTGTGTTTTATTTTGTTCTTTACTTACAGTTATTCATCATCTTAGAAAAGCATATCACTCTCTACAGTGCTACTCATATTACTCCACACCTAAATTGGTCTGCACTTGACACTGTCACATGGACGGTGATTCTACACATACTTGCAGACATCTTATATTCTGGCTTGGTTATGCCCAAACATTAAAAGTGAAAGACAAAATATTTTAAAATACATTGTTTTATATCATAATTACATTCCTTTTCAAAGAAGTTTTGTGTGTAGGTAGGTTGCATCATCCATGAATTTTATTATAGGAGAGTAAAAGAGTTAAAATATTTGCTATATAAAGAGTTAATGAGTCAGATAGGATTGAGAACCACAGCCTTAGGGTAAATAAAAAGCTCACTGCATTTTAGTGGTGATAAGAAACTTAAAATTTCACCTAGCGTAATGGACAGAGCACTGAACTACGAGTGTAAAGACTTGAGTTCTAATGCTAATTTTGACACCAATCAGATTGCTTCTGCAAATTGTAGTTTTCTCATATGTCAAACAATTAGAGCTATCCAAAAATGGAATTGGCATGCACTGAAGGGATTCAAGCTGTGTTTGGGTTAATCACTTGCTGTGGCTGGTGTGTTAGGAAGAGAATGGATTTGATCAAAGGTACTCAAATAAGGGTACACATCATCAAAGTCACCAATGTGGGGCTTTTGTAAATCTGGGATGGTGAATATGGTGGCACATAGCTATTTCTAGAGATCCATATATATGATTTTGATATGCATTCCAGATTAAAAACAATGGAGTTAGATTATCTCTGGTATTTTTCCAGTTATAAAAATCTTTCCCTAACACTAAATAGAGTTATGTCTAAACTTAGGAATCTTGTTGGAGACAGACTAGAAATAAATAACTCATCAAGTAGCATTTAATTCAAATATCCCACGTGATTGCCAGACCTAGTTTTTATTCCCCAGGATTCTCTAATAATATCAGAAGTTGTCTTGTTATTAAAGTTCACTTTTAAAATTATATATCATATAATGCTTTAGGAAGAAAGCCTATATATCGAGTCTCAGAAAGCTTAGGATTTTTTCTAACTTGGGTTAAAACTGAGAATTCACTGATATGACCAAGAAACCAAAAGAGGTGTTGAATGTGTATGCAGTTCCATTTTCAGCCTTGTTGTTCAGTTTCAACATCTATTCTATAAGCTGGCCTTTCTTACAGTTCTAGCCATCTGTGATCAGCTCATCCCTGTGATTTTACTCCTATAATTCCACAGCAGTGAGCCTCTGAGACTGTTGGCTACTCTTTTAAAGCATATTTTAGTCTTATTTTAGATTTTTTAAAAGTGAGATGAAGTTACACAGGGATTACTCATTTGTCGGTACTCGGGTCCCATTAACAATATTACTTGAATTTTATTAGCTTATTAGCCACTCTCTGTATAACAGTAGAAATTCAGTCCCTGTGTCCAAGCTCTGTGTTCTCGCAAGTAATTTGGGGAATCCCCAGGACATGTCACACATTCTGCCAAGTGAGTCTGAGTCACTGCTCACCCCAAACCATTTCTCCCTCACCCTGCAATCCCTGATGCTCAGTGCGGCGCACTGCGTCTGATACCTGCTTCCCTTAACAAATGTGATTTGGGACTGAGGGGGAGGGAGCATTCTTCATTCCCTGGCAGTTTAATTTTGGGGGTCTATATCCTTTTATGTCAGATATCGCTATGATGTCAAAGTCCAGCTGTCAATGTGACTGCATTATTCACCCAGGAGGACCCTCAGCCTTCATGTAAATCACAGTTTTTAGTGGAGCAGAAAAACTCATTATCTTGGATCTGCCTTGAGCCAGGACCACTCTTGCACCCTTATCCTAGCTCAGGCATATGACTTGTCATGGTGAAGTGCAGAAAACAATTGTACTAAGGGTTAAAACAACTGAATTTTAGACCAGACTTTGTAGCTGGTTAGCCTTGAATAAGTTGTTTTATCTATGTAATCTTAATTTCTTCATGTACAAAATATCAAGGCTCTGAGTAGACTATTTTTAAGAGTCCTTCCAGAGCTAACAGACCATCTTTTCAGGTGTGAACTCTTAACAGGTGGGTGCAGTGCTTTGTACCTCTTAGGACCTTGCATGGAGACAGGCCAAAGCTCTGAAATGTGAGACCAGAGGTTTCAAATTTAGCTCCAGTCCTGTTCCCAGTGAGTTCTGTGACTTCAGACAGTTTACTTTTTTGCTTGTTTACCTTAAGAGACGCTTCTTAAAGGTGACTTACAACTGTGTGTGGGGGAAAGGTTAAGCTATTGACTATTATTTGTATACCAATGTGAGAAGATGCATCTTGTAAATTTTTGTTTTTCTTTGGTCTCTTACCTTATCAAATCAGATCTCCAGTGGAGATTTGCTCAGGTATCAAATCTACACTATTTATCATCAGTGTGAAATCTTCTTCCCCTGAGTGGGAGAAGGGCAATTTTAAATGCTGAGTGTGAATTATGTTTACTTAGCAAGGCTTACCTTTTTATTTCTGGTTGTTTTCCATGTCTCTCTATGATGAGCTTGGGGGCTTGCATTAGGCTTATGATGCCCAGTGTGATTGATCGTGTTCCTAGTGGCTGGACGCTTTGCTGGGAGCTGTGGTTATGTCTTGGAAAATCACAGTAATCAAATTTGAAGGCACTGGTGTGCATTCTCAAGTAAGAACCTGGCTCTTGGGGATTTCATCTAGGTCAAGCCTTATAAATTAAGTGATGATTTTTTCCTTAAGTCAGTAAATAAAATTCATCAGTGGCCTAACATTGCCTTCACAGTTCTTCAGCTCAGCCAACCTATGAGTCAAGAAGCATTTTTATCTACTTTAAAGCTAATGTTTTGTGGTAGTTGGAAATCCATTTATTAAAATAGAAAATGGGAACACAGGGTAATTTGAGAACAATTTCTGAGATCACCACAAAACTAGAGAAAAATTATCTTTAAATATACGTCTCAGAAATTATTGAGGAACATGTTTACTGTGATTTTTTTTTGTACAGGAAGTTAATATAAATTTTCCAAGTGCCTTAGAACAAAAGCAGTTTCAAAGTGGTGAGTTGATGTGTTACTGTTCTTATTTTACTTTATTCATTTATCTTTCTACTTACTCAAACATATTTAGTTAACACCTATCCTCTGCCAAACCCAGACACTATATGGTACAGCAGAAAGCACACGGGCACTGGAAGCAGGCAAACCTGTATTAGGTAAATGGTAATAGGCAAGGAAAATAACCTTTAAAATATCAGTTTTCTTAAGGCAATAGGAATTGGAAAAAACAAAGCAGATATTGAGAATTGATCCAAAGGATGGATAATAATTTAGGGTAAGAAGTTGATATCTTCATGTATTGCTTCCCTCATGGTATTATTGGGAATTTTGAAAAGCCATGAAAATTAAATTTTTTGGTAACTGGCTTATAGTAGGTGTTCATATATGTTATTCTCTTTTCACTGGTGAGCAGTGAGTTTAAAATATGTAGATTGAGCTCAGGTCTTGCAGGGTCTTGAACACTATGGGACTGTGTCTCTCTTATTAATTACTGTATCTTAACACAGAGCCTTACTAAGCATTTGTGGTTACTTAATATAAGGTCATTTGTAATAAATGACAATGAATAAATAGGCAATAGGGAATCATTGAAGGTATAAGAAATCTGTTGAAGATGCTTAGACAAATATCTTGCATTAGATGCGATGTTGCTCTAGTGACCTCTATGGAAAAAAAAATACATTTGCAATGTCATAGACAGGAACAAACACCACCAGTGATACACAGTGTAAGTCTGAAGAATGGTTTATTGAGAAAGACGTCAGCAAGGGTCAGCAGGACTCCCACACTCTCATTATTCCATGGGGATGCCTGCTTAGCTGGAGCAGTTAGATAACCCAAGGAAAGTGCTGTAGGAGAGCACTTTCCCCTGTTTCCTTCCTGCTTTATACTTTTATAGTGAAGCTGAGGGAAGAGCAGAGAGCACCTTGCCCACTCTGTAATAAGGAGAGCTTTCTGATCAGAAAAAGGCAAGCTTTGGGAACTCAATGCAATTGCCTAGATGAGTTTGCACACTATGACCAATCTTAACTAGAGAGGCTACAGAGCTAGATGGCATCTAGGCTGCCTAAGGGAAAGGGGGTCCCAGGGGCTGTCCAGCAAACAGAGGTGTTGTCTCTTCTCATCATATGTGCTTTGAAACCAGTACAGAGTCCCTGATATTGCTGGGACCTAGAACTCGTGGTATTAAGAAAGAGCCTTAAGTTTGTTTCTCCTTAGTCCCTTGGTTGATTGTTTGAAAAGCATTGACCACTGTGCAGAGTTGCTATTTATGGGGAACTTTTTGATGTAATCAGTTTAGACAAAAGAAGCAGGAAGGAGTTCTTAGGAAGTGGGATTCTAAAGATGCTGACAGCAAAGTGGACATTGAGAAGAAATCCACAAGAAGGATGAGAATGTTAGAGGTCCATGCTAAGAAAACATTCAAAATTTATGTTAAGATTGAAATAAAGAACAGACTGATGTTGGCTACATGAGAGCTGGGGAGCCTATAAATGGTAGGGATATGTAGTAGTAATTTGGAGGAGAGAGGGTTAGGATTATATATAAGCATTTCAATTCTACCTTTTAGGTTTAGCTCTCTTGAATTAGTTTCTTCTCTCATTAGAATCGGAAAAAAAAACAAAAAACAAAAAAAACCACAACCTACCACAGTACGTGCATTGGGCACTGATGGGTTCCCTCTGCAGGTTGGATTATCCTCAGTTCTGGAGCCCAAGGAAATTAGTGATATTTCTACATTTCTACATAATAGATTCAGGATAATCTTGGACATGATTTATTTCTCTTGGCTAACTAAAGCTAAGCAAAACCCAAATTTCTACTGTCAGGCACTTTTTTCTCTTAATTATAAGTACTTGTGTGGAAAGTTAATTTGTGTGGGTTTACTTTATTTACATATATTTACATTTGACTCATTAAAATGTTCCTTCCAAGAGTTGTTTGCAACTGTTTGAGCATTTTAAGGCCTTGAAAAATGAAAATATTTTTTTGCCAAGTGAAAATAAATTTAGAAACCCCAAAGCTTGAGTTGCAGTTTGACTAGATTCTCAATATGGGAAAATATTTTATGCTGTCCACCAGTACACAGTCAACAAATAAAAACAGCACTACAAATAAGCAATGAATCCTACATCTGTGCCACCCTAGGAAATTTCACTACTGATCCTTTTCCCTTTGTGAACTTGGTAGATTCAAGGTGCAAACACCAGCACCATACAAAAACTTGCAATAAAAATGAATGTTCGGTACTGACATTAAACTTCAGATTTGTGTAAATCCAGCCACCTAACAAACATTTATTAAATACCTACTTTGAATAGGTATAGTACTTAGTCTAAAGCACACAAATCTTGTATACACTATGACCCTTGTTCTCAGGACTTTAATCATCAACAAAAATCCCAAAGGGTTCCTTATGGCCCTATCCAGGTCCATGCTCCTGAATTTTCTGGAATGTTTGCATCATTTCTTGAGCCCTTACTTGGCAGTGGGCTGTGTATCTAGTGTGTTAGATGCATCATCTCATTCAGAGCTATATGGCCCTCCTTTGCAGTAGATTATTACAGCCATTTAACAGACTAGCAAATAGACTTGGAGAGATTGATGAACTTTTGTAAGGTCTGTAGGACTTGAAGCTCTAGCTTCGTTGTCCTCTTTCAAGCAGTTGAGTGAATTAACATATCCTTAGGAGTGAGGGCTGTGTGTTAGAAGATTGTAGAGAAACAATTTTTCATATCTTTTCTAGAAAATTGTCTTTGTAAGAGAAAAATCATGGTATAGCAGGCCCAGTGAAATATACCCAAAAGGTAATTCAGTTATAGAACAGAGGATGTGAGTCCATGAAACCAAGAAAGTATTTAGAAGGAGAGATAAAGTGTAATTTCTTTCTTTATAATATCTTAATCAACAATCTGTTACCACCGGATGATTTCGGCCATATCCAAAAAGATTTTAGCTTACTGAATTGAATTAATCCTTTTACTCTGGCCATTTTATAATGGCCAGTTAAGAAATTCAAATAATTAAAAGAGCTGTGGTTTTACCTAAATCCTCATGTAAACTACCTCATAGACTCACTGAAGGGTGAACATTATGATCTAAAAAAAAAAAAAATCAATCCTGTTATATGACTTGTTTGTCTGAATGTGGATTGAGCAGAAAAGCTGATTGTTTCCACCCATTCCATTGCCTTCTGGACCAAGGACTATTTAGATTTCAGAAGTTAGAGCTCCAAAAATAGAATCTGAAATAGACCCTAGGGAATGAGAAGAAGCTGTCACTTTCCCCTAGCATGAGAGAAATAGTGTTAGATGACATCGTTCTTAGGAGACTTTAATTTTGACTGCCCAAAGGGTGTTAGTCTTTGTAGTTCATCTTTTTCTTTCTTGGTAATAATATTTATTGAAATGAATGAATGAGTCTAAGGAATATCTACAGTTTATGGTTATGTTGATCCTTCTTTGATTTCACTAGTTTCCCATTGTGTTTTAAATCTTGGTGTATGATATTGTAGGAGAAAAACAGATTACATGTTAGTCTAAGTCCGATTATTCCAAAAGGAATTACTCTAATGTTGATTTATTTGAAAGGAAGTTAAAAAAATAATAATCAAATAACTTTCTGCTTAACATTTTTCAGTGGTGCTGAACATGTTCACTTAATCATTTTTTTAAAGAAAGAAATGCTCAGTAAGAAAATTTTGAAATTAAGTAAAGATAAAAAAGGAATCTCATAAGAAATTAAGGCTTTCCGTTAATCAGCAAAACAGATTATTTACTGCAACAGATACTGACATTGAACTGTTCCTTGCTATATCAGTTAGAATAGACATGTTCATTCTTATGCAATCTTAGTGGCTTAAATAACAAAGGTTTATTACTTGCTCATTTTTCCTTTCCATGGTAGGTTAGTGGAGGACTCTGAAATGATAATCACTCAAGGATCCAGACAGAGTAGCCGTCTTCTTGAAAATTGCCGGTCCTCGTGCCAGAGGGAAAAAGAGATCTCTGGAGAGTCTTTCACTGGTGATTGAATTCATGCCCTATAGAAATGACATACATTACTTCCACTTACAGCTCATTAGTAAGAACTTTTCATGTAACCTCCCCACCCTGCCCCTCACATACACA
Organism: Choloepus didactylus; assembly: GCF_015220235.1. NCBI lineage: Eukaryota > Metazoa > Chordata > Mammalia > Pilosa > Megalonychidae > Choloepus > Choloepus didactylus. Next base: position 71,364,208 of record NC_051316.1, read on the forward strand.
CAACTAAGGAACTAGGAGGTGGAGCATATTAATGGCATAGAAGAAAACTGGAAAATGTTGGATATGCAACAGATAACTAACAGAAACACCCCCTTTACCATGAAGTATTTGGTTCATTTTCCCTCCTGCATATGAAATCTACTACTTCTTCAAGAAAGATGCTCAAAAGCCCTGCCCAGTCACTCAAGCTCAAAGTCCATGGTCACTTGAAGATGCATAGTAGTCTCTAGTCAGTTTAAACATAGCTCTTCTTGATCCAGGGTCCTATGAACTATACATAAAAGTTATTTATTCTCAAATAACTAATACCCAATTGATGAACCCATTCAGAAAGGGAAAGACTGGGAGACATGGCAATTCTACTGCTCTACTGAATATATAAAATCCCACTGGACAAAAACTTTATGATCTCCTATCCTAGAGGTAAAAAATATGACTTAGTTTTGTCCTGAACCTGCTTTCTAGAGCTTTCAAGCTCAGTATTCTTTATGTATCTTGGTTCTAAGTGCTACCATCAGAAAACACGGTCCTAAATAGTCAGGCCCACCTGATCCCACATCAGTCAGAGAAACGAGTCTCTTTGCTTTGATGAGAAGGTGAATTTATTGAAGATGCATCAATAAGGAACTAGAGGAAAAAAAAACTTTCCAAGCAGTTCAGAATGAAAAGAGTAGTTTGGGCTTTTATAATGCCAGACAGACAAAGGAATGGCTAGGATCCAGAAGAAAAGCAGTAAGAAAAAAAAATAAAGAAAAAGCTGTTTTATTAAAATCTCCTATTATCTTGAAGTCCTCCCTTCACTTAGGCTTGTGTGTTCAAGAAGACACTGGTTATCAGACTATATGGTGATATCCCTTGCATTCTCCTGCTGGCAATGCTGGGAAAGTTCCTGGAAACACAGAGTAATTTTTTTATTGTTGAGATTAGAGCAACAGCAAGTTATTTTAGCAAGGGCTTTTTATGCTTATCCTAACTCAAGGCTGCTTGAGTGAAGTGATCTTAATAAATGTGTGTGGTTTCTTTCTTTCTCTCTTTTTTTCTTTTCTTTTCTTTTTTTTTTTTTTTTTTTGCTACTGAAGACTATACTAAGCATTTTCTATCTAAAGAATTATCTAGCATATTTTTCTACTTATCCTACTATCACATGCACCACATGCACTGGAGTTTCCCCTTTCTCTGTTTTCCTCCCTGACCATATTTGAAAGCACATTGGAGAAAATGATCTCATTGGTAACTGAGCAGGATTCTCAGCTTGCTTCCTGCCTGTAGAAGAATAGGCGCCCATGGTTCATTTTTTATTTTAAGCAGTTATAACCTCTTTTAGTTCAAACTGGCTGTTATTTTTTTATAAGAACTACTTGCTCAAAAATTTATTGGGCCTTTTATCTGTTTAATTCCAGTCAGAAACATGTGCTAGTAGACTCATGGTTCTTTTTGTGACATCTATATATTTTTTGCTCAATTGCAGGGATCTTGAATCTAGAAGGATTTGGTGGGAGAATCACATTCTTAATATCTTTTTCTGGGACCATTTGTAGAACTGCTAGAATTTCCTGGATACTATCTTAATTCATTCAATCCATTAATATCATTCATAGGTTTAAAAATGGTTATGATGACTAAGTTCTTGATTTGATCCCTTCCACAGGCTAAGATTTAATTGGTCTTTGTCACCCAATACATTTTATTATTTTGTTTCTATCACTATTTCCTTTTATTGTTGCTTCTTCCTATGCTACAAAGCCCCAAATTTCGGACCTGCTGTATTTCAATTCCTTTCCATTCGCGCTTGCAAATAATTTTTTTCTAAGCTTTGATTATTTTTGAAATGCCCTGTTAGATGCAGCCAGTAGCAGCCTCAGCATCTTGCTGATGTTCTGTTTCTCCTGTAATGCTGGGAGTCATGGTGACATGAACTGGTATATATCTTCTTTTCACATTATCACAGGTGACATTTTTTACTGAATGGTGTACCTCTGCATAACATGAACTATCATCCTTCTACTCTTCAATATCACTTTTCCTCTCCACATACCACATAATCATAACCAATGCCATATATTTGTGGTTTTATTAGAGTAGCACTGCACTTCTAGGGACCAATTTTTACCAGTAAGGAGGGCTAGGCTATTCTGCTGTGAGAACTAACGCCAAATCTTAGAGCATTAAAATAGCAAAGGGTTATTATTTTTTCCGTCACTTGCCCTACATATTAGTCAGTTGGGGGAGCTTTACTTATTCAGTAAGATGAACCCAATCTCAAACAATGCCTTTGTGCCAAATGGAGAAAAAATCTCTTGAGGATCACTAGCAGTTAAATGTTCAACTCAGGAGACGCTTCCACTCATAGGCCAGAATTGAAGATGTAACTGCATTTGGTCACCAGGGGTGGAAGGACAGTTTTACTATGTGCCCTGCAAAATGGAGAATAGAAATATATGGGAATTGTTCTAATGATTTTCATACTCTCTTCTCTTATACCCTGTATCTAGTCTCTCAGCTAATCTTGTTGGATTTTGATTTTTAAAACATCCAGAATTTTACCATTTTTTAAATCACTTCTATCGCTGTGATCCTGGTCCTATAATACATCAGTAGTCTCCTGAACTTTCCTTCCAAGCATTGCTGTATCATTTCCCTGGCTAAGGAAAATCTCTTCAACTTAATTGGATACATTTTGATTGAGTGTTTCTTAGATGCAAGGAATTATTCTAGCCACTGGCAGAAACATTGATGTAAGAGAAAGAAGAGAAGACAGGGTACAAAGATGAAGAAAATAAAGGCCTTGACATCTAAGATTTTGTAAAAACAAAGTATGTGGTTTGGAAGAAGAAACAAAATCTAAAGGAACATTTGGAATCGTCTATTAGTTATTTAATTCATGGTTGCAGATTAATTTCAGAGTTTAAAGATATTTTTCCATTATTTCCCCATATTTTTTATTAAATGACTGAAGCATGCAAAGCTTGAAGCATAAAGTTGTGATAAAGTCAGTGAGTTCTGCTCAGGGGTGTGCTGGTGTAATTGTACCAGACCAGTGAGGAGGGAGAGAAAGTAAAGTCAACAAATGATCTGGCTGGAGGAAGGAACATAACTCACAGCTTTGGGATAGGACACATGGGAGGGATGGAAGAGATTGTAGGGTGGGGAGTGAGGGGGTGTGTGCCAGTTTGAATATATTATGTCCCCCAAATGCCATTATCTTTGATGTAATCTTGTGTGGGCAGACGCTATCAGTGTTGATTAGATTTCTTTGAGTGTTTCTTTGGAGATGCGCCCCACCCAGCTGTGGGTGATGATTCTGATTGGATATTTCCATGGAGGCATGGCCCCATCCATTTAGGGTGGGCCTTGATCAGTGGAGCCATATAAATGAGCTGATGGGCAGATGGAACTCAGTGCAGCTGTGAGTGACGTTCTGAAGAGCAGCTACAGCCAAGAGGGACACTTTGAAGAAAGCAGAGGAGCTGCTGAGAGAAAGTTTGAAGATGGCCATTGAAAGCACTCTTGCTCTGGAGAATCTGAGAGAGGACAAATACCCCAAGTGCAACTAAGAGTGACGTTTTTGAGGAACTGCAGCCTAGAGAGGAACGTCCTGGGAGAAAGCCATTTGGAGCAGGCGCCAGCCATGTGCCTTCCCAGCTAACAGAGGTTTTCCGGACACCATTGGCCATCCTCCAGTGAAGGTAACTGATTGTTGATGTGTTACCTTGGACACTTTATGGCCTTAAGACTGTAACTGTGTAACCAAATAAACCCCTTTTATAAAAGCCAATCCACCTCTGGTGTTTTGCATCCCAGTAGCATCAGCAAACTAGAACAAGGTGTGATGGGAAGGTTTTTCAGTCTCAATACAATAAAAGAAGTAAAATGTGATAGAAAGGGCATTAGAAGATTCAGTTATCTACTAATGCTTAAAGTCAGGTGAATGGTTATTATCATGTAATCGCCAGTCAGTCCATAGGAGCAGGGCCTTAGAGAACTAAGGGCATAGATATGTGTTTTGTTTTGTTTGTTTGTTTGTTTGTTTATTTTTGGTCTGTCTTGTTGGGTATTATGGGTGGGAGCTAGGCAGGGATTTAGAGTTTGAGCTAAGTTCGATGAGTGAGTAGAATGCTTCTGTCAGCAAGACATTCAAAGCTAGCAGTCTCAGTCACACTAGAAATCAAGCTTTTAATGGCAGGGCTTCCAATCTGTCTGTTGTTTCTGAGACTACTTAAGTAATGGCTGCCTCATTCAGGATTGGCTTGAAGTACAGATAGAGCTGAGTCTGCAAGTTGAAGCAAGTCATTAAGGAGTTGAAGGAATGACTAATAAAGTAAATTGTTCCAGGAGAAAAGGAGAAAAAAGCTTGATTTTTCTGACTATGATTTAGTGTGGTTCCTTTCTACTTTATCATACTGTTAAAAGACATTCAGGGAACCGCTTGGAAATCCCAGGGACCCTACGCGAATACCAAGGACTTGTGGGTCAGGGCAGAGACAATCGGTGGAAAGACTGAAATGAAGGCTTAGGCTCCTGCAACAGCCTTAAATCTCTGGGAACACCTGGGAGGTTTGATTATTAAAGCTGCCCTGCCTGCCTAACTACCCAGACACATGCCCCACATTCAGGGCGGACAGCACCAGCACCACACCCAAACTTGGTGCATCAATTGGACCTCACAAGAATCAGACGCCCACACACCACAAAGTCAAAGTGGAGGAGAACTGACTTGAGAGGAATAGGTGACTCACGGACGCCATCTGCTGGTTAGTTAGAGAAAGTGTACGCCACCAAGCTGCAGGTCTGTCAAATTAGGGATCAAGTAAAGCAAATGCCAAGAGGTCAAAAACAACAGAAAATCTTAAAGCATATGATAAAACCAGATGATATGGAGAACCCAAACCAAAACACCCAAATCAAAAGATCAGAAGACACACAGTACTTGGCACAATTAATCAAAGAATTACAGACAGGCAACAAGAGCATGGCTCAGGATATCAAGGACATGAAGAAGAGCATGGCACAGGATATAAAGTACATAAAGAAGACCCTAGAAGAGCATAAAGAAGAAATTGCAAGAGTAAATAAAAAAAAAAAATAGAAGCTCTTATGGAAATAAAATAAACTGTTGGCCAAATTAAAAAGACTCTGTATACTCATAATACAAGATTAGAGGAAGTTGAACAACAACTCAGCCTCCTTGAGGACCACAGAACAGAAAATGAAAGAACAAAAGAAAGAATGGGGGAAAAATTGAAAAAATTGAAATGGATCTCAGGGATACGATAGATAAAATAAAACGTCCAAATTTAAGACTCATTGGTGTCCCAGAAGGGGAAGAGAAGGGTAAAGGTCTAGAAAGAGTATTCAAAGAAATTGTTGGGGAAAACTTCCCAAACCTTCTACACAATATAAATACACAAAGCATAAATGCCCAGCAGACTCCAAATAGAATAAATCCAAATAAACCCACTCCAAGACATATTCTGATCAGACTGTCAAATACTGAAGAGAAGGAGCAAGTTCTGAAAGCAACAAGAGAAAAGCAATTCACCACATACAAAGGAAATGACAAAGACTAAGTAGTGACTACTCAGTGGCCACCATGGAGGCAAGAAGGCAGTGGCATGACATATTTAAAACTCTGAGAGAGAAAAATTTCCAACCAAGAATACTTTATCCAGCAAAACTCTTCTTCAAATTTGAGGGAGAGCTTAAATTTTTCACAGACAAACAAATGCTGAGAGATTTTGCTAATAAAAGACCTGCCCTACTTCAGATACTAAAGGGAGCCCTACCAACACAGAAAAAAGCTGAGGGACTTCACCACCAGTAGATCAGTCCTATAAGAAATGCTAAAGGGAGTTGAGCAGGCTGAAAGGAAGGGACACTAAACAATTGACTGAAACTACATGAAGAAATAAAGGTACCACTAAAGATCACATGGTAAATATAAATACCAATACTACTGTATTTTTGATTTGTAACTTCACTATTTTCTTCCCACAGGATCTAAAATACATAAACTGTAATGATAAATCAGTGGTTTTGGACTCAATGTAAAATATGTAATTTTTGACAGGAACTACATAAAAGTGGGGAATGAGGGAGTATAGGAACATAGTTTATGTGTTATATTGAAGTTAAGTTGGTATCAAAGAAAAACAAGATTGTTATAGATTTAAGAGGTTAAATTTAAGCCCCACGGTAAACACAAAGAAAGTATCAGAGAATATGACCATAGAGATGAAAAGTAGAGTATGGGTTCTGAGAAGTGGGGGAAGGGGCAATGGGGAGTTAAGAAATGAGTGTAGTGTTTCTGTTTGGGGTGAAGGGAAATTTCTAGTAATGGATGGTGGGAAGGTGATAGCATTGCAACATTCTAAATGTGATTAATCCCACTAATGGAATCCTAGGGAGGGGATGGAATGGGAAAATTTAGGCTGTATATATGTTTCCACAATTGAAAAAAAAAAAAAAGACATTCAAAAGTGTGAGAAAAAGCAAAGGAGAAGGCAAAATAGAAATTATTAATTTGGTTAACTCTTTTGTGACATTTCCAAATCATCTTAAATATGAACGAGTTGAGTCCACCGGGGGTTCAGTGTTTTGCTCTGGGCAGGTCACATCACACAGGATGATGTGCTAAGCCACGGCTGGAGCCTGACTCTCTCTGCCTGCCAACACAGCACAGCCACCTACTGTGCTGCCTCTCCCAACTTTAATTAAATGTACATATGTTCTTGGTTTATATTTGTCCTTCCTCAATCTGAATTCATCATATTTGGATCCTATTTATACTCTAAAATGTCCTTAGAGTGGGATATCTTTAAAACACTGTATTATGGGCTTTGGACTCAAACATAATTGTTTGAATTCAAACCCACTTGGGCAAGGTACTTAAGATTTCTGGTGCATTTTTGTCAAATAGAAAAGTACTGTTAGGTACTCTTCTCGGTTCCACAAAGGGGACATGGCTTCTACCTTTTAAGGGCAATGATACCAGGGCAATACTTCTGCTGCCTCTTTCCACACCTTACTCCAGTTCTGGAGAAGCAGAAGTGAGTGCATTTTCTCACCCTGCTGCTTTTTCTTGAATTGATTTTATCTGATCCTTGGATGCAGATTTTCATCTCTTCACCAAGTCAAACATAAATTCCACAGTCCATACCCTACAGAGAAGAGACGGGAGAGGAATCAAGACAGAAGCTGCAGCTGATCTAACTGTGACTTTGTGGGTGGGTAAGAGAAGTTCAGAGGGAAGAAGTATAATGACCATATCATCCTTGGGTCCAAGCTGGACTCTACAATACCCTTCCTCCTCCCAAGAAACCAAATCTGGTATTTGATGTCTAAATTTGACTCCTGTTACTCAAGAGATACAGAGTTTGACAGACACAGGGATGTAAAATTCAACAAACACCAACTCCAAAGATTCACTTTTAAGAAAGGACAAAGTTTATGCAAAGCATCTAGCACAAAACCTGGCACAAAGTTGGTGTTCGGTAAGTAACATAATATACATTTCTTTCTCACCATTGTTTGTGTATAGCCTCTCCATTAATGTTAGTGTTGTTTGTTATAAATTGCAATGAGAAGGTAGAAAGAGTACATTAAAACCTTGGTTAGTATATTGCTTGTTATGCCAAGTCCTGTTTGGACATTAGTTTTGCACTGTCAGGGAAGTAGGACTTGTCATACTAACCTTTAGAAAGTTATGAGCAGCCTTCCTTCCTGACAGTGCAAAACTATGTAGTGAGCAGAAGCACTATTGATTCAGGTATCTTTAAATAATACCTGGCTATGGTTCTTAAAATTCTATGATACAATTAATTATATTAATTAAGAATTAGGCTTGCAAATTAAAGAAACCAGCTCAAGTTAGCTTTAGTAAACTGGAATTTTTAAAGAAGGCCCTGGGCTATCTCATGGAAATCAAAGCAAATTTAGAGAACCAGGCCTCAGGAAGGCAGGTGCTCTCAGAACAATAGCAGAGGAATAGGCAGGCTTCAATTCCAAATTCTGCCATTAGTGTAACTCAGCATGTTCCCAGTCAGCTTCGCAACTCATATTCTTTTGAGTCTTATTGTCTTAATTTGGATCATTTAAATAGACACAAGTCAATAGAGATGTACTCACTGGCAGTCTAGACCTGTGGGTTATGGGATAGGCAGAAAATTAAAAAGTTGTTTCCCATAAGACTTTAAAAAGAAAGAGATTAGAACTTTTAGTAGACAAAGATTGCAGTGTAATATGCTCCAGGGATCCATTCTCCCATGGATTCTTCGAACAAATAGCAAATCTGGCAAAGCCATCTTCCTGAAACTCTGGAAAAGAGTTAAAGTGTTGTGGTAACTGTGTGAGTGCCAAATCAAGAAAATACAATTCAAAATGGGTAGGAGAAGCTAGTGATAGCTTGAGACCCCTCCCTTACCGCCTCCTTGGTTTGTGTAGTGCCAGACTACACTCACATTTTGGGTCCCTGACCCTGTTCTGGGATGTGAAGAGTAATGTCTATGCACATACTAGGGTGACTGTATGTCAGTGCCAGTCTATCAGGTGGCATCCTGAAAGACTGAACCAGGACACTTGTTTTTGGATTTCTCTCCCTAAACTTGTCCATTAGGCAGAGGCAGCTTTTGCACAACTAAAGCAGTGTAAGAAACAATTAAATCAAAGCAGTCTGGGGCAAAATATTACCTGCTTTGAGACACACTAGAGCACCCATGAGGGGGGAAAATACTATTTCATATGGAGTATGAATGGGGACACAGAGGAGACACTGGATAATTGTGAATGGAGGAATTTCTTAAGCCAGTGAGCACAAGTCCAGGGCAAGATAGGACCAGAAAAGATGGAGTGGACTCTGGACTTCGCTTTTTCTTAAGGCTTATCTTCTTGATAGGAAGGCTAAATTCTGAAGGAAAGCATCAGCAACACAAAGCCAATTTGAAAGGACTATGAAAGATTTTTTTTTTTTTGAATTGGTTTGTTTTTGTTAACTCTCTGCACTAAAGGAAATCTGTCATATCACCAGCTGGATACAAACTTAAGGAAAGGACAGCTCAAGGGCTAAACTGTAGAGTTAATACATACAAATATTAAAATATAAAGTGTGTAATAAAAAATCACAAGATAAACAAAGGAGCAGGAAATGATGGAATAGTCAAAGGAACAAGATAAATCTTCAGAAACCATCAACAAAGAAGACCAGACTTTGAACATTCAAAGAGTTAAAAAAAAAAAAAACATTAATCTCCTCAAAAAGATAAAGGAAAGCATGGGAAAAGAAATAAAGGATATGAGGAAATCAATGAATGAACAATATGAGAATCTCAATAAAGAGATAAAAGTTTTAAAAGGGAACAAAACAGAAATCCTGAAGTTGAAGACCACAATAGCTGAAATAAAAAAAAATATATAGAGTTTAAACAGCAGACTAGAGCTAGCAGAAGAATCAGTGAACTTGAAGGTAAGACAATTCAAATTATTCAGGATTAGGAGCAGAAAAAAGAAAAGAATGAAAAAATGTGATCAGAGCCAAAGAGACCTATGGGATACAATCAAGCATGCCAATATATGCATTATGGGAGCCCAAAAAGGAGAAGAAAAAAGAGAAAGGGGCAGAAGTAATATTCAAAACAATAATGGCAGAAAACATCCAAGTTTAACAAAAGACATGAATATACTCATTCGAAAATCCCCATGAACCTCAAACAGGATAAACTCAGAGACAACAACACACAGACACATAGTAGTCAAGCTGTTGAATGCCAAGGATGAGGAGACAATTCTGAAAACTGCAAGAAAAAAGCAATGTGTAATGAATAAGAGAGCTCCCAAAAGATTAAATGCTGATTTCTCACTATAAACTATGGAGTCAAGAAGGCAGTGAGACAAAATAAGGTGCTGAAAGAAAACAATTGCCAGTCAGAATGTTATATATGGCAAGACCTTCTTTCAAAAATGAGGGAGACATTGAGACATTTCTAGATCAACAAAAGCTGAGGGGGTTCATTACCACTAGACATGCCCTGAAAGCAATGTGAAAAGGAGTTCTTCAGACTGAAAAGAAAGAGCACTATACAGTGGTTCAAAGCAGCAGAAAGAGATAAAGGTCTCTGGCAAAAGTAACCATATAGGTAAATATAAATGGCAGTATTATTGTATAGTATATTTTGGTATGTAACTCCACTTTTTAATATTTACAGATTCTAAAATGAAAACACATAAAAAGTAATGATTAGTCAATGGTTTTGGACATACAGTGTGCAAAGATATATGTGGTAACAAGTGCAACAAAAAGGTAGGATGACAGAGGGGTTATAGGAACAATTTTTTTGTGTATGCTACTGAAGTTAAGTTAGTATCAAGTAGAGTGATTGTTACAGATGTCGGATGTTAAATTTAAGCTCCTTGGTACCAAAATGAAAATATCTGAAAAATATAGAAGGAAGGGAAAGAGAAGGGATTCAAAATGGTATATTACAAACAAAATCAAATAAATATGAAAGTAGGCATTAACAGAATAATTGGGGGACAAAAAAAGGTATAAGACTTACAAAGATCAAATATCAATATGGCAGAAAACGATACTCAATTATAAGTAGCTGCGTTAAATGTAAATGGATTAAACAGTTCAGTCAAAAGGCAGAGATTGGAAGAATGGATTAAAAAGTGTGACTCAACTATATGATGTCTACAAGGGATTCAACTTAAATTCAGAGAGACAAGATGAAAGGGAAAGGGTGGAAAAATATTTCACGCAAATAGTAACCAAAAGAGAACTGGAATATCTATACTAATATCAGGTAAAATAGATTTTAAGTAAAAAAATGGTTACAAAGGACAAAGAAGGTCACTATACACTGATAAAGAAGTCAATTCAACAAGAAAACATGATAATTACAAAAATATTTATGCACCTAACAGTAGAGCCCCAAAATATATGAAGCAAATATTGACAAGTTTGAAAGGAGAAATAGGTGGTTCCTCATTAAGAGTAGAAGACTTCAGTACACCATTTTCAATAATTGATAGATCACATAGAAGATCAATAAGGAAACAGAAGACTGGAACAGTACTATTAACCTACTAGACCTAATAGACATATACATAGGATGCTTCACGCAACAGCAGCAGAATACACATTCTTCTCAAGTGCACATGGGCCATTCTCCAGGATGTACCATATATTAGGTCACAAAACAGTCTCAATAAATTTAAAAATGTTTAAATCATATACTGTATTTTCTCTGCCACATGGAATGAAGCTAGAAATCAATAACAGAGGGAGAATTGGAAAATTCAAAAATATATTGAAAATAAACATCACATTCTTAAACAACCAATGGGTCAAAGAAGAAATCACAAGAGAAATTAGGAAATATCTTGAGGTGAATGAAAACAAAAGCAGAGCAAACCAAATCCAGCAAAGGCAGTGCTGAAAAGGAAATTCATAGCTCTAATGTTTATATTAAAAAAAGGAAAAGATCTCAAATCAGAAACCCAACCTCACAACTGGAGGAACTAGAAAAATAAGAGCATACTAAGCCCCGTGTGAGTAAAAGGAAGGAAATGCAAAGATTAGAGCAAAGATAAATGCAATTGAAAAATTTTTAAAAATGGAGAGAATCAATGAAAACTGAAGGTGGTTCTTTGAAAGGATCAATAAAATCACTGGTGAATCCTGAACATTCCAAGAATTAACACAATTTATGCTGAAACTTTTACAAAAAATTGAAGATGAGGGAACACTCCCTCACTTACTCTATGAGGCCAACATTACCCTAATGCCAAAGCCAGTTAATGATAGTACAGGAAAAGAAAATTACAGACCAATATCCCTTATAAATATAAATGAAAAAATCCTCAACAAAGTACTAGCACACCAATTCTAACAGCACATTTAACAGCACATGATTAGGTAGGATTTATCCCAGGTATACAAGAATGGTTCAAAATAAGAAAATCAATCAATGTACTACACCACAATAATAATAGAATGGAGGAAAAGAAAACACATGATCCCTTCAGTTATTGTAGAAAAGGAATCTGATAAAATCCAGCACCCCTTCTTGACAAAAACCCTCATAAAACTAGGAACAGAAAGGAGCTTCCTCAACATGATTAAGGGCATATGTGAAAAGCCCAAAGATAACAACATACTTCTTGGTGAAGACTGAAAAATTTCCTCCTAAGATCAGGAATAAGACAAAGAAACCCACTGTTACCACTGTTATTCAATATTTTACTGGAAGTTCTAGCCAGAGGAATTAGGCAAGAAAAAAAATAAAAGGCATCCAAATTAGAAAGGAAGAAGTAAAGCTTACCATATTTGCAGATGGTCCTTTATAGAAAAAATCCTGAAAAATCCACAATAAATCTAGTATAGCTAATAAATGAATTCAGCAGTGTGGCTGGGTACAAGATCAATATAAAAATCAGTTATCTTTCTATGCACTAGTAAGAACAATCTGAAGAGTAAATCAAGAAAACTCATCTACAGTAGCAACTAAAAGAATCAAATATCTAGAAATAAATTTAACCAAGAATGTAAAGGACCTATACATGGAAAACTAAAAAAATATTGCATAATGAAATCAAAGAAGACCTAAATAAATGGAAGGAACTTCCCCAATCATGGATTGGAAGGCCAAATGTCATTAAAATGGCAATCCTATCCGAAGAGATTTACAGGTTCAATGCAATCCTAAGCAAAATTCCAAATTTCTGCCTTCTTTGCCAAAATGGAAAAGCCATTCATCCAATTTATATGGAAGAGTAAGAGGCCCTGAATAACCAAAACAACCTTGAAAAAGAAGAAAAAAGTTGGAGGACTCACACCTCCCAATTTTAAAACTTATTACAAAGCTCCAGTATTGAAACAGGGTAGCACTGGCATAGGAAAGGGATACAGACCAATGGACTTGAATTGAGAGTACAGAAATCAAGCCTCTCATCTATGGCAAACTGATTTTTAAAAAGGATGCCAAGTCCACTCAATGGGAAAAGAATAATCTCTTCAACAAATGGTGCTAGGAAAACTGAGTGTCCAACTGCAAAGAATGAAGGTGGACTCTTATGTCACACTGCATATAGAAATTAACACAAAATGATCAAATACATAAATATAAGAACCCAAATTAAAATTCCTAGAAGAAACATAGGAAAACATCTTCAGGACCTTATGTCGGGCCATGGTATCTTAGACTTTACATCAACAGCTCAAGCAACAAAATGAAAAATAGATAAATTGTATTTCATCAGTACTAAAAACTTTTGTGCATCAAAGGACTTCATCATGAAAGTAAAAAGTCAATCTAGAGAATGGCAGAAAATATCTGGAAACCACATATCTTATACGGGTTTAATTTCCAGAATAAGTAGAGAAATCCTACAACTCAATAACAAAAAGACAAACAACTCAATGAAAAAAATGGACAACAGTCTTGAATAGACATTTTTCCAAAGAAGGTACGCAAATGACCAATAAGCACATGAAAGATGTTCAACATCATTAACTATTATGGAAATGCAAATCAAAACCACAATGTGATACCATTTCACACCCACTAGTATGGCTACTATAAATATTGAAAATATCAATTTTTGAGGAGAATGTGGAGAAATAGAAACACTGTTCTTTTTTTTAATGGGAATGTAGAAGGATATAGCTGCTGTGGAAAGAAGTTTGGTTGCTCCTCAGAAAGTTAAATACAAAATTACCTTATGACCCAGCAATCCCACTTCTAGGTATATACCCAAAAGAATTGAAAATAGGTTGGTGAACAGATATTTGCACACTGATGTTTACAGAGACATTCAAAATAGCTAAAAATTGCAAGGAACCCAAGTGCCTATCAACCAATTAATGAATAAATAAATGTAGTCTATCCATACAATGGAATATTAATCAGCCATGAAAAGGAATGACGTTCTGATATATGCGACAGCCTGGATGAAATTTGAAGATGGTTGAGTGAAATAAACTAGACACAAAAGGACAACTATTGTATGATCTCACTTGTATGAAATACTTAGAATATGCACATTCATGGAGTCAGAACTAGAAAACAGGATACCAGATGCCATGGTCAAGGTAGGAAATGGGGTGTTAATGCTTAATTGTCAGAGTTCCTGTTTGGGGTGCTAGAAAATTTTGGTAAGGGTTGGTAGCACAACGTTGTGAATGGAATTAACACCACTGAAATGCGTAATTGAAAGTGGTTAAAAGGGGAAATTTTAGGTTGTATATATGTTACCAGAATAAAAATTTTGCAAAACCATAAAACTGTACAACACAAGAGTGATTCGTAATGTAAACTATGGGGTATAGTTAATAGTATAAATATAATAATATTGTTTCATCAAGTGTAACAAAAGTACCACACTAATACAAAGTGTTAATAGTAGGGAAATCTGAGTTTGTGAGGGGGATATATGGGAACCCTGTACTTTCTGCATGACTTTTCTGTAAACTTACAACTTCTCTAATAATTAAAAACAGAAAGGGATTTTAAAAAATAACCTAATAAGATCATTATGGAGCAAATTATCAATTGATTCTTTATGTTGCTCAATTTGTCTTACATAACATTCCAAGTGGCAAATTCCCTTTAATGCTTAAGTTGAAGAAAAACCTTATTTTTTCTGATTAAATAGTTTGCTTTTCTAGTAGAAAATGAGAGCTATGTACTATATCTTGCAACTCTCTTTGCTTTTGTTTCTATGAAACTTATAAAGAAATCTTATTCTCTCAATTTTTGCAGGTCTCCTAAAAGAGAATTTTGACATTCCTCAACCACTTTTTTCTGATCTTGTTTTTCCCCCTCACATTAAATGATTTTGCTATTATTAATTTTAATGGTAAAGGTGTCTCAAATGATTTTTTGAATAGATGTCATTTAAACAATAAAAATTATTCAAAACAAAATTTTATTGAGTACTATAGATTTATAGAGATTCTACATTAATCTGTACAATTATTTATCATTTTCTCTTTGAAACTGAAACAGAGTCAGCTAAATTTGAACACCAGTCCTATCTCAGTAGCAAACTGTCATAAAGAACTCACATATTCTATGCTTTATTCTTCATTCCAGTCCTTGATAGCTTTTTTCATTCTGTCAGTTGGTCTGGTTATTGAATCTTGGGTGTTGTTCTCAATTTAATTCTGGGCAGTGAAGTATAGAATGTAGGACAAGAGAATAAAATGTGGGGTTAGTCTGATTTAAATCAACTTCTTGTTTTGACATTTACTAGCCATATAACTTTGGGCAAACTATTTGTATTTCAGTTTACATACCTGTATATCTATGGGATGTTAATACCTACTCTATCATGTTTCATTAAATATTTTGTAAATAGTCCTTAACTTGGCATAAAGCAAGAGCTATATAATGGTGGTCAGCATTATTATGGCTATGGTAGTGATTTTCTGAACTGTGATGCAGGTCATTCAGTTTCCAGTTATTTTGGCAATTACTAGGTCTTTACTGGTCTTTCTATCAATTCTTATTGGTTCATTTAATTTCTCCACCTTTTGTTGTGCTGCTCTGTACTGTCTGCTTTCTTATTTGCTTAATAACCCCTTGATGTATGTTCCCATGGTGACCTGTGTTTTTCATTTTATTTTATTTTATAAATATTTATCACAGGTTTATAACATTTATCACTTGTGTTTATCTTCACAGATAAGTGTAAGCTCCAAAGAAGGAAGTGATCATTTCTGCTGCGTTCTTATTTATATTATCATCTGTGCATAGCATAATGCCAAGCAGCATAGCAGGCACTCAGCAAATGGTTATTGATTTGAATTACATTTCTCTGTCATTTTTACTACTCTGCACCTTGCATACTCCTGGCCTTGCCTTATCTTGGGTAGTTTTTACAGCTTCTCCCTTATAGCTACTGGTTTTTCTATTTTCTTTGTGTGCTGTAATTGCATTCCTTTGTTCTGAAATCCTTGATTACTCTAAATCCTTTCCTAAATGGACTCACAGCAAACTCTTTTGGGTGGAAAAGGACTGACTTTCTTCAGTGCCACAAGGCGTAAATGGACTCACAGGAAACTCTTTTGGGTGGAAAAGGACTGACTTTCTTCAGTGCCACAAGGAAGGGAATCATCCCCAAGAAAAAAATCAACCAACCCAAAAAAAGAAAAACAAAAACATACATCTTGGGTGTACACTCTTCAGTCCTTTTAAAAATGTTTCCAAGCAGCTGCCCAAGAAGAACATTCAAGTTTATAGGCTGAGTCAGGATTGCTGGCGCAGCATTTTCATTTGTAACCCTTTCCTGCCCACTGTATGCTTTACAGTGGCACATTATCATCTTAGTTGCCTTTTAATGGTAATGATGATGTCCTGAAAATTGAGAAAAAAGATGCTGACTGTTAATTCCTAGGAGATTATAGGCCTAGTAACTGCTGTTATTAGTTCCAGGATGATTGCCAACAATGCAGTATCACTTGTGTTCCATTATGAGCAGTCTTTAGAGCTCTGTAAGAATCATCTAAATCCCCAAACCATTATGCTTAATTTAGACCAGAACAACAATGATGACAAGCACAACTAGGACTCAGTCAACAGATATCTACATTGGGAAATAATTGCCTTTTAGAAAAACATCCTTTTAGAAAATGTCAGAAAGGGTTTCTAAAGCATTAGAAATGGTGGGAAAATACATGCTACTCTTTTTTTTTTCTATAAGTTTATAAGCCCATTTCAGGATAAGCAAGATTCTGAAGGAGCTTTGGTACATTTGTCTGATTGGTGACCTTCACACTACAATTCAGAATGCTGACAGATATTCTTGTGTACAAAAGGTACAAATTTCTCTGTATCTGTGGATGCTCTCGAGCTCAGTTCATATAAAGTATCAGTGTGAATTCAAATGATATTTATGATATCAATTTTAATTTGAGACTTTTTCCTTAGGTTTGGGCTAAAAGGCACTAGCTCATATATGTATGAGATGAGCCATTAATTCAGAGGGTAAAACATCAAAAAATAAAAGTTCAAGTTTTCTGTAACAGCAACAAAGTTTTTATTTTATATATATATATAAAACTGCTGGTATGGTATAGTAGAAAGAATTAGATAAATCTAAGCCATTTTCTATATGTAGGGCTTGGGGCAAGTTACTTAACCTCTCTGAGACTAATACTTGCCATGTTAAGACTAAATGCTATCATTTATACAAAGCAAAAGTATAGAAGATGGTGTATATTAAATGCTCAGCATGTGGTGGCTACGATTATTGTTGTTATTTACTAATGTTATTATTTCATAATAAAATACAACTGAGAGAAGTAGAAATCTCTCATGAATGACTCCTGGTGAATTAGAAGCCTGGAAGTTATAATGGACCAGACAGTAAGATGAGAACAAACATGGCTCTTCTAGTATCTGTGTTTATCTGTAGTTACTAACTGTTTTAGTTTCCTAGGCTTCTCCAGCAAATATCATGAAATGGGTTGGCTTAAACAATGGGAATTTATTAGCTTACAGTTTTGAGGCTGAGAAAATGTTCAAATCAAGACATTATCAAGGCGATGCTTTCTTCCCAAAGACCAGCTGCTGGTGATCCTTGGCTCCTCTGCCACACAGCAAAGCACATGGTGGCATCTGCTGGTCTCTCCCTTCTCTTCCATGTTTTGTTGCTTTCTGGCTTCTGTGGCTTTCTATATATATATATATTTTCATCCTGTTTATAAAGGACTCCAGTAAGAGGGTTAGGACCCTTCCTGAATGAGGTGGGTCATGCCTTAATTGAAGTAGTCTCATCAAAAGATCCTATTTAAAATGGATCCATACCCACAGGAATGGATTAACTTTGATGACATGCTTTTCTGGAGTCTATTGCTTCAAACCATCACACTACACCCTCTGGACCCTAAAAAGACATTTTCTTTCCACATACAAAATACATTCATTCCATCATAATATCCCAAAAGCCTTAAGTCATTTCAGTAACAATACTAAGTACAGAGTCTCATCAAAACTGGTTATAGGTGTGATCTCTACTGGGGCACAATTCCCCTCCATCTATGGACCTGTGAAACCTAAAGAACAAGTTATCTGCTTCCAATTTACAATGGAGGGACAGACATAGGATAAACATTTCCATTCCCATAGGGAGAAATTGGGAAGAAGATAGGGGTCACAGGTCCCAAACAATTCTTCAACTCTGCAGGGCATACTCCATTAGCTTTCAAGGTCTGAAGTCATCTATAGAATGATGTTTTGTCCTTCGGGGCTGATGGAATGTCAGCCCCACCCTTTCCAAGTGCTTGTGTAGTGGCTATGCTCTCCCTGAATACTGGGATGAAGTTCCACCTTTGACAAGCATTGGGTTGGCAGCCAGGCTCTGGGATCTACTCCTCCCCCTCCATCTCTGCCAAACATTGGAGTGGTGGCCACCAGATTCTCCACAATCCCTCAGGAATCTGAGAAAATGGGGGTGGTAACACTCATCCTGAACAGTGGGGCAAAAAGCCTGCCCTCTCCAAGTGCTGGGGCATACTCACCCTTTCTGCACACATGGATGGGTCTGCTCTCTTGGCCCAAGAAGAAATCTTTGGTCCTTGCTGCCTTTCCAGATGAGAAATTTGGAGCTTGGAAATATAGTGTGGGAAGGAAAGATGAAGAGGAAAAAGAAGAGATGTGTAGATTAGGGCTAGGAATACGTTTTGCAGAGACTTTGAGAGTTTTGCTGCATAGGAGCAAAAGTGGTATGAAATGAAATTTTATAAGAGACAGAAAGGAAATTTTAAAGAAGTATTGCTCTGGTATGCAGGCCCCTTCATGATACCAGAGAAATGCAAGTAAAGCCCTTAAACTGTTTGAAACTTCTCTTATTTCTAAACTGTGTTTGTGATTTTTTTTAAATTTGACATTGCTTTGAGGCAGGATTGTTGAGACTGGTAAGCTTTTATACCTAAATGCTCATCTCTCTATCTCTCAAATAGTGTTATTACAGGATTTCAAAGCAAAGGAAAAAAAGCTATGGGGTACAAGCACTTGTTTGATTTCATAAAATCCCAGGCTCAAGTTCTTACTCTTTCACTTTCTCACTTAAAACTTTAAAATGTTACTAAATCTCCCTGATCTTCATTGTTTATCCTATAAATTAGGAAAAATAATGCCTCAGTTATTATGGTGTTTAAGTGAATTTATGAAAAGAATGGGTGGCATGGAACTTTATTTAATATTATTTGATAATACTGTTGTTAAATTCAGTCGCAATAGAAGTTGCCAGAGATACAGAATTAAGAGCAGCCCTTTCAATTCTTCCTTGCTTTGGAGGTGCTAACCCAGAGCACAAATTGATGGGGACACCATTTTTTCCTTCCTTGAGTTTTCATGCTTTTGCTTGTCTCTGTTGTTTTATGTAGTTTCTTTAGCTTCTGCCCCAGGCCTATACTCCTTAGGGACCTAAGTTAAAAAGAATGTAGTAGCAATGAAAGTAAGAACAGAACCATATTTTGACTATTTTGTTCAGGTCCAAAATAATATTTTCTCCCTTCATTTATCCCCAAGTGCTTTGCTCCCATCTATTTTATATGTATCTATTATTGTGTTATATGCTCTATAAAGTAAGAAGCATAAAGATAGAATCAGGGCTATTTTCTTAATTAGTTCTGTTTATAACAAACAGCACAAGCCTGTTGTTCATAGCAGGGTGAATATGCAGTTATTAAAAATAACCAGTACTTGTAAGATAGATTAATATAATTTAAAATATGACTAAAGATTGCAAAAGTTAGATGTTTTTCAGGGAAGAAATTTCAGTTGTAAGAATCTGACAATCCCATAATTCAGCGATGATTCAGGTGTTGTAATCCCAATTCCACCACTACCTTGTTTTCTAATATTTGGGCCTGTTCTTAGGTGGGTATATTATGTACACTCCCTGAGCCTCAATTTCCTTTGCTAGCAACTGAGTTGTTTCATTGTATACTCTAGATTTCACCAATTAAGAGGGTGAAGCCATAATTTCCATGTTTGGTGACAGCAGAGGGAGCAAATAGCAGAGGAGGAACAGGGTTGTTAACCTGAAAGACAAGTAGAAAAAACCAGCTAAAGTTAATTGAAGGCAGGGGCCAGAAATAATTGGAATGGATTTGTAGTGTTTGACTCATGTAGTATACCTTGAGAAAAATTCAGATGGACAAGATTTTGAAAGCAGCTTGGACTATCTGAAGGCTCAACCTCGTCAACTCATGCCTGCCCCCTTTGACCACACCTATGAATCTGATTTTAAAGGCACAGTCTGATAAATTAATTGTTTGTACTATTTCCTCTAACTGTCCAGACATTGTGATACTGAGAAAAATGAAACAAAACATAAATTAATTGACACTCCTGATCTGAAAGTTCATTTGAACAATATACAGTGGCTATGAGTGGAAGATATTGGTGAGGGTTAAAAGGATGCCCAAGCAAGTAAAAGTCCTAGAGATCAAAAAGTTGCTCAGTTATAGTTATTCCTTGACTGAAAAGGAAAAACGTAACTAGAGGTAGTACCCCAAAGTGCTTGATTCTCAACTTGAGTTGGATGGGAGGTATACCAAACAATCTCATATACATATTATATATTACATATGCAATATAATATATTCTATAATATATGATGTAATATATAATGTACCAATCTCATTTTTATCTAGATCTATCTACCCATCTATTTATCAATCTAGATACATATTATCAATCAACCAATTTCATACAAATATAACTAGTCTCATATATACATATGGATATATTGTATAAATTTAACAAATCTCCTATACATATGATGAAAGATTTAATGTAGATAATTGTGTGTGTGTATGTGTATGAAATCATATATATCTATATAGTGTGATTTTGGTATTAAGTTTTCATTCATTTTCAATAGTAATTGGTGCAATCTCTAGCCAAGTATTTTGTTTCTGTTTGGATCCTCTTTTTGTGTTGTTGTCTTGGAACTGTGTTGTCTCCTAATTTTATTTTTTAAATATCACCCTTCTCTACATTGAAATGAGATTTCCCTTTCATATCAAGGTCTAACCATAGGCGTGATAGCATAATGGGCTCTGGACTTAACCTGCCTGTTTTCAAATCCTGGGCTTAACCAGTGTTGTCCTGGAGCTGGCTTGCACCAGCTAGCAAGAGGAGATTATGTACATCGCTTACTAACTCAGATTTCAGAGATGTCAAGTTTGTTGGTAGCATGAAATTGACCTCAGCAATTGGCAAATGCTACAAAGCAGAGCTTTTTCTCTGGGGAGCCAGTTGTTAAACTCTTACCAGCACACCCATGGCCTTAGCATTTATAAGTGAGGCAATCTTGGGCAAGTTACCATTCTATGCACCAGTTTTCTTATGTTTGAAATGGAGAAAGGTAAAATTCTCTCTTTACAGTTTTTTTTTAATTGAGAGAATATAAATTAAATGTACTATAGTGCCTTGTACTAAAAGTTCTGAATAAATGCTTTCTTTTATTAATTTCAGGAAATTTTCAAATTATGTATTTGGTTATTTAAAGTTAATACTTTAAGTACAAATACTTCCATTCTAATTATGTGCTTGTTTTCTTGCTGCTTTCCTTTAAATTTCTGCTTTCTAGACATGTCTATGCTGGAGCTTAATGATGTTCACTCTTAGATCTAATAGATGCTTTTTTGCATAACCAAAATACAACTATCAAAATCAGGATATTTGTGTGGGCTGTGTGTGTATGTGTGTGTGTGTGAGTGTATACTAGCATCTAATCCTCAGCCCCTATTCAAATTGTACCAGCGATCCTATATAAATAAATAATTGTATTTATTTGTAACTAAAGGACACATGTTTAGCTGGCTTGACATCTTAGTCTCAAGTCTGGAACACTTCCAAGACTTCCCTTAATTTTCACGACCTTGTTGCTTTTGAAGATTACAGGCATTTGTATAGCTGAATATCCATCAGTTTGAATTTGTGATGTATCTTCATGAATTAGATTCAGATTTTGCATCTTGTCAAGAATATCACAGAAGTAATGCTACATGCTTCTCATTGCATCACATCAAATGGAACACATTTGCCATTTGCCACATTACAAGTAATGTTCATATTGATTTCTAGATTAAGGTGTAGTCTTATAGACTTTTCCACTGTAAATTTACAATTTTTCTCTTTTTAATTAATAAGTATTTTGTGAAGAAGAACTTTGGGCTATGTAAAATTCTGTTCTCATCAACATGTCAATGTATTCATTTAATTTTTTGTCAGTTTGATTCGTATTTAATTCCATGCTTTACAATCTGCTACTGTTATTTATTTTAATGCTCAAATTGTCCCATATTTGGTCAGTCACATTTGCAATCTGCTTCTGTGTCCTTTTTGACCCATCTGCAGCATTCTTGGAGCTCTTCTTTACTTTTAGCCCAGAAATGTGTTTCACCTTGGCATTACCTGTTTCTTAGGAGGTTTCTTATGGCAGAGAATAGTTTTTAGAAACCAAGATCTAGTACTTGGAATGCTCATTGTTTGTGGGCTATTGCTGACTGAGGTCTTCTCAGTAGACAGAAAATATTGTAACTGTATTTATTTATCTAACTATAAATTTATTTATATATCTATTCTATAGCCATATATTTCTATGCTTATTTATATTTTAAATCATAGTTGATTCCAGTGAATCCAATTTAAATCCAACAATAGAGTTTTTTTGTAGTTTTTTTTGCCTTTCTATACTTTTAAGTCCCCTTTTCTGATAGTGAGGGACCTGTCTACCCTTACTGTTCATAGAGTTACTTATTTGATCCCCTTCTCAATTTTGTTAAATATTCAAGTATTTATCCAAATACCTGTTGTCACTGCTTCCCCCTCTTCACCTTGCACCTGAATGCTCTCCTCACCTGCCTGGGCTCCAACACCCTGCACTGGTGGTATCCTGCTGCTTTTAAGCAGCCTTTTTCTTGATTCAGTGCTCACTCTATTACTGCAGTTCTTTGCTTTTTGGAACTTTGAGAAAGATGTTTTTGCTGGTTCCTGCTGGTTGTTCAAAGCTTCTGTGGGTGAACAGACCTGAAGCTTCCACTCTTCCATCTTGATCATCATTACAGTCTTTTGTGTGGTGAGATCAAGCCTTGATTCTCAGTCTTCTTGGGCTCTAACGCCTCACTTTGGGCAGTCCTCCTGCATGGAATCCCCCTTTATCTATTTGGGCTCTTGGCCACCACCCTGCAGAGCTGCTGTTGTCTTCCCTCTTGGGTTCCAGCATACCGTGCCAGGCTGCTGTGACTTCCCTCCTTACCACATGGATATCTGCCTTGCATTGGTCTGCAGAAAGCCTTCTGGAATCATTTGGTCAGGAAAAGGAGGGAAGGCTAGAAAACTGACAGGAAGGAGGAAACTGAAAATGAAGAGATATGTTAATTCTTAAGAAAAGTTGCATCAGAATTAGAAGGTAAAATTTGATTATAGTCCTTGAGTTCTGATTATTTGGAGTTTTGTTTTTATTTGTGTTGTTTTTGATGGAGTTAGTGAGGGAATTGGTACCATGTGTAAAGTTTGGCAACAGAAAGTCAAGCTTGTTACACAAATGTTTACTGATTTAGGTAGCACTCTAATTCCCTTGCTAAAAGAAGTCAAAATTAAGAATTTGTTGGATAAGAGAGTCTTTCTGGAAATCAACTTTCTTGTCACTACAGGTAGCAATAACTCAATGAGTTAATATTTTGGGAACAAAGCTAGAGATTTAACCCCTTTATCTATGTACTCATGGAGCTGGGTAAGGTCTTGGCCCTCTCAGTGCTGGCTTTTTGGAGGCCTTGGCTAATGTGGAATCTGTGATGCTCTTTTAGCCCTGTAGTGGAAACTAGGTCACTTTTTCAGCCCAGCTCAAATTTCTTTGATAGCCCTAGGAGGGAACCCTAGTACTAAATGGCTTAGACTCCCTGACCACAGCCATTCCAGAGGGAGACTACCCTTTGACTTGTAAGCTGCCGATTAGAGTCCGTCTCCAAGGAATTTGGGTCCGAGACACAGTTACTCAGCTCACTCTTTTTAGGGTGCTTAAATGAGCTGGGGCTGACACAACCAGTAGTGGATCATAAAGCAGATCAGAAAAAGCTGAACTGTAGAGAAAAACAAAAACTAAAGCAGAGACATTAAGGGACAAGCAGAAAAAAAATGACTGTATACCCCAGAGAGTTGCTACTTTTGTTCCAGCTGACTTTTAACTTTTGATTCCTAGTTCTTTCCTTCTTCCTGGGTTTCACTGAGATTTTTTTTTTTCCTGCAATTTTCCAACAAATCCTGTCCCTTCTCCATCTCAGTTAGCTGGTGAGACTATGTTTCTCTTCCATGCATCCAGGTGATTCCTGACCAAGAAAACTTTCTTAGGGGTGGGCAAGACCTGGGCCATATTTAAAGAGAGACCACACTCATGGCACTCAAACAGCACCATTACTTGTGGCAGTTTCATTTTGTCTCTTTTACGCATGGAGTATTGACAAATGGGAGAAAGCTAGAGGGCTGTGGGCCATCACTCATCCTCCCTCCTCAGCTAAATTCGAAGTTCTGTCTAATATTTTATTTGTTCCTATAAATATAAACTAGTAATGAAGACTGTCTTTTAAATTTTATGTTTGGCATTGCTGTAGCTATTCTTTGTTCTCTCGTCTATTTTCCTTCCTTCAATTCAAAAACTTTCATTTAAAAACCCTATAAAATTCTTATTAAAAAAATTGAATAAAATTAACAGCTATGGAATTCTTTTTGGCTGCACTTGACTGTACATATAACAAATGCTTATTAACAGAAAAAATGTAGGAGAATAAAAACAAGGATAAAATAGTGTATTTTCAACTATGTGTATTTCCTGTGCTTAATACCCTATATTGCTACAACATTTTGAGCTTGGTCTCTCATTATTTATTGAGCATTTTCTCAATTTCATAAACATGTTTTCTCAGAAACCAATGAAACAATAATTCCTTGTAAGACATTTTACCAGTTTCATAGATATTTAGTAATTTATTACAGGCATTTCAATAATATTGGGAGTGTGATCTTTGTTTAGTTACATACATTATTCCAGCTATTTAGTTAATTATGGTAAAGTGCCAGACTGTGAGTGAAATAAGAGAAGAGTAATACTAACAGCAGCACAAAAATCCATTATGCCGTGGTGCATAAGATATTCCATTTTTACTTTTAATAAATCAGCCCTTTGGCAACATGGTGAATTTGTTGTTCAGGAAAAGACCAAACCAGGTTTTAAAATCATTTCCAGATATCACTTACTGGGGAGAAACAAACTGTTATTCTGTCAAAGTGTTTATTTGAGCTGAGCTTATAATTTGAGGGTGGAAATTCCTCCACATGATACATACAAGAGTTTTCAGTATTATAACCTGAAAAACAAAATTGCAAAATCCTCCACATGATACATACAAGAGTTTTCAGTATTATAACCTGAAAAACAAAATTGCAAAAATTTTCATGGTCACATGTTTCAGTAAAATATGCATTTATTCATCTTCATCAACAAATATTTATTGAATTCATGCCAGTTATAGACTGGTGTGCCACCCTCCGGGATCATAAAACCAATAAACATGATATTTGTTTAGTGCTACCTTTGTCTAGTTCCTGGAGAATACACAAGGTTGTTAAACAATGGGCTGTACCTTTTTAGGGCATGTACACTGTAGTGGTATAAGAATAGTTTCATGTTTACAGCCAGAATGGACAGGTGGGACATATATAGATCTCATACTGGAATTACAGTGCCCATTCTTTATTCTAAGTGCCTGGCTATCAGAATAGGTCACACATGCTCTGAGATTTCAGGGAGTACAATGTTCATTTCAGTACTGTAAGCTGGGAAAGGCCTTAGCAAGGAGGAGAAATTCCAGCTGGGCCTTAAAGGGATTATGTGCCTGGAGTGGAAGGAAGTGGTGGGCACATTCTTGAGGATATCAGTCCCATGAGAATCCACAATCTTTCTTCTATTAGTTGGGCATCTTGATGGATTTCCATATGACAGATAATGGGCAATAGAGACACATGTGAAAATCTCTGCAAAGGGAATTTAAAAATTCCTGAAGAGCAAGATTCTGGAGTGAACTGATGTGAATAATCGAGGTCATAAGTGGGAGCCAGCGTCCTGAAGGGACTGCCTCTGCACACTTAGTTCCTAGTGCTGCTGTAACCAAGTACCACCACTGGGTGGCTTGACACAACAGAACTTCATTCTCTTTTAGTTCCGGAGGCACAAAGTCTGGAATCAGGATGTTGGCAGGGCTATGCTCACTCTGAAGGCCCTAGGGAAGAAGCCTTCGTCTCCTCTTCTGAGCTTCTGGTGGTTGCAGCAATCCTTGGCTTTCCTTGGACTGTAGCTGCATCATTCTAATTTCTACCTCCATCTTCACATGTCTGTCTTCTCTCTGTATGTATCCTCTGTGTCTCTGTGTTTCTTCTTATAAGGACACCAGTGATTGGATTTAGGGTCCACTGCAATCCAGTATACCTCATCTTGACTCAACTAATTACATCTGCAAAGACCTGTATCCAAATAAGGACAGATTCTGAGCCCATATAGACATAAATTTTGGGGGTCATTATTCAACCCCGTATACAAATCTTCTCAGGATAGACATCATTATCCTTGGAAACCTTCCCTAACTCCCATGTCTAATTTAGAAGTCCCTCTTCTCAAATGCTGTCCTCACATCTCTAGTAATATTGAACTGTGATGTCCAGTACAACATCTACTCATGAGCACTACTCAGTGTCAGGCACTATGCTAGGTTCTGGGAATACAGGGATTGGAAAGGGGTACCAGCCCTCATGAATGTTTACTTTACTTGACTGTAAGTTTCTCAAGGACGAGAGCCACGTATAATTTTACTATGCATTTCAATACCTAGCACAGTGCCTGGCACATAGCAGATGCCTAATAAACACTTTTTGAATCAATTCATAAATTAATAAAAAAAATATATAGGAAATCTATGGCTGCCAGCGAAACCAATGTTGGATTATATTCCAATACTTACATAGTACACAACTTGGCAAATCAGATAACTTCTTTGAACTTTGGTGTCCTTGTCTGTAAGACTATTCTGGGACTGAGACTGTAAATTAGATTGTATATATACAAATATACTTTCTAATTCAATATTTTAGATTGCTGTATTATATCTAGCATATTGATTTATTATACATAATACCTAGAAGAAAATCTGAAAATAAACACTCAATAAACTCTCCTTCTTAATATAGATATTAAATAAAACATAGTCTTATTTTATTGACTCCATGATCTTTTGAATTTCCTCAGTGGATTTTTAAAAAACCTTCTTCTCTGACAGTTACCATAATTGGCATATATTATATGTTCTACTTTCAGTAAGAGAGACAACTAAAACAATGAGTTAAATCTTTATGAGGTGTACCAAGTGAAATATTCATAAAAAATAATATTTCATTCTTTTCAACATTTCCCAACAGAGGTTAAATCAAACCTATTGTTGTCTATGAGTTTCCTTCTCTGAGTAGGCTTTCATCCTCAGAATCAAGGGACTCTCAAAGAGTTGTTATAACAGAAGGATATGGGAAAAGGGGAATTATGTTTTTCTGATCAGGTCTATCCATCTGACAATACATTAACTCAGTGAAGTTGTAATAGGATATTTGACATTTCTTTGTGCTGTTAGTCTTTTGTTTGCTACGGATACATCTTAAAACACTAACAACCTCTCATCAGCTGTAATGATAAAGGCATGCATTCAAGCATCTCTCTTTTTTTTTTTCTGGAAACATTTGAAAGTTTCTGTATGTCTATATTTTGAGCAGAAGACTCCACCTTAGGAATCTTAATTCTTACTCTCTCTACTTTACACCTAGTCTCTTTTCCACAGCAATACTCTATTTTAGCCATAGTCCAGATAAGCCCCATATAATAATACTTAACACTGACTCTCATCTAGGCTTGGGATTACTTACATGTCTCTCTGGAAATCACTGGGATTTCCAATCTTTCCTTCATTTTTGATTTCTATAACTTCATAAATACAGAGATAATGACACCTGAGTGAGGCATTGTTCAAGTAAGAGTTTGACTAAAACAAGGTTCCTGCTTTGTAAGTTTTATAATTTAAGAAATGCTAAGAGTTGTCATGGGATTTGGACTCTTTCAAAGATCTTGGAAATTCTCAGGTGCTTCCTTGACTCAGACAACCCTTTCCAGGTTCAGAAGTATAATTTTCAAATCTGCTGAACAAAAGAAAGCAAAGAATCATTTCATTGTTAGCTAGAATAACATGGGTGATAAAAATAGTTGAAACCATTTTATTTCCTCCTATATTTCCAACCGTTTCAGAGATTTCTGTGGAGATAGCTGATATTTTATGGTAAAAGATCTTGTGCTTTATCCAAGTTCAAAATAAGAACCTGGAGGCTGGCGATTTACCTTTGGGAACAGATACAAGGGTAGTATATGGAATAGCAAAGTTTGATGAGTCCATCACTGAGATATATATGTGATATGGAGGGTATTTAGATTTGGACATTGGGGATCTGGAGACAGAAATGTTACAGAGCCCAACACCAAGTTTGCTTGCAGAGTAGTGACAGTCAAGTGGAACTTCTCCATTTTCCCTCTATCTAGTCCACTACAAAGAAGGGTAGAAGGGACTTCATTTTGAAAGAGAAATAATTGGGCCAGGGCAGTATTGTGGAGCAATAATGCCTTATCCTTCCACCATTCTACTTCTTTCAGAGGCACGTCTAAGAAGAGAAGACTGGAGACCTATTCCCTTTCTGAAGTTTTTTTGAATGGCCAGGAATATAGACTCATTTCAAATACCAAAGAACAAAGAGTAAAAATGCTAAAGAGATGGTGTAGGGGCATAGTATGGGAAAGAGAAAAACGAACACTTTCCTTCTCCTTTCTCCCCCATTCTGGGCAATTCCTCTGAGACAGGAAAAAGGATCCTACCAATCTGTGCATTCCTACAAATGGGGTCATAGATAGCAGATGGAGACTCAGAGGCTTAACAGTGTTCATCTCAGAGAGAGTGCAATAGGTATTTTCTAGATAAATGCAAACATGAGGCTACCAGATGAGGAGGTCACTGATGGAAGTGGCACTTGGATCTCCTCATATAGATTCCTGAAGCCTTGAGAATTACGTAGGACTGGTTCTGATGTATCTAGACCCATTGATTCACCACCTGTCCATATTGATTCTACAGATAAGACCATGAACTTGACCAGCTTCATTAGTCAGCAGAGTTAAATGTCCTTGTCAAGAATATTTAGCAAATTACACAAGCAGGTGCAAAGGAAAGAGAAGGAAGTACGGAAAATAGGTCAATTTTCTACTCCCACTTACCTCTGCAGTGATTCACTGCATATGTTTGCAATTTCTTCTTGATGAGAGCTCAAAAGTGACTACAGGATATATCAAAATTATTGAGACTGAGATTTACTAATTGCTAACTTTAAGGTTCGTCTGTTATAAAGGTATGAAAGGTCCTTGGAAAAAGTTTTTTTTAAAACTGATATTATGTACTAAGGGAAATAAAACCCAGTAGTGTTTGTGCATGGCTGAGTTGATACTTTCAATTTTACCCTATGACATTAGGCTTGGTTCTAATTGGTAACCTAGGTCAAAGCATACTACTTTGACTGAAAGCTGAAGGGGCTTTTATCCTTTGTGTTGTAATAAGCCTATACTTTACTAAGGAAGACAGGAAATAGCAGAGAAGAGAGTTCTCAGGTGAAGAAGGGAAATTTGTTCTGCTCCCATTTTCTGACCTTTTCATTCACTGGGAAACATGGGTCAATCAGTTACATGGAATCTGAGTATTTCTTCCTCTTAAAGAGTAATTAAAATGGAAATTCCAAGAAGGGTATGTTTCTCTTCCTTAAAGGTCAAAAAGGAAAAATCATTACATAAAAATATAAACAGGGTTATGTCTGAGCTATCAAATTACAGATAACTTTTGCTTTCTTCTAAATCAGGGGTTGGCAAACTGTTTCTTAAAGGGCCAGAGTACATATTTTAGGCTTTGTGGGCCTGTTTCTATCACAACTACTCAATTCTGCAATTATAGCATGAAAGCAGACTGTTCTAGTTTGCTAATGCTGCAGAATGCAAAACACCAGAGACGGATTGGCTTTTATAAAAAGGGGGTTTATTTGGCTACACAGTTACAGTCTTAAGGCCACAAAGCATCCAAGGTAACACCTCAGCAATCGGGTACCTTCACCGGAGGATGGCCAATGGCGTCCGGAAAACCTCTGCTAGCTAGGAAAGCAGCTGGCGTCTGCTCCAAAGCTCCGGCCTCAAAACGGCTTTCTCCCAGGACGTTCCTCTCTAGCAAGCTTGCTCCTCTTCAAAACATCACTCCCAGCTGCACTCTCTTTCCTCTCTTTGAGTCAGCTCATTTATATAGCTCCACTGATCAAGGCCCACCCTGAATGGGTGGAACCACGCCTCCATGGGAACATCTCATCAGAATCATCTCCCACAGCTGGGTGGGGCACAGTCCAAGCAAATCCAACCAGCACCAAAAACTTCTGCCCCACAAGACTACAAAGATAATGGCATTTGGGGGACACAATACATTCAAACCGGCACACAGACTTAGACAATAGGTAAACGAATGGGAATGACTGTGTTCCAATAAAATTTTATTTACAAAATCAGGAAGCAGGGTAGATTTGGTCCATTGTTTTCTGACCCCTTTTCTAATTGTCCATATTGTTTGAAGTTTCTTTTATAAACATGCATTATTTCTATAAACAAAAAAAGTCATTATAGAATAGAAAACTGCCAAATTGAGATGCTCTGATTTATATTTATTTTCTTATCTTTAGTTCCAGAGACTGTTTCTTCCTACCTGTTCCACAGAAGACCATTAGTAATTTGAATCAACATTAGAAATCCTGGTAAATTGTTTACCTTGGTAATTTGTTGTGGCTCTTTGGATAAAGAGGAGAAACTTCCCTGGTCAGGATTACTTCTGATGGGTGATTTTTTTTCTCTCTGCATAACTCAAAAGGAACATGTGAACAGCAGTTGAAAGAATATCCCAATTATATTGTGCTTAGAGCATCTGTAAAGTTGGTCCTAGAGGCTTGGGTAAGGGAAACCACAGCTGTTGCTCCTGTTCCTAACACAGCTGCCAAAGCAGATGGAAGGGCAGGGATCATCTGCAGAAAGCCTCCAGATCTCCAGCTCGAATAGAGAGTGAAAGGCATAGAGGACATTGCTGAAATAGCTAGATTGATAGGCACTCCCTGGAGCAGCAGAGCCCACAAACTCTCCCCACTCTCCGCCTCAGACAGAAGCATGATGGATGGCATGCGTGCTGTCGCCTTCAATCCTTTCACAGCTTGTGATCCCTGATTTCAACAGGCGCTCATTTGGTGCCCTGCCCGGAAATTGTTCTGATGTTGTTTGTGTTTCAAATGCTTAGGAAAACATTTCTATTAAGATTGCATGCCAAAATGCAAGGGTATTCTGAATAGCAGAAAGGAAGGAGGACATTTAGGGCTGTTAATCTGCAAAGGGAAATATTAAATATATTCTCTCTGGAGAATAACAGCACTTTGCATGCTGCTGTCTAAATTTACTGCAGAAGTCTAAGTGTTAGAACACCAGCCATGTGAATGGGCCATGGAGTGGTAAAAGGTTGACAGACGATTATGCTTGAGGGGCCACTATTATGCATGTCCTTTGGACAACAGTTTGGAAGAGCTCCAGACACACTAATGAATTCTGTCCCACAATGAGGGGGCGGTAACGAGTAGCCTAGTGGGAAGCTGAGCTAGAGTGCTCTGTCTCAGGTCACAGAGACACTTTGGGGCCTATGTTGGTCCTCTAGAGAAAAGCTCTTTAACCGAACTTAAGGTTGCAGTGTTTGGCTTCATGCAAAAAATTTTATCTTTTGCAATTTTCAGCTGTTCTTATCATTGAATAAAATTATAGGATGAATCAAGCAGCCCCAAATGACCAGTGGTATCTCATTCTTTTAAAATGCTGACTATAGCCTAAATATGTAAATTCTCAGATTTTTCTAATCACCAAATCTCTTTCTTGAACACAAGATTCCCTATTATATTTCTTACAGTTCCAATCTTAGGAATCATTGGGTTTCTTTCTCCAGATTCTAAATAAGGATAGCTCATATTCCTGAGGAGGTTGGTAGAAAAAAACTCTAATTTTCTGTTTGAAATGGCACCACTCACAAGCCAAACTGGCCAAATAACACTTAAGAATAGGAAGCAGCATAGCTTTTAATTGGGTGAATTTTTGTTGAATTTTTTTATTCTAGTATTTTATGGTTTCAAGTTTAATTTTATTAATATACATTTACTTTTCTTGTGGTACTTAATGATGATACTCAACATGTATTGGATATTTACTATGTCCAGACATGGTGCTAAGAGCTCTCTCTATGTTCTCTGATTTATTATTCCCCTGTCTATTAGGAATAGATATAAGGATAGGGTGTTGAAACTTATATAAGAATATCTAAATAATTGAGGTAGAGTATTGTAGTTGGTTGTGAAGTGTTCTGGCATAAAGTTAGGTTGGATGTAGTTGGGATACAATTATAGTGATAATGTTTTATTTGAAATAGTGGCAGGGTATTATGATAAAATAGCATTGTTGGTACTCAAGCCATTCTATCGTACCTATTTATGTCTTTGAGCAGTGAGATTATAGAGGAGGGAGGAAGAAAGGAAGGTGTGGAAGGAGGGACTAAGGAAGACATACAAGGAGAGAAGAAGGACTAAGTGCCAATGAGTGATGGCAGAAAGAATTTCAAACGTGTGAGTGATGCATATGGGGTAGAACATAATAATTCATACCCTCTGATTAAGAGAACAATAGGACAAAGGATTTTATATCTTTAATGTGCTATAAATTAACTTTATAAATGAATTTCTATTATTTACCCATTGACTGATTAATAGTATCCTGTATTCAACAATTTGAAGCAAGTTGAAACTCCATTTGGAATTAACTAAACTGACTGAAATTATGATTTTGTCTATCTTTTCTATAGCATAGATATTTTTAAGTGGTTGTAGCTTGATAAGGGAAATTTTGCTATGATAGCTGTCATTGTACTGGTTTGGCCTTTCTATAAATTTGGACTAGCCATTTAAGCATATTATGATGCAATTATTTTATTTGTAAAATGAGGGGGGTATGTAACAATGCCTTCCTTTAACCTCTTTCATTGTGACATGGTTAGAATTTTTTTTAAAATCTCTGACATAGAACTGCTCCTAAGAAATATTTTAGGATCTTTTGGACAATATTTTCACTCTTTGAGACATCAAGAAGATAATTTAGCTACTCCAAAAACATTATAGGAATTTATGAAGTATATTTTATTAAATCAATTTGATCTTAAGCAAAAATTGTAAAGACTGGAAAAGTGCTTGCGATATAACTTTAAACAAATAAATCACAGTACAACTGTAATAGACACTATGATTGTCTCTCAAGCATTAAATTGCTGTCTCATTTTCCACGACCCTCAGTCTCCATTAGAGATCTATCAAGCTCATTGGTGGAGCATGTGATCTAGATTAAGCCAATCCTTATTTTCCATCATCCAAGATACTCTAACAAAAGTCTCAAGACTTTTCATGAAAATTCTGTTACATGAATCACTCCTTCTCTGGCACAGTATGGTGTGTAGAATGCTGCAGTCAAGTTGCCATCATAAGGGAAGTCAACTAGGCAATGAAGCTGACACATAGATGAAGAATGAACTAAGAAAATCACACAGCCAGGACCCTGACCAAACTATGTCTCAAGTTCATCTTTCCTCTAAGACTTTCGATTGCATGAAATATGCTTGCTTTGAAAAAAATCCATCTAAAAGTAAAAAGATAAGAAAATGCAGCATTTGTAAGAGCAGGTTTTTCTATCTGCAGCCTGAAATCCACATTGATTCAGGGGCTGATGATTTAGACCATGGAGATTTGGAAAAGCCAAACTCTTTAACTCTGACTAATGTTAGTGCAAGCAGTTTCAGGGAGGTAGAAGATAAAGCTGGATGCAAGATTGGGGCACTTAGAAGTCCTCTTTGAAGTAATTTCTTTTAAATCTTCTTTGCCTGAAAAAGGGAACAATCTCACTCTTACTGTGAAAATTAAGCTGAAATTCAATTTGGGAGCAAGTTGCAAAATAAACCATCTATTCTATGATTTAAAATTGCTTTAAGGTGGACTTCTGCCTGCCCATGCTGGAATAATGAGAACTGGTCTAGCACTCCTGACATAAAGAACTATATAAAACAACAAAATATATGAAGCTACAGTTTTAACACATTGTACAATAGGCAGTGGAAGACTATGATACCTAAGTAAAGAGATACACATGAGGTAATCCTTATGATTGCCCAGAATTTCAACGTGGATGCAATTTTGGGACCACCACGCAGAGAAGTAGACTACATCATGGTAGTCTCACTAAACTGACAAGTTAGAAACCTGAATAAGGAGCTGCTGAGTCATTTTAATTAGGTGTGGGCAGGATCCTAGAAAAGTGAGAGCTGCATGTAAAAATAACTCCAAAACTTGTCATAGCAGTACGATTAATTCTTTGGATGAACACTAAAAGCTGTTTGTAGAGGTGGAGATTCTGTAAGCCTGACAGAAAACAATTACTGGGTGGCTTACTGGACAGAAATTCCCGAGGCCTCACAGTATTGCAAAATGTAACAGTCTGGCCAGCCATATGGGGAGACCTTGGCATTCAATTGAGAGCCCTGAAAAACCATGTTTTATGGATAGGGCTACTCTAGCCCTGGGGTACCGGCCGCTCTAAACCCTGCCTGACAAAGTTGAAAAAGCAAGCTGATCTGCCAGCAAATTAACTGTCTTCAAGAATAAAACTCAACACTCTTTAAATGGAAAAAAAACATAATAACATCCATATACTCATCCATGGAGCATTCAAAATGTCCAGAATACAGTGAAAATTACTAAGCTGTAAAATGTGATTCAAGAAAACGTAGTCCATAACCAAGAAAACAAACTCTAATAGAAACATACCCAGAGATTATAGAAATGAACTTTAAAGTAGATATTTTAAATATTTTAAGTAGTTAAAGAAAAAAATGGATATAATGAGAGAAGAGATTGGGAATCTCAGAGGAAAGCAGAAACTATAAAAAAGAATCAAGTGAAAGTTTAGAACTGAAAACACAATATCTGAATTGAAATATTCACACATGGGTTGAACAACATATTGGAAACTGCAGAATAAAGGGTCAATGAACTTGAGAGAGGAAGAGAAACTGAAGCACAGAAAAAAAAAAGCTAATAAAAATGAACAAAGGTTTATTGGTTTGTAAAAAAAAAAATAGTGAAATTGAAATTCTGAAAATAGAGGAGAGATTGTTTAAATTGTTTTTTTTTTTTTTTCCTGATTAGAGTAATAGTTTCCCACTTCCTTACATGCCTAGTGATTTTAATTGCATAGTGGATATTCTGAATTTTATAGGGTTGGGTTCTAGGTGTTGAATATTCCTTTAAGTACTTTAAGTTTGTTGTGAGTTGCATTTTATTACTTGGAATCAGTTTGATCCTTTTGAACTGAGATTTTAAGATTGTTGGGACAAGTCCAGAGAAGTCTTTATTCCAAGGCTAAGTTGGGCTTACTTTTAAGGGAATTCTCTGAGGTCTGAGGACTCAACCCAATATCTCCTGTGGGAGGAGTTCTTTGCACATTGGCTGGTGTTACCACAAGTATTTTCAGGCTGTGGGAGCTCCACGGATTATTCTGCCTATTCCTAATTGTTAGCTCTTTGCTTTGTCCTGTGTAGTTTGCCCCCCAGGCTTGCACAGATCTGTACTCAACTAATGAATCAAGGGCTCCCCTCTTCCTTGACTAGGAGCTCTTTCTCTCTATACTTGTATGCCATCCCTTGTACTTTTGTGAGTTAACAGGGGCGCTATTTGAAATTGTGCCAGAAAGCAGCATAAACTGATAGTGTCCAGAATAAACCAGACCCTATGGACACTCTGATTATAAACACCCAATTGTGCATATCATTACAGATTGTGCATGACAGATAGTCATCTTAGAATTGAGGGCTTTTTGCTTTTCTCGTGATGAAGTAGTTTGACTAGTGGGACCTATTGTGAACATTTGAGTGAAAGCAGTTTTTCCTATATACCCTCCTCTCACCTAGTCCTTCATTGTGGGACTTTAAACCTCCTTGT
Source organism: Choloepus didactylus (assembly GCF_015220235.1). Taxonomy (NCBI): domain Eukaryota; kingdom Metazoa; phylum Chordata; class Mammalia; order Pilosa; family Megalonychidae; genus Choloepus; species Choloepus didactylus. Next base: position 71,400,435 of record NC_051316.1, read on the forward strand.
TAATATTGTAAAAGACTTGACAGACTGGGCTTGAGTGGTGAGAAATTTGGGTACAGCTGAGTCATATTCTTCATAGAGTTATTTCTCTAAGGTTACCATTTTATTTGAGGCTCTGGTGCTATGAATACTTTGACATACTATAGCCAGTGCCGTACAAAGAATAGAAAAAGTATTTTTATCTTCTGGAAAAACTAAGAAAAGGTTCTGGGAAATCTTAAAGAATCCAAGGACTACTGAGCCATCGGGAAGCCATGATGCTCTGCTTTCAACCCTGTCTTTACTTTTCATGCATATCACCTTTATTATCCCGAAATTTACTTTCCTTGATTATTCTGTACACAGCTACTCTAATTTGTCAAGTTTTCTCCTCATTTATGAGTCCAGTTAAGACTGACATGTTTTTCACATTTGCGATTTCAAATTTCTAAAAAGAGAAAATAGGTTTGCCTCAGTTTGGGTCCCCTTTGCTCCCCTGGCTCTAAAAACTGAGTACAATCACAGGCAAAGACATAGCTCTCAGAAAAAGGGGTCACTGTGAGCCAGGCAAACAACCCCAAAGGAGTTTTCAACTGCAGCCCAAATTGAAGGACATTAAACTAGATTATCATAATTTAAATACAACTTTCAAAGGATAGCAAGGGGTGGCTATAGTACAAATGACATTTTTTTTTTATATAGGTTCAGTATATGCTGCTGTAATATTTTTGGTATCATAAAAATTAAAAAGATAAATAAGATGTAGTCATACTTACTGGATTCAATGACAAAAGGAGCAACAAAATCAAATAGTATCTCACTGACATATACTTTGGGACTAAGAATAGCAATTGTTGTACATGAAAAAGAATTCAGGACCTTGAAAATTGCATTTTTATGGCAAAAATAATGAATAGATAGAAGTAAATCTGCTAGACAGCTGAATGTGAAATAAAAAGACCTGAGAAATGTGTCACTCCTAACATCAGTCAACTGTGTTTTTTAAAATTTAAATCTCAATGTCCAACTGACAGAGACTCTTGATTAAATTTGATACATATGCCTTTTATATTTTCCTGGTTCCTAAAAAAAATCTTTGGGGATGTGGCCGAGTAAATGTTTTTGGAATGGTAGGATTTTCAGATGAATTAACACCACAATCTTATTTGAAAGTGGAACACAAATAATAACCTAGATATGTGAATGGTTTTATATCTATGTGGATCCAGTTTTCAGGTGACCACTGAGAGCAAAGCTCATATATGCTTAAGAAATAGCAGTTAAACACTATGTGAGCTCAGTATTGACTGCTGAGCATGTATATAGTATTATCCAATGAATAAAGCAGAGACCTAAGGAATTTGATCAGTAAATCTATGAATTTGGGATTCATAGGTACAAATTTGAGAAGAAAAAACCTATGGGTTGCCATTGTGAGTTTTATATCAGGGAAACATTGAATGTCTCCCCTTCCATGAGGCACTAATATAATTCAGAATTTGCTATAAAATACTTGTTTTGGGATGATCCTAGAAAGTACTTCAAATATAAGAATTGAGTCATAAAATGAAAGATTAAAGGGCAAAAGGATAGGGTCTCAGAAATGGCCTATAAAAAATGGGGGTTATTGCCTAACAACCTGCTCCATTGCCATTGGATTCATTAACACATTATTCAATATAAACCTTTTTACATGATCACGTTAGCCTTGCAAAATCATGTGGTGTTTGTCAGAACATAAATCTCAATGACTTACTACTTAAGACAAAATGGATGATGGTGTAGTATTTTTTTTTTTTTTTTTTTGGTAGAAGAAATAGCATGGATACTTTTTTTCTATTTAAACCAATAAGGTCTAAGCTTTTTAAAAACACTTTTATTTTTAAAACATCACAGTCAAGAAAATTTTCAAATGCAGTGTATTTAACTCTTTCTTCTGAAGTGTTTGGGATTAAGTTGCCAACTGGATTCCCCAATCACCCCTTACTATTTCCTTCAAACAAGGAATTCTCCTTCATAACCACAGAACAAACATAGAAGTCAGGTGATCAACACTGATGCATTCCCATCATCTAAACCCAAAACCCCATTCGAGTCTTGCCAGTTGGCCTAATAGTGCTTTACGTTGCAAAATGACTAAGTCCAGAATCTTGGGCTACATGAAATTGTCATCTCCTTTTAGTCTCCTTCAGTCTAGAAGAGTTCCTCTGTCTTTCCTTGGCTTTTATGACCTTGACCTTTTGGGATTTGACTTGTGTTTCCTCATGATTCAGGATATGCAGCTTTTGTAGGAATATCACAGCAAAAGTGGTATATTCTCACTGCATCCTAACAGATAGTATATGGTTTCAATTAAAAAGTATTTTGTGAGGAACCATTGTGAGACTATGTTAATATGCTTTTCTTCATTAGGCTTTCAATTAATTAGTTTGCATTTGTATGGAATTGTAGTTTCCTGTTCTGTTCAATGTTATAATTTTCTATTATCATTATGTATTTATGCACGAAAGGGAACATTTGATTAGTGGGAGTCCATTGAAGCTAGCTTCAGGGTCCTTTTGACATGTCCTCATCATTCTTTGAGCATGTTTGCTTTCTGGCACAAGAAGATATTCCAGGCACATATCACCTTACACAGCTCTGAAATTAGCCATTGATTAAGGAACCCTGGTTTCTTCTAGTGAAAAATGGTATTAGGAAACGAAGATCTGGGAGCTAGTTTGTTCATTGTTATAGGGTACTGCTATTCCCAGGCCTTCTCAGAGGACAGATTTAGGAGCTACAGACAGATAGACAGTGCTTAAGTGTAGTATAGGTAAAGTGGTTGTACCAAAAGAGATCTAGGAACCTTGAAGCTACCCATGCTGATAGCAGGAGTTGGAATGGAGAGCAAGTTTGGGACCAGATGCCATTTCCTGAATAAATATGGGAAAATAATGAAGAAGTTAACAGATTACAGTATGGATGAATAATAGGGTAATAAACCCTGATTTCATGAACCCCAGAGAAGGGGGAAATATTAGTTACAATTTGGTTCAGTATGAGAGTTAGACAGCCAAAATCACAAGGTTTTGACCATTGCTATTATGAGAATCAACATGATTGAGTTTATTTCCCTTTTAGGTAAAAGTTCAGAGGAAAACAATCTAGGGAAATAGGGGAATCCATTATGCCACACTTCATAGATCAATTGTTCCTCCATTTGAGTCTCTGTCACCAAGGTCACTTAATGGTACAAGATAACTGATCCAGCTCCAGCTGATCCCACTCCCATTCCTAGCTATTAGTGGTTTTTTGTTTGTTTATTTGTTTGTTTTTTAGGAAACCAGTATTAGAGTAGCAGTTAAGAAGCCAGGTCCTGGAAGCAAACTGTTTTATGTCCAAATCCTGGTTCTGTCACTTACCAGCTGTGTGACTTGGGCATCACTTAATCTTTCCAAAGTTTAGTATCTTTCTCTGGTACACTTCATGTAAAGTTCTTAATATAATGCCTGGAAGGTAAAATCCCAAATTAATATTAGCTATTATTTTTGGTATCTACTACCAGATTACAAACTGTAAATGCCTTTTAAGTATTTATTTTATTGGAAAGCTTCACTGTTGTTTTCAGATGAAACACATCCTGCCAGAGCAAGTCCTCTGTTGCCATTTAACTAGAAATGTTATTAAAAAATTAACTTCACAGCTCAGGGACCCAGACTCAATATCAACGGATTTCACATCATCTTCACTACTGAGCAGCTGACCTCCAGGTGCTTCATTATTACTAGATTTTCTTTTCCAGTTAGGTTATTTCACATTGTGATGAAGCAGTGGGCAGGAGTATAATGCATAATTTCAAGGAATTTAAGATGAGAAAAGGGAACACCATGTTCACATCATGGACCAGTGGTCAGCCAGTTATTTACATGCTGGTCCCAATGCACATGGTCATCTTCCAATCTGGTTGGTCGTCCACTCCAATTATACAGGAAATACAATCAGTGCACATGGAATTCTCAGGGATAAGCTATGCATTCATCAGCAGTTGAGGTGAAGCAGGACGTGGTAGAATTTTTTTCTATTTCCTTTTGGAAAGTTTGAATTTCACACAGCAATCCCAACCAAATGAAAGTAGCAGTGGCCTTGCATTCATTGCAGCAGCTGTCAGATCATGAATGGCTTGATCTTTACCTTGTTTCCTTTTTTGTTCACATTTCTTACATGAGGGACTTTTGATGCTGACAGCTTGCCTGTTTGGCTGGGACAGAAAACTAGACACATCTGAGAAGATTTGTAAGGGAATCTGTAGGTGTCCAATGCGAAAACAGAAGTCAACATTCCAAGTATCAGCAACAGAAAACTCCAAAAGTAGGAATTATAAGCCAGACAAGGAAACTGGGATAAGGATGCTAGATCCTAAAACAACTAAATGTAGGTAAATAAGAATCTCAGCCCCAGGGCAACAGGAATATCAGGGGAAGGCCTTCAAGTACTTGCTCAAAAAAAAAAAAAAAAAAAGAAAAAGAGAAAAATAGAGGTTGAATGAATGAATTAGACTCCTGGAGTTTTGACAACATATTACTTGAAACCACTTCGATGTTTTTGTCAAAATAAACTACCTCCTTTAGTTATGTGATTTTAGTTTTAAAAGTAAGATAATAATTTAGAACCTATTTTTTGTTTGGAAAAACCCCTTACTCTCAGAGTCAGTGTCCCTCATTTGTTCCTGTTTGTCAAATGCAGGAATTTTAGTCATATCCCACAGTCATTGAGAAGATTAAATGAGATGATTTATGAAAGGCACAATGTGTGGTAACTGGCATGTGGTAGGTGCATTTCATGTGATTGTCTATCAGTTCATCTAGGACTTACCTATGTGGTTGTTACCTGGGTGTACTTCCATTAAGGTGGATGGAAAGACTTCATTTAGAGATGAAGGGAGTAGCTTCTCTAAGGTAAACATGTTAATGAAAAAAGATCATATAGTTTCCTATGATCAGTTGGTGGGTAACTGGAAAGCATAGCCCTCCAACATTTCTAGTCTGTTTATCATATAGGAGTAATTATAGAGCCTGTAAATCTGCCATGTAGATTAAACCACTTCCCTTCCAAATATCCAGCCTACTCAGATATCTCTGCAAGAGTCATATGTTGAACACTGTATAAGATTCCAATTTTTGTAATTATAAGGGGTTTTAAAAGAAAGAGAATAAAAAATCCTGTCTAATATTAGTATAATCAAGGTTTCAAGTGGAAGTAGAACACAAAGTGAGAAAAGAGACCCTACTATGAGAGAGAGACCTAAAATCCTCTACACCCTTGGCACACAAACTTACCTTCTTGCCTGGGCTTTGAGCAGCTTCCACATCTTCCCACGGTTCTTCACCACCAGAAGACTCTTCTGGAAAGAAATAGAAAACACAACACAGTAAAATGAAGGGCTGTTTGCAGTAGAGCAGGGGACACGTCTTGCTGCCTCAAGCACTCTATTGTCTCTTTCCCCCTTAATAAAGTCACGTTAGAGGTCTTCCATATTATGAATCAGAGGGAAAGAATCGTTTTTCTTAGAATTCTTACCCAAAAAGCATTTTAAAATGTGGATCTAGCAGTGTACTTTGAGCTCTTTGGAAAACATTTATAAAATACATTCCTGTCAATAATTTATAAAATAAAACTTTGAAATATCACAAGAGTTTCACAATGTTTCCAGCAAAACGGAAAGCCATGAATTGTTATATTTTGCAGCAGTTGTACCAGAATGCCTGAGAATAATTTTCTACATCGTGCACATACCCAGTCTTACTTCTTCCTGATTATAATTATTATATCAAACCTATAATAAGAGCATAGGTTTGAGACTCAGACAAGTCTGAATTCAAATCTGACTCATTTAGTTCTGAACCTTGGGAAAATTACTTACTCTCAAAGTGTCATCATTCATTATTTGTTCCTCATTTGTCATATGGACAATCTGAGTTATATGCCATGATGGATGGGAAATTAAATGAGATTATTTAGGTCAGAAATTTTGGTGTAAGGTATCTGGCATGCAGTAGATTCATAGCAAATTTTTAAATGCTACTTTATTTAGGATTTACCCATGCAGTTATTAAATAAGTGGATCGAAAGCTAAATTTGTCACTGACTTTTCAGATCTCAAAAAAATCCAATGGAAGCAGAGAGATAAAAACAATTGTGTGCTTATAGCCATCTGTATCCATGAAGTAAATATTGAAATTTCCAATATCCAATTCTTTCCTTTTTTAACCTTTTAACCATTATATATATAACATATATATATTTAACCTTTTAGTTATTACTATATATGTATTAGATCTTTTAGTTATTACCATATACATATTAGACCATTTAGTTATTACTATATATGTATTAGATCTTTTAGTTATTAATATATATTAGTCAAATATTATTAGTCAAATATTAAAATTATGAAATTTGGGGAGCATGTGTACTAAATTTCTAGTTATTAGGTCACTTCCCAATCAAAGTGATAAAATTTGTGCCTTCTTTTTCTTTAGTAATCAGTATTCTTGTCTGAACAGGTAAATTCTTAATTTTGTTCCAGGAAAAATATAAAATATATAAACTAATATTTATTGAGCTACAATGACCCCACCATTGTGCTAAGCACTTTACATGTACTATCTCATTTAATCTTCAAATTCACTACCATTTTTCCTCACTTTTCAGATGAAGATAAAGAGGTAGAGAAATTCACTCAGCATCACACACTTACACCATCATGGAGCTGTCACTTAACCCACGTTTTCTGTCCACAGAGCCTGTTGTTTTAAGTACTTTTTTTTAAAAAAGAAAAGAAATCCATATGGACTCCTATGAGAACTATCTAAGAATATCTTCTTGACCTCATGCTCTTAACATTAATCTTTCTTCAGGATTATTATATCAAGTGGATACTTCCAGCTATTTATCCTTACCTCCCATCCTCAATTTCAGAATGGCCTCTTCCTTTGCAAACTCAGATAATGCATGGTTCCTCTTCCTTGGGGCGTGTACCACTTGGCCTCAGTAAAAGCAAACACAATCTTATATGAGGAATGGTAAAAGAATGGTGGCTATTTATTGTGAAGAAAAAGAAAGAAGATCTCAAGGACATATGACATCTGGCTTCTAATGTTTTAAAATTGCTGTCAGTTAGAAAACAGATGGCACAACTAGAATTTGGGGGAAGAAAATAAAAGGATGAAGATTTTGGTTCAATGCAAGGAATAATTTTAAATTATTACATAATAATTTTAAATTATTACATAATATAATAATTATGTAATCACCCCCTTCCCCATATTGTCGACATCCCACTTCAATATGAAAAAGTTAGGGTGGTCACTGCCTAGACACCCCTGATGATTGAGAAAGAGATTAGGTGACAGTAAGGGGTAGCAACAGACAAGATAGGATTTAACAAAGGATTACGAATACTGAAACCTTATGTATATATTTGGAATAGATAGAAGGCAAAACTGAAATGGTGGAACTGTAACTTCTAACATTCTTTGAAATTTGATCTATAGCTATTCATTGAATTGTGCTTTGAAAGTTTTAACTTTCTCTATTTACCTTATATTTCATAATAAGGAAAGAACTGAGACTGTGGAACTGTAACCCATAACAATTTTTGAAATTATCTATACAACTGCTTGTTGAGCTGTACATCAAAAGTTAACACCTTTCTGCATATATATTTTACAATAATGGAAATAACTGAAATTGTGGAACTGTAACCCATAACATTCTTTGAAATTTGTTCTCTAAGTACTTGTTAAATTGTACTTTGAAAGTTATCACTCTTATGTATATATGTTAAAGTTCACAATTTAAAAATGCATTAAAAATGTAATTAGTATTATCTTAATCAGAAATGAACTGTCTTGGGAAAAGGTAAGCTCTCTGTGGAAGGCAATAAAAGCAAGGATGTTACAGAAGTTGATGCAGCATCAGATGGGACTAGAAAAGATGCCAAGTATTCTAAGTTTGTAGTCACATATTTAGTGCTAGCTTCTTCCTTTTTGTCAAGGGTGGGCAATGGCTTAGTGAACAGAGGATTGTAAGCTACCCAAAATCTGAGATGAGAGAGGGTACCACAGAATGAAAAAAAATAAATAAATAAAAGGAGAACAGGATAGGGAGCATGAAGCCAAATCTTGGTGACCTGACAATTATGCTTGACAACAGACCATCCTTTCTACCCTGCTCATATATGGACAAAATCGGGATGGAAAAATACTTTAGTTTTAGCTGGCTAACCTTGCACGGATTTCAACAGAGACACTGTAACTGAGTCTGTGGTAGGGGCAACCCTTCTTTGCTTGCTTACTAAACTTTTCTTAGTGGATTTTTCCTTAGCAAGGCTGATTTCCTAATGAAATAAAGTGTTTCCTATCTAAAATCCTTCTTGTTTAAAACTATCAGAAAATAGTTGGCTACTAATTTTCTCATCTACAAGTTTTTAATAATGAAAGGTTACAATCTTTATATCTTAAGAAATTTCTCAGGTTCTTTTTCTAATCACTAAACTTACCTTACCCTTGAGCAGCAATATTTTTAATTAAAAATATATATTCATTGTATTTGCCTGTTTGGATTGTTTATTTTTTATAAGCCATCATTACACTTAAATCAAAGCTAAGAATAGATTTTATATTGATATGCAATGATATTGACATGCTGAAATGTATATAGATGTAGCTATAGCAAGAATACACCAACCTTCTAAACAAAAGTTGAGACTTTTAGGAACAAGTGTTTTGTGAATATAACTTAACATTATGCAGTTTTCCTCCAATCTGCCATTACATAGAAATCAGAGGCCTGATTATAGTCTAAATTTTACAATCTAGAATTGCTAATATCATTCAATTTTGCAATTTATTCTGATAGTTTCATATTGGACTGCTTGCTCCAAATGCATGCATTGGCCTAATAACTGAAAGTTAGTGGAAGGAATGATCATTTAAAAGCTTTAGTTTCTACCAAGCATAAGTTAATAGAGAATCAGAAGTATAAAGAGAGGCACCAGGTGGTTCATAGGACCTTCAGGTAAAACAAATGAGATTTTATTAGGCTTACAGATACAATTTTTGCACGTGTCTCAGGGGATTATAGGAGTGTTGATTTGAGTGGCTTATTAAATAGGCATGTTTAGCTCAGCAGTATTATTCATCACTCATCTTTTTAATCTGCCAAGAGATGGGTACCATTTGCACTTCTGAACTGTGTGTAATCATGGTGATTCTGGTTTCAGCTTATTATGAATCTTCCATCAGTCTGCTCTCTTAGTCTTTTATTTTTTTTATTCTTCTAACTGAAGAGAGAACAACGATAAGCCTACTTTGACCCTGATTAAAGAGTGGAACATAGATGTCTATAAAAAATTTTTGGTATGTATATTTATAAGATTGCTCACTTGCATTTTTCATAGGTTACATTTTTGATGACAGGAGAATAAGGTGTGCATACTGCCTAAAATAAATGGACCAAGGGAGCTCCTTCTTACTAATTATATTATACTGATAGGTGAAGCAAAACAGAGACAAATCCGTATTTTGCCTTAACCTACTGGGATTCCCTAGGGATTATGTGTATCTTGTCATGATGCGCATTCCTTCTGGTTGCTCCTTCCACTCTTACCTCTAGCAACTGAGATAGCAGTCGCACCTCCATATTTACTTCCAGTCATCCCATAATTGGTAGTTATTACTGGATGGAGCTCTAGATGTCAATGAGTTCACCCCTCTAATTTTTACAACTGAGACTGCTGAGTTTCTGAGAATTTAAGGGAACTATCAAAAGTGTAAGTAGGGCTCCTGACCCAGTTCAGTGTTCTAGTTATTGTATTACTTCATTTGGACTTGACTAGTAATTGAGCCCCCTATCTATTTCCAGATTGATGCCTCTCTTTCCTGAGGCTGCTTTAATCTCAAGTAACATTGCGAAAGTTTTAGGAGTTATGGGTTTTACTTCCTAGGGCTATTTATAATAGAAAAAGAAACACTACTAAAGACATCTTTATTCAAAGGAATACATGTTTACTAGTGGATTTTCAGAAATAATTATTGATCACATAGTGAAACCTTTTTGGACAGGGATTTGGGAGAATATTGCTTACCCCTGATCCTCATGTTTCTTTCCAAGTGAATGGTACCTTCCAAATGCTATATGTCTTGCATCTTTAGGCACTACCTTCCCAGGGAGATGGACTGAAATGATATGATTGGTGAATTTGGAAATAATAAATGAGACATCCTCAGATTAGTTCCATCCTTTTTGTCTTGGGACATGGATGCCTCAGGAGGCTGGGTTTTACCTGTTACATGGGAATACATGTCCAGGTCCAGCACTGCCTATAAATCAAAGGGGAACTCTGAGGCATGTAGTTCCAAGTCTTCTTAAAAATAAAGGGAAAATGTCATGGGCTTAGATTGCTAACCTCAGAAGCTGACATTTCATAATGAAAATTTTGTTTATAAAGAGTCATGCTATTTGTAGGCTTGCATTTTGAAGAAAATCCTGCTTTTTATGCACTGTAACTTATTTTTAGTCAAGAGAAAGAAAAAAATGTTTAACTGAAAGCGTTTAGTGACAGTGTTGTGATAGGACCTAAAATGTCTCCAGTTGACATATGCATAGAAAAAGAACTCTGTTGCAAAACACTTGCAGCTATGTTTGCAAAAATGAATGGCTAGTGGGTATTTTTGTTCTCTCTGTTCTACTAGTGGATAAAGGCATGCTGATAACTCACCAAAAATGTGTGGTTCATGCCAAATCAGAATGCCAGAACTGTACTTTCATAGGACAGTAAATTTTTATGAACACTATTACAATATATTTCACAGGAAAACTACATTGTCCCTGGAACATATACTGCACCCTTAATTTCTTCCTTTTGGAGTCACTACAGCAATTTTTCCCAGCAATTACCAATTTCAGTAAAGGCTGCCACCGAAACTTAAGATTTTTTGGGGGGATGGGGAGTGGGGGTGAGGAGAGATTTCTACCCCTCTCAAATTTACTCCTCTACTTCTTTTCCTTCCTTTCTGCTAATCCCCTTTCTTCACTTCTTTCTGTCCAGACAAGGCACATGTTTTGGAGCCAGCCAGCCAGAAATGAACTCAAATTTTATTTTAGTCACATATAGGCAAGGAAAGTGATTTAGCTTCTAAAACTTCTCTGCTTTCTCATATGGAAAATGGAGACAGTATACACTCTATTGGGTTGTAATTAACTGAGATAATGTGTGTAGAACATCTAACTCACGGATAAATGTGTAGATGTACCTGACCATTTTCTTCACTTTTTTTTTTTTTTTTTTTTTTTGGCTTCTAAATGAGCTCAATCCCCTGTGGTATCTGAGCTGGCTGTCAATAGGGAGAAACTAGGAGATTCCAGCATTGCAATTTAATACTTCCAAAAGCTATACAATTATTTCATAAGGATACAGTATAAAGAGCAGGAATTATCATTAGATTGCTCCCCCACATCCTTGCAACCCCCAACAGAAGTGCTTTTATTGACATAAGGGCTATCCTGAACTTCTAAATGGACAACCATGCTTTGGTCCCATCACTATACCTCAGAAGCATGATGAATTCCACATCCTAAATAAAAACCCCTTTACTGGGGTTTGAAGTGGGGCAGTGTCTCATTTTAGGCCATATTCTTAAGGCACATAATTATGCCTCCAGAGTTGAAGAGAAAATGCTAGGTATATAGAGGAATAGACCTACAAATCCCTCCAAATTTCTTTCTTGGATTTAATAGTTCAGCATTCTTCTAACTACATGAATTCCTGGTCCTTCACTTTCAAATAGTAGTGCCCTTAGAACTTGAAGAGTACAGATGCAAATCCCCCTCTCATACAGATCAGTCCAGTTTAAATAAAGGTTTAAAAGATAGGTTCCAAAATCTCTGTCATTTCTGTTAAATTTGTAATTCTTAAATTTATGCATAAACAAAAATCACATGGATTGTTTAAAATGTTAGATTTCTGGGTCTCACTTTTAGAGAGTTTGATTCAGTAGCTTTGAAGTGTAGCCTAGGAATCTGAGTTTTTCAATAAATTTCAAAAAATCCTTGTCTAGGTAGTCCTTTGATTTTACTGAGAAACTTTGCCCTATACCCTGCTTCATCAATAAGTGATAAAACTGCTTCTTGGGGGCTGCTATACAGCGGAGTCTAGTGAGATAGTTGCAATTTCTTGTGCTGAGAGAAAGAAATCCAATTAAGAAATGTAAATTCTTTTTCATGCTGAGAGAATACAAGGCAATAAAAATATGAATTTCTTTATGTTATATGGAAGCTTCTGGGAGCCCATAAAGCGTGAGCAATCCTTGCTGAGCAGCTGGACTGTCATCATCTTCTCTGGCTTTTATGGGAGAAGATGAGGAACTTTTCCTGAAAACAATCTCTGCAAGTGAGTTTCTGTACAGGCTGTGAAGCTCTTTCTTTTAATTTTTGAAATCCATAATTAACTATTTCTATGGGGGGTGTTAAAATATGTAACGAGTGCAGTCCTTTTTTAGGATGATTATCTGATTTCTAATCACGTCCTCCTTGTGTCAATACATTTGTGGAAATAAAAGCTGGTGGTTGGGGGTGAGGAAAGGGTTGTCCCAGTTACCTTGTAGGGGAGTATTCAGTGTTTTAAAGAAGAGAGAACAGTTCTAAACACTACTCATGCTCCAGCGTAGCTGTGTAACCCTGACGCAGGCCTTACTACATGGCTTAAGTCCGTGGACTACTGCTGGAAATGGCAAAAAGGAAAAACAAAGATGAAAAGGTAAGTGGAACTTTGGCATAAGAGATTCTATTGCCCTGATACACCCAGGGTAGCAGAGCCCAGGGAGGGGAGCTGTTATTTATCATTCAGAGGGTTCCTTCCATTCGATTTTCTGTGAGGATTCTGTGTGATCTTGGCTGAATCCTACCTACCACTTCAAATATTGCCTTACTTCTCATTTTGCTGTTAAATGAAGTGAATTTGTTCAGATAACTCTTTCAAGTAGATTCCTGGTTATGTTTCCTTCCTCATGCCCCAGCTTTTGTAAATTCAATTGCTGCCTTGGAAGATTCTAAATCCACATCAGCCATGCACACTGTCTAAGCACACATATGTCGTTCAAGACAGATCCCTAAACAGCATCCTCTACGCCCCTTCTCTCTGTTTTCATTATGTTCCTGATTCTTGTTTAAGGGACACTATTTTGGGAAAATGAATGTGCTCCAGGATTAACAGCAATTCTCTTTGTAAACCAAGCCCATTAAAAAATGCATTTCCAGGAGCCCAGTGTAACCTGAACCAGGAAGTTTGAGCTTTTGGTCCCTACGTGGAGAGAATTCTAGGCTCCTATATTCAGGGATTGTTTTACTAGCCACAGAAGAAACAGCCAAATGTGGAGATTCCCAGAACAATTGTAAATGAATCATTGAATTTAGAATACCATTGTAAAATGATTTTCAATCATTGAACAGACTTAGTAAGTACAAAGACAACTCAATTCTGGTGTGTATCTTAGCCATTTAAAGATATTCATACATTTAAAATTTAATGTTTTCTTTTCATTTAGAGTGAATTTATTGTTGGAAGAAAATGCATGAGAATCCAACCTTAGAGAATTAAATCTTCTGTTCCCTACATAATGGATCAAGCAGAAACAGTTAGCAGTTTATGATTCACTAGTGCTCTCTGCCAGTCTATATTAGAGAAGATTTGGGAGGGCCACTAGAAGCTAGGATGCATAAAATTTTGCAAAGCCTATGAAACCATCTTGTTTCAGGGCCTTGTTTAAGGAAGGAGAACTAAGAATTTGGCTGAAAGGACAACAATATAAGGACTGAAACACTCAGTACTTTACCTCAATCATAATATCTTACCCTCTCATCCCTTAGTTGGGGCCCCTCTTCTTCCTTAGTGGTCTAAATACCTCTTCTATATGGAGTCTAGGTCTCTGATATATTGCTGATTCCAAGAAGCCACAGCTGCTTTTATGACTGCTATGCTCTTTGCTGGAGGATGAATCTTACAATCTAAAAATTTGGACCTTCCACTCTGAGGTCCAAAGCAGTGCTGTTACTTGCCTGAGATCACATCACCAGGAAGTGGAAGAGCAGACACTTAAATTCAGGTCTTAGGAAAAAGAAGTAAGTTAAAGTTCAACCCAACATTGTAGTATTATACATAGACTTGGCTTGTTGAATTCAGATTAGGTGGCAGCAGCTTCCATTGATTTCTTTTGGAAAGGAGGAAATGCATTCGGAATCAGGCAAGTTTGGGCTCAAATTCTACCCCACCACTTAATATGTAAGTGAACTGGGGGAAACTACTAAACCTCTCTAAGTTGCATTATCATCATTTATAAAACAGGAATAATAATATTAAACCTAATCTGGATTTGCAGTGCCACTTAAAAGAGGTTGGTAAAAATGTCCGAACAATGGTAAATTTAGTAGGGGCTTGTTTGTAAAGCCTACTCTGTCCACCATTCCTTCAGTCTTTCCTACTGGCAACATCATTAAATCTGTCATTGTATATTTTTGTGATCATTCTAATAATAGTCAAGATTATTTCTATTATAAGACATCAAAATTTCCAAGACTATGTGATTAGAGAAAAATGTCATTAAATATTTGTGAAGTAGGATTTTAAATGAAATGATTGAGAGTATACTTGTTTGTCTTTAGGGGACAATTGGCAATGTTTTTTTCTTCCATGTAATGGATTTCTAAATATTTAATTGCTATTTTGAGAAAGTTATTCTTCCAAATGGGCATTACAGAAAAAGGACAGATTTTAATTTAACTGTTTAGCACATACTGAGTAATCCCACCAGGAGGCATGATAAAGGTATGCTTAATTGTCTCAAAAAAGATGGTAGCACGTGAGAACGTCAAACACAGTCAACTGCAGAGATAATTCTACATCAATCTTCTAATCAACAGCAAGGGGCATTAATGAAAAGTGAAACAGGCAAGGCAAGAAAATCACGGGATAGGTAGGTCTTTCATTTAATTTTTCCCCCAAAAATGTTTCTCCAGGGTATGCATGTATGTTCTATTTTGTAGCTAAATCTACATAAGGAAGGGACCAAATGTTCTATATTAGGTGATTGCTTACTGCTTTATTCCTAAGGTTGTCTGACAACATATTTACCACCAATGTTTTGTATAGTCTGGTAGCATTTTTCAAACCTTTCATCTTTTCTTCTATCCAAATTCCTAACTAACACTTTCATAAATATCAGTGCCAGTGTATGGGTACGTGAAGAACAGGATGAAGAGCTAGGGTTGGCTATCTCCTATGCTCATATTTATCATGACCTGACAATGTGACAAGTCAGAACAGCAGGCAGTTGGCCAGAGAACAGGGCATCTTTAGGACCCATTACAGGATAGTTAAACAGATAGCCAGACAGAGAGCAGACTAGCTGTCTGAAGAAAATTAAGTCCTGACTGAGGTCAAAAGACCAGAAGACCATGAGAAATTAAGTGAAAGAGCAGTAGAATTCAGAGAGGTAGGCAAAAATGAGTTCAATTTTAACCGATATATGATGAATGCCAGAATTTGTGGCAGATTATAAAGCCTTTGGGTATACTTAGATCACAAAGGTACAATAAGCCTATACTTGTTCTTCTGAATTATTACTGACAACCAGAGGAGACATTTACATGAACAGATTATATCAAAGCAGAATGGTGAATCCTGTGATAGAAGTTTGTATAAGGTGTAAGGAGACCCATAAGATGATCACTAATTCCACTGTTATTGGACTGTAACTTTTATTATTATTATTTTTTGGGGGGATAATTAAAACTTTCATGATATTCTTTCATCTAATTTGAGCATTTCTAGCAGGAGTATTTTCAATGTGGATTTTCCAAAGGCAAAATTCTGAGGTCTGAATATTGTCATTCATACTTTTATTTTTCACACAGTTTTCTTTGCTTCTACAGCTTCCCTCCTTTTATTTTTTCCTTCAACCTTCCTGAAGAGTCTTCAATATAATGTTCCAAATCATATATTCTTAAGTAGTTTCAGTTAACCCATTCTTTGATATTCGTGATAGTAATTCTGACAAAGAAAGGTACCACCTTTCCTAGTTGTGAGAGAGGGAGAGAGAGAGAAGGAGAGACTGTGTGAAAGTTTGCATGTGAGAGTTTGATATTAGTATTTTTCTTCCTTTTTGGTTCCTGTTATAATATAATGAACTATTTTGGAGCAGGTTTCATCTTAATCTCAGTAAAGACCTCCTATTTATTGTCACACTTGCGCAAAATACTTTTAGACTCATTACAAACCCAATGCAAACATTTACATTTATCTATATATTTTTCTATGCAGATTTTTTGGGGGAAAAGTTATGGTGGCATTAGAGGTGAATTTATTTTTTTCCCTGCTTTATATATCTTTATCTCAGATTTTCTAAAATGAATTTTTTTTTTTACTATTTACATTAAAAAGCTGCTTTTCTTTTATTTAATTTGAAGAAATATTGCTGTTATGAAAACATGGTATGTGGCTTAGATATTTAATTATTCCACGTGTTTCTGGGCCCTCCCATCTATGTTACAATAATTCTCAGATGTTTAGTTCTTTAAACAGTTGTGCACCCACAGATGTTCCCTCCACCCCTGCCCCCCAAAAAGGCCCCCCCTTTTTTTCACTGGGGAAAGTGATATGCCAGGGACAGTCAGTATCAACTTGGTGAAAACACAATTTCCATTACAGCAGATTTCTTTACCATTACTAGTAATTTAATTCTTTTATAAGTGGAAACAACAAAATAAAGAATCTTCTCTGTATCCAAAAAGATCTACTGACTTTCTTAAATAAATATTGATTTCCTAAATATGCCCATGGTGGAAAATATTTAGATCCCAGTGTGGTTGGCTTTAAACTCTGAGAAAACAAAAATGCTCATTAAAGGATACTGATTTTAATGACAAAATACAAATAATCTATCCAGATTGCATTAATTTTCATGATTACTTTGTAATACATGAAAACAAATCTTTATGTTTCATTTAAAATTAATGGAGATTAAGAGAGGTCAAACATTGTATATGGTTAATAAAATGAGATAATAAAAATTCAAGAACAAGAACTCATGATTCCAAACCTACTGAGTAAAAAGTTCTTCCTTTCCATTTTTGAGTGAAAAGCAAATATTTATGAAATTTTCAGAGTCAATGGCACATTTCAGCTTGAATAAGAAACAGCAAAATCAGAGAAACCAAGATTTAAAAACAAAAGGAAGTTTGGGCAAGATGGTGGTATAGAGAGGAGTGGAAGCTAAGTAGTCCCCCTGGAACAACTACAAAAAAACAGAAACAACTAGTAAATAATTCAGAATAACTGCGGGGGGACAAACGAGACCATCCACTCATCATACACCAACCTGAATTGGGAGGAATGCCCAAGATCACAGCATAAAATCTGTAAGTAAAACCTGCGGATCCAAGTCATGAGACCCCCTCCCCCATAGCCTGAGCTGCAAAGCCTCATGGTGCCAGAGAGAAGCTCTCTCCCAGCAAGCAAATATAGCTCAGCTGAGCTCCAACTGGGGTTTTAAGTAGCGGGTGTGAACTGCTCACTACAGGTACAAATCCCCAAAAAACAGACAGGGGCTTTGGGTGACGACTGACCTTGGAGAGCCAGAGGGTTGCCTTGGACTGGGTCTGAAGGGGACTATCTGTTTCTTTTTTGGCTCAGTGGAGAAAGCCCCAGTCATTTTCAGTTTCCAGGGCTGTGACACAGAGAAGGGTGGAGACAGCACAAGCAGAGAGAGAGAGAGAGAGACCATTGAAATGCTAATGACCTCCCCCTAGGGGGTCTATCTTCTCTAAGAGGAAAGGGGTGGGGCCCCTTCCATTCAGAACCAGACCCCAGAGCCTGGAAGAACACGGCCATACCTCCTCACACCGGTCAAGAATTATAGGCTAACAGGCATCACCTGCTGGGCAGAAAAACACAGTGACCTGAGGCATCACAGGGTAGAGCAATTTTCTAAGACACACCCTCAGGGAAACCAGATACTGAGTATTTCTTCCCCCTGGGACCTGAGCCTGTTCTGGTCTGGGAAAACTTGATTTGGATAACCAAGGAAACCATGCCTAGACAACAGAAAATTACAACCTACACTAAGAAAAACAAAGTTATGGCCCAGTCAAAGGAACAAACGTACACTTCAACTGAGATACAGGAATTTAAACAACTAATGCTAAATCAATTCAAAATGTTTAGAGAAGATATTGCAAAAGAGGTAGAGGCTGTAAAGAAAACACTGGGCATACATAAGGCAGAAATTGAAAGTTAAAAAAAACAGCTAGTAGAATCTATGGAAATGAAAGGCAACACAAGAGTTGAAAGACACAATGGAAACATAGAACAGCAGATCTCAAGAGGCAGAAGAAAACACTCAGGAACTGGAGAGCAAAACACCTGAAAGCCTACATGCAAAGGAGCAGATGGAGAAAAGAATGAAAAAATATGAGCAACGTCTCTGGGAACTTAAGGATGAAACAAAGTACAATAGTGTATGTATCATTGGTGTCCCAGAAGGAGAAGAGAAGGCAAAAGGGGCAGAAGCAATAATAGAGGAAATAATTAATGAAAATTTCCCATCTCTTATGAAAGACATAAAATTACAGATCCAAGAAGCGCAGCGTACTCCAAACAGAAGAGATCTGAATAGGCCTATGTCAAGCCACTTAATAATCAGATTATCAAATGTCGAAGACAAAGAGAGAATCCTGAAAGCAGCAAGAGAAAAGCGATCCATTACATACAAAGGAAGCTTAATAAGACTATGTGTGGATCTCTCAGCAGAAACCGTGGAGGCAAGAAGGAAGTGGTGTGATATATTTAAGATATTGAAAGAGAAAAACTGCCAACCACGAATCCTATATCCAGCAAAGCTGTCCTTCAAATATGAGGGAGAGCTCAAAATATTTTCTGACAAACAGACAATGAGAGACTTTGTGAACAAGACACCTGCCCTACAGGAAATACTAAAGGGAGCACTACAGAGTGATAGAAGACAGGAGTGCATGGTTTGGAACACAATTTTGGGAGATGGTAGCACAACAATGTAAGTACACTGAGCAAAGATAACTATGAATGCAGTTGAGAGAGGAAGTTGGGGAGCTTGTGAGACACCAGAAGAAAGGAGGAAAGATAAAGACTGGGACTGTGTAACTTGGTGAAATCTAGAGTATTCAACAATTGTGATAAAATGTACAAATATGTTCTTTTACGAGGGAGAACAAGCAAATGTCAAGCTCACAAGGTGTTAAAAATGGGGAGGCATTGGGGGAGGGATGCAATCAACATAAACTAGAGACTGTAACTAATTGAATCATCGTATTATGCTTCTTTTAATGTAACAAAGGTGATATACCAAGGTAAATGCAGATAAGAGGGGGGGATAGGGGAGGCATGTTAGACACTTGACATTGGTGGTATTGTCTGATACTTTACTCTACTTTGATTTAAGGTTATTTTTCCTTTTACTGCTTCCTAGCTGTCATTTTTTTTTTCCTCTTTCTTTTGCCTCTCTACCTTCTTTGACTCTCCCTCCTGCCTTGTGGAAGAAATGTAGATGCCCTTATATAGATAGTGGTGAAGGTGGTGAACACATAAATATATGACCATACAGAGAACCATTGATTATTTACTTAGGATGGATTGTATGGTGAGTGAACAAAACCATATTAAAAAAAAAAATGGGTTGATGACAAAACCTTGAGGGCAATATAGTGAGTGAAATAAGCCAGACACATAAGGACAATTATTGCAGGGTCTCACTAATAGGAACTAATTATAATATGTAAACTCATAGAAATGAAATATAAGGTACAAAGATACAGGACAAGGCTTAAGAATGGGGAGCGGTTGCTTAGTATGAGCAGAATGTTCAACTAGGATGAACTTAAATGTTTGGAAATGAACAGACATGTTGGTAGCAAGATGTGAGAATAACTAACAGTGCCAAATGGCGTGTGAATGAGGTGGAAAGGGGAAGTCATATATGTCACCAGAAGGAAAGTTGGAGGTCAAAAGATGAGAATGCATAAAACTGAATCCTATGGTGGGCAATGTCCATGATCAACTATACAAATACTAGAATTTGCTTCCATGAACCAGAACAAATGTATGACAATACAATTAGAAGTTAATAATAGAGGGGCATATAGGGAAGAAATATATACCTATTGCAAACTATATACTACAGTTAGTAGTATTTCAACATTTTTTCATAACCAGTAACAAATGTACTATACCAACACTATGAGTCAACAATTGAGGGGGGTTGGTTAGGGATGGGGAGGATTCGAGTTTCCTTTTCTTTTTTTCTTTTTTCATCTTTCACTTTATTTCTTGTCTGGAGTAGTGAAAAATTTCTAAAAATTGAACAAAAATTAAGTGTGGTGATGGGTGCACAGCTGTATGAGGGTACCCAGGGGCAAGTGATTATACACTTTGGATCTTTGGATAATTGTATGGTATCTGAACAATCCCAATAAAAATTAAAAAGAAAAAAACAAAACTAAAGGAAGTGGGCATAATTTTATTTTAGAGTACTGTAAATACAATAGTAAAATGAAAATTAGAAAAGAGTGATCAAATAAATTATTAATAGAAAATACCTTGCACTCAACTCATTAATAGTTTTCTGACCTGTGTCCTACTTGGAAAGAAATAGGTTCCCTCTTTAGTGTTCAGAACCATGAACAGGCCAGGATGGGCATGAGTAAGTAGGTGTAGAATTCCTATAGTAAATCATTTAAGTTCTATGTTGTAGTTACTATCAAAAGACAAGTGGAGAATACATTCATATTATATGCTGGTTAGGAATCCTTTCAGAAGCCTGATTTTCCTCCCACTAAGCCTATCTGTCTTCACCATCTGTGGTTCAAATTCAAGAAGCCATGCTAATGCTAACAAAGTGGCTGGCTTGGCAGATCAACCTGAGAGGGAGCCTGGAGAATTATATACTTTGGAAAGGTAATTTAAAACTAAATCCACCTCTAACAGTGAGTGTCCCATTTGGATTTATAGGTTTCTTTAGAGAGGAGCCTTACATATTGGAAGCATTTCCTTCTGTTTGCCAACAGCAGGGAAGACTAAGGTCAAAACCCATAAGGATATGACTTAGACATAAATGTGCATATGGCTTGAAGTTTTAATCACTAAGAAAGGAAAATATGGTTGCTTTTAGTAGATAGACGGCTCTGTTTTATAGAAACCCCCATCAGTATAAACTTGGTTATAAGATTATCAGGTAAAAAACATCAGTGATTTAAAGGAACAAAGACATGCATGCTAAAACAACACCCAAGGAGACATGAGATTAACAGGAAAAATCCAAGCAATTGAGCAATTTGGTGTAATATCTCCTATAAAGTAGGTTACCTGAAGTATTTGATCAGCATCTGTAGTAAAGTTAAGAGGCAGGAAGGAGTTCAGACATCAAGTTTAAAAATGGTTTAGTACAGTCATTGCCAATAATCTTAAAAGTGCTGAATGTTTAAAGAAATGGTTTCTCCCACCATTTTGGGATATCATTTTTTTCACATTATAATGGAATCTGCATTATAAAAGTGACAGCCCCTAGGTGATTTTTCCATTTTCAACATGAATGCAGGTCTTTATTTTTAAATAAGGGTTAAGTGCAACTTGTTCTTACAAGAAGAGGTAACGTGTTCCCGATTTCATAATATTCTCACCCTATTGCCTAACTATACTTGTTCTTTTGGAAACTTTAACCACATCTATTATCCATAGATAAAAAGCAAAAGATTCAGTAATAGAATATGTGGAACTCCTGATTGTCCCAATCAAATAAACTTAAGAAAGGAAGGCTGATGTGGTTCAGATGTTGGGCAACTCCCAAAATGAAAAGTGGCTTTCCATCACTTTCTATTCTTTAGGAAAATTTATATACTCTAGAGTTTATTTGTTCCCTAAAATTTTTAGAAAATTCATCTATAAAGTTAACTAGATTTGGTGCTGCTTAGGAGTCCATGATGCAGTTATTTTTACAATTTTAATTTCTTTAATAATTATTGTTACAGTTTTCTCCCTTATCATGCCATTGCTGTACTTCTCTAGTCCTTTTTGGAAATATACCTATTGCCTAGTTGTCCAAATTTACTTTTAAATAATTGTTCAAAATATTCTTTTATGTTTTTAAAGGTTTACTGTATTTGTAGTTATTCATCCCTTTGTTTGAAATTTTATTCATTTAAATCATTCTTTCACTTTTTTTCTTGGTCAGTGTGCCAGTTTGTATATATTATGTCCCCCAGAAAAAGCCATATTCTCTGATGCAATCTTGTGGGGGCAGATGTATTGGTGTTGATTAGATTGGAATCCTTTGATTGGGTGTTTCCATGGAGATGTGACTCAATCAACAGTGAGTGAAATGTTTAACTGGATGGTTTCCATGGAGGTGTTGCCCTGCCGATTCAGGGTAGGTGTTAATTGGATCACTGGAGTAATAGAAAGGAATTTACAGACAGAAGAACCTGAGAGCAACTGAGAGTGACATTTTGAAGAGGAGCTGCAGCTAAGAGAGGACAAAATGCCCCAAGAGCAACACTTTGGAGAATGACATTTTGAAATGCACCTGGGAGCAAGCAGATACCAGCCATGTGCCTTCCCAGCTAACAGAGGTTTTCCAGATGCCAATGGCCTTTCTCCAGTGAAGGTACCCTTTGTTGATACCTTACTTTGGACACTTCATGGCCTTAAAACTGTAACTTTATAACCAAATAAACCCCCTTTATAAAAACTAATCCATTTCTGGTGTTTAGCAAAAAGGGCAGCATTAGCAAACCAGAACAGTCAGTTTTGGTGTATTTTTTTATATCTTATGCTTCCCAAATAAGCAATATTTGGTTCAGTTAATTTTCTCCATTTTTAAAAAAAGATTTGCATTTATTTTACTATGAATTTTTGTTTTTGTCCTGGTTATTTCATTTCTCTTGGTTTCTTTTACTCTGATTTTTTTTCCCTTAGTGTTTTGAAAATTTAGTGCATTTATTTTCAAATGTCCTTATTTTCTGGTAAAGCATTCAATAATATAAACTTTCTTTGGGGAACATTTTGCAGAACCCTGCATATGTAGTGCTTCATATTTTTCATCTGAGTATTTTTCTCTTTACATAATAGGATTCTGTTATGTTTGATTAGTTTCCAGAGACATGGATTTTTTTTAAATAACTTTATTCAGATATAATTAGCATACTCTAAAATTCAGTCTTTTAAAGTATACAGTTCAGTGATTGTTAGTATATTCACAGAGCTGTGTAATAATCACTACTGTTTAATTTACAAACATTTCTATTACCCCAAAAATAAAGTCTGTATCCATTAGCAGCCACTACCCATTTTCCCTTCCTCGCAGAAACTGCCAAGCTATTAATCTATATTCTGACCCTTATTGATATTTCATATAATGGAATCACACAGTATGTGTTTTTGTGTGTTTGTGTCACTAGCTTCTTCTACTTGGCTTAATGTTTTCAAGGTTTACCTATGTTGTAGAATGCATCAGTATTTCTTTTAATTTCCAAATAACATTCTATTGTATACTTATACTACATTGTTATTTATCCATTCATCAGTTGATGGACATTTGGGTTGTTTATATTTTTCAACTATTATGAATAATGCTGCTGAACAGGTTTCTGTGTGGACATACATTTTCATTTTTCATGAATATTTACCTAGGAGGGAATTGTTGGGTCATGTGATAACTCTATGTTTAACTTTTTAAGAAACTGCCAGACTCTTCTCCAAAGTGGCTGCACCATTTTACAATCCCACAAGCAATATATATCAGGGTTCTAATTTCTCCCCATTCTCACCACACTTAGTATTATGTGTCTTTTTAATTTTAGTCATCCAGTGAGGATAAAGTGCTATCACATTGTGGTTGTGATTTTACCTAATGATAAATGACATTGAGCATTTTTCTGTGTGCATATTGGCTATTTGTATATCTTCTTTAGAAAAAAGTCTATTTGGGTCTTTTCCCATTTGCACTTTGAACAGCACTTGACACAATTGACTTCTCTCTTATTCTTGAAATGCTCCCATCTCTGTCATAAGTTGGTACTTTTATTTTTCAACCTATGTCATTGCTGTTCCTTCTCAATCTCTTTTGCTGCTCCTTTACCTGTATCTGAGCATCCATATTTCAATTCTAGATTATCAAATATGTCTAGATTATCTTCAGTTCTTTGTATAAAAGCTCTTCCAATGCAACATAGTTCCATGGATTTAAAGAGGACTTATATTCCTGTCCTGAACTCGAGATATATATTTAAAGTATCTACTTGAAATTACCCCTTGGTTGTCTGATAAGCATCTAAGATCTGGGTTGGAAAAATTAAAATAAATTTCACCCAAGCGTGTTCTCCTCCCACTGTATTCTATCTTGGGAAATAGAACAACTATCCAAAGTATATATACTATAATATGTATCAAATCCATTAATTTCTCTCTAACTCTCCTGATATCTGTGTAGGTCAAGGTGTACCGGTTTGTACATATTATGTCCCCCAGAAAAAGCCATATTCTTTAATGCAGTCTTGTAGGGGCAGATGTATTAGTGTTGATTAGGTTGGAACCTTCTGATTGAGTGTTTCCATGCAGATGTGACCCACCCAACTGTGAGTGACACCTTTGATTAGGATATGACCTGTTGATTGAAAGTTTCCATGGAAATGTGGCCTTACCCATTCAGGGTGGGTCTTGATTAGTTCACTGGAGTCCTATAAAAAGAGCTCACAAACAGAGGAAACTCAAAGCAACTGAGAGTGACATTTTGGAGGTAGCTGCAGTCTACAGAGACATTTTGAAGACGGCCATTGAAAGATGACACTTTGGAGAATGCCATTTTGAAACGCAACCTGGGAGCAAGCAGATGCCAGCCACATACCTTCCCAGCCAACAGAGGTTTTCCAGATGTCAATAGCCTTTCTCCAGTGAAGGTACCCTTTGTTGATGCCTTACCTTGGGCACTTTATGGCTTAATACTGTAACTTTGTAACAAATAAACTGCCTTTATAAAAGCCAATCCATTTCTGGTATTTTGCATAACAGCAACATTAACGAACTGGAACACAAGGCATTATAACTTCTAACTTGGATGATTGCAATAACTTCTTAGTAAGGTCTTGTTTGTGCCCTTACATGAAATTGTCCATAGAGCAGAGGCAATAATCTTTAAAAATATAAACCTGACCATATACATCACCTGCTTAAAATTTCACCATGGATGCCCACCATGATGAAATCCACAGTTGTTACTTTAGCATACGAAGCACCATGATTTCATCATATACAGCAAATCAGGATGAAAGCTTAGCACAGGAGAAAGAACAATGGCTCTGGTGTCAGAAAATGTGAGTTAAATTCCCATCTTCACTCATTACTAGACCTGTGATCATGAACACGTTTCTTCTTCTTGTTTAATTTCAGTTTCCTGAGTAAACAAACAGCATATTTAGGTGACATCAGTGAAGAAGGGGACTGGAAGGGCCATGCACAATTAGATTTGAGAACCCCTGGGTACTCTAAACCGGAGTAGGATTTGTGAAGTTTGCATTCCTATTAGATTTGTAAGGTTTAAATGCTTAACACTACTTATTGTGGCCATGATACTTTTCTGTGTGTAGGTTTGGAAAATCTGGAGCACAGGATGCAAAGAAGAGGTTAACAATGTTAAATCACCTGAGTACTAACCTAATGTTTGTTCAGCCCCCCTCAAAAATGTTATGCATGCTATTGCAGAGTGGGGATGCACAGAGCTTTTGCTGGGGTATTAAATAGGCTTCTCTGTTGGAAAAGGACTTCTGGTCCAAGGATCCAAACAGGTCAAACAAGAAGTGTGCTGTTACAGTGGTGGCAAATGTGTATAGATTCTTTCTTGGTGTAGGTATTTATACCCAAACCCATAACCTATTAGAGATCAATTGGACTTAAAAATCCAACACACTTAGATAAAAAGATACTCAGAAACTGCTCAGCTCTTTCCCTTATATTTCTGAAAATGATCTTTGTATCATGCAAAGCCTCTTTAACTTGTAAAGTATATCATTATATTTTGCTTTGAGTAATGTGCAAGTTAATGTTCCTCCCATCCCAATCATAACAATCCCTCAGCCAACTGTAAAAGATCCTTTAATGATTATTTTCTCTGCTTAATGCCTTTCTTCATCTGTGGTTAGACAAGTGGAGCCAGAGTGTCTTGCCTATGTGCTATCATTTGTTTTAGAGATTTTTGGGGAGTTAGAAATAAGAGGCATTTGGAAAAAAACGTTGAAAGTTAAGTGGATATATTAACATAGCACTAACCAATAAATTAAAAGTGCAATAAGATAAAATTTCGAATTTAAAAGGGCTTATCTCATGAAAAACTTAAGCTATTCTAAATTTTCTCTGTATATAAAATTGCACAATTAACAAGGAACTCAATGTGCTAATAGTATTAAAATATTCATTTTAGGCTTATGGTTTCCAATTTAAACATCTTTTGGAGAGCTTCAATATATAAACACCACAACAATTCATTTAAAATTGTATTTTCAAGTTTCTCCGGTGATTTGGACACCCAAGCCTTTTTAAAAAGAATTTCTTAGTATGATAATTAGGCAATGGTTCAATTCATTCCAAATGCCTAGTAAAGTTCTTCCTAACTGTTAATTATATCTTAATAAAAGCTTCCAACTGCATCAAAAGTCTAATGTTTCAAAGGACTATAATTTCCCCGATCTTATAAAGAGAAGCTAAGTTGAAGAGAATGAATCTACTGGGAAAATGGAATTCTATCCTATTCTTCTTTGTGCCTAGGTTT
This sequence comes from Choloepus didactylus, assembly GCF_015220235.1. Lineage (NCBI taxonomy): Eukaryota > Metazoa > Chordata > Mammalia > Pilosa > Megalonychidae > Choloepus > Choloepus didactylus. The sequence continues at coordinate 71,427,293 of NC_051316.1, forward strand.
TTACTAGAGGAAAATTGAGAATGATGAGGACACCAGGGCTGCTGCCAGGCAAAATGTTTCTGTTAGTGGGCACCTGCTATGTTGTTCACAGTCTTTGATGCTTACCTTTTCCTCTCAGAATCTGATATTGCTAGATATCCTAGTGCCCTGCTACCCTCACTCCAGTTCAGTAATCAAACACTAAGTCCCTTTTGTTCAGGGACGATTTCTTATTTTCTCGTTATTAAATACCAAGTACTTGACTGGTAACATTTAAATTAATATATACATATGTGTATATGTATATGCATATATGTCTATGCACATATATGTGGATGTGCATGTGAAAATATAAGAATATTTCTATCTTATAGACCCTAATTTATGGTGGCAGCAAAGACTCCAAATACCCCATTTGAAATAGAAACTTAAATCTTTACCAGAAAGTGCTTATATTGCCTTGCCCAATCTCACTGCAGAGTTAGTCCAGATCTGGCACTATTTATCCTCTGAGAAAACTGTCCTTCTAGGGTTCTAGGAAGCATTTTAAAGGCTTTACCATTCTCTGTCCAATGTATTGACGCATGTACAAGGTAGAGAGAGAGTGCATTCACTGGCAGAAAAGGACTGTGAATGGACTTCTGGAGAAGATCAGAAAGGGCTTATTCATGATCCATATTTTGTCCTTCTGGTGTCCTATTCCATCTTGTGACTTAGGTTTCTTGTTTGCTCTTCCTTTTCTCCATACCTTCTCCTTGCAAAGGAATGGGAGTTATGAGCTCACATCCACTAAGGTGTAAATGACTAGTGAGGCTTTGAGTGTCCTCCTCTTTCTGGGAAGAGAGTCCTTCTCAGTTTCCCTTACCAAGATGTCACAATAATAACATTGCAAAATTTCTGAAATTTAAGTTTGTAACCAAAGATTTTCAATTTGGACAGCCTAAGAGCAGGGACTGCAAAAAAGAGAAACTGTACTCAGTGGATTTACTTGATGTGGGCTTACACCATTGCACCTGAAATTTCTTCCTTATCTCAGAAAATGGATTGAGGTTACAGTGAAAGAAAAAGTAGGTAAATATTCTTGCCTCCTTATTTACCCCTTGTTAACTTGTTTGAAACTCCTTGAATGAGACAATTATAATTCTCAGATTTTTGATACTTCAAATATATGTGTACACACACAAATATATATAAATAGGTAAATAATCATATATAGATGTATGACTTCAGTTTGCATATATTCTGTATGGAATGTGACAAATTATTTTATCACTTTAACTTATATTCTTAATATAATAAAATTACAAAAAACGGTCATTTTGAAAAGTGAGTTTTTCACCCCATTATTTTAACAACTGTTATTCAGAGAATCTTTAAAAATTGACTTCATCTTTGCCTTGGAAATTCAGTGAAAAAATAAAAAGGAATGTATATATCCACACTTGCAAAAGAACAGTTTCACTTAAGAAAACACATTTATCTCTGTCTGCTTGTATTGAAATCTCTCAGAATACAGGACTCTGTTTTGCAGAATGAAAAGCTCTGCTGTAGGATATGAATGAACTCTTCCAACAATAAAAGAAAATCCTTGCTAACGTTCAAAACCATGTAACTACAGGGTACTGGCCAGAAAAAGCCAACCTGGATTCTGCCTATTGAACCACGTCAGCTGCTGTTTTGTGGTGGATCCCATCACTTTTCTCCTGAGAAGGCACTGCAGCAGCTTGCTAAGTCCAACTCTTCTGTAAGAATTCTCAAAATATGCCTAAAACCAGCAACACTTAGTTTCATGCAGATCATAATAGTGCTTACCTCTTTCTAATCTATAAAACTAGCCCCTTGAGTTAGTCCCACCTGGACACTGCCAAAAATTACCTGCTACTTCTCTGAAAAGATGTCCAAATTTTCTCTAGGACATTTATCATAGAGCTCGCGATTCTTATTCTTCCAGATAACTGTGGCTCATCATTGTTCACATTCTCTCATCTTACCTGTTTAGTTAGAGTACAATTCACATTTTCTATAAATGCATATTATCTATGACCTTTACTTCAAATTTGTGTCTGTTTATAGACAGTGGTTACATGATGTTATTTCACTAATTTTGTAAACTGCTAATAAATTTTCATGTTTGTATAGCCCTTACATAATGGATGGAAATAATCTAACACTAACAACAACAACAAAACAAATGCCATCATTTATTGGGGACTTAATGTTACCAAATCCTGTGCTAAGAATTTTATGTATGGCTTTTCATATAATCTCCATCACCAAATTATTTTACAGATGTCTTAATGAGATTACATAACTCGACCTACCTAAGATGATACAGCTAAGAAGTGACAAACACAATTCAAATCTGGGCTTGCTAATTCCAGTGCCCATAGAAAAGTATTATATTGCAAAACAGCAAGTAATAGAGTCAAGGATGACTGCACAGTAGGGGAACATCACGTGTCTGTGTGTGTGTGCTAGTGTGTATGAATTGTACTCAGTCTGATAGTTGTTCTTTATATGCCAAAGAGCAGTATGATATACAAATTCATCACATCATTTCAAAGGAAACACTGGTGGTTTCCAAAAGGAGGGAGAAAATAATTTCTGGGGAACATGTAGCTTTATTTGCAGAGAAAACATTTGAAGATAACACACTTTCTTAAATACCAGCCTTGCCTAGATCTGTGTAGTAAAAAACTAAGAATAACTGTCTTTGCTGTTACAGATATGCAATTGATCAAGTGACAATCTGAACATTAACAAAATAATGGCAAAGAAACTAAAAATTATGTATAAAATCTGTGATAATAAGGAAATGATGATTGGAATACAAATTGAACCATAAGTATCATTGAAGTAGATTCATGAATAATGCAAAACTGTGAAGATGAAAAAATGATTTAAACAGGGAAATGACAGAGATGATTTTGTTTTCCAATCCTGTCTAGGTATTAAAATCAATATCTGAATATAAGTGTATATATTTTCAGATTGCGATTATATATGTCTACGGTATAGGTTATGTGTATGTGTCTACACACAGTTTGTCAAACAAATGAAATTTTCCTTTAACTTATACTGCCCCTACCCTTAACATGGCCAAAAACTACCTGCAGCCTCTTCTAGCACAGCTGCCCAGGTTTTCTTTAGGATGTTTATCATATCACTAGTGATGAATTGTTTTTCCAGTGAGTCCTGGCTCATTATGTATTAACTAACTGGTAAACTGCTTATAATTCCTTCCATAATATAATTTCAACCACTCTCTATGAAGCCCTTCTAATATGACTGTAAAGTCTGAAGGAAAAGGTCTCTTTCAGGCATTATTAGCATAAAAGAAGATCCAAGTGACAAATACAGTTGAATATCTGATGATGAAATGGAGTAGACCAGGAAACTGTGCCCTTTACTGCAATGGATCATATCACAGTCCATTCCTGCCTGGGAATTAGGCTAGTGCCATTTACACCGCATCATTAATTTGGCTGCAAGCAGCAATTATTGTTGGCACTCACCGGAATACCAAATTCATTTTTACCTCATCTAACAATAGAGTCATTGCTTAATTAAACTTTCTTGTGCTTTAGCATTTTCATCCCTTCAGGTTCGTGTCTCCCTCCCCCCCACTTCCTCTCTCTCTCTCTCTCTGCCTCTGAGTCCCTTTTTTCCCTCTTTCTGATACATTATCTGAAACTTAAAGTGCACATCCTAATCTGATTTTGTTTCCCCAGTGATTCACCTGGCTGTAAGATGTTTTAAGAGACCTCTTCCAGTTCTGCTTGCTCACACAGTCCTCCTCTCTTTGGCCTACTGGCTCGGTCATCCATTTTTTCAGCGCCTCTTACCTATCCTACTTGTAACACCAACGCTGGTAGGTTATTGCTATGTCCTGCCCTCAGCTACCCTAACAGCAAATAACAGAAACCCAGCCCTTTTTACGTTTAATCATCCTAAACTTTTGTTTTTAAATCAAGGAAACAAAAAAATATATAGGATAATAATATATCATAGAGCACTGAGTACAAAAGTAATTTACAAGGAAGAATGAATTTTTAATGTCATTTTCTTGAAGCACTTCTTTTTTTTTTTAAAAAAAAAAAGGCTTTTAATAATTGTCAACAATTTTAATCCCAAACTTATGTTGTTTAACAACATTTGCAAAAAGTCAGTAATAAGAATGCAATTTGTTTGGTTGAAGTCAATTTCTCAGTAAATTTCTGATATTTTATTCTATTACGTACCAGTACCCAGTCAAAAATAAATAAATAAAAAGGGAGAAAAAAGAATAAAAGAACTCACGTGTAAATTGTAGCCTATTTTTGTATTGTTATTGGTGCATTAAAGAGACTGAGTTTAAGCAAACATAAAACATGTACTTGTTATATCACATTGTCCTTCCCTTTTAGTCTCTGCTAAAACTTTTCTATACCCTTCCATCACCCAGTCCACTATCGTTAATCACCAACTCACTACTTTGCCTAAATCCATTTCTTTAAATTGGTATTTATCTAGTCTGATTCCTGTTGATTAACTTTGAGTGTCTATTTATCCTTTACTGTCTTCTAATACAGGTCATTAATTGCACAAGTACCTATGTGTTTGCCATTTGGGTAACAAAGAGGTCAGTTTCGCAGTTCTGTGAGGAATCAACAAGATTTGATGGCCCAGTTCTAAAATTCCTTTTAGAGAGATGGTTGAAATTAACTTTGCAATTTCCATAGATTTCCTTGATGAGATTGGAGATAATTATCATTAAGGTCATTAAAACAAAAAATAAAGTAAAAGCTTTAGAATAGACAGAGGCCATAAAATCCAAAATTATATTCTTTTAAAAATTTTAATTGTAAATGTTTATTGTCATTTCTTTGGAAATTAAAAAAAAACCCACACTTTTCATTTTTATATGCATCTCTGTAATGTTTTCAGACATTAATGCATTTCATAAAACTAGTAGCTATTGTGAAGCAATAATATTTTATAATTTTTATTGTGTAGGATACATTCAGATGAAGAAAGTTTAAACCTTTTTCTGTAATTATAGTTTCTTCATAGGTAGTTATTGATGAATGATAATTATCACTTCAGTTTTCTACTTGAGTTGACATCAACACTTTGGGTTCTGAGGTTCTTAATCAACCATCCAAGGAGCCAACTTAATGTTAGCTACAAAACTACCTGATTGAAATGCACGGAACTCTACAAGCCATTAACTTTTATGTGCTGAGGGAGAAGTTTGCTCCACTGGCACATAATTTCATTTTTATAGTCAGAAGATAACAATAACATGAAAACATTACTACTGATGGAAATATGCCTTATGAAGAATGTAGAACGGAAGAAAATGGAAGATTACTTGTTCTGAGATAAGTGACTTTGAATATGTGATAGATTCATTTGCATTCTCACTTTCTACCCAAAGCAATTAGATGAACTACAGCACTTGAGAATAATAAATATGATACAATTGTCACTTTAAAAAGTAAAATGGACAAAACATTCCACGTTTTTCTCATAAAGCACCTAAAAATCTGTATTCTGGAATCCATTGATAGTAGGTGGAAGAAGGGAGGACTTTAAAGTAGATAGCTTATTTCTCAAACAATAGATAGAATGTAAGCCATGTGAATCAACATTGACAACAGTGACTAAATTAATAGTTAGCCAAGAATTCTCTGTTCTGCATTGATCTTTGCAATTATCTGCATCAGATTATTTGCTACTGTTAAGGTATTTTCACACAATTAGGAGTATTTTACTCAAGTTTACTACAGAAAATTAACTTCTTATAGCAAAACCCTTCAGAATTATTTTCTTCTTTCTTTGGTCCAGATTTTTATGCACAAAAAATTCTACTCTTAAAAATATTATGAACTCAACATTTTTCTTATATTGTATTGTAGAAGTTTCATTATTAGACAAATTTCTTTTTCAATTACTGCTGAACTATTAAACAGGGAATAAGAATCCTTCTGAGCTTATTGATAGTGATATAAATACATGATCTGAAGACATGAGTGCTAATGGTTATATATTTTTTTATTCTATTTTTTTGTTGAGATTGTTCACATAACATACAATTATCCAAGGATCCAAAGTGCACAATCAGTTGCCCGTGGTACCATCATACAGCTGTGCATCCATCAACACGATTAATTTTTTTTTCAATTTTTAGAACATTTTCATTACTCCAGAAAAGAAGTAAAGACAAAAAAAGGAAACTCAAATCCTCCCATACCCTTAGCCACCCCCCCTCCATTATTGATTCATAGTTTTGGTATAGTACATTTGTTACTGCTGATGAAGAATATTAAAATACTACTAACTGTAGAACATAGTTTGCAATAGGTATATTTTTTCCCCTATATGCCTCTCTATTATTAACTTCTAGTTATAGTGTCATACCTTGGTTCTAGATCATGAGAAAGATTTCTAATATTTGTACAGTTAATCACAGACATTGTCCACCACAAGATTCACTGTTTTATACATTCCCATCTTTTAACCTCCAACTTTCCTTCTGGTGACATATGTGACTCTGAGCTTCCTCTTTCCACCACCTTCACACACCATTCAGCACTGTTAGTTATTCTCACAACATGCTACCATCACCTCTGTCCATTTCCAAACATTTAAATTCACCCTAGTTGAATATTCTGCTCATAATAAGCAACCACTCCCCATTCTTTAGCCTCATTCTATATCCTGGTAACTTATATTTCATGTCTATGAGTTTCCATATTATAATTATTTCATATCAGTGAGATCCTGCAATATTTGTCCTTATGTGTCTGTCTTATTTCACTCAATATAGTGCCCTCAGGGTTTCTTCATCAACCCATTTTTATTTAAGACGATTTTGTTCACACACCATATATTCCATCCTAAGTAAACAATCTATGGTTCCCTGTATAGTCACGTATTTATGTACTCAGCACCATCACCACTATCTATATAAGAACATCTCCATTTCTTCCACAAAGAAGGAGGAAGAGTCAAAGAAGGTAGACAGACAAAAGAGAAAGAAAAAAGAGAGAGAGAAAAAAAACCATGACAGCTAGAAAGCAGCAAAAAGAAAGACAGCATTAAATTAAAGTAGAATAAAGAGTCAGACAGCATCACCAATGTCAGGAGCCCCATACCCATCCCCTATGCCTCTCTCCCTCCCCATATGCATTTAGCTTTGGTATATTGCCTTTGTTATACTAAAGGAGGCATAATACAATGTTTCTGTTAATTATAGTCTCTAGTTTGCATTGATTGTATTTTCCTCAATCCCACCCTATTTTTAAAACCTTGCAATTTTATCATTCATTTGTCCTACCTCATGTAAAAACATATTTGTACCTTTTATTACAATTGCTGAGAACCCTAGGTTTTACTGAGTTATACAGTCCCAGTCTTTATCTTTCATCTTTTATTCTGGTATCCCACATGTTCCTAACCTTCCTTTTCCAACCATACTCACAGTCATCTTTGTTCAGTGTACTTACATTGCTGTGCTACTATCCCCTAAAATTGTTTTCCAAACCTCTCACTCCTGTCTTTTCCTTTCTGTCTGCAGTGCTTCCTTTAGTCTTTCCTGTAGAGCAGGTATCTTGTTCACAAACTCTGTCATTGTCTGTCAGAGAATATTTTAAGCTCTCCCTCATATTTGAAGGACAGTTTTGCCGAATATAGGGTTCTTGGTTGGTGGTTTTTCTCTTTCAGTATCTTAAATATATCACCCCACTTCCTTCTTGCCTCCATGGTTTCTACTGAGAAATCCACACATAGTCTTATCAAGCTTCCTTTGTATGTAATGGATAACTTTTCTCTTGCTGCTTTCAGGATTCTCTCTTTATCTTTGATGTTTGATAATCTGATTATTAAATGTCTTGGCATAGGCCTATTCAGATCTATTCTGTTTGGGGTACGCTGTACTTCTTGGATCTGTAATTTTATGTTTTCGTAAGAGATGGGCAATTTTCATTGACTATTTCCTCTATTATTGCTTCTGCCCCTTTTCCCTTCTCTTCTCCTTTTGGGACACCAATGACATGTACATTCCTGCATTTCATTTTGTCCTTCAATTCCTGGAGATGTGGCTTATATTTTTCTTCTTTTCTCTATTTGTTCTTTCATGTGTAGGCTTTCAGGTGTCTTGTTCTCCAGTTCCTGAGTGCTTTCTTCTGCCTCTTGAGATCTGCTGTTGTATGTTTCCATTGTGTTTTTCATCTCTTGTGTTGTGCCTTCCATTTCCATAGATTCTGCCAGTTGTTTTTTTTGAACTTTTGATTTCTACCTTATGTATACCCAGTGTTTTTCATTATATACTTCATCTCTTTTGCCATATCTTCCCTAAACTTTTTGAATTGACTTAGCATTAGTTGTTTCAATTCCTGTGTCTCAGTTGGAGTGTAAGTTTGTTCTTTTGACTAGGCCATAACTTCATTTTTCTTAGTGTAGGTTGTAGTTTTCTGTTGTCTAGGCGTCTGGTTTCCTTGGCTATCCCAATCAGGTTTTCCCAGACCAGAATGGTCTCAGGTCTTGGAAGGAGGCAATAGTATCCAGTTTCCCTGAGGGTGTCTTAGAAGATTGATAACACCCTGTGAGGCCTCAAGCCACTGTGCTTCTCTGCCCACAGGTGGCACCTGTCAGCCTGTAGCTCCCGACTGGTATAAGGAGGTGTGGCCCGTGGCTGTTTTCCCCCCTGGCTCTGGGGTCTGGTTCTGAATGGGAGGTGGGTAGTAGAGCCTGGCACCACCTTATTCCTCTTAGGGAAGATACATCCCCTAGGGAGAGGTCATTTACATTTGAATAGTCTCTCTGCCTGTGCTATCTCTACCCTTGTCTGGGTCAGAGTGCTGGGAACTGAAAACGGCTGAGGGTTTCTCCACTGAGCCTAAAAAGGGACAGAAAGCCCCCTTCAGGGCCAGTCTGTGGCCACCTGCCAGCTCTCCAAGGTCAGTTATCACCAAAAGCCCCTGTCTGCTTGTTGGGGATTCATGGCTTGTATTGAACAGTCCACATTTGTTAATTAAAACCCCAGTTGGAGCTCAGCTTAGGTATATTCACTTGCTCAGAGAGTGCTGCTCTCTAGCACCGTGAGGCTTTGCAGTTCGGGCCATGGAAGGAGGGGGGTCCTGGCTTGGATCTGCAGTTTTTATTTATATATTTTATGCTGCAATCTTGGGCATTCCTCCCAATTCAGGTTGGTGTATGATGAGTGGACAGTCACATTTGTATCCCCACATTTATTCCAGATTATTTACTAGTTGTTCCTGGTTGTTTATTAGTTGTTCCAGGGGGACAAACTAGCTTCCACTCCTCTCTGTGCTACCTTCTTCTTCCTGTCCTGGTTATATTTTTAAAATAATGAGTTTTGTATGGTGCTTTACTTTTCACTGTTCCGTTTCACATATATTGCCTCATTCAACCTCCTGAGCAGCCATGGATGTCAATTTTGTCATATATAGATGAAGTTTGTAGAGATTAAAAGGTTTGTTCAAGTTCATCTAACTGCTAAGTAGTTCAATTCAAAAGCATTTGTTAAGGACATACTATATGGTAGAAAATGTTCCCACCCATTATGATATTAAAAATTTTTTAAACATTCTCACATGCATGCGATTACTCTCAAATGTAGAAACTGTAGATATCCAAATATATACAGAATGAGTGTTCTGACCACATCCTATTTGCCCCCTTTGTGAAGAAGGGGTCTCCCACCCTAAAAACTATAAGATGACCAAACACAGGACACTTAGCACTGGGCAGATAAGATGGACAGCAGTGTATTGGTCCCATACACTCACAGCCCAGGGAAGAAGGACACTGCACCCATACAGGGAACTAATGGTTAGGTCTCTGTGGGGGAGGGATGGCGTGGGGCCACCCAGTGAGGCTCAGATGTCAAGGCAGCTGTTGAAATTTTAGGTCTTACATGCCGTGAGATAAGTTCAAAACATAAAAGTGTAGCATAGGGAAAGAAGTAATTGTATTGTCTGCAAGGGTCATGGAGTACTTTTAAAGAATTGGTACTGCAATCTAATTTTGATGGATGAATATGAATGTGCCTGTTAGATAAATGAAGGGAGGTAATGTTCAAAAGTTGGTTTTGTAACCTACAATCAAATGTATTTTCAAGTTGACGTTGCCACTGCACCATGTTGTTGTCAATTGCTGCTATAATAAGTTACCACAGATTTAGCTATCTAAACAACATAAATGAGAAGCAGAGCTACACAAATGTGGAGCAGAGCTACATTCCTTTCTGGAGACTCTAGGGGAGAATCCATTTCCTTGCCTTTACAGCTTTTAGAGGGAACCCATATTCCTTGGCTCATGGCCCCCTTCCTCCACTTCAAAGCCAGCAAGAGTGGGTCAAGTCTTCATATCACATAACTCTGACCCTACTTCAGCATTTTCACTTCTCTTTCTTGGACCATAGCCTGCAAAAATTTCTCTGCTTTTAAGAAGTCATGTAATTAGATTGAGTCCACTTGGAAGATTCAGGATAATCTTCCCACCTTCAGGTCCAAACCTTAATCACATCTGCAAAGTCCCTTTTGCCATGGTAGGTAACATATTCACAGGTACTGGGGATTAGGATGTGTACATCTTTGGGGGTCCACCATTCTCTCTACCACATATGCCTGGATATTTACTGTTATGGTGAATAAGAAATACATTTTGGGCCATAGCCCATACAGTATGCCTAAACCCCTTCGACTTATTTTTTCCAAAAGTTGGATAATTTTTTTAATGCTGTCTCTAATAACAGTGAAGGGTATAAAATGTGAGTCCCCCACCCCTTCGATTGAAATGCATGGGCAAAACTTGTATCAGGCTTTGAAGACCGGAAGTGTCCACTTCTGCAGCAGTGATTTTGTTGTCTACAGACTTTCATCTTCAGATCAGCCTGACAAGGTGTCTCCTTTCCTGGGCAGTGCTGGAAGGGTCACTGCGGATCGTTGCCCAGATCTCTTCTTTATCCATGTCTTTGAGATTGGTCAACCCAGAAACAAAGAGTTGCTCACATATTTAGAGGTGGTTGATAACCCTGGTCAGGTCTTTCTGAACCAGATGGTTTTACGTATCTCAGCTCCAATTCATTAGTTTTTGCTAGGTTTTTTTGTTTTCACATTTTAATTTGGAGATGGCAAGTAAGTTGGTTTGCCTAATATCTTCAATGGGACACTGCATTATCCCCTTTTATCCTGTAACTCTTCAGGTTTCAGCTATAGGGGCTATTAACTTTGTTTTACCAATAGGGAATTCATGCTAAAGAATTTATGCTAAAGAATTTGTCACATTATTTAAGGCATAGCTGGTATTCAAAGAGTGTTTGGTCTGACTCCAGAGCCTTTAATCTTTCAAAACTTGCTTCCCAGACTTACCTCTGTCTCTAAGTAAACATTTGCCTGTAGGCTGATCCCTAACTTTCCCTTGCCCCATTTTACTCACCATAAGGGTGAAATTTTGCTCTAGGTTATGTCTAAAGTTTCTTCCACTTCCAATTTTTTTTATTGAGAAGCAATATCATTTCCCCGCTTTCCTAACTCTGCAAGGTTATGCAAAGCAGTAATGTGTTATGAACCAAATTCTTACTCCAGCTGCCCAGATACTGGCATTATGTTGACTAAAGTCTTATTTTTCAGTATTGTGAGCTTTCGTCTGTTTTGCTTCTTTGTGGTTAATTTAATGAGAAGTTGGTTGATCCCATTTCTTACAAAGGAAAAAAAGACTAGAGTATGAATAGTTCTTTCAGCTGCTTTTTTAATTATCTCATATTTCATATATTTAGGAAGAAATGGATGTAGCTTATTCAAGAGGAAGAAAATTCCATGATGCACATTATAACTATAGCAGATCAAAGGCCTCATTTTTTGCACTGTGCAGGTGTGGAATTTCTGTGTCATAGGAAGCTTTATAATGGGCAATATAAAAGGGAAAACAAAATTACATTGATTTCACACATTTGCTTTGCAGCATCTGTTTTGGGAGGTATATTATCTTCACATTTATGCTGGAGTTTGGTCATGACAAGCCATGTCTGTCTATTTCCCTGGTTATTCTGAAAGCTTCAAGTCCAGAGGGATTGAGGTAGCCTAAATAAACTGCACTGATGCCAGTAAAATAGTGACTTTTTATCAGGGGCAGAGTGAGCATCTGCTTTTCCTAGAATTCTAAGGCCAAGTGTGATATCTGGGACAGGAACTAGAATTGGATTGACAGCTTCACATTTCTGCTATCCTGAATTTCCTAAAGTTAGCTGTGAAAATAGCCCAACTTAATGGACACAGGCCAGTTCGTCATATCATTGCTTCCTATGATGTTGGCTTTCAATCAGTACCTGGGACTGGAGTGAGCGCTTTGTCCTTCCAGCTCCTCACACCTGGCTGATGGATCTTCATCTTTATACAGAGCTTTCTTAAATCAATCTTTAACCTGTCTTTAAAGACCTACATTGACTAAGAGACCATATGGCTGCTTCACTAACAATCCTGGATATCTCTAGCCTCCAGCCAATGTATTTGTTTTCTCTCTGGAGAAAGAGAGAGAAGTGGGAAGGATTTTTACTACTGGTTAATGAAAAGCCAAATTACTATTTCACAGCAGGAAACACCGCAGACTCTAAACAGAAAAAAAAAAAAAAGCATAATTACACAGTCACTGCATGCCTAGCATTCAACCCACTAATTGGTAAAATGGCTTTGTGATCAGTGGTGAACCAGTTGTAAAGGAAACTGACCCATGGTCCCTACCTTCTAACATCCATTCATAGCTACGGTTCATACAAATAGGACAGGTGTGTACATCTTGAGATGCAAAACCAACACTGAAAAATTCAGTGTAGCATTGCTATTTTCCATATTTTAAAACCAAGGAAATGGGGGTAGAGGAGAGCAGTGCCAAGTCTAGTTTGGCATACATTCAATAGCCAGCTCAAGAAAAAAAGATCATTTTAAAGATAAGTGTTAGGGCTTGAACTTCTCTACATCCCATCTTCACAAATCATTGGAAGCCTTATCCCCAGTGGATCTACAGAAAGGAGACTGGAAACCAGCTGATTCTTTGTAGAAACAGAATCTGACCTCATTCCTTCCCAATCAGGAGGAACTATTGTTTTTAACCCAATTGGAAAGCTGAGTTTATTTTCTTAATCAGTGGGAACACTTGACTCAGATGCCTTGAGTTTCATTGTATACCTACTTTTCTCAGATGTCTTACCAGGGAAGAGGCAAAGGTATTCAGTGGATTTAGTGGGGGGTTATATGCTTTCCTTAGAGGTACTTAGCTAAGTTACCAGGCATAAAATATCACCCTGGGTCTTTGAAATTTATTATCTCAGATATCCTAACTCAGGGATTGTTTGTTCAACTCAATTGCTACCAAATATAGAACATTCTATTTGGTGTGATATAAACAGTAAGCACAGCAGGCAAAACACAAAAAGAGAGTAATTGAGAATCCCTTGTCTTCAGGGAAGATTCTACCAAATTCTAACTAGGTGTGACAAATCATTCCTAGTTACTTCCACAGACCAAGATTTGATTTCTTAAGTTTTTTTCATTTTCCACCACAATGCTACATCTACTTTAGAGGAAATTGTTTATTTATTTGTTTGGGAAAACTTCTATAAATTAACTGTGCAACAGTGAAATGAATAGTTACTACCTAACAAAAATTTATCTAGCTGCTTTCATTCCAGAGGCTGCAACCATAAAAAGTGTTTGGGGGAGGGGGAGTCAGGAGTAGGTAAGCTAAAATAGTGGTAGAAGGGTCACGTACTAAATAAAGAGAAAGAAAGAAGATGTGGGTGAGGAAGGGTTGTTTGGAAATCTACTCTCCTGTGTGGTTATAAAACATGTGTTCCTCAGTTTAAATAAAGCTCCATGCTTCTTGCAGTTTCTGTATTTCTGCTCCTCAGCTTTGCCATTGAGAAGCTAATCTTTTGTAAAGTTTTTTTTTTAACCAATTTTTTGCTTTTGATCATCTCACTTCCACTTCCTGTATTTACTCTTAAATGAGAATTCCTTTGTTGTTGAGGTGAAGAGGGATTTTTTTTTCAACCAGATGTGCAAAGAAGAATGAGGGAGTGGTAAACAGGCTATTACATACTTATCATTGGTAGAAAGTCATTTCAAGTAGATGGAAAACAATACGCTAGACTCCTCCATTCAATGATGGGAAGACATACATAGTGAGGAAGCTGTGGGAGGGAGGGATTAAAAATAGCCAACTATTTTTATGCAATACCTATATGTCACTTTGTTCTGAATCTTTCTTTTTAGCTGTGTGGATTTTCAGTGCACCAACTCTGATTCTCTTACGTTCTCTTAATTGCAGACTACCTTTCGTGTCTTCAACTGTGTGGATCATGTTAGTGAAATTTCTGGAGGGCAGCAGGAGCTCTAAATTCTCATAACAATGGGCATAGTCTCAGCACATATGGAGAGCATGATACGTTTGGCACATGCTTATGTAAACCACAGAAAATGATAGAGGCAAAAATATTTTCATTTCCTGAAGCTGAGAAGTTATTGCATATTTCATGCTAGGGAAGAGATAACATAGGAGGACAGGAGGAAATTTGCTTCTTTTCACACTGTCGTATGAGAATAACTCATTGAATTGAACTCTTTTTGAAGCATGTACATATTCTGCATCTGTTTTTACCAGGCAAATTTAGCCTCTTAATGAGATAATAGAAGCCTATTGCCGGGGAAATATACACATTGCTCCTACCAGAGTGCACAGAGGTGTTGTGCACTCAGCAATACTTGCTTGGTATACTCAGCAAGTAACCAAGAGACGTAGCCTGAGGAAGTGTCTCTCTGTCTTGTCTCCATACACATTTAGGCCTTTTGAACATATTAGCAAGGAATGGGAAAGGAGCAGAGGGTGGGGGTGGGGCTGGATGTGGCTGGCATCTTATAAGATTTATGAACTGCTAAATTTAGAGATGTCATTTTGTTATTTCCAGTGTACTGCTGGCGTCTTTGTATGAGTCACTAAGAAAAAAATAGCAGTCACCTCCTCTGCAAAAGCTAGCGTGAGTAACACAAAATGGGTTCAATTAATCATTTTAACCACTGAATTCACTCTGGATAAACAACGTGTGTATCAGATGATATGCCCTAGAAAGGTAGCCATCCTTACAAAATGCTACTCTCTGCAGCTATGCTCTTCTCATTATCGTATTGCAAATAGTTTCCTGAAAGAAAAAACTGTTCAAGCAAAATATTAAACAGCATTCATTTGTCATTTTCCTGCGGGCCTAGGCAGCAACCTGCTGTGGCTGAAAATATGTGGTCATTATGAAACTGGTATTGAATTGTTTGTTTATCTTTAGCAGGGGAGAAAGGTTGCCATGATGTTACTTTTTGATTGGTAATTTCAGGCACTTCTGCTTTCTAGAGGCATATCCTCTGTTCAGAATTGATAGTAACAGATGAGTGTGTAAACATGCTGCTTGTATGTGTGTGTGTTTTAATGTTCATATAATTTTCTGTGCCACAAGCTCCTATCACCTGAGGAATGATGGTGAGGTTTCATTTTCTTGTTAGTGTATGCTGTTTTATAGCACCGCATGTCTGGTTGCTTGCTCTTTTGGAAACCCCAAGCATTTGCTGCTCATAGACTGAGTGAGGATGACTAAGATGGCTTGCTCACTGCTGACACTGGCAAGTGAATCAGAGGGATAATTCAGTGTCTACATATGGCTTCTTATCTCTTTCTTCCTGCCACAGGAAGCAGCAAGCACTTTTTAAAAATGCAGGGAAATCTTGCTTCTGTTTCTCATCTTTATCCTCTTCTTCCTCCTCCTCTTTGTCCTTTTTCTTCTCTGCTTTTCTCTTTTTTCCCTCTTCTTCTTGCTCTATTATGCTCTGCATTGATTCCTGCAGTATCTGTGGGAATAAAAGGTAATTGACTATATACTTCTGTTCAAATCCCCCAGGCAGATAAGAACCTCATTCCTCACAAGTAACTTTGGTACCATCCTTATAGAACCCATTTCATTATTTAACAACTTTTGCCAAGTCCCTTACTCTGCTGTTTAAACCTGTTTCTTTTTGGTTTGTGCTTCGATAGCACAAGGGATTTACCACTGCTTTCTGAAATGTTCCTTACTCAAAGTCCACTAAATCACTCTTTCAGCAATTTTAATTGGACTCAGAATTCCAGTTTCATTAACTTTATCTTTAAAGTTTTGGTCAATTGATGACACTTTCCTGAGCCTTCTTTGTGGTTCTCCAGATCCTCTTTAAGTCAGAGAATACAGAACTGTATATGTCACTCCAGTAGGTACTTGCCCAGTGTGAGAAAATAGTAGCCAGTAAAGTTCTAAATAAAAGAAAGCCAATTATATTAGAAGCAAAACATTTATTTCTTCAGTCTCTTGTGATCACACATTCCAGACAGAGGATTTGCCAATCCAAGAATCTGATAAGGGAGGTGAGCTGACTTCCAGAAAAGAATGCAACACTTAAGAGTCAAAAACATGGCTGTCCCTGGATGCTGTTATATTTGTTTCATGTTTAGAAGAAGAAAAAAGTAAACTTTGATGAAGAGCAGATTAAAATTTAGCATGGGTGAGAAAGACGTCTCTTTCATTGAGGTTGTTGCAACCAACACTTCTTACTCAAGAAAGTAGTCAAAGTGAACGTGTCTTCATAATATTGCTTTGTGATCATTTCCATTAAAAAAAGAAAATCCTTTCAAGGAGTTAGGCGAGGACAGGGAAACGTGAATAATTTTGAGGAGAAGAGTTAGAACTGGATGAAAATTTCACTTGTTCAATAAACTATAAAGTTGTTCTTCCGGGCAAAAGGAGACAATTGCAGGTTTTATTAGTGTCTGAATGAAGGGGCTTTAATTGCTCAGATATACTACTATGTTTCTTTGCCTCATTAAGTGTATTAACAGCCTGATCCTGAAGTAGGAGAAAACAGAAAAAAATTAAATGGGATAAAACCATGAGTTCAATAATTAGCTTATAGCAATATATTTCCACAAGATTGATTCTGACCTGATCTTTATTTTCCCTATTTTTTTCTTTGTGTATGTGTGATCTGACTTTTTAAAAAAGCTTTACTCCTTGCCTCATTCAACACCAATAGACTAAAGTACAGTAATTGATGTATAACACAGTAGCCACCATTTATTCAGTTCCTACTATGTCCAAAATACTTAATATACCTTATATAATTACCATATGTAAATACTCCATCGTTCAATAAGAATGCATTAGATACCTACTATGTGGTACGCTCTGGGTAAAGATATGATCCCTGTGGCGTAGGCGTTCTTCTCTCTATTTTACAGGTAAGGAAACTGAGATGTAGAGAAATTGAGACTTGCTGATGTCCCCCAGCTTATCATTTGCAAAACTTAGTTTTGAGCTCAAGTCTCTCTGACGCTAAAGATGATGCTCTTCCCAGTGCATCCCTGTCACTCTGGGGCCTCTTCAGATTGACCTTGCACTTCAAAAAAAAATGTCAGAGAAACAAAGTTCTTTGGCCATAAGATAACTTTCAAGAAAGATTAAGGGCACTGAATCTCAAGAACATAATCAAAATTTTTTGAATTTTTTTTTTGTTTTCCTATCAGCGAGGTCCAGAGGGTTGTTAAAAAAGACAAAGGGCAGAGACAGGCAAGAGCAGGGGCTTCTAGAATTTTAATGACCTGTTGATTATGAGCTCAATGGTGTCCCAGCCTGTAAGAAGTTATCCCAATTATAGTATTGTTGCAGTTACTGGTTGTAAAATAAAATGGAAAGTTCTAGCTGTTTCAAGTAGGATCAACGTATTTCACTTTATCAGGCTTTTATACTGTCTCCTCCCTCCCTCCCTCCTTCCCTCCCCACTCTCTCTCATCTTTCTTCCTTCCTTCCCTCCCTTCCTCCCTTCCTTCCTTCCTTTCTCTCTCTCCCTTTCTTCCTCTCTCCCTCTCTCTCTCTCTCTTTTCTTGGACATTTTATGTGAGCCACAATATTACAGGTCTGTGTCTTATTGTACTTTATGGCTGGGTAAATTAGGCCAGGGTGATAACCCTGGGTAATATTAATAATCACTGTTTTAAGAAGGCTAAAGTTATACCATTTTCAGAAGTTAATTGCTCTGTTATGCTCCTGGTGCTCAGAATTACTGAGTACTGAGGGATGGTGGTAGGGAGCAAAGATTTTCCATTCTTACAAAAGCCACCTTACTAAATTTTGTGCTGTTGGCAGCAAGGAGATAATCACTCTGGGAAATTTGACTATTCATTGAACAAAAATGAAAGGTGTTTTATATAGGTACTAGGTAATACTTCCAAGGTTCAAAGTCATATGGAGCACACTCAGAAAATCTTTATAAATTATAAAGTGCCTGAATCTGAATCCTTGGGTGCCCTGGAAAACCCTATTATTTTATTATATCTCTGTACATCCAGAGTCCTTTGTCAGAGCAGCTGTTACCAGGTGACAAGATTTACCTCTTAGAAAGCTTTCTTTCCTTTGTGAGAAGTAGAAGCAGCAAGCACTTCCATTTTGATCCTCTCCATGCCTCCCTGGAAGCTAAAAGAGATCTGCTTGATCTTGGACTCTCTTGCCTGGGACCAAGAATATATTTGGGTCAAGAAGAGGAACAGCCACAAAAACAGACAATGTAGCAAGATAATTATTGGATAACATAGCCTCAGTGACTCTCTGGACTCTCTGGGGCCATCACATAGTCATTTGTCCCCTTTGGAAATGTAATTAGGAGTTTTCTATTTGGATTGTCTCTGTTTTCTCATTTTAATTATTAGGTTGTAAGAAGGACCAAGGCTCCAATGTCTTAATTTAATTTCTTCATCTGAAAAGTGGGGGTAATTAAACCTACCTCTCAGGATCCCTGTGTGGGTTTGTTGAAGTAGTTTTGTGAAAGTAGTCGTGTGTAATATTCTATTATCCATAGCAAGAATATGGCACATACGTAGAATATGTAATAATGTGATTCTTCCTATCCTGCTTCTCTAAACTGTGTCAATAATTCTTTTACTCTAAGCTTTGGTAGGATTTCAAAATCCTCAACCTAGGTAGTACTGCCAAATGATTAGAGTTTTGATTAAAGTTGAAACCTATTGGTAGCCCTTGACCTTAAGCGTAGTGGAGGCAATGAAAAGATTGCACTCTTCCCTTTTCTTTCCTTCCCTCCTTCTCTCTCCCTTCCTTCTTTCTTTTTTTCCTTTTTCCTATCCCTCCATAGTGTTTTCTACCACACTATACATATGCACTCATAGAATTGTTCAGCAATTTTTAAAAATTCACTTCCCCTTATGCCTTGAATTGTGTGCTAAATTTTATGGGAATCACAGCTCTGGGGAGATAGTAGAGCTGCAAGAGTGCAGAAGTAGCAGTCAAGCTGCTTAGACTCATATCGTAGTTTTACCAGTTGCTGACTATGTGGACAAATTATTTGAATCCTAAACCTTAATGTAGAAAGCACAATGCATGATGAAGAATGCACAATGTAGAATGTACATTAATGTAAAATGCACAATGAAAGTAATAGCTCAGCCTGGATATGGACTTCTGGGTTCAAATTTTGACTCTGTCTTACTTGCTCTGTGACCTTTGGCAAATCATGTAACCTCTCTTTGCCTCTGTTTTGTTATCTATAAAATATGTTACTGAAAAGGTAGTTTTTAGATGTGATTTATATCTACAATCAATTGACTTTGAGTAAAGAAGATTATCCTTGTAAAATATGGGTGGGCCTCATCCAATCATTTGGCGTTCTTAAGAGCAGAACATGAGGTTTCTCGGAGCAGAAATTCTAACTCAAGACTGCAGCATAAACTCCTGCTTGAATCTCCAGTGATAGCCCCAATCGATACCATGCGAAGCTCAGAAGCTAGGTTTGCCCTTCAAAGTTGTCTCAAGTTGGAACATGATGGCCTGACCTTTACAGTCTCTCATTGATTAGTTTTGGCTGTGGGCTGCTCTGGGAAGGGACAAAATGTTGGGCAAGGAGGCTCTTTGCAGCTGAAGTAATTCCTGAAGAGGCTGATGCTGAAAATTGACTATTGTTAGTACCCTTAGCTGCTGGGGGAATAAGTCTTTCTCTGAAGGGAATTTGTGTAGTACTTCAGGTCCACCATAGTCCATCTCTTGCCTGCCTGGATTGTCTTTTTCATACATATTCTGGAAGCTGCTCTTTTAGGGTCCTGGTAGACTATTCTTTATGGGGGAACTTGGAAGAAGAAAGTTTGTGGAAAGTTACAGCTACCCCCACAGCAGCTGGTCCTGGTGCCCCAAATGATACTAATCATTTTCTAAAATCTTTTTATTTTGAAATAGTTTTAAACTTACAGGACAATTTCAAAAAGAAAACAAACCTCATATGGAGAACTCCAACATTCCCCTATCCCCCCAGATACCTAGATACACCAATTTTAATATTGTGCCACATTTGCCGCATCATATATATGAATCCATGTATCAGTCCATACATCTGTCTATCCATCTATCTGTCCATATGTCTATCTGTATGTCTGTCCATGTATTTATCAATGCATTTCCTGAACACTTGAGTGTAGACAGTATACATTATGCTCCTTTAGTACTTAATATTCCATGTACATTTCTAGAGAACAAGAATATTCACTTATATGTCTACCCTAAATGTTGTTATCAGCTTCAAGGCATTTAACATTGATATAAAGCTTACAGTCTATGTTCCAATATTTTCATATGTCCCAATAATATCCTTTTGAGTCTTCTCTCTTCCCTTGTTAGATCCTGTCCAGGATCATGCATTGACTTAAACTGTCATTGTCTCTTTAGTTACTCTTTGTTTCTTTTTCTTTTTTACATTATGGAAATGTTTATACCACATAAAATATCCCATGTCAACAACTCTCAAGTGTACCATTCAATGGAATTAATCACATTCACTATGCTGTGATACCCTCACCACCTTCTATTACTAAAAGCCTCTAACCTTCCCAAACAGAAACCCTACATTCATTTTACATCAAGTCCCCATTACCCGTTGCCCCCCACACCTAGCAAACTGTACTCTAATTTCTGTCTCTATGAACTTGCACATTTTCTGATATTTTCTGTGTGGTTACCATGGAGTTTAAATTTAACATCCTACATCTGTAACACTCTCGTTTGCTTTGATACCAACTTAGCTACAACTGCATACATAAACCATGTTTCTATACCCCTATCCCCCCTCTTTTATGTAGTTCTTGTCACAAATAACAAGTTTATACATTGTGAGTCCCAAACTACTGGATTATCATTACTGTTGCAGCTTGTGAGGGCTTTGCCAGTCCAGAGGCCAAAGAAGATACCGGACACATTTTGAGACATGAGCTTTTATTCAGGTCTTACCTACAGGGTGGAAAGTTGGTGGAGAGATCATAATGACTCTCTCACACCAGGTGAGTATCGCATTCGCAGGGAAGTTGACTGCACAATTAAAGAAGCCGGCAGAGCCAGTTATAAGGGTTTGAGACAAAGACATTCCTAAAGCCCAGGAACAGGGTCTTGTGACATGGGGGAGGGGGTTGGTGCAGGAAGGAGAGGAGGATCATAGGATGGGGCTTTGTAGATAACGACAAGAGTGATAACACTCTAGAGGGTCAGGAAGCAGGTAAACTAGATTAACATTTGACAGCAGGAGGTCTGACTTTACATTTACATCTTGCTCCTTTGTGAGACCAAAATTTTCTCAACTTCTGTCTACTTCCCGTTTTAAAGTTACATTTTAAGGTTAATTTTGCCATTTTCTCTCTACTGGTTTACAAAGATGATAGGTTAAACATCAGCTGCCCAGGTCACGAAGACTGCTTGCAACAAGTTCCTTGGGCCTGTTTTGCTTAGGCCAGGGGCTGCCACAATTATGTTATATGCATTTGCCTTTTAGATCCTATAGGAAGTAAAGAGTGGAGTTACAAATCAAAAATACAATAGTACTGGCATTTATATTTACCCATGTTGTTACCCTCACTGGAGATCTTTATTTCTTCATGTGTCTTCAATCCATGGTCTGTTATCCTTTCCTTTAAACCTGCAGAACTCTATTTAGCATCTCTTGTAGGGGTGGTCTAGTGGTGTCACATGCTTTCAGCTTTTGTTTATCTGGGAACATCTTAATCCCTATCTCAGTTTTGCAGATACAGAAACTATTCTAGTGCTTCCAAGGTTTCAAATAAGAAATTGACATTTTATCTTATTAAGGCTCCCTTTTATGTGACATGTTGCTTCTCTCTTGTGGCTTTCAGAATTTTCTCTTTATCTTTAGCATTCGACAATTGGATTATAATATGTCACAACATGGGTTTATCCTTTTTGGAGTTTGTTGAGCATCTTGAATGTGTATATTCATGTTTTACATTAAATTTGGGAAGTTTCCAGCCATTATTTAAAAAAATATTCTCTTTTTCACCTTCCTCTCTTTCTTCTCCTTCTGGGGCTCCCACGTTGTGTATATTGATCTGCTTGATGGTATCCCACAGGTTCCTCAGGCTCTGTTTACTTTTCTTCCTTCTTTCTTCCTGTGCTGATCAGAAGGATAATTTTTATTGTCTTATCTTTGTGTTCACTGATTCTTTTGCCAGCTCCTGTTTGCTGTGGAACATGTCCAGGGAATTTTTAGTTTCTGATACTGTGGTCTTCAGCTCTGTTTGGTTCCTCTATATAATTTTCATCTCTCCATAGATATTCTCTTGGTCTTCATCTATTGTTTTCTGATTTCCTTTGCTTTCTTTTTGTCCATATTTTCCTTAAGTTCTTTGAGCATCTTTAAGACCATTTTTTTTGAAAGTCTTTGTCTGGTGTTTGTCCCAAGTCTGGTCCTTTTCACTGATTGTTTCTAATGTTTTCATTGTCTCCTTTGCTGGGCCATTGTTTCCTGTTTCTTTGTATGATTTGTAGTCTTTTCCTGAAGCCTAGATATTTTGACATTTCAATGTGTTATTGCTAGAATTTATACACTGAGACATCTGTTCCTTAAACTTGTATCCAGCTAGTATTGTGCCAGAGCTTCCCTTGAATGCCAAGAGCTAGCAAAAAAAAAAAAGAGAAAAAGAAAACACCTTTCCCATTGTTTGCAGGTTGACCTGTACTAGTGCTTTCCTTCAGAGCTTATCTATACAATAAGTGTAGAGAATAGCTCCAGGCCCAAGTTTAGGGGCTACCAGATCTTATCTGTCCCTGCATCTTGTCTTGAGCATGTGCATGTGGCCCTGGGGATTCCACTATTTACACAGCTATGGATAAGACTATCCCCTCTTTCCAAGACAGTTTCTTCATGGTCCAGGGCACTGTACTATATGTCCTATAGCCAGCTTTGCCCCAGGCATTCATTTGACTATTCGCCTACAGTATTCTATAGAACTCTGTGCACTGCCTTCTAAATGTAAAGCAAGTTCTGGGATGGCTAGTCCCTCAG
This sequence comes from Choloepus didactylus, assembly GCF_015220235.1. Classification (NCBI taxonomy): domain Eukaryota; kingdom Metazoa; phylum Chordata; class Mammalia; order Pilosa; family Megalonychidae; genus Choloepus; species Choloepus didactylus. The sequence goes on from NC_051316.1 coordinate 71,450,686, forward strand.
GCCACCACCAAACCAACTGGGTCAGACATACAGGCTCACAGTATGTACACAAGAGTTACTCTGCTCTCTCCAGAACTGGGACCAGGAAACTGCACAAGGAAAGCAGGGTGACTCTGTGCTGAGCCACTGAGGGGAGGCGTAGTCTACAAGATCCTATTATTTTTAAGTAGTCTTTTTTCTTGATTCAGTGCTCAGCCTGTTACTGCAGTGCTTTAGTTTCTGGATCTTCAAGAAAGATGTTTCTACCAGTTCTTGCTGGTTGCTCACCCCTTCTGTTGGGGGGCAGAGCCCTGAAGCCTCTCACACTGCCATCCTACTGGGGTGGGGCCCAGAGCTGATACTTATCATCTTTTCTATCCATTCTATATTCCACTTACTTGCTGCTGACACCTCTGCTGCAGTATGAAGAATGTGAGCCCCTCGTCACCATTCCCTTCTCAGTTTAAGGCTATTGCTTTTGTCCATTTATTCTCACAGTTGGGCAAAGGAGTATAAGAGGTGCCTAAGTGGATCACCTGATGCCAAACATGTTCTCCCTGCCCTTGTGTAGCAGCAGCCCCACCTCTTCTTCATGGTCATTGTCCATTGCCCCTACCAATACGGTGATTGTTCTTCTTGTTTGAAGATCCCGAAGTGCCCAGATGGTAATCAGAGCTTATATGTCAAAGCAACTCTTGCTGTTTCCCTGGCAGCTCCCCTTATCCCCTTAGGAACCAAGACCTCTAAACTTGCAGAGCCCAGAACTAAAAGTTTAAGAAGTGCACATATCCCAATTAGATCACTGGGAATGAGTCAAATTAGGCCACTTTTGCTTCCAGCTCATGGTTCCTGGAACCATTTATTCTTCCTATTGGGGACATAGGTATACAAATATGTTAATGATTCAATGGGTGTACCATAGCCTGGAGAATGGTGCACTGTCCTCATTAAGCATTGCCTCCAAACCAGCACTTCAGCTTTGCCTTTAAGAGGCTATTCTGGGATGGATCGTGGGAAGATGGCAGACTAAGTTTCAGCCCTTCCACTAGACCAACTATTAAACATGCAGGAACTGTCTGAAACAACTATTTTGAAACTCCAGAAGGTAGTAGGACATTGTATAGCAACCAAGGAAGAGCAGGAGGAAGAGGCTGCTAAATTACAGTAAATACCAGTAAATTGCTCTCTCCATGCTTGGTTACAGGTGTCCACCCCTCACTCTCATAGCAGGCCATGATGGGGTGTAGCCCCTGGCTAGCCCACTGGTTACAGAAAGGGGCAGCAAAATCCTCTTCTCCAAGACCAGGGATGGGCACAGCCAATCACTGCTCACATATTTTGATTAGTGACTTCGGATCAGTGTGGGCCTAACTCTGAGGGTGGCCACTGTTCTAACCTGCCCCAGATAAAGGCAGTGGCAGAGGAGACTTAAGGACATTTTTCTTCCTTAGGCTTGCAGAAGACACTTAGTTGAAAGGTTGCATTTGCCAGGCAGGTCAAGAGAGCTCAGCTTTGAGGAGCCATGGAAGATGCTCACAGCGCCCTTTCTGATCCCCAACCCAGGGTACTTTGGAGTCAGTCTCTACCTCCTTGTGGGTCCCTGGTTCTGAACTCCTCTCTGGCATGCCCTCTCTCCACTTGAATTTGCCCTCTGGGCAAAAACAGATTGAGATAATGAAAGGAGTAAAAGAAACTATAGAGGCGGAGAGTCTGGGACAAAGGCTTATCTGCCTTAAACACCTGGGAGAGGGAGGTCTGTCTCCTGGAAAGCAGAAGGGGCATTCAAACTTCTGTAAACAGGGGAACTCCAAAGCAACTAACAAACACAAGCCCAGGACAAAACATTAGGCCCAGAAAAGATAGGGAAAACCTTGCACACTGCATTCACTTTGAGCAGACCTTCCTGATAGGAGGACTGAAGCTCAAGAAAATCTCTGTATTATCACCAGCTGGTTGCAAAATCAAGAAACAGAATTCTCCAGGGAATAAATCCCTGAGTTATCATTTTAAAAATCAAAATGTATGGTGTGCAACAAGAGTATAAGGCAAAAAAGAAACAGGAAATGATGGCCCATCCAAAGAACGAGGAAAAAGATCCAGAAAACACCAAGGAAGAAAAAGAGAATATAGATACACCAACAAAACTTCTAAAAAATGATCTTAAAACATGCTCAAGGAGATGAAGGAGACTACAGAGAAAGAATTAAAGGATATGACGAAAACCGTGAATGAGCAATAAAAGCATCTTAGTAAAGAGATAGAAATTTTTAAAAGGAACCAAACAGAACAGGTGGAGTTGAAGTCCACAATATCTGAAATGACAAATTACAAAACCCCAAGAGGGTTTCAACAGCAGATTGGAGCTGGCAGAAGAAAGAATCAGTGAACTTAGAGACAAGGCACCATTTCACACCCACTAGAATGGCTGCTTTAAAAAACAGTGGAAAATTATAAGGGTTGGAAAGAATGTGGAAAAATAGGAACATTCATTCATTGCTGGTGGGAATGTAAAATGGTGCAGCCACTGGGAAAGGCAGTTTGGCGGTTCCTCAGAAAGTTAAGTACAGAATTACCAAATGACCCAACAATCCTACTATTAGGTATATGCTCAGAAGATTTAAAAGTTCGGACTTGAACAGATATTTGCACACTGATGTTCATAGTGACATTATTCACAATCACCAGAAGATGGCAGCAATGTGTGTCCATCAAATGATGAATGGATAAGCAATGTGGTATATACAAATAATGGAATATTATTCAGCTGTAAAACGGAATGAAGTCCTGATACATGCAACATCATGGATGAACCTTGAAGAGTGAAATAATTCATACACAAAATTACAAATATTTTATGATTTCACTGACAGGAAATAATTCAAATAAACAAACTAATAGAGTCAGACTCTAGAATATAGGTTACCAGGGGATAGGAAATAAGGTATGGAAAGTTAGGGCTTAAAATTTATATGATCCTTATTTGAAACAATAGAAATGTTTTGGTAATGGATTATGATGATGGTAGAACAATATTGTGAACATAAGTAACTGCACTGAAATATATATCGAAATGTGGTTAAAAGGGGGAAATTTTAGGTTGTATACATGGTGAGAGTATAAAACTTCTAAAAAATGATGGAACTGTGCTACACAGTGAACCCTAAATTAAACCATGGACTATAGTTAATAGTACAATTATAAAAATTGAGCTTTCATCAATTGTATCAAATGTTACATACCAAGGCGAGGTGTTAATAATAGGGTGGGATATGGGGATTCTGTATTTTATGCATGATTGTTCTGTAACCCACAACTTCTCTAATGAAGAAAAAAAAGAGGGTATTCTGACGCTGTACTGGTTTCTGGGTGGTGCTGTATATTAGATGACCAGCTGATCCCATGGTCATTGTCCTACCTTCAAACCTTTGCTGTAAACAAGGCGGTTCCCTGGTCAGGTATCATGTTATGTGGCATTCAGTATCCAACATTCTTAAACCTTCAGATAACAGAACTGGGTGAAGCCTTGTAGGAGGGAAAAGCAAACTCATATCTGAAGTATGTCTTTTCCTATCATGATAAATCACTTACTCTTCCAGTGATTTGTCACCAAGTTTCCCACTGGTCTCCTTGAGGGATGTTGCTATATTGGGGAATTCAGCATTGGATTCCGTAAGTGAAGAGAAAAAAAAATGTTGGATATGTGCTGGTGGCAGTAGCTAGATCAACTTTGATAAGTGGATCTTAAGTTGTTGAGCCCATGCATGGCTACCATCCTTGCCTCATGGGCATTTCATGTGACTAGCATGCCAGTAATGGGGTGGCCAATGAGAGACACTGCCATCAACTGACCAAATTGTCTTCTTGGTTTGTTCAGTGCTTCTTCAATGATTGATGCTTCATGGTGAGTATTAAAATGCAGTGCAAAATTTTTCATGTTCTTTTCCATGTGTCCATTCCATATGCCTCTACCCCAGACTTCAGTGTTCTGTATCTTCTTCCATTTTTCTTCTTACAGGTCCCTAATCACATGGCCGGGCCATTTGCCACTGTCCTTGAATCCATGTATATTCTAAACTTGATCAGTTTGTTTTCCATACAAAATGTATAATTATAAGGCTAACGGGAGGTTCTGTGCATTGGAAAGATTTTCCTCACCTCTCTTTCATAGTCCTCCCTGAGTGGGGCTGTCATGCAATTCCTGTTTATTTTCACATTGTATACATACACTGACCTGACACATCCATGAATGAAACATATGCTTCCTCTTCCATTTACTGGGTATAAGGATCCCCTATATGACTATAGATGTGAGCTGAGGGAGAGATGCTGGAGCAACATTGACAAATGACATGGGGGCCTTGGCAGTCTTTTTTGTGTGACTTACCTGGGCCTTTGATCCTACTTGAGTTTAATTCTTAATCCTGGGTGTACCGTATAGAACCCTCAATGAATTGGGACAGGACTTTTCTGACTTTATGAATTATGTTTGACAAAACCCATACCACAATGGGCAGTTGTGGCTCAATGCCATGTTGTGCCCCATAGTCAGCCATTCTGTCAATACAAGGCCCAGTAGTATGCCAAAAGTCATTTTTAAAAAGACAGATAATTCTGAGGTCATGGTCTTGTTCCAGAACCCTAGCAGTCTGTGTTGTAATTCTTTCATTGTGATTGCCATAATCTCTACATGACATCTTTTCTTATCACTTATAACCCCAATACCATAAGGTCTGCCAGATTGTAAAGCCATGTGATAGGGTTATCACTGCGAAAGAGGCTTTTTCTGCTCCAAGCCCCACTCAGAGCTGGAAGTCTTTTGTCATATAGTTTATAGGCTTGTGTTCTAAGATGTGAAATATGCTCCTTACAAAATCTGAAGAAGTCTACCAGGCACTGTGCTTTCTTATTGATGCAAGAAATAATAATTTGTCCTGTGGGTGGGATATCCCAGCATCCCCTGATATTTGGGTACCTAAACATTTTACTGGAGTGGTAGACACCTGAAGGGTTATTTCCCACCCTGCAGAGTTTGTGTGTCTCATCAACACACGGACATTCTCTCTACTTTTGTTCTTCCAGCCCAATTAGTATAAAATCATCTATATAGTGGATCAGCATGATATTCTGTGGGATGTCCAGATGGTCCATCTTTTTGGAGTATATTATGATACAGGGAAGGAAAATTAACATAGATCTGGGAAAAAAGCCATAAATATATTCCATTTCCTGGTTCATATGAATATGAACTCTTTGATTCGCTTTTCAGGGATGGATGGAAAAGAACACATCTACCAAATCAGTGGCAGGATATCGTGTCCTTGAAGTCACGTTATTATGCTCTAGCAAAGTGTCTGTATTTAGGGGTACTACTTGGTTGAATTTTCAATAGGGTACTGTCATTCTCCAGGATCTGTCCAATTTTTGCAATAGACAGATGGTGAATTATAGGAGATAGTATTAGGATAAACTAGATCTTTAAAAATGGCACTAACTTCCACCAGGATACACTATTGTTTTTAACTTACTGTCTCAGAAGCTTCCATTGACCTTCTGCATGATGATAGCTCTTACCTAATAGGCATAGTACTCAATGTACAGCTTGTGCCACCTACCAAGTATATCTATTCAGGTTAAACATTTGGCAATGGGGAAATTAGTACTAGACCCACTGGACCTTGGCCAGGACTTCTTTTATTACCTGACTTCCATATACTCCCACCTTTAATGGGTTACCAGGAAGAGGCTTCAGGTCTCTGAGTATCTCAACTCACACCCCATGTCCAAAATTCTCAATTAGTTTTGATCAACTGGTATATTTTATCTTGTTTAGAGTAAATGCCCTTCTCTTGAAGGACTGAGGGAATGATTACTTTTAAGATGGCCAACTCGTCCTGGTTTGCCCAGCACATTTCTGGTTGTAGCACTGAAATCCTGCATCCTGAGAAACTCTCCAGTCCTAGGTAAACTGGGATGGTTGATCTCCTGGATTTCTGTATACAAGTGCTATGGGTTCACAAGTTTCTTTCTCCTGGAAGCTGACTTCTTCTTCTGTTAATGGGTTCTGGGTCCAAAAACTGCTTGGGTCCAGTAACTGTGCAAGGGATCATGACTTTTAATTAGGGTGAGTGCCCTCAGTCTCCCGTTCATGCATCCCTGATTTTTTTGATGATACAAATTAAGTAGTGCCCCTGTTGTTTGTCCATCTGTTTTGCTTCTAGGGAACATCATGTTCAATTAACCATCTCCATAACTCTCTGCAGGTCAGAGTCCCCTGGCTTCTCCTTTAACCTTGTCCTCATTATGATAACTTTATCTTTCTTGCTCCTGACATTTAAGTGCTATTACATGGCCTCTGTTTTTTCACCTGGCCTCTATCATTCTCTCCGTTGCTATCACGTAGTGTGGGTCATCTCTTTTTTCATGCTCCCAGAAGACATTATAGTAGCATGTTTGCACCATCTCTTTTGGGTCTTTGCCAGATTATTAAATCCTGTACCTCAGGAGAAAGCTTCCATAATGATGCTCTCTCACTTACTTACCTTATATTATAGCCCCCTTTATCAAACATCCACTCAAACCAATATCATTTATACTCACCCTGCTCCTGATGGTTGATGCTGCTTAGTTCCTGCAATTTTTTGAAGTATATTCAATTTCTTCCCTTGTCATTGCCATTGTATACTGTTCTGGTTTATTAATGCTGCTGGAATGCAAAACACCAGAAATGGATTGGATTCTATAAAAGGGGGTTTCTTTGGTTACACAGTTACAGTCTTAAGGCCATAAAGTGTCCAAGGTAATACATCAGCAATTGGGTACCTTCACTGGAGGATGGCCAATGGTGTCTGGAAAACTCTGTTAGCTGGGAAGGCATGTGGCTGATGTCTGCTCCAAAGTTCTGGTCTCAAAATGGCTTTCTCCCAGGATGTTTTTCTCTAGGCTGCAGTTCCTCAAAAATGTCACTCTTAGTTGCACTTGGGGTATTTGTCCTCTCTTAGCTTCTTCAGAGCAAGAGTCTGCTTTCAACAGCCATCTTCAAAATGTCTCTCATCTGCAGCTCCTGTGCTTTCTTCAAAGTGTCCCTCTTGGCTGTAGCTCCCCTTCAAAGTGTCACTCACAGCTGCACTGAGTTCCTTCCATTTGCCAGATCATTTATATAGCTCCACTGATCAAGGTCTACCCTGAATGGGTGGGGCCATGCCTCCATGGAAATGATCTCATCAGAGTTATCACCTACAGTTGGGTGGGGCACATTTCCACAGAAACACCCAAAGGATTCCAATCCAATCAGCACTAAAACATCTGCCCACAAGATTGCATCAAAGAATATGGCTTTTCCTGGGGGACATAATACATTCAAACTGGCACATATACCTAGCTGGGATATGACTGAACTCTAGTTATAGATTAGATAGCCAGGAAGAGGAGTAGAAGCACAAGTTGTCTTGGCATGGAGAAATCTCTGAATCATCTTCAAACAAGAGGGGAGTACTAGTTAAAATAGGGATATTTTGGTTACTTCTGCAGGCTCAGAAGATTCCATCTGGAGATTCTAGACATTCATGGGCATCAACCCCAATATCTCCATCTTGTATGGTGGTGCCCATCCTTTGCCAACTAGAATCCTGGCCTTGGCAAAGTAGGGCTCCTTTGGTTGGAAGTTTATCACGTGGGACTCAACTTTCTCTGCCTTCACTCTGCAGAAGATGAGAGTTTTGTATGCTATCAAGGTGGCCCTCTGGCTTTCACTCTTAGCTTTCAGTTAGATTCATGGTCCTCAGCTTTTTGTTATCTTGTTCAGAGAGTATCAACAGAGCTGACTATTCCATTGTTTTCTAAATTACTATTTCCCCCATATTTCTCAAACTGCTGATGTATTGCAGTAGCTAATGCATTTCTTTATACCACACTATCATTCCAGTTCAACAACAGTGAAAGTTTTAACAAACAGCCCCCATGTGTCAGGGTCTATGTTCACTGTGTACCACCAGGGATGAGATACTATAAACAGTCAGAAAGCAAGTGATCCAGCTCCACTACCCAGTCCTGCTTTCTTGAACTACTACTGATAGCCAACTGTTTCAGGTTGGGTTCCCTGAGAAGCAGACTTTGAGATGGAGTTTGGTGGACGTGACTTTTGCCAAGAAGTAACTGTCTTAGTTTCTGATGGCCATAACAGTGTACCACAAACTGGGTGGCTTAAAATGACAGAAATTTATTGACCCATTGTTTTGGAGGTTAAAAATCCAAAATCAAGATTTTGGCAGGGCCATGCTCCCTCTAAGACCTTGTGCCAGTTTGAATGTATTATGTCCCCCCATATGCCATTATCTTTGGTGTAATCTTGTGTGGGAAGACCTATCAGTGTTAATTAGATTGTAATTCTTTGAGTGTTTCCATGGAGATGTGCCCCACCCAACTGTGGGTGATGACTCTGACTGGATTCAGGGTGGGTCTGAATTAAGTTACTGGAGCACTATATAAGCTCAGACAGAAGGAGTAAGCGTGCTAGAGCCAAAAGGGACACTTTGAAGAATGCACAGAAGCTGAGAGAGTACTTTGAAGACGGCCATTGAAAGCAGACTTTTGCTCCGGAGAAGCTAAGAGAGGACAAATGCCACAAGTGCAACTGAGAGACATTTTTGAGGAACTGCAGCCTAGAGAGGAATGTCCTGGGAGAAAGCCATTTTGAACCCAGAACTTTGGAGCAGATGCCAGCCACATGCCTTCCCAGCTAACAGAGGTTTTCCGGACACCATTGGCCATCCTCCAGTAAAGGTACCTGATTGTTTGATGTGTTACCTTGGACATTTTATGGCCTTAAGACTGTAACTGTGTAACCAAATAAACCCCCTTTATAAAAGCCAATCCATTTCTCGTGTTTTGCATTCTGGCAGCATTAGCAAACTAGAACAGACCTATAGGGGAGAATCTTTTCCCTGACTTTCTTGGCTTCTGGTGGTAGCTTGCTTGCAATCCATTGGGTTCTTTGCCTCAGTTGTCAGAAGGCATTCTCTCCTCCATCTATCTGTCAGTGTCCAATTTTCTCTCCTTGTAGGGACATAAGTCCTAGTGGATTAGGGCTCATCTTTATCCAGTTTGCCCTTATCTTAACTAATAACACCTTCAAAGATCCTATTTCCATCCACAGTACTGGGGGTTATGGCTTGAACATCTTTTTGAGGGACACAATTCAATCCATAAAAATGCCTTTAAGGTCAAAACCTCTGGAAGAGAGGGGAAGAAAGCAGGATTATGCAGAGGGAGAAATTAATCTGGAGTAGAAGCCCAAAGATAAACTAAGGCAACTCCTTGGAGTCCTGTAAAACTAGAATTTTCTTTCAGAATTGTGCCAAGTGACAATGACCTGGTCTGTACACTCCTGGTTGAATCAGTCATTGCATGGGGCCGCCTTAGGAAGAAGCATGACCTTGGATAAGGTCTGAGGCAATTCCTGAATGGTCAGGCTGAAGAAGGCTTTTTACGCCAAAGCACTTCCAGGAACTGGGGGACAAATCCTTCACTGAAGGAATAACTGACAGCACATCACAGTCACCAGATATACCACACTTGTTAAAAAGCACTCAGTCTATCAGTGAAGGTTGGGTATGAAAGAGTAAGCATTGCATTCATTTATTTATTATATTTTCTCTGGTCACTTCCATGAAAAGATTTGATATACTCTACTAGAAGACAAAGATATTACAAACATTAAAACACAGGTAAAAATAAAGAGGCTAAGTGATAGGATGAGGGCAAGGGAATAAATTATTTGAGCATGAAACTTAGCTCTGACTTTTCTCTTAGCAAAACAAAGTTAAGAAGCACAAGGGGTTACATGGTTTTTATTAGCTAATAAAAAGAATCTTATCTTTTTCTTTTTTTTTTAACTGGAAAGATAACTTTTTCATAACTGAACTCTGAGAAGACTTTATTATGATAGTCATTATAAAATGCTCTGGACAATATTCTGGATTGTAACCTTAATAACAGTTTTATAACCATGACAAAGCTCTTCTACCTATGGTTCTTTCTTTCACTGTGTGCCATTGTGCTACCTGAAACAAGAATCAAGTGCTTAAAAAAACACACACACACGTAATAATGGCCATGGTTGATATACTGTAATGCCAATTAAAGAGCTGGAGTGGTAAGTCAAAATAATTTGTGGAATGTAAGTTAGGACACTGCCTTGCTATCTAGAAGCACCTAAAATGTCTCCTCCAGCAGCTAATTTTTGACCCATAAAATTCACCATCTTAAAAAGTATTCATGCTATACATGTGTTTCTGTATATGTGTGCAAGAAGTTCCAGCTCAGCATGGGGTTGTTTGTCAAGCTCTCTAAATTCGAATTGATTCAATTTATTTGGATTCAATCCAATTCTACACTAAAATTGTAGACAAGAAATGAAAAGATGTCCAAAATGGAATATTATTACAAAGAAGTAAGAAGATTAAGCTACACAAATACAAATATGAATAAATTCACAACATACAAAAGGTATTCAAGTTGTTCTAAGGAAACGGAAATATTATCACTTGGGGATATTAGTAAATATTTTAGGGTGAAGCACTTAAAATAGGCCTTGAAGAGCGCCTGGTATGTAGTAAGTCCTCGGTAAATATTACCTAGTATTACTGATGAAGTCTTAATTGATACCTAGCTGAATACAAATGGAAAAATTGGCTGAGCACTGTTCTTTTGCAGATTTATCATGCTTAAGCCTCAAAGTGATATAAAAAAGATGGCTCTTGTCATTTTCATTTTACAGTAAAAAGAAAAAGAAGTCAAGAAGAGAACAAAGAAGAAAAATCAGCAAGGAAGGAAGGTAGGAAGGAAGGGATTCAAAGGGATGAGGTTGCGGTCGCAGTTGATTCGTCTGGGGGAGGGTGGTGGCCGGTTGCTAAATCCTAGGCTCCCAGGATTGCTCCGAGGGTACCGGCGGCGGGGGCTCTTTCCCGGAGGCGAGGGCGAGGCGGGGGACTTGGCCAGGTCCCCGGCGGGAGGCGTGCAAGTATGGAGGGCGGCGAGAAAGGAACAGGCGGGACACGATTTCTTTTAAGGATGATGAAAACCAAGAGAGTTTATTAGGGGAGAGTACAAGTTTATATCGGGCATTTAGAGGGCGGGGTAGCTGCAAGGGTTAAAGGCTTGGATTGGTTCTGAGAGGGCGCGGAGGTTGATTGAAAAGGGGCGGGAGTTGCTCCGGTAACGGGGAGTGGGTGGGCAAGGTAAAGGGGGCGGTTTTCTCCGGCAAGCCCTCCCCAATGGTTTTTACTTTGGGGTGAGGAAATGGGGCCTGCATTCGGCTCCACTTTCTCAGGCCCGGGGGGCCGTGGAGGGCGCAACCACCCGTGCCCCACTACCTTTCCTAGGGGCTGATCAGTTCCCCTGGCCCAGGCCCACCAAGTCAGAACTCGATAACAGTGTCCCGCAGAGGTATTTTCCCAATTCACACAGTTAGCAGGTCTAAGACCAGGGATCTGGCCACAGAGCCCATTTTTTTCCACTATAGTTATCTATTACTAATGGCAATTACTATCAATTACGAAAAGAAAAATCTAAATTATCTGCTGTGAATAGAAAGGAATAATTCAGAATATCCAACAGTGCTAAAAGAATAGAGTGCTGTATAGGTAGCTAGCTCGTCTGGAGCAGTATAGATACACTGAATTATTGGAGAAAGAAGAAAGAGAAAAGATGGGAGTAAGAAGGTAGGCAGATAGGCCAGAACTAGAAGCATCTTTTACTTCACAAATGTATTATGGTTAACCCTGCTTTAAATGTTATATATTTTTTCACCTTTCAAGAGAGTTATGTAACTCAGTTTCTCCTGCCTTGAATATAGTTGCTTGGTTTCAGTGGCAGAAGAGGTCATTCTATTCTGGTGATATCCAACCACTATGCATTGAAATAGATCAAGAACCCAAGGGGATTCAAGAGTTCAAGGGCTTGGAAATGAAGCTCTCTTCCCTTTATTGCCTTTCAAAGTCATCCTAGTTTACTACTGGGACCAAAATATTATTTTCTTTCAGATATTAGAGACTGAAGGGAATTAGATAAATAATTTTAATGATTTACCCAGACCACAAATACCTATATTATGGAAAGCCTCTAGGAGAAAAAGTTATATATCCATCTAAAAATCACTGATTCAGGACAGATCTGGCACTTATGATCCAATAGTGATGGCTTGCTTCTCCTTTATGTGCTATAAAATATTTAGCATTTTAAATTACTAATACATAGATTCCTTGTTTTTTTACTTAGAAGGAATGAATGTTGAAAACTGCTCTTCTGGGATGTTGTGGATTACTCAAAATGATTGTTGAACATTGTATCATTTAAATTTTTAGAGTATAGGGTTTCGAAGGGCTTTTGCAGAAGGAAAAAACAACCATGAAGATTAGGTCAAGAAACAATTATAAACAATGCACCACAAGGTTCTAGGGTTGTGGGGCAGACTGGTAAAGGGAACAGGAAAGGGGAAAGGACCAAGAACATAGAAACAGAAGAAGGGAGATCTAGCTGCCAGCACTTCAAGAAGTAAATGAAATATCTGACTTTGAAAATCTGGATCTTATGACATACATATCTGCAGACTCTCAATTTAAAGTGATTTCTGAAGTCTTATACATTTTTATGAAATAGATTAATGGTATTTTAAGCCAATCAGAGTTTGGAATTAAATCATTTCTGTGATTATTTGAAACTCTTTAACAAGTGTATAAGATTATATATAAAACAAATATCATCCAGGCTATGAATTTATTCTCTGATCCTTTAAAATGAAAGGACATTGCAAGAGAAATTTCATCTTTGCTCCCAGATCTATTGATACATAAATTATCACAATGGCAGGTAGTGTAAGGGGCTCAAAATTCTTTCATATGAACTTTCAAAAGGTTTCAACTGTTTTATCCCTCTAGAAAATATAGAGAGCATGGATTTACCTCAAAAGGCAATAGGTTAGCTAGAAATTCATATCCAATAAAAGCTCAATGAATCTCAGGCTTGTATTGTTCCTGCCTTTCTCCCAACCCCATTGTTTGTCAATCAAATCATCTGATACATTACCTTCAGAACGGAAACACTTAGGCAATCCAACCTTGTACATTAGCCACTTCCTCCTTAACTCTTCTTTGTAAAACAGTTAAATGCCATATATGGCCATCAATCACTAATTCCCTTTCTTAGTACCAGTTTCACTAAGTGAAGCCAATATTGAGTGAAGAAATGGCTCAGCATTTAATTACTAGAAATTTCTATCAATTACTAAACATTATTACAAATTACCTGCTGAATGGACAAGTGCTGCTTCTGGTAATAAGAATTTCAATGAGTAATTTTATTTAATTTATTTCATAGACTACTTTTTGGGCATGATTGGCTTCTCTCTTTGGGCAGCCTCAATAGAAAGCTAAATGGTCAAATATATTCAGTCTCAAATCTTGTCTCCTATTTGGAGGAATCTAATTGAAAAAAAAAAGGCGGGTGTATAGTCTAGAGGTGTTTTTGTTTGTTTGTTTGTTTGTTTGTTTGTTTCTCCAAGAAAACTGTTGCATTGGTTTGGAAATAAAATAATAGGTGTCACTTTTCTTAAATCTGAATGCATTTAACAAGCATAGTACATTATTTAATAAAGGCAGCCTGGTATGACAGACAGAACTGAAAGTGAGAAACCGTGGTTCTAGTTTCTCCCTCTGTACAAGGTAGAGTGTATTATGACCCTTTTATAAAGACCGTTTCATAAATGAAATTAACCTAACTCAAAATAATTTGAGCATAAGAAAGGAATTTATTTGCTTAAGAAACCAAACTTCAAGAATGGTTGAAACAAACCAATTTCACCAGAAATTATATCATTTTCTTACTCTCTCTTTATTTGTATGTGTACATATACATGTATAACACCATCTCTTTATCTTTGGGAGCTTTGTTTAGTCTATGTTAACTTCACTCTCAGGGAGAAACTTACCATGTGGTAGCCCTCCAAACATCCAGGTTTTCTTACAAACCAGCCTAAAAGTTCCCCTGCCCCTAAATTCCTGGAATTTAGTTTCATTGATCTGTTTTGGGTTATATGCCCTATTCTGAATAAATTACTATAGCTAAATAGATGAAGGGTACTGATGAATTAGCACTGGATTATATATAGAACTTTTATTCAAGTGTGAGGGGTTGGGATTGTCAACCTCACTTAAAACATGTGGACTGAGGGTAAGAAAGTTGTAGGTTCCTTGAGAAATAGTAGTCCTGCTACCAGATGGTGTGGAATGGATGCTGGAGAGACAAAGTAAATAGATGTACGTTGCAGGAAGTTTGGTAGATTTTCATTCATTCATTTATTCATTCATTCTTTTAAAGAATGGTGATAAATAAATGATCAAGGAAAACATGGTCCCTGTCTTCATGAAGCTTACAATAAATGGATGAGTGAAACATTAAAATAAAAAAAAAAGTGGAAGTTTGTATAATTATATGTAAGACTCTTTCCAGATCTCTCATTCTATAAAGCTTAGAATGTTCTTTTCAGCATTTAGTAAAATCTCTTCTCCCTTACATATGACAATATTTCTAATTTCTCACATATTGTAGGGCGCTGTACCTTGCTAATTTGTACTTCTATTTCCAGATGCTGGGTGAGGTGATTTTCCCTGAAGCTTCCCCCTATTATTCATAACTCAGGAATACTCAAGACCAAAGCTTTCAGACTAGCACTGAAGTAAAATGGTATCTAAAAAGTTGTTAGAATCATGGTCACTACATAACTGAAATCTTTCTCTCAGAAACTGATATGGCCTGCATTAGATATTTTCTGAAATTGCTGATATTTTGTTGGCTTTTTTGCAAGAATGTAAGTCATGCTTACTCCCTTCTGCTGTGTGATTAGAATCTTTGTGGATTTGGGACCTCTGTTCCTGAGATGTCTTCACAACAGATATGGTCAAGCCCTAACCCCAAGTCCTGTAAAAGTGACCTTCTTGGGAAATAGGGTCTTTGAAGATCTTATTAGTTAAAATGAGGCGAAACTGGATTAGGGTGTACCTTAATCCAGTACAACTTGTGTTCTTATATGAAGTGGTGAATTGAACGCAGACAGACACACAGGGGAGAATATTGTGTGATGACTGAGGCAGAGATTCAAGCTGAGGATTCCTAGCAAATAACCAGAAGCAAGGAAGAGGCAGAGAAGGATTCCTTCCTACAGAGTTAAGGCTTCTAGTCTCTAGAATTATGAGACAATACATTTCTGTTGTTTCACACCCAGTCTGTGAAACTTTGTTATGGCAGCCCTACGAAATTAAGAGTTTTAATACTTAATTATTATTAGCTGAATAACCTTGGACTCTCACAAACCTCATTTTTTTCTAGTCTATAAAATGAGTATAATTGTACCTAAAGTAAAGAGATAATATGAGTAAATTTCTTAGCATACTGAATCTGCCGTAATCCAGACCAAGCACTCAGTATTAGCTCTAATTTATCATTTTGTTGTTATTAGTAATAACAGTAGGGTACCACTAACCTTATGCTTTATCTTAGTCTCATAAAACTTATGTGAAATTATTGTTCATATAGGTGGTTTTGCCCTACTGTTGTCCTGGTTAAATTTTATGATTGAGTCTCTTAATAATTCTTATATAGAAAGTCAGAGGAATTATATGAAATGAGACTAAAGCTGTAATTGGTCAGGATAAAGAGTATTTGCTCATTTCCATGTATTGCCTAATGATTATGAAGTGGGCCTGTTTTTGGCTTGATCCATCACAGTCCCAGAATAACCTTGTCTTATGTTGGTATTCTGTGAAATTGTTTATGTTCAGCAGAAGAACCCATAACCTGTCTGTGGGTGCCAGGTCAACTCCTGGCAACACAAAGGCCTGCCTGATGGTGCCAGTTCTGCTTCTGACAGACAGGGTTTGCTTTTCTCTTTCTCACTGTGAGAATATCACATTTTTACAAGCCATTGAACACTGAAATCATGTTCAATGGGTGACTAGGATGGTAAAGGATTTAAAAACAATATTTTATTAACATAGTTGAAAGCTTTGGGATTATTCAACACTGAGAATTGGGGATTTTAGCCACAGAGAAGTAGAATTGTTGAGTTTTACTGATAGCTATTTCCAAATACGTGAAGGTCAACCAGGGTCTTTACTAAGGTGGATAGAAATTTCTCAACACAAGAAAGCCTTTATTTCTGTTTTGAACTGTTACATTCACAAAGCAGTCAAAGGAGTAGATCTCTTCTACTGTGGACTTTGTTGTCACTGGATGTGTCCATATAAGGTCTGGATAAATTGCCTGTCAGGGCTATTATGGTAGGACAGCCCTGAGTCAGTAATTGTGCTGGATGACACTAATGTCTCTTAAATTCTCTGGCTCCAAAACAAGTAAGGTGAAATACAGAGGTAAACTCCAGGATGACTGAGGCACATACTCAAACTTTTGTTTTATTCCTTTACAATAGAAAATCGTTCATTCCTTTCAACTTCCAAGTTCCTCATTTCTCCATCTGCCTTTCTCCAGGTAGACCCAGACAAATTGTACTTGGGAAACTGTAAAGCTTCTGGAATGGCAAATAGACTGACATTCCCTTGCCATGGTAATACTGCAAATTCATGTTTGTCCAAGTTCTGTTCGCTTACTGAAGGGCAAATAGGAAAGAGTCCAAGAAATGAAAACTGCCACAACCATTTTGGTAAAGCTGTCAACAGTCTTTCCAAGAAATCTGTGATTAGCTTAATTGGAGATAGTAGCTTTTTGCCTGCTCTTCCCTTTGAGTCTCTGGAAATGGGTGGCCTTGTGAATTATTGCTTGATCAGCCATTATAAGACTTTCAGGATGGCAGCAAATAGGAACCTGGTAACTTGAGGGGAAAATATGGACATCATTTTCTAAACAGATAATTCTAAATAACTTTGGGTTTTAAAGATCTCTCATTTTTACACTCTTTAATCTTAAAATAAACATTAGTTCTAGTATTTGGAGGAACACTGATAAGATCTGTTGTCACAATGGATTCCTGGTGTTGAATAAGGGGTTGCAGTGATGGATGATGGAGGATGTTTTAGTTTCCTGGCTGCTAAAACAAATACCATACATGGGTTGGCTTAACAACAGGAATTTATTGGCTCCTAGTTTCAGAGGCAAGAAGGCTTGCTTCCTCCCTGCGTAATTATTTTCTGGATGGCTGGCAGTCTTTGGTGTTCCTGGCTTTTCTGTCACATGGCAAGGCACACAGCAGCATCTTCTCCTTTCTCCTCTTGGTTCTGCTGACTTCAGATTTCTGGCTGCTCTCTGCAGCTTCTCTCTCCATGTCCAATTTCCTTTGCTTATAAGGACCTCAGCCATATTGGATTAAGGCCCACAATCAGTTTGGGCACACCTTCATTAACATCTTTAAACATCCTATTTGCAAATGGGTTCACATCCATAGGACCACAGGTAGGGATCTGAACATGCATATTGTTGGGGACATGATTCAATCCCCAAGAGAGGGTTTAAGGAATCTGACGTTCTTTACAGTGCCTTTGCTTTGGCCATCCAAATGCTTCCCATTTGCATTTACTGCCATCATTTCTATTCTACCCATGTTTGTGTTTTTCCATTTCTGCTCCCAAGGCCCCTGAGACAAGATTGGACTTTAGAAAGGGGATGGAATTTATTTTTAAATGCCATTTCATAATATTTCTTTGTGTTCTTTTTGTTATGAACCACACCTCGGAGTTTGGATTGAAGGTGATCAGTTACATATACAAGTGATGCTCATAAATCCCTCCATCTGAAGAGGGGTTCCTTAAAACTGAAGCCAGTCTCCTAATTGTTCCTTACACAAAGTGCAGCAAAGAGTGGGTTCTCTGCATAAAGATTGTTTTCACTCTTCTGTTGGTTTTGTGTGGGGGGAGGGGTGCATGCATGCATGTGTAAAAAAGGCATCAAGATGCCTGGTATTTTGGCATTTTTCACTTTTATTTAAAGTGAAAAGTCTGTATTAATAGATATTCATACTTCCTATGTTTCTCTAGTTTTGCTGTTTCTCATTTTAAAGTTTAAAAGTACTGCATTAATAATGATGCTATTACTACTTCACTATTAATAAAGTCCAAATGCCTCATGCTATCTGGAGATGTAAAATGTTTGCTGGTTTGTAAAGCAGCAGACTGGGAGTCATTACTGGGGAACATCAAGAAACCTGAAATCAAACTGCTTAATTTTCACCAGCCATAAAATTAAATGACAATATTTTCTGTATTCCCCAGGGCTGATAAGAAGGGCAACTAGCCAAATAATAAAGTACTTGGCGCTTGCTATTTGAATGTGAAATTCCCAGAATCAAGCTCACTATGACTCTACAACCTTGAATAATGATTAGGAAGGAAGACATGGGATCAGACATCCACGGTTCAGATCACGTGTGACTTCACACTTCTCCCTGTGCTTCCATTTCTGAAGGTGTAAAATGTGGATACAGAATCTGTGGGGATTATATGGAAGAATATTGTAAAGTCTTAGAACTTACAATTAGTACAACTTAGAACAATTTCTGTTACATGATTGGTGTTCAGTAAATATTAGCAATAATGTATAAGAAAGATTGAATTTTTAAAAAAGTACTTTTTAGTCATGTAACTGAAAGGAAGTCTCTTTAGAGCAACTGTGAAGATATGGCACCCAGGCAATAATGGCAGCAAGAAGGAGCTGGTAATTCAGTACTCTCTGAAGACTGCTAGTGGCATCATTTGTCGTGCTCAAAACTAACATATCTATTAGAAAAATTCTCTGCTATAATTAGATCTCTAGTGTCTATTCTTGTAGGAGAAAAAAAAAAATAGATTCATCCTATCCAGAAAACACTACTCAGCATGGAAAATATGAAGTAAACAGGAGAGACCAACTGTGGTAAATGGAAGCAAGTACATTGTGACTTTGATAAAAGGGAGCATAAACAGTGACCAAAGACAGCATGAAGTAGAGACAATGATTCTGGCTCTAAGAGAAATTGAACTCTGACCAACATGGAGATGCTTCAATTATACGTGAAATGAATGTGCTTTAGGACAAAACTTGAAGGGATCAAATTCAAGCTCCTAAGGAAATCATGCCTTTTAACAACTGAAGCTGAGATTTACCCTGTTTTTCTCCTTTAGCCTGACAACAGGAAGCAGGCTTAAGAAGGACATTTTACTTGTATATCCTCTTGCCAAGTCGATTAAATTGAACCTTGATGAGGGAGAGAGGAGAAAGTTCAATACCAATACCGCACAACAGTAGAGAGCAGCAGAGAAGGAAAGGGAGAAAGAAAAAGAGAAATGAAATGCTTTGGAAGGAGAGAGGCGTGGAGGAAAGAGGTAGATGGGCAGCAGGGATACAAGAATGAAAGAAAAGAAATAGGTGTTAAAAAAGATTCTGTTTTAGTAGCATAGACAATGAGACTGATGATGCAGGGCAGAAAGGTGGAACATGAAAAAAGAATTTAAGTCTAAAAATTCGAGCTATGCAATTGTACTAAATAGATCTGTCAGATTTAAAAAGCTAAGTAAAAAGTGTTGTGAGGTAGTCACTAGGGGGTACGTATCTGATTCAGGGATGATTCACAGCCTCAGTGGGATGTTACTGAAGTGAGCTGGTTGGAGGTCCCATCTCTTAGATTAGACATAAAGAATCATCATCTTTAGAAGTCTCATGGTATTTTGGTTAACATAAAACAGTTAAGTTTGTACTTTGGGCAGATTTCAACAAGAAAATTATGTCTATGTCCTAAATGAGTGTTTGCGTGTATATGCTTGTATTTTTAAAATAAACTTTGTATTGAAGCTATGGTAAAGTGCCTCCTCCTATTTTCTTGACTGGTAAAAGTATTTTCCTTCTCTTTGATATTTTATTATTTATAACATCAGACATGCACAGTATCTAAAGCTGCACTTGTAAATAATAACCTTTAAAAATTCTGTCTGTGATATTTAGGGTCTAGACTATTTGGAAGGCTACTAAAACTACAATGAATATTGCCCTCTTCAAAGTATTTTAAGAAATCAGACAAGTTTGCTTTTTCTACCATGTGAAAAATACTTCTTTTTTTTATCAGTACATTTTATATATTTGCCTTTTAGATACTGTAGGAAGTAAAAAGTCGAGTTACAACCAAAACCAAAATAGCTGGTATTCATGTTTACCCATGTTGTTACCCTTAGTGGAGATCTTTATTTCTTTATGTGACTTCAATCTATTGTCTATGATCTTTTCCTTTCAACTTGCCAAACTCTCTTTAGCATGTTTTATAGGGCCAGCCTAGAGGTGACAAACTCCCACAGTTTTTGTTTATCTAAGAATGTCTTAAATGCTGCCTCTTTTTTAAAATACATTTTTTTGTTGTGAAATTTAACATATATACAGAACAGTGATAACCTGCAAAGTATGATTTAACAAGTAGTTATACAGGTAATTTCAAACAACGTTATGGGTTACAGTTCCAGAATTTCAGTTATTTCCTTATAGTGATATATAGCATATATACAGAAAGGTGATAACTATCATAGTATGATTTGACAAGTAGTTATACAGGTAATTTCAAAGAATGTTATGGGTTACAGTTCCACCATTTCAGTTATTTCCTTCTAGCTATTCTAATACCCTAGCATCTAAACATATGTACACACACACACATGCACATATATACACATATATATATTTAAATAAAGATTCATTATTCATAAGCCTTTGTTAAATCCTATCTTGTCTGTTGCTATCCCTTCCTCTCATTTAATCACTCTCTCGATATTCAGGGGTATCTAAGCAGTGACCACCCTAACTTGTTCATATTAAAAAGGGGGGTCAACATTATGGGGAAGGGGGCTGCATCTGGTTGATGTTCTTAAAAAGGCTGTTACCTCTGGGTTTTAGGACTTGTCTGGCATTGGAACACTCTGGTGGATTTAAGTTTCTGAAAAATAAACTTAGTGAGTGAAACTTCTATAGGATCTCAGATAGGGTCCTAGGTATTTGGGGACTATTGTTGGTTAGGGCTTGGCATGCTTTGGCCATTTAGGATATCTAGCTGGAGCTTGCATAAGAGAAACTTCCAGAATAGCCTCTCAGCTCCATCTCAAATCTCTTGGCCACTGTAACCTTATTTTGTTACCTTTCTTTTCCCCTTTTTGGTCATGAAGATATTTTTAATTCTTTGATGCCAAGACTAGGCTCATTACTGGGAGTCTTGCCCCATGTCATCAGGGAGATTCACTCCCCCGAGAGTCATGTCCCACATAGGGGGAAGGTTAATGGATTTATTTGCTGAGTCAGCCTTAGAGAGAGAAAGGCCCACATCTGAGCAACAGATGAGGTTCTCTGGAGGTGCCTCTTAGGCATAATTATAGGAAGACTTAGCCTCCCTTTTACAGCCCTAAGTTTCACAAAAGTAAGCCTCAAGATAGAGGGCCTGACTTTCTAAGTACGAGATTCCTAATTTCACAGGGTGTATATTCTGTCTAAGGTAAGCAATCAATATCCCACATTTATCTTCACTTAGTTGTACAATGATCATCACTCTAATTTTAAACAATTATAACACAAAACATCCCAAAGCTCTTATCAGCTCCTAATTATTCATCCCTAGTTGGAATTAGGCTCCAAAGTACATGAGGCAAACAGTGACAAAACTGAAGGAAGCAATAGACGTTTCTACAATAATAGTGGGAGACTTCAATACATCACTATCTCCTATAGATAGAACAACCCAACAGAGAACCAATATGGAAATTGAGAACCTAAACAATAGGGTAACTGAATTAGACTTAATAAGCATATATAGAGCATTATACCCCAAATTACCAGGGTATACAGTACATTTTTCTCTAGTGCTCAAGGAATGTTCTCCAGGATATCTCATATGTTGGAGCACAAATAAATTTAAAAAGATTGAAATAATTCAGAACACATTCTCTGACCATAATGGAATGCAACTAGGAGTCAATAACCACTAAAGGACCAGAACATTCACAAACTTGTGGAGGTTAAGCAACACACTCCTAAACAATCTGTGGGTCAAAGAAGAAATTGCAAGAGAAATTGGCAAATATATAGAGACAAATGAAAACAAGAGCACAACATATCAAAACCTATGGGATGCAGTGAAGGTAGTGCTGAGGGGGAAATTTATAGCTCTAAATGCATACATTAAAAGGAAGAAAGAGGGGACTCGGGCAAGATGGTGGCATAGAGAGGAGTGGAAGCTAAGTAGTCCCCCTGGAACAACTACAAAAACCCAGAAACAACTAGTAAATAATCCAGAATAACTGCGGGGGGACAAACAAGAACATTCATTCATCATACACCAACCTGAATTGGGAGGAATGCCCGAGAACACAGCATAAAATCTGTAAGTAAAACCTGCGGAGCCAAGTCATGAGACCCCCTCCCCCATAGCCTGAGCTGCAAAGCCTCGTGGTGCCAGAGAGAAGCTCTCTCCCAGCAAGCAAATACAGCTCAGCTGAGCTCCAACTGGGGTTTTAAGTAGCGGGTGTGAACTGCTCACTACAGGTACAAATCCCCAAAAAACAGACAGGGGCTTTGGGTGATGACTGACCTGGGAGAGCCAGAGGGTCGCCTTGGACTGGGTCTGAAGGGGACTATCTGTTTCTTTTGCGGCTCAGTGGAGAAAGCCCCAGTCATTTTAAGTTTCTAGGACTGTGACTCTGGGAAGGGTGGAGACAGCACAAGCAGAGAGCGAGAGCATTGAAATGCTAATGACCTCCACCTGGGGGCTCTGTCTTCTCTAGGAGGAAAGGGGTGGGGCCCTTTCCATTCAGAACCAGACCCCAGAGCCTGGGAGAACACGGCCACACCTCCTCACACCAGTCAAGAATTATAGGCTAACAGGCACCACCTGCTGGGCAGAAAAGCACAGTGACCCGAGGCATCAAAGGGTGTAGCAATTTTCTAAGACACACCCACAGGGAAACCAGATACTGAATATTTCTTCCCTCTGGGACCTGAGCCTGTTCTGGTCTGGGAAAACCTGATTTGGATAACCAAGGAAACCATGCCTAGACAACAGAAAATTACAACCTACACTAAGAAAAACAAAGTTATGGCCCAGTCAAAGGAACAAACGTACACTTCAACAGAGATACAGGAATTTAAACAACTAATGCTAAATCAATTCAAAAAGTTTAGAGAAGATATTGCAAAAGAGATAGAGGCTGTAAAGGAAGCACTGGACATGTATACGGCAGAAATCAAAAGTTCAAAAAACCTACTAGTAGAATCTATGGAAATGAAAGGCACAACACAAGAGATGAAAGACACAATGGAAACATGCAACAGCAGATCTCAAGAGGCAGAAGAAAACACTCAGGAACTGGAGAACAAAATACCTGAAAGCCTACACGCAAAGGAGCAGATGGAGAAAAGAATGAAAAAATATGAGCAACATCTCCGGGAAATCAAGGATGAAACAAAGTACAATAATGTACGTATCATTGGTGTCCCAGAAGGAGAAGAGAAGGGAAAGGGGGCAGAAGCAATAATAGAGGAAATAATTAATGAAAATTTCCCATCTCTTGTGAAAGACATAAAATTACAGATCCAAGAAGCGCAGCGTACTCCAAACAGAAGAGATATGAATAGGCCTACGCCAAGACACTTAATAAACAGATTATCAAATGTCAAAGACAAAGACAGAATCCTGAAAGCAGGAAGAGAAAAGCGATCCATTACATACAAAGGAAGCTTAATAAGACTATGTGCGGATCTCTCAGAAGAAACCATGGAGGCAAGAAGGAAGTGGTGTGATATATTTAAGATACTGAAAGAGAAAAACCACCAACCAAGAATCCTGTATCCAGCAAAGCTGTCCTTCAAATATGAGGGAGAGTTCAAAATATTTTCTGACAAACAGACAATGAGAGACTTTGTGAACAAGACACCTGCCCTACAGGAAATACTAAAGGGAGCACAACAGGCTGATAGAAGACAGGAGTGTGTGGTTTGGAACACAATTTTGGGAGATGGTAGCACAACAATGTAAGTACACTGAACAAAGGTAACTATGAATACGGTTGAGAGAGGAAGATGGGGAGCATGTGAGACACCACAAGAAAGGAGGAAAGATAATGACTGGGACTGTGTAACTTGGTGAAATCTAGAGTATTCAACAATTGTGATAAAATGTACAAATATGTTCTTTTACGAGGGAGAACAAGCAAATGTCAACCTTGCAAGGTGTTAAAAATGGAGAGGCATTGGGGGAGGGATGCAATCAGCATAAACTAGAGACTGTAACTAATAGAATCATTGTATTATGCTTCCGTTAATGTAACAAAGGTGATATACCAAGGTGAATGCAGATAAGAGGGGGGGATAGGGGAGGCATGTTAGACACTTGACATTGGTGGTACTGTCTGATTCTTTATTCTACTTTGATTTAAGGTTATTTTTCCTTTTGCTGCTTCCTAGCTGTCATTTTTTTTTCCTCTTTCTTTTGCCTCTCTACCTTCTTTGACTCTCCCTCCTGCCTTGTGGAAGAAATGTAGATGGTCTTATATAGATAGTGGTGAAGGTGGTGAACACATAAATGTATGACCATGCAGAGAATCATCGATTATTTACTTGGGATGGAATGTATGGTGAGTGAACAAAACCATATCAAAAAAAATGGGTTGATGACAAAACCTCGGGGGCAATATACTGAGTGAAGTGAGCCAGACACATTGGGACAATCGTTGCAGGGTCTCACTGATGGGAACTAATTACAATATGTAAACTCATAGACATGAAATATAAGGTACCAAGATAGAGAACGAGGCTTAAGAATGGGGAGTGGTTGCTTAGTATGAGCAGAATGTTCAATTAGGATGAACTTAAATGTTTGGAAATGAACAGGGGTGTTGGTAGCAAGATGTGAGAATAACTAACAGCGCCGAATGGTGTGTGAATGAGGTGGAAAGGGGAAGCTCAGGGTCATATATGTCACCAGAAGGAAAGTTGGAGGTCAAAAGATGGAAATGTATAAAACTGAATCCTATGGTGGGCAATGTCCATGATCAACTGTACAAATACTAGAAATCACTTCATGAACCAGAACAAATGTATGACAATACAATTAGAAGTTAATAATAGAGGGGCATATAGGGAAGAACTATATACCTATTACAAACTATATACTACAGTTAGTAGTATTTCAACATTTTTTCATAAACAGTAACAAACGTACTATATCAATACTAGGAGTCAACAATTGAGGGGGTTGGTTAGGGATAGGGGAGGATTAGAGTTTCCTTTTCTTTTTTTCTTTTTTCATCTTTCACTTTATTTCTTGTCTGGAGTAATGAAAAGTTTCTAAAAATTGAACAAAAATTAAATGTGATGGATGCACAGCTGTATGAGGGTACCCAGGGGCAAGTGATTGTACACTTTCGATCTTTGGATAATTGTATGGTATCTGAACAATCTCAATAAAAATAAAAAATAAAAAATAAAAAAAAAAATAAAAAAAAAAAGGAAGAAAGAGCTGAAATCAAAGACCTAAATGAACAACTGAAGAAGCTGGAGAATGATCAGCAAACTAACCCTAAAGCAAGTAGAAGAAAACAATTAACAAGGATTAAAGCAGAAATAAATGATATGATGAAAAAACAAACAATAGAATAAATAAAACTCTGTGTTGGTTCTATGAGAAGATCAGCAAGATAGACAAACCCTTAGCTAGACTGACAAAATCAAAAAGAGAAAAGACCCAAATAAACAAAATTGTAAATGTAGGGGGGAGGAAGGAGCATTATGGTGGATCCCAAAGAAATTAAAAAATCATAAGAGGATACTATGAACAATACTATGCCAACAAACTAGGTAATTTAGAGGAAATGGATAATTTCCTGGAAACACATCAACAGCCTAGACTGACCTGAGAAGAAATAGAAGACCTCAACAAATCAATCACAAGTAAAGAGATCCAGTCAGTCACCAAAAAGCTTCCTACAAATAAAAGTCTAGGCCCAGATGGCTTCACTGGGGAGTTTTACCAAACTTTCCAAAAAGAACTGACACCAATCTTAAACTCTTTCAAAACACTGAAGAAAATGGAACACTACATAACTCATTTTATGAAGCTAACATCACTCTAATACCAAAACCAGATAATGATACTGCAAGAAAGGAAAATTATAGGCCAATCTCCCTAATGAATATAGATGCAAATATTCTCAACAAAATACTTGCAAATCGAATCCAAAGAAACATTAAAAGAATTTTATACCACAACCAAGTGGGGTTCATCCCAGGCATGCAAGCGTGAGTTCAACATAAGAAAATCAATTAATGTAATACAACACATTAATAAATCAAAAGGGAAAAATCGAATGATCATCTCAATAGATGCCAAAAAAGCATTCAACAAAATTCAACATCCTTTTTTTGATAAAATCACTTCAAAAGGTAAGTTGAAGGAAACTTCCTCAATATGGTAAAGGGCATATATAAAAAACCCACAGCCAGCCTAGTACTCAATGGTGAGAGACTGTTAGCCATCCCCATAGGATCCAGAATGAAACAAGGATGCCTGCTGTCACCACTATTATTCAACATTGTGCTAGAAGTTCTAGCCAGAGCAATCCACCAACAAAAAAATAAATTGCATCCAGATTGTAAAGAAAGAAGTAAAACTGTCATTATTTGCAGATGATATGATCATGTATTTGGAAAATCCTGAGAAATTGATGACACAGCTACTTGAGCAAATAAACAAATTCAGCAAAGTGGCAAGATACAAGATTAATGTGCAAAAGTCAGTAATGTTCCTTTGCCAGTTTGGATATATTATTTTCCCCCAAAAGAATTTCTTTAATGCAATCTTGTGGGGGCAGATTTATTAATCTTTCTGATTAGGGTGTGACCTTCTGATTGAATGTTTCAATTCAATCAAGATTTGACCCTACCTTTTCATGGTGGGTCTTAATTAAATCACTGGTGTCCTATAAGAGAGCTCACAGACTGAAGGTGCTAAGAGCAGCTGAGAGAGACTTTTGGGAGAGACACTTGGGAGCTGACAGAGATGCTCAGAGATGCTTGGAGTTGCAGACAGAAAGATGTTTGGAGATGCTAAGGAAGGTAAGGATGCACAGGAGCTAAAAGAGGAGTTGAAACACAACCCGAAACCAGCAGATGCCAGCCACATGCCTTCCCAGCTAACAGAGGTGTTCCAGATGCTACTGGCCTTTCTTCAGTGAAGGTATCCTCTTGTTGATGCCTTAGCTTGGACACTTTTATGGTTGTAGAACTGTAAATTTGTAGCCAAATAACCCCCATTTTATAATTTACATTTCTGGTATTTTGCATGATAGCAGCATTAGCAAACTGGAACAACTATAATATACAATATTTTGTATCTATAAAAATATGTATATGTGTGTGTGCATATATATATATACATATATATATATATATACACACACATACATATCTCACTTCATCAGTTCCTACACAAAATCTGCTGGGATTTGATTATGATTGAATTAAATCTGTGCATTAATTTTTGGAAATGTACATCTTGGCAGTTTTGTATCTCCTGATTTTTACGATTAATAAAAATCAATTAATTTAATATACTAGAAATGACCTAACTGATGAGACACTCAAGAAAAAATTCCATTCACAATAACAACTAAAAAAATTAAGTACCTAGGAATAAACTTAACCAAGGACATAAAAGACCTCTACACAGAAAATTACGAATCTTTATTAAAAGAAATCAAAGGGGACCTAAAGAGGTGGAAAGATATTCCATGTTCACGGATAGAAAGGCTAAGCATCTTTAAGAAGTCAATTCTACCCAAACTGACCTACAGATTCAATGCAATTCCAATCAAAATTCCAACAATCTACTTTGCAAACTTGGAAAAGCTAGTTATCAAATTTATTTGGGATGGAAAGGGGCCTCAAATTGCCAGAAACATTCTAAAAAATAACGGACTGGGAGGACTTCCTGACTTTAAAGCCTGCTATAAAGCCACATGGTACTAGCATAAAGATAGACACATTGATCAATGGAATTTAATCAAGAGTTCATAAATAGACCCCTAGGTCTATGGTCAACTGATCTTTGATAAGGCCCCCAAATCCACTGAACTGGGACAGAACAGTCTCTTCAACAAATGGGGCTGGGAGAACTGGATATCCATACACAAAATAATGAAAGAAGACCCCATACCTCACACACTATATTAAAATTAACTCAAAGTGGATCAAAAACCTCAATATAAGAGACAGTACCATAAAACTCCTAGAAGATAAAGTAGGGCTACATCTTCAATACCTAGTATAAGGAGGTAGCTTCTTAAACCTTATGTGCAAAGCACAAGCAATGAAAGAAAAAAATAGATAAATGGGAACTCCTCAAAATCAAAAGCTTCTGTACCTCTAAGGAACTGTCAAAAAGGTGAAGAGGCAGCCAACACAATGGTAGAAAACATTTGGAAACCATATATCTGATAAGAGACTGATATACTGCATATATAAAGAAATCCTACAACTCAACGAGAATAGTGCCAACAGCCCATTTATGAAATGGGCAAAGGATAAGAAAAGACATTTTTCTGAAGAGGAAATATAAATGGCTAAAAAACACATAATAAGAATGGCTGCCACTACACAACAGGAAACTACAAATGCTGGAGAGGATTTGGAGAAATTGGAACTCGTCTTATTCATTGTTGGTGAGAATGGTAAAACTATTGTGGAAAGCAGTTTGGCAGTTCCTCAGAAAACTAGATATCAAGTTACCCTATGATCCAGCAATTTCACTTCTCAGTATATACCCAGAAGATCTGAAAGCAGTGACATGAACAGACATTTGCACACCGATGTATATAGCAGCATTGTTCACAATTGCGAAGAGATGGAAACAATCCAAGTGTCCTTCAATGGACAAGTAGATAAACAAAATGTGGTATGTACATATGAGGGAATACTATGCAGCAGTAAGAAGGAATGAGGTCCTGAAGCATATGGCAAAATGGATGAACCTTGAAGCCATAATGCTGAGTGTAGTAAGTCAGACACAAAAGGACAGATATTGTATGTTACCACTAATGTGAACTGCCTGAGCAATGTAAAAATGAGTGTCTTATAATGTAGAATATAGGGGACCTAGAGATAGACAGAAGCTAGTGAATGGGGAATGATCATGTACAGATATGATAATGAGGGTGAATTTAAAGATATGGGAATGGACAGGAGTGATGATTGTTCATGAAAAATACTTTTAATAAACTCTGATTCTAGAATTTTTATTTCAAATGATGCTAGAGAATTTAAATGAAAAATTTAGACTATAAAATAGGAAGTTTTAGTTGATAATATTATATGGATTTTCTTAATATGTAATCCTTTTACTTGTCCACATTCTTCCAACCAGCACACACTAATTCATTTATTCACAATTCAAAATACAGGGCACTGTGCTAGGCCCATAAACTGAGAGATATGACCATTTGGGAACAACTTCTGCCCTTTTGAAGCTTAGTGTGTCAGAATTTTATAGGAATAACTGCTGAACTTCTGGTTTTGTCAACATGTTACACAAGATGCACTGAGAAAATTATGGAAAAGCACATATTAAAATGTGTAATAAAATAAAATGTTTTCAAATATGTGGCACAACAGGCAAGAATGTAAAGAAATTCTTTAAAGGGCACAAATGACAAGAAGGAGATAGTATGTAGGGCTAGGAGAATGCTTGAGCCACCTTTAGCTCTGGAGATATCTACAATTCATAGTAATCTAGAGCCTGGAAATTAATGCCATACATGCTGGTAACAGGGAAAAATGTCTGGAGCTTGACCAGGCCCAAATATGAACTCACAATGGAAAAGGAATGATAACTGAAATAATATCTTGTCAAAACTTTGAGATGCAGCTAAAATGATTTATGAGGGAAATTTATAGCCTTTAAAGTCTATTAGAATAAAACAACATTGAGTTAGTTATTGAAATCAAAGAAAGTCTAAGAAATAAAACAATAAAGATAAGAGCAGAAATTAATGGGAGTAATTCAATAGGGTATAATCAAAAGCATAAGTTGGTTCTTTGCTAAGACAAATAAAAATGACAAAACTTGGACAAGATTGATCAATTAAAAAAAAATAAGTCCAATGAATATTAGGATTGAAAAAGGAGAAGAAATTATACATGAAGCAAATACTAAAATATATGAGATTAGTATGACTGCCTTTATGTCAATAAACTTGAAAACTTAAATGAAATGAGAAAATTTCTAGAAAATCATAAATTACCCACACAGACTGAACATTTATAGCTGTGCTATCTATATAATGTCAGAGGATACAACCCATTACTTATTAGATTCTTTAACACTCATTTAATTTTAGTTGTATAATACATATGTGTATATATTATATACACTTCAGACCTTATGCTATCATTTTTGTCATCTGTTTGTCTGAAGCTCATTCTGTAGTGGATTTTTCAGAAATTGTGCACAGGAACAATATTTCCTGAGTTCCTCAATGTTGAAAATGGTATGTGCCCTTTACACTTGAAAGTCACTACTGCAGGTTATAAAATCTTTGTTTCACGTATGTCCATTGTATTTTTCTTTTAAAGTCAACTAATTTTACTAGAAGATATCTCAGTGTTGGTTGTTATGGTTTAATTTCTCAGATATGAACTTGTGCACTTTTAATGTGCACATTCAATTTTTTTATTGAGCTTAAATTCATGTAACATAAAAGTCACATTTTAACCATCTGAAAGTGTAAAGTTCAGTGTTTAGTTAGTACATTTAGAAGGTTGTGTTACCATCACCACTATCTAAATCCAGGACATTTTTATCACCCTAGAAATAAACTCTGCACCCACTAAGCAATCACTACCCATTCCCCTCTTCCCAAAGCCATGGTAACCACTAATCTACTTTATGTCTCTGTTTTATAATCTTAGTGTTCAGCTTGTGATTAAATAGAGACTTTCCTATATACCTGGGACCCAAAATAAAAAAAATCTCCCAGTCTTTGCAAATGGACTCTCTGTATGTGTTGAGGCATGGCTTTCACACTCAGCCAGGTACTTTACAACTCTGCCTTACCTTTCACTTCCTGCCTGTTCAGATCCTGATAGCCAGAGGTGAGAACTTAGGGTCTTCTCAAATTTTGTCTGAGTATGCAATCAGAATTCTGCATATCATGCCCTTCTAGATTCACAGGAGTATGTGGGAGTTTTTTAAAGTCCTTGCTCCCCAAACAATCACATTCCCCATCTTTCCTTGCAAGCTTATCACTTTGTCTTTTGTTTGGCCCAGCTGTTATCCCTTGCCCCATGTGACACTGTCTAATTAAGGTGTCTTTAAGTATTTTGGGCAACAACTCTCTAGATAGCTACCTCAACTCGGAATAGTTTGGAGTTAAGTGAAATAAAGACAGGTCCTTTGAGCTGGTCCTTTGGAAGTGAACAGTCAGATCAAAATAAACAACTTTTTATTTTTTTGAGAATAAGGTCAGATCTGCTCCTCTTGTATAGAGGGAACGTATACCAGGAATGGGAGCTGTTGTTTTCAAATCACTCCTGAGCTGGGGAGTGGGGTATGGGACCAGGGTACATTAAAATGCTACAAAACTCTGTTACTGAGAATCAACTTTTATTTTTCTCAAGCATTTGTCTGGTTGCTGGAAAAGCCTGGTTAGTTTCTAGAGTTGCACTAAAGTTGATTCTGATAGTCCTTGTCTGTTTACTTCCTTGTCTGTTTACTCACTGCTTGTTGAGAGAGATGGGCCTTTGAATTTCTCTACTCTGCCATTTTTCCTGATGCCAGTTCAATTTCTTTTAACTGTTCAGGAAAGTTACTTGAATTGTAGTTCGGCTGGTATTTGCTCTGTTCTCTTGTTTTGGTATGTATCCTCAGAGACTTCTATTACATGTTTTGGATATTATATTTTACCATTTTCAATAATTGTTACTTATCTAAATCCTTTTAAATTTTTTAAAATTTATTTTTGATTTTTAAAATTGTCATTCTTTTCACTTTATATTTCCTTTAAGGGTCTCTTTTATTGTGTTTATTGTTCTTGTGTTCCTTCTAGTTTGGTTTTCATGTCTCAAATACTTTTTCCCCCTTTATTTCAAATTCTTTCCTGTGTTCTATCCCTTCATTTCTGAATTTTTACAATCCTGATTTATGTTGCTCTTTCACATTTTGTACCATTTTCTTAATGTCTTTTAGCTCATTTTGAAATACTAGTTTACAACTTTGATCTTTCTTTAGACTTGGCTTTCTGTTGTGATTCCCTTATCTGTAGGGCTATTATTTGGCTCCTTATTCTGTTTCTTTCCTTTATTTCATTTTTATATGAAATTATTTCCCTAAACTTTAAGAAGCAATTTGTTTCCAGGTAGATTTTCTAACTCTCCAGAACTTTTTCATCTGTTGATTTTATACAGTGTTAAAAATATGGCTGTTTGCTTCCTGAAATCTTCTGGTTCTGTTTTCTTCTGTTAGTTTACTATGAAGACTTTTTCCCCATCATTTCTATTCTGCTAAAATTTATCCAAGTCTACTATTTTCAATATGGGGCCATATTCTGCAAATAGCCCTGCTGATAAAGTTTTCAGAGCCCTTTCACACTTTCTCATAAACATCTTATACTTACCTAGTTCGCAGTGGGGAAAATCTCCAATTTTAGTTCTGTACTCAAATTAATCTGTCATGCTTTTTAATCAAAAAGCCAACATCTATTGGCTATTGGGTTTTCCTGTTTTCAGGTCTGTCAGATGCCCTGTTGTTCATTTTTGCTTTCTCCACGAGTAACATGCTAATGTTTAATTTGCTTTCTCTCCCATAGATAGTTTCTGGCTATCACTGCTTTGTCCCCATTCAACTGTATTTTGGAATTCATAGGGATATCTCATCATCTAATTTCATTATAGACATTGTCCATGGGTTTCTGGCTCTTCTGTTTAGTTGCAGGTTCTGTTTTTAACTGGGGAATCAGGGATATTAGAAAACTATTACATGGCTACCATCAACTTCCCAGAATCCCTTTTCATTCTTGAGTCTTATCTATGTATACATATTTCTTATAACTCATCATAATATATAGATGAAGTAAAAAAAAAAAAAGTCTGCTATATTATTAGAACATTTTTTGGCATGTAGACTAACGTGGATATGCCTTCATCACTTTCACACCCTAACTCCAAGGTTTATTTACAATACTTAATTTATGCATCCCATAACAGGTCAATCTTGGTGTCATATGTCCTCAAAGAGGATCAAAATTTTTTAACGTTTGGAGGATTAAAGTTTTAAAAGAAATGTATTAATGTAGATTAATATACTAAAGCTTTGAAGTTTTGAGAATAAATTTCCTTGTTTTAAATAATAGCTTTCTCTAGAAAATTCTGAATAGTGATATATTTTTAAATTACTAGATATTCATGCACATTAATATTCACCTGCACAAAAAAATTTTTACTTCAAAAGGAATCTTTTTAACAAGTTGAGCTTCTTAAGGATAATGTTATGGCTTGATTGTCTAGGTTTTCTGCAACTTCCTTAAACTTCCCTTTACAGTTATACAGCCAATTTTCTGGAAGATCTACCCCAAGTCAGGAAAGATACAAGGCATTGACAGAAAAAATTGCATAGTTTCCACTTCACCAAATGCAGAAATGAAAGCTAAATATTATTTTTGTGTTCTAGTCATGTATAAATGTAACATCACAGAACATACTCT
Source organism: Choloepus didactylus (assembly GCF_015220235.1). Taxonomy (NCBI): domain Eukaryota; kingdom Metazoa; phylum Chordata; class Mammalia; order Pilosa; family Megalonychidae; genus Choloepus; species Choloepus didactylus. The sequence goes on from NC_051316.1 coordinate 71,484,414, forward strand.
GCCCAAATATTTTCATGTTTTTCTGGTAATGGCACTGATAATATTCTCTCTTGGATAGCAAAATATCTGGGAGTCTCTGTAAGAGTACAGTTCTAAGCCTCTAAAAGCCATTTTAGAGGACAAAAGAAACAACCTTAAATAGTTTCATTAATAAGAGGGAATGGATAGTTTGCTATACTTATGATTTAAGCACTTGAGAAAATGTGTTTCATATTAGATGGTTGATTAACTGTTATACACCCATGCTTTGGTCAGGTATTTATAAAACCTTGAAAAGCATGCAACTTTTTTAGCACTAGATTAACTCTCAAGCAAATCATTTGGTATATTTTGATGTGTTGAGGGGACCACAGTAGTGTCCCTTGGGCATCAGGATTAACAACAGAAAATATGCAGAAATAGAGGTTTTTTGGAAACCCATATATTCTTCTTGAATTAATCCAGTTTTGAAATTATGCTCTGGACATACCATTTTCTATACTGTGCAAACTGTTTTGGTGAAATCTACTAAATATTTGTTGTTTTGTTTCATTGTAGAAGAATAAGAATATATCCATTTCTTCTTCTTGTTCATATTATGAAGTGAGAGCCTTGAGAGTCAGGCTGACTAGCTTGTGCTATCTTGAGCTCACCGAATCTCAAGATTTTTTTCATCTGAAAAAATTAGAATTAAAATACAGTGATTTAAAAATGGCCAGGTCAATGTCAGGAATGAACTATATGTTTAAAAAATATTAGTTCCATCTTTCCTGTACATAATAAAATATTTATAACCAACTTATTTCTGCACTATAATCTTCATGCACTGTAATCTGCAGTATCATTTCAATCATCATGTCTTAGTTTTTCAGAGCACAGGCATTCAGAGTTTTTAGATATTTGATCATAATCATAACTCTCCTTATTTATACTATCATTTCCTTTGTGTTTTCATAGACATATTCACTTCCTTTCAATTTAAGAAAAAAATAGATCAATTTCGCCAGTAAAATATTTCAGTAGAGTACAATCAACTTTAGTTATCTGATTTCTACATCGCAAATTGATCCATCAGGGACACGTTTCTTATTTTGGTAATCATTGTAATACCCACAAAGAAGGAAGAATTGTTGCAGATGCTGAATAGCAAGATTTCAGAATTTAGCTTTCTTTGCTAAGGATGATGTAAACATTGTGAATCTGTAAATGTATCCAATTCACCATTTTGAGACATTTTCAGCTATTATCTCTTCAAATACCCCCCCCCCCCATTTTCTCTGTGCTGTTTGAATGGCAATTTCATGCCTATTATATCTTTTGCTGTTGTTTCACAGGAGGACCCTGAGGTTCTGATACTATTTTTTCCCAATTTGTTTTCTATTTGTTCTTCAAATTGGGTTGTTTCTATTCATCTATCTTTAGGTTCTCCATTTCTTCTCCAATCTCCATTCTTCTATTAAGCCCAAAATGAATTGAGAGTTTAAGATATTTTTTTTAGTTCTAAAATTTTTATTTATTTCTGTATTATGGCTTTTATTTTATGACTAGATTTTCTATCTTTTTTATTTAATGTGAGTATATTTATCTTTATCATCATTGAGCATAATATAATATCTGCTTTAAAATCATTGCCTCCTAATTCCAACATCTGGGCCATTTCAGGGACAGTCTTAAGTTTTTGGTCTTTTATTTTGAGACTGTGTCACAGTTTCCTGGTTCTTCATGTTTTGAATTATTTTAGTTTGTATCTTGGACATTGTGAATATTATGTTTTGGAGACTCTCAATTGTGATATATTCCTCAGCAAAGTGTTAATGTTTTTGTCTCCCCTGCAGTCCTACAGACTTTAGTTGCATCATTTTGAGTCTGCTCCCTACAAATGTGGTTTGAGGGTCAGCCAGAGATTTGGCTACAGGTTATGCAAATAATTTGACAATTTCTCCGGTTCTCTTTGTTTCTGGGACTCTCTGATCAATTTCCAGAGGGTGTGGCAACCCCTAACTCTGTCTTTTGAATCTTCGGTCCAGAAATTTTTGGACTGTCATCGCTTTATCTGTCTTATTTACAGTGCTGACTTTGACATACACTGAGGATGAAATCTGTAAAAATTGGAAACTCACTCATGCTATTTCCTTCTTCCAAGTTTTAATTCCCCTTCAGAGCATGTTTCTGCTTGTTAATCCCCAAATTCCTTTTGGTTATTGTCTTTTTGTCTTTTACTCTTTTGTTCATAATTTAGAATTATTACATAGAGGAAAGTTTTGTCTGGCCCATACCCCTTCATTTATGTATTTTATATGGCTGTTTTTGTACTCTAGTAGCAGACTTGAGTAGTTTTGACAAGAGACTGTATGCTCTGCAATGTTGAAAACATTTACTATCTGGACCTTTACAGAAAAAAAAAAAAAAAGTTATTGACCCTTGGGTTACACCACAGTCAGGATCCTCGTTGGGGAAACCTGGGATCACAACGCTTTGAACAGGTATATCTCAGTATATACTAGCAATCATTTCAGCTCCCTAGACTCTTCTGAAACCTTGGAACCTATGGAGATTGCATGGTTTTCCCAATTTTGAGCTATCATTATGTCTCCACTGACTATTCCGTGCTGGAATACATGACACAAGCCTCTTCCCAGAGACAACAGAGTTCCCTTCAGAATCTTTCCGCTCCTTCTCTCATGACTGCCAAAATGATACCCAGGTGTTAAGTCACAGCATAACCATTTCAGGAATATATTGGGCCTAAAAGTGAAGGAGCTATACCCAAAAATGATCCAAGAATGAGCCAGCATGTACCATATTGGCAGGACCAGAGCAAGTACCTATGTAACTGGATTTCTAAAACAGTTTTATTTAGGTATATTTTACATACCATAAAACTCACTGATTACATGTATACAGCTCAACAATTTTTAGTACCTTCAATGAGTGACGCAACCATCACCATGTCAATTTTAGAACATTTTTATCCTCCCATTAAGATCCTTCATTCCCATTTATAGTTAATCCCATTCTTACCTCCAGCAATAGACAACAGCTAATTTACTTCCTACCTATATGAATTTGCTTTTTCTATACATTTGGTATAGATGGAGTGTACAATATACAGCCTCTGTGTCTGACTTATTCACTTAGCATAATATTTTTGAGGTTTATACATGCCATTGCAAGTGCAGTTACTGCATTTGTATTGCTGAATAATATTCCATTGTGTGGGCATACCACATATGTATCCATTCACCAGGCGATGGACATTTTAGATTGTTTCCAGCTTTTGGCTATTATGAATAGTGCTGCTATGAATATTCTCATGCAAGTCTTTGTAGGGCATAGGCTTTCAGTTCTCTTTGGGAGAAACCTGGGGGTGAATTTGTTGACTTCCATGGTATTTTCATGTTTAACTTTTTGAGAAACTACCAAACTGTTTTCCAAAATGGCTGCACCATTTACATTACCTCCAGTAATGTGTGAGGTTCTTGTTATTCCACATCCTTGCCAATATTTGTTATTGTCTGTATTGTTTATTATAGCCATTCTAGTTGGTGTGAAGTGGTACCTCTTTATGGTTTTAATAAGCATATTCCTAAGAATTAATGATGTTGAGCATTTTTTCATGTATTTATAAGCCATTCCTATAACTTCTTTGGTGAAATACCTGTTCATAACCTTTTTCCATTATTTGTTTGGGTTCTTTGTCTTATTATTGAGTTTTAATGTTCTTTGTAAATTCTAAATACAAGTCCTTTTCTGGTTATGTGTTTTACAGATGTTTACTCCCAGTCTGTTGCTTGTCTTTTATTTTTTATTGATGTCTTTTGAAGTGAAAAGATTTGAATTTTGATAGGATCTAATTTTTAATATTTTATTTATGAACTCTGTTTTGGTGTCATACCTATGAAATCTTTGGCTTACTCAGGTGTTCTAGTTTGCAAATGCTGCTGGAATGCAAAACACCAGAGATAGATTGGCTTTTATAAAAGGGGGTTTATTTGATTACAAAGTTACAGTCTTAAGTGTCCAAGGTAACACATCAGCAATTGGGTACCTTCACTGGAGGATGGCCAGTGGTGTCCGGAAAAACCTCTGTTAGCTGGGAAGGCATGTGGCTGGTGTCTGCTCCGAAGTTCTGGTTTCAAAATGGCTTTCTCCCAGGACATTCCTCTCTAGGCTGCAGTTCCTCAGAAATGTCACTCTCAGTTGCTCTTGGGGCATTTGTCCTCTCTTAGCTTCTCAGGAGCAAAAGTCTGCTTTCAACAGCGTTTTTCAAACTGTCTCTCATCTGCAGCTACTCTCTCAGCTCTTGGGCATTCTTAAAGTGTCCCTCTTGGCTGTAGCTCCTCTTCAAAATGCCCTCTCAGATGCACTGAGTTCCTTGTGTTTGTCAGCTCATTTATATGGCTCCAGTGATTTAATTTACACCCACTCTGAATGGGTGGGGTAACACTTCCATGGAAATTATCCAGTCAGAGTCATCACCCACAGTTGGGTGGGGCGCATTTCCATGGAAACAGCCTAATCCAAATGTTCCAACTTAATCCCCACTAATATGTCTGCCCCACAAGATTGCATCAAAGAATATGGCTTTTTCTGGGGGACATAATACATTCAAACCAGCACACCAGGTATTGGAGGTATTCCCTGTGTCTTCTTATAATTTTTTTTTTTTAACAATTTAGCTGTTATATTTAAGAATATAATCCATGTTAGTTGATTTTTAGGTATGGTGGGAGATAAGAGTCTAAGTTTATATTTTGGTGTGTGGATAACCAATTCCCCCAACAGTTTGTTCAACCAACCATCATTTCCTCAATGAATTGCCTTGGCACCTTTGTCAAAAAAATCAATTTACAATAAATATAAGGATTTATTTTGGGACTCTAAATTCTGGTCCATTGATCTATGTCTTTCATTATGCCATTGCATACTGTCCTGATAATTGTTGCTTTACATTAAGTTTTAAAATGAGGAACTGAAAAGCCTCCAACATTTTTATTCTATTTCAAAAACTTTGGGCTATATTAGGTGTTTCATATTTCAACATACATTTTAGGTTCATTTTTATCAGTTTCTGAAAAAAAGCTTGCTAGTCTTTCAGTAAGAGTTTCATTGATTCTGCAGATCAATTTGGAGTGAATTGCTTTCTTAACAAATTGACACTTCAGCTCATAAACATGGAATGTCTTTACATTTACTTAGTTCTTCTTTAAATTCCTTTAGCAATGTCTTATAACTTTTAATGGCTTGCATTTCTCTGTTGAATTTATTTCTAAGTGTTTTATGCTTTTTGATGCTTTTGTGAATGGAATTGTTTTCTTAATTTTCATTGATAGTGTATAGAAATACAATTGGTTTCTGTATATTGATATTGTATCCTGCAATCTTATTGAACTTATTAGTTATAATATTTTGTGTGACTTTCTTAGGATATTTTACATACTAGGTCACAATGTCTGTAAATAAAAACAGTTTTACCTCTTTCTTTCCAAACTGAATGCCTTGTATTTTATCTTGCCTGATTTTCCCAAATAGATATTCCAGCACTATGTTGAACAGAAATGTTAAGAACAGACATACTAGCTTTGTTCCTGAATTTAGGGGGAAAGCATTCAGTCTTTCATCATTGTCTTAGTTTGCCAGGCTGCTATGACAAATACAAAATATTAGGTTGGTGTAACAACAGGAATTTATTGGCTCACAGTTTCCAAAGGTTTAAAGTAAAAAATAAGACCTCAGTATGGCCATGCTTTCTCCCCAAAGCCTTTAGAATTCTGGTGCTGGCTTATCAAAACCTTGGGGTTCTTTGGCTTGCATCTCTGCCTCTTGTCCTGTGAATATCCCTTTCCACTTGTGTCTATTCCTCTGGTTTTTTTCTGACTCCCAGTTTCTTTCTATAGCCTTCTTGGACTTTTGGCTTCCAGTTACTCCTCTTTATAAGGCCTCCAGTAGTCTAGGTTAAGACTCACACTCTTTGCGTGTGCCCCTTCTCAACTAAAAATAACTTCTTATTACAATGGGTTCACTTTCACAGGAATGCAGATTAAGATTAGGAAAATGTCTAAATTCAGGTACATAATTCTATCTACCACAACTGTTACTTACATATGTATGATATTTGCTATGGATTTTCTATAAATGCCCTTTATCAGTTTGAAGAGTTGAGTTCCAAGTTGTTTAAGAGTTTTTAGCATGAATGTGTCTGGGATGTTATCAAATACTTTTATCCTTCATGAACTGAGATATCATGTTTTTGTCTTTTATTGCTCTGTATTGGTATATTAGATTAATTGATAATTGGATGTTAAATCAATTTGGCATTTCTGGCATATTATCTTATGGTTTTTCAATATATTTTGGATTCGGGTTACTAATACTCTTTTGAATATATTTGAATCTATATTCATGTGAGACATTAGTCTGTATTTTATTTTTATTGTGTTTTTGTGATAGTGGTTTTATAGAATCAGTTGAGATTGTGTGATTGGATTTGAAGATTCTTCATCCAGGGATCTGGACCAAAAGACTGGGTAATGGCAATTTGATTGACTTGGAAGCACCCTCTCAGGATACAGGATTTAATAACTTATCCCTTCTTTCCTTTTCTCCTTCCTTCCTTCCCGTTTACTGCCCCCTTTCCTCTCTTATATCCGTCCTTCCTTCTCTAATCCATTCCTCTTTATCTCCTTCCTCCCTTTCCACACTGAATCAGATTTCATGTAGTGCATATGTTAGTAATTGTGAAATAGTTAATATTGTATATAGAAACACTATTGTTCCTTGTATTTGAAAGTTAAAATACTTAAGATCCTATTATCCTCATATACCCTAATTTGAAATTCTCACCATTACTCCAAACACACTACACTTTTCCTATAATACCATTATTCTTGCTAAGATATTCATCACCATTCTTTCAATTTATTTACTCTTAACCATTCTTTATGATTGCCATGGAAGTTAGAAGACAAACTTGTATGATCTTATCAAAATCAGGCAGTAGTCAGAAGGAAAAATGACTGATCTCCCTCTGGATAATGATGCTAAAGAAAGAGAGTAAGGAAAATTAAAATGTGAACCATGGCAGTAAGTTTGGGAGGTTTCATCCTGGGATGAAATGAAGGGAAATGTATCGTAGTATATAACCAAATTTGACTTCTTTTGTGTGTATGTATGTGTATTTTTTTTCTGGTTTACTCTAAATTCATCATGCACCATGTGCCAGTCAACTCATATGATGATGATGGAAAATATCAAAAGGCAAAGAATAATCATAAGTCTGATTTTAAATAAATATTGAATCTCTTGGCCTATGGGTATTAACCAATATTAATATAATTGTTTTGTCATGACTTATTTTTTTTTTCATATTTATTGAGATATAGTCACATACCATGCAGTCATGCAAAACAAAGCATACATTCAATTGTTTACATTACCATTATATAGTTGTGCATTCATCACCAAAATTAATTTTTGACATTTTCATTACCACACACTCAAAAATAATAAGAATAAAAATTAAAGTGAAAAAAAACAATTAAAGTAAAAAAGAACACTGGGTGCCTTTTTCTCCTTTTTTTTTTTTTCCTTCTCCCATTTTTCTACTCATCCATCCATAAACAAGACAAAGGGCAGTGTGCTCCATATGGCTTTCCAATCACATTGTCACCCCTCATAAGCTACATTTTTATACAATCATCTTCAAGATTCAGGGGTTCTGGGTTGTAGTTCGATAGTTTCAGGTATTTACTGCTAGCTATTCCCATTCATTAGAACCTCAAAAGGGTTATCTATATTGTGCCTAAGAGTGCCCATCAGAGTGACCTCTCGGCTCCTTTTGGAATCTCTCTGCCCTTGAAGCTTATTTCATTTCCTTTCACATCCTCCTTTTGGTCAAGAAGATGTTCTCCATCCCACGATGCTGGGTCTAGTTTCCTCCCCAGGAGTCATATTCCACATTGCCAGGGGGATTCACTCCCCTGGGTGTCCGATCCCACATAGTGGGGAGGGCAGTGATTTCACCTGCCAAGTTGGCTTAGCTAGAGAGAGAGGGCCACATCTGAGCAACAAAGAGGCATTTAGGAGGAGGCTCTTAGGCACAATTATAGGGAGGCCTAGCCTCTCCTTTGCAGCAACAGTCTTCCCAAGGGCAAGTCCTGTGGTAGAGGGCTCAGCCCATCAAACCACCAGCCCCCTATGTGTGTGAGCACATCAGCAACCATTGAGGTGGGGCAGCCCAATACCCCTGCATTCTCCATCAGCTCCTCAAGGGGGCTCTGCATATTTTTTTCATTGTTGTTTTTTCAATTAACTCTTTTTTTTTTTAAATCAACTGTATAAAAAAAAAATTAAAAAAAAATACAATTAAAAAAAAAAAAAACATTTCAAACAAACCATAACAAGGGAGTCCAACATGGTCCTACTCTATCCCAAGAAAATAATCCAATATGGCAACATTTCTGTGAACTTGTTCCAACCATACCCACCAGAAATTAACAAACCGTAGTCCTTCCTGGGCATTCCCAGAATGTTAAACTCACCCACGATAGCTTATCTGTTCTTATTGGGTTGTTGTTCCCCCTTCATCAATTGCTCTCTATCGCTAGTTCCCCTACATTCTACATTATAAACCATTTATTTTAGGAGTGTGTTGTTTAACCTCCAGGTGTTTGTGAATTTTCTAAGTCTCTGATGGTTATTGACTTCTAATTGTATTCCATTGTGGTCAGAGAATGTGCTTTGAATAATTTCAATTTTTTTAAATTTATTAAGGCTTGTTTTATGTCCCAGCATATGGTCTTTTCTGGAGAAACTTCTGTGATCACTAGATAAGAATGTGTATCCTGGTGATTTGGGATGTAATGCTCTATATATGTCTGTTAAATCAAATTCATTTATCAGATTGTTTAGGTTTTCAATTCCTTATTGGTCTTCTGTCTGGTTGATCTATCTATAGGAGAGAGTGATGTGTTGAAGTCTCCCACAATTATTGTGGAAACATCCGTTGCTTCCTCTAGTTTTGCCAGTGTTTGTCTCGTGTATTTTGTGGCATCATGATTGGGTACATGAATATTTATGATTGTTATTTCTTCTTGTTGAATTGCCCCTTTTATTAGTATGTAGTGGCCTTCTTTGTCTCTCCTCACATCCTTGCATTTAAAGTCTATTTTATCTGAGATTAATATTGCTACTTCTGCTTTCTTTTGGCTGTAGCTTGCATGAAATATTTTTTTCCATCCTTTCACTTTCAATTTCTTTGTGTTCCTGTGTTTAAGATGAGTGTCGTGTATGCAAAATATTGATGGTTCATATTTTTTTATCCATTCTGCCAATCTATGTCTTTAATTGGGGAGTTTAATCCATTTGCATTCAGCATTATTACTGTGAAGGCATTTCTTGAATCAGCCATCGTATCCTTTGGTTTATGTTTGTCAGATATATTTTTTCCCTCTCTCTCTTATTGTCCTTTAATGAACCAATATTGAATCTCTTAGTACTGAACCTTTCTCTATCTCTCTCTCTCCTTTCTTTGTTTCTCTGTTGGTAGGGCTCTCTTTAGTATCTGAAGTAGGGCAGGTCTTTTACTGGCAAAATCTCTCAGCATTTGTTTGTCTGTGAAAAATTTAAGCTCTCCCTCAAATTTGAAGGAGAGCTTTGCTGGATAAAATATTCTTGGTTGGAAATTTTTCTCTCAGAATTTTAAATATGTCATGCCACTGCCTTCTTGCCTCCTTGGTGGCCACTGAGTAGTCACTACTTAGTCTTATGTTGTTTCCTTTGTATGTGGTGAATTGCTTTTCTCTTGCTGCTTTCAGAATTTGCTCCTTCTCCTCAGTATTTGACAGTCTGATCAGAATATGTCTTGGAGTGGGTTTATTTGGATTTATTCTATTTGGAGTTCTCTGGGCATTTATGCTTTATGTATTTATATTGTGTAGAAGGTTTGGGAAGTTTTCCCCAACAATTTCTTTGAATACTCTTTCTAGACCTTTACCCTTTTCTTCCCCTTCTGGGACACCTATGAGTCTTATATTTGAATGTTTTATTTTATCTATCATATACCTGAGGTCCATTTTGATTTTTTTGATTTTTTTCCCCATTCTTTGTTTTGTTCTTTCATTTTCCATTCTGTGGCCCTCAAGGTTGCTGATTCATGTTCAGCTTCTTCTAGTCTTATACTATGAGTATCCAGAATCTTTTTAATTTGGCCAACAGTTTCTTTTATTTCCATAAGATCATCTATTTTTTTTATTTACTTTTGCAATTTCTTCTTTATGCTCTTCCGGGGTCTTCTTCATGTCCTTTGTATCCTGTGCCTTGCTCTTGTTGTTTGTCTTTAGTTCTTTGATTAATTGCTCTAAGTACTGTGTCTCCTCTGATCTTATGATTTGGGTGTTTGGGCTTGGGTTATATATATTGTCCGGTTTCTTCTTATGCTTTAAAATTTTCTGTTGTTTTTGGCCTCTTGGCATTTGCTTAACTTGATAGGGTTCTTTTAGGATATGTAGGATTATTCAAAGCCTAATCTCTAATTTGTCAGATCTACAGCTTGGTGGAGTACACTTTCTCTAACTAATCAGCAGATGGCATCTGTGAGTCACCTATTCCCCTCAAGTCAGTTCTCCCCAACTTTGTCTTTGTGGTGTGTGGGGGTCTGATTCTTGTGGGGTCCAACTTGTGCACTAAGTTTAGGTGTATTGTTGGTACTGTCCACCCTGAATGTGGGGCATGTGTCTGAGCAGTTAGGGAGGGAGGGCAGCTTTAATAATCAAACCTCCCAGGTGTTCCTGGAGGTTTAAGGCTGTTGCAAGAGTATGAACCTTCATTTTGGTCTTGCCACAGATTGTCTCTGCTGCTGACCCACAAGTCCTTGCTATTGGTGTATGGTCCCTGGGATTTCTGAGTGGGTCCCTCTTCCAAGCTGTGCCCTTCCAGGGCCTCTGCTGAAGGAAGGTTGTGCTATGCCACAAGTGTGCACCATCCCTCAAGGGAAGTTCTGGGCCACCGGGCCATGTAGGTGCATTCCCAGCCTGCTGTAAGGATGGCTGTATGGGGTGTGTTAATTTCCCCCTTTTCGCATAGCTTTGCCTTCCCAGCTCTGGGACAATTTGCTGTGGGTGTGCGAAAGGCTATTGTCCACGTCCGATATTGTGGCGTGTGCCCGTGTTGCTGGAAACACTTCCTGTCGCACAGGGTTTTTTGGTGCTGCTCTGGGCTATGGCTTCGGTGCCAGGCAGGAGTGTTCCCAGCCTGCCCATGGCTTATTATTAATTGATATAGAATTCCAACACAAATTATAAAATTAGCACAAATAAATATCTGAGACATAGATGTTAATTGGATCCAAACAGGTCATCCACAATTTGTAATAAGTAAAATTTTAAGTCCTTGTATTTAGTTTCAAAGGACAAAGTTGAGAAATATTGCTTGGAAATATTAGTCTCGGAATCCTAAAAGCTAAGTTTTTTAAAGATTCATTTGTGTTTATGAATGTAATTTAATTGATAGTTACTAGCTTTAAGCAGATGAACTAATATTGAGTGCTTAATATTTACCACATAAGTGAGAAAGTTTTTCTTTTGACAATACTCATTCTATACAAAGCAATGTATAATTTATTAATGTCATGTCTAATTTGTAAACTGCAATGTCATAAAACACATTTAACACAAAATGCCATAAAACTAAATTGCATCATTTCTTAAGTATAGGCAGATGATTTTTAATTGCTTCAGAAAGGATATGAAGGCCAACAAAGATAATGTAATTGAGTTTTTAATTAATTTAATTTGTTTTAAAATTACCATATATAAATTGCTATTACCACAATTCCTTTTTTTCATTAAAGTTTTACAGTCATATAGTTGATCCTTAAAAATGAGAGATAAAGTAATTAACTTTGATGAAACACATTTCTGTCTATTTCCCCAGAGATACTGATAAAAACAAGTGACTTTTGGCCACTCTTGTAGAAATCTGCCTGGGTTATGCAGAATTTCCATGAACCTTCAGGGAATTACAGATAAAGAGTATAGAATATGGACCTGATTAGAATAGCAAATATTCCTGCCCTTTAAGGCTTCTGAAAAAGTATTCTAGCTCTCTTTCCATTTCAGAAGGTTATTACTAATATTCATAAACATTTGTAAGGATTATGGTAAATTTGGTTGGCTCAGGGACTGCGGAAGAGAGCAACCATAATGGAGGGGCAGTGATTAGACATGAGACTATTAAGAAATCGATACCACATTTTATCAATTGAAAGAGAGGAAACCATTGTCATTAGGATGTGTTACTTATGTAACTCTTGCCTGCTGGGCACTATAGCTTTAATTCAGTCAATCCCTTTAGTTCTATTAATTTTATGCAGTAGTTGATGGTGAACTTATCTCAATGATAAATCTAGGACTTCGAAGAATGGATTTTCCATTTTTGTTTTATTATAGTAGACAAAGATTTAGCTTTCCTGAATATTCTTGTCTTTAGTTCAATAATGCATACGTTAAGTGTTTCAGGTACTAGTTTCTGGTTCCAATTATAACAGGGCTGAATTGCATGTCTGGTAAATGTTCTTAAAAGAACTCTAAATCTTACAGATTCTCGTCATATAGGTAGGCATAACATTCCTAGTTTTATTCATGAACTTTAGTGGTAAAATAAGGAGTTATGGAAAATAAGGCAGAATGAAACCTTAATTATCTCAACAACCCTAGACATGTTTTTGTTTAGAAATATTACAGGAATATAAAGCTGATGTAATAACTATTAAAGGCCTATAAAAGGAAACTCTACACCTGCTTGAAAATCAGAATGGTAGTGAAATGTCTGAGTGCATAACCTATTTCATTTTTCAATCTACAAAACAGAGATAATGTTTGCCACCCACATGTCTCACGGGAACGACTTAAGGAAAGTGCTTTGTACTTTTGTCATATTTAACCTTCATTCTAATAATCTTATTAACCTATTTTTCAGTCATTACAAAGACATTCCTGACAAAATGACATGCCATTGTTAAAACATGTTCCCGTAGCTGTCATACTGCATCTCACTGCTTACAGGAAGCATCTGTGCCCAAGCGTGGTGCTTGGCATTTGATTTAAATGAACTTTTATTTAGGTTTCTGCTACCAGGCACTAGAGACATTTCAACTATTTTATTCACACATACCCTAGTTAAGGGAACTCTGTCAATGAAACAGTTTTTCCTTTAAGGTTTATAATCTCTTACAGAAGTAAAACTGCAGAATGTTTACTTTTTTCTAACAGATAAATTCATTCAGCAAACATAAGTATAATGCATAACTTACATAGACTAAATTCACTATGTGTTACCAAAGCAGAAATTTAAGTGTACTGAAGAGCACTTTTTTTAACTCTACTGAATTTTACTTCTTAATAGTTAATATGCATTGTAAATTAATTTTAACTTTAGAATTTATGGAAAAGTAGTATAGTACATAAAGATACTGGTGTAAAAGAGAATTTTGCCTTAACTCAAGATGCTATAACTTATTGTTGATGTGCTCTTATACAAGGTCTCTATCCTTTAAGACTAGATTTTCTCATTTTTGACAGGTAGGAAGACCTTCCCTGCCATTTTATTTTAAGGATAAGAGATAATGTATAGGAATGATGCAATACAATACCTAATAATTAGATCATATTCGGTAAATGACACATATTGCTATTATTTATGGAAAAGAAGGAAATCAGTGGTATGATTCATATTTTGATTGAAATGTTCTCAACAAAACTGTGAAGTGTTATTTTATCAGTTTTATAGAAGAGAACACTGATGAACAGAGGCTAAATGTTCAAAATCACACACATACATGGTTGTGCTAGGATCCAATTTTCTTATTAGAAGTCCAATGCTCTTTCTACTATGTTATGATTTTAACTTCTCATTAATTCAAACTACATTTTTTCTGAAGTTGGATTAAAGTTGAATATCTACACCACTTAGACCCTACCTATTTTAAATACTAAAATAAACTTTCACAACTAATATATTGCTATGTATCATAAGAATATTATTTTCAGAATATAGACTCTTTTATTCACTTGTTTACTCAACAATTATCAGATGCCTACCGTGTTCCAAGCTCAGTGCTTGATTCTGGGTGTGCTAAGAGGAATATAAAATATGTGCATTCTGGTGACAACAGCCTAGTGTGGGATGTATGTATATATATAGAGGGAGGTGCAGGTTGTGAATTATGTATCACAATTTACTACTTAGACATGTTCTTAATCCATGTTCCTGTGGGTATGACCACACTTTATATAGGATCTCTTGAATATTTATTTTAAATTAAGATGTGGACCAACTGAATGAGGTTGGGTCTTAATCCAGATTACTGGAGACCTTATAAAAAGAAAGAAAAAAGAAGCCAGAGTTAGAGAAGGCCATAGGGAGGAGCCCACCTCCCAGAAGTGGGAAGTCAACAGAACCTACAATAGAAAAGAGAGGACATTGCCATATGACACAAGGAGGAATACATGCCAAAGAACCCCCAGGATTGCTGACAGCCAGCAGCAAAATGTTACAGAATTTGGAGAGAAAGCATTCCCTTGCTGACACCTTGATTTTGGACTTTTAGCTTCAAAACTGTGAGCACACCAAGTTTTGTTATTTAAACCATTGAATGGGATTTGTCAACATGGCAAACCAAGACATACATGTATAGTTGATCTTCATCATTTGCTGATTCTATATTTGAGAATTCATCTACTTACTAAAATTTATTTGTAACTCCTAAATCAATTCTTACAGTGCTTTTGTGATCATTCACAGACATGCATAGTGTGGTAAAAAAATTTGAGTTTCCCATGGGCATGGTCCCAGCTGAGGATGAATAAATTGTTTCTCTGTCTTTTTGTTTCAGCTTTCATACTGTAAACAAGTGTCCTTTTCATGGTATATTTGCTGCTATGTTTTTAGCTTTTTTTTTATTTTTTTTTTTTTTTTTTTTTTTTTTTGGTGATTTAGCTGTTTAAAATGGTCCTCAAACATAGTGAGTGCTGTGACTTCTGGGAAAAAATGTGGGTGTTAAATAAGTTTTGTTCAGGCTTGAGTCATAGTACTGTTGGTTGTGAGCTCAATGTTAATGAATCTACTATCTATTAATTAAATAAGATGTCTTTAAACAGAAACACACATAAAACAAGGTTATATATTGATCAGTTGACAAATGTATTATGATTAGAGGCTCACAGGGACCTAACCCTGTATTTACCCTATGCTAATGTGCAAATGGGGAACAATGGTTCAGTATTTACTAATTCAGTATTCACAGTGACTTTATAGAACATAAATATGGCAAATAGTTGTATATTCATTGCATTCCATTGGTATTGGATGAGGGCTATAATAGAGGTGTGTATAAAATTCAATGCGGAGGCAAAAAAATATTGTTCAACTTTCAACTTCATGGCAGTGGTGTGGCAATGGCAGGGGAAGAGAAATGCAGTTTTTAATAATAAATTTTTCAAATATGTTAATTTAATGCTTATTTTGTAGCCACATACTTTTAGCCTTCTGTTTCCAAAGTACATGGTAGTATTGTACTTTATGGACTCTGGTGGGTTAGGTATGCTGTATAACTGATAATATAATTTAAGAGTTAAAATGACAGAACATTTCCATGCCTGATATCAATTAAGACCCTCCAAAATTCTCTTTACCATCTTTCCTACCAACAATAAACCAAATAATAGCTGTTCTTTTGGCTTGTGTCCCAGAGTGATGATGACTATTAGAACAAGGTACCTATGATGGTTCCCATAGAATAAATGGCCAATAAACAGGTAACGTTTAAGCCACTTAGATTTTTGGGTTGTTTGTTAACAATGCATGATCTAGCTTATCCTTACTGATAAGTTAATAAAAATATTTGTAATAGAGAACAAATATATAAATTCAATTTTGGAGCTTTTTAATTTTTTTGACTGCTTTGATGTAGGCCTGAAAAGCTTAAGAGAAAAGAAAGGAAAAAAATCATAACCAATCTATTGCAGCCAGCAAGATGATTCTCTTTGATTGAATCACTAGCTTCAGTACAATTCAGTAAATATGTTTTTGCTTGCTCACCAAACAACCAAACAAGGCTCTATTATTTTGTTTTTTTTTTGTTTGTTTTTTTGTTTGTTTTTTGGTCTTACCCAGGAGCTTACATTTTTCTCCTTAATTTAATCAGTCAATCATTCAGTCGACAAGTATTTAGTACTAATTGTGTAACCAAAACTGATTTGGACATCACAGCATTTACAAAAGGAGATATAAGAATATTCTCCTATGTTGAAAAACATATACTATTGAGTGTACTAAAATTGAAAATATAAAATAAATTTTAAAACATGTTTGGCAGAAAATGCCAGCTGTTCAAAAAAAAATCCAATTTCTTTTCTTCTTGTACACAACTGATAGGCTAAAATTCCCAGACTCATTTGCTGTTTGTTTTGGCCATGTGGCTGGGTGCTAACTGAAGAAATATGAGCAGAAGTTCTATGTTCCATTTTTGGCTCAAGAACTTAAAAAAACAGGTGTGTTAACTTTCTCTTTCACTGGCAGGAAAAGCAAGAGATCACTAAGAGATACTAAAAATCACAAAATAGAAAGGGTTTGGCCCATGAATCAACACCTGGAGGGCAATCTGCTGACTAGGAATACTCATATTGGATTGGATGTAATTGTGAATATGAAATAAACTTCTATTTTGTTTGACACAGCATAGTCATTGGGTTCTATCTATACTTAAGTCATATCTATTATGATCCAAAATTGTAATGTTTAATCTTTTCCTTTTTTTATTTGAACTTGTAAAAATTGAAGAATGAATGGAAATTTGCATTGTTATTCTACTATCAATAGTACCATTACTCCTATAAAAAGATTTACTATAGTGATTATTGCTACTGGTAACATAACAAAAACCTAAGTCACCATGACAACCAGCAAAAAATGCTCAAGTTTACCTAATGAGTTAGCAACATCCTTATAATGTGAGCAGGTGGAAATTCAAGGTTTTCCTTATGTTAGGAACACAAATCAGGTATAAAGTAGAGGATTGCATACAAGTCATTGAAGAAAGTGAGATTTTTATCCAACTCCTTGAAATAAGACAGTGACCACTCACTTAATTTTCTAAAACTTTTCCAGGTGATAAAAAAGCTAAAATAGGATAGTAGAAATGTATACAAATATATTATTAGTAGTAATAACTGGACTAAGCTCACCAGTGAAAAGACACTTATTTTCCAGACTAATTTAAAAATGGTATACTTTTACATTAGGTAAACCTGAAACAGGACACAGAAAGGTCTAACTTAAAATGAAATTTAGTGCAGCCATATTAACTTTAGGAAAAATGCATTACTGGATAAAAACAGGGCTCAATTCACCAGTATGACATAAGTATTCAAACTTGTTCTAACATAGTATTAAAATGTATGGAAAATTAATTATAAAAGAAATGGAAAAATCCACTAGCATAAACAGATATTTTAATGCACCATGTTTAGTAATTGATAGATCAAGCTGATTAGTGGTGGTAGGTCTATAGGTGTTTTATAATTATGTCCTTTAAATTATAGATATCTATATAAGTGTATATCTAGCTGATTTATGTTCATCTCTGATTGCTCGGTCTCCTCACAGAGACTTTTTGAGACCCTTGGACTTGATTTGGTAACCAAATTCTTGCTTTCATTACACCCCATAGTCCTCCAATTTTGGTAGTCATCAAACTTGTGACTATTTGTTTAACATTTTTTTCCCTTGAGAGAGAAAATGCATGAGGTCAGGACTGTGTCATTCTTGTTGATTACTCATCTCTGTCCTATCACAGTAATAGTGATAGATTAGTATTTGCAGAAGGAAGGGAGGGTGGAAGGAAGGAATGGAGTGTGGAAAAAGGGAGGGAGGGAGGAAATAATTCTGCATCTAAACTGTTTGACTCCAGTGCATTGGGATTCCAGAGAACATACTTGCATTACCTTGAAACCTATGAGCATTCTAGCAAGTCAGATGGGTCAGAGTGTTGCCAGAGATGAAGATGCTTTTTACTCCTGAAGTAGGCCAAAACAAGAGAGGGAAAAATGTCCACTGCAATTTGGTGACAGGACTTACTCAAAAGCAGCTATGACATAGAGACTCCCGGAAATGACTGAGTCAGAGGAGGCTACATTGCAAATACCAAGAAAGTACACAAAATAGTGATAATAAGGGTTATTACTGTTCATGTGATCCACATTTTAAAATTTATGCTGGTGTGGGGTAAGCAAGCACAGACTACAATGTAAACCACAACAGTGGTTTATGATGCTCCTGGCATAAGCTATTTGATATCCGGGTTACCATGAATGTTTGTTATTAGGGACAATACAAAAGATGTCAGATATATAACATTAAAATTGTCTATGTCATTAGAAGTTAGAAAATAAAACCACAAAAAAAAAAAAGTGTTAAACTTTACCCAAAAGCTCAGAACCTATAGAAGATGGGGAGAATCACAACTTCTCCAGAAGGGACTTGCAGTGAGCAGCAAGAAAACAAAAACAAAAACAAAAAATCCCAAACAAACCAAAACAAAAGCTTTGCCCGGAAGACTTTTGCGGCTGGCAGAGAATAAACACAGCCATTGCACAAGTTCACAGCTGTAACCTTGGGGAGCTGAACTGGAACATGGAACATTTGCCACCTGCACAGCTGAAGAAAAGACTAATAGCAGGAACTTAACATCAGATCGGTGATTTCTTGGCTGCAGAAAAGGTAGCATCTTTCATAAAGCAAGCCGTTTTTCTGCTTTTAGTGACTCCAATTCTACTGAAGGTTGTTGTTTTGTAGTGGAGAAAACTCTTGCTGGCAACATCACTTATATACTTTTCTGTCATAAAAGATTCTAACAGATGCTCCTGCCCAGTTCCCCACTCTGACAGAACATTCATCGCCAATAATGTTTGTGGCGTGTTCAGCCCACAAGAAGTTACCATTGATGGATTTCTTCCAAACAACAATCATTGCATGACAAACACTGAGCACATCTCTCAGGATTTTTAACCCAATAATTTTAATAAAACTCACATTCAATATTTTTCAGAATAAAGAACAAAATGGGGAAACCAAATAGTGTGCCCCTTTCTCTGGAAAACAACCTGATCACAGTGTAATGGTCAGAGTTTTCCTGATACTGATTCTTTTTATTTATTTTTTAAAGAAAACAGCTAGTTGTTTTGTAGAAATTTCCATATTCTGAACTTGAAGGATTATTTCAAGATTGGGTTTTGATTATATAATCATGGCAAGATAACTACCAGTTGAACTATTTTTCATTGCAGCACATTATGGAGCACATGATATCAAGATATCCCACTATTGCCAGTGGTACATTTACTCCCTGGTTAAGATGTTGTCTGCCAGATTCCCAGATCTCTTTCTAGAAAGGTGCATTACTCTTTTAATTAGTAAGAGGTAGAGTGCCATGGAAAGATTTATGGCCTCTTGCAAAAATTTAAAGAACCAAATATGGAGGGTAAGACTAAAGGCAGAGAGGTCAGCTAGGGAGCTGTTTTTATAAGCTATTCACAAAACTATGAGGGTCTGAAAGAGTAGTGGCAAGGTGGGGTGAGGTGGAGAGAAAGGATTCTAGAGGTGATAAAGTTCTTGAATCAGCAAGACATGGAGACTGATTAGGTACTTGGGACAGATGAGGCAGGGTTTAAAGAATGTGAAAAGAAGGAGTTCAGGATGAATCCTAGCTTCACAGTTTTCAGAGGGAAATAGTGGATTCTTCGTTGGTTCTGCTGAGTCTGAGATCACCAGTGGGATTTCAAATGGGAATATTATATAGACATTGGAAATAAAGGAGGGTAAAATTGAGAGGTGTGGTTATACACAAAGTATTTGTTTTAGTTCTATTTTTCCCTATAGATCCCATCTATTGCTGTCAGGTGAGAATATTTGAGAAAAATAATAAATAAAAATAAAAGTAATTTAATCCATATGTGTAGCTCATATCTGCATATCCTTTACAAAATGCATATTAAGTGACTGCAAAAAAGTATCTCAATCTTTTCCCTTGCTGGCCCATTGAAACAGGTCTGATTATTATAAAATAGCATTAAGAACTGATACTTTGAGTAGTTGATTATATTTCTACCACTTGATTATTTATTTTCTTAGGCAGATATATGCTCTACATGTCTATTCCACCCCCACATATAGAAGAATGTGCTTTCTTATTATTATCTAAAATCCAAGAGAAGTAAAAGCAGAACTGTCTTATTTATCATCTTATGTCTATTATTCTGTGAATTTTTCACATGATTAATACTAACAGAATGGCAAAACTATAAAAAAAAAAAAACACAAAAAAACAAACAAAAAACCCAAGATTCATTTCATTCAAACAAAGCTTAGAAAACACAATTGAGCAAAGATGTATTCTGATGACAATGTCAGTTTGAACAACATTTATTATAAAATATGGGGTTTTAACTGCAGCCTAACCCACAAGCCATTAAGTCCCCAGTATCTGAGTGCTCTGTAATGTGAAATTGATTAGGGGCCCTTATGCCCTACTTATACTATTTTCACCCCAAATATATTATTTCAGTATTCAGTGATTTTAATCAGGTAAGTTCATGGTTGTGGTGGTCTGGAACTGTATGTACTCCAGAATATCATGTTCTTAAAGCTAAAGCATTCCTGTAGGTACAAACCAATTATCAGTGGGTTTTTATGAGATTACTTCAGTTAAGGCATGGTCCAGGGTGGTGGGACTTAATCTTCTTACTGGAGATCTTTATAAACAGGATGAAAACAAAGAGAGAGGAGGGGAGGGGAGGA
Organism: Choloepus didactylus; assembly: GCF_015220235.1. Lineage (NCBI taxonomy): Eukaryota > Metazoa > Chordata > Mammalia > Pilosa > Megalonychidae > Choloepus > Choloepus didactylus. Next base: position 71,505,243 of record NC_051316.1, read on the forward strand.
CGGTTGCCTTTATTTGGACGTTCTCATGGCCTCAAACTACAAGCTATTAAGTTCCCATTGTTTAAAGCCAATCCATTGCATGATGTCTGCTTTCAGCAGCCTCGTAAACTAACACGATGATGTTCTAGGATTTTCAATGAATTTGTAATCTCATCAAAGGTAGAAGTTAGGACGTTTACTTCTAAATTGCCTCTAATACATTAATGAACATGCTAGATCAATGGTCATGTGCAGGCAGGCATAAATGAAGGGAAATTATGAAGGATATAAGGCCTTATAATGAAGTCCTGATTTTAACTGAAAAGCTTCCAGGCCTATTGAAATGTTGGCTAAGCATCCCTGAAATGTATTGTCCTAATTAGAACATTGAATTGTCCCTAGGCTATAGTTAAAACTAACGTGGAAACATTTTTATCACCCTGTACATGGTGAAGTAACTTAGAGTAAATTATACAGCACCTAACCCTATCTTATTCAATTATAATTACAACCTTTTGAAGAAGGCAATGTTATTCTCATTTCTGAGGCTCACATAGCCTCCATAATCTACCTAAGGCAACACAACCAGTACATCAGAGAAAAATGCAAACCTATGTCTGTTTCACTCCAATCTAGACGCTTCTAATCCTACTAACTATCTTTAGTATGCTGTGTTTTGAAGAGTTCATTTAATTGGATCAAACAGGTGCTGGGGCACGTGTTTGGAAACATATTCAATAGTCAGTTCTCCTCAAACATCTCCACTAAGACAGTTCTACTAGAAGAATAATATGCTCAGCTGTCTGCTATTGTTTAATCTCTTAGTTTTGTGCTTTATTATAAATTTCCCTTTGAATTTTACATTCTATATCAGAGACTGTGCATCAAAATAATTGGTGGAGCTTTAAAAAATATATGGCCCTGCATCATTTTTAGATATTCTATTTTAATAAAACCTTTTTCTCATGCTATAAAATATCCATACATTTTAATATAAAAATAATGCCATGTTTACTCAATAATGAATTTATTTCATTCCTGAATTTGAGGCATATTTTCCTAAATTGGAGCAATAATTATGCTTCAGGAAGATAATTGTTTTGGCTGACCACTTAGACTATATCTTAATACTTACAGTTCTCAGTTCTGAAATCTTTAGAGGCAGGAATTGTGCCTTGCTTCTTGTAATCCACAGTTGCCTGATACTACTCTAGAGCTGATTAGGTGCTCAAAGTTAAGTGAGTCAAAGATAGATTGAGACTGACTGGTAGAGTCTTGAAACTAATAGAATAAGGGTAAGGATTTTATTATTTTTTCCAAATCCAAGTGGTTATAGTATAGCTATCTTATAGTTTTTGCTGGAGTCCATGCATGCAATATATAACATAGCTAGGCACATTTATTTTTATGCAAGCCTATAAGAAGGGGAAAAATAAAGAAAAAGAAAAGGAGACTGCCTTTATCAATAATTTCATGTTGATATGAACCGTCTGTTGCGAAGAGACTAAGGCTGGTTAATAAATTCAAAGAAATTCAGTGGCCTATTTAAGATGCTTTTAAAGGTGTGATTTTTTTTTTTTTTGCTAGAACATGTTTTATAAATGGCAGATTCATTCAGCAATATCATCAGGAATACAATTAATATTTTATTAATAATCACTCAAGGAGCACCCTGTACAGTTAAGTTAAAAAAGTTCTTTCTCATATAATCCCAGAATAATTTCAGGTTGTAGAAATTAGTAGCTAGCAAATTATGTCCTTGTCATAAAATGATAATATATAAAATACATGTGTGAGAAAAAAAGAAGAAGAAAGCCAAGGTAAAGAGTTTAGCTGAAACAAATTCTCAGCATTTTGGTTTTGAATATAAAAATAAGTGCTTGAAAAATGTGACAGCTTCCCTCAGCTCTACTATTAGGTACACTATTTTCCTGCCAGACTATTTTACTAAGTTGGCAGATGCTTGGGTCTCAGACATGAGGCTCCTACTGCAAGAAGTACCCGAAGAGACAGAGCCCTAGGTAGCTGGTGTCTCCTGGCTAAATAAGGCTTTCATTTTGCTTGTTCCCAGATTGGGGCAAACTATGAAACTGGGCAGAAACAGGAGATACAAAAGATTAGATTTATGGGCATCTGTTAGTGGTCTATATATTACTGTAAAACACTTGCCTCTTCATTAAAACCATGTGTTATTTAAAAATGAGCTATGGAGAGGAGTCATACAAAAAATCTTTCACATTTCCCCATAAAGAGAGGAATGAGGACCAATCTTTTGCCTCAATGCTTCTGTTTCAAATAGAGAGACATTATCTCAGTTTGTTGGCATATACAAAATTAATTGGGTAAGAGTTGCTTCTTGGATTCTGCTTCTACTTTATCTGCCACTGAATCATTTAATTGTAGAAAGTTTATTTTACACTTAATCAGATTTTAGCTCCTAGATTATTGGGCTTTAAACTTTTAAGAGTTCTTATTTTCTCTCCTTATTAAAAACCTTGTCATGAAACCAGCATACTACATAAAAGAGAGCCACAGCAGAGCTCCCTGGCAGTTTTTATTTGAAGCAAGTATTACACCTAATAAAATGCTCCCACAAGCTTAGAAAACTTTAAACAATGCACAGGGCAAGTTTATTGTGAGCATGTTTCCTAGATTTAAGTTATAGTACCATCCAACTAAAGACATCCTCTCCATCTTTATAGCATTCATAAATTTGGTGGAAAAATATGTTTCAGTGACTACAGCTCAGTCACCATGTGAATAAAGAAGATGGGTATTCCCTCTTCCCCATCTGCCATAATGGAATCATTTGGTGGCTGCTCTAATGCATAAGATTTAGCAAATCTGAAGAATTAAAAAATTGTTTACTGGCAGTTTTGTTTCCCACTCAAGGTAGAATTGATCCAGTTGCATCTCTTTTCATTCTACTTAATTACTGACAAGCAGAATTCTGGCTGGCTATTATACTCAAGAATGCTACCCCTACCGTTCTTACCATAAAGGGAAGTCTGTGGCAGGATAATCTAGAGTGCTGTCTGTGGAATGTAACTCAATACAGTACATTTTGATTTGTTAGATGTACTGCTTTGGTCTTTTGACAGTTGTTCTGGGAGTAAATAACATCTGTCATACAATTGGTTGGCAAAACCCATTTGTAGTATAATTAAACAGCCATCATTTTTGTTGGAGCATAAACATGAAGATAAATAGACCCTGAATTAGCAAGTGAAACATCATTTGATGGCTCACAGCTAGACAGGCACAATATAGATTTCATACACGCACAGTGTCTTTACTAAGGCAGCCTACAAAAATCCAAAGCAGAAGCAGTGTCTATAATTTGCAAACTGGAGGCAAGAAAATTTGTGACAGCCTTAGCAATCTTTCTAGCAGGTCCAGGTACAGTTCTTCACCTTTCAACTAGATTAATGATAAAGCAAAATAAAAACAATAATAAAGAAAGTGTCTTTATCTTTGGGCATTTTCTTTTCTGGAATTGCTGTGACCCCTCACCCCCTTCTTTATGAATAGATTAGAGTTAAAGGTGGAACCAGAAACCAACACAAGTTGGTTATTAGAGGAATTTATGATGTCCCTAGGGACCTGGATGGGCTAGTTTAATTCAGTAAAATTTTATACTTGACTGTTGTGCTTTTTTCCAAGAGGCCAAGGGCCTTGACTCTGTACAGCAGGTCATTTTAATGTATGTTTTAAATTTAGTCGATTTTAGGTTTTGTTTTGTTTTGTTTTGTTTTGTTTAATAACTGATTACATGCCAGAATAGTGCTAATCTCTGCTGCTCTCCCTTCCTCCTTTGGCTCCCTGCCTTTGGGCCAATCCACGGGGCCTTAGAACTGGTGCTTATGGAAGATCAGGAGGCGGCTGAAAGGGTAAAAGTTTTCTAAGTAGTGTGAGGGGATATTAGTGAAGGCAATTGTCAGTGAATTTTTTGTTTCATACTGTCTCTGTACATGTTTGTTGAGCTCCATTTAAATGTAGATGTCTGAAAATTTTTATCATTAAGATTTTCATGAGAATTGGGATTTAACTATTTTGTTCATAGAATAACATCTAGGATATAGTCAGTGGCTAATAAATATATGCCAAGTAAAGGAATAAATAAAGTAATTTATTTGAAGTTTTGTTTCTTGCATACAATTTCCTTTAATGCTGTATAGGAAAGTGAGATTTATGAACTTTTAATAATTAAAAAAGCTACTTTATTTCTATTGTTATACTTTTGAACTTATGCACTGCTACTGTTGATATTTATTCATTGTGCTTCTATGACCCATGTATTATAAAAATGCCCCATGAATTTATGCAAAAAATATATTCTTTTAATTCCTTTGTGATAGAAATAAAGTTCCTTAATGTATTAAATAGAATGGATTGCTCTATGCTGCAATAACCAACAACCTGAAAACATCAGTGGTTTCATAGAATTAAGTTTAATTTCTATTGATAGTACATGTATAACGTGAGCCATTCAGGGATTTGCTCCAACTGGATTTCATGAAGTTCGGTTCACAATAATACCACAACCTCGTAATTGCATCCTCTGGAGCAGGAGAACTCCATGTTCACTGTGGCAGGAGAGGAGTGAGCTGGACGGTCATGCATCAGCTCTTTTACACCTTGGCCTAAAAATGACGCAAGCAACTTCCACTCACAGCCCATTGACCCAAAACTAGTCATATAGCCCTGCCTGATTGCAGGGACAGGGAAGGTGGTAGGGGGAACAGAGGGAATGTGCTAAGCACCACACTCTCTGACCCCAAGCAAAAGTATTATACTTTGTGGAACCATATGGGAAAACACACGTTGACATTGTTTAACTCAAATTGGAAGGTTGACGCTGGGAATATACCTTCCAAGGAAATTTGACACATATCAAAAGATAATATAGAAAAAAATTAAAACACATTAGCACAAAGTGAAATGTATCATGGGATGCAAGACTGGTTTAACATTTGATCAATGTAATACATCAATTGATAGAATAACAGAGAAAAATCATATGAGCATATCAAGAGATCTATAAAATGAATCTGACAAAATTTTAACAAGCTTTCCATGATAAAAACTTATAGCAAACTAGAAATAGAAGGCAACTTCCTCAACCTGATAAAGGACGTCTACAAAAATGTATAGGTGGCATCACACTTAATAATGAAATACTGAATGTTCTCCCTCTAAGATCAGGATGAAACATAAATATGCTCTCTTTCATGACTTAAATTTTTGTATTAGAGGACACAACTAGTAGATGAAGGCAGAAGATTATTAAAATATACAGATTGGAATAATATTAAAGCTAATACATAAATTTAGGTTACAAGATAACAAGGTCAGTATACAAGGTCATTGGCATTTGTATATGCTACAACAAACAATTTAATTGGAACATGAAAGTACAAAATGATACCATTTACAGTAGCATCAAGAACATAAAATATTCAGAAATAGAGGTAACAAAGGGTCTACAAAACCTATACAATGAAATATACAAAAGAATTGTGAGAAAAATTAAGGAAGACCTATCTAAACAGATTGATATGACAAGTTAATGAATCAAAAGTATCGAGTTTGTAAGATTTTTATTTATCCCCAAATTAGATCTGTAGATTCAACACAATTTGAGTCAAATCCTAACATGGTTTTGGTAAGCTGTTTCTAAAATTTGGAAATGCAAAGGATCTAGAAAAGCCAAAACAGTATTGAAAAAAAGGAAAAAAGTTGGAGGACTTTGTCTAAATTTCAAGTCTAAGCATGAAGCAGCAGTAATCAAACCAGTATCCTAGAGACTTATGAATAGACAAATAGAGAACAGAATAGAGATTCCATACTTGGACAAGAGACCAAAGAAATTCAATGGGAAAAACAAATATTTTCAACAACCAGTGATGGAATAACTGGGCATCTTAATTGAAAAGCTAAAACTATGAAATTTCTAAAAGAAAACAGGAAAATACTTTCATGAGTTAGGAGTAAGTAAAGACATTTTATAGAGGACACAAAAAGTACTAAGCATAAAAAATTGATAAACTGGACTCCATTTAAAATAAAAACGTCTACTCATCAAAAACTGCTGTTAAAACAATAAGAAAAGGACAAGACACAGACTTGAAGAAATATTTGCAATATATATATATAAAGGATTAAAGGATTTGTATTCAGAAATCAAAAAAGATCTATAGAGATCCAAAATAAAAAGTCAGACAATTCCAAATAATTTTTCAAGAGACCTTATAAAAAGGAAGTATACAAATCCCAATCTGTTCATGAAAATGTCAATTTAGTCATCAAGGAAAGGCAAAATACTCCCCATCACAAGATACTTCTTTACATCAACTAGAATGACTCAAATTAAAAAGGTGACAAACATAAATGTTGGCGATGGTGTGGAACATCTGGGATTGTCATATATCGCTGGTAGGAGTATAAAATAGACAAAGCCCTTTGGAGAACTGCTTGATAGTTTCTCATTAAACTATGTACATACCTACACTGTGAGCCAGCAAGTCCACATTGTGGTATTTATCCAAGAGAAAGGAATATGTATGTGGACAAAAAGACTTGTATAAAAATGTTTATAACAACTTCAAACATAGTAGCTCCTATTGGGAAACGACTCAAAAGTTCATGAATAGGAGAATATCGACTCAGCAGTAAATAAACATTGAACTGCTGATACACACAATGTGGATGAATTGCAAAAATATTCTGTTGAGTGAAAGAAGCCACAAGTAATGAGTACATTCTCTATGATTCCATTTATATGAAGTTCAAGAACAGGTGGAACCAATCTATGTTGATTGATGTTAGCACAGTGTACCTGTAGGAGATAAGGATTAGCTGGAAGGAAAAATGAGGAAGCTCCATGGGTCCTATATTTTGATTTGGGTATTGGTTGCAGGAGTAAATATATTTGTCAAAACTCACTGAATTGAACCCTTAATATCTATCCATTTCACTGCATATAAATTTTACCTCAATATAAAGGTTAATAAAGAAAATGTATTTATTAAATTTTACTTAAATTGATTTGTATTCTCCTTTTAAGCAAAGTGTAATAAAGTAAATTATATGCTGGTGAACGACAATTAAACAAAACAAAACAAAGAAACAGCAAAAAACTCCCTGGATATTTTGTGACATTTAATGACAAGGATAAAATACTATTAAAATATCAATAATAACAAATGGTAGTAAGGAAAAAAAGTAATATTAGATCATAACCTGCTCTTAAATTGTGAACATTGACTATACATAGTATCTTTTGGGTACTCATTTCAGATACAGATGGTGAGAAATGGAATAATTACAATTACAGAATTATAATAAAAATACAGCTGTAGTTTTAAAAAATTACAAATTCCCCAGTGAGAAGAAAGATTCTCTTTCCAAACAAATGTGAGTATCTTTTATTCTACCCATGATGAAGGCAGGGAGGCATTTGCTTTGGGGAATGTCCAAAATTTCTATGATTTTACTTTTCCAGCCAAAACAATTCTACTTTTTTGGCATGTATTAATCAATAGGCAAAACATTTTGAAAATTTAAATATTATTCCATTTAACACTTTTTCTTTTCTTGTTTTTCTCATGTATATAACAACAGGGGGCAATAAAACAACTTACCTCACAGATTTAATATAAGAAAAAAAGAGATCATGAATGTAAAAATACCAAGCAAATTGCTTGGCACAAAGGCCTAAAAAATCAAATAACTTTTCCTGGCAACATAAAACTTATAAGTGGATGAGATTAAGATGGATAACAAACAAAGGAATTAATTAATAAATGATTTAGTAAGTTGTATAGCTAGATGTTACCTTGAAAATCAGGTGCATGGCTCTTATGAGAATGATACATTCAGCAAACAGATTTTGAAATTGAGAAAAAGGAAAACAGGAATTGTGGAGGGAGTTACTACACAGTGGGTCCTGGGAACACAGGCTCAGGCACAGAAGAAACTTCCAGCATCTGAGGCTTTGTTACTTACATGGCACAAAGAGTGCAAAAGAGCAGGGGAAGAGGAGATCCCGTCGTGGCCGGTCTCCCGGGGCAGCCTCCATGGCTCCGCATGCCCCACTTGGCCTCCAAAAGGAGAGACCAGTTTGTGCTGTGAACGGGGTTATCTATCCACGCCAGGGGTGGGAGGTGGGGGGCAGTTCCTGCCACTGAGCGTTCCCTTCCCTGATCAGCATCTGGGGCTTCTTGTTCCAGGTTTCCAGGTTTAAGGTCGGGTCAGGCTATCTCATTAGACGTAACATCTCCCTGGGCTGTGTAATGGAAATAATCTGAAACGTCATGGCACAACAGAAGAGGAGGGCGGCAGATAGGCGAGAGCCGTGAGATGGCCACAGAGCATGTGCATGTGACTTCCCTAGCAGGCAGGATTAGATTCCCAAGTAGAAACTGTTAAGAAAGGCAGAGCAGGGGGCAGGTAATTGGGTACATGATTGTTGAATACTGAGGAAATACACAGGAATAGCGAAGAGTGGGACAGGCCAACACCAAAAGGAAAGAGGCTGAGACAAGAAAAACTTTACTTCTTTTACAATTTTGCTTAGGGTTGGCTTTGTGTCCTGGGGAAGTCAAAACAAATTATTTCCATTTGTACTACTACACAGGCATGTGGATGAAAGGCAGTGTTGTAGATTATTTGGCATCGATCTAGTTTATAATTTTGAACATAGATAAGGTCGTTGTAAGCATTCAGAAATCCAGTGCTTCTTAGCTCTGCTTTCTGACTTTTTGAAAACTTGAAGAAGTATTCCCATTAGGATTGAAATGTCCAGAATGACATGTGATCTTTTTAAGGGCAAAGCCTATGTAGATGGGGAGGTGATTTTAGTTTAGTATTTACCTCCTCCACCTATTTTTTAACTGGTAATTTTATGTTAAATAGTAAGGGTTACTAGTTATTTTACGCAAAGATGAATCACAAAACACGACTTAATTAGACTGTCACCCCACAATATCCATTTGTCAATGTTTAAAAATTGCTGACAGAATCATGGAAAAAAATGAAAATGGTTGAGTTTATTCAGATAGTAGAACACTATCAATATCAAATAGTTATAAGAGTTGCAGATACTTTACCACTAATACTACGACAAGTATGATTTATTGAGCATCTGTATATACCAAATGTTGCAGTCAGCTCTCCACCTTTCTATCACACTTCATTTTTCACACATTTCTATAAGATAAGCACAATTACCTCCATTCTACCTTTTTCAAAAATGATATTAAAAAGGATAAACAAAGTACCAGGGTCACATAGATGAGATTTGAATTCAGTTTTGTCTGACTCCACCTTGAATATTCACAGTTATCCCTTGAAATTTTGATTTAAAATTTCTCCTTACTCCATCATTTGGTGCCATAGGTGCATTAAAGATTAACTATGTATTACACTATTTGGCGGATGTTTACCTGCTTAAAAGCGTTCTCTACAATCCTCCCACAGATCTAACCTACACATACAATATTTCCTTCATTCATTTATTTTCCCATTAGTTCTTGCTAGTTCAGTGCCCCACCTGCTCAGTATACTATACCAGTGTGGAAATTAGGTAAACATGTTTTGCCTTAGTAAAGAGTTCTTGTATTACAACTTTATTTTTCATTTTTCCTATATATGACCTTTTGTAGCTTCTTCTCCAAAACAAGCTTGTTATGATCGAGAGATGACTGAACCACACTGCAGTACAGACTAATGGCCCTGACCTAGTCAACTGAAAATTTCATCTAGTTTCTTAATATGAGAACGCCACTAGAGTATTCATGATTTTTTGCTTAATTATACTTAACATAAATATTTAATAATTAAGACATAAATATTGATAATTTAATTATTTTTCCGTGGCTTGTCATTAGACATTTTCAAATAATCTTTTATTTGTTTATAATATCCTGAATTTTAAAAAAAAAAAAAAAACCTTGAAAGGATTTAGAGTTGGAATCCCCTCCCAGAATACCCTAAAAAAATAGAATAATATTCTCCCTCAACAACACTGAAGTCTTGGGCAAGGAAGAGGACCTGGGAAGAGAAGAGCTCACAGAGGTCAATCCGCACTTTCAAGTTGAACTGATAAAAGCAAAATGTTAATAGGAAAACTGTGTGTGTAGAGGAGTAATATTGGTACTCTGTACTTTGTGCATGATTTTTCTGTAAAACTTCATCTGTTGTAGTAAAAAAAAAAATTAAGTAATTTTAAGTAATACTGAAGCATTGTAAAAAAAAGTGTACCCACGTAAAATCAGAGAAAATACAGTTGCTCAAGCATAAGACGATGAAAGGAAATGGCATAGTAAATACGGAAATTTTCTGCAACTTAATAATAACAGCATTGATAAAGTAAAACAAAACATTAAATTTAAAAAGGAAGGGACATAACATCAAAAGAAAGAGAAGCCAAAAACTAGAAGAAAATATAACTCAAAAAAGGAGAAAATTCACTTAATGGGCTTTAATAAGAGCATGATTCAAGAAAACTTATTCTTAAAGAGTTAAAAAAAATAAGATAATTAAGTGTATAATTATATCATAAAGGATTGATTGCCTAAAGAAACAAATTGTATATGAAAAGTATCATTAAAGAACTTAAATTAGAAATATCAAGGAACTAAAAGTTGAATTATTATTGTAGGAAGAAGTCTTGAGGAAACCCCTGGGAATGCATATTAAAAGGACAAGAAATTAAAGGGAAGCTATAAAAGATATATTCTGATAGAAGATAATTTGTATTCCTGGAATAGAAAATTCAACAAATGTAAGGAAATTTACGATGGATTTCAAGGATAAATAAAATAACAAATACTCCTTCAAATGTTTAAATATTAGATTTTCCGATCAAAAAGCATACCATGATGCAGAAGAATCTGAAACTAAATATTCCAAACCAAAACATTTTCTCTTTACTTTATTGAGCCTTCAAGGAATAAGAAAAATAATTCATTCTTCAGGAAGCCATGAAGAAAAGGAAATGGAGGGGCAGGGGCTAGAAGTCTAGTCCTTTACTTTGTACTTCTCCACAGCAGTATTTTAGACAATGGGTTAAGGTGTTCATATTTTTCAAGAAAAACAAGTATGACATAAATTATTACAGCCAGTCAAGATTTCATCCATATATCCACCTTACAATCTCTACACACACACAGACACACACACACACACAGTAATGGGAAGATGTTCACTTTATAGCTACGATTTTTTTTTCTGGGTTTGTGATTTGGGGTGATGCTTCTATTTACTTTCTTTTTTGTACTTGTTCGTGTCATTTAAATCCATTATTGTTCTACCTCCATTATTATGAACATTTAACATTTTCATAAAAGCAAATGAAATTACTTTTTATTTTAAACCAAAAAAACTTTTATATTTTATATTTGATGGTAAGCAATTTTACTCTATGGTTGCACTCAGAACTACCCTTAGAGCATGTTCTGTTGATAAAGCTAATATATTTCAGTATACGTAACATGTCACCCTGAAGGCAGATAGCATTTCTTCTTCTTCTTTGTATTCCCTCCCACTCCTGCTGCATAAATGTACTTTATATATGGTTGTCAAGTAAATAAATGCATAACTGCATGGAAGAAAGAATGAGTAAATGAAAAACTTTTAAGCAACAATATATAATTTCTTTTTTACTTTCATCTATTATATGGGCTTGGACAAAAAAAATCTTATCACAGGAATCTTTCATAAATTATTCACAGAATTTACTATTTATTTATGAGTATATTCTTCAAACACAGGTTGAGATACTATAAATTGTATTCATCCAAAGGCCTGACATTTAGCCACAGTTTTATATAACTGGCCTTCTAATGGCAGGTCAATTGATCAAGTCTATCTTTCATTCTCTTAATATACAGTGTGATGATATACCTTTGTTTTATTTTTGTTAATAGTAATTCCTTGGTTTCCATGTTCCTTGGGCTTTCATGAATTCTTCCACAATTTATGGTCTTGTAAAAGTTATCTGTATATGCAAGTTCCCCTCTAATCAGCACAAAAGCCATCATGTATCTTTTCCAGCACTTTGCATTGAAGAAAAAAGCTCTGGTTTGAGTACAACAGAGACAATAGTAAGGCTCAAAGGTTGAAGACAAAGGATTCTGCAGAAATTAAAGGAAAAGCTGCCAAAGGGCATGACAGCTCCTTTTGTTATTTTCTGGGCTGTAATTTGTGAAATCAGTTTTCATTTTGAATCTTCTCTAATTTTCTCACACTTCAGTCTAAGATATAGCACGCATGAGTACTGAAGACAGAAAGCCCCTCAAAATGATTCAATCAGGTGGTATTTGCAATGAAGCTATAGGCTGTCACTTGGGTTTCTTAGTACCCAAGAAAACTGTTTGTAATAGTTTCCTAAGCTCAATTCACCAAAATGGATGCAAAAAATTGTTTTTGAAATTATTATTCTTTCTGACTCCTGGTTATACATGATCTGCTTATGGTGAATTCCCAGTCCTATATGCTCTAGTTCCGACATAGCAGTCTGGAAAGAGAGCTCTCGTTCCAGGCTCATGTACCCTTAGGCCATCACGGTTTTACTTCTGGTATTAAAACAAATGCTTTTGAACTATTTGTATTATGTGGAATTGGCTCTGAGAATAAAGGAGGGAGTGGAGGTTAAAGTAGGACAGCGGGGAGAAGAGGAAAGAAAGATTCTTTATATTGTTAAGCAAATAGACTTCTATTTCTAATTTTTAAAGTCATGTTAGTCTCATGTAGCTTACAAGGGGTGACAGTGTGATTGTGAAATCCCTGTGGATCATACTCCCTTTATCCAGTGTATGGATGGATGAGTACAAAAATGGGGACAAAACCTAAATGAAAAATAGGGTGGGATGGGGGTGGGGGTGATTTGGGTGTTCTTTTTATATTTTTATTTTTTATTCTTATTCTGATTCTTTCTAGTATAAGGAAAATGTACAAAAATAGATTGTGGTGATGAACGCACAATTATAAGGTGGATCTGTGAACAGTTGATTGTACACCATGGATGATTGTATGGTATGTGAATATATCACAGTAAAACTGAATTAAAAAAAAAAATACTACTTAAAAAAAATGACCTAAATTGATCCTGCTGCTGAAGTTGCTGTGCCCAAAAGTTTCCATCTCAAAAATAAATCCATCTCAATTTTCCTGTCTTGTCCATCATCGCTTTCTAGTTTGACTTCCTTCTCTCCAGTCCCTCTATATACCAAGCTCCAGTTGAAGAGGCAGACACTAAATTAGGGTCATGTAGCATTTGAGCCAGATCTGGTGTTTTTTCTGATGCGAGCCCACGTGAAATATGATGCTCCAGGGGAGAAGAAACTGTGGGCTTATCCCCAAAGCCATTCTACAGAGATTGTAGTGGACATACAGCAGAGTTGAGAGAATACTTTGTCCTTGAGACAGACAATGATAAAGCATAGCTGTCTGTTGATTCCAGTTACCATGTGGACTGACTGTATTTCCTGCAACTGAGTTCCTTGGAAGTTCCCTATCTTCTCATAATAAATGTCTTCTTAAACCAAAACAACAACAACAAAAAAAAAAAAACAAAAAAAAACCTCTTGTTAGTCTCTACTTTGATGAATATACCTCTTCCTTCATCATTCCATTAATTTTTATATTAATATATTTTCTTAAAATAAACTGCCCTTGCATCTTTAGGAAAAAATTATTCTGAAATATGGTTGAATTCAATTTGCTTCCGTCTTATGATTTTTTCCTATACTGTAAGTGAGAAATAAAGTGTAGCTTAGTTTTAGGGCTCTAGGGGTTATATTTGTTAAATTTTGGTAGTCTATCATTATGAGTTATATGTGCAACTTGTCATCTATATCACTAGTGTGTTCTCTTTAAATTATTGTATGGTATTACTTTGTATGAAAATATCACAATTTGTTAATCTAGTCTCTTGTTAAATATTTAAATTGCTTCAGGTTTTGGCTATTATGAATAAAGCTCATAATTGCATTATTGTATATCTTTTGTGAACATATGCACACATTAATCTTGAGTATGTACTGAGGAGAGGAATTGCTATATCACTCAATAGATGGTGTTTCATTTCAGTAGACAATGTAAAAAAAAGTTTTCCAAATTGTTGTACAAATTTTCCCTCCCACCAGGAATGTATGAAGGTTGCCACATCTTTATTGGCACTTCATATTATCATTTTTTAAAAACATTTTTGTGAGTGTGTATGTAAAATCTCAATTTGGATTTAATTTACATTTCTTTGATGAATAATGATAGTAATTATTGAGTTCCTTTTCATATACCTTTTGGTCATTTGGATATCCTGTTTTGTGAATTGTCTGCTCACATCTTTACCATGTTAATATTTGGATTGTTCATCTTTTCCTTATTGATATGGAGTGTGTTATGCATTCTGGATATACAGTAAATAAATCCTTTACCAAATATTTGTATTGTAAATATCTTTCCAGGTCTGTGGCTTGCCTATTCACCTTTTAGTCATGATTTTGAGAGACAGTTCATAATTTTAATGAAATTCAGTTCATCATTTTTATATTTGCTGTTGTTTTTTCCCATTTAAGGAATCTTTACCGATATTCAGTTATTAACATATCCTCTCACTTTTTATTTCTTATTGTTAATCAATCATTCCAGTTTGGCTTACAGAGAAGACCATCCTTTCCCCCACTAAAATTCAGTGGTATCTTTTTTTGTAAGTCAGGTGGCTGTACACATGTAGATGTATTTCTAGGTGTTCTTTTCTGTTCCCTTGATCTTCTCGTTTAACAATTTGCAATTTACTCCTTAATTGATGTAGCTTTATAATGTCTTGAAATTGAGAGTGTAAGAGCTCTAATATTCTTTTTTTTTAAAGATTGTCTTAACTTTTCTTGTACTTTTGCATTTCCATACAAATTGTATGATCAGCTCATCAGTCTACACCAAAAACTTACTGGATTATTGATCTCAACTGCATTGAATTTATAGATTAATTCTGACTTTCTTTTTCTTTCAGCTTTGTTTTGTTATGTTTTTCCAAGTAATTTTTCCATTTCAATTTTTTTTACATTTAATGGCACAAAATGTTTAACATTTTCTATTTATTCTTTTAATATCTGTAATGTCTTTGTAATGTCTCCCATATCATTCTTTATATTGATCACATAGGCAGGGGTTTCTCAATCTTATCACTCTTTTCAAAGGACCTGCTTTTGTATTGATGAAATTTTTATTTTAAATTTGTTTTAAGATTCTTTTTTTTTTTCTTCTAAATTCTTTGTGATAAATTTGCCGTTCTGTTTCTAACTTCTTGAATGGAAGCGTAGATAACTGATTTTAAACCTTGAATTTTTCGTATATGCATTAGGAATTAAAAATTTACAGGTAAGCACTGCTTTAGCTGTAGCCCATAAGCTTCAATAGTTTATATTTTCTGCATCATTCTGCTTAAATATTTTATAATTTCCATTTTTATTTATTCTTTAACCAATCAGTATGGTCTCATGGATTCTTACATGGATATTTCTCCTACACTTTGAGTTATAATCCAATATTACTTTATTTATTTTTTTGTTCAAAATGTTCCACTTTTGGCCAATGGGCACTCTTTGATTTGGGTCCTGTGTTTCTTTGACATGCCACATTGTTTTTTGGTTTGCTTGAGTGAAGAATTATTCTTTTGTCTTCTATTTTCTGGAAGAGACTGTGGAGGACTGGCATCATTTCTTCCTTAAAAGTCTTGTAGAATTCACTAGTAAAACAATTTGGGCCTGATAATGATTTTTTTGTGTGTGGAAATGATTATTATAGATTCAATTTCTTTAATAGATATAAGCCTATTCAGATAATCTATTTTTCACTGTGTGAGTTTTGATAACTTGTGTCTTCTGAGGAATTGATCCATTTTTGTCTAAGTTATCAATTTTGGGGTATAGAATTGTTCATAGTATTCTCTTATTACAGGTGTTGGATCAGTAGTGATGACTGCTCATTCATTTTTGGTATTCATAATTTGTGTCTACTCTCTTTTTCCTTGGTTAGTCTGATTTATCATTTAAAAAAAAAATCTTTTCCTGCATAGAAACAGAACCTACAGGATGCATATAGTTGTGTGTAACTATTAGGAGATTTATTGGAATTGGCTCATGTGGCCATGATGATTGGCAAGTCTGGATTCCATAGTGCAGGCCACAAGATGGGAACTCCAATGAAGGTTTCAGTGACTTCCCTAGGAAAACCTAGCTGGCTGAATGAGAGAGAAATTCCTCTTCCTTACTGCTGAAATCATCAGTTTTCCCTTTAAGACCTTTAATGGATTGGATGAGACTTCTGTCATTGCTGAAGGTAGTCTCCTTTGTTGACTGTAAATGTAATCAGTCATAGAGGCAATCAAATGACTAATAATTTAAATCCATGAAAAATCCTCACAGTAACAATTAGGCCAGTGCTTGCTTGACCAAACAACTGGACACCATAAACTAGCCAAATTGATTCATGAACTTAACCATAATACTCTTTAGTATGAAAAATCAGGACGTTAGGTCCTTTGCCTCATGCCCTTAATTTATTTTGTCTACATTTATAGCAGTAACATTTTACTATATAACAACAATCTTAAAAACTGTCTTGCATGAGTTCTATACTTAATTCATCAACAATGCTTTACCATGGCTTTTCCTTCCCCATTTGCTATTTTGATTTTTTATTTATATTTTAATTGGCTCAACTTTACCATCTCAGATTTTTTTGTTTCTTTTTAAGAAAGACTCATGCTATATTACATGAATCTTTTCATATATGAACATCTTCCAACTTTTGTCCTCACATTGGAATGAGATTTCGGCTGGTTATAATATTAGATCACAATTGGTTTCCTTTAGAATTTGGTAAAGTTTGCTTTGTGACTGGCTTGATGATTTTTGTGGTGAAATCTGCTGGTAGTCTAATTCAGTCTCTTCATGGATTATTTTCTTTTCAACAGTAGCTTAACATACATCCTGGAATACTGTACTCTCTTGATTTGCAGAGTTAATTTTGGTAATCTTATCAGAAATATTTGAATGTGTCTGCAATTTTATTTGATGAGTTCTCTACTTCAGTTTCACTTGATGAATTCTATACTTTTATTTTGCTTAAACTTATTGTTATAGATTGAATTATATACCCCAATTTAGACACACTCTTAATCTTAATTGACACTCTTGTGGGGTGAACCCAGTGTGGATAGGATCTCTTGAAGAAGCTAACTTAAATTAAGGTGTGGCTCAACTGAATGAGGTTGGGTCTTAATCCAGATTAATGGAATCCTATATGAGCAAAAGAAATTCAGACAAAATGAGAGAAAACCGGGAGAAGGAATCAGAAACCAGAAGTCAGTGGAACCCAGAAGAGAAAGAAGTAGAAATCGCCATGTGAAGGGAAAGCCAAGGAACCCCAAGGATTGCCTGCAAGCCAGCATCAGAGTGTTACAGACTTTGGGGAGAAAGCATTGCCTTGCTGATGCCTCAATTTTGGACTTCCCCTAGCCTCAAAACTATGAATCAATAAATTTGAATTTTTTAAGCCAACCCATTGTGTGGTATTTGTCATAGCAGCCTAGTAAACTAAGACACTTATCTATATTCCTTATTAATAAGTTCTCTCTGAGTGACTTAATCTCTTTGCCTTGCTCACCTATATTGATGATTGTTATCTCAAACATTTCCTCCATGAAAGATCTAAATCATAAGTGGTAACTATGCTTTTCATTGCTATTTCCAATTTATTGTTCAGTGTGGCATTACTTATCTTTACTGACTTTGTATTTGTAAGTCTGCCATCTCATTTAAATTTATATTCTTAAAATTTTTGTTTTGACAAACTTTCAAACTTACAAGACAGTTAAAAAAATAATACATAAAAAATGCCAACACACTCATACCCCCAATACACAGACCCATTTATTTTAACATTTTGCTGCATTTGACATATTCTGTCTATTATCTATCTATCTACCACTCCATTTTCTGAACACTTGAGTACAGGTTGTATACATCATTCTCACTGAACACTTAATGCCATGTACATTTCCTGAGAATCAGGATATTCATTTATATAACTACCTTAAGTGCAGTTATTAAACTTAAGAAATTTATATTCTATATCGATATTCCAGCTTTTTTCATATGTCCCAATAATATCCTTTTGAGATTTTTCTTCTCCCTTGCTAGATCCCATCTAGCATCATGTATTGCATTAATTGTCATTGTCTTATTAGCTGCTTTTTTTAAAAAAAAATTTAATTGTAAAAATATGTATACAACCTAAAGTTTCCCATCTCAACCATTCCCAAGCATACCATATAATGAGATTAATCACAGTCACAATATTGCAGTACCCTCACCACCTTCCATTACTAAAATTTTCCCATTTCCCCAAACAGAAGCCCTATACCTATGGTGCATTAACTCCCCATTCACCCTGCCACCCTGTCCCTGGTAACCTGTATTCTAACTTTTGTCTCTGTGAATATGCACTCTCTCTGATATTTTCATTGTAGTCACCATGGGACTTAAATTTAACATCTTAACTCTACAACAATCTCATTTTCTTTAATACCAACTTTACTTCATAATAGCATAGGCCAACTATGTTTCTGTACACTTCCGTGTCCCCATCTTTATGTAGTTCTTGTCAAAAATTACATGTTTATTTATTATGAATCCAAAACTGCTGTTTATCTTTACATTTTATATTTTTGCTTTTTAGATCCTGTAGGTAGTAAAAAGTGGAATTAGAAACCAAAAATATAATAGTACTGCCATTTATTTTTACCCTCACCAGAGATCTTTATTTCTTCATGTGGCTTCAATATGTTGTCTTTTATTCTTTTCTTTCAACCTGCAGAGCTTTCTTCAGCATCTCTTGTAGGGTTGGTCTAGTGGTAATGAACTCCCTCAGCTTTTGTTTATCTGGGAACATCTTAATCTGTCCCTCATTTTTAAACGACAGTTTTGTCAGATATAAAATTCTTGGTTGGTAATTTTTTGCTTTCAGCACTTTAAATATGCCATCCCACTATCTCTTGCCTCCATGGTTTCTAATGAGAAATTGGTACTTAATCTTGTTGAGGCTCCCTTGTGGCTTTCAGAATTCTCTTTGTCATTTGACAGTTTGACTATAATATGTTGTGGCATGGATCTATTTGGGTTTATACTATTTGGAGTTCATTGAGAGTCTTGGATATGTTTATTCATTTCTTTTGATCAATGTGGGAAGTTTTCAGCCATTATTTATTTGATTATTCATACTGCCCCTTTTACTCTTTCTTCTCCTTCTCGGACTTCCACAATGTATATACTGGTACAATGATGGTATCCCATATGTTTCTCAGGCTCTGTTCACTTTTCTTCATTCTTTATGCTCCTCTGACGAAATGGTTTAAAATGCCTTGTCGTTAAATTCTGAGTCTTTCTTCTGCCAGCTCCAATCTTCTCCGAAATCCATCTAAGGACTTTTAAATTTCTGTTACTATGGTCTTCAGTGCTCATTTGTTCCTTTTCATAATTTCCATCTCTCTATAGATATTCTTTCGGTGTTCACCTGTTGTTTTCCTGATTTCCTTTAGTTCTTTGACCATATTTTATCCAGCTAGAATTGTGAAAAGAGCTTTTTTTGATTGCTAGCGGCTAACAACAACAACCGAACAGGAAACAAAGAAGAAGGAAATAAAAATAACCTTTACCAGTCTTTGCAGGTTGACCTATGTAAGTTCTCTCCTTCAGGACATAGCCACACAATGAATTTAGAGAATAACTACAGGCCAAAACATAGAGGTCTCCCTGGTTGTTTCTGCACATGCCTCCTGTCTTGGGTATGATACGTGTTCATAGGAATTCCCTTTTTTACGTAGTTCTGAAATTCCCTTCTTCTCTAGGAAACAGTTTCTTCACTGTCCTGGCATTGAACTTTATGTCCTATAGCCAACAATCTCTTGTCCCAGGAAGCACAACTTGACTGCTTTCCCCAACATTCTGTAGGAGTTGCCTTACACATGCAGAGCTAGTTTTGGGACAACAAATCCCTCAGTCCACCACCAAAGAGATTGGGCCAGACATTCCTGCTCCCATTATGTGCACAAGAGTTACTCTGTTCCCTCCAGAACCAGGACCAGGGATCCACAATGGGAGAATGGGCTAACATGAGCTGATGAGAACAGGAGGAGGGGCCAGCCAGGGCACCATGAGACATTACCTCTTTTAAGTAGCCTTTTCCTTGATTCAGCACTTGTCCTATTATTATGGTCCTTTAACTGTTTTCTGTAGCTTTGAGAAAGATGTTTCTATGAGTTCTAGCTGGTTGTTCAAAGCTTCTGTGGGGGGTTGGAACCCTGATGTGTCTCACTCTGCAGTCTCGAACTACACAAGTCTCTCACTTAGATTTACTTCTTAATCTCATGTTTGAAATCTAATCTTATTAAATTATTATTTTTGTTAAATTGTTCCATATTTTGAAGTGATTTGGAGTAATACAGTCGATTCCATGTGTAATATTTTCTTCAGAGTTTTATACTTTGTCTACATTTTGCATATTATGTTCCTTCTAATTTTTTTTGATACCTATGGGGTAGAATTGCCATAGCATTCTTTCTTTATGTTGCTCATGTTTAGGCAGCAGCTTTTATATTCTCTTTTCCCTGAAGCAGTCTTGAACTCTTTTCCCTCTGGCTAAGAAACCATATGGCCAAATGAGCTCTATTGTGTGAGTGATTATTTTGTGTTATATCACCTCTTCTATAGCCTAATTAAGGTGGGCTATGGAGAAAAGTTACAGAAAAAGATTAAATGCTAGAAATTAGTTTTAGAATATCTGCCTTATGTTCTTCTTTTGAGGTTTGTTTAAGGTCTTGTACCTGTGAGGGGGCACTTTCAAGTACTGGGTCATTTCCACCATTCTTTTTCTAAGTCTAAGGCTTCAGGTTCATCATGGAAACACAATCCCATAATTTCCCTCTTTTGCCTCATTCTTCCCTAGAAATCATCCCTTACTACCCCTGTATATAACGTATTATTTTAAAAGATCATGATTTAGTGAAACTAGCACTTAATTGTGAAATAAGAGTTCTGATTTGAAGATTTGGTTGCAAATTTTATCTCATCTGAAAAATGCTTTCACAGGAAGGTGGTGAGAGTGAACTGAGTTGAATAACAAGGTTTTCACAGTTTATTTTAACTATACTATTCCATGACAATGAATTTCTGAACCTCCTTAATCAAGGCTAAACATGAAACATTCAATCTATATGTACTATGTAGGTAGAAAATTGAAATTAAGTAAATCTAACATTCATGTGTATAATCTGTATGATAGCTAATTCCAGATATTTAAAGTACCTGATTGTGTTGCATACTCTGTAGTTGCCCTCAATATTGGGGATTTATTTATATAGATACACAGACAAAATTAAATGGGAAACTCTGGAATTATCTAGATAATTAATTTAGTCTCCTAGATACTTTTACAAATAGGAAAACAGGCATTAGAGAAAATTATTATCTAAGAAAACCTTGTCAGTTTGCATGTTTAGACAAAGCTGAAACTTATAAATAAGGAAATAACCTATTTTGGGGAAGATGTAAAAACAAACCAAACTATATCACATCCAAGTAATTTATGCCCTTATTGACACCTGTACCTTTTTTCCTGGCATTTTGCTCCAAATTTAAAATGCATTTTTCATTTAACTAGCCTCCACTTTAGAGTGATGGACACTATGTTGTGAACTAACCCTTTATGCAGTTTCTTTTCAGTTAACTTGAAAAAGCTCCATATTACCACCCTTTTTAGGAATAATAAAAAGAGGGATTTTGTGGGTTGCTTTTGTCACAGGGGTGCAGGCATAGTATGATATTCCCAGTCCAATCATGCATGAGTGACTTAAGTGGAAGATTTATTATGAGGAATATTTTCCCTTGCTTAAAACACTCTATTCTTACAGTGAAAGAGGAAGATATGGTTCTATTTGTAAACAACTGAAGCATAATATCTGCAATACATCATGTAAAGGTATAATCACTGTCAAAGTGCCAAGGTACCATCACAGAAAGTGACTGCTATAATTGACAGAGATGGTGATCAGGCTCCAGAACCATTTGCTAATTGCATATTCATGATTCTACTTTGTTACATGCTACAGTTACTCTGTGAGTTATTCTAAATGGATGTTTTAACATCACTAGACTGACACCATGTATTTCGAAATTTGCAAGTCTAATCTTTAACAACTCGCATTCTGCTTTGTCTTGGAATGTCTAAGTCATGAAATGGGAACTTAGCTATAGGCTCTAAATAAGAGGTTCATATGTTTATGCCATTGTCATAGTGCAGCTAGATGAGTTCCACCCTTTATGTCTTTACACTCTCTTGTACACCTTTAAAGTAAACTTTAGCAGTGAGTTAAAAATAATTTCTAAATGCAATAGTTTTTCTGATAGCCCCTTTACATGGCCAATTTTTAGTCCCTCACTGAGGGATACTTATATAGCTGTGGGCAGTAATTAGTTTAAATACTATTTCCCCAGTGGAATCACCTGTAACGTTTCCAACCTGCATGCCATGTGGTATTTTCCTCCCATCTTGACAAATCTATTTTGGAATGTATAAGTAATCCCCAAATAATGTAGAAAGTTGATTTCTAAAATTTAAACATATGAACCATTTTATGGAAATTAAATGCATATAGTATACACAATAAAATATAATGTGTTCCAATACTTTTCCTCATTATGATGGGAAAAATCAACTGGCTTTCTGTAGAAATTCATAAATAATACCACAGACCTTTTTACAAGGCTCAAGTAAGGGCTAGGAGGAAATGGTGAAAGCCAAGGAATCATTTCATGGCACTCAAAGGATAGGAGAATTAAGTACTACTTTCTTTTTAAGTCTAGGGCATATTCAAAAGTTCATTCACAACATCAATTTAAATGTTATGTTAAGCAGTCCAGATTGGTAAATAGATTTTATAAGGAATTATAAAATTCCTTATCTCTATGAGTTTCAAAATTTTTTGTAGTATTGTGCAAGGATTTTAATTCTCTGAGTAAGAGCAAGCATGTAATAATACTTTAGTTTTTAAAATAAATATTTTAATTAAAGTATGATATACATACATATAAGCATATAAATCAAGAGCATACAGATCAAAGAATGCTCATAGAGTACACAAAACCATAACACTTTGGATTTTATAACTATTGTATAAAACTTAATATTTACATATGCTATCTTTTAAAACTCCTTCCCTTTAATATGATTGTCAAGGAGTAGTTGAGTAAGGTTGAGATTATCTCCAGGGTAATTT
The DNA here is from genome assembly GCF_015220235.1 of Choloepus didactylus. Classification (NCBI taxonomy): domain Eukaryota; kingdom Metazoa; phylum Chordata; class Mammalia; order Pilosa; family Megalonychidae; genus Choloepus; species Choloepus didactylus. Next base: position 71,528,563 of record NC_051316.1, read on the forward strand.
TAATATAGAATTAATGATATCTCCCTAGGTTATTTAACTGTAAGAGATCTGGAGTTACACCAAGTCAGTAGGCTCTTTTTCTGGCAGTTTGGCAAAGCCATGTTGGTAGAAGTAATTATGGGTGAATCATGTTAATCTTAATGAAACTCAAGGGAAATTCTGAAAACCAAATTATAGTGTAATTTCTGTAATTACAATTAATCTTCTCAATTTGATGGACATAGCACATATTAATACTCATACTTTCCCTCCAAAGCTTTATGTAGATGCTGCTATCTAATCTTTATATGCCATATGCACCTGAAGGCTGCCATAATTATTTCAAAAGTACTGAACTCTGTTCTGTATCAGGAAGACAAGTTTCAAAAGTTATTTGAATCAGAGTAAAACACTTGGGAAAATTCATCTAAAAGAATAACTTGATACCACTATAAAGAGACTTCCATTTCATTTCTGGTCTAGGACTTATTGTCATTTATTATTCATTTATTCATCCCAGAAACATTTACTACATGCCCTTTGTATGAATAGCTTTGTGCTAGGTGTGAAAATTAAAAAAAAAAAAAAAAAGCCTGCATATTTCTTGACGAAGAGTTCAGAAATCAGAGTAGAGTGCAGGTTTTAGAGAGGATAGTGAGACATTCTTCAGTGAATACATGACTTTTGAGTAAAAACTTGAAGCAAGTGAGGGAGTAAACCAGGTGAGTGTCTGGTGAAAAACCATTCCAAGCATAGTACAACGTAGTGCAAACGTCCTGAAAAATAGAATGCCTGGGATATTTGAAGAACAGGCAGGAGATCAGTGCTGAAAGGAAAATGGACTAAAGAAAGAGTAAAATTATATAAGATCAGAGTCATATGGGCAGTGAAAGGGGGCCAGATCAAACAGATCCTTGTAGGTCATTGTAAGATCTTTGGATTTTACTCCAAGTAAAGTGGGAACCTACTGGGGGAATAGAATGATGGAATCTGATGTAAATTTTACCAATATCACTGTGCACCTGTGTTGAAAATAGATCACAGAGGAACAAGGGTAGATAGGAAGACTACTTAGATGATTCAAGGATTTAGTGATGGGGCTGGTGAAAACTTGCTATTTTATTTAGAAGATTAGACTAATATGATTTTCTCAACAGAGATTGGAATAAATTTTTTGACTAAATTTTAAAGAACAGGTATGAGTTGTCCATCCATACATGTATTTAAAGCATGTGCCTGGGGAAAGCATTTTCAAAATCATCTAGGAATGCAATATAGAACATTCATAAGATTACAAATTGCTCCGTGTGGTTGATTCTGAAGGAGGGTGAGGACAGGAGGTTAAATAGCACCTAAGCTTAGAAAATAAGACCGAGGTTAGATCAAAAAGGACCTTGTAGGTCATGCTTAATCATTTGTAATTTCTTCTGGAACTAACAAGGATACAGAAGATGATTTTTTATATGGAAGTGACATGGTCAGATTTGCATTTTTGGCAGTGCGGAGAGTGGACAGAGAGATACATGAGACCTGAAACATGAGAACCATGGAGAGGCTATTTCAAGAGTCTTAATATGGAATGATGAGTATGTAGACATTATCAGTAGGAAGCAATATATGCAAACAATTATTTTAAGATTATATCTTATATCTCACACAAAACATCCCCTTGGTCACTCAGTTCCTCAGATATGAAAGGAATTCTCCTAATTCTGGGTCTTTATATAGAACATGACTCCTTATATTCATTGCTAATGCTTGCTCCTTCAAAGCTTTGCTTAAATATTATCTTCCCAATAAATCATTCCCTAAGTGTTCATTTATAATTGCATACCACCCTCATGGTAAGTTGCATTATATTTCCCAAGACATGCACTTTTGTTCCTCTAAAAAATTATACGCATTCACTGATTACCATGTGACTTCAAGTTCTTCCCTGTAGGAGAAAAAATTCCTGCCCCACTGAGAGTTTATTTGGCTATGCTTCTCACTTTGGCCAATGGAATGTGAGCATGCATAATGGATGTCACATCCTAAGAAAATGTTTTAGATCCAGAGAAGTATTTGGCTCTTACTCCTTTTCCCTCTGCCTCTTATATAGTATTTGAGCCTGAAACTTAGAATAAAGAAGACACATGGAGGAGAACCATAGCAAACTACAACTGATGTGCTCTAATGAAATATGAGAAAGACATAAAATTTTACTTTTGTAAACTATTTGTTTTACTATATAAAGTTGTGTGAGTTGATAAAAAATGATAACTAAAAGTGGAGTTCTGCTTTAAGAAAAAGCCTAAAATATATGAAACTACATGCGAGTCATGAGTAAGCTCTTGTTTAAGGCTTGAAAGATGACAATTCTTGTTATCCAATGACAATTTTAGGAAAACTGTAGCCTGCAATAATTAGGAAAGCAGATAATTACTTAATGAATACACAGCTTTAGGTACTTGCTCTTGGTTGCATTTCATAGGGTATTTCAAGAAAAAGACAAGAAATTTTGACTGGTATGCAAGCCAGATGAAAGAGAAAAGGAACTCCAAAATTTCAGGAGCTGCAGTGTGGAAAGATTCAACTCTCATAACCAACAGGTGAGATAATATTGAGAAGTGCTTTGTCAACTAAAACATATTAAGACTCACTCTGAAAGCAAAGAAAAATTAAGGGCTTGACAGTATCCTTATTTGCCATAACTTCTAAACAAATTAGTTTGGTCCATGATAAATAATTATCGTTAGTTAAAACGACTTACTGAACAGAAACTAATGGTGATGTTCCCTCACAATATCATGATAGATGCAAGATATTGGGAATGAATTTTAGAGAGTAGAGTATGTTTCAAAAATAAATTTTTGTGTGGGTATTAGCATGAAGAACTAATTGTCATCAAATAGCTAAAAAGCCAAAATGAGTTGTATTTCTACATGAAGAATCAGCTCAAAATGAAAAAGACTTTTATTGTCAAAAATTTTAAATAACTGTTGCATCCCCTGCCTTCCACAGGGAGTAGATTGAGAAGTTTTCTCAGCCTCAAGAGGAGAGGTATCTTTCTCTTCAGATGGGCCAAGAAGGATAATGAAAAACAAAGGAATTCTTCCAGAGGATAGAGGCAAGTTTCAAGGAGGAAAAATGATGAGGAGCTCAACCTAGGGAGCAGAACTTGTTTAAGTCAAGAAAATTTCTTACACCCAATAGGGATTTCAGAATTTCTATATACCCTTAATGGTGACGTGCCTCCCATTCTTCCTTATCCTCAAAGCAAGTGTTTATTTCCATAATAATCTCCTTGTTTCTCCATATAAGAAGGGCATGAAGAGACATTAATTCATATGGCTCTGGACCAAGAGAAGCCATATCCAAAACTGGTATAGAAGCTATGTGAAGATTTTTAACATTTCGACTAAACTGTAGTTTGATAAGACTTTTGAGGTAGCTTGCTTGGAGATGAGATGAATGCCTTATGAACGTAATCAAGAAAGTCTGCTATTGGTGGAGGGACAGATAGGTATATCAATGGAATAGAATAAGGAACCCAGAAATAGATCCATGCAAACATGACCAGCTGATTACTTTGAGAAGGTGAAAAAGCAATTACATGGATGCGGGATAGCCTTTCAACAAATGGTACTGGGGAAATTGAACATTCATAGTCAAGAAAACAAAAACAAAACAAACAACAAAACTTGACATAATCTTTATAAGTTATTCAAAAATTAACTCAGAAATGATGTAAAGCTATAAAACTTCTAGGAAAAAAATTGGATAAAGTCTTCATGTACTAAGGGTAGGCAAAGTTCTTATACTTGGTACCATAAACATGACCCATAAAAGGACAAAGAAAATGATAAATTGGATATCATCAAATTAAAACTTTTGCTCTGAAGACCTTATTAAGAGGATGAAAAGACAAGCCACAGACTGTGAGACAATATTTAAAAACCACATATCCATTGAAGGATCAGTCTAGAATATATAAGGAAATCTCAAAACTCAACAGTAAAAAAATGCCAAAAACTCCAAAAGATTGTGGGAAGATGGCAGCATAGGGGGCTCCAGGACTTGATCCTTCCACCAGAGCAACTTTTAAACAGGCAGGAACTGTCTGAAACATCTATTTTGAAACAACAGAGGCCAGAAGAACACTGTACAGCATCCAGGCAAAAGCAGGAGGAAGAGGCTGATAAATTATGGCAAAGAACAATAAATTGCTCTTTTTTGCATGACAATTACTGGCACCCGTTCCCCACTCCTATGGTAGGCTGCAGGGGGATACAGCCCCTGGCTAGCTTGCTATGTGACAGAAAGGGATTTAAAAATCCTCTTTCCAAGAACAGGGGTGGACACAGCTGATCACTGATCATGGCTTTTTGGATCACTAGGGGTCCTGCTTTGAGGGGGGCTATTGTTTCAACCCACCTTGACAAAGGCTGCAGCAGAGGAGTCTTAAAGATACTAAGCTTCCTCAGGGCTGTGGGGGACAGTTAGTTGAATGGCTGCATTTGCTGACTAGGACAAGAAGACTCAGCTTTGGGAAGCAGTGGGAAAAAAAGCAATAGACACTCTTTCTGATCCTCTGCAGAGGGCATCTTGGAGCTGGCCTGTGTCCCCTTTGTGGGTCTCTGGGCCTGTTTGGACTGGAAAAGATTGATTTGAGAAACTCCTCTCCAGCACGCACCTCCTCCCAGATTTTGTCCTCCAGACAAAAGCAGCTTGAGACAATGAAAGGACTGTAAAAAACTATAGAGGATGACAATCTGGGGCAAAGAATGGCTTGTTTTGAACACCCAGGAAAGGGTCATCTGTCTCCTGGGAAACAGGAGTCCAACTAAACTCCTGTAAATAGGAGAATCCAAAACAATTAACAATCAAAAGCCCAGAGCAAGACACAGGCCCAGAAAGAAAGGGAGAATGCTCACAATGCATTCATCTTGGGCAGACCTTTCTGATAGGGGGGCTGAGGCTCAAGAAAATTTCAGTCTTACCACAGCTGCTTACAAAATTAAGAAACAGACATCTTGGGGAATGAATCCCAGAATTAACATTTTAAAATATTAAAATGTATAGTGTGCAACAAGAGTATAAGGCAAACAAAGAAATAGGAAATTACAGGCCATTCAAAGAAAAAGGATAAAATTCCAGAAAGCAAAGTGAAGACCAGAATGTGGGCATAACAACAAAGGCTTTAAAAAAATCTTTAAAATGCTCAAGGAAATGAAGGAAAATACAGAGAAAGAACTAAAGGATATCAGGAAAACAATGAATGAGCAATATGAGAATATTAATAAAGAGACAGAAATCTTAAAGTGGAACCAAACAGAACTACTGGAGTTGAAGACCATGATAACTGAAATGAAATATCCCCAGGAGAGTTTCAAGAGCAGAATGGAGCTGGCAGATGAAAGAATCTGTGAACTCAGACAAGATGTTGAAATGAGTAGGCTGAGGAGCAGAAATAAAAAGAATTACAAAAGTGAAAAAAGACTAGGACATCTCTAGAAACCATAAAGCATACCAATATATGCATTATGGGAACCCCAGAAGAAGAATGAGAGAAACGGGAAGAAGGAATATTCAAAGAGATAATGACAGAGAACTTCCCAAACTTAACAAAAGACATGAATATGCACATCCAAGAAGCCAAACAAGATTAACAGGATGAAAAATACACCCTGTCAAATTCTGATCACATTATTGAATGCAAAGGACAAGGAGAGAGTTCTGAAAGCTGTAAGAGAAAGGCAACATGTTATGTACAAGGGAGTCCCAATCAGATTGAGTGCTGATTTGTCATCAGAAATCATGGAGATAAGAAGGCATTAGATTGAAACACTTCAAGTGCTGAAAGAAATCTTCCAGTCAAGAATTTTATATCCAGTGAGACTTTCTTTCAAAAATGTGGGAGAGATTAAGACGTTCCCAGTTGAACAGAATCTGAGGGAGTTGACCACTACTTGACCCACCTTACAAGTAATACTAAAGGGAGTTCTTCAGATTAAAAGTAAGGGACCCTAGACAGTGACTCAAAGTGGCATAAAGAAATAAAGACAGGTAGTAAGGGTAACCAATTGAGTAATTCTGAACGCTAGTGTTATTGTAGTGTATTTGTTGGTAAATACTCCATTTCTTATTTCCTACAGATGCTAAAATGCAAATGCATAAAAAGTAATGATAAATCTATGGCTTTGGATATACAAAGAACAAAGATATGAGTAGTACAAAGTATAAAAAAAGGTGAGGTTATAGGAAATGTATATGTGTATGCTATTGAAATTAAGTTGGTATCAAACCAAATTTGATTGCTTGATATTTAGGATGTTAACTTTTACCCCCATGGTAACTGCAAGGAAAATAGGTGAAATATATACAGAGAGAAAAGAGAAATTGCTCAATATGGTACAACACAAAAAATCAAATTAATAGAAAAAATAGGCACTAACGGAAGAATTGAGGGACAAAAGGGTATAAGACTTTCAAATGCCAAATAGCAAAATGGCAGAAGATAAAACCTGTATTATCAGTAGTAACTTTACATGTAAATGGATTAAATTCTCCAATCAAAAGGTAGAGATTGGCAGAATGGATAAAAAAGCATGATCTATCAATATGCTATCCATAAAAGTCTCACCTTAAATTCAAAGATAGATGTAGATTGAACATGATGGGTTGGAAAAAATATACCATGCAAATAGTAACAAAAAGAGTCTGGGAAAGCTATACTAATATCAGATAAGATAGACTTTAAGGCAAAAACAGTTACAAGGGACAAAGACAGTCATTATATACTAAAAAGAGGACAACTGAGCAAGATTTAACAATTATAAATATATAAGCACTTAACAGCCAAGTCCCAAAATATATGAAGAAAAGATTGACAGATTTGAAGAGAGAAATTGGTGGTTCTACATTAATAGTAGGAGACTTCAATACACCACTTTCAATAATAGATAAAACATCTAGTCAGAAGATCAGTAAGGAGGTACAAGAGTTGACTAATACTCTAAACCAAGTAGACATATGTAGAGTACAGACATATGTAGAATGCTTCACCAAACAAAAACAGAATACACATGCTTTTTGAGTGCACATGATCATTGTCCAATATAGAACATATACTGCATCACAAAACCAGTCTAATAAATTAAAAGATACTGAAATCATGCAGTATTTATTCTCCAACCATAATAGAATGTATCTATAAATCAATAACAGAGGGATAAATGGAAAATCCACAAATACATGGAAATTAAACAGCATATTCTGAAACAACAAATGGATTAAAGAGGAAATCACAGGTCAAATTAAGAAATATCTCAAGGCAAATGAACATAGAACATATCAAAACTTATGGGATGCAGCAAAGGCTGTGCTGAGAGGGAAATTTGTACTCTAAATGTTTACATTAATAAATATGAAAGATTTCAACTCAAAACTGGAAGAACTAGAAAAAGAAGAGCAAACTAAACACAAAGCAAGCAGAGAGAAGGAAATTACTAAGATTAGAGTGGAGATATATGAAATAGAAAACAAAAAAGTAAGAGAAAATCATCAAAACCATAAGGTGGGACTTGGAGAGATCAATAAAATTGACAAATCTTTAACTAGACTGATACAGAAAAAAAGAGATAAGGTACAAATATCTAAAATCAGAAATGAAAAGGAAGACATTACTACCAGCCCTGCTGAAATAGAAAGGATCATATGAGGATATTATTAACAACTGTACACCAGTAAATTTGATAACCTAGATGAAATGGACAAATTTTTAGAAACACACAAACTACCTACTTGACTCATGAAAAAGATACAAGAACTCAACAAACTCATTACTAATAAAGATATTGACTCAGTCATTCAAAACCTGCCAACAAAGAAAAGCCCAGAACCACATGGCTTTATGGGGTAATTCTACCAAACATTCGAAGAAGACAACTCTAACACTGCTCAAACTCCAAAAAAATTGAAGAGGAAGCAATTCCCTAATTAATTCTATGAGGCCAAAAATTACCCTCATACCAAAGCCAGATAAAAATACTGGAAGAAAATAAAACTACAGATCAGTATCTCCTGTGAATATAGATGCAAATATTCTCAAGAAATACTAGCAAATCAAATCCATAACATATTAAAAGAAACATACACCTTGACTGTTCCTGTTTGCTAAAGCCACCAGAATGCAAAATACCAGAAACAGATAGGCTTTTATAGAGGGAATCTATTAGGTTAAAAATTTACAGTTCTAAGGCCATGAAATTGTCCAAACTGAGGCCTCAACAAGAGGATACCTTCACTGAAGAAAGGCTGATGGCATCTGGAACACCTCTGTCAGCCTGTCAGCTGAGAAGGCATGTGGCTGGCATCTGCTGGTCCTTTGCTTCTGGATTGCTTTGCTTTCAGCTTCTGATTCCAGAGGCCATCTCTTTAAGCATCTGTGGGCTCTCACGTAGCTTCTCCTGGGCTTCATCTCCTAGCTTAGCATCTCCAAACATCTTTCTGTCTGCATCTCCACGTGACTGGGTCTGTGTCATCTCCGGGCATTTTCTCTCCAAGAATCTCTGAGCATCTCCTCAAAATGTCTCTGCCTTTTATCCTCTCATAGAGGATGCCAGTAAACTAATTAACACCCACCTTGAATGGGCGGGGTCACATCATCATGGAAATAATGTAATCAAAAGGTATCACCCACAATTGGGTGGTTCACATCTCCATGGAAACAACCTAATCGAAAAATCCCATCCACAATAAGTCAGCACCCACAAGATCGAATTAAAAGAATGTGGCTTTTCTGGGGTATGTAATAAGTAATAAGAAAAAATTCATATGATCATCTCAATTGATGCAGAAAAGACATCTGAAGAAATCCAGCACCACTTCTTGATAAAATCACTTAGACCACTAGGAATAGAAGGAAACTTCCTCAACATGATGAAGGACATATATGAAAACTCCACAACTAAATTTAGTAATGGTGAAAGACTGAAATCTTTCCCTCTAAGATTGGGAATATGATCAGGACACCCATTGTCACCACTGTAATTCAACATTGTATTGGAAGTTCTTACCATAACAATTAGGCAAGAAAAAGAAATAAAAAGCATCCAAATTGGAAAGGAAGAAGTAAACTTTCCCTATTTTCAGATGGCATGATCCTATATAGAGAAAATCCTGAATTTTTCAAAACTCTTAGAGATAAGCAATGAATTCAGCAAGCCACATGGTACAAGGTCAACCCTCAAAATCAATAGTGTTTTTATATGTAAGCAATGAAAAACCAGAAGAATAAATCAAGAAAAAAATTCCACTCACAAAAGCAACTAAAATATTTAAATATCTAGGAATAAATCTATACAAGGAATTAAAGGACTTCTACACAGAAAACTACAAAACACTTTTAAAATAAATCAAAGACCTAAATAAATGGAAAGACATTCACTGCTCATGGATTTGAAAACTGAATATTGTTAAGGTATCAGTTCTATCTAAAGTTATTTACAGATTCAACACCATCCCAATCAAAATTCTAACAGCTTTCTTTGCAGAAATGGTAAGACAATCATCAAATTTATATGGAATGGTAAAAGCAGCCTTAAATAGCTAAAGCCATCTTGAAAAAGAAGAATGAGATGGGAAGACTCACACTTCCCAATCTTAAAACTAATGACAAAGATACAGTAATCAAAACAGCAAGGTATTTGCACAAGGATAGACACATAGACCAGTGAAATCAAATTGAGAGCTCAGAAATCAACCCTCACATTTATGGCCAACTGATTTTTGAGATAAGGACAAAGACCATTCAATGGGGAAAGAATAATCTCTTCAACAAATGTTGGTGGGAAAAACTGGGTCTCCATTTGAAAACAAAAAAAAGGAAAAAAATAAGGGAGTACCCCTACCTCATACCGTATACAAAAATCGACTCAAAATGGATTGAAGACCTAAATATAAAAGCCAGAACTATCAAACTCCTAGAAGAAAACATAGGGAAGCATCTTTATAATATTGTATTTGGCAACTGTTTTTAAAACTTTACACACAAAGCACAAGCAACAACAAAAAATATGTATAGATAGATAGGATCTCATCAAAATTAAAAACTTTAGCACCTCAAAGGACTTTATCATGAAAGTAAAAGGACAACCTACACAATGCAAGAAAATATTTGTTAACCACATATCTGATCAGGGTTTAATATCCAGGATATATAAAGAAATCTTCCAACTTGACAACAAAAACAAAACATGGACAAAAGATTTGAATAGACAGCTTTCCAAAGAAGACATACAAACAGCCAGAAAGCATACTAAAAGATGTTCAACACCATTAGCATATCATTTCACACCCATTAGGATGGCTGCTATTGAAAAAATGGAAAATAATAAGTGTTGGAGAAGATGAGGAGAAATAGGGACACTCATCGCTGGTGGCAATGTAAAATGGTGTGGAAGACAGTTCAGCAGTTCCTCAGAAATCTAAGTGTAGAACTACCATATGACCCAGCAATCCCAATACTAGGTGTATCACCTAAAGAACTGAAAGCAGGGACACAAACAGATATTTGCATACTGATGTTCATAGTAGCATTATTCACAATTGCTAAAAGATGGAAAGAACCCAAGTTTCCATCAATGGATGAATGGATAAATAAAATGTGTTACATACATACAATGAAATATTATTCAGCCATAAAAAGGAAAGAAGTCCTGAAACATTCGAGAGCATGGATGAACCTTGAAGAGATAATGTTGAGCAAAATAAGGCAGACACAAAAGGACAGATATTGCATGATCTCACTGTTTTGAAACAAGTAGAATAAGCAATCACATAGAATCAGAATCTAGAATATAGGTCACCACATAATGGGGAATGGAAAGTTAAGGCTTAAAATGTTCAGGTTTCCTATTTGGAATGATGAATGTTTTGGTAATGGATGAGGGTGATAGGGTATTTACTCTATCTATAGCACTCGAAAGAAGGAAAACAATTCAAGGGATTTTCAAGCTAAAATTGACAGGTATCTGGTATTAAATAAAGGAAGGACTAGGAAAATAAAAGAAAAAAATCAGGATTACTTTAAGTTTTCTGGGTGCATTTGATGTTGCAGTCAGAGGCAGGGTTTGAAAAAAGAAGAACAGGTTTGGTTTTGTGTAATTAGAAGTCTAAAGTTAAATTCTCAACATGAAATCATGAAAGCATGAGTATCCTGAAGAAACATCAAAGTAGAAATACTCATTAAGCATTTGAGATTAAACTCTGTATCTCAGGAGAAATCACAGTGTTACTCCTATCCTCAAGGAAGCCAGATTCCCAGAAGTATAAAAAATTGTCTGTTATACCCAGCTCTCCTTGTTAAAATCTGTAATTTGGAGCAAATGTTTTCATGTTTGCTTTAAGTGACTGGTTTATAAAATGGCAGCGGTTGTATTTTCAAAGTCCCATTTGGGTCTTAATGAGAAGACTCATTTGCTTGTCAATAATAATTAATACATGTTTCTATGACTAACAAACCTTTAAGATAAAGAAATAACCTGTCCTATTACAACTGTGTGACTGCTATTGTTCTCAATCAAATGGTGCATTATCTTCGTAAAGGCTGGAGGAGTTGCTAATTACAAATCTCAAGGGCTGAAGTTCAAATTTGGCTCCTTTAAAGTGTAGGGCATACACACACACCCAGTAGACACAGTTATTGGATGGAGAACCTGCTGAGTGGTTGTCGCTTCTTACTATGTATAAACCATTTGGCAGGCACAACAGTCTTCTTTTCCTTCATGAGCCAAAGTTTGTCTCATTTGGCAAACAAATAGTAGACCTCCATCAGTGCAGAAAATCACCAATCATGCTTATTGGCAACTAAAAAAATATACAAGGTTATGAATAAATTTAGTATCTGAAATTTCAGTTATATTTGAGTGCCTATCTCATCTATCTTTTAGAATATGTTTAAAAGATTAGATATCAAGGAAGGATGAGCACCCTAACAATACCTAGTATATTTTAGCAATGAATACTTTCAAAACCTATTATATCTTATTTTGTACTGTGCATTTCTGTGCGATAGTTAGGAAAGTCATCCTCCACAGTGATGCCAAAACTATTTTTTGAAATACAAATCTGACCATATTTCTCCCTTGCACCTAAGAATTCAGTAGTGCTTCCATAAGGTGTACAGGTTAAAAATCCATGCTTCTTTATATGGTATATAATTAACTGTACTACTCTAAGGTCATCAGCAGCAGAATATCAGGCTCTTCCCCAAACTCACGGACTTAGAACAAGAATCAGGTAACTCCCATGCACATTACAGTTTCAGAAGCCATGGTAACACGATATTTTATAATTTGTCCATAATCTGATATTTCATAGAAAAGCTAGTCTCCTTCCTTCTCCTCCTCCAGTTTAATGAGTATTCTAAAATCCTGCCACAATAATCCCATCTTTCTCTGAACTGTCTCTTTTCTGTGATTAGGACTTATTTTTAACCTCTTTCTCACCTGACAATCTCCTACATCTTTTTTGCCAAACTCAAATGTCAACTCACCTTATCCTGAAAAGAACTGTTTTCTTTTGTTTCTATATTGCTCTAACACTATTTCCCTACCTCTAATTATTGATAGTATTGTACTTATGTGTGAGAGAGGCAGTATGACGTGTGTAAGGATGGAATTCTGAGGTCAGAGAGTCCTGAGTTTAAACTACAGCATGTATTAGCTGTGTGACTTTGGGGAAATCATCAAACTCTTGACATTTTGGTATCCTTTTCTGCAACATGGAAATAGTAAGAGCACCTATCTTAATGATTTGTTGTGATATCTAAATTAGATTATGAATGCAAGGCACAGTGAATATCATATAAGAAAAGCTTATTCTTTTCACCCAAACTGTGAACTTGCCTGTCTATTACCCTACTAAAGTATGTAGATTATAAGTTCTTTATGGGCAGATGCTATGTTAGTCATTCAGTTAACCACTCCGCTCCAACCTGCTCCTAGCAAATAGTAAACATTTAAAAAGTGAGGAAAATGTGAAGCCAGTAACTAGCTCAAAAATACACTTTTAAGTTATGGGTATCTTGAATCCATGTCACCATATTTCTACCACCCATTCGTCTCTCTGCCTGTTCTCCCCCTACACACATACACACACAGTGCCCACACCCATGTAAACATTCACACAAACATATCTATACACTCTCCAAAAGTTATAATGTGGGGACTTTAGAACTGCCTCAAGGAAAATAGACATTAAACATATTGGGATGAACTGACAAAATGACTGTGGATAGAAATAAACACATTTCCACAAGAAACACAAAAAACTGAACATTCAAATAAAATCCAGAAAAACAAGAAAATAGCAGAGAATCAAGCTATCAGGGCCATCATGTAATATACCAAATTCAGTGGTATGGGCCAAGATTCAGGTTAAGATTCCAGAGACAAAAGAGAATAAAGACAGGTAAGAGTGAAACCAGGGTAAAATCACATCAGGAGCAAGAAAGATGTGATCCTAATACACTGACATTATTTGATGCTCATCCTGTGGTCTCACAGGAGTGAGCTGCCAACTTTTGGACTGCCTTAACTAGCAGGCAGTTATCTAAATGTGTCTTTCTCTCTCATGCAGACCTCTATTTGCACATGGAACTTTGCATGATCACTTCCATCAGAGTGGAAGGGAGAATTAAAGACAAAAAAGAAAATAAGTGGACTATTTCCTAATAGCTCTTGGAAAATGCTGTAGATAGATGGGCATGGGAATTATTGGCTAAAACAAGATTTCCTAATTAACCTCATTGGTCTCTAGCCCTGACTGGGAGAGGTAAAGGAGAATCCATTCTGCTCATTACTGTTATAGTTTCTGTGTGGTATTGCCAACATGCTGCTTCCAGTCACAGAGGATTTAAGAGTTTAAACATGAATGTTGTCTTTATATCAACCTATTATGCTTGAATCATTTCTCCTCTTCCTCAGGAAAGAAAGATATTTTAATAAAACAGCTCAAAAATGAGAGAAGAATAATAGCTTTAATTTATTAAGCACTTACTAGGAAATCTGGACAGAGCTAGTATGTAACTTTGTTTGTTTGCTTTTTAAAGAAAAAATACAACATGAGCTGATACTGATATTTCCAATTCAAATTCATGACAAAAGACTTTCAACTAATCTCACCAATCCTTTTTATCTTTTCTTTCAGGATGAGACATCCAAAACCTAGCAACACAACAAAATTATTTATTCGTTTTATCTCATTACACACACACCAGTCTCAGAATATAATAGTAACACTACCACCTATAATATCATTCAAATAATGTAAGATATTTATTCTATTTTTTTTCATTCTCAAGATGTATATCTAAGTTACCATGTATTAAAATAATTTGGAATAACTTCTCTCTCTGTGATTATGCCACCATTTTGAGAGGTAGGTTTATTTATTTTGTTGTGTTTTCATTTTATGGATTGCTTCTATATATTGAATTTTATTTTAAAATTATTTAAAATATTTATCTGGTTCCAAAATCAAATCTACAAATCATTTAAAATCAGAGAGGCCTAGCTTATTTTCATGCCCAATCACCCCTTTCTCACCTATTCATGACCATTTTCTCCCTGGTACATAAACATTTCTATTTTTGGCCTTTGTTTTTTCCTTCTTTAAAATTTTAAGCAACACACCATCCATACCCTTTATTAGATGAACATTAGCGTAATATACACATCTTTCTATATATTCTTAATTATTATTCTTAATTATTATATTCTTAATTACACATCTTTCTATATATTCTTTCTATATATTCTTAATTATTTATTATTATATTTCTATATATTCTTAATTATTTAATTATATATTCTTAATTATTTCTATATATTCTTCATTATTCTTAATTATATTCTTATTATTCTGTATATTCTTAATTATTCTTTCTATATATTCTTAATCATATTCTTAATCATCCATGGTGTACAATCAGTTGTTCACAGTACTGCTATATAGTTGTGCATTCATCACCACAATCAAGTTTTGAACATTTTCATTACCACACACAAAAAAGAATAAGAATAAATGTTGAAGTAAAAAAAAAAACACCCAAAACATTCCATTCCCCCATCCCTCCCTATTATTCATTTATTTTTTGTCCTCATTTTTCTATTAATCTGTCTATACACTAGATAAAGGGACTGTGAGCCACAAAGTTTTCACAATCACACAGTCACACTGTGCAAGCTATATAGTTATACAATCGTCTCCAAGAATAAAGGCTACTGGTTTGCAGTTCAACAGTTTCAGGTATTTCCTTCTAGCTATTCCAATTCACTAAAAACTAAAAAGGAATATCTCTATAATCCATAAGAATAACCTCCAGAATGACCTCTCGACTCTATTTGAAATCTCTCAGCCACTGAAACTTTATTTTGTTTTATTTCTCTTCCCCCTTTTGGTACAAGAAGGCTTTCTCAATCCCACGGTGCCAGGGCCAAGTTTATCCCCGTGAGTCATGTCCCACATTGCCAGGGAGATTTACACCCTTGGGAGTCATGTCCCACATAGGGGAGGAGGGCAGTGAGTTTACCTGCTGAGTTGGCTTTGAAAGAGAGGCCACGTCTGAGCAACAAAAGAGGTTCTGTGGGGGTGACTTTAAGGCACAATTTTAAGTAGGCTAAGCCTCTTCTTTGCAGTAACAAACTTCATAAGGGCAAGCCCCGATATTGAGGGCCCAGACTTCTAAATTGGTGGCCCCCAATGCTTGTGAAAATATCATTAATTCCCCAGGTGGGGAAATTTAACACTTCCATGTTTTCCCCCAGTCCCTCAAGGGGGCTTTGCAAATACATTTTTATTCTCTGCCTAAATTACTCTGGGATGTATTGGGGCTTCGCACTAACCTGTACAAACCAAAAAGATTTCACTCTCTATTCAACATTCCATGTATTTGTGTTGTTTGAATAAACTGACCATACAAGCTAAATTATATAGTATGCTACAGAAATATCTAATAAATATCTCTTCCTTTGCTCTCACATAGAAGTTGAAGTTTTAAAAACACCATCAATATCATCTTTTACCCTTCAGTCTGATTTACCTTAGTCCTACCCACGTCCATTTTGTTCATATCTCTAAATGAAGTCTGATCTTTTTTTCAGACTCCTTAACATTTACTGTATGGAGTAATGCTGACATTCATAGCTGCCAGAGTCTGGCTCTGAGTCTCAGGTGTGTCACAGATACCTAAAGTTCCAGGGACTGACAAGGTTATACACAAAGAGCTCAGCATCTCAGAATTTGGAAATAGCCATTACACGTCAGGAATAGATGTAACTTCCGTAAGAGCTTATAATCTAGGAAACTTTACAGTAAGCCTTCTCCTGATAAACTATGTTCTCAGACTCAATTCTCAGAGTTTGCACATTATAGTTAGTCCATGTTTGTGAGGCATTATAATTTCTTTTTTCATTTCTGGTTTATTTCACTCAATATACTGTCCTTAATGTCCACTCACATCACAACTTCACTCATTCTTGTAGCAGCTCAATATTCCATTGTATGTACATTCCAGTTTGCCATTCTGCTCATCAGTCGATGTACCCTTAGGCCACCTCCATCCACTGCAAATCATGAATACTGTCACCATAAACCCTGCTGTACAAAGGTGCATTCATGCCCCTCTTTTCAGTTCTTCCAAGTATATACCCAATAACTAAGTTGCAGGACCATATGGCAACCCTATGCTTAGCTTCCTGTGGAACCCCCATACTGACCTCCAGATGGGCTGCACCGTTCTACTTCTCCTACAACGGTGATTAGGTACATCTATTTCTCCACATTTTCTCCAGCACTTGTAGCCCTCTGTTTATTTTTTAGACAGCTTTATTCACACACCATACATTCCATCCTGAGTAAACAACTAATGGTTCCCATATAATCACATATTTATGCATTCGCCACCATTATCTATATGAGGACATTTCCATTTCTTCCACAAAGAAAGAGGAAGAAGCAAAAAAAGAAAATAGAAAAAGAAAAAAAAATGGCAACTTAAAAGGAAAAAAATAAAAAATAAAATACAATATAAAAGTCAGACAACAGCACCAATGCCAAGAATCCCATACCCCTTCCTTACATCCCCCTCTTATAGACATTTATCTTTGGTATATTGCCTTTTTTACAATTCATGGAAGCATATTACAATGTTACTGTTAACTATAGACTCCAGTTTGCATTGATTGGATTTTTTCCCAATACCAAACCATTTTTAACCCCTTACAAAGTTGGCATTCATTTGTTCTCCCTCATGTAAAAGCATTCTTATATTTGTACATTTAATCGCTATCATTGACCACTCTAGGTTTAACCCCTCTTAACAGATTGATGTGTAAATTAAATGATATATTGTACAGAAAAGTGCCTAGTAAACCATGACATATAATAATTGTTCAGTAACTGTTGGTAAATATTGAATAAGGTGGGTGGCTTTATGTCTATTTTTGACATGGTTTATGAGAAATTGGAAGGGGTCAGTAGTAACTTTGTCCTCAGATTTGGTGTGTGGTTTGACAAGCTTGACAAGGGCTGTGGGATATAGCCACCTGTTAAAATTTAAAATTCTCATGGAACTAATCAATGTAAGTGTGAATTTGACACACACTATGGAAGTATATCAAAAGGATAGCATAGAATCTTCTATAATTGGTTTCTGTGGTACTTCCTCTGGCCAAATCATAACTTCTAAACTGGCAAGAAATGCTTCATGAAGAATCGTTAAACTACAGCATGTTTTTTGGAAATAAGATGAATCTTTTCTTAATTTCAAGTAAGTATGTTTCCATCCACCAACATTAATGGCATGTTTTACTTCCCTAGGCATTTGATTGCTCTGTCTTTTAGGTGTTTATAGCAACCAAATTTCTATTAGAGTGGAAGAAGTGAGGGAGGAAAGAGAGAGGATGGGAACATAGGAAGATGGGTGGAAGGGAGAGGCAAGCGAAAATATATTGAGAACTACTATGGGCAGCACATCTCATTCATTCATTCATTGGCCAGATAATGCTCATTGTGACTTACTCTGGGTCAAGCACTAAATTAGACCTCATGTCTGAATGAGACAGACATGGTCCCTACCATCAGGGTGCTCATATTCTAGTGTTGACCACACACATGACACAAACTGAAAAGATTATGTCAGCATCTCTTCCAAAACCCTTGTGTGACATCTTATCATGATCACAGTAAAATGCAATATTTCCATGGCTTTAAGGCCCTACATTACCTGGCCCTTTCTTAACTCATTGACATAATCACATATTATTCTTCCTTACTCATTCCACTTTACATACACTGGTCTTTCAGACTGAAGCAGACTGTTGACCCACAGAGCTTAAGATAATGAATCTGCTTGGTTTTAAGCAACTGTGCTTGTGGTCAATTGTTACAGTAGGAAGCTAATACAGCTTCATGTATCTGTCTGAATAATGCCACCTCCTTAGACAGGCATTCCATACTACACATACAATCCCCTCTCCATTTCCCTCTATCCCCTTACCCTGTTTATTTTTCTTCTTAACAGTTAGAACTGCCTGAGATTATCTATCTGCTTGGCTTTTTCTCTCCTCAACAATAGAAGACAAACATGCTGAAAGCAGTTACTTTCTAATTCTATGTACCAACCTCTCCCCCAATACCTAGAACAATGTTTGGCACATAATACGTGGCATGCAATAATTATTTATGCGTGAATAAATGAGTGATTTTCAATTTCACAAGGATAAGTGTAACATGCTCTGGCAATAAATTACAAGAGAAACCACCTAATCTGAGGGTTCCACAAAGATGTATTGGGGTCATTAAATTTTAAATTTCATTTAAGTATTTTAATTATGTATTTATAAGCTTGTCTCCCACAATGGATAAAAAAAACTTATGAAATGAACTTGGTTTCTCTATCTCTGTATTCACTGCCTATAGTAGGGTCTTAGGAAATGTTTATTAAATGAATATGTACTTGGATGGGAATTTTTGAGGCAGTCATGGGGAAGCTGATTAACATTCGGTTTTGAGCCGAACTTTATTACCGTAACCTGGTAGAAATAGCTATGAGGTTTCTTGCTGTTGATGAGAGATAAGCTGGTTGAAACAACTAGGATTTTTTCTCAGAATGAGCAAACACACAATTATATTAAAGTCAATATGGTAAAAAAAATAAAAATAAAAATAAAAAAGAGTACTCTCCATTCAAACAAGCATTGTTGTTTTCTTGAAAATAAGACTATAGATATCTGTCTTAATATTTTTTAAAAGGAAGAATCCATTTTGTTAATTAAAGAAAAAGAAAGAAAGCCAGGCTTGTCAGGGCATGGCTTGAAAATATAAACTGACAACCTAAAAACTAGGTGAATAGCAGTTTTCTGCAATAGTTGCCAATGGGTTGATTCTTTTTCCCAGGAAGGTATTTGGGATTGCTGTGATCTGATCATGGACTCTGCTGGGGTATGTGTGTTGAGTAGTTATTCTGAAGGCTTTCTTCTATTCCATTACCAGTCTCCGTGTCACTGATAGGCTAAATAGTGGTGTTTGGCTGTGAGCAACTGGACTGTTTGTCCCTTTGCCTCCTCATTGTTACTCTTCTTGTTCTTTTATTTGTTTTCTATTTACTATAATTTCTGAGCTCCATATTAGGTATGTGCTTGTTAATTCTGCCAGAAGGGAGCTCACTTCTATTTTTACCAAGCTTGACAGTCATTAGCAAAATTAACTGATTTGTGTTGACTTGATACTGTTTGGGTATAATCAAGTGTTTTGTGACTTATGTTCTCTGATGGCACCATGTCGCTATTCTTGGGTTTGTGCTATTTTATTTGAATAGAAAACAAAACAAAATCATTTTAAAAAACAGCTACAAAATTATCTCAGATGTATATGATATGTGATCATTTCAGTGTAATTTGGGGTATTATATGCTTTTAAACCATAATACTGTTATTAGGATTATTCTTTATGCCAAGTTTTTTGTAATTATTTCTTTTGAACAGTTTTGAATATCTATCAAAATAAATGCATATATCTAAAACATCAAGGTAAAATAAAAGTTGATAAAGTCTGTTTTACTGTGGTAGATTGAAAGTCTCTAAAATGTGCTCACAAGAGGACACCTTGAGTGTCGAGTTAGTGCTTTGGCCTTGAACACATACCCATTTCATAGAAAGAAAACCTGAAGTTAGATACTAAAAGAAAGAAAGCATAATATCCCCTATGCGATGAAATGAGTCTATTTTCACACAACAAGTAAAACTAATCCCATTAAAACCTCAATCAGGTCATGTTATTCCTCTCCCCAAGCTCTCCAATGGCTAACCATTTCATTCACAGTAAAAGGCTAAAAGATCTTGAATGACCAGTGCCCTCGCCCACCCCCATCTATCTCACACTACCTACATAAGTTGTTCATTACCATTCATTTTAGGTCCCCTCACTCTGTCCACACAGGCCTCGTGGGTGTTCCCTAAATACACCAGGCTGCTTCTACCTCAGGGCATGTGTATTTTCTGTTCTTGTTGCCCAGAACATTCTTCACCAAGATATTTGCTCACTAACTTATTCCAGATCTCTGATCAAATTTCACTTTATCAGAGAGATTTTCTCTACTAACCTGTGTAACCAATACTATAATCAAGATGACTTTTTATCACAAAAAAACTGTGGTGCTGGTTGCATGGGTCTATACCTTCATCAAATTTTATCTCTATATACAGTTAAATAATTGTACTTTATTTCATGTAAAGGATACCTCAATAAAGGTGATTTATTTATTTTTTTAATAATTCAATTTTATTGAGATATATTCACACAGTTAAATAATTGTACTTTATTTCATGTAAAGGATACCTCAATAAAGGTGATTTATTTATTTTTTTAATAATTCAATTTTATTGAGATATATTCACACCATGAAGTCATACAAAGTGTACAATCAATTGTTCACAGTGCCACCATATGGTTGTTGGTCCATCACCAAAATTAATTTTTGAACCTTTTGATTACCACACACACAAAAGTGGTAAGAATAAAAATTAAAGTGGAAAAGATTAAAGTGAAAAAGAACACTGGGTTTTTCTTTTTTCTTTGCCCCTGTTTTTCTACTCATCCATTCATACACTGGACAAAGGGGAGTGTGATCCACATGGCTTCCCCAATCACATTGTCACCCCTCATAAGCTACATTTTCATACAATTGTCTTCAAGAGTCAAGGGTCCTGGGTTGCAATTTGATAGTTTCAGGTATTTACTGCTAGCTAGTCCAATTCATTAGAACCTAAAAAGGGTTATCTATATTGTGTGTAAGAGTGCCCACCAGAGTGACCTCTCGGCTCCTTTTGGAATCTCTCTGCCACTGAAGCTTATTTCATTTCCTTTCACATCCCCCTTTTGGTCAAGAAGATGTTCTCCATCCCACGATTCTGGGTCTAGATTCCCCCCAGGGAGTCATATTCCGTGTTGCCAGGGAGATTTACTCCCCTGGGTGTCAGATCTATGTAGGGGGGAGGACAGTGATTTCACCTGCCAAGCTGGCTTAGTTAGAGGGAGAGGGCCACATCTGAGCAACAAAGAGGCATTTGGGAGGAGGCACTTAGGCACAATTATAGGGAGGCCTAGCCTCTCCTTTGCAGCAACAGTCTTGCCAAGGGCAAGTCCCGTGGTAGAGGGCTCAGTCCATCAAACCACCAGCCCCCTATGTCTGTGAGCACATCAGCAACCATCAAGGTGAGGAAGCCCAATACCCCTGAATTCTCCACCAGCTCCTCAAGGGGACTCTGCATATTTTTTCATTGTTTTTTTTTTTTTAATCAACTCTTTTTTTCTTAGTTAACTATATAAAAAAATACAATTAAAAAACATTTCAAACAAACCATAACAAGCGAGTAAGAAAACGAGAACTAACCTAAAATAACTACTTTACTTCCGACATGTTCCTACTCTACCCCAAGAAAATAACCTAATATAGCAAAATTTCTGTGAACTTGTTTCTACCATACTCATCAGAAATTAGCAAACGATAGTCATTCCCGGGCATTCCCAGAACGTTAAATTTACCCACGATAGCTTATCTGTTCTAATTGGGCTATCATTCCCCCTTCATTAATTGATCTCTATTGCTAGTTCCCCTACATTCTACGTTATAAACTATTTTACATTTTTCAATGTTCACATTAGTGGTAGCATATAATGTTTCTCTTTTTGTGCCTGGCTTATTTTGCTCAGCATTATGTCTTCAAGGTTCATCCATGTTGTCACATATTTCCCGACATCGTTCCTTCTTACTGCCATGTAGTATTCCATCGTGTGTATATACATTTTATTTATCCACTCATCTGTTGAAGGACATTTGGGTTGTTTCCATCTCTTGGCAGTTGTGAATATTGGTGCTATGAACATTGGTGTGCAGATATCTGTTCATGTCACCACTTTCAGATCTTCCAGGTATATACCAAGAGTGCAATCACTGGATCAAAGGGTAACTGTATATCTAGTTATCTAAGGAACTGCCAGACTGTCTTCCAGAGCGGCTGAACCATTATACAGTCCCACCAACAATGAATAAGAGTTCCAATTTCTCCACATCCTCTCCAGCATTTGTAGTTTCCTGTTTGTTTAATAGCAGCCATTCTAATTGGTGTGAGATGGTATCTTGTTGTGGTCTTTATTTGCATCTCTCTAATAGCTAGTGAAGCTGATGATTTTTTAATGTGTTTCTTGGCCATTTGTATTTCCTCCTCAGAGAATTGTCTTTTCATATATTTTGCCCATTTTATAATTGGGCTGCCTGTACTATTGTCATTGAGTTGTAGGATTTCTTTATATATGCAAGATATCACTCTTTTGTCAGATACATGGTTTCCAAAAATTTTTTTCCATTCAGTTGGCTGCCTCTTCACATTTTTGACAAATTCCTTTGAAGTACAGAAAACTTCTAAGTTTGAGGAGTTCCCATTTATCTATTTTTTCTTTTGTTGCTTGTACTTTCTGTGTAAGGTCTAGGAAGTGGCCGCCCAATACAAGGTCTTGAAGATGTTTCCCTACATTATCTTCTAGGAGTTTTATGGTACTGTCTTTTATATTGAGATATTTGATCCACTTTGAGTTAATTTTTGTGTAGGGTGTGAGGTAGGGGTCCTCCTTCATTCTTTTGGATATGGATATCCAACTCTCCCAGCCCCATTTGTTGAAAAGTCTGTTATGCCCCAGTTCAGTGGCTTTGGGGGCCTTTTCAAAATCAGTCGGCCATAGATCTGGGATCTATCTCCAAATTCTCATTTCAATTCCATTGATCAGTATGTCTATGTTTGCACCAGTACCATGCTGTTTTAACTACTGTGGCTTTATAATAACCTTCAAAGTCAGGGAGTATAAGTCCTCCCACTTTGTTTTTCTTTTTCAGGGTGTTTTTAGCAATTTGAGGAATCTTCCCTTTCCAAATAAATTTGATAACTAGCTTTTCCAAGTCTGCAAAGTAGGTTATTGGAATTTTGATTGGGATTGCATTGAATCTATAGATGAGTTTGGGTAGAATTGACATCTTAATGATATTTAGCCTTCCTATCCATGAACATGGAATACTTTTCCATCTTTTAAGGCCCCCTTCTATTTCTTTTTTTTTTTTTGCCGAACTGTATTCCACAGGGCTGCACCATTTGAATGAGTGTTCCTATTTGTTCACATCCTCTCTAACTCTTGTAATTTTATTTTTTTCTAATAGTAGGCATTCTAGTGAGTGTGAAATAGTATCTCATTTTGGTTTTTTTTATTATCATTATTTTTTATTATTTTTATTTTTTTCCATTTTTATTGAGATTGTTCAGATACCATACAATTATCCAAAGATCCAAAGTGTACAATCACTTGCCCCTGGGTACCCTCATACAGCTGTGCATCCATCACACTTAATTTTTGTTCAATTTTTAGAAACTTTTCATTACTCCAGATAAGAAATAAAGTGAAAGATGAAAAAAGAAAAAAAGAAAAGGAAACTCTAAACCTCCCCTATCCCTAACCAACCCCCCTCAATTGTTGACTCCTAGTATTGATATAGTACGTTTGTTACTGTTTAGGAAAAAATGTTGAAATACTACTAACTGTAGTATATAGTTTGTAATAGGTATATAGTTCTTCCCTATATGCCCCTCTATTATTAACTTCTAATTGTATTGTCATACATTTGTTCTGGTTCATGAAGTGATTTCTAGTATTTGTACAGTTGATCATGGACATTGCCCACCATAGGATTCAGTTTTATACATTCCCATCTTTTGACCTCCAACTTTCCTTCTGGTGACATATATGACTCTGAGCTTCCCCTTTCCACCTCATTCACACACCATTCGGCGCTGTTAGTTATTCTCACATCTTGCTACCAACACCCCTGTTCATTTCCAAACATTTAAATTCATCCTAATTGAACATTCTGCTCATACTAAGCAAGAGCATCTACATTTCTTCCAGAAGGCAGGAGGGAGAGTCAAAGAAGGTAGAGAGGCAAAAGAAAGAGGAAACAAAAAAAAATGACAGCTAGGAAGCAGCAAAAGGAAAAATAACCTTAAATCAAAGTAGAATAAAGAATCAGACAATACCACCAATGTCAAGTGTCTAACATGCCTCCCCTATCCCCCCTTCTTATCTGCATTCACCTTGGTATATCACCTTTGTTACATTAAAGGAAGCATAATACAATGATTCTATTAGTTACGGTCTCTAGTTTATGCTGATTGCATCCCTCCCCCAGTACCTCCCCATTTTTAACACGTTGCAAGGTTGACATTTGCTTGTTCTCCCTCGTAAAAGAACATATTTGTACATTTTATCACAATTGTTGAATACTCTAGATTTCACCAAGTTACACAGTCCCAGTCGTTATCTTTCCTCCTTTCTTGCGGTGTCTCACATGCTCCCCATCTTTCTCTCGCAACCGTATTCATAGTTACCTTTGTTCAGTGTACTTACATTGTTGTGCTGCCATCTCCCAAAATTGTGTTCCAAACCACACACTCCTGTCTTCTATCACCCTGTAGTGCTCCCTTTAGTATTTCCTGTAGGGCAGGTGTCTTGTTCACAAAGTCTCTCATTGTCTGTTTGTCAGAAAATATTTTGAGCTCTCCCTCATATTCGAAGGACAGCTTTGCTGGACACAGGATTCTTGGTTGGTGGTTTTTCTCTTTCAGTATCTTAAATGTAACACACCACTTCTTTCTTGCCTCCATGGTTTCTGCTGAGAGATCTGCACATAGTCTTATTAAGCTTCCTTCGTATGTAATGGATTGCTTTTCTCTTGCTGCTTTCAGGATTCTCTCTTTGTCTCTGACATTTGATAATCTGATTATTAAGTGTCTTGGCGTAGGCCTCTTCATATCTCTTCTGTTTGGAGTACGCTGCGCTTCTTGGATCTGTAATTTTATGTCTTTCATAAGAGATGGGAAATTTTCATTAATTATTTCCTCTATTATTGCTTCTGCCCCCTTTCCCTTCTCTTCTCCTTCTGGGACACCAATGATACATACATTATTGTAATTTGTTTCATCCTTGAGTTCCCGGAGACATTGCTCATATTTTTTCATTCTTTTTTCCATCTGCTCCTTTGCGTGTAGGCTTTCAGGTGTTTTGTTCTCCAGTTCCTGAGTGTTTTCTTCTGCCTCTTGAGATCTGCTGTTGTATGTTTCCAATGTGTCTTTCATCTCTTGTGTTGTGCCTTTCATTTCCATAGATTCTACTAGTAGGTTTTTTGAACTTTTGATTTCTGCCGTATACATGTCCAGTTCTTCCTTTACAGCCTCTATCTCTTTTGCAATATCTTCTCTAAACTTTTTGAATTGATTTAGCATTAGTTGTTTAAATTCCTGTATCTCAGTTGAAGTGTATGTTTGTTCCTTTGACTGGGCCATAGCTTTGTTTTTCTTAGTGTAGGTTGTAATTTTCTGTTGTCTAGGCATGGTTTCCTTGGTTATCCGAATCGGGTTTTCTCAGACCAGAACAGGCTCAGGTCCCAGAGGGAAGAAATATTCAGTATCTGGTTTCCCTGAGGGTGTGTCTTAGAAAATTGCTCCACCCTTTGATGCCTCAGGTCACTGTGCTTTTCTGCCCAGCAGGTGACGCCTGTTAGCCTATAATTCTTGACTGGTGTGAGGAGGTATGGCCCTGTTCTCCCAGGCTCTGGGGTCTGGTTCTGAATGGAAAGGGCCCCACCCCTTTCCTCCTAGAGAAGACAGACCCCTCAGGTGGAGGTCATTAGCATTTCAATGGTCTCTCTCTCTGCTTGTAGTGTCTCCACCCTTCCCAGAGTCACAGCCCTGGAAACTGAAAATGACTGGGGCTTTCTCCACTGAGCCAAAAAAGAAACAGTCCCCTTCAGACCCAATCCAAGGCAACCCTCCAGCTCTCCCAGGTCAGTCGTCACCCAAAGCCTCTGTCTGTTTTTTGGGGCTGCGTACCTGTAGTGAGCAGTTCACACTCGCTACTTAAAACCCCAGTTGGAGCTCAGCTGAGCTGTATTCGCTTGCTGGGAGAGAGCTTCTCTGTGGCACCACGCAGCTCCGCAGCTCGGGCTATGGGGGAGGGGGTCTCCCGACCTGGTTCCTCAGGTTTTACTTAGAGATTTTATGCTGTGTTCTCGGGCATTCCTCCCAATTCATGTTGGTGTATCATGAGTGGATGGTCTCGTTTGTCCCCCCACAGTTATTCTGGATTATTTACTAGTTGTTTCTGTTTTTTTGTAGTTGTTCCAGGGGGACTACTTAGCTTCCACTCCTCTCTATGCCGCCATCTTGCCCGACTCCCCTTCTATTTCTTTTAGTAGAGTTATGTAGTTTTCTTTGTATAGGTCTTTTACATCTTTGGTTAAATTTATTCCTATGTACTTGATTTTTTTAGTTGCTATTGAAAATGGTGTCTTTTTCTTGAGTGTCTCTTCACTTTGTTCATATCTAGCATATAGAAACATTACTGACTTATATGTGCATTAATCTTGTATTCTCCTACTTTACTAAATTTATTAGCTCTAGTAGCTCTATTGTTGATTTCTCAGGGTTTTCCAGATATAAGATCATATCATCTGCAAATAATGACAGTTTTACTTCTTCCTTTCCAATTTGGATGCCTTTTATTTCTTTGTCTTGACAGATTGCCCTGGCTAGCCCTTCCAGCACAATATTGAATAACAGTGGTGACAGCTGGCATCCTTGTCTTGTTCCTGATCTTAGAGGGAAGGCTTTCAGTCTCTCACCATTGAGTACTATGCTGGCTGTGGGTTTTTCATATATGCTCTTTATCATATTGAGGAAGTTTCCTTCAATTCCTACCTTTTGAAGTGTTTTTATCAAAAAGGGATGTTGGATTTTGTTGAGTGCTTTTTCAGCATCTGTTGAGATGATCATTCGACTTTTCTCTTTTGATTTGTTAATGTGTTGTAGCACATTGATTGATTTTCTTATGGTGAACCATCCTTGCATGCCTGGATTGAACCCCACTTGGTCATGGTGTATGACTGTTTTAATGTGTCTTTGGATTTGATTTGCAAGTTTTTTTTTGAGAATTTTTGCATCTATATTCATTAGGGAGATTGGCCTGTAGTTTTCCTTTTTCGTAGCATCTTTGCCTGGTTTTGGTATTAGATTGATGTTATCTTTGTAAAATGTGTTAGGTAGTGTATCATTTTCTTTGATGTTTTGAAAGAGTTTAAGTAAGATTGGTGTCAGTTCTTTTTGGAAAGTTTGGTAGAATTCCCCTGTGAAGCCATCTGGCCCTGGGCATTTATTTGTGGGAAGTTTTTTGATGTCTGATTGGATCTGTTTGTGTGTGATTGATTGGTTGAGGTCTTGTGTTCCTCTCTGGTCAGTCTAGGTTGTTCATATGTTTCCAGGAAAATGTCCATTTCCTCTACATTACCCAGTTTGTTGGCATAGAGTAGCTCATATTACCCTCTTAATAATTTTTTTTTAAATTTCTTCGGGATCCACAGTAATGTCACCTTTCTGATTCATTATCTTGTTTATATGGGTCTTCTCTCTTTTTGATTTTGTCAGTCTAGCTAGGGGCTTGCCAATCTTGTTGATCTTCTCAAAGAACCAACTCTTGGTGTTATTTATTCTATTTTTTTTTTCTCTCTCTATGTCACTTATTTCTGCTTTAATCCTTGTTATTTCTTTTCTTCTGCTTGGTTTAGGATTGGTTTACTGTTCATTTTCTAGCTTCTTCAGTTGCATTAGTTCTTTGATTGTAGCTCTTTCTTCCTTTTTAATGTATGCATTTAGTGCTATAAATTCCCCCCTCAGTACCACTTTTGCTGCATCCAAAGGTTTTGTTGTTTTTTTTTTATTTTGAGATAAATTCAAAGTTACATGAATAGTTGAAAAACAATACTAGCCCCATACACAGAATTCCATCATGCCCTGACACCCCTCCCCCGATAGCTCAATCCACCAATTTTAACATGCTGTCACATCACTATTTCTTTCCCTCCCTCCCTCCCTATCTATCATCCATCATATATTTCTCTGTCTTCTGAATGTATGAGAGTTAGCTGTACACATCCTTGAACATACACTATAATTCACATATGTACTTCCCATGAACAAGAACATTCTTTTATGTAATTCCGTTAAGCACAGCGAAGTATAAGAGATTCAACAATGATACAATGCTTACATTCTATATTTCCTTTTCCTTATGTCTCAACTGTGTCCCTTCGAGCCTCCTGTCCTCCACCCTCCAATCCCATCCAAGTTCATCCTTAGCATTCAATTGTCATCTAGTTAGACTGTCTTTTTTTTTTTTTTTCTTTTTTCAATTGTGGAAACATATATACAGCCTAAATCTTCCCATTCCACCCCCTCCCTAGACTTCCATTAGTGGGATTAATCACATTTAGAATGATGTTATGCTCTTTCCCACCATCCATTACTAGAAATTTCCCTTCGCCTCAAACAGCAAACCTACACTCCTTTCTTAACTCCCCATTGCCCCTTCCCCCATTTCTCTTAACCCAAACTCTACTTTTCATCTCTATGGTTATATTCTCTGATAATTTCTTTGTGTTTACTGTGGGGCTTAAAATTAACCTCTTAAATCCCTATCAATCTTTTTTTTCTTTGATACCACCTTCACTTCAATAGGGCACATAAACTATGTTCCTATACTCCTTCATTCCCCCACCTTTATATAGTTGTCTAAAATTACATATTTTACATTGCGTTCAAAGCCACTGATTTGTCCTTAGAGTTTGTGTATTTTTTATCATGTAGGAAGTAAATAGTGGAGTTACAGTTCAAAAATTATTGACTTCTATTTGTATTCTATTGTGTTTGGAGAATGTCCTTTGAGTATATTCAATTTTTTTTTTTTTAATTTCTTAAAGGCTTGTTTTATATCCCAGTTTATGGTCCCTTCTGGAGAAAGATCTGTGATCACTAGAGAAAAATGAGTGTCCTGTTTATTTGGGATGTAAGGTACTATATATGTCTGTTAAAATTCTCTATATCTCTTTCTCCTTTCTTTGTCTCTCTGTTGGTAGGGCTTCCTTTAGAATCTGAAGTAGGGCAGGTCTTTTATTGGCAAAGTCTCTCAGCATTTGTTTGTCTGTGAAATGCATCCATAGGTTTTTATATGTTGTGTTCTCATTTTCATTCATCTCTATATATTTAGCAATTTCTCTTGCTATTTCTTCTTTAACTCACTGATTGTTTAGGATTGTGTTGCTTAACCTCCAGGTATTTGTGAATTTTCTAAGTCTCTGATGGTTATTGACTTCTAATTGTTTTCCATTCTGGTCAGTGAATGTGCTTTGAGTAATTTCATTTTTTTTTTAATTTATTGAGGCTTATTTTATGTCCCAGAATATGGTCTATTCTGGAGACAGTTCTGTGAGCACTAGAGAAGAATGTGTATCCTGGTGATTTGGGATGTCATGTTCTGTATATGTCTGTTAAATCTAATTCATTTATCAGATTGTTTAGGTTTTCAATTTCCTTATTGGTCTTCTGTCTGGTTGATCTATCTATAGGAGAGAGTGATATGTTGAAGTCTCCCACAATTATTGTGGAAACATCAGTTGCTTCCTTTAGTTTTGCCAGTGTTTGTTTCATGTATTTTGTGGCACCTTGACTGGGTGCATAAACATTTATGATTGTTATTTCTTCTTGTTGAATTGCCCCTTTTATTAGTATGTAGTGGCCTTCTTTGTCTCTCATAACAGCTTTGTATTTAAAGTCTATTTTATCTGAGATTAATATTGCTACTCCTGCTTTCTTTTGGCTGTAGCTTGTATGAAATACTTTTTTCCATCCTTTCACTTTCAGTTCCTTTGTGTCCCTGTGTCTAAGATGAGTCTCTTGTATGCAACATATTGATGGTTCATATTTTTTGATCCTTTCTGCCAATCTATGTCTTTTAATTGGTGAGTTTAATCCATTTACATCCAATGTTATTACTGTGAAAGCATTTCTTGAATCAGCCATCCTATCCTTTGGTTTATGTTTGCCAGATATATTTTTTCCTGCTCTCTGTTAATGTCCTTTAACATACCCATACTGAATCTCTTCAGTACTGAACCTTTCTCCATATTTCTCTCTCCTTTCTTTGTTTTTTGTTGGTAGGCTCCCTTTAGTATCTGAAATAGGGCAGGTCTCTTGTTAGCAAATTCTCTTAGCATTTGTTTGTCTGTGAAAAATTTGAAGGAGAGCTTTGCTGGATAAAGTATTCTTGGTTGGAAATTTTTCTCTCTCAGAATTTTAAATATGTCATGCCACTGCCTTCTCACCTCCATGGTGGCTGCTTGGTAGTCACTAGTTAGTCTTATGCTGTTTCCTTTGTAAGTGCTGAATTGCTTTTCTCTTGCTGCTTTCAGAACTTGCTCCTTCTCTTTGGTATTTGACAATTTGATCAGAATATGTCTTGGAGTGGGTTTATTTGGATTTACTCTATTTGGAGTTTGCTGGGCATTTATGGTTTGTGTATTTACGGTGTTTAGAATTGGGAAGTTTTCCCCCACAATTTCTTTGAATACTCTTCCTAGACCTTTACCCTTCTCTTCTTCTTCTGGAACACCAATGACTCTTATATTTGGATGTTTTATTTTATGTCATATCCCTGAGGTCCATTTTGATTTTTTCAATTTTTTCCCCATTCTTTCTTTTGTTCTTTCATTTTCTGTTCTGTCATCCTCAAGTCACTGATTCACTGTTCAGCTTTCTTTAGTCTTGTACTCTGAGTATCCAGAGTCTTTTAAATTTGGTCAACAGCTTCTTTTATTTCCATAAGATCATGTTTTTCATTTACTCTTTCAATGTCTTCTTTATGCTCTTCTAGGGTCTTCTTCATGTCCTTTATATCTTGTACCATGCTCTCATTGTTTGTCTTTAGATCTTTGATTAATTGCTCCAAGTACTCTGTCTCCTCTGATCTTTTGATCTGGGTGTTTGGGTTTGGGTTATCCATATCATCTGGTTTTTTCATATGCTTTAATATTGTCTGTTGTTTTTTGCCTCTTGGCATTTGCTTAACTAGATAGGGTTCTTTTAGGATACATACACTAGTTCAAACACTTTTCTCTAATTTGTCAGATCTACAGCTTCATGGAGTACACTTTAACTAACCAGCAGGTGGCATCCATGAGCCACCTATTCACCTCAAGCCAGTTCTCCCCAACTTTGTCTTTGTGGTGAGTGGGAGTATGAGTCTTGTGGGGTCCAATTGGTGTACCAAGTATACATGTGTAGTTGGTGCTGCCCACCCTGAATGTGGGGTGTGTTTCTGAGCAGTTAGGAAGGGAGGGTGGCTTTAATAATCTAATCTCCCAGGTGTTCCTGGAGATTTAAAGCTGTTGCAATAGTCTAATCCTTCAGTTCATTCTCGCCACAATTTGTCTCTGCCGCCGACCCACAAGTCCTTGGTATTGGTGTATGGTCCCTGACACTTGCTAGTGGGTTCCTCTTCCAAGCAATAAAGGTGATTTGAATAGGAAGATTGCACCAGTCTGAGATAAATATTATAGAGTGATGTACTTATTTCATATAAAGTTAGCCAGTTTCCACGAATGGCAGCACCTTACAAAACTTAAGTATAATATTACAACCAGGAAATTGACTGATAAAATCTATTTCCTTTCAGATTTCAGATTTTACCATTTTTACATGTACTTCTCTGAGTGTGTGTATGTGTGTGCTTGTATTGAGCTCCATGCAATTGTATCATGGGTAGATTTGTATATCCACCATCACAGTCAATATAGAAAACAATTCCACCACCTCAAGAATCCCTTTGCTACCCCTTTATAGACAAAGCCACCTCCTTTCCCCACCCACAAACCTATCTGACCCCAAACAACCATTAAACTGTTTCCATCGGAATGGTTTGTCACTTCAAGATTGATATATAAGTGGAACTATATTGTACAAACCTATTGATATTAAATTTTAGCCCTCTGTTTAATTCCCTGAAGATTCCTGCAAGTTGTTGCATGCATCAATAGTTTGTTCCTTTATATTGCTGAGTAGTATTCCATTGTATATATGTACAACAGCTTGTGTAACTATTCATCCATAGAAGGACATCTTGGTTGTTTTAAGAATTTGGATATTATGGGTAAATCTTCTGTGAGAATATTTTTGCATGAACATAATTTTCATTTCCTGGATAAATGTCCAAGAGTACAATTGCTGATTTGTATGGTAGTTGATTATTTTGTTTTTTAAAAAATGACAAATTATTTTCCAGAGAGGCTCTACCATGGTCCATTCCCACAAACAGTGTATAAGTGATCCAATTTCTCCACATTCTCTTCATGATTTGGTGGTATCATTTATATATATATATATATATATATATATATATAAAATAAAGCTTCCCTGTTTTCTTATATCCCTAGATTAGTACACTCACCATACTTTCACTGTTAGCACTTTTTATTTTAACCATTTAGATAGGTGTGCAGAGATAACTGGTTATCATTTTAATCTGCATTTTTCTAATGGTTAAATCAAACATCTTTTCATGTTTTTATTTGCCATCTGCTTATCCCCTTTGATAAAATATCCATGCTTATCATTTATTGATTTTCTATTTGGAGTTTTTTTCCTTCTTTATTAGAGAAGTTATGGGTTTATAGAACAATCATGCATAAGCTACAGAATTTCCATATACTACCCTATTATTTACACCTTGCATCAGTGTGGAACATTTGTTACAGTAAATGAGAGCACATTCATATAATTGTACTATAATTGTCCATGGTTTAACTCAGGGTTCACATTTGTGTAGGGTAGTTCCATGGAATTTTTAAAAAATTTATTTGGCTACCATATGTACAATCCAAAATTTCCCCTTCTAATCATTCCCAGAGAATATTCTAGTGCAGTTAACTATACTCACAATGCAATGCCACAGTCACCACCATCCGTCACCAAAACATTTCCATCATTCTGAATAGGAACCTTGTGTATCCTAAGTCTTAACTTCCCATTCCCTGCCCCCACCTGTTCTCTGGTTCTCTTATTCTAGATTCTGACTCTTTGAGTTTCCTTATACTAATTAGTTCAAATAAATGAGAACATACAATATTTGTCCTTCTGTGTCTGGCTTATTTTGTTCAGAATTATATCTTAAAATTTCATCCATGTTGTCACATGTATCAGGACTTCATTCCTTTTACAGCTGAATAATAATCCATTTTATGTATAAACCGCATTGTATTTATTCATTTGTTGGCTGATGGACACATTTGTTGCTCTGTCTTTTGGCATTTGTGAATAATATCTCTGTGAACATTGGTGTACAAATATCTGTTCTAGGCCCTACTTTCAGTTCTTTTTGGGTATATACCTAGTAGTAGGATTGCCATGTTCCATACGTAGGTTTCTGAGGAAACACCAAACTGTTCCAAGTGGCTGTACAATTTTACATTGCCATGAGCAGAGAATGAGTGTTCCTATTTCTCATCTCTAATACTGTTATCTTTTTTTTTGCTTTGGCAGCCATTCTAATGGGTGTGAAAGGGTGTCTCATTGTGGTTTTGATTTGCATTTCCTGATGGCTAATGATCTTGTGTATATTTTCGTGTTTCTGGCCATTTGTGTATCTTTTTTGGAGGGATGTCTGTTCAAGTCTTTTGCCCATTTTTTAATGGTGTGGTATGCTGGTTTGAATCTATTATGTACCCCATAAAAGGCCATGTTCTTTTAATTCAATCTTGTGGGGGCAGACCTATTGTGGGTGGGATCTTTTGATTAGGTTGTTTCCATGTAGATGTGATCCACCCAGTTCAAGGCGGGTCTTAATTGTCTTTTCTGCAGTCCTCTGTGAGGGAATAAAAGACAGAGAGATTTTGGAGAGAGCTCAGAGAAAATAAGGTATGTAATCCAGAGTTTGCCCCTGGGAGCTGAGATAGAAGCCCAGATACATTTTGGAGAAAGCCACTAAAACTAGAAGCTGAACCTGGGAGAAAATGTCCATCAGAGCCAGCCATGTGCTTTCCCATGTGACAGAGGAAACCCAGAGGCCATTGGCCTTTCTTCAGAGAAGGTATTGTCCCATTGATGCCTTAACTGGGACATATTCATGGCCTTACAACTGTAAATTTGTGAATTAATAAACCCCCATTGTAAAATCCAATCCATTTCTGGTGTATTGCATTTTAGCAGCTTTAGCAAACTGGAATACGTTGCTTGACATTTTATTGTTAAGTTGAAGGATTTATTTTATACTCTGGATAGTAAACCTTAATCAGATACATGGTTAACAAATATTTTCTCTCATTGTGTAGGTTCTCATTTACCTTCATGATAAAGTCCTTTGAGGTGCAAAAGTTTTTAATTTTGGTGAAGTTCCATTGAACTATTTTTTCTTTTTTTGCTTGTGCTTTCAGCCTAAAGTCTAAGGAACTCTTGCCTAATACAAGGTCCTGAAGGTGCTTCCCTACATTTTCTTCTAGGAGTTTGATACTTCCACCTCTTACATTTAGGTCTTTCATCCATTTTGAGTTTATTTTTCTGTAGGCTGTGAGGCAGGGGTCCTCCTTCCCTATCTTTGCAATGGAGAGCCAGTTCCCCAACATCATTAGTTGAAGAGACTCTTGTTTCCCCTTTGAGTGGTCTTTGGCCCCATCTCAAAAATCAGTTGGCCATAAATGTGAGGGTTGATTTCTGAGCTCGCAATTTGATTACATCCATCTAGATGTCTATCCTTGTGCCAGTACCATGCTGTATATATCCTGCTCCTTGAACACTTAATACCATCATGCACGTTTTCTAAGAACAAGGACATTCACCCATATAACCACCTTAAGGGCAGTTATCAAGCTCAAGAAATTTAACATTGATATAAAACTTACAATACATATTCCAATTTTTTCATCTGTCCCAAGGGTGTCCCTTTGAGATTTTACTCCTTCCATGCTAGATCCAATCCAGGCTCATGTATTGCATTTAATTGTTATTGTCTGTTAAATTGCTCTTTTTTTTTTAAATTGTTTGAACATGTGTACAAACATAAACTGTCCCATCTCACCTACTCCCAAGCATACCATACAATGGGATTAATCACATTCACAATATTGTGGTACCCTCTTCATCTTCCACTACTAAAATTTCTTCATCATCTCAAATAGAAAACTTTCTCCCATTATGCAATCACTCCTCATTCCCCTTGCCCCCTGTTCCTGGAAACCTATACTCTGACTTCTGTTTCTGTAAGTTTACATAATCTCTGATATTTTCTTTGTGGTTACCATGGAGCTTAAACTTAACATCCTAAATCTATAACAACTTCATTTGTTTCAATATATCTTAATTTCAATAGTATAAACAATCTATGTTCTTATAACCCTCCATCCACCTATCTATATGTAGTTCTTATCACAAATTAGATATTTGTATGAGTCCAAACCACTGATTCAGCATTACATGATGCTTTTGCCTTTTAGATCCTGTAGAAAGTAAAAGTTGAGTTACAAACCAAAACTACAATTGTACAGGCATTTATATTTACTCATGTCATTACCCTAACTGGAGATATTTATTTCTTAATGAGGCTTCCATATATTGTCTATTGTCCTTTCCTTTTAACTTGCAGAACTCTCTTTAGCATCTCTTGTAGGGGCAGTCTAGTGGTGATGAATTCCCTCAGTCTTGCTCATCTGGGAATGTCTTAATCTCTTTTTGAAAGACAATTTTGCTGGATACAGAATTCTTTTTAAAAATTACTTTATTTATCAAATATAAAAAAAACATTTCAAAACAAAGCAATGGGAAAAACAAATATCCTGAAATAATATCATTCCTCCAACATACCCCCACCACAACAAAAGAAAATCAATGAACCACAGTCACACCTGAGTATTCCCATATCATTAAGATCATCCTTAATATCTTGCCTGTTCTTAGTAGATTACCATTCCCCCTTCACTAGCTGCAGTGAAGTTTCCTTATATTCTACAATATAAGACACTTATTTGACATTTTTCACAAAGTTCACATTAATGGTAACAAACAACATCTCTTCTTTTTTGTCTGGCTTATTTCACTCAGCATTATGTCTTCAAGATTTATCCTTATTGTCATACATTTCATGACCTCATTCCTTCTTAATGCTGCATAGTATTCCATCATGTGTATGTATCACATTTTGTTTATCCACTCATCTGATGAAGGACATTTAGGTTGTTTCCATCTCTTGGCAATTGTGAACAATGCCACTATGTACAAATATCTGTTCATGTCAAAGTTTTCAGATCCTCTGAGTAAATACAGAAAAGTGAAATTTCTGGATCATAGGGTAACTCAATATCTTGTTTTCTGAGGAACTGCCAACCTGTCTTCCAGAGTGGCTGAACCATTATACAGTCCCATCAGCAATGAATAAAAGTTCCAATTTCTCCACATCCTCTCCAGCATTTGTAGTTTCCTATTTGTTTAAT
Organism: Choloepus didactylus; assembly: GCF_015220235.1. Taxonomy (NCBI): domain Eukaryota; kingdom Metazoa; phylum Chordata; class Mammalia; order Pilosa; family Megalonychidae; genus Choloepus; species Choloepus didactylus. The sequence continues at coordinate 71,565,488 of NC_051316.1, forward strand.
AGCAGCCATTCTTATAGGTGTGAGATGATACCTCATTGTGGTCTTGATTTGCATCTCCCTAATAGCTAGTGAAGATGAACATTTTTTCATGAGTTTTTTTCTTTTTAGTCATTTGTGTTTCCTCTTCAGAGAAATGTCTTTTCATCTCTTTTGCCCATTTTTTAATTGGGCTGTTGGTAATATTGTCATTGAGTTGTAAGTTATATATATAAATACATACACACACACACACAAACACATATACAAGATATCAGTCTCTTATCAGATACATGGTTTCCAAATATTTTCTCCCTTTGAGGTGGCTGCCTCTTCACCTTTCTGGAAAATTCCTTTGAGGTACAGAAGATTTTAATTCTGAGGAGATCCCATTTATCCATTTTTTCTTTCATTGCTTGTGCTTTAGTTGTAAGGTCTAAGAAGTGCCCTCCTACTACTAGATCTTGAAGATGTTTCCCTACTTTATCTTCTAGGATTTTTTATGGTATAGTCTCTTATGTTGAGATTTTTGATCCATTTTTAGTTAATTTTTGTATAGGGTGTAAGGGTTCTCTTTCATTCATTTGGATATAGATATCCAGTTCTCCTAACCCCATTAGATACAGAATTCTTAGTTGGCAATTTTTTTTGCTTTCAGCACTTTAAATATACCATCCCACTGCCTTCTTGCTTCTATGGTTTCTGATGAGAAACTGGTGCTTGATCTTATTGAGGGTCTCTGGTATGTGACACATTGCTTCTTTCTTGAGGCTTTAGGAATTCTCTCCTTATCTTTGGTATTTGTCAATTTGATATAATATGCTATGCCAGGGGTCTATTTGGGCTTATCCTGATTGGAGTTCTTTGAGATTCTTAGATACGTTCATTCATTTCTTTCTTTAAATTTTTTTCAGCCATTATCTTTGAATAGTCTCTCTTCCCCTTTCTTTCTTTTCCTTGGGCACCCACAATTTTTATATTGGTATGCTTGATGATATCCTACAGGTTCCTCCAGTTCTGTTCACTTTTATTTATTCTTCCCTCTTTCCACTCCTCAGACCAAATAATTTCACTTGTCTTGTCTCCAAGCACTCTGATCCTTCT